>NC_092778.1:49714144-50998144 GCF_047496795.1 Chiloscyllium punctatum
TTGCCTGTGTCTTACTTGGGATGTGTCCTCTCCTTCTTGACCGTGCAAAGTTTACTAAATTTTAGTCATAATGACTGAAAATGAACTGAACATTTTGGGGGAGCAGTTATCTGATAGTTTTAATTTATTCCCCTTTACCTGGTTTCAGTCTGCACCTCAAAATTTAATCAAAAATCCACATCTAGTTGCAAATCATAAAAACAGATACTCACTGCAATTAACACCATCAGTGTATGTGCAGGAATTGCTGCTACTGAAATAAAAACACAGTCTCGATGAAATGCTGCAGAAAATCTTAACAGATCAGCCAAGGTGCAAATGGACAATTGCACCAACAAGAGCACCTCAGACAAAGAATTCACTTCAAATATTTGGAGCTTAGATTCCCTTTCAATTATCTAGAGGGGGAATCCTTAATTTCATCAGAACTAGGAGTAGGAGTAGGTAATTCAGGCCCTGGAACCTGCTCTACCATTTTAGACAACTGTAGTTGATCTCATCTCGACTTCAACTCCATTTTCCTGCTGGCTTGCCATACCCTTCAGCCCATGACGAATTTAAAATTTGTCTATCTCCTACTACTTACTATGTTGAATGAAGGTTTCACTGCCTTGCACGGCACTTTGATTAGTTCCATTCCTTTCTGTATATTTGACTCCAGTACGCGGGAACACCAGCACTTGCAAGTTTCCCTCCATTCCATTTACCATCCTAACTTGGAAACCTGTCGCCGTTCCTTCACTGCCATTGGATCAAAATCCTGGAATTCCCTTCCGAATGAAATTGTGGATCAACCTACAGCATGTGGCCTGCAGCAGGTCAAAAAGGCAGCTCACCACCTTCTTCTCAAGGGCAACAAGGGATGGACAATAAAATGCTGGCAAGCACAGCCCAGGATAGTCTTTCATTTTGGGATATGGTGGACACTAAGTCCTGGCTTAACATTGCTGTTACATGCCTGAAGGGTACAATTTTAATGAAACATTGAGTGAATCAGATTTTCCCATTACAACCAATGCAAATGCTTTCACTAGATTAGGCAGGATTTTCTCTTTAAAAAAATTCAAACGTCATGCAATGGAATCTCGAGCAGCAGATGCGATAAATGAAATAAGACCATAAAATCATAAGACATAGGAGCAGAAATTAGTCCATTCAGCCCATCGAGTCTGCTCTACCATTCAATGATGGCTGATAGGTTTCTCAAACCCATTCTCCCATTTCCTTCCCGTAACCCTTGATTCTCTTGATACTCAAACTCTATCTATCTCAGTCTTAAATATATTCTGTGGCAGTGAATTCTATAGATTCGCCACTCTCTGACTGAAGATGTTTCCCCTTATCTCCATTCTAAAAGGTCTTCCCTTTACTCTAAGGCTAGACTCTTGAGTCCTAGTCTCTCCTACCAATGGAAACATCTTCCCAACATCTACTCTGTACAGGCTATTCAGTATTCTGAATGTTTAAATTAGATCTCCCCTCATCCTACTAAACTCCATTGAATGTAAACCCACAGTCTTCAAATGTTCCTCATATGTTAAGCTTTTCATTCCTGGGACCATTCTCGTCAATCTCATCTGAACACGCTCCAGGGCCAGTACATCCTTCCTGAGACTGGGGGCCCAAAACTGTGCACAATACTCTAAATGTGGTCATACCAGAGTTTTATAGATCCTCAGATGTACATCACTGCTTTTAACTTCAATGCCTCTCAAAATAAATGCCATTATTGCATTTGCCTTATTAACAACGGATTCAACCTGCAAGATTACCTTGAGAGAATCCTGGACCAGCACTCTTAAGTGTCTTTGCACTTCAGACTTCTGAATTTTCTCCCCTTTTAGAGAATAGTCTGTGCCTCTATTCTTCCTACCAAAGTGCATGACCTCACACTTGCCCATGTTGTACTCTATCGGCCACTTCTTTGCCCACTCTCCTAACCTGTCCAGATCCTTCTGCAGCCTCCTGCCTCCTCAATGTTACCTGTCCCTCAATCTATCTTTGTATCATCTGCAAACTTAGCCAGAATGCCCTCAGTTCCTTCATCTTCTTCTTCTGTGTTGTAAATAAGTTAAAGCCAGGTACAGCTATATTACTGAGTGTAGAGCACACCTCAAACATGATTTTTAATTTCATACCATTAATGTTGTTATGATCCAAGCTGATGTTAACACTGGACTGTGGTGCTAGAAAAGTACTGCAGGTCAGGCAGCATCTGAGGAGCTGGAGAATCGACGTTTTGGTCATAAGCCCTTCAACAGGAGTAAGCCTCACTCCTGATGAAGGGCTTCTGCACGAAACGTCCATTCTCCTGCTCCTCAAATGCTGCCTGGCCTGCTGTGCTTTTCCAGCACCACACTCTCAACTCTGATCTCCACTATCGCTGTTCCTTCACTGTCCCTTCCCTCCCTGAGAATATAGTGGGTCTATCTACAGCACATGGACTGCAGCAGAACGAGGAGACAGTTCACTACAACCTTTGCAACGGCAAGTGGGAACGGGTAATCAATGTTGGTCAGCCAAGAACACCCATAATAAATAAAAGGTATGTTAATGAATATCAACAAACCACTTTTTTTGTTACTAGTGAGTGTTGCCTTGCTGTTCACACCATGTTTGGAGAATGGAATTTTAGTTTCTCTCTGCATTGTGAATTTGCTTTTTGCTGATTTTGCCTCATTTTCTCAACAGATTCAGCAATGCCAGCATCGTTCACAAGTGAGCAGATTCTGCCCTTTGGTTTTCGCAACCTGGTATTTTTTTAATCACTAAGTGAGAGGTGGTACAGTGGTGTGCAGACTGGGTGTGTGGCCCAGTGAACAGTTTGAAAGGTCACTGGTGTGGTGAATAGGAGCGATCAACTGAAAAAACACTCACTGCCTTTAGGCCAGTAAATGTCTTCCAGTGTTGAAGCCTGATCATACACTGGACTGCAACATCCTGCATCCTTATCCTTTAAATTTGTGCCCTCTCCCTCATACACTTAATTCTTCCCTGTTAAACCACAAGGTAAAGGATTTATTGTGATTCAGTCTCAAAACTTCCTTTCCATCACAGGGGTAGCTTCCGAGACCAACATCAGGAGTGCAAGGTTAGTGTAGTTAGAGATTTAGCTTACTTACTAGCCTCTTGTGTGGCAACTGAGTCAAGATTTAGCGTAAGGTATATGAATGGTATAGTAGAGAGAGTGAGCAGAATGTTAGTGAGAGTGTTTTACAGTGTATTTGAGTGATGTACTGACAGAGCTGCATAAAGCTAAAGACATGTTGAGGATGTGAGAAATGGATTTGAAGCTGATGCCTTTGAAAGTTGTCTGAGGGTGAGCTGGAGCTGATGTGAATGTCCGGTGTAGATCCTGAGAGCTGGGGAGTGCTGCTGAGTGAGAGATTGATGTGTGGTTCATGGAACAGTCTGAAAGGTCACTGGTGTAATGAACAACAAATGGTTGTGTTGTGGAAAAAATTGCAATAATTTGTCAAGTAAACCTTTTCTGAGAAATATGGCGAGGTATTTAGCATCAAGCTGGGACCCACAACTGCAGTGGTGCTGACCGGTTATGAAGCAGTGAAGGATGCTCTCATCAACAATGCAGATGAATTTGGAGAAAGAGCACACATCCCAATATTTGAAGCAATTACAAAAGCACACGGTAATTTGCATCATCACTGTTGTTAAACTTATCAGTTATAATCAGGTTGTATTCTGTCCCTGTTCAGATAATGAATACGTTTCAGTGTTTTGCATAGGTTAGTTTTTTTAAAGCATTATGTTTTAAAGAACTTGAGGAAAGAAACAAAAATAACTAATCAAATAAGATTGTAACTAATTTGCTGTAAGTTCTAAAACATAGTTATTTTTAATCGTGCAATATCCAGAAATTATAGCCATTATTCTAGACCTAATTATGTGAACATGGGGATGTTTAGTAAATTTGTTCAGCATCCTATTTTCCATGATTTGATTAGAGATGTTCATAACATATTTTTGTTGTTTGTCGAAGGTTATATTGCAGGTTTGGGAACATAACTTGTTATGACCCTGGTTCATCTGTGATTTAGGGGAAAGTGAGGTCAGAGTCAAAAAGTGTGGTGCTGGAAAAGCACAGCCAGTTAGGCAGCATCTGAGGAGTAGGAGAGTCAACGTTTCGGGCATAACAATTCATGCCTGAAACGTCAATTCTTCTGCTCCCTGAATGCTGCCTAACCTACTGTGTTTTTCCAACACCACACTTTTTGACTCGTCTGTGAAATAGCACCCTTTTGCCTCGGGTTCCTGAAGAACTTTAGTGAAAAGAAACCTGTTGAGCTCAAATTTAAAATTAAAAATCGACCCAGTGTCAACTGAGACTTGTGATACATGAAGAAAGGTGAGAGCACACTTGTATAGAGCAGAAAAACTTACACAGACCATTTGGACCAAATAACTTGTTTCTGTCAGTAAAATCAATATAGGTCTGCACTTGTAGACAAGGGATGCCACACACATGTGATCCTACCATCTCCAGTAGTGATATCTAGGCTTCTTAAACTTTATATTCAAATTAATTGTCAACTTCATCTGTTGCATACAAATATCCTTTATGCTTGACATTTTTGTGATATTTCAAATGAAAAAGCTTTCAATAGCTTTCTATGGATTTAAGAGGTTACTTTGCCCTGTTGTTTTTGGAGAGAGGTTTTAAGGCAGAGGTAGTGAGTCGTCTACCGGAACCACTGGGGTGAACAGCTTGTGAGATCTTTGATAGTTTTAAAAGTTGGAACAAAAGAAGCAGCCAGAAGGGATGTGCTCAAACTCGGACAGAACCGTGATCTTTAGCTTCCCGTAGAGGATACTGGGGTTGCAAAAAGCTGTGACATCTCTCTTTGCTACAGCTGAAAGCTGGAGTTCCCTCTCTGTCTCTCTCTCTCTCTCAGAATTGTGTTTTTTGCTGTTCTTTTTTGTTGGATTTGAGAACTACATGTAAGACAATCTGTTTTCTGAATCTGCCTTTTGCCAACTGTGATAATTGGAACAGTTAGTTAGAAATAGTTACTGTATGTATTATTTTGTTAAGTTTTCAAATGAATTAAGTTATTCTAATTCTTTCTTTCTTTTGCATCGTTTTTACTATAATGGATGAACTATAGTGTTTTGCTTTAAATCCAATAGTTTGACCAATCAAATTGCATCTGGTAGGCCAAACCTTACATTTACCTTGAAAATAAGAAAACGTTAGAGTCTAGACTATTTTCAGAATATTTTGAGGAGGTTTGATCTGATCCATATTACCATTATTTGGGGATTCCAGAACCAGAGGATATAGTTTGAGAAAGAGGGCCAGAACATTCAGGAGAAACTTTAGGAAGTACAAATGATTGCAGGTATTTGGAACTCTCTTCTACAAATGGGAGTGGTTGCTGGATCAGATGTTAATTCTAAATCTGAAATAGGTAAATCTCTGTTAAGCAATGGAGTTAGGCTCTAGATCAGCCAGGATCCCATTGAATGGTGGAATACGCTGAAGAGGCTGAATGGCTAACTCCTCTTGCGATGTTACATATGTCCCTATTTGTCCCTCAATCAACATCAGAAAAATAAACAATTTGCAGAAGCTTGCTGTGAATAAATTGGTTAACACACTTCCTATACTCTAACACCTGAAAAGTAACTCAGTGACTGAAGCATTTAGGATGCCCACAGGCTGCCTATTGAAATGTACTTTAGAAACAATACAAATATGAATCTTTCTCATTTCACCGTGTATAATTTAGTTAATTAGTCCTGCCCTCGATTCTTTGAGGAATGTCGTCAGTTAAAATGAATATTCCAAGAGTCACAATGTTTGCTTCTTTCTGATGGATTTAATTTAAAGTATTGTTTTTGATCACGGGGAGTCATGGAAGCAAATGCAAAGATTTGCCCTCAGCACATTACGAGATTTTGGAATGGGGAAAAAAACCCATTGAAGGCAAAATAATCAAGGAGTCAAATTTTCTGGTAAAAAGGATTAATGTTTATTAAATTGAGTTGGTGTAAGATAAATGAACAGAATTACCATTGTTTCTTTTCTCTGTGTGCATTATTTATGAATGCAGATGTACACTAAATAATCACAGAAGTGATGGTGGCTGGTACAATTACAACATTTAAAAGGATGGGCTCATGCATAGGACACATTTAGAGGGATATGGGCCAAATGGTGGCAAATGAGACGAGATTAATTTAAAATATCTGGTTGGGATGGATGAATTGGACCGAAGGGTCTGTTTCCATACAGTAGATCTTTTTGACTCTTCGACTCTGAGTGCCTGCTACCTCCTGGCCGCTTTCCTTTAACAGCCAAGGGAACAAGCTTCAGGGTCTTATCAGAAGAGCTATGCAACTGTAATAAAATTTCTTTTGCAGGCCAACCGTTTAATCCAACTATGAAAATGAACTCTGCTGTGGCCAATATAATTTTGTCTATAGTTTTTGGAGACAGATTTGATTATGAGGATGAAACATTAATTAGTTGAATAACGAGAGTAATTGAAAATATTCAACTTTTTGGTTCAACTATGGTCCACATAAGTCTCAGCCTGTTTTTGAAGAGTAATACATTCAAGAAAAGATCATTTGCAACTTGCAGTAATTGGAAAGGGGCTGCAAGTGGAGTGTCACTAAATCTGTGGTGCAATACAACTGGCCATTAATTGATTGGTTAAGGGCTTTAATTGGGCTGAGGACAGGCAGGCTGCTCTAGGGTTGCCCTTCTGCACATAACATGGTGGGTGAGTTTGGGGATGGGCAGGTGGGTGGCAATGTCAACCACAGAGGTTTACAGCCTCCTGTGTCTGCAAACCTGCTCATGAAACTATACCCATGAACTCCACTTTGAATAGATTCAATATGGAACCCAGCAGTGAATTCTAATGACTGATGACATTTTGAGAGATCCCATCTCTGGTTGAAATGTGGGATCTATCATTTTGAAAGTTATAACAGTGGCTGTAAATACTTTAACAAGTGAAAACATCCTCTTAACTACCCTGTCAAATTGCCTCAGAATCATGGATTTCAGAAAGATATTTATTATTCATCTAAACCAAAACAGAGACCCCACCTTTCCAAATTGTACTTATTAGACAGCATTTATTTCAGAAATTAAACTAACAAATCTTCTGTAGTGATTGGAAACACATTGACTTCATTAACTACGAGGTTCTTGATTGAGGTTGTTAACCTGGGCCAATCAGGAAAATTTTGGCTGACCAGTATAACAGGAGACTTCACACCTGCACACACGCACTATGGGTGCAGGGGATAAAAATAAGCACTACCGCACTTAGGTGGTAGTGTGGGGGTTAAGGGAAAAAAAAAAAAAAAAAAAAAAAAAAAAAATATAACAGGAGACTTCACACCTGCACACACGCACTATGGGTGCAGGGGATAAAAATAAGCACTACCGCACTTAGGTGGTAGTGTGGGGGTTAATAAAAAAAAAAAAAATATAACAGGAGACTTCACACCTGCACACACGCACTATGGGTGCAGGGGATAAAAATAAGCACTACCGCACTTAGGTGGTAGTGTGGGGGTTAAGGGAAAAAAAAAAGAAAAAGAAAAAGAAAAAAAAAATATAACAGGAGACTTTTGATCACACAGCATTGCCCTGTGGTTTGAAGGGCAGTGCTTGTCACTGGCCACTCGGGTGTCTTTCCTATCTTCCTGGTGGTGGAAATTGAATAAAGATTCGTGCACTTTGTGTCTTTTCACTGTGTCTCACACCTGCACACACACACACTATGGGTGCAGGGGATAAAAATAAGCACTACCGCACTTAGGTGGTAGTGTGGGGGTTAAAGGAAAAAAAAAACAGACCAACCATCGTGCAGACCCAACCATCGCACAGACCAACCAAAAAAAAAAAAAAAAAAAAAAAAATATAACAGGAGACTTCACACCTGCACACACGCACTATGGGTGCAGGGGATAAAAATAAGCACTACCGCACTTAGGTGGTAGTGTGGGGGTTAAGGGAAAAAAAAAAGAAAAAGAAAAAGAAAAAAAAAAAATATAACAGGAGACTTTTGATCACACTGCATTGCCCTGTGGTTTGAAGGGCAGTGCTTGTCACTGGCCACTCGGGTGTTTTCCCCCCATTGTGTGGAGATATCAGATCAGTGTAGGACTGTGACTCTCTCTGTGTGAACACATACGAGGACTCTCCCTGTTGCTGCTTGGGGCCTGCCTCCCTGCTGCTGCCTGGGGCTTGCCTTGGGGCCCCTCCCCAGGACCTCCACCACCACTGCTGCTGTTGTGGCCTGAGAAGAGTCCTGCCTCCACTACTGCTGCTGCCCGAGGCCTACCTCCACCAGCGCTGCCTGGGACTCGCCTTGGGGCCCCTCCCCGGGACCTCCACCACTGCTGCTGTTGTGGCCTGAGAAGAGGCCTGCCTCCACTGCTGCTGCTGCCCGAGGCCTACCTCCACCAGCGCTGCCTGGGACTCGCCTTGGGGCCCCTCCCTGGGACCTCCACCACCACTGTTGTTGTTGCCTGAGGCCTACCTCCACCGCTGCTGCCTTGGGCTCGATTTTGGGGCTGCCTGGGACTTTCCTTGGGGATCCTCCCCAACAGGCCGCCCCCCCCCCCCCCCCCCACCACTGCTGTGACTGGAGGAACTGCCCGGGACTTGCCAGAGGCCTGCCTTCCGCCACCGCTGCCGGGGACTTGCCTTGGGGACCCTCCCCGACAGGCCTGCCCCCTACAACTGCTGCGACCGAGGGCCTGCCCAGGACTTGCCGGAGGCCTGCTTTCCACCACTGCTGTTGCCTGAGGCCTGCCTCTACGTCTGCTGCCTGGGACTCAATTTTGGGGCTGCCTGGGACTTGCCTTGGGGACCCTCCCCAACAGGTCTGCCCCACACCGCTGCGACCGAGGGCCTACCTGGGACTCGCCTGAGGCCTGCCTCCACCGCTGTTGCCACCTGAGGCAGGTCTCCACAGTCGTTGCCTGGGACCCCCCCAGCGACCTCCACCTCCCGGCGGCAGAGGATGGCGAGCCCGAAGGTCGCGGGGCCCAGCCGCACCTACGCCGGGGTAGCCGCTGCCTTAGGCTCGGCTGGCCCAGCCCCGGCTGTGAACCACACCCCCTTCAGGCACCTGACGAAACGCCTGGGGGTCAAGGCCTATCCCCACCCCAATATGACCATCGAGGCCTGCAGCAAGGCCATGGCTAGTGTGGTCGGCCCACTGGCCATAGTCGCTGCGGCCCGGATGTACGGGAAGGCCGTATTTTTCCTGAAGACCGAGCAGGCGGTCCACCTGGCCGTGGAGAGGGGGCTCGCTGTGGGCGGGACACATTTGCCCGTCGACCCTCTGGAGGTTACGGCCCAGAGGGTCGTGATCTCCAACGTCCCGCCCTTTATTGCCAGCGAGCTCCTTCTCCCCCACCTCACCACCTTGGGGGAGATCCGGTCAGGGATCCAGCCGCTCCTGCTCGGTCTGAAGGACCCCGCCCTTCGGCACATCTACTCCTTCCGACGCCAGGTGTTTATTTGCCTGGCCCGGGAGGAGGTCACGGAGGGCTCCTTTACCCTCCTCCACGAGGGCGCGGCCTACCGCGCCTTCTGGACGGCGGACGGCGTGCGGTGCCACCTGTGCCGCGAGGTGGGGCACATTAGAAGAAACTGCCCCACCCAGAAGGCTGCCCAGCCCGCGCCAACGGCTGACGGTGGTGCCGCCGCACCCACTCCCCCTCCCCGAGAGTCAACACCGCAGGCCCCGGCACCGGAGCCTGAGCCGGAGGCTCCCGATCCTCCAGCCTCCGGCAGGGAGGGGGGTGAGCGTCCAGCCGGCCGGAAGGCGCTCGGGAAGACGCGTCGCGTCAGGCCCGCCCACGGGGAGACCACCCTATCCCCTTCCCCGACACCCAGCCCACGTCCTGCCCCGCCCCGGCACGACAATGCCCTTGCGGCCGTGCCAGCGTCGCCCCGGCGCGGGAACCCTGACCCCCAAACCCCCGAACCCGTACTCGACCCTGACCCCACATCTACCCCCCGCCCCGATGGAGATACCCCCGGGGCTGCGACGCCCGCCCCGGGCACTGCAACGCCTGGCCCGGGGGACCCTGAGCCCGAGCCCCACCCCACCCAGCCACACCCTGGCACTAACCTCGGGGGGACCACCGCTGCCCGACCTCCCGCAGCCACCGTGTCTCCAGGCCCCGGAGAGGGAACTGGGCCCCTGCCCCGCCCGCTATCACCTGATAAACCAGGGGCGGGGCAGGAAGTGACACGGCTGACCCTCCCCACCCTGGCCACGCCCCCTGCTTTCCCCCAGCTAATCGTATTCGGGGAGAGGCTGGGGGGAGGGGCCTCAAGCCCCATGACCACCGAGGCGGGCGGGGAGGGAAAGGCCCATAAATCCCCCCCTGTCTCTCTGGGGAAGAGGGGCTGGCCCTTGGAGGGGAGAGACAGTCCTGCAGCACGCCGGCGGCGCTGCCCCTCTCCAGGGGACGGGCCCACGGGACCCTCCGACGATCCCGCACCGCGGCCTGACCTGCCGAAGCCCCCAGGGGCTGCAGCAGGGCTTCCTGCTGCCTCGACTCCACTGGCCCCTGGGGGGGACTTTGACAACCACGAGGGCCGCGGTGCGGGTGATGACAAAGGACCCTTTACTGGGTCACCGAGCGGCGGAGGGGAGGTAGGTGTTATCCCCGCTCCTCCCTCCCAGACTGTTTTTCCGGGTGCCTTGGCCCTGGGGGATGACCTTTTCCTGGGGGATGACCTTTTCCCCGAGGAGCCAGGCGCCCCGGTGTCGGGAGGAGAGCGGGGCCCCGAGCCTCCGCCGCCCGACGACCCGAACTCGGGGCGCTCCGGGACGGGGTGCGCCGAGGAAGGTACCGCCGGTGACCCTGGGGGTGGGGTCGCCGGGGGTTCGAGGCCGGTTGGCGGCGCCGGACCAGCCCCCATCCTCTCGGTGGGGGAGGGGTCGGCGACCGAGGGCGACCTCCCGGAGGAGGGTTCGGGGTCGGTGGCGGACACCGGGGACGACGCGGACTCCGTCTGCAGTGACGTTTTTGAGTCCCAGGTGCCCCCCGCCGATCTCCCCCTCATCCCCCTCGGGGAACTCCGGGAATTTGTCGAGGAAACTCGAGGTCGCCGGGATAGAGCCCAACTGGCGCTCGACCGCTGGAGCTCTTTTGAGAAAGTTTATTGGTCGGCCCACGCTGCTCACCAGGCGCCTGGGCTCGACGTCAACGAGCGAAAGCGAGTCAGAAACTTCCTGGGGGCACTCCTGGTGAGGGCGAGGGACTCCTGTGCCCCTCCCTCGTCCTCCCAGTAATTGTACTTGTTTTTGCGTACTGGTGGTGGTAGCACAACGCTTCCGACATGGAGACTACTATAGCCAGCCTCAACATCAACGGCAGCAGGGAGTCACAGCGCAGATTCCAGACCCTCTCGGTCCTTCGGGACGGGAGGTATGCGGTGTGCTTCCTGCAAGAAACCCACACTGCCCCGGGAGACGAAGCCACCTGGCTCCTGGAGTGGCGAGGGGGGGTCTACATGAGTCACCTCACCCGCAGATCTGGCGGGGTGGCTATCCTGTTGGCCCCGCATTTTCAGCCCGAGATCTTGGGGGTCAGGGAGCCGGTGCCAGGCCGTTTGCTTCACCTGACGGTTCGGCTGGGGGGCGCGGTGCTTCACTTGGTGAACGTATACGCTCCCCTGGCCGGGCCGAGGCAAGCGAGCTTCTTTCAAGAACTGTCCGCTCATCTGGCTTCCATCGACGAGAACCAGTGCGTCGTCCTCGGGGGAGATTTTAACTGCGTCCTCGAGGGCAGGGACCACGGCGGTGCCCGCACTGGCTGCGCGTCGGGGAAGAGGTTGGGGGACTTGGTCAAGTCCTTCGACCTGGTGGACGTCTGGCGGACTCTCCATCCCGACTCCGTCGCCTTCACCTTCGTGAGGCCTGGGGTCGGAGCGTCCAGAATCGGCCTCCTGTTTTCCGAAGGCCTCCACGCGGCAGGTGTCGTGCACGGACCATCACCTGGTGTGGGCGGAACTCCTTCCGTTCGGCGCCAGGCTCGGCTCCGCGTACTGGCACTTTAACAACCTGCTGCTGGAGGACGAGCGGTTCCGGGACTCGTTTCGTCGTTTCTGGGCCGGCTGGAGAAGGAAGCGGGGAAGCTTCCCCTCCCTGAGGCTATGGTGGGACGTGGGCAAAGCTCACGTCCGCGTCTTCTGTCAGGAGTACGCGAGGGGGTCGACCAAGAGGCGGAAATCCAGGATCGCGGAGTTGGAGAGGGAGATGCTCGACCTGGAGTCACGCCTCGGTCAGCCCGACGCGGACCCGGCCCTGCGCGGGGTGTACGAAGAGAAGAAGGCCGCGCTCCGGGACCTGCAGCTCGTCGGGGCTCGGGGCGCGTACGTGAGGTCGCGGATCCAGCTCCTGCAGGACCTGGACCGCGGCTCCCCCTTCTTCTACTCGCTGGAAAAAAGGCGCGGCACCCGTCAGCAGCTCCTTGTGCTGCTGGCCGACGACGGGTCCCTCGTCTCGGATCCGGAGGGCGTCAGGGCCCACGTCCGAAACTATTACACGGCTCTGTTCTCTCCGGATCCGTCCAGCGAGGACGCTCGCAGAGTTCTGTGGGAGGACCTGCCGCAGCTCGGCCCGGAGGACGCCGGAAGGCTCGACGCTCCCGTCACTTTAGAGGAGCTGACCGGCGCCCTCGACCGGCTCTCGAGGGGCAAAACCCCGGGGCTGGACGGGCTGACTGTGGAGTTCTTCAGGGCGTTCTGGGACGTCCTGGGGACCGACTACGCACAGGTCCTGGGGGAGTGTCTAAATGCCGGACAGCTGCCCCTTTCTTGGCGCAGGGCGGTCATCGTCCTGCTGCCGAAGGGGGACCTTCGTTCTCTGAAGAACTGGCGTCCGGTCTCCCTCCTCAGCACGGACTACAAAATCTTCGCCAGGGCGTTGTCTTCTCGCCTGGCTTCCGTGCTGGCCCACGTGATTCACCCGGACCAGTCCTACACGGTCCCGGGCCGGAGGATACACGACAACGTCCACCTGGTCCGGGACCTGATCCATTTCTGTCGACGGGCTGGTCTGCCGAGCGCCTTCCTGTCTCTCGACCAGGAGAAGGCGTTCGACAGGGTCGATCACGAGTACCTGCTCGGGACTCTGCGGGCGTTCGGGTTCGGGACGCGGTTCGTCGCCCGGATCCGACTTTTGTACGCCGCCGCAGAGTGTCTGGTTAAAGTTAACGGGTCCCTGACGGCGCCCCTTCGCTTCGGGAGAGGAGTGCGTCAAGGCTGCCCCCTGTCCGGCCAGCTGTATTCCCTGTGCGTGGAGCCTTTCCTGCGCCTCTTGCGGAGGAGGTTGTCGGGGCTGGTTCTGCGCGGCGCGGGCACGGGGGTGGTCCTCTCGGCCTACGCCGACGACGTGCTCCTCACTTTCACCGACCCGGCTGACCTGGGGAGGATGCGCGAGTGCCAGGCCGTGTACTCTGCGGCGTCTTCCGCCAGGATCAACTGGGCCAAGTGTTCCGGACTACTGGTCGGCCCGTGGCGGGTGGACTCTCTGCCGGAGGAGTTACGGGGGTTCAGCTGGAGTACCACCCATCTCCTCTACCTGGGGGTCTACCTCAGCCCGGCTGAGGAATCCTGGCCGGCCAACTGGCAGGAGCTGGAGGCCAAAGTCTCGGCTCGCCTGGGCCGCTGGACAGGACTGCTCCGAGTGCTATCTTACAGGAGTCGAGTGCTGGTCATAAACCAGCTGGTGGCCGCCATGCTGTGGTACCGGCTGGTCACTTTGGTCCCTCCTCCTGGCTTTGTCGCTGACATCCAGAGAACGTTGGTCGACTTCTTCTGGGACAAAAAGATGCACTGGGTCGCCGCGCAGGTTCTGAGTCTCCCTATCGAGGAGGGCGGTCAGTCGCTGGTGTGCGTCCGCACCCAGGTCGCGACGTTCCGCCTTCAGACCTTGCGGCGATACCTTTACGTCGAGCCTCCTCCTAGGTGGTGCGCCCTGGCGACGTATTTTTTCCGCCAGGTGCGTAACCTCAACTACGACACGCAGCTCCTGTTCGTCGACCGCGACGGCTTGGAGGTCTCCCTCAAGGTGCTGCCTGTCTTTTACCAGGACCTGATCACTGTCTGGAACATGGTCGAATCGCGTCGCGCCTACCCTCCGGCTGGAGTAGCGGCTGTCGTCAGGGAGCCGTTGCTCAGGAATCCGCACCTCCGTACTCGCGGGTTCGAGTGGCTGTCGGAGGGGAGGGCCGTGGCGGCGAGGGCGACCAGGGTCGGGGACGTGCTGGGTGCCGGGGGCCTGGGCTGGACGCTGCCGCAGGACATAGCTAGCAGGGCAGCGGTAGACGTCCGGTACGTGGCCACCGCCATCCGACGCCTTAAAACGGCGGTGCTCGGACCCGACGTAGTGCACCGGTTGGAGGACGCTCAGGTGTGCGGTGGGATCCCGTCCGCGCTCACCCCGGCCCGGACGGAATTTCACATTGGCCCCAAGGTCCCGTACTTCCCGCGGGAGCCTGTGCCCCACAACCTGAGCCGCCTCCGGAATTTTAATTTTGTCCCTTTCAGGGATATAAAAAGGAAGGCCCTGTATCGACTGCTGCTGCACACCGTCCACCTCTTCTCCCTCATCCACCGTCCGGACACGCCTTGGCGTGCCCATTTGCCACCGGGCGGCGGAGATCCCCAGTGGAGGGCTCTCTACGCGGGAGTCCTCCCCCTTTCTCTCGGGGATCTGGGGTGGAGGGTGCTGCACGCAGCAGTCCCCTGCAACCGCAGGTTGCGGTGGTTCACGGACTCCCAGCCCAACTGCTTGTTCTGTGGCGCTGTGGAGTCCGTGGACCATGTATATATTGGGTGTGGGCGTTTGCACTCCCTTTTTGATTTCCTCAAAAACCTTCTCCTCTGTTTCTGGCTGCACTTCAGTCCCACGCTCCTGATCTTCGGGCACCCGGTACGGAGGAGGGAGGGCAGGTCCGAGGACCTCCTCGTGGGTCTGCTCCTGGGCCTGGCCAAACTGGCCATCAACAGGTCCAGGCAGCGGGCCGTGGAGGGGGTCGTTAGGGCCGACTGCCTGCCCCTCTTCCGGGGTTACGTTAGAGCCCGGGTGTCCTTGGAGAAGGAGCACGCGGTGTCCACCGACACCCTGGAGTCGTTCAGGGAGAGGTGGGCGCCGCAGGGAGTGGAGTGCATCATTTCTCCCTCCAACTCTATTTTGATTTAGTCCCTACCCTCCCCTTCACTGTTTTGATCACACAGCATTGCCCCGTGGTTTGAAGGGCAGTGCTCGTCACTGGCCACTCGGGTGTTTTTTCTATCTTCCTGGTGGTGGAAATTGAATAAAGATTCGTGCACTTTGTGTCTTTTCACTGTGTCTCACACCTGCACACACACACACTATGGGTGCAGGGGATAAAAATAAGCACTACCGCACTTAGGTGGTAGTGTGGGGGTTAAAGGAAAAAAAAACAAAAAAACAAAAAAAATATAAATAGGGGATACGTCCATGCCCGGGTGTTCTTGGAGAGGGAGCACGCGGTGTCCACCAACACCCTCGAGTTGTTCAGGGAGAGGTGGGCACCGCAGGGAGTGGAGTGCATTATTTCCCACTCCAACTCTATTTTGATTTAATCCCTGCCCTCCCCTTCACTGTTTTGATCACACAGCATTGCCCTTTGATGTGAAGGGCAGTGCTTGTCACTGGCCACTCGGGTGTTTTCCCTATAAAAAAAGAAAGAAAAAAAAAAAATATAACAGGAGACTTTTGATCACACAGCATTGCCCTGTGGTTTGAAGGGCAGTGCTTGTCACTGGCCACTCGGGTGTCTTTCCTATCTTCCTGGTGGTGGAAATTGAATAAAGATTCGTGCACTTTGTGTCTTTTCACTGTGTCTCACACCTGCACACACACACACCATGGGTGCTGGGGAATAAAAATAAGCACTACCGCACTTAGGTGGTAGTGTGGGGGTTAAAAAGAAAAAGAAAAAAAAAGAAAAAAAAATAAATTGTTGTTTCTGGCCCGGGTGTCCTTGGAGAAGGAGCACGTGGGTGTCCACTGACACCCTGGAGTTGTGACTGGCCACTCGAGTGTTTCCTTCCCTGCTGGAGAGATTGGACCATTTCTGTGATTGTGACTCTGTGGCCGTGCGAGGACTGTTCCTGTTGCTGCTTGGGGCCTGCCTCCCTGCTGCTGCCTGGGGCTTGCCTTGGGGGCCCTCCCCAGGACTACCACCACCACCACCACCACTGCTGCTGCTGCCTGAGGAGAGGCCTGTCTCCACTGCTGCTGCTGCCTGAGGCCTGCCTCCACCTTTGCTGCCTGGGACTCGCCTTGGGGCCCCTCCCCAGGACCACCACCACCACCACCGCTGCTGCTGTTGTCTGAGGCCTGTCTCCATCACTGCTGCCTGGGACTCTATTTTGGGGGCTGCCTGGGACTTGCCTTGGGGTTCCTCCCCAACAGGCCTGCCCCCCCCACCACTGCTGTGACTGGAGGGACTGCCCAGGACTTGCCGGAGGCCCACCTTCCACCGCTGCTGCTGCCTGAGACCTGCCTCCACATCCGCTGCCTGGGACTCAATTTTGGGGGCTGCCTGGGACTTGCCCTTGGGGCCTTCCCCAACAGGTCTGCCCCCCACCACTACGACCGAAGGCCCACCTGGGACTCGCCTGAGGCCTGCCTCCACCGCTGTTGCCACCTGAGGCAGGTCTCCACAGTCGTTGCCTGGGACCCCCCCAGCAACCTCCACCACCCGGCGGCAGAGGATGGCGAGCCCGAAGGTCGCGGGGCCCAGCCGCACCTACGCCGGGGTAGCCGCTGCCTTAGGGTCGGCTGTCTCAGCCCCGGCCGTTAACCGGACCCCCTTCAGGCACCTTACTAAACGCCTGGGGGTCAAGGCCTATCCCCAACCTAACATGAGCATCGAGGCCTGTAGCAAGGCCATGGCTAGTGTGGTCGGCCCACTGGCCATCGTCGCTGCGGCACGGATGTACGGGAAGGCCATCTTTTTCCTAAAGACCGAGCAGGCGGTCCACCTGGCCGTGGAGAGGGGGCTCGCTGTGGGCGGGACACATTTGCCCGTCGACCCTCTGGAGGTTACAGCCCAGAGGGTCGTGATCTCCAACGTCCCGCCCTTCATTGCCAGCGAGCTCCTTCTCCCCCACCTCACCACCTTGGGGGAAATCCGGTCAGGGATCCAACCGCTCCTGCTCGGTCTAAAGGACCCCGCCCTCCGGCACATTTACTCCTTCCGGCGCCAGGTGTTCATTTGCCTGGCCCGGGAGGAGGTCACCGAGGGCTCATTTACCCTCGCCCACGAGGGCGCGGCCTACCGCGCCTTCTGGACGGCGGACGGCGTGCGGTGCCACCTGTGCCGCGAGGTGGGGCACATTAGAAAAAACTGCCCTACCCAGAAGGCCGCCCAGCCCTCACCAACGGCTGATGGTGGTGCCGCCGCACCCACTCCCCCTCCCCCAAAGTCGACACCGCAGGCCCCGGCACCGGAGCCTGAGCCGGAGGCTTCCGATCCTCCAGCCTCCGGCAGGGAGGGGGGTGAGCGTCCAGCCGGCCGGAAGGCGCTCGGGAAGACGCGTCGCGTCAGGCCCGCCCACGGGGAGACCACCCTATCCCCTTCCCCGACACCCAGCCCACGTCCTGCCCCGCCCCGGCACGACAATGCCCCTGCGGCCGTGCCAGCGTCGCCCCGGCGCGGGAACCCTGACCCCCGAACCCGTACCCGACCCTGACCCCACTGACCCCATGTCTACCCCTGACCCCCACCGAGAAACCCCTGGGGCTTCGACGCCCGCCCCAGGCACTGCGACACCTGGCCCGGGGGACCGTGAGCCCGAGCCCCGCCCCACCCAGCCACACCCTGGCACTAACCTCGGGGGGACCACCGCTGCCCGACCTCCCACGGCGACCGTGTCTCCGGGCCCCGGAGAGGGAACTGGGCCCCTGCCCCGCCCGCCATCACCTGATAAACCAGGGGCAGGGCAGGAAGTGACACGGCTGACCCTCCCCACCCTGGCCACGCCCCCTGCTTTCCCCCAGCCAATCGTATTCCGGGAGAGGCTGGGGGGAGGGGCCTCAGGCCCCATGACCACCACGACGGGCGGGGAGGGGAAGGCCCATAAGTCCCCCCCTGTCTCTCTGGGGAAGAGGTGCTGGCCTTTGGAGGGGAGAGAGAGTCCTGCAGCGCGCCGGAGGCGCTGCCCCTCTCCGGGGGACGGGCCCACGGTACCCCCCGACAATCCCGCACCGCGGCCCGACCTGCCCGACGGGGGCCGCGGTGCGGGCGTCGACAACGGGCCCTTTACTGGGTCGCCGAGCGGCGGAGGGGAGGAAGGTGTTATCCCCGCTCCTCCCTCCCAGACTGTTTTTCCGGGGGCCTTGGCCCTGGGGGACGATCTCTTCCCCGAGGAGCCAGGCGTCCCGGTGTCGGGAGGAGAGCGGGGCCCCGAGCCTCCGCCGCCCGACGACCCGAACTCGGGGCGTTCCGGGACGGGGTGCGCCGAGGAGGGTACCGCCGGTGACCCTGGGGGTGGGGTCGCCGGGGGTTCGAGGCCGGTTGGCGGCGCCGGACCAGCCCCCATCCTCTCGGTGGGGGAGGGGTCGGCGACCGAGGGCGACCTCCCGGAGGAGGGTTCGGGATCGGTGGCGGACACCGGGGACGACGCGGACTCCGTCTGCAGTGACGTTTTCGAGTCCCAGGTGCCCCCCGCCGATCTCCCCCTCATCCCCCTCGAGGAACTCCGGGAATTTGTCGAGGAAACTCGAGGTCGCCGGGATAGAGCCCAACTGGCGCTCGACCGCTGGAGCTCTTTCGAACAAGTTTACTGGTCGGTCCACGCTGCTCGCCAGGCGCCTGGGCTCGACATCAACGAGCGAAAGCGAGTCAGGAACTTCCTGGGGGCACTCCTGGTGAGGGCGAGGGACTCCTGTGCCCCTCCCTCGTCCTCCCAGTAATTGTACTTGTTTTTTAACTGTACTGGTGGTGGTAGCACAACGCTTCTGACATGGAGACTACTATAGCCAGCCTCAACATCAACGGCAGCAGGGAGTCACAGCGCAGATTCCAGACCCTCTCGGTCCTTCGGGATGGGAGGTATGCGGTGTGCTTCCTGCAAGAAACCCACACTACCCCGGGAGACGAAGCCACCTGGCTCCTGGAGTGGCGAGGGGGGGTCTACATGAGTCACCTCACCCGCAGATCTGGCGGGGTGGCTATCCTGTTGGCCCCGCATTTTCAGCCCGAGATCTTGGGGGTCAGGGAGCCGGTGCCAGGCCGTTTGCTTCACCTGACGGTTCGGCTGGGGGGCGCGGTGCTTCACTTGGTGAACGTATACGCTCCCCTGGCCGGGCCGAGGCAAGCGAGCTTCTTTCAGGAACTGTCCGCTCATCTGGCTTCCATCGACGAGAACCAGTGCGTCGTCCTCGGGGGAGATTTTAACTGCGTCCTCGAGGGCAGGGACCACGGCGGTGCCCGCACTGGCTGTGCGTCGGGGAAGAGGTTGGGGGACTTGGTCAAGTCCTTCGACCTGGTGGACGTCTGGCGGACTCTCCATCCCGACTCCATCGCCTTCACCTTCGTGAGGCCTGGGGTCGGAGCGTCCAGAATCGACCGCCTGTACGTTTCGCGGGCGTACGCCTCCTGTTTTCCGAAGGCCTCCACGCGGCAGGTGTCGTGCACGGACCATCACCTGGTGTGGGCGGAACTCCTTCCGTTCGGCGCCAGGCTCGGCTCCGCGTACTGGCACTTTAACAACCTGCTGCTGGAGGACGAGCGGTTCCGGGACTCGTTTCGTCGTTTCTGGGCCGGCTGGAGAAGGAAGCGGGGAAGCTTCCCCTCCCTGAGGCTATGGTGGGACGTGGGCAAGGCTCACGTCCGCGTCTTCTGTCAGGAGTACGCGAGGGGGTCGACCAAGAGGCGGAAATCCAGGATCGTGGAGTTGGAGAGGGAGATGCTCGACCTGGAGTCACGCCTCGGTCAGCCCGACGCGGACCCGGCCCTGCGCGGGGTGTACGAAGAGAAGAAGGCCGCGGTCCGGGACCTGCAGCTCGTCGGGGCTCGGGGCGCGTACGTGAGGTCGCGGATCCAGCTCCTGCAGGACCTGGACCGCGGCTCCCCCTTCTTCTACTCGCTGGAAAAAAAGGCGCGGCACCCGTCAGCAGCTCCTTGTGCTGCTGGCCGACGACGGGTCCCTCGTCTCGGATCCGGAGGGCGTCAGGGCCCACGTCCGAAACTATTACACGGCTCTGTTCTCTCCGGATCCGTCCAGCGAGGACGCTCGCAGAGTTCTGTGGGAGGACCTGCCGCAGCTCGGCCCGGAGGACGCCGGAAGGCTCGACGCTCCCGTCACTTTAGAGGAGCTGACCGGCGCCCTCGACCGGCTCTCGAGGGGCAAAACCCCGGGGCTGGACGGGCTGACTGTGGAGTTCTTCAGGGCGTTCTGGGACGTCCTGGGGACCGACTACGCACAGGTCCTGGGGGAGTGTCTAAATGCCGGACAGCTGCCCCTTTCTTGGCGCAGGGCGGTCATCGTCCTGCTGCCAAAGAAGGGGGACCTTCGTTCTCTGAAGAACTGGCGTCCGGTCTCCCTCCTCAGCACGGACTACAAAATCTTCGCCAGGGTGTTGTCTTCTCGCCTGGCTTCCGTGCTGGCCCACGTGATTCACCCGGACCAGTCCTACACGGTCCCGGGCCGGAGGATACACGACAACGTCCACCTGGTCCGGGACCTGATCCATTTCTGTCGACGGGCTGGTCTGCCGAGCGCCTTCCTGTCTCTCGACCAGGAGAAGGCGTTCGACAGGGTCGATCACGAGTACCTGCTCGGGACTCTGCGGGCGTTCGGGTTCGGGACGCGGTTCGTCGCCCGGATCCGACTTTTGTACGCCGCCGCAGAGTGTCTGGTTAAAGTTAACGGGTCCCTGACGGCGCCCCTTCGCTTCGGGAGAGGAGTGCGTCAAGGCTGCCCCCTGTCCGGCCAGCTGTATTCCCTGTGCGTGGAGCCTTTCCTGCGCCTCTTGCGGAGGAGGTTGTCGGGGCTGGTTCTGCGCGGCGCGGGCACGGGGGTGGTCCTCTCGGCCTACGCCGACGACGTGCTCCTCACTTTCACCGACCCGGCTGACCTGGGGAGGATGCGCGAGTGCCAGGCCGTGTACTCTGCGGCGTCTTCCGCCAGGATCAACTGGGCCAAGTGTTCCGGACTACTGGTCGGCCCGTGGCGGGTGGACTCTCTGCCGGAGGAGTTACGGGGGTTCAGCTGGAGTACCACCCATCTCCTCTACCTGGGGGTCTACCTCAGCCCGGCTGAGGAATCCTGGCCGGCCAACTGGCAGGAGCTGGAGGCCAAAGTCTCGGCTCGCCTGGGCCGCTGGACAGGACTGCTCCGAGTGCTATCTTACAGGAGTCGAGTGCTGGTCATAAACCAGCTGGTGGCCGCCATGCTGTGGTACCGGCTGGTCACTTTGGTCCCTCCTCCTGGCTTTGTCGCTGACATCCAGAGAACGTTGGTCGACTTCTTCTGGGACAAAAAGATGCACTGGGTCGCCGCGCAGGTTCTGAGTCTCCCTATCGAGGAGGGCGGTCAGTCGCTGGTGTGCGTCCGCACCCAGGTCGCGACGTTCCGCCTTCAGACCTTGCGGCGATACCTTTACGTCGAGCCTCCTCCTAGGTGGTGCGCCCTGGCGACGTATTTTTTCCGCCAGGTGCGTAACCTCAACTACGACACGCAGCTCCTGTTCGTCGACCGCGACGGCTTGGAGGTCTCCCTCAAGGTGCTGCCTGTCTTTTACCAGGACCTGATCACTGTCTGGAACATGGTCGAATCGCGTCGCGCCTACCCTCCGGCTGGAGTAGCGGCTGTCGTCAGGGAGCCGTTGCTCAGGAATCCGCACCTCCGTACTCGCGGGTTCGAGTGGCTGTTGGAGGGGAGGGCCGTGGCGGCGAGGGCGACCAGGGTCGGGGACGTGCTGGGTGCCGGGGGCCTGGGCTGGACGCTGCCGCAGGACATAGCGAGCAGGGCAGCGGTAGACGTCCGGTACGTGGCCACCGCCATCCGACGCCTTAAAACGGCGGTGCTCGGACCCGACGTAGTGCACCGGTTGGAGGACGCTCAGGTGTGCGGTGGGATCCCGTCCGCGCTCACCCCGGCCCGGACGGAATTTCACATTGGCCCCAAGGTCCCGTACTTCCCGCGGGAGCCTGTGCCCCACAACCTGAGCCGCCTCCGGAATTTTAATTTTGTCCCTTTCAGGGATATAAAAAGGAAGGCCCTGTATCGACTGCTGCTGCACACCGTCCACCTCTTCTCCCTCATCCACCGTCCGGACACGCCTTGGCGTGCCCATTTGCCACCGGGCGGCGGAGATCCCCAGTGGAGGGCTCTCTACGCGGGAGTCCTCCCCCTTTCTCTCGGGGATCTGGGGTGGAGGGTGTTGCACGCAGCAGTCCCCTGCAACCGCAGATTGCGGTGGTTCACGGACTCCCAGCCCAACTGCTTGTTCTGTGGCGCTGTGGAGTCCGTGGACCATGTATATATTGGGTGTGGGCGTTTGCACTCCCTTTTTGATTTCCTCAAAAACCTTCTCCTCTGTTTCTGGCTGCACTTCAGTCCCACGCTCCTGATCTTCGGGCACCCGGTACGGAGGAGGGAGGGCAGGTCCGAGGACCTCCTCGTGGGTCTGCTCCTGGGCCTGGCCAAACTGGCCATCAACAGGTCCAGGCAGCGGGCCGTGGAGGGGGTCGTTAGGGCCGACTGCCTGCCCCTCTTCCGGGGTTACGTTAGAGCCCGGGTGTCCTTGGAGAAGGAGCACGCGGTGTCCACCGACACCCTGGAGTCGTTCAGGGAGAGGTGGGCGCCGCAGGGAGTGGAGTGCATCATTTCTCCCTCCAACTCTATTTTGATTTAGTCCCTACCCTCCCCTTCACTGTTTTGATCACACAGCATTGCCCCGTGGTTTGAAGGGCAGTGCTCGTCACTGGCCACCCGGGTGTTTTTCCTATCTTCCTGGTGGTGGAAATTGAATAAAGATTTGTGCACTTTGTGTCTTTCACTGTGTCTCACACCTGCACACACGCACTATGGGTGCAGGGGATAAAAATAAGCACTACCGCACTTAGGTGGTAGTGTGGGGGTTAAGGGAGAAGAAAAAAAAAATAAATAAACATGGTGTCCGTGGGTGTCCTTGGAGAAAAAAAAAATAAAAGAAAAAAAAAATAAAATAACAGGAGACTTTTGATCACACAGCATTGCCCTGTGGTTTGAAGGGCAGTGCTTGTCACTGGCCACTCGGGTGTCTTTCCTATCTTCCTGGTGGTGGAAATTGAATAAAGATTCGTGCACTTTGTGTCTTTTCACTGTGTCTCACACCTGCACACACACACACCATGGGTGCTGGGGAATAAAAATAAGCACTACCGCACTTAGGTGGTAGTGTGGGGGTTAAAAAGAAAAAAAAAGAAAAAGAAAAAAAAAGAAAAAAAAAATAAATTGTTGTTTCTGGCCCGGGTGTCCTTGGAGAAGGAGCACGCGGGTGTCCACCGACACCCTGGAGTTAAAAAAAAAAGAAAAAAAGAAAAATATAACAGGAGACTTTTGATCACACAGCATTGCCCTGTGGCTTGAAGGGCAGTGCTTGTCACTGGCCACTCAGGTATTTTTCATATCTTCCTGGTGGTGGAAATTGAATAAAGATTCGTGCACTTTGTGTCTCTCACTGTGTTTCACACCTGCACACACACACACCATGGGTGCTGGGGAATAAAAATAAGCACTACCGCACTTAGGCGGTAGTGTGGGGGTTAAATTAAAAAAAAAGTAAAAAAAAAAGTATAACAGGAGACTTTTGATCACACAGCATTGCCCTTTGGTTTGAAGGGCAGTGCTTGTCACTGGCCACTCGGGTGTTTTTCATATCTTCCTGGTGGTGGAAATTGAATAAAGATTCGTGCACTTTGTGTCTTTCACTGTGTTTCACACCTGCACACACACACACCATGGGTGCAGGGGAAAAAATAAGCACTACCGCACTTAGGCGGTAGTGTGGGGGTTAAAGAAAAAAAAAGAGAAAGAAAAAAAATAAACAGGGGATCACTCAGGTGTTTAAAAAAAAAATTAACAGAGGAGCTGGGAGTGGAGTGCATTAAAAAAAACAAAAAGAAAAAAAAATATAACAGGAGACTTTTGATCACACAGCATTTGCCCTTTGGTTTGAAGGGCAGTGCTTGTCACTGGTCACTTGGGTGCTTTTCACATCTTCCTGGTGGTGGAAATTGAATAAAGATTCGTGCACTTTGTGTCCTTCACTGTGTTTTACACCTGCACACACACACACCAGCACTACTGCACTTAGGCGGTAGTGTGGGGGTTAAAGAAAAAAAAAGAAATGAGGAGAAGAAAAAAAAGAAAAAAAAATAAACAGGGGATCATACCTGCACACAAAAAAAGAAAAAAAAAATAAAAAAAAATAACAGGAGACTAGAATCTCCTCAGTTGAGGACTGGCTCCAAGCTGACTGGTAACAGCCAGTGTACTGTGTACTTGTAAATAAAGGCTGACCCGGTGATGGGATCAGATCTTTTAGTTCAGTAACACTCCCCAGGATTGTACCATTAAGAGCAGGCTTGAGGGACTAATTGGTCCTCCACTCTTTATTTGTGTGTTTGTGTTGCACAAAAACAGTAGCCACAGAGCTCCTCTTTCGATGCATCATTTTGTTAGTTTTAGCTGTAAAGCAATAGAGAGAACAGAGAAGGGAGAATAAATCAAAGTGATATTTTTTAACAATAATGAAAACTTGTATTTGCTTACCAACTTTAATACAGTATACTGTATAAAGAATGTTCCCAGGCTTGATATCAGAGAAATAATGGCACCAACCACATAGAGAAGTGATATGAAAAGTGACAAAGACATGGTCAAAGAGATAGGCTTTAAAGGAAGACTTGTATTTATCACACTTGCTGCAACCAGCAAACCTGTCAAAGCAGTTCGCAATGACATACTTTTAAATTGAGTGCAATCTCCATTGTAATGTAACAAATATATTAGCCAATAGACACTTAGCAACACCCAATAAAAGAGAAATATGATAATGAGAAGATGAGCTCTTCGTTATGATATTGATTTAAGGATTAATATTGACCAGAACACTGGGCACAATTGCTGTCCTCCTTGTCAAAACAGTACCTTCCCAAAGACAGTAGTTCTGGCATTGTAGTGTGCCTGCAGTGGAGGGCCAGAGGTTGTGATTTTTCTGTTTGAGCCTGAGGGTGGAATTTCAATCCAGATCTGAATGATTCAGAGGTCAATGTATTATAACCAAGCATCATGTAGGAGGGAAGAGAGATAGATAGGTTGAGCAGATGTGCACACTGTAATGGCACCCATGTCTGTTCGACCTCATGGTCGTATCCTTTTGACAATTACCAGCTGATCGGATCGGGGGAAACGCCAACCAGGAAAGCAACTGGAGATACAAACAGTTCATGAGTAAAAATAATAGGGAGTTTAACTGTTACCGGGCTAAGCCAGGGTTTGTGTTCCTTAATACAGCCACCCGGACTCTCCTAGACTTGTTTGCTGTAGGGACAATCGGGCCACTTACTGTCCCATGCCTACAGTGAGCTCACACCAGCCGCAGAGTAGTTACCTGAGCTATTAGCGAGGAAGTTTGTGTGGATTGGAAGGACCCAGTAAGTCTAGGATCTTCCCTTGGCTACTGGTTTCTCAGGGCATTATCCCTTGGAGTTTCAGCGGGAACAATAGCAGCAAAAATCAGGAATTACCTCATTTGTGGGTTAACGTCTGGGAAACAGTACAGTGAAGGGACTAAATGTGGTTAAGAAGGAATTGGTTAATAAAAAATTGGATTATCAATTGGCCCAACAAAGAGGAGTGTGCACAATCATGGGGGACAAATGTATTATCCAGGTATACAACATAAACCACGTGATCCAATCTTTTCGGAATCAGACAAGGTTCCATGGCAGGAGATGGCTGGCTGGGAGGGCTACTGGGACGGTCTAATTTACTGCACTGGCTAGTTATTATTGTCGTTATAATCATTGTGTGTTGTGTTGCCATATATACTGGCAGGTTCTCATGAATAGGTTGACTGCGCCTCTCTTTTCCCCACAAACCATGCAGTTGGCTAGGATTCCCCCTGTGGAATACTCCTACCCTGACACGAAACCCCAGGTGTTGCTGCCCTCAGCTCCCTCCGTGATAAATCCAAGGCCTATTTTTATGACTCTGAACCACCACCACCACCACCACCACCAGCAGATAACCCCCCGGGGTCTGGTTACGTTCCCCCATTTGCGGACACTCCCAATCTGCTCTTTTGATCTTGTGATCAAAGAGGAAGGATTGTCAAAGAAACGTTGACACACTTTGCCTGGCAGCCATTGTTACATAACTGGTCTCGCAAGTTAAAGCACAGATTGCTGACATGCTGTATTAAAGAAGTGCTTCTGTAACTATTTTTTCTAAAATAACCTTGCAACTGCCTGAGAGTCCTCACTTCCCCCAGATCCTAGACTAGTTCTGCTTTCATAATGATGTTAAGCTCATTGTGTCACTTATGTGTTCCTGATTCCTACAGAACCTTGTGCAAACAACTTGGTACATGCTAACATTCAAGACTGCCTGATTGGGAAACACTTGTGACAATAACAGGGACTGACCATGGGCTTCACCTAACCTCATGACTTCTGTGACTAACAGTCAGCCCCTGCCTAAAATGCTATATAACCTTTAACCTTTTGCATAACTTCAGACGATGCCTGTTTCTGCCTGAGGCAAGACCCCATGGCCATGCAATAAAGACTGTTAATTCTCAAAGTCTGACTCCTGAGAATTCCTTCAACAATACATCAGCGATGCACAGCACACACATATGGGTACTTTGGGAATGAAGTAAAACCCACACCAGACTCCAGCTCCAGTTCACTGACATCGGGTGGAACTTGAAAGATAAATTTTTGTATCAAAATAGTAAAGAACAGGAACAGTTCCATTTTACACAAGCCCTCCAATCTGCAGAAAACACAATGCAAAAGTATGCCAAAATAGCTCTTGAAGTAAACAGTTATTTTTGAAGACAAATGAATTTCAGAAATGTGACATTACAGTTTGAAAACAGCCTTTGTCTTAACACTCTCCATCCACTTCACATCTGTTCAAACGGCAATTCGATTAAATAACATTAAAAGGTTCCTGCTACAGTTCTGTGGGTACAGAAATCACCTCCAAAACAGACAATTGTGGATTCAAGCACTTGAGGACAACAAAAAAAAAGTTACATTTGGTACATTTACTGCAAGAAACATCAATGTCACAAACAATTGCTGTAATGAGACAGTTGATAGTTTGTTGTGTGAAACTAAATCTACAGCACCTGTGTAACAGGAGTGTAGTTAATACAAGGACAACTTGATGTTGAGAGACTAATCACCTGAGGGCAGGAACCTGGTGGGACATGTAACCTGTAAAACCAGAGCAATACGGATGTTGGAAGTCAGGAACACCCACAAATCCAGCAGGTCTGGTTCCATATATGGAGAGGAACTATTCTCTCCCATTTCTTCTTAAATTGGACCCATTTTAAATGTCTTTTTCTCTTTCACCACCATTATGTTAAAAATCACACAACACCAGGTTATAGCCCAACAGATTTAATTGGAAGCACTAGCTTTTGAAGCGTTGCTCCTTCATCAGGTGGTTGTGGAGGACACAATTGTAAGACACAGAATTTATAGCAAAAGTTTACAGTGTGATGTAACTGAAATTATACATTGAAAAATACCTTGATGGTTTGTTAAGTCTGTTAGAATGACCATGTTAGTTTCACTTCTTTTATATGTAAATCACAAAACTTTTTTTAAAAAAGGTTACATTCTCAGGTTAACTTTAACAATTGGTGTTAGCCAGATAATGTGTTGAAGGTGTTCACCCCCTGTGTACTGTTGCCTGTGCCATAATGTTTAGACTGATACTAATCTAAAAAATGAGTGAAAAGAGTCTTACATGGATTCATACAGTTTTGAGCAATGTACAATGTAACTCTGCAAGTACAAATTCACCGCACAAACGTATATGTGTGTATGTGCCTGCGTGCCTGGGGTGGGGGGTTGTGAGTGTCTGTGAGAGAGAGTGTATATGTATGTGTGTGAGTGTAAAGGGGTCTAAGTCTGTGTGAGGGTGCATGTGTGAGTGTATCTGTAGAAGTATGTATTAGTGTCTGTGTATATATAGGAGTTTGTGTGTGTGTGTATATATAGGAGTGTGTCTGTGTGTGTGTGTAGTGCAATAGTGGGCAACTGTAGTGTGGCATGAACCCAAGATCCTGGTTGAGACCCTCCCTATGGGTACCGAACTTAACTATCAGCCTCTGCTCGGCCACTTTTCGCTGCTGCCTGTCCTGAAGTCCGCCTTGGAGGATGGTCACCCGAAGGTTCGAGGTCAAATGCCTCCAGCTGGATTAAACGGTTGGCCTAAAAGAGACATTTTAATGATCACATTCAATCAAGTATTGGCCCTTTACAGGAAATCACAGTTGCATTGCTCTTTAAGTAAGATCCTGAAGCTTGTTCCCTTGGCTGCTGAAGGAAGATAGACAGGAAATCGTTGACACTCTCACCAGAATTTTTCAAACTCCTTCAATATCCAGATTGTGCTGTGGAACTGCAGAACAGATCATGAATTGAGAGATGGATGAACTAGAAATCTATATACTAGTTTGTCAAATCAATCAGATGTGATCTATTTGAATGAACGTCAGAGAGGGGGCATACAGCATTAATTGTGATCAGTTTTGGATGGTTTCATGCAAAGTGCTAGCATAAACTTTGTGCCCTGAATGGTTCCTTTGGTGATATAGATTTCTGTGATTCTTTAAGGTACATCTGCATTTATAAATATGTTGAAGCATAGAGAAAAGAAAATGGTAATTCTGTTCGTCTACCTTACATGAATCAATAATTTGTACCAGGACATCTGATTCCTCAATTATTTTGTCTTCAATGTTTTCTTTCCCATTCCAAAATCCCATCATGTGGGGAGGACAAATCTTTGCATTTGCTTCCAATGACTCTCCATGACCAAAGATAAGATATTAAATTAAATCCATCAGAAGGAAGCAAATATTGTGACCATTGAAATATTCATTTTAATTGAGAATGTTCCTCAATGAATCAAGGGCATGACTAATGAGGGAAATTGTATGCAGTGAACTGATAAAGGTTGGCATTTGTATAGTGCAATATTTCTATACTACAGTTCAATAGGCAACCTGTGGACATCTAGGAGAAAATAAGGACTGCAGATGCTGGAGATCAGAGTCAAGAGTGTGGTGCTGGAAAAGCGCAAATGATCAGGCAGCATCTGAGGAGCAGGAGAATCTACATTTCGGGCATAAGCCCTTCATCAGGAATTCCTGCTCCTTGATGCTGCCTGACCTGCTGTGCTTTTCCAGCACCACATTCTCCTAATGCTACAGTGATTGAGTTACTTTTCAGGTGTCGTCGTTATTAGAACTTAGGAAGTGTGGTAACCAAATTATTCACAGTAAACATCCACAGATTAATTATTTTACGCATGTTGATTGAGGGCCAAATAGGAACATAGTAACATAGGAAAAGGGGAAGGTTGTTCAGCCCCCTCAAGGGTGTTCCACCATTGAATGGGATCCTGGCTGATCTAGGGCCTAACTCCATTGCTTAGCAGAGACTTGCCTATTTCAGATTTGGAATCTACACCTGATCCAGCAACCCCCTCCTGTTTCTGGAAGATAGTTCCTAACATCTGCTATCATTTGTGTTTCCAAAAATTTCTCCCGAATGATCTGGCCCTATATCTCAGACGATGCCACCTAGTTCTAGAATCCCTAACCAATGTAAGTAATTTAACTTTAACTACCATGTCTTTTTCTATTCATTATCTTAAACGTTTCAATCAGATTACCACTTAAACATCTACATTTGAGATAAAACAGGCCTTTTTTTAAATAATCTTTCCTCAGAACTTAACTTAATAGCTAGAACATCAGGAATTGATGTTTATATTTGCCAGGAATTGGTGTTGGAGAGACTGTTAGGTCTGAAGGTTGATAAGTCCCCGGGGCCTGATGGTCTACATCCCAGGGTACTGAAGGAGGTGGCTCGAGAAATCATGGATGCGTTGGTGATTATTTTCCAGATTTCGATAGATTTGGGATCAGATCCTGCGGATTGGAGGGTGGCTAATGTTGTACCACTTTTTAAGAAACGTGAGAAGGAGAGAGAAAGCAGGAAATTATAGACCAGTTAGTCTGACTTCAGTGGTGGGAAAGATGCTGGAGTCTATTATAAAGGATGAAATTACGACACATCTGGATAGTAGTAACAGGATAGGTCAGAGTCAGCATGGATTTATGAAGGGGAAATCATGCTTGACTAATCTTCTGGAATTTTTTGAGGATGTAACTCTGAAGATGGACAAGGGAGATCCAGTAGATGTAGTGTACCTGGACTTTCAGAAAGCTTTTGATAAAGTCCCACATAGGAGGTTAGTGAGCAAAATTAGGGCGCATGGTATTGGGGGCAAAGTACTAACTTGGATTGAAAGTTGGTTGGCTGACAGGAAACAAAACGTAGTGATAAATGGCTCCATTTCAGAATGGCAGGCAGTGACCAGTGGGGTACTGCAGGGATCAGTACTGGGACCGCAGCTTTTTACAATATATATTAAAGATAAACAAGATGGTATTAGTAATAACACTAGCAAATTTGCTGATGATACTAAGCTGGGTGGCAGGGTGAAATGTGATGAGGATGTTAGGAGATTACAGGGTGACCTGGACAAGTTAGGTGAGTGGTCAGATGCATGGCAGATGCAGTTTAATGTGGATAAATGTATGGTTATCCACTTTGGTGGCAAGAACAGGAAGGCAGATTACTACCTAAATGGAATCAATTTAGGTAAAGGGGCAGTACAAAGAGATCTGGGTGTTCTTGTACACCAGTCAATGAAGGTAAGCATGCAGGTACAGCAGGTAATGAAGAAGGCTAATAGCATGCTGGCCTTCATAACAAGAAGAATTGAGTATAGAAGCAAAGAGGTTCTTCTGCAGCTGTACAGGGCCCTGGTGAGACCACACCTGAAGTATTGTGTGCAGTTCTGGTCTCCAAATTTGAGGAAAGACATTCTGGCTATTGAGGGAGTGCAGCGTAGGTTCATGAGGTCAATTCCTGGAATGGCGGGATTACCTTACTCTGAAAGACTGGAGCGACTGGGCTTGTATAGCCTTGAGTTTAGAAGACTAAGAGGGGATCTGATTGAGACATAAGATTATGAAAGGATTGGACACTCTGGCAGCAGGAAACATGTTTCCGCTGATGGGTGAGTGCCGAACCAGAGGACACAGCTTAAAAATACGGGGGAGACCATTTAGGGCAGAGATGAGGAGAAACATCTCCACCCAGAGACTGGTGGCTGTGTGGAATGGTCTGGCCCTCCACTGCCCTCTGGGGCAGTCTCTGGATTCATTTAAGAAAGAGTTGGATAGAGTTCTCAAGGAGAGTGGAATCAAGGGTTTTGGAGATAAGGCAAGAACAGGATACTGATTAAGGATGATCAGCCATGATCATATTGAATGGTGGTGCAGGCTCGAAGGGCAGAATGGCCTATTCCTGCACCTATTGTCTATTATCAGGAAATACAGTTCTCTGCTCTGCTTTAAAAAATGCCATGAGACATTTTATGCTGTCCAGAGAGCAAAGATGAGAATTGAGCTAAGTGCACCTCTGACAATACAGCATTCCTCCACTACCTCGAATTGTCAACCAGGACTATATGTTCAGGTCTCTAAGGAAGAGCGTGAGCTTAAACTATCTGACTCAGAGACAAGTAGCTACCAATTGTGTCAAAGCCGGGAATAGATTGCATTATAGTACAGTGATCTCAACATGGAATTGATGAGTTAATGGTTGAACATGAGAATGTTTTATTTCATAGCACCATTATATGCTATGCTCAAACATTTTTCGTTTAACAAGTCATAAAAATGTCAAACATGAAGATATTTGCACGTAACCAATCAATTTGACAAATAATTTGAATGAAAAATTTCGGAAGCCCAGCTATGATTATTGGAGATATTAGTATCATATATGCATGGCATTCCTTTATCTACAAGTGCAGATCAAATGGAATTTACAGCACAGCAACAAGTTATTTGGCCCTCGTGGTTTATGCAAGCTTTTGTGCTCAACACAAGCCTCATCCTACTTTCCAACATGAAACATAAATCCCATTTGACACTGGGTCAATTGCTAATTTTAGATTCAAGTTCAATAGGCGTCTCTTCACTATAGGTATCCAGAAACTTGAGGCAAAAGGGAGTTATTTCACAGAGGAGCTAAGGTCTTACCCAGTGTCAGAACAGGTTGTGTTCCCAACCCTCCAGTTTAATCGTTGTGTATTACTAAATCTATTGTCAGCATTTCTATAAAAATCATGGAAAATAGGGTGCCAAATGAATTTACTAAAACATCTCCACATCAACATCACCAAATATTCATAATGGCTACTGTTTTCAGATATTGCATGATTAAATACAACCATATCTTTTAGAAATTACAAAAAATTAGTTACAATCATATTCCTTTTTTTATCTTTCAAAGTTCTTTAAACCATAATGCTTTTTAAAAAAGCCTAACCTTTGCCAAACTTGAAAAGTATTCATTATCTAATCAGGAACAGAATGCAACCTGATTTTAACTTATAAATTTTACAACAATGAAGCTAAAGATGCAAATTACCATGTGCCTTCAACATTCTTTCAAATATTGGGATGTGTGCTCTCTCTCCAAATTCATCTGCATTGTTGACGAGAGCATCCTTCACTGCTTCATAACCGGTCAGCACCACTGCAGTTGTGGGTCCCAGCTTGATGCTAAATACCTCGCTATATTTCTCAGATGGCTTCAAGAAAAGGTTTGCACAGACAAATTATTACACGTTTTTCCACAATATGTCCATTTGTTCATTACACCAGTGACATTTCAGACTATTTCATGAACCACACATCGATCTCTCACTCAGCAGCACTCCCCAGCTCTCAGGATCTACACTGGACATTCACATCAGCTCCAGCTCACCCTCAGACAACTTTCAAAGGCATCAGCTTCAAATCCATTCCACACATCCTCGACATGTCTTTCGCATTATGCAGCTCTGTCAGTACATCACTCAAATACTCTCACGAATGTCCTTCTCTCTCTCTCTCCCTGTACTATACCATCCCTATACCTTTTGATAGATCTTGACTCAGTCTACATGAGTTAGGTTAGTACCTGAGCCAAATCTCTGACTACATTAATCTTGTACTTCTAGTATTGGTTTCAGAAACCACTTGCACCTCTGTGATGGAAAAGGAGTTTTGAGATTGAAGCCCAATAAATCTGTTACCTTGTGGTTTAACAGGGGAGAATTAAGTGTGTGAGGGAGAGGGCGCAAACTTAAAGGGTAAGGATGCAGGATGTTACAGTCCAGCGTATGATCTGGCTTCAATGCTGGAAGACATTTACTGGTCGAAAGGCAGTGAGTCTTTCTTCAGTTGATATCTCCTATTCACCACACCAGTGACCTTACACACTGTTCAATGGGCCACACACCCAGGCTGCACACCACTGCCCCTGGGGATGGAAAATGTCATGCTGACTGGTACCTGAGAGAATTCTGCACCTGGTGGATACTGGAGAGGCAAAAGAATATGGTCTCCCCCTCCCTTCAGTTTTTATTGAAGTTCTATCTTACATCCATTTTTCTAAATCACAGTTTAATTGTGGTGCCTTCTCAGCCCTGACTAACTTGAAACACCCAGACACTCTCACTCACCCAGTGTCATTACCTGCCCAACAGAGTGTCAATTTCGGGATAATGTCACCCGAATTTATAGAATTCCCCCTACAGTGTAGAAACAGGCCATTTGGCCCAACAAGACCACACTGACCCTCCGAAGAGCATCCCACCCAGACCCATTCCCCTACCCTATTACTTTACATTTCCCCTGACTAATGCACCTGACCCTCACATCCCTGAACACTATGGGCGATTTAGCATGGCCAATTCACCCTAACCTGCATATCTTTGGATTGTGAGAGGAAACCGGAACACCTAGTGGAAACGCATGCAGACAAGGGAAGAATGTGCAAACTCCACACAGTGCCCAAGGCTGGAATTGAACCCAGGCAGCAGTGCTGAACACTGAGCCACCATGCAGCACTGGTTGTTGGCACTGGTGACAATAACTCACATTGAGATCACACCTTTAGTGCAGAAATTACATTCCCAATCGCTGAACACAAATGGCAAAGGGCAAACCAGGCTTCTGATTTACTGATGAAGGCCTCTTGCCCCAAATGCCAATTCTCCTGCTCCTTGGATGCTGCCTGACCTGTTGGGCTTTTCCAGCACCCCACTCTTGACTCTGATCTAAAGCATATTCAGTCCTCACTTTCTCCTTCTGATTCACTGTCCGAGTCTAACTCGCTCTTACCTTCATCAACGATTTGTTCAACTTCTTCAGATCCAAAATGTGCAGGTTCCCGATCACTGGGAGAGGAGGCGGCCATCTGCAGTCATTGTTTTTACCTCGTTGATTTTAACCCTACTACGAATCCTCTTGCAAGGATGCCTGTCTTGAAGAAAGTTAAAAATCACACAACACCAGGTTATAGTCCAACAGGTTGAATTGGAAGCAATTAAACCTGTTAGACTATAACCTGGTGTTGTGTGATTTTTAACTTTGTACACCCCAGTCCAACACTGGCATCTCCGAATCATGCCTTGAAGAAGTTTTCCTCCTCTCTCTACAAGAACCTCAGGGAGTCCCTCTCTCACTACAACTCCCAGGTCATTTCCTCTGCCCTGAAGCTCTTCAACCATGCCCTGAAACAAACTCACTACCACAGCCTCATTTGCTTCCTCAGTGCCTGCCTCCGTAACCAACTCATCCCACACAAACTCCAGACCACCTTTAAACCAGCAGAGTTCGGACCCGAACAGGACAATCAGTACAGACTACAGATTCAAAAACACCAGCAACGGTTCTCCTTTAAGATCCTCCGCTCCACGCTTGCAGCAATGCGCCAGCACCTAACCTCTCTGCAGTCAGCCCTGCCTCAGCTGAGGGCCACACTCTCTCAGAATTGCAAAGGACCCACTCTGTACTACATCCTCAGGAGAATTCATGCTATCAAAAAACAGTATTTCAATTCCATCTCAAACATCAAAAACTGGAAGTACAACAAACTTTTATCCACCCACCGCCATAACCAGCACTCCTCAAACATTCCAGAAGATTCCCATGGCCTTGGAATCTATTCCGCCATTAGCCATGCGGCTGATGCAGCTGCCACCCCCACACTGATTGATTATGTCACTTCCGCCCACATCATGGCCACTCCCACAACCACCACTTCCGCCCCTCACAATTCCTCATACATCACATGTGACATCACTTCCGCCCCTCACATCATCGCTGATGCCACATGCTCAGTGACTTCCACCACCCCTACTGCCATTGTCACCAGCACGTCCACCCCCACCAGCGCCACTCACCTGCATTCTGCTGACATGCCCCCCACAGATCCCACTGTCGCTATCCCCACCCCCCCAGAACCCCGAGGTGAACACTACCCTTGCTCATGACTCCATCCCCATTCCCCCCACCATCACACCCACTCCCAGCTCTACACCCACACTAGATCCCAGCTCCCAGCCCTGCCGAGTTTTCACCATCCCCCCAGACCTTCCCCTTACTGAGGACGAACGATCTGTCCTCAGAAAAGGACTTACCTTCATCCCCCTCCGTCCACGCATCAATGAATTTAATACACACCGTGATGTCGAACAATTCTTCCGTCGCCTCCGCCTCCGAGCTTACTTTCACAATCAGGACTCCCGCCCACCTTCCGAGGACCCCTTCACCCATCTCCAACACACTGCATCCACCTTGACACCCCGCGCTGGCCAATTACCTGCCCTTGACCTCTTCATTTCCAACTGCCGGCGGGACATGAACCGCCTCAACCTGTCTACCTCCCTCCCCCACTCCAACCTCTCACCCTCACAACGCGCAGCCCTCCAATCCCTCTGCTCCAATCCCAACCTCACTATCAAGCCAGCGGATAAAGGGGGTGCAGTGGTAGTCTGGCGCACTGACCTCTACACCGCTGAAGCCAAACGTCAACTCGAGGACACCTCTTCCTACTGCCCCCTCGACCATGACCCCACCCCCCATCACCAAACCATCATCTCCTAGACCATACAGAACCTCATCACCTCAGGAGATCTCCCACCCACAGCTTCCAACCTCATAGTCCAGGAACCCCGCACTGCCCGGTTCTACCTCCTTCCCAAGATCCACAAGCCTGACCACCCTGGCTGACCCATTGTCTCAGCATGCTCCTGCCCCACTGAACTCATCTCTATCTACCTCGACACTGTCCTATCCCCCCTCGTCCAGGAACTCCCCACATACGTTCGAGACACCATCCACCCACTCCACCTACTCCAAGACTTCCGTTTCCCCGGCCCCCAACGCCCCATCTTCACCATGGATATCCAATCCCTCTACACCTCCATCCGCCATGACCAGGGCCTCCAAGCCCTCCGTTTTTTTCCTCTCCAGACGTCCTCAACAGTACCCTTCCACCGACACTCTCATTCATTTGGCTGAACTGGTCCTCACCCTTGACAATTTCTCCTTTGAATTCTCTCACTTCCTCCAGACCAAAGAGGTAGCCATGGGCACACGTATGGGCCCCAGCTATGCCAGTCTCTTTGTTGGCTACGTAGAGCAGTTGATCTTCTGTAATTACACCGGCATCACTCCCCACCTCTTCCTCCGCTACATTGATGACTGCATTGGCGCCATCTCGTGCTCCCGTGAGGAGGTAGAGCAATTCATCAACTTCACCAACACATTCCACCCTGACCTTAAATTTACTTGGACCATCTCTGACACCTCCCTCCCCTTCCTGGACCTCTCCATCTCCATTAATGATGACCGACTTGACACTGACATTTTTTACAAACCCACCAACTCCCACAGCTACCTGGATTACACCTCTCCCACCCTACCTCTTGCAAAAATGCCATCCCATATTCCCAATTCCTCCACCTCCGCCAGATCTGCTCCCAGGAGGACCAGTTCCATCACAGAACACTCCAGATGGTCTCCTTCTTTAGAGACTGCAATTTCCCTTCCCACGTGGTTAAAGATGCCCTCCAATGCATCTCGTCTACATCCCATACCTCCGCCCTCAGATCCCATCCCTCCAACCGTAACAAGGACAGAACGCCCCTGGTGCTCACCTTCCACCCTACCAACCTTCGCATAAACCAAATCATCCGCCGACATTTCCGCCACCTCCTAACAGACCCCATCACCAAGGATATATTTCCCTCCCCACCCCTTTCCGCCTTCCACAAAGACCGTTCCCTCTGTGACTACCTGGTCAGGTCCACGCCCCCTACAACCCACCCTCCAATCCTGGCACTTTCCCCTGCCACCGCAGGAACTGTAAAACCTGCGCCCACACCTCCTCCCTCACCTCTATCTAAGGCCCTAAAGGAGCCTTCCAGATCCATCAAAGTTTTACTTGCACATCCACTAATATCATTTATTGTATCCGTTGCTCCCGATGCGGTCTCCTCTACATTGGGGAGACTGGGCGCCTCCTAGCAGAGCGCTTTAGGGAACATCTCCGGGACACCCGCACCAATCAACCACACCGCCCTGTGGCCCAACATTTCAACTCCCCCTCCCACTTTGCCGAAGACATGGAGGTCCTGGGCCTCCTTCACTGCCACTCCCTCACCACCAGATGCCTGGAGGAAGAATGCCTCATCTTCCGCCTGGAACACTTCAACCCCAGGGCATCAATGTGGACTTCAACAGTTTCCTCATTTCCCCTTCCCCCACCTTACCCGAGTTCCAAACTTCCAGCTCATCACTGTCCCCATGACTTGTCCGGACTTGTCCGACCTGCCTATCTCCTTTTCCACCTATCCACTCCACTCTCTCCTCCCTGACCTATCACTTTCATCCCCTCCCCCATTCACCCATTGTACTCTATGCTACTTTCTCCCTATCCCCACCCTCCTCTAGCTTATCTCTCCATGCTCCAGGCTCTCTGCCTTTATTCCTGATGAAGAGCTTTTGCCCGAAACGTCGATTTCAAAGCTCCTTGGATGCTGCCTGAACTGCTGTGCTCTTCCAGCACCACTAATCCAGAACCCGGAGGGAAGTGGGCGACTCCAGGATATTTCAAGCCACTGTTGAAATACAGCAGGAGGATAATGGTCAGAGCCCCCAGCAACACCAGGGTGACGGCATCCACAGGGAAAACACTTACAATCGACATCCCGGGATCGAAACTGGCAACAGGAGGGGCCGCAGTTTATATTCGAGCTCAGTTCCTGCACTGAAAAGATTCAAAAGGGAAATCTCTCCCTGGTCGATGTGGTTTTGCTCTCGGATTATCTGAACTTTCCCTTGTTGATGCCTTGTTGTGTAATGAACTACAGTGGGTGGCAAGGGTCTTTAAACCAATTGGAAGGCAGGAAATAAAACATAGTCCATTCCAAAACTCTAATTTCTCAGCTGTGAACAGTCATAAAAAAAAAACACCCACCTCTCACTTAGTGATTAAAAAACATTCCGGGTCAAAAAGACAACAAAAACCAAAGAGCAGAATCAGCACACCCGTGAGTGATGCTGGCATTGCTGAATCTGTTGGGAAAATGAGGCAAAGTCGGCAAAAAGCAAATTTACAATGCAGAGAGAAACTAAAGTCCCATTCTCCAAACATGGTGTGAACAGCAAGGCAACACACCCTAGTAACAAAAAAGAGATTTATTGATATCCATTAACATACCTTTCATTTATTTATTCACATGTGGTGGCGCATGGGCGACCTTGGCTGACCAGCATTGATTGCTCATTCCCAGTTGCCCTTGTGAAGGTTGTGGTGAACTGTCTTCTTGTTCGACTGCAGTCCATGTTCTGTAGATAGACCCACTGTACTCTCAGGGAGGGAAGGGACAGTGAAGGAACAGCGACGTATTTCCAAGTCAGGATAGTGAGTGGTCTGGAGGGGAGTTTGCAGGTGATGGAATTCCCATGTATCTGCTGCCATTATCCTTCTGGATGGAAATGGTCATGAGTTTTGAAGGTGCTGTCTGAGGATCTTTGGTGGATAGTAGACAGACTTTGGGGAGTCATGAGTTGAGTTACTTCCCGCAGTATTCCTAGCCTCTGTCCTGCACTTGTAGCCATTTTATTTACATGGTGAGTCCAGTTGAGTTTCTGGCCAAAGATAACCCTAAGGCTTTTGGTGATAACATGATTGAATGTCACGGGGTGATGGTTAGATTGTCTCGCATTGGAGATGATTATTGCCTGGCATTTGTATGATGCAAATATTACTTGCCAAATGTCAGCCAAGCCTGGAAATTATTCAGATCTTGTTGTATTTGCACATGGGCTACTTCAGTATCTAAGGAGTTATGAATGGTGCTGAACATTGTGCAATCAGCATGAAGAGCATCCCACCCAGTCCCACCCCCTATCAGATAACCCTGCATTCCCCATGACTGATCCACCTAACCTGCTTATCTTTGGACTGTGGGAGGAAACAAGAGCATTGGAGGAAATCCATGCAGTCATGGGGAGAATATGCAAACTCCTCATAGAGAGTTGCTGAGGGTGGAATCGAACCCACGTGCCTGGTGTGATGAGATAGCAGAACTCACCACTGAGCCACCATAATACCCCTAATCATTGACAAATGTTCCCACTGCTGACCTTATGATGGAAGGAAGGTTACCAATGAAGAACTTGAAGATGGGTTGCCCAGGACACGATCTTGAGGAACTCCTGCAGAAATGTTCTGGACTGAGATGACTGAACTCCAATAACTACAACCACCTTCATTTGTGCCAGATTTGACACCAATTAGTAGAGAGTTTGCTTCTGATACCCAATGATTCCAGTTTTGCTCGGGCTCCTTGATGTCACACTCATTGAAATCTGGCCTTGATGCCACGGACTGTCACTCTCACCTCACCTCACCTCTGGAATTCAGCTGTTTTGTTCATGTTTGGACCAAGGCTGTGATGAGGTCTGGAGCTGAGTGGCCCTGATGGAACCCAAACTGGGCGTCACTGAGCAGGTTATTGCTGAGCTGGTGCTGCTTGATGACAATGATGATGACACCTTCCATCACTTTACTGATAATCGACAGTGGACTGATGGAGTGGTAACTAGCGAGTTGGGTTTGTCCTGCTCAGAACGTAACTGGGCAATTCACCACATTGTTGGGTAGATGCCAATGTTGTAACAGTTATGGAACAGTTGTTCTGGAATCGAAGAGGAGTACAGCATGGAAACAGGCCCTTCAACCCAACTTACCCATTCCACCCAGTTTCATCACGTGAACTAGTCCCATTTGCCTGTTTTTGCTCCCTATCCCTCCATAAATCTCCCATCCGTGTACCTGTCTAATTGTTTCTTAAATGATAAAATTGTAGTCACTTCCAGAACTACCTCTGGCAGGTTGGTCGATACATTCCCCATCATCTGTGTGAAAGAATTGCCCCTCTGGACCCTTTTGTATCTCTCCCCTCTTACCTTAAACCATTGCGTTCTATTTTAAGATTCCCCTACCATGGGGAAAAGTTGATGGCTATCTACCGGATTCGCAACTGTAACAAAACAACACAGCTCATATACTTAGTGTGCTGACTGATGACAGCAAGCATACTGAATGCCTTCTTCACCAACCTGTCATTCTGTCACTTCATTTTCAAGGACCCCCTGGATCTTTTTGTTCTCTAACACTCCCCGGGGCTCCAGCTTTGACTGTGTAAGTCCTGTCCTGCTTTGCCTTACCAAAATACTACACCTTGCACTTATTTAAATTAAACTCATCTGCCATTGCTCAGCCCACTGGCCCAGTTAATCAAGACTCTCACTGCATTCCCAGATAACTGACTTCACTGTCTACTATACCATCAATCTTGGTGTCATCGACAAACATACTAGACATATCTCCTAAACTCTCATCCAAATCATTTATATTAAAGGGAGTCAGAAACATGGCGACATTACAATCACTTGGGAAACAGTATTGAACACATTGAAATTGTGAGCCTACAAGTCCCTGGACATTGGTAGGCTTAACCTTAAGATCTTAAAAGAGGTGGCTCATGAGGTAGCAGATGCATTAGTGTTCATTTTCCACAGCTCATGAGATTCTGGAAAGGTTTCATTAGGCTGGAAAACATTAAATAAAACTCTTAAAGAAGGAAGGAGGGGAGGCTGGAAACAAGAAAGTAGAGGCCAGTTAGTTTGAGGCCAGCCCTTCAGAAAACATCAGAATTTGAGCACTGATGAGGTTATACCTGAGCATGAAGGAAACACAAAGGTTACAAGGGTCAGCGTGGATTAGTGAAAGGGAAATCGTGCTTAACCAATTTATTGAAGTTCCTTGAAGGAGCATCATGTACTGTGGATAAGTTGGAGCCTGGAGACATGGATTTCCAGAAGATGTTTGACAGGAAGCCACATAAAGGGTTATTGTGCAGAGTAGGAGCTCATGATGCAGGAGGTAACAGAGGATGTGTATGACCAGAGGATGGGCTGGCTGACAGCATAGAGTTTCTTTTCTGTCTAACAGGATGTCATGAATGGAGACTGACAGAATACTCTCATGGACCTCTGTTTTTTACAACTTATATCAATGATTTATATAAGAGAAATAAAGACATGTTAGCTAAATTTGCAGATGACAGAAAGATAGGTAAGGACATAAATTCTGAAAATGTCGTAGGGAGCTTACTAATTGGGAACTACAGACAGATATAAAGAAGTTGAGTGAGTAGCCAAAAAATCTGGCAGAAAGAGTACAGTATGACAAACTGTGAACGCATCTTAAATCTCGCACCAGTCTATTTCTCATAGCATCACTTGTCTCTGAAATAGCAGGGTTCTGCTGATGCCCTTAAAATTGCTATGAATTCCTTGTTGCAGGTTTTCTTCCTGTTTTAGATTTCAAGAAGGATGAGGGAACTGTAGTATTTGAAGCTACAAGAGATTTTATTAAGCAGATGTTCACTCTACCAGACAGCAAACAAGTTTGTAACGCATTCTTCAAACTGGCTGGTAACATCATTATCACATTGTGTAAATCAGACTCTTAAAGTAACAGTCCAACATTCTGATATAAGTACACATCAAGGACATTTTACTAGAACTGTCCGGGGCACTGGTTAGACCACATATGGAATATTCTGGTTTGAACTCTTGCTGAAGGAGAGATTCACTTACATCGGAAGCAGTTCAGTGAAGGCTCACTAGGCTGGTTCCTGAAAATGAAGGGATTGTCTTATTCAGGATGTTTGAATCTGAGGTCTCGATGGCACAACTTAATGAGTGAGGAAGAGATGTTCATACTATCACCAAATAGTTTGAGCTTCAACCTGCAAATCTTTCCAAATTGCAGACAGTTGGTCTCCCACTCTGAGAGATTTCTGGTCAAATATGTTGAGGAAAATCTTTCAATCTTCTACCACCACTGTCCTTCACTACAGTCTGCAAAATGGGGGTGAAGGTCCACAGTGCCACTCTAACTCTTACTGCACGAGTGAACAGTATGACACCACAACTTCAAAAAAAACCTTATTTAAAATAGATCTCCAGCCAATGTTTCAGGGTAGACCTGACCTACAATGCAGCATTTCCAGCTTCTCAGCATTTGCTAATTTTTAAAACTACCCAACCCCTGTGATCAAATGAAACTAAACAATAGATTTCAATGTTAACACCTGAACTTACTAAAAGGAGACAGTGAATACAAGGACAAAATTATCATACAAGGTTTGGATGATAAAGAAAGTTTATGATGAAGGGCATTTGCCCAAAACGTCGATTTTTCTGCTCCTCAAATGCTGCCTGACCTGCTGGGATTTTCCAGCACAACTCTAATCTTGACTCTAATCTCCAGCATCTGCAGTACCCACTTTCACCTGATAAAGAAAGTTAATGATACTCAATGAACATTGTAAAATGTAATTTATTAAGATCGCAGCAACAAGAGTTAATCAATTAATGAACCATATTTTGTGGCACAAAGTTGTTTTGCAATGAAGAGATTTGATTACAAAATGATGAATATTTGTTATAAAAATATAAGAAAATCTGCTTCCAATGACATAAGGGTAATCAATTTTATTAACAAAATGTCCAAGGCTATCTGACAAAAAAATTACACAGCGAGGTGTTAAGGATTTTGCTGCCTTAAATTGGAACTTTCAAACGTATAAATACTCGATTGGGATGAATTCCCCAGGCTAATCGTGGAAAGAGTATGGATAGCTGCATCAAAGAGTCAGCAATAAACACAATAAGCCTCCTTCCACACATTATCTTTCTATGATTTAAACATGTCCTGAAAAAAAAACTGAAAAGCAGACTCAAAGCCTTTGCATTTAATCAGCAACACATTTCTGACTTCATGTAGATCAGATTTGGCCTACTGCGATTAATTGTGGGTAAGCGACATTAGAAAAAAATCATAGAGACGTAGAGAAATCACAGAGGAACAGCAAAAGGTATTCCACACCTTAGTCAAGAAAAGCAAATCACAGATGCTTGTGCTGAGAAAACTGGAATGAGGTCATGATATGTATACCTGAAATATATTTTCATGGCTAACACCATCACAGATGAAAGCAGACCGTTACATTTTGATGATACATGCAGAGCTTGTCCACTTGGAAAGGTTCCAACAACTTCAGGAAATTCACAACTCATAGCATATTTCTTAATTCACTGATCCTTCTGTCTCCTTTGTGAATTGTGACACAGCTAGTTTGAACATCACATCAGAATGATTACTCAGCCCATTCACAACTATAAGCACCTAATAGGCATTGTGTGAAGAAACACTTTCATTGAAATGATTAAAATCATTTCAAATGAAAATCACGAATGAGGTGGTGACATCAGCGATGCACAGCGCACACAGTTTGATACTTTGGGAACGAAGTAAAACCCACTCCAGACTCGAGTTCCAGTTCACTGACATTCAGTGGGACTTGAAACTTAAATTTTTGTATCAGAGTAGTAAAGAAGAGGAACAGCTCCATTTTAGCCAGGGTCTCACCAGCACAAATCCTTCGACCTGCAAAAACATATTTGCAAACAAAGTGTCAAAGCAACTCTTCATCACACAATGGTGTTCACAATATATTTTTTATAATAAACAGAATCTTGCTGTTTTATACTGTCTTTTTGAAACCATATCTCTTAATCACTTAAATGCCAATTCTTTCAGGATTGTGAAATTTATCGATGACACAAGTTGCTCAGGGAGTAGGACTCTCACCTTGAAGCCTGTAAATTCAAGCACCACTCGAGAACCTGAGGCACTAAGTCGGGGCTAATGCTCTCCCTGTGGGATTAAGCAAGGTCTGTATTGTCAGAGGGGCTTGTTCAAATTGCAGCCATGTCTGCCATTGTGTATTGGCTGCAGAGATTGCCGACATTTCAACAATGATCATTCATCCAGAATAATGATGAGAGGCACTTTAAAATGCCCTACTGTTGGGAAAGGTACATCTTTAATCAAGGAAAACTGATTCGTTTCTGGTGTGCCAGCAATTAACCTCACCTTTATAGAAATAAATAACTTTTTGCAGACATAGGGAAAAGACACATTACCCCAGATTCCCATTCCTGATTGCGACTCAATCCTCCAGTTAACAACTATGTGCACAGATATTGCATTGGACTCTGCTTGGACAGTAGCACCCCCACCAATGCCTTTCTCCCCAGCACAGAATCATAGAATCCCTGCAGTGTGGGAGCAGGCCATTCAGCCCATCGAGTCCACAGCTCTGAAGAGCATCACACCCTAGCCATCACCTTACCCTATTGCTGTAATTCTGCATTTCCCATGGCTAACCCATGAAACTTGCACATCCCTAAACACTATGGGCAATTTAGCAGAGGCAATCTACCTACCCTGCACACCTTAGACTTTGGGAGGAAACCAAGCACCTGGAGGAAACCCACACACACATGGGGAGGGTCATTGGCACTGGGAGACAGCAGTGCTAACCACTGAGCCATTGTGTTGACCTAACAAAACTAAAATTCCCTCAATGATGCATCTCCTAGTTCTTATTCTCCTCAGCTAGGGATGGATTATTTCACTCACATATCATTCAAAAATTAATAAGAGATGTTACCTGCAGAGAAGGGCATGAAGGCATCTCTCTTCACAAACTTGCCCTCAGCATTCAGAAAGTGAGATGGGTTGAACTCATTTGGTTTCTCCCATTGGGTTTTATCATACAGCACAGAGGACAGCAATGGGATTACATGGGTTCCCTACAAATATTAAAATATCATTTCTGTATTATGTTTTTATTATTAAAATGCAAAGGCACTGTTGAAAATAATTGCACATTGATAAATGCATTTGAAATTTAGAAAGAGCATTTACATTCTAATTGTAGTCCCCTGAGCATCCTGATTTGAATTGCTCCAGGATTGGTGACTGTACCTGCAGCTGTCTGGGTCCTAAACTCTGGAATCCCCTATTTCTTTCTCCTCCTTTCACAAGTTCCTTAAAACCTGCCTTTCGACTAAGCTTTTGGCTACATGTCTATGGCTTTTGGTATTAATTATTTTTCAATAACTCTCATGTAGATATTCTTGGGGATTCTTTACTACATTAAGAGGAGCTGTCCAAAATAGCAAATGTTGTGCTCAAGCCGTACCTTTTCAATATAGTTCTCCACTCCTCCTCTTTTTCTCCACTACCTGCACATTAATAAACTACCCAAATGCAGTCAAACATTGCCATATTATTCTAAATAACATGGTACATGTAAGGTGATGAGATTGAATCATTCAGGCACTAATGGTGCACAGTGCATCAGGTTTCAAAGTTCCCTTTCTTCCTCCCTATTGTCTATATCTCAGGCCCCGAATGCAGCCACCCTTTCCTGATGGTACCTTTGGAATGAAGTATCCTCTGAAGTTTACGTCCACTGTTGTTTCATGTGTTATGCCCAGTGGTACGATGTCCCCAAACCTCTGGATTTCATGGATCACTGCATCAGTGTACGGCAAATCTTTCCGATCTTCAACTCTGGGATGTCGTTCCGATCCGATAACTCTGATAATTTCCTCATGAACCTTTCCTGTAATCCGAACAAATTTTAAAGTCATTGGAAGTACTTCATTGGAAATATTTTTGAACAAGATCAAAATCTCAATCACAGTAAACAGAGAATATGAGACACTGAAAATCATTCAACAAGGTCAGCTCCAGAGTGAAATTAATCAGAGTGCTCCTTACTCTGGATCTCTGGATATTTCATCATCAGAAGCATTCCCCAGCGTAGAGTGGTTGAGGTGGTCTCCATCCCCGCAGAAAACAGGTTAGTTGTCGAGGTCAGTAAGTTGTCTTCGTTAAAGTATGAATTAGAGTTGTCCAATTCCTGAAAGCAAGATTGATAATGCAATAGCTCAGAATTGAATTGGGATCTATACTGTAAGTCTTATGATGCATAGTTAGCCTGACACATTGATTATTGGGTATTGCAGCTCAGAATAGAGGCCAGGAAAACAAGGCTTCTGTATGTTTACTCCAGTGTAGTACTGAGGAAGGCCAAACTCTCAGAGGTGCAGTCTTTCAGGTAAGATGATATTCTGAGGTGCTGTCTCCTCTCAGGTCAATGTATCACAAAGAAATCTATTCCATTGTGATTTTCAAGATCTTAAAATGCCCCAAAGCACCTCAAAGTCAATAACAAGTGCTTTTTATAGTGCAGCCAATAGTATAATGTAGGAAGTGCATGAGCAATTTTAGCACAGCAAACTCCCACAAACAGCTATGAGGTTCTGACCAGATTTTATTGATCTTGGACAAATCTATATCAGAAAGTGACTACACTTCAAAACTGCTTCATCAGCTGTAGCATGCTCTGTGGCATCCTGGGATTATGAAAGACACAATGTAAATGTCAGTTCTTTCTTTCTAAAAGGAACATTTTTCCACACTCTTTACTGAGAATCGTATACATTTGCGTCAAAAAAGGTGACGATTCAGCCCATAATGCCAAAGCTGAAATGAACAAAGTTGACTTTACTTTCTGAAATACATCAATATAACTTTGGGTAGGTGTCAAAACTCTGGAAAAGAAAGTGACTCTTTTACCTTCTGCTGTCTGACCATGAATACATCGATTAAACTCCTCACATCATTGCCATCGAATTTCTGACGACTTTCTTTGAATAAGCCTTTGAGGAAATTAGTACTCTCTTCCATATTGGTAAAAATTTATTGTGTTTTCTAGGAAGGAATCTTCTAAGTGGAAATGCATTGTACAGCTACAGAAATCAAAATATTTTATGTTATTATTATTGTTAATATTTTATAATCATGTTATTAAGGTATACAGTATATTGAAACAAACCAATTACCTGTTTACATCTAAGCAATCGCACTTTCAAAATAAGTGATAGGTAAATCTTTTAAATGTTATGAATCTTTGGTAAGTAGTGGTTTTTGAACATTGTGAATAATTATAGCCATTTATGAAGGTAATTGTCATGCAGTACTTGAAACACTTGCATAAACAAACTCAATATCTTTCAGAAGGTAATTTGATAAATACTTTTTAAAAATCAGTTCACTGAGTTATGGGAATGAGAAAGTGACTTGGACCAAATTGCATAGCTCTTTCAAAAGAGTTGGAGAAGGAATACTGGATCAAATGATCGTCCTCTATGTTGGACAGGCCTCTGTTTCAGTTTCAATGAATGAGGTATCTTCCAGAGGCCAAAGATTTTGAGGCAACCTCACAGGTAGTTGAGAGGATGTTTTCACTTGTCAAAGTATCTAAAGCTGAGACTATAAATTTGAAAGTAAGATTGTTTGAAAAACGCAGAGATGGGCACTGATTGGAATCTACTCCCCAGGCCAGAATATATTGAATCTATTCAAAGTGGAGTTGATGGGTATAGTTTCATGAGCAGGTTTATAGTCACAGGAGGTTGTAACCCTTTGTAGATGACACTGGCACACACCTGCCCATCCCCAAACCCGCCCACCATGTTATGTGTAGGAGGGGCAGGCCTAGTACAGCCTGCCTACTCTCATGCCAATTTAGGCACTAAGTGGGCAAGTAATGGCCAATTATATTGCACCACATATTTACTGAGGCTCCACGTACAGACCCCTTCCATTTACTGAAAGTTGCAAATGATCTCTTCTGGATGTAATTCAAATGAAAGATGAAACTTACGTGGGCCACAGGTGAACCAAGAAGTCAAATATTCTCATTCACTCTCTTTATTATTTCCCCCTCCAACTCTATTTTGATTTAATCTCTGCCCTGCCCTTCACTGTTTTGATCACACAGCATCGCCCTTTGATGTGAAGGGCAGTGCTTGTCACTGACCACTCGGGTATTTTCCTATCTTCCTGGTGGTGGAAATTGAATAAAGATTTGTGCACCTTATGTCTCTCACTGTGTCTCTCACACCTGCACACACATACACACATACCATGGGTGTTAAAAAAAACAAAAAAATTATTTTAAAATAAACAGGAGTGTTAGGGGTTCTGCTCACTCTGAGAGCTGGCTCTGAAAAAAAAAACAGGAGTCTCCCGGGTGTCCTTGGAGAAGGAGCACGCGGTGTCCACCAACACCCTGGAGTTGTTCAGGGAGAGGTGGGCGCCGCAGGGAGTGGAGTGCATTATTTCCCCATCCAACTCTATTTTGATTTAATCCCTGCCCTCCCCTTCACTGTTTGATCACACAGCATTGCCCTTTGATGTGAAGGACACTGCTTGTCACTGGCCACTCGGGTGTTCCCTTTCTTTCCTGGTCGTGGAAACTGAATAAAGATTCGTGCACCTTGTGTCTCTCACTGTGTCTCACACCTGCACACACACAACCTGGGTGCTGGGGAAAAAAATAAGCACTACCACAGTTGGGCGGTAGTGTAGGGGTAAAAAAGAAACCAAAATAAAAATAACAGGAGTGCATAGAGAGAAAAAAAACAGGAGTGTCAGAGATTCTATCATTCCGAGACTGGCTGTGAGGAAGCCAGACAACAGTCAAGTGCTATGCATGTTAAATGAAGTGTGAATTGGTGATGGGATAGCAATCTCTATGGTGGTATTTCACTTTACAAGAAATCAAATTGCATTACTCTTCAGGTAAGACCCTGAAGCTTGTTCCCTTGCCTATAGAAATAAGATAGATAGGAGATAGCTGACACTCTCACCAGAATCTTTAAGGCTCCTTCAATGTCCAATTTGAGCTAGGGAATTACAGAACAGATCATGAATTGAGGGATGGATGAACTGGAAATCTATGAACTAGCTGGTCTATTCAATCACATGTAATCTATTTGAATACACATTGGGGGGAGCATACCACAATAATTGCAATTAGAACATAGAACATAGAAGAATACAGCGCAGTACAGGCCCTTCGGCCCTCGATGTTGTGCCGATCCAAGCCCACCTAACCTACACTAACCCACTATACTCCATATAACTATCCAATGCCCGCTTAAATACCCATAAAGAGGGAGAGTCCACCACTGCTACTGGCAGGGCATTCCATGAACTTACGACTCGCTGAGTGAAGAACCTACCCCTAACATCAGTCCTATATCTACCCCCCCTTAATTTAAAGCTATGCCCCCTTGTAATTAGTTTTGGATTACTCTTACACAGACCTTGTTGAAACACAATGGCCTGAATGGTCCCTTTCTGTGATATAGATTTCTGTGATTCTTTAATGTACATTGGCGTTCATAAATAATGCATACAGGGAAAAGGAACAATGGTAATTCTGTTCATTTACCTCACACAAACTCACCTTGATAAGCATCAATCATTTTTACCAGATAGTTTGATTCCTCGATTAATTTGTCTTCAATGGTTTTCTTTCCCATTCCAAAATCTCGTAATGTGGTGAGGGCAAATCTTCGCATTTCCTTCCATGACCAAAATAATACCTTAAATCCATCAGAAAGAAGCAAACCCCGTGACTCTTGTAATCCTCATTTCAATTGACAACTTTCCGCATAGAATCAAGGGCATGACTAATGAGAGAACTAGTACACAGTGAAGTGAGAAAGGTTTGGATTTTTGTTGTGAAATATTTCTATGCAGAACACTTTGAGAGATAACACCCAGGCATTCCAAATGCTTCAGTCGCTGAGTTACTTTTCAGGTTGTACTCACTGTTAGCATACAGTAAATGCGCTAATCAATTTATACACAATAAGCTTCCACAAACTATTTATTTTGGAGATATTGATGGAAGAATAAATACGAACATAGCAACACGGGAAGAAGAGTAGGCCATTCAGCCCCTTAAGCCTATCCCACAATTCAATGAGATCATAGGTAACCTGTGACCAAATTCCATTGCTTAACAAATCACCTACCTCAGATTTAAAATTAACAACTGATCCAGCATCCACTGTTGTTTGTGGAAGAGAGTCCCAAACAACTGCAATCCTCTTGGTGTACAAGTGCTTCCTACCATTTTGCCTGCTTGGTCTGGCCCTGTTTCTCAGACTCTGCTGCCCCTAGTTCTAGAATCCCCAACCAATGGAAATAGTTTTTCTGTACTGACTGTTTTTGCTGTTTATACCCCGTTTCCTTTCCAGTTTCTTTTCTTGTTTATACTTTTCCTGTTACTATCTCAAAGACTTCAATCAGGTCATCCTTTCAGAGTAAATCGGCCTAATTTGTATAATCAGGTTTGATTCCAGCCTCGGGTGACTGTCTGTGTGGAGTTTGCACATTCTCCCCGTGTCTGCCTGGGTTTCCTCCGGATGCTCCGGTTTCCTCCCCCAGTCCAAAGGTGTGCAGGTCAGATGAATTGGCCATGCTAAAATTGCCCATAGTGTTTGGTGCATTAGTCAGAGGGAAATGGGTCTGAGTGGGTTGCTCTTCGGAGGGTCAGTGTTGACTGGTTGGGCCGAAGGATTTGTTTCCACACGGTAGGGAATCTAATTTCATAAATTAACATGATAATAACTAGGACATCGGGGAAAAAAAGTATTCTGCTCTACTTTAAATAATACCATGAGACATTTTATTCCCACTGGAGAGAGAAGATGGAAAGAATTCCAAGAAGTGTACCTTTGACAATATAGCATTCCTCCACTACCTGGGAATATTAACCTGGAGTATATGTTCTAGTCTCTGATGAAGAACCTGGGAACCCACACTATCTCACTCAGAGACAGGCAGGCAACTGATTGTGACATCACTGACAGTAGATTATATGGCAATGCAATGGGCTCTCTCCACTACTTCAAGCTGTTTTATATTCAACATGGGATTGATGAATTGACGGTCAAACATGAGAATGTTTAATTTCACAGCAACATTATGTGCTCAAACAATGTTAAAAGCTTTTTTGTTTGAAGAGTCAAAAAGACTGTCAAACTTAAAAATATCTGCCAATTAACAGATCAAGTTAATGTTTTTCAGTTGATAAGTAATTTGAATACAGAGTGTAGGAAGCCTTGAAATTACTATTGGAGATACAGTATTAAGATCATAAAAGTAAAGCATTAGATCATCGACAAGTAGAGGTCTGTATTGATCACACAGCACAGAAACAAATCATTTGAACCAAATGGTCTATGTCAGCATTTGTCCTCGACACAAGTCTCCTCCTTAGAGTGATAGAGACATAATACACAGAAACTGACCCTTCGGTCCAACCTGTCCAGATATCCTAACATAATCTAGTCCCGTTTGCCAGCACTTGGCCCATATCCCTCCAAACCCTTCCTATTCCTATACCCATCTAAATGCTGCAATTGTACCAGCCTCCACCACTTCCTCTGGCAGCTCATTCCATACACGCAACATCCTCTGAGTGAAAATGTTGCCCCTTTTGACCCTTTTATATCTTTCCCCTCTCACCCGAAATCTATGCCCTTTAGTTCTGGGAAAAGACTTTGTCTATTTATCTGATCAATGCCCCTCATGACTTTATAAACCTGCATAAGGTCACCCCTCAGCCTCTGAGGATCTAGCATGTTACAAAAATCTCAGTTGATGCTGGATCAAATATTAATTTTAGATTGGAGATTAATCAGCTTCTGTTAACCAAAGATATTCAGAAACTTGAGGTAAAAGTGAGCTATTTCTCAGTGTCAGGACAAGTTATGTTCTCAGTCTTGCAGTATAATCTTTGTGTATTGCTGAATATAATATTAGTATTGTTTTTAAAATAATGGAGAACAGGGTGCTGAATGAAGTTACTAAACATCCCCATGCTAACATCACTAACTGTCATATAATGGTTATAGTTATTGGATATTGTATGATTAAATATAACCATATGTTTTAGAAATTACAGGGAATCGGTTACAATCATATTCAAATAGATTTTTTTAAATCTAAGTTCTTTTAAAACATAACACTTTGAAAAATACTAACTGTTGCCATATTCTGAAACATATTCGTTATTTGAACAAGGACAGAATACAACCTGATTTTAATGATAGGTTTAACAACAGTGAAAATGCAAATTACCGTGTCCTTTTGAAACCGCTTCAAATATTGGGATGTGTGCTCTCTCTCCAAATTCATCTGCATTGTTGACGAGAGCATCCTTCACTGCTTCATAACCGGTCAGCACCACTGCAGTTGTGGGCCCCAGCTTGATGCTAAATACCTCGCTATATTTCTCAGATAGCTTCAAGAAAAGGTTTACATGACAAATTATTACAAGTTTTTCCGTGACACGTCCATTTGTTGTTCATTACACCAGTGACCTTTCAGACTATTTCATGAACCACACATCGATCTCTCACTCAGCAGCACTCCCCAGCTCTCAGGATCTACACCGGACATTCACATCAGCTCCAGCTCACCCTCAGACAACTTTCAAAGGCATCAGCTTCAAATCCATTTCTCACCTCCTCGTCATGTCTTTCACATTATGCAGCTCTGTCAGTACATCACTCAAATACAATGTAAAACACTCACTAACATCCTGTTCACTCTCTCTACTATACCATTTGTATACCTTATGCTTGACTCAGTGCCATACAAGACGTCAGTACACAAGCCATATCTCTGACTACATTAGCCGTGTGCTCCTGATGTTGGTCTCAGAAACTACTTGTGCCCATGTGATAAAAAGGAAGTTTTGAGACTGAAACCCAATAAATCCTTTACCTTGTGGTTTAACAGGGGAGAATTAAGTGTGAGGGAGAGGGTGCAAATTTAAAGGGTAAGGATGCAGGATGTTACAGTCCAGAGTATGATCTGGCTTCAATGCTGGAAGACATTTACTGGTCTAAAGGCAGTGAATGTTTCTTCAGTTAATATCTCCTATTCACCACACCAGTGACCTTATAGACTGTTCAATGGGCCACACACCCAGGCTGCACACCACTGTCGCTGGGGATGGAAAATGTCATACTGACTGGTACCTGAGAGAATTCTGCACCTGGTGGACACTGGAGAGGCAGAAGAATATGGCTTCCCTTGACATTTTTATTGAAATTCTTTCTTACAATATATTCATGGTGCCTTTTCATCCCTGAGTAACTTTAAACACTCAGACACTCAGACACTCCCACTGCCGCTGTTGAAATACAGCAGGAGGATAATGGTCAGAGCCCCCAGCAACACCAGGGTGACGGCATCCACAGGGAAAACACTTACAATCGACATCCCGGGATCGAAACTGGCAACAGGAGGGGCCGCAGTTTATATTCGAGCTCAGCTCCTGCACTGAAAAGATTCCAAAGGGAAATCTCTCCCTGATCGATGTGGTTTTGCTCTCGGATTATCTGAACTTTCCCTTGTCGAAGCCTTATTGTGTAATGAACTACAGTGGGTGGCAATCACCTTCAAACCAACTGGAAGGCAGAAAAGAAAACTCTGTCCCTCCCAAAGATTTCTTAACTGTAATCGATCTCCAAAACGACACCCACCTCTCACTTAGTGAGTAAAAAAAGACACAGAGCATCGAATGGCAGAGTCTGCTCACCCTGTGAACAATGTTGGCATTATCTGTCGGGAAAATGAGGCAAAATCAGCAAAAAGCAAATTTACAATGCAGAGAGAAACAGAAGTCCCATTCTCCAAACATGTTTTGAACAGCAAAGCAACTCTCGCGAGTAAGAAAGAAAAGGTTTGTTAATTTCGGTTTCCACTAAATTTTTCACAAAAATATTCACGTTGGTGCTGCTGGCTGACCAGCATTGATTACCCCTTCCCATTTGGCCTTGAGAAGGTCGTGGTGAGCTGCGTTTTGGAACCACTGCAGTCCAGGTGCTGTAGATAGGCCCACAATGCCCTTAGGGAGGGTTTTGACCCAGCCTCAGTGAAGGAACAGCAATGTATTTCCAAGTGAGTGGCTTGGAAGGAACTTGCAGGTGGTGGGCGATGTTCCATGCACCTGCTGCCCATATGTTTTTCAATCGAACTGACAGTGGGTTTGGAAGGTGCTGTGTGAGGATCTTTGGTGAATTTCTGCAGTGCAGCTGATAGACCATGCGCAATGCTGCTACTGAGTGTCTTGACTGTTGTTGCAGCTGCACACATCCTGACTAGTGGGGGAGTATTCCAACACAGTCCTAACTTGTGCATTATGGACGGTGGACAGGCTTTGGGGAGTCAGGAGGTGAGTTACTTCTGGCAGTATTCCTGGCCTCTGACCCGCTCTTGTCGCCACTGTACTTAAGTGGCAAGTCCAGCTGAATTTCTGCTCAATGGTAATCCCCGTGATGTTGATGATAACACCATTCCCTTACTGGAGATGGTCATTGCCTGGCATTTGTGTGGAACAAATATTACTTGCCACTTGTCTGCCCAAGCCTGGATATTATTCAGATCTTGTTGCATTTGAACATGGACTGCTTCAGTATCTGAGGAGTCAAGAATGTTGCTGAACATGCTGTAATCAACATCGAACATGGATTCCCTACACTGTGGACACAGACCATTTGGCCCATCAAGTCCAAGGGAGTCATGAGAAGGGGTCAATGTAGCCAGAGCCGGCAGGGGGTTACCAGGTTGGGGGGCCGGGGGGGGGGTTGAAATCAGAGGGATAGCCATCAGAGTCCAAATCCGAAGCAGCAGTTTGCCCTGGGGGTAGGGATATTCTGCCAGTGGACACATACCCATTGAGTGGTAAGGGGGGCAGTTAGTTGCAACAGTGAACACAGGCACAAACAGCACATTCTAATGGCCATTCTGTGGGTGGACAGTGTAGCGGTGCAATGACAGCAATGAGGGCTATTAGTCCCTGCAGCAGGGCTGTGCCCCATGAGCCCAGCCAGGAGGTTGCCCAGTTCCACAGGTCCCAGTGTGATCCCTGTCCATGTCGGTGGCTGCAGCCTGTCAGATATGCTGTGCCAGGTCAGTGATGTTGTCACTGGGGTATGTACAGCAGTCAGCGTCGATGAGGGCATAAGTGCCCCCTTTCCCTGCCAGCAGGTAGTCAAGGACCATTCTGTTTCACAGGGCCACAGTGCGGATGGCAATAACCTCTGCATTTAGCTGGGCGAGAGCCTTGGCTGTGGCATTGGCTTCCTCCTCTAAAGTGGTGGCGAGCTGTTGGTCTTCTGTGTCTAGCCGCAGGGCTTCATAGAGGGGTACAAAGATGGAGAGGATTGTGTCGAGGGCGATGATGGCTTGTTTCTGTGAGTTATGGGCTTTAGGAAGGGGGAGGACTGGCAGTGGTAGACGAATAGCATCACGTACCCAACATAGCAGCTTCCAGTCCAGGACAACGGCAGCCAAGGGTAAGCCCTGTGGTCACAGATGAAATAAGTGCCATTATAGGTCCACAGATGGTGGGTCCACGTTCCTGCCCAGAAGGTAGTAAATGTGGTGTTAGAGGTGGTCGGAGGTTTAGCATGCTGCCCTCTGCTGCAGATCAGCATGCCACAGAGGTGAGGAGGAAGGAGTTGGTGCACCAGCTTCAGCCATCCTCTCATCCAGATGGCTGGCTGCTTCTGAGGCTGATAGACCCCGTGGATGGCCCCTGTCCGGTAGTGTCTGTAAGAATCAGGGCTGGGGGTTTGTGGGTTGTAAGCCGGGTAGAACCATCCTTTAAATCTATCTATCTCTCTGGTACCCCACAGACCTCCAGTGGGCTGGGCCATTACCCCCCATAGCTGGCCATTTGCGGTGGTATGCTGGGTGTGATGACTTCAGGGGACCTGTCCCACTCCAGCCACCATTCAGTCATGTCTGAGGCATTAAAGGGAATGGATCTCAGAGGAATACCTCCATGGGAGTGGATGGAGACACAAGGGTAGACTCAGCAGCAGGCCTGGTTGCCATGTGTAGGAACATGTTGAGCCACAACTCATGACCAGGTAGATGCCTCGTTGCATGTGCCCTGTCCCGAGTCATCTGTGGTGTGATGGTCAGTGTGAGGGAGATGATGATGATGGCTGCAGCGAGCAGCAGGACCTTTCCTTCGGCAGTCGAAGCTGTCATCTGTCGTCCTTCCAGGTAGTCATCCTGGGGGGGGGGGGGGGGGGGGGGCGGAACTCTCCAGCAGCAGGTTGAATGTGTCCTGCCCGAGCAAGACTGGGTGGAGCTGGAGCTGGCAGGGTCAGAGAGTTCAGGACTGTGGGTAATTGCTGCCCGCAGCATGGAGTAATGTGTCTGGGATTTCCAGTGTGAGACCCTCAATGGAACAGTGGATGCTGGCATCCAATGTCTGCCGACCCAGGAGGGCTACTGGACATAAAGCAAACGTTATTGTGGTATCAGGGACTGTGATAGGTCGTACGCTGAAGGTGACAGGGTTAGATAGTAGCTCTACCATGGGTACTCTGTACTTCCTGATGAGACACAGCAGTCTTAAAATTATGTAGATCCCAAAACAACATTTAGCTCTGCCAATATAATTTTCTGAAAGCAATATTGGTGGTTTGGGAGGTTTAGAACCATCTTTAAACTCTCAGTTTTACAGTTTTCTTTTGTAATTTAATTAAATCATATATAATTCACATTTATTCTCATACAGAACCATTCTGCACCTCAGTCCAGAATGCCAAAATGTTCCTTCCACTGTATTACACCATATCATTGAATTTTATTGTATTTTTTTAAAGTAAACATGCTTCTGAAATCTTTGATAAGAGAAGCAGTGTACAGTCTGATGCCAATCTAGTTATAGTGACTGCTTTGATCTCCTTTAGTTCATTCTTTGACTAGTGAGAGAGACAACAGCAGGGTAGTCATAGTGTGCAAGAAGAACGGAAGAGTTAATACCTTATTAATAAAACTCGTGCAGAATTTGCATTTCATAAGCACTAATGGTTCCTTAAAAGAAAAATCATCATAGATCACCAAATGCAAATTAAATCACGTCATCTCTAGATCTTGAGCTGCAGGGATTGAAACAGACATTCAATCCCCAGCAACCAAATGTGTATGCAAGGCCGAACACAAAGGGTCAAATTTTCTCCAATGTTCAATACAATAAGTAATGCATCCAGGCACTAGGACCCCGTAGAGTACGAGCATGAATTGTGATAGGCTGCCGGACCATCACTGCTCCCTCTCTCTGTGTCTCTGCTGCCCTGTGCAGCCCAGAAGCCAGGAACACAGCCACCTCATCCCATTCCCCCAGGGTCAAGTTCCACAGCGCCAAAGGTAAGTGTAGGTTACTGAAGGAAGGGGAGAGGGCGGAGGAGGAGGGGGGGAGTTGCTTGCAGAGGTTCCTTTTTCCCCCAAAGAGTTTTTGAGACTCAATGATTTTAATCTTAGTCGGAGGTTGGGGGAAGGTGGGTCGGCAGGGGGTGCCTGGCGAGACAGAAGGAAAGACGCCAATTAAATTTCTCTCATTAAAGATCCTGTGACCGTGGGGAATTGACAGGGCGGCCCTGCTTATTTAGTTTGTTTGTCTAGTGTTTTGTGTCGGCTGTCTGTCCCATCTGTAAATCTTTGTCCGACCTGTTCGTTTCTGTGTCAGTGCTGCAGTCTGTTCTCTCTTCCCAGCTCGAACCAGAGGTCAATGAGATTGTGGGACCCCAAAGCCCCCAGGAGAAGGACCAGCCCAGGGACAAGTCTGACTTGTCCCACTGAGGCGGCGGTCCGCGGACACCAACTCTCTCAGGGAAGTAACAAGCACCAGGGTAACCATTCCTGCTCGGACAGTAAGGTCAGGAATATCCTGGTTATACTGGTCACCAGCCAATATTGTTTGAGAACAGAATAGGGAAGCTATCTATGTACGGCGACCTACCTTCGTATGGCATGAGTTTAGATAAGTTTAGGGAAGTGTTCAGACTGTGGAATACAGTTCCAGACAGAACCTTTACCCGGGATGGATCGGACAGATCCACCTTTCCCCGGGCTGGATCAGGAACTCAGTTTGTGTTCTGGCTCAAGTTGGATCACGCATCTGCCCGAATGGGGTATAATTTAGGATGAAAATGTGTTGCTGGAAAAGCGCAGCAGATCAGGCAGCATCCAAGGAACAGGAGAATCGACGTTTCGGGAAGGGCTTATGCGGGTTGTAAGTGATGAAAGAAAATCACATCCTGTGAATGTAGAATGTGGTCAGAAAGAAAGTGGTTAAAGTCATATCAGCTGAACATTGGGACAGGAATGACCCTACTCTGAGGTTTGTGTGTTTGTAAGACTGATATTGGAAGATATTGGAAAATTTCTGCCCCATATTTGAAATAGGACTTTTAAAAATAATTCTTGGATTGTGTAACATTTTTCTCTTGTCTGTCTTTAAACTTCAATGTTTTTTTGTTAAAAGGACAATGACAGCCTCTTGTGAATACATTCAGACATTCAGAGTCTGACCAGCATAGCAAACAAAAAGAAAATATATCATTCAAGCGAAGCTCACTCTGGGATCTGACTGACCTAGTATTATCATCACATTACATCATAACAAAATTAATGGTTTGAAATTCAAAAAAATCATGATTGAGATATGCTCTACACTCAGTAATATAGCTGTACATGATTTTAACTTATTTACAGCACAGAAGGAGACTATTTCATTTATCGCATCTGCTGCTGGAGGTTCCATCACACAATACTTGCATTTTTTCTTTGAAGTGAAAATCTTGCCGAATCTAATTAAAGTGTTTGCTTTGGTTGTAGCCTGATTCACTCAACATTTTGTTAAAATTGTATACTTCAGAAAGAGTCATAGAGTTGTAGAGTCCTGTAGCATGGAGACAGGCCTTTTGGTCCAAACTGGTAGATACCGACCAAAATGTCCACCCACATGAACCCTATTTCCCTGCACTTGGCCCATATCCTTCTAATCCTTTCCTAGCCATGTATTTGTCGGATTACCTTTCCCACGTTGTTAATGTACCTGCCTCAACCTCTTCCACTGGTAGCTTATTCCATACGCATACCAGCCTCTGTGTAAAAAAAGTTTCCCCTCAGGTTCCCTTTTATTCTTTCCTCTCTAACCTTAAACTGATGCTCTCTACTCCTCGATTCCCCAACCCTGGGAAAATGACTGAGTTTGTTCACCTTATCCATGCTTCTCATGACCTTGAACACCTCTGAAAGGTCCACCCTAGTCTCTTACGCTCTAAAATAAAAGGCCCCTACAACTCATACGATGGAGTCCAGGCAAAATTCTTGTAAATTTCTTCTGCACTGTTTCCAGTTTATTAACATTCTTCCAATAACAAGGTGAGCAAAATTGAACACATTACTTCCAAGTGCATCCTCACCAACATCCTGTATAACTACAACATAACTTCTCAACTTAGAGTCATAGAGTCACAGAAATGTACAGCATGGAAACAGACCCTTCGGTGCAACCCGTCCATGCCGACCAGATATCCCAACCCAGTCTAGTCTCACCTGCCAGCACCCGGCCTATATCCCTTTAAACCCTTCCTATTCATATACCCATCCAAATGCTTCTTAAATGTTGCAATTGTACCAGCCTCCACCACATCCTCTGGCAGCTCATTCCATACACGTACCACCCTCTGCGTGAAAACATTGCCCCTTAGGTCTCTTATATCTTTCCCCTCTCACCCTAAACCTATGCCCTCTAGTTCTGGAATCCCTGACTCCAGGGAAAAGACTTTGTCTATTTATCCTATCCATGCCCCTCATAATTTTGTAAACCTCTATAAGGTCACCCCTCAGCCTCTGACGCTCCAGGGAACACAACCCCAACCTGTTCAGCCTCTCTCTGTAGCTCAGATCCTCCAACCCTGGCAACATCCTTATAAATCTTTTCTGAACCCTTTCAAGTTTCACATCTTTCCGATAGGAAGGAGACCAGAATTGCACACAGTATTCCAACAGTGGCCTAACCAATGTCCTGTATAGCTGCACCATGACCTCCCAACTCCTTACTGAATACGATGACCAATAAAGGAAGGCATACCAACCGCCTTCTTCACTATCATATCTACCTGCGACTCCACTTTCAAGGACCTATGAACCTGCATTCCAAAGTCTCTTTGTTCAGCAATACTCCCCAGGACCTTTTCATTAAGCGTATAAGTCCTGCTAAGATTTGCTTTCGCAAAGTGCTGCACCCTGTATTTATCTGATTTAAACTCCATCTGCCACTTCTCAGTCCATTGGCCCATCTGGTCCAGATCCTGTTGTAATCTGAGGTAACCCTCATTGCTGTCCACTACACCTCCAATTTTGGTGTCATCTGCAAACTTACTAACTGTACCTCTTATGCTCACATCCAAATCATTGATGTAAATGACAAAAAGTAGAGGCCCAGCACCAATCCTGTGGCACTCCACTGGTTACAGGCCTCCAGTCTGAAAAACAACCCTCCACCACCACCCTCTGCCTTCTACCTTTGAGCCAGTTCTGTAACCAAATGGCTATTTCTCCCTGTATTCCATGACATCTAACTTTGCTCATCAGTCTCCCATGGGGAACCTTGTCGAACGCCTTACTGAAGTCCATATAGATCACATCTACCGCTCTGCCCTCATCAATCCTCTTTGTTACTTCTTCAAAAACTCAATCAAGTTTGTGAGACATGATTTCCCACGCACAAAGCCATGTTGACTATCGCGAATCAGTCCTTGCCTTTCCAAATACATTTATATCCTGTCCCTCAGATTCCCTCCAACTTGCCCACCACCGATATCAGGCTCACTGGTCTATAGTTCCCTGGCTTGTCTTTACCGCCCTCCTTTAACAGTGGCACCATGTTTGCCAACCTCCAGTCTTCTGGCACCTCACCTGTGACTATCGATGATACAAATATCTCAGCAAGAGGCCTAGCAATCACTTCTCTAGCTTCCCACGGAGTTCTCGGGTACACCTGATCAGGTCCTGGGGATTTATCCACTTTGAACTGTTTCAAGACATCCAGCACTTCCTCCTCTGTAACCTGGACATTTTGCAAGAGGTCACCATCTATTTCCCTACAGTCTATATCTTCCATATCCTTTTCCACAGTAAATACTGTTGCAAAATATTCATTTAGTATCTCCCCCATTTTCTGTGGGTCCACCAATGGCCGCCTTGCTGATCTTTGAGGGGCCCTATTCTCTCCCTAGTTACCCTTTTTTCCTTAATATATTTGTAAAAACCCTTTGGATTCTCCTTAATTCTATTTGCCAAAGCTATCTCATGTCCCCGTTTTGCCCTCCGGATTTCCCTCTTAAATATACTCCTACTTTCTTTATACCCTTCTAAGGATTCATTCGATCTATCCTGTCTGTACCTGACATATGCTTCCTTCTTTTTCTTAACCAAACCCTCAATTTCTTTAGTCATCCAACATTCCCTATACCTACCAGCCTTCCCTTTCACCCTGACAGGAATATACTTTCTCTGGATTCTTGTTATCTCATTTCTGAAGGCTTCCCACTTTTCAACCGTCCCTTTACCTGCGAACATCTGCCTCCAATCAGCTTTCAAAGGTTCTTGCCTAATACTATCAAAATTGGCCTTTCTCCAATTTAGAACTTCAACTTTTAGATCTGGTCTATCCTTTTCCATCACTATTTTAAAACGAATAGAATTATGGTCACTGGCCCCAAAGTGCTCCCCCACTGACACCTCAGTCAACTGCCCTGCCTTATTTCCCAAGAGTAGGTCAAGTTTTGCACCTTCTCTAGTCGGTACATCCACATACTGAATCAGAAAATTGTCTTGTCCACACTTAAGAAATTCCTCTCCATCTCAACCTTTTAACACTATGGCAGTCCCAGTCGATGTTTGGAAAGTTAAAATCCCCTACCATAACTACCCTATTATTCTTACAGATAGCTGAGATTTCCTTACAAGTTTGTTTCTCAATTTCCCTCTGACGATTGGGGGGTCTATAATACAATCCCAATAAGGTGATCATCCCTTTCTTATTTCTCAGTTCCATCCAAATAACTTGCCTGGATGTATCTCCGGAATATCTTCCCTCAGCACAGCTGTAATGCTATCCCTTATCAAAAATGCTACTCCCCCTCCTCTCTTGCCTCCCTTTCTATCCTTCCTGTAGAATATACCGGCCACTGCAACGGACAGCTGGAACCGACAATCGGAAGTGACAGATTCAAACCACTACAAATGTCGGAGGAAAGATCACAGAAGCGCTTCACAGGAGGCTCCCAAGCACTGAGGATGTCACCTAGACAGGGGATGAAACGTCTGCAACACAAATTCCCAGCTCGGTGAACACAACCACAACATGTGACTGTATCTGAGACTTCCCCCCCCCCTCCTATAACTGCCATCCATCACATACTGTTGCTGTTGCAAATTCCTCATTGCTTCTATCTGTCTCTCCAACCGATTCACTCAATCTGATAAGATTCGCATCCATTAGCGTTTATGGCAGATATAATCCGCAGTAACCCTTAAACTCTCTTTAAACTCCCACGTCTGACAAGAAGTACATATCACTGCAAAGGCCATTTTTGCTCCTTCACAATCTACAGACCCAGAAAATAACACCATCTTATTCCTCTACAAAACACTGCCCCAGGTTAAATTAATAGCTATGGCTTATATTTTAAGTTTATTCAAGAGACTTATCTCCAAAAACATATAATCAAGAAAGAATCCACTATACTCACGACTGCAGCCTTTCTCTTGGACAGACTTAAAACAACAATTAACTTATCTGATTCTGTGCTGTGAACTTTGCCCAACAGTTCCTCCTTATACTCAATGCCCTGACCGATGAAGGCCAGTGTGCCAAAAGCCTTCTTCACTCCCCTGTCTACCTAAGAATGTACCAACAATGTTAAGCAAGAACTTAATGCACACCATATCCCCGGAATGAAAGGCTGTGCTGGATAATCCCTGAGAGCTCTCTGAATTTTCTCTGAGATCCCAGCTTGGATGAAAGTATTTCTCCTGGTTTGTTAAGCATTTAAAAAAAATTCACTCTTGGAACCTGGGTATTACTGGCTGGACAGAGTTTTACTGTCTGTCTCTTGCCCTTGAGAAGAGGGTGGTGAGCAGCCTTCTTGAACTGGTCCAGGCCACATGCTATATGTTGACCCACAATGGTGTTCAGAAGGGAATTTCGGGATTTTGTTCCAGCTCCAGGAAAAGAACAGTGATATATTTCCGAGTCAGAATGGTGAGTGGATTTGAGGGGAACTTGCAGGTGCTGGTGTTTCCATGTACTGGCATCAAATATACAGGAAGAAATGGAATGAATCAAAGTTCCCTGCAAGGCAATGGAACTCTCACCAAACACAATAAGTAATAGAAGATAGACAATTTTTAAATCAGTTATGAGGTGAAAGGTATGGCAAGCAGGCAGGAAAATGGAGTTGAAGCAGAGATGAGATCGGCTGATGGTATAGAATGGGTGAGCAGGTCCACTTTCACTTTGTTTGATCTGCTAAGTTTTTCTGCAGCATTTCATCGAGATGGTGTTTTTGTTGTTTTTTCTTTCTTTTTTTCATTTATAAAGCCCCGCACTACCACCAGAGAGCAGCAGAGTTTATTCTTCCCCAGTGCCCATGTCATGTGTGCGTAAGTGTAGGACACAGTGAAGAAACAACAAGGGCAGAAACCTTATTTGTGTTCCACCACCAGGAAGAAAGGAAACACCAGAATGGCCAGTAACAAGCAACGCCCTTCCCATCAAAGGGTGATGCTGCATGATCAAAAATGTGAAGGGGAAGGTAGGGGGATATAAAACACTCCAAGTCCCACAGTGCCCTACTCTCCCTGAAAACCTCAAGGGTACTCGTTTTTATTTGAGCTACAGTAGAGGGAGCAGTTCCTGCACATACACTGATAGTGCCAGCTGCAGTGAGTGATTTTATGATTTGCAACTAGATGGCGATTTTAGGTCACATTTTGAGATGCAAGCTGATACGCAGTAAGAGGGAATATCAGTAAGTTGAAACCATCTCTTGACTGCTCTCAAAAATGTTCAATTAATTTTCGGTCATTGTGACTAAAATTCAGTCAGCTTCATATGGTCAGGAAGCAGAGGTCACATCCAGAGTGGGACACAGGCTGAGTGAATGTACAGGTGTGGGAAATTGGAGGTGGTGTAGGAATTCAGTGCAGAGCGGAATCAGATGCTTTTTCCTTCCACTGTTTTGACTCATAGATTTTATCTTTTCTTTAAACAAGATACACTGAAGCCCAGGATGGGGACCCAGCACAAAAAAATGACAGCTTAAAAACGTGTTGCTGGAAAAGCACAGCAGGTCAGGCAGCATCCAAGGAGAAGGAGAATCGACGTTTCGGGCATCGGCCCTTCTTCAGGAATAAGGAGGGTGTGCCAAGCAGGCTAAGATAAAAGGTAGGGAGGAGGGACTTGGGGGAGGGGCGTTGGGAATGCGATAAGTGGAAGGAGGTTAAGGTGAGGGTGATAGGCTGGAAAGGGATTGGGGCAGAGAGGTCGGGAAGAAGATTGCAGGTCAAGAAGGCGGTGCTGAGTCTCAGGGCTGGGACTGAGATAAGGTGGGGGGGAGGGGAAATGAGGAAGCTGGAGAAATCCGAATTCATCCCCTGTGGCTGGAGGGTTCCTAGGCGGGAGATGAGGCGCTCTTCCTCCAGGCGTCGTGTTGCCATGGTCTGGCGATGGAGGAGGCCAAGGACCTGCATGTCCTTGGTGGAGTGGGAGGGGGAGTTAAAGTGTTCAGCCACGGGGCGGTTGGGTTGGTTGGTGCGGGTGTCCCAGAGGTGTTCTCTGAAACGTTTTGCAAGTAGGCAGCCTGTCTCCCCAATGTATAGGAGGCCACATCAGGTGCAGCGGATGCAGTAAATGATGTGTGTGGAGGTGCAGATGAATTTCTGATGGATATTGAAGGATCCCTTGGGGCCTTGGAGGGATGTGAGGGGGGAGGTGTGGGTGCAAGTTTTGCATTTTTTGCGGTTGCAGGGGAAGGTGCCGGGAGTGGAGGTTGGGTTGGTGGGGGGGGGGGCTGTGGATCTGACAAGGGAGTTGCGGAGTGAGTGGTCTTTCCGGAACGCTAATAGGGGTGGGGAGGGAAATATATCCTTGGTGGGGGGGTCCGTTTGGAGGTGGCGGAAATGACGAAGGATGATCTGATGTATCTGGAGGTTGGTGGGGTGGTAGGTGAGGACTAGTGGGGTTCTGTCCTGGTGGCGATTAGAGGGGCGGGGTTCAAGGGCGGAGGAGCAGGAAGTGGAGGAGATGCAGTGGACAGCATCGTCAACCACGTCTGAGGGGAAATTGCAGTCCTTGAAGAAGGGGGCCATCTAGGTTGTTCGGTATTGGAATTGGTCCTCCTGGGAGCAGATGCGGCGAAGGTGAAGGAATTGGGAATATGGGATGGCATTTTTACAGGGTGCAGCGTGGGAAGAGGTGTAATCTAGGTAGCTGTGGGAGTCAGTCGGTTTATAGTATACGTCCATGTTGAGTCGGTCGTCCGAGATAGAGATGGAGAGATCTAGGAAGGGGCGGGAGGAGTCTGAGACGGTCCAGGTTAATTTGAGGTCGAGTGGAAGGTGTTAGTAAAGTGGATGAACTGTTCAACCTCCTCATGGGAGCACGAGGTAGCACCGATACAGTCATCAATGTAGTGGAGGAAAAGGTGGGGAGTGGTGCCAGTGTAGCTGCGGAAGATGGACTGTTCCACATTTCCAACGAAGAGGCAGGTATAGCTAGGGCCCATGCGGGTGCCCATGGCTACATCTTTGGTTTGGAAGAAGTGGGAGGATTGGAAGGAGAAGTTGTTAAGAGTGAGGACCTCCTTCACTCAGTCGAAGGAGGGTGTCAGTGGAAGGGTACTGGTTGGTTCAGCGGGAACGGAAGAAGCGGTGGGCTTTGAGCCCTTTGTGATGGGGGAAGGAGGTGTATAGGGACTGGATGTCCATGGTGATTACACCTCTTTCCACCCTGCCCCCTGTAAAAACGCCATCCCATATTCCCAATTCCTTCGCCTTCGCTGCATCTGCTCCCAGGAGGACCAATTCCAATACCGAACAACCCAGATGGCCTCCTTCTTCAAAACCACAATTTCCCCTCAGGCGTGGTTGACAATGCTCTCCACTGCATCTCCTCCACTTCCCGCTCCTTTGCCCTTGAACCCCACCCCTCTGATCGCCACCAGGACAGAACCCCACTAGTCCTCACCTACCACCCCACCAACCTCCAGATATATAGGATCATCCTTTATCATTTCGCCACCTCCAAACGGACCCCCCCACCAAGGATATATTTCCCTCCCCACCCCATTAACTTTCCGGAAAGACCACTCCCTCTGCGACTCCCTTGTCAGATCCACACCCCCCCGACCAACCCAACCTCCACTCCCGGCACCTTCCCCTGCAAAACTTGCGCCCACATCTCCCGCCCTCACATACCTCCAAGGCCCCAAGGGATCCTTCAATATCCATCAGAAATCCATCTGCACCTCCACACACATCATTTATGCATCCGCTGCACCCGATGTGGCCTCCTCTATATTGGAGAGACAGGCCACCTACTTGCGGAATGTTTCAGAGAACACCTCTGGGACACCTGCACCAACCAACCCAACTGCCCCGTAGCTGAACACTTTAACTCCCCCTCCCACTCCACCAAGGACATGCAGGTCCTTGGCCTCCTCCATCGCCAGACCATGGCAACACGACACTTGGAGGAAGAGCGACTCATCTTCCGCCTAGGAACCCTCCAGCCACAGGGGATGAATGCGGATTTCTCCAGCTTCCTCATTCACCCCCCTCACCTTTTCTCAGTCCCAGCCCTCAGACTCAGCACCGCCTTCTTGACCTGCAATCTTCTTCCCGACCTCTCCGCCCCCACCCCCTCTCCGGCCTATCACCCTCATCTTAACATCCTTCCGCCTATCGCATTCCCAACGCCCCTCCCCCAAGCCCCTCCTCCCTACCTTTTATCTTAGCCTGCTTGGCACACTGTCCTCATTCCTGAAGAAGGGCTTATGCCCGAAATGTCGATTCTCCTGCTCCTTGGATGCTGCCTGACCTGCTGTGCTTTTCCAGCAACACATTTTAAGCTCTGATCTCTAGCATCTGCAGTCCTCACTTTCTCCTACAAAAAATGACATCAAAGGGGTTCATTGATTAGTGACAGCTATCAATTTGATATCCACTATGGTTTGCAGAGGGATGTTGAGTTGCATGGAAAATTATGGAAAGGGTTAAGTGGGGAGGGGAGAGCTCAGCAGAGTCATGTACAGCATGGAAATAGACCCTTCAGTCCAACCTGCCCACGCCAACCAGACATCCTAACCCAATCTAGTCTCACCTGCCAGCACCCAGCCCATATTCCTCCAAACCCTTCCTATTCATATACCCATCCAAATGCCTCTTAAATGTTGCAATTGTACCAGCCTCCACCACTTCCTCTGGTAGCTCATTCCATACACGTACCACCCTCTGCATGAAAAAGTTGCCCTTCGGTCTCTTTTATATCTTTCTCCTCTTACCCTAAACCTATGCCCTCTAGTTCTGGACTCCCTGACCCCAGGAAAAAGACTTTGTCGATTTACCCTATCCATGCCCCTCATAATTTGTAAACCTCTATAAGGTCACTCCTCAGCCTCCGACGCTCCAGGGAAAACAGCCCCAGCCTGTTCCGTCTCTCCCTAAAGCTCAAATCCTCCAACCCTAGCAACATCCTTGTAAATCTTTTCTGAATCCTTTCAAGTTTCACAACATCTTTCCGATAGGAAAGAGACTAGAATTGAATGCAATATTCCAACAGTGGCCTAACCAATGTCCTGTACAGTCGAACATGACCTCCCAACTCCTGTACTCAATACTCTGACCAATAAAGGAAAGCATACCAAACGCCTTCATCACTGTCCTATCTACCTGCAACTCCACTTTCAAGGAGGTATGAACCTGCACCCCAAGGTCTCTTTGTTCAGCAACACTCCCTAGGACCTTACCATTAAGTGTATAAGTCCTGCTAAGATTTGCTTTCCCAAAATGCAGCACCTCACATTTATCTGAATTAAACTCCATCTGCCACTTCTCAGCCCATTGGTCCATCTGGTCAAGATCCTGTTGTAATCTGAGGTAACCCTCTTTAGTGGGGCAGAGAGTCTGGAAAGGTTCAGGAATATAGTTCAGGCGCAGCAGTTAAATGGATAACTATGAGGAGGGGTAATCAAAGCAGGACTGAAGGTGTTGTACTTAATGGCACACAGTCTATGAAACAAGGTGAATAAGCTTGGAGTGCAGATTTAAATTAGCAAGTATGATGTTGTGGGTGCAGACGTGGCTGCAAAGGGATCTGGGCTGGAAACTAAATACAGGCAGACAGACAGGGTTGACTTGTTAGTAAGGAATGAAACTAACAAAATAGACCCTGATGCAAGTTATGTACACGCCTCCTGGAAGAGTTAGGATTTGGGGCATGTAAGAAAGGCACTACCACAATAGTAATGGGGGATTTCAATGTGTGAATGGACAGGGAACATCAGGTTGTTGGCAGATCCTTAAAACAGAGAATTTATGGAATGTCTACAAGATGGCGTTTTTTTGGAGCAGCTTGTAGTAGACCCCACTAGAGAACAGTCAGTGATATGTAATGAGGCAAAATTGATTAGGGAGCTTAAGGTGAAGGAACCTTCGGGGCCAATCACGATAATGGCTACACTTCATTGTGCAGTTTGATGGGGAGAAGATGGAATCACATGTTACTGTACTACAGGGACAACGGTGTAGCATCAGTGGGAGCAGGGTAATTCCTCAGGGCAATTTGGGAGGCACAGCAGAAATTCATCCCAAGGAAGAAGCGTACTAATGGGAGGATGAGGTAACCATGGCTGACAGGGAAATCAGGGGCAGCATAAAGGCAAAATGAAAAGCATTAAACATGGTGAAGATGAGTGGGAAGGTAGAGGACTGAGAAGCCTTTTAAACCCAGCAGAGGAATCTTTAAAAAAACTAAATAATAGGGGAGAAGATGAAATCTGAGGGGAAAGTTACCTGGTAATACGGAAGAAGATTGCAAAAGTAGAGTTTAGATATATAAAAGGTGAGAGAGATGTAAGAGTGAGCATTGTACTGCCGGAAAATGAGGCTGGAGAAGTCACATTGGGAAAAGAAATGGCAAACAAACTGAAGAGGTACTTTATATCAGTTTTCACAGAGGGAGACCCCAGCAGCATAACAACATTTCAAAACAGTCAGGTGCAGAGTTAAGTGTGGTGGCCAACAATAAGGAGATGTTGGGAAGCTGAAAGGTCTGCAGTTGGATAAATCACCCAGAGCAAAGAAGTGGCAGATGGAATACCGTTTGGGAAAGTGTGAGGATATGTACTTGGGTAGGAAGAATCGAGGTGTAGACTATTTTCTAAATGGGGAAAGACTTTAGAAAATGGAAGCACAAAGTGATTAGGGAATGCTGGTTCAGGATTCTCTTAAGGTTAATGTGTAGTGGGCAGTTAGGAAGGCAAATACAATGGTAGCATTTGTGGAAACGTTTTTCCCTGATAGGGAATGAAAATTCGGGAGGCAGGCAAGATGCAGATGAGTGGAAGCTTATTCCTGCAGAAAACCAGTTAAAAGCAGGGAGAGGGTCAAAGGATCTTCCCTGAATCTGGCCTCAATGTACGAAATCAATGATTCACTTAATCTTTGGCTGAAATCAGAGGATCGATCAATGACACACCCTAACTTGTTCAGTAAAAAACAGTATTTTTATACATTTGCGTATAATATTGATCACACACAACATGGTTACAGCCCTTCTCTCATAATCCATATTCCTAATCCAGTAAAACACCTAATTAATGATGGGCATTTCTTTGTCCATACGTAAGTCCTCATGATCTCATGGCTTTTAACAGGCACTATTATCTCGAGACATTGGGATCTTTCTATGCATCCTGCTCATTTGCATTACAAAGTTTATTGCTGTACTCCTTCAGGCCTCTCAGGATGGCTTGCTCTGAGGAGATGTTTGAATTCAATTATTTATTGTATCTTGTGTGCTGTTTTTATCAAATTCAGTTATTACTCTGTCTTCCCCACCATCCTAATTGTGCATGCAAAAATACAAAAGACAGTTAGTTTTGACTAGTTGCTGTCAGACTTGTAGTATTGATTTCTGTTAGGAAGTTAGTTAGAAAGTGTAAGGTTAAATACAGCTTTTCCTACGCTTAGTACTTTGGGCTTTAAGCAATCTCTTTTGTTCAGGGGGCAGGATGGTATTTCCTGAAGCTAATTACGTCTAAATGCTTTTTAAAATTCTTTTATTAAGTGTTGATTTTTTTAAAGCTAAAACTATCCTTATGATTCCCAAGGGAATTTCTAACTAGAATCTATTGCAGAACAATTCAATTCAAAGAAACAACTACAAAATAACTAACTATTGTCCTGGTGATGACTTAAGGAGGTGACTGGGCTTATCTCATGCTTGGTGTTCATTCATTCACTGGGCAATTACTTTTGGATTAATAAAGGCTCGGATCAGTTGCTTGACTATTTTAGAGACATGCCCTTTATCAGTACTGTCTGGAATGGGGTACAGAGGGAAGGCACAAGCTTGACATGCCCACCTCGCTGCTATTTAGGGGATTTTAATGGTGAATGAACAACCTTTCAAGAACTTCTAAACATCGGAGCAATGATTAACTGTGTTCCTGGCAAATGGGTGCAGGCTGTGTCCAACCACTATTTCCATCATGTATATCTGCAGTACATTACAAATTCAGCATGCTTATCCTAAAAAGTGATGCATCATTCTGCAGAAACTTTACTGATACTCTATCCACTATCCAGAAAGATATCAGGAAAGGTTTTATTCGTGCCAGCAGCGACAGTTCAGTCTGAGCTGCATGTACACATCTGTTTCTGGTGTTTTTCCGTTCTGCAGCAGGAGTTCGCCTAATCATCAACACGGGATTCCTTTCACAGAGTCCATGCTGTAAGAGACTTTGAGCCACAGTATGGCTGGCCACAATGTTCATGTTTGCAAACATTTCTATAAAACGATCGTTGACAATTCTTGCTCCTGCATCAATTAGAAACGTAGCACTTGACCCAAGATTTGTGTTCATGTTTCATTAGTTGGCTTCTCTAACTATTAACAGCAGTAAATATTTGCAGTTATCTTTTGAGCTGTTTCCAACAATTCCTTCCCGCCTAACACCCATCACTTCTGTCTAAAAGCAATCTCCTTGAAATAGGGAGTTGGTTTATATATTCCATCTGCTGAATATATGCTTTGCATATTTGATAAGGGTGGCACGGTGGCACAGTGGTTAGCACTGCTGCCTCACAACGCTAGAGACCCAGGTTCAATTCCCCCCTCAGGCAACTGTCTGTGTGGAGTTTGCACATTCTCGCTGTGTCTGCTTGGGTTTCTTCCGGGTGCTCCGGTTTCCTCCCACAGTCCAAAAATGTGCAGGTCAGGTGAACTGGCCATGCTAAGTTGCCCATAGTGTTAGGTGAAGGTAAAATGTAGGGGAATGGGTCTGGGTGGGTTGCTCTTCGGAGGGTCGGTGTGGACTTGTTGGGCTAAAGGGAGTGTTTCCACACTGTAAGTAATCTAATCTTAAAAAAAACTGTCCATAGTCTTTCATCTCTAACATCTGAAGATTCTCGTAATGGTACAAATAAAATAGGAGACTGAGATTTATTTAAGCCTGCCAGTGGCTTGTCTGAGCTGTTCCATTGTCCATTCATTAAATTATTAATTTCAGCTCAGACTGTCTTTTGTTTAATCCACGTCACTTTAATGAAACTTTGCCAACTTACCTTTGTTAGGAAATTCCAGTGGTATTTCTCAATCAGTGCATTTGGTGCCTTTTTAAAAGGATTCCAGTCCATGGAAGTCCCAGGAAAAAGGAAATTAACAGGAAGGTCACATTAAATTAGCATATGGAATTGAGAGATCTATAGTCCATATTGTTATGATCCCAGTTGATGGTATGTCATGCCACACATGATTTTATAAACCTCTATATGGTCATCCCTCAATTTTCTATGCTCCAGGAAATAAAATTCCAGCTGACCCAGCCTCTCCTTGTAACTCAAACTTTTCAGTCTTGGTAACACCCTGGTGAATCCTTTCTGTAACCCCTCCAATGTAATAACATTCTTCCTATAGCAGAGTTACCAGAACTGAACACAGTGCTCCAAATGTGGCCTCACCAACATCCGATTCAACCTCAGCATGATGTTCTGAAGCTGTCAGGAAGAAAATGCAATCAATTGTCAGCTGGCAATATTTCCGCCAAAACCATTTATCAACACGTTGTGTGACATCAATCCTGGGATTGTGATCCTTCATCCTGGGCAAGCTGAAGAGACCTCTCCAATTCAGAATCACGGGTGCAGGCGACATCAGCTTTTTCAGGCTCATCCCCATGAATTGTTTTCAGTTGATTCCTGTTTACTGCTTGGGTTTGTATGTGTGAGAAATATACCACAGACAGGTCTGGCTCCGGATCGCCACTTCTCCAACAGACAGAACAGTCCATCATGATCCCCAACCCCTGCGAGGGGGTGGGATGACCTCACACAATTCCATCTGACTGACCAACCGCCCGCCTGCCCCTGAAGATCTGGACCCCCGGGAAGGGCCTCGCGGTTCCCCGATCAGTCAAATCAACACTAGCAGCTCGGTCTGGTTCAGCAAGATTTCACAATTTATTACGGCACTAGGCACAGGTTACAGCAACACAGGGGTTAAGCACTCCTCTGTGTACTCTGAAAAAGCTGCACACTTTAGCTTAAAACACAGACAACTTTTATAGGTCTCTTAACAAACGGAACAGCCTTAAGTGCAAAATTAACCCAGTAAAATGAAATAAAATGACAAATAGACATAAAATTATGCCAATGATATTTCCTGGGAACTGACTTGTTTTGTGCGTCTTTATTTCTAGGACACCTGGTTTCCAAGGTCAATTTAGGACACTTTAATAATATCATATCTTACTTTGTTAATTCATACAATGAACAGAGGACATTGTTTACTAATCTCTTTCAATTAGTTCAGGAATGCAGTTTTCAGCAGAGTTGGATGCTGTTATAAACAGAATTGTTAATTTACTCCGAGAAGCCATTTTGTTATGTTACTTTATGTTACTTGCATTAAGAAGCCATTTTGTAGTTCGTAAAAGCATACATTAATTAGTTGTTCCTGACAACAGCCTAAATCCAGATTTTAGATCCTCATCTCTCCCTTTGATCATTCCATGACCACACCATAGGCTGTGTGGGTATTAAGTAGGTCAATCCAATTGAATGGACGCCAGAGACTGCCATATTTACTCCTCCTCTGGGGAGGAAGTAGGTGTAGGTAATGGCGCCTCCTCATCGTCGTTTGAGTGGAGAAAAAGCATTTTCTGAGTGAAACCGATCCTGTCAATAGAAGTTAGTATTTTAGCAATAATACACTTAACAATAGCAATGCCAACAAAATACCAACTAAAACAATAGCAGCATACATAGCCATATTTATCAGCCAGTTGCACCATGAGCCAAAACCCCAATCTCCCCATCCCGCTCCCTCAATTGGCTGATGTTATCTACATGCCTGGTAATATTCTTGATGAGGCCAGTGACCCCCCTGATGCATATGCCTTTGACTATGGCACAAACTCCACCTTCTTTGGCAAGCATGTAGTCACGAGCGTACTGGTTTGTTGAGAAAATAGGCGTAATTCTGAAAGCGTGTCTTTAACTCCTGTTAAGGCAGCAGTCATCTCATTACCCAAGAGGGTGAGACTGCAAATGAGAGAATTTCAGTTTCGATGGCTAATAGTTCCTGCAGAAAATAATACTGAGAAATGCATACCCCAGAGAGTGAGCCTTAGTGGTGCTCGAAGCCTTTGGATTCTTCCAATTTGTGCAGAATTCAGATGAGACTGAATGTTTGATGGGAAAATCGGTCAGGGAACCATGGTCGGAAAGAGTGTTCCTACAACTACAGTACGGGAAGTGCCTATTTCATTAAGGATAAGGAAATTGGTTGCTTTGCCTTGGCTGAAAAAATAGTAACCAGGTTTAGAATAAATGATGGATGGAGCTTCCCAATAAGAAGCGGGCCTGTCTTTGTGACTTCCCAGAACATATGGATAGTCCATGGCTACAAAGTACGACTGTCCTGAGCATTTGGGGTGAAAGCTGTTCAATAGAAAGAGATGGGTTATTGTCCCAGAATGATTCCTTCCATCCCACAATTAGGAAGATGTGGGTGCCATTGGGGGTCTCATAATGAAGGTGGGTGCTATCACCCATTCCACAAAGGACCTGAATACCAGCGATAACAGAGACACACTCTTCCCCAAGCCATACGCATGAGATGCGAGGTCCTGCAGAGGAGCAATGGCGATTGGTACATTTGATCATTGCACAGGGAATAGTCTTGGGCACATTAATGTAAGTAAACCCCCATCCTTTACCATTGTAAAAATTCAGATAAGCTACCCCGGACTTATTGGAAGAAGTCCATAAGCAGCTAGCAGGTGGGGATAAGTAATAAGCAAAAGACATGTTATATCCAGTAAATGCTTTAGAAGCATTCTATACTCCTTCGTTGGGATTCAGGAGGGGAAAAGGGGTCAGACAGTCTTTTGCTGAAGTAAGGGCATAATAGACCACTTCATCCTGGCCAAATATTCTATTGTGACTTTGGAGAAACAAATTGTTAGTGAAAAGTAACATTTCCCCATCTTCTCTGTTGCGGCGTGATCTATTTGAATGGGGACAATGTTTACCAGGGTTGTCCATAGCACAACTGAAATCAAACTGGCACACAACACCTTTACAGGGTCAAGACCACTTAGACTTGTTCTGTAAATGGACTGTCCAATCTTGTTGATGCAATTGACCACTACAACAGTCATTCTTGGTAATGTTCCACGCATCAAAATAGATGGTTTTGCGTCTCTGGTTGCCCAGGATCATACAGGTAAACTGTCCCTTCTTGTGCACCAATGCTGGCAATGGCAAGAACATACAGCAGGCCAAGATTGATCATCATCATCTATCCCTCCCTTGCAAGGGGCTCATCTGATGAACTTGCAATGATGGAGGTGGCCAGTGACCTTATTAGCAGTGGGGGTGATGGGGAGAACCTGGAAGGGCCTCTCCCATCGGGGTAGGAGACCGCAGAATGTCCATTGTAATAGAGTATAAACCATTCCCTTCTTGTCGAACTATGTACAAAATATACATAATCAACTAAAATAGGTCGCAGCAAAGAAGGAACACAAACTCATCCATTCGGGGTCACCCATATTTTGGTTTGAGTATCGAGGGAGTATCCTATTTGAGGCCATAATTTGTGGTCTTCAGCAGGGGCTTCCCCTATGATTTCTGCACCTTACCCGGGTCTGGCATACTTGTCCTTATACTGTGTCTAACTGGGTTTTGCTGGGGATCCAATGGGACCAGAAGTTTGGGGTGTAAGGCTGCCAGCATGGCGGCTACATCCACTTGCGCTCTACTTTGGAAACAGTATCAGTTTCCTTGACATGAGCTGAATATCATGATAACTGCCAGATTGACTGGACAAAACAACATTTCCAAAATGCTGCCCCATGGGGGCTAAAAACCTTCAATGTTCCCACAAGACTCCAAAATCATGGGTCATATAAAAGCATAATAAAGACTTGTGTACATTAGTAGATTTTCCTTTTCCTAGGACACAAGCATGTTGATTCCTCATGTTAGCTCCGAGGTAACATTGAAGACTCCCCAGTGGCCACATTTCAACTGTTAAAGCAAGGGCCAGCCATTTGTCCCTGGGAGATTTTGCTATCTTGTTCCCAGTCTCAAAGGTGTAATGCTGGAGCCTGCATGTTCCCCTTCTCAGGGTCCCCTCGGGAAAACGTTGCTCAGCAATGGTCATTGGGTGAGCACCTGAGGACGATTCTGCCCATAGTGGGTATCCTGGTTTCAATCAACCCGATCAGGGCTGGCATACGGTATTTGGGATTTTCCTTGCTGTTAAGTTCAGCAGCAATTCCACATTTTACGGCATCTAGGAGAAATGGCAATGAGGTCCTACTCTCGCGAACTAATTTAATGCTCCAGTAGGCCCCTGCTCTGAATCCAACCACCCTGTTCCCTGTCCATGACTATCCCGCTGGTGATCACGACTGCACACACAGTCCGTGAGGTTGTTACTCCACATCCTGACCTCTCCGAAACCCCGCTTAAGAACCCTGACATGATCCTCTTCACTGATGGCTCCTCCTTTCACACCTCAGGTCACCACATGTCAGCCAGCTGTGTGGTTTGCACCCCTCCTGAAACTCTCAAAGCAGCTGCACTACCAGACAGGACTTCTGCGCAGTCGGTGAGCTATTTGCCATTACCAGAGCCTGTGATCTCGTTGACAAACGATCTGTTAATGTTTACACTGATTCCCAATATGTGTTTGGGGTAGTCCATAATTTTGGGACCTTGTGGAAACATAGAGGCTTTATCACTTCCTCTGGATGACCCTGGCTCATTAACAACCATTTCCAGGCCATCATGCTCCCGTCCGGGGTAGCCATTATAAAATGCGCAGCCCATACTGCCATACTGTCACCGAAACAATGCTGGACCACGCTGCTAGACAAGCGGCACTAAAATCCACTGTTTGTGTTCTCCAAGCTCGCAGGTCAAACCTACCACCAACAATTTGCGATCCCATAGGGGGGTATTAGAGCAGCTCAGGAACAAGCAGAGAAGAATAGTTGGATGCACATAGCGGCAAGAAGTCTAATGTTCTAGGCATGCTTGTGCATCCTGATGGACGTATCATTTGCCCTAAGTCCCACCTGCATGTTCTTGCATTGACCTCCCATGCAGGAAAGGGCGGAATGATACACTCTGTACGACAAACCTGATACACATCAGAATTTGCAGCAGCTGCACAGGCGCTTGTCTCAAGGTGTTCAATATGCTTGTAGAATAATAACACTAAATCTTTAGCAAAGTATAATCATCTGCCTATCCCTGATGGCCCCTTTAATCACCTACAGATGGAGTTTGTGCACATGCCAGCCAGACAAGGTTTTAAGTACATGCCAATCATTGTTGACATGTTTTCCAAATGGATAGAAAGTTTCCCCACTAGGAAAGATGATGCCAAGACGTTGGTTAAATGTCTCATGAAAGACGTGATTCCTAGATTTGGAATTCCGGGAGGCATTAACAATGACAGAGGCACTCATTTCACTTCCGCAATTACTGAGCATGTGAGCAAAACACTAGGCGCCGCATGGAATTATCACCTCCCATACCAATCTCAGTCCTCGGGTATGGTGGAATGGATGAATGGCACCCTCAAGACCACCTTAACAAAGATGTCACAAGACTCTGGGCTGCCATGGCCGGAGGCTGTACCATTGGCTCTCTATACCATACGGAACCAGGTCAATAGAACCACCGGACTGACCCCATTTGGAGGTATTAATGGGTTGCCCAATGCCCAGTGGGACATGACCCCCTAAACATTCTGTGGATACGGCAGCATGTTTGACACAACAGGCTCGAAGGGCAGAATGGCCTACTCCTGCACCTATTGTCTATTGTCTAATAGATTCTAGTTAGAAATTCTCTTGGGAATCATAAGGATAGTTTTTAGCATTAAAAAAAAAATCAACACTTAATAAAAGTATTTTTAAAAACATTCAGACGTAAATATGAAAGTTAATTAGCTTCAGGAAATACTATCCTGCCCCCTGAACAAAAGAGATTGCTTAAAGCCCAAAGTACTAAGTGTAGGAAAAGCTGTATTAAACCTTTCACTTTCTAACTAACTTCCTAACAGAAATCAATATTACAAGTCTGACAGCAACTAGTCGAAACTAACTGTCTTTTGCATGCATAATTAGGATGGTGGGGAATATCAAAGTAATAACTGATTTTGATAAAGACAGCACATGAGATACAATAAATAATCGAATTCAAACCGTCTCCTCAGAGCAAGCCAGCCTGAGAGGCCTGAAGGAGTACAGCAATAAACTTTGGAACGCAAATGAGCAGGATGCACAGAAAGATCCCAATGTCTCGAGATAATGATACCTGTCAAAAGCCATGAGATCATGAGGACCTAAGGCTGGGGACAGAAATGCCAATCATTAATCAGGTGGATTATGAGGGAAGGGCTTAACCGTTTTCTGTGTGTTCAATATGATACAGAAATGTATAAAAATACTGTTTTTTACTGAACAAGTTAGGGTGTGTCATTGATCGATCCTCTGATTTCAGCCAAAGATTAAGTGAATCATTGATTTCATACATTGAGGCCAGATTCAGGGAAGATCCTTTGACCCTCTCCCTGCTTTTAACTGGTTTTCTGCAGGAATAAGCTTCCACTCATCTGCATCTTGCCTGCCTCCCGAATTTTCATTCCCTATCAGGGAAAAACGTTTCCACAAATGCTACCATTGTATTTGCCTTCCTAACTGCCCACTACACATTAACCTTAAGAGAATCCTGAACCAGCATTCCCTAATCACTTTGTGCTTCCATTTTCTAAAGTCTTTCCCCATTTAGAAAATAGTCTACACCTCGATTCTTCCTACCCAAGTACATATCCTCACACTTTCCCAAACGGTATTCCATCTGCCACTTCTTTGCTCTGGGTGATTTATCCAACTGCAGACCTTTCAGCTTCCCAACATCTCCTTATTGTTGGCCACCACACTTAACTCTGCACCTGACTGTTTTGAAATGTTGGTAAAAACAATGACTGCAGATGCTGAAAACCAAATACTGGATTAGTGGTGCTGGAAGAGCACAGCAGTTCAGGCAGCATCCAACGAGCAGCGAAATCAACGTTTCGGGCAAAAGCACTTCCTGATGAAGGGCTTTTTCCCGAAACGTCGATTTCACTGCTCGTTGGATGCTGTTTTGAAATGTTGTTATGCTGCTGGGGTCTCACTCTGTGAAAACTGATATAAAGTACCTCTTCAGTTTGTTTGCCATTTCTTTTCCCAACGTGACTTCTCCAGCCTCATTTTCCAGCAGTACAATGCTCACTCTTACATCTCTCTCACCTTTTATATATCTAAACTCTACTTTTGCAATCTTCTTCCGTATTACCAGGAAACTTTCCCCTCAGATTTCATCTTCTCCCCTATTATTTAGTTTTTTAAAAGATTCCTCTGCTGGGTTTTAAAGGCTTCTCAGTCCTCTACCTTCCCACTCATCTTCACCACGTTTAATGCTTTTCATTTTGCATTTATGCTGCCCCTGATTTCCCTGTCAGCCATGGTTACCTCATCCTTCCCTTAGTAAGCTTCTTCCTTGGAATGAATTTCTGCTGCCTCCCAAATTGCCCTGAGGAATTACCCTGCTCCCACCGATGCTACACCATTGTCCCTGTAGTACAGTAACATGTGATTCCTTCTTCTCCCCTTCAAGTTGCACGGTGAAGTGTAGCACATTATGGCCATTGCCCCCAAAGATTCTTTCAACTTAAGCTCCCTAATCAATTTTGCCTCATGACATATCACCCCAAATCCAAAACTGACTGTTCTCTAGTGGGCTGTACTACAAGTTACCCCAAAAAAACGCCATCTTGTAGACGTTCCACAAATTCTCTGTTTTAAGGATCTGCCAACAACCTGATGTTCCCTGTCCAGTCACACATTGAAATCCCCCATTACTATTGTGGTAGTGCCTTTCTTACATGCCCCAAATCCTAACTCTTCCAGGAGGCGTGTACATAACTCGCATCAGGGTCTATTTTCCTTTGTGGTTTCTCAATTTTACCACACAGATTCTACACTTTCCAGAGTATTTCATTTCTTGCTATCAATTTAATTTCATTCCTTACCAACAAGTCAATCCTGCTCGTCTGCCTGGCTGTGGATATTTAGTTCCCAGCCCGGATCCCTTTGCAGGCATATCTGCACCCACAACATCATACCTGCTTTTTGCAAGGTTTGTGAAGGTTTGTAGCTCAGGTGTAGGTTTGCTCGTTGAGCTGTAGGTTTGATATCCAGACGTTTCATTACCTGGCTAGGTAACATCATCAGTGGCGACCTCCAAGTGAAGCCACGGCTAATTTAAATCTGCTCTACAAGCTCATTCACCTTGTTTTGTAGACTGTGTGCTATTGAGTACAACACCCTCAGTCCTGCCTTGATTACCCCTCCTCATAGTTATCTCTTTAGCTGCTGTGCCTGCACTATATTCCTGAACTGTTCCACACTTTCTGCCTCATTAATAATCTCTGCTGAGCTCTCCCCTCCCCACTTAACCCTTTCCATAATTTTCCATGCAACTCAACATTCCTCTGCAAACCATAGAGGATAGTCAAATTGATAGCTGTCACCAATCAATGAACTCCTTTGATGTCATTTTTTTTGTGCTGGGTCCCCCTCTTGGGCTTCAGTGTATCTTGTTTAAAGAAAATTTAAAATCTGAGTCAAAAGAGTGCAAGGAAAAAGCACCTAATTCCACTCTGCACTGAATTCCTACACCATCTCCAAATCCCAGACCTGTACATTCACTCAGTCTGTGTCCCACTCTGGATGTGATCTCTTCTTCCTGACCATATGAAGCTGACTGAATTTTAGTCACAATGACCGAAAATTAACTGAACATATTTGGGAGCAGTCATGTGACAGTTTTAACTTAACGGTATTCCCTCTTACTGCGTATCACTTTGCATCTCAAAATGTGACCTAAAATCGCCATCTAGCACAAATCATAAAATCACAGACTGACTCACTGCAGCTGGCACTATCAGTGTATGTGCAGGAACTGCTCCCTCTACTGGAGCTCTAAAAAACAAGCACTACCGCAGTTAGGCGGTATTATGGGGTTAAAAAAAGAGAGAAAAAAAGGAAAAGAAAAAAAGAAAAAAAAACACCGTCTATACCAACCCCTTGAGGTTTTCAGGGAGAGGTGGACACCATGGGACATGGAGTGTTTTTGTTCCCCTCCGATTCTATTTTGATCTAATCTCTGCCCTCCCCTTCACTTTTTCGATCACGTAGGTATTGCCCTTTGATGTGAAGGGCACTGCTTGTCACTGGCCACCTGATGGTGGAATGTCAGTAAAGGTTTCTGCCCTTGTTGTTTCTTCACTGTGTCCTATACCTGCGCACACATGACACGGGTACTGGGGAGGAATAAGCACTGCTGCTCGCTGGTGGTAGTGCAGGGGTTTATAAATGAAAAAAAACAAAAATAGAGAAAAAGTCAAAGAGAAGAAAGATATATAACTAGGAGGTTAGAAGAAAAAAAACATCTAGGTGAAATGCTGCAGGAAAGCTTGTTACTTATTGTGTTAGGCGAGAGTTCCATTGCCTTGCAAAGAGCTTTGTTTAATTCCATTTCTTCCTGTATATTTGATGCTAGTACATGGAAACACTAGCACCTGCAAGTTCCCCTCCAATCCACTCACCATTCTGACTTGGAAATACATCACCATTCCTTTACTGGACCTGGAACAAAATCCCGAAATTCCCTTCCGAACAGCATTGTGGGTCAACATATAGCATGTGGCCTTGACCAGTTCAAGAAGGCTGCTCACCACCCTCTTCAAAAGGGCAAGGGACAGGCAGTAAAATTCTGTCCAGCCAGTAATACCCAGGTTCCAAGAATGAATTTTTAAAATTTTTTTTTTATTTCAAAAATATACTTTATTCATAAATGATTTGATAGTCTGTACATTGGATCATGCCATACATATGTCCATATTTACAAACACAGATTCGACTTTATCCTTGTCCTTTACAATCCTGTGCATTTTTCAATCTTGTATATATACATATATTTGGCTGAGGCATCAGCAGAGCCCAAAAAAACGTCTGTATGGGCCCCCTGTTCTTCTTTCGGCAGGCCGATCTTACACGGTGGTCTTTCCCCACCGCGCCTTGGCGGCAGCTGCCCCAAGCTTCAGCGCGTCCCTCAACACGTAGTCTTGGACCTTGGAATGTGCCAGTCTGCAACACTCGGTCGGGGTCAACTCCTTCAGCTGGAAGATCAACAGGTTTCGGACCGCCCAGAGAGCGTCCTTCACCGAGTTGATGATCCTCCAGGCGCAGTTAATGTTCGTCTCGGTGTGAGTCCCGGGGAACAGGCCGTAGAGCACGGAGTCCCGCGTCACGGCGCTGCTCGGGACGAACCTCGACAAGCACCACTGCATTCCTCTCCAGACTTCCTCTGCATAGGCACATTCCAGAAGGAGGTGTGTGACAGTCTCGTCCCCCCCGCAGCCACTTCGAGGGCAGCGTGCGGTGCGGCAGAGAGTCCGGGCATGCATAAAGGATCTCACAGGCAGAGCCCTTCTCACCACCAGCCAAGCCACGTCTTGGTGCTTGTTGGAAAGTTCTGGCGATGAGGCATTCTGCCAAATGGCTTTGACAGTCTGCTCAGGGAACCGCTCGACAGGATCCGCCCTCTCCTTTTCCCGAAGGGTCTCAAGGACGCTACGTGCTGACCACTTCCTGATGGACTTGTGGTCAAAGGTGTTTTTCCTCATAAATTTCTCCACGAAGGACAGGTGATACGGAACGGTCCAACTACTCGGAGCGTTCCGCGGCAGCGAGGCCAGGCCCATCCTTCGCAACACCGGGGACAGGTAGAACCTCAGTACGTAGTGACACTTGGTGTTTGCGTACCGGGGATCCACGCACAGCTTGATGCAGCCACACACAAAGGTGGCCATCAGGGTGAGGGTGGCATTGGGCGTGCTTTTTCCCCCATTGCACCGGTCTTTGTACATAGAGTCTCTTCGGACCCGGTCCATCTTTGATCTCCAAATGAATTGGAAGATGGCCTGGGTGACTGCGGCGGCACAGGTCCTGGGGATAGGCCAGACCTGTGCCACATATAGCAATACTGAGAGTACCTCACACCTGATGACCAGGTTTTTTCCCGCGATGGAGAGCGACCGTTGCCCCCATCTGCCTAGTTTCTGTCTCATCTTCCTGATCCGCTCCTCCCAGGTCTTGGTGCACGCCCCAGCCCCCCCGAACCAAATACCCAGCACCTTCAGGTGGTCCGTCCTGACGGTGAAGGGGATAGAGGATTGGTCGGCCCAGTTCCCGAAGAGCATGGCCTCGCTCTTGCCTCGGTTTACCTTGGCCCCCGAGGCCCGTTCGAACTGGTCACAGATGCACACGAGTCTGTGCACGGACAGCGGATCCGAGCAGAAAACAGCGACGTCATCCATGTACAGGGAGGCCTTAACCTGCAGGCCCCCGCTGCCAGGAATAGTCACCCCTCTCAGGCTCGCATCCTTCCTGATGGATTCGGCAAATGGCTCTATGCAACACACAAACAAGGCGGGTGAGAGGGGGCATCCCTGCCTGACTCCAGATCTTACAGGGAAGCTATCTGATTCCCACCCATTGATTGAGACTGCACTGACAATGTTGGTGTAGAGCAGTCTGATCCAATTTCCGATTCCCTCCCCAAAGCCCATTTTGGAGAGGACATCCCTCATATATGTATGCGATATCCTGTCAAAGGCTTTCTCCTGGTCCAGGCTGATGAGGCAGGTGTCCACCCCCCTGTCCTGCACGTAGGCGATCGTATCCCTGAGGAGTGCGAGACTCTCAGAGATCTTCCTGCCCGGTACAGCACAGGTTTGGTCCGGGTGGATCACCGATCCCAGAGCAGACCTGACCCGGTTGGCGATGACCTTTGACAAGATTTTGTAGTCTGCATTTAACAGTGAGATCGGTCTCCAATTTCTAATTTCCTCCCTCTCCCCCTTCCGCTTGTAGACGAGGGTAATGATGCCTTTCCTCATGGATTCACTCATGGTACCTGCCCGAAGCATACTGACATACACCTCCAGCAGGTCCTGGCCGATCAAGTCCCAAAGAGCGGAATAAACCTCGACCGGTAAGCCGTCGCTTCCGGGAGTTTTATTCTTTTCGAAGGACTCGAGGGCCTTGGTCAGTTCATCCAGAGATAGCGGCTGGTCCAGCCTCTCTCGTGTTCCGTCATCTAGGACCTCCGTGATAGAGGACAGGAACGACTGGGAGGCCGCGCTGTCGGTCGGCTTCGAGTCATACAGGCTGGCGTAGAAGGATTTGCTGATCCTCATGACGTCAGCCTGAGATGACGTTACCGAGCCATCTTCTTCCTTCAGGCTGCTGAGCACGGAGCTCTCTTTGTGCACCTTCTGGAAGAAGAAACGTGAGCACGTCTCGTCCTGCTCCACCGAGCGGACCCTGGACCGGAAGATTATCCTGGAGGCCTCCGAGGCAAAGAGCGAGGCTTGCTGGCCCTTCACCTCCTTGAGGTCCTCCGTGACATCGACCCCCATCGTCTGCAGCAGGAGCAGGTTCTGCATACTTTCCTGGAGCTGGGACAGTTTTCCCCGCCTCTCTCTCGCCTCCTGGACACCTTTGAGGATAAAGAACCTCTTGATGTTCCCTTTTACCGTTTCCCACCAGTCCGCTGGAGACTCAAAGAGGGGCTTCACGGTTCTCCAACCTGCGTAATCCCTCTTGAGCTCTTCGATGTTTCCCGGGGTCAACAGCTTAGTGTTCAGTTTCCACGTTCCCTTGCCCGCCCGCTGTTTGTCCTGTAGGTGACAGTCGGCCAGCAGGAGGCAGTGGTCAGAGAAGAACACCGGCTTGACGTCGGTGGATCTGACCGAGAGCGTTCGGGACACAAACAGGTAATCTATCCTTGAGCGGATAGACCCGTCTGCCCGTGACCAGGTGTATCTACGCTGCGCTCCATCTGCAGGGGTGCTGAAGACGTCGTGCAGCTTGGCGTCTTTGACCGTTTCCATCAGGGCCCTGGACGTAGCGTCCAGACTGTGGTGCTGGAGGTGACTAGTTTTAGGTTAGTGATCCTTAGTCATCTGGTAGAGATTGAGCTTTATTTTGGTAAACCTTGAACCACAGGCTAGTCGGGCTGTGGCGACAGACATTAAGTTTTGGAGTTGCTCCAAAGTGTTTCCCTGGCAGTTTGTGGCCGTTTCTCCTCTAAGCCAACAAGCTTGAGAAGGGAACTGGGTTCCTTTATAGCTACAGCTGTGAGACTCTGTAGCAAGATTGGGTGGAAGGACACCGCGCCAGACCTTGTAACTAATTCAGTGGCATCCACCTTGAGAGATTGACCAGGATCCTGATATTTGTTGTTTGTCTCAGTTTCTCTGTTGTCTCTGTCTTTTGGCTTGGCTTGCTTCGCTTTGTTACTTTGTTTTGTTCGTTTGCTCTAGTTGACCGATATACAGATCAATGGGATTGCAACTTTCGCCAGTGATGAGCTGATCCCGGGGATGAGGTTACCTTGTCCTGCTGAGCAGGGTGGCCCACAATCTTTCGCTCCCTTGAAAAGGACACAGTAGCTCCATAGTAAACACGCGAAGTGCAAGAATGAGGTGGGAGAACCTCTGGTACCTCCGAGTTCACCAGCTGACATTGTTTGGTGGGAGACTGCCGACAGTCATGGAGTCATAGAGATGTACAGCATGGAAACAGATCCTTCGGTCCAACTTGTCCATGCTGTGGGATATAGGTAAAGCAGTGTTACTTCTGCAATCATAATTACTTATGCACGGTAAATGAACTCACACCAGTGTATAACTGTTTCAGCCAAGAGCTGAGTCAACAAGAATGAAAACTATGTGAAGGAAATATATAATTGTTTTTGTATTAGCTAAAATGTGCATACAAGAATGAAATGTGCCTGCAAACAATGGTAGATGTTACAGACAAATAGATAAGGTGCTGTGAGGGGAGGGGGTTAAACTAGATACGCCTGTACAAACAGTAGTTATAAGCATCTATTTCCCACTTCTGCAAAAACAAGAACAAACCACAATCAGAAGTCATGAGGTCATAAGGTCATAACAAGTAAGGGAAACAGCTGGTAGTGAAGGAGGATATACCTAACAATGGACCACAGCAGGATGTGGTCAAACGGCCTTGTGAGGCCAGAGATAAACATTTTGTCACAGGCAAGGCCGGATGAGTTCAGAGATGAACAACCGGGTTTAGATTAGAAACAGATGTAAACAGGGGAGGAGCAATTGGAGGAGAGAAGAGAAACTAGTTACATAAATATTGTGTACTAGTTGAATTCAGTGTGTGTGTCCCTGCCTTGTGGACAGTGGACACGACACCCCACTTGCAAGAGCCTAATAAATGACACTACTGATTCAGAAAATGTCTCGGACTGAAATTATTGAAGTGATTGAGCTTCATTTCTCACAATTGGGGGCTTCATCCAGGATATTCTTCCATCACCGGGGGGAGTGGCTGGCCTTGGACACTGGGAAGACACATCCGTTCCAGATTGACGAGCGGTCTCGTGTCCCGGTTTGGTCCGTTCCCTTGGGCGACTGGTACGAATCCCACAAGAGAGACATCTGGATCAGACAGTGAAAGGAGGTTGATAGGAATTACGGCAAAAAGGGGCCAGGCAACTCTATGCACAGACCCAGGTAAGAAAATTGACTTTTAAGTACTACCTTGGTGGCCGGGATTGAGTTTTAGTAGTTAATAAGGGACTAACGAAGGAACTCAATATTGGCTGTGTCATGGGTAAGGAAAAATCCTCCGGGAAAACAAAAGGAAAAAAAGGAAATGGAAATGGAGGTGGGGTCCCTTACAACATCCCTCCAGAAAGTCCGTTGGGCAGGATGTTGTGGCATTGGAAAAATAATACTAATAATAATAAGGGAAAAAGACAATTAAATATTGTTGCTTTGTATGCACTACGGAATCAATTCTTCGTCCTGCCGTCTTCTGGCCAAAGTACGGGTCGGACGAAGACTGGGTTTGTAAATATTTGAATTTATTTGTCAATGAGAAACAGCCTTACAGTCAGGAGGAATCAGATTATGCTTCAAGTCAGAAGGTCTACTAGCTGAAGGGCTACTGAGGGTACACTTTGTAACTGAATCATGGCCAGACATTCAGAAAAAAACATTCAAAAGATAGGCGGGTGGAGCGAGGAGCACCTAGAGGTGTTGTGGGAAGCTCAAAGTGTCTGTGAGATACGGTGTGTGTATGTGAGAGAGAGAGAGAGGAAAGAGCTGTACAGCTGGTAGAAAGTTTAACCCTTTGTGATTCGGTTTGAATGCACACTTGTTTGTCGGTGATTAAGGGTTTGTGCTTTGTTCCCTGGAGCTTGAGATCCAGGACTGTTTTGAATCTGATTTTTATTATGGAAATTTAACATGATTTCCTTTTAAGGTTAAGGATTTTACAGTGATTATGAAATAAAATGTTAACTCCTGTTCTTTTTACAAGTCATGACTGCCTTACTATCAGTTTCTAACTAATCTCTTTTGTCCTTACATAAAAGCGATTTATGGAGGACAGTTGAAGTTTCAGTTCAACATTAGGTTGTAGTAAAAAAATCCTATTGTTAAAATCTGTGATCTTGAATTTGGCCATTGCTCATGCATTAGAAGTTTTTTTTAACTTGAATCGACAAATCCTTTTAAGGCAGCTCCGATTATTTCACAACCTATAGCATTGTAATTGAGCAATGATTGGTCAGGACTACTTAAGAAAACTAATTTTGGATTTAAATTAAGGGACTAAAACTGGGTAACTTTAGTAGATATTAAAGTTGGGAACTGTATGCATTTTACTTTTAAATATTAAATACTGAATAAATGAATTTACAATATATAAATATATATTTACAAGTAAGGTTCCAAAATGTATAGTTAGGAACAGGCTTTAAAGTTAGACAATCATAAATTGATGAATTAGTATTTGAAGTTATGGGGAGCAAGAAATATTGCAATATTTCTTTTAAAAAAAATTCTCAAGGTCTAAATAAGACATTGGGTGATGAAGAATGGCCATTAGGTGGCCCTAAGGTTGTTCAGTTGGTTAAATCAGGTCAGCAATTGATCTGGCAACGTAACATGAGAAGTAGAAACAAAAGGCAAAAATAATGATAGCCACGGTTGATGAGATAATAAAGAAAAGGGACAAGACCATAAGACCATAAGACATAGGAGTGGAAGTAAGGCCATTCGGCCCATCGAGTCCACTCCGCCATTCAATCATGGCTGATGCGCATTTCAGCTCCACTTACCAGCGTTGTCCCCGTAGCCCTTAATTCCTCTAGACAACAAGAATCTATCAATCTCGGCCTTGAAGACATTTAGCGTCCCGGCTTCCACTGCACTCCGTGGCAATGAATTCCACAGGCCCACCACTCTCTGGCTGAAGAAGTGTCTCCGCATTTCTGTTCTGAAATGACCCCCTCTAATTCTAAGGCTGTGTCCACGGGTCCTAGTCTCCTCGTCTAACGGAAACAATTTCCTAGCATCCACCTTTTCCAAGCCATGTATTATTTTGTACGTCTCTATTAAGTCTCCCCTTAATCTTCTAAACTCCAACGAATACAATCCCAGTATCCTCATATGCTAGATCTGTCATTCCAGGGATCATCCGTGTGAATCTCCGCTGGACACGTTCCAGTGCCAGTATGTCCTTCCTGAGGTGTGGGGACCAAAACTGGACACAGTACTCCAAATGGGGCCTAACCAGAGCTTTATAAAGTCTTAGTAGTACATCTCTGCTTTTATATTCCAACCCTCTTGAGATAAGAGACAACATTGCATTCGCTTTCTTAATCACGGACTCAATCTGCATGTTTACCTTTAGAGAATCCTCGACTAGCACTCCCAGATCCCTTTGTGCTTGGCTTTATTAATTTTCTCACCATTTAGAAAGTAGTCCATGCTTTTATTCTTTTTGCCAAAGTGCAAGACCTCGCACTTGCTCACGTTAAATTCCATCAGCCATTTCCTGGACCACTCTCCCAACCTGTCTAGATCCTTCTGTAGCCTCCCCACTTCCTCAGTACTACCTGCCTGTCCACCTAACTTCGTATCATCGGCAAACTTCGCTAGAATGCCCCCGGTTCCCTCATCCAAATCATTAATATATAATGCAAACAGCTGTGGCCCCAGCACCGAACCCTGCGGGACACCGCTCGTCACCGGCTGCCATTCTGAAAAAGAACCTTTTATCCCAACTCTCTGCCTTCTGTTAGACAGCCAATCCTCAATCCATCCCAGCAGCTCACCTCGAACACCATGGGCCCTCACCTTGCTCAGCAGCCTCCCGTGTGGCACCTTATCAAAGGCCTTTTGAAAGTCTAGATAGACCACATCCACTGGGTTTCCCTGGTCTAACCTACTTGTTACCTCTTCAAAAAATTCCAACAGGTTTGTCAGGCATGACCTCCCTTTACTAAATCCATGTTGACTTGTTCTAATCAGACTCTGCTCTTCCAAGAATTTAGAAACCTCATCCTTAATGATGGATTCTAGAATTTTACCAACAACCGAGGTTAAGCTGATTGGCCTATAATTTTCCATCTTTTGCCTTGATCCTTTCTTGAACAAGGGGGTTACTACAGCCATCTTCCAATCATCCGGGACCTTTCCTGACTCCAGTGACTCTTGAAAGATCTCAACCAATGCCTCTGCTATTTCCTCAGCCACCTCTCTCAGAACTCTAGGGTGTATCCCATCGGGGCCAGGAGATTTATCAATTTTAAGACTTTTTAACTTTTCTAGCACTACCTCTTTCGTAATGGCAACCATACTCAACTCAGCCCCGTGACACCCTTTAATTCTTGGGATATTACTCATGTCTTCCACTGTGAAAACTGACGCAAAGTACTTGTTAAGTTCTCCTGCTATTTCCTTATCTCCCATCACTAGGCTTCCTGCATCAGTTTGAAGTGGCCCAATGTCTACTTTTGCCTGTCGTTTGTTTCTTATGTACTGAAAGAAACTTTTACTATTATTTCTAATATTACTGGCTAGCCTACCTTCATATTTGATCCTCTCATTTCTTATTACACTCTTTGTTATCCTCTGTTTGCTTTTGTATCCTTCCCAATCTTCTGATTTCCCACTGTTCTTAGCCACTTTATAGGATCTCTCTTTTTCTTTAATACATTTCCTGACTTCCTTTGTCAGCCAAGGTTGTCTAATCCCTCCCTGGTTAATCTTTCTTTTCTTGGGAATGAACCTCTGTACAGTGTCCTCAATTATACCTACAAAACTAAAAGGAGAAAGAAACCGGAATGGTCGGGGAGGAGATGTTCAGGGGTCTGGTGGACAGGAACAAGGATTGAAGTGGAAATCCCCACAGGTGGGATGTTTTTACTGTGAAAGGACAGGTCACTTTAAGAGAGAGTGTCCAGATTTGAAAAAGGAAGTAAAGGCAGTACCATTTATGAACCTTGTTGAAAAATAGGGGTGTCAGGAGTTCCTGCCCCCGTGGACCCACCAGGAACCCTTGATAAATTTAAAGGTGGGACTTTATAAAGAGGACATAGTTTTCCTAGTCGATACAGGGGCAGTAAGGTCATCCTTAAAATTTAAGCCTAAGACAGCGGGAACGAACGAGTTAATTGGATAATGGCGACAATTTTGTGATGAGAGGCACGAAGAATTAGTTTTGTGCTCATGACAAAATACTGCCACCAAATTGGGATTGAATTAACTGCAAATGATGCTATGAAATCTGTGAGGTTCTTAAAAATGAATGTGCTCGTGTAAAACAATTACAGTAACAAAATGAGAAGTCACAAGTGACTAGTAAACAAACAGAACTGCACAATTACAGTTTTAAAAATGTTTTGGCCATTTGTTGCGTTTCCACCCTGAATTACAGACAATGGTTTTTATATTTATTTGATATATAATTAATAATTAATATTTACAATAAATCGATTGTGGGCTAGCCTGAATCAATATTAATTGCCAGGATCCCATCACAGATTCTCAGTGACCTGTCATATTGATTCATGGCTAAGTTAAAACATGAATGCATTAATTCATTGTTAATTAAAGAATGGAAAGCTACATTATTGGCTGATGAGTTAACTAAAGAAGCAGCTCTGAATCCACAGGAAGCGGTGGTTTATTCCTTAATACCTACTGTCCCAGGTCCTTGGGAAGCTCCTATCTCTGGCCACTGCCAATCCCAGAAACTAAAGATTTGTTCTTAAAGAAGTATATACTGGGCTTGTCCTCCTGTTTGTCTTTCCTCAGGCAACAGAGTTTATTGGCACAGACTCCGCCCTGCTGTTCATTCGATTCGACTGGGAGATTGGGTCTTAGTAAAATCATGGACAGAGACTAAATTGCAACCGGACCGGGAAGGGCCGTACCAGGCTCTTTTGACCACTGAAACAGCGATAAGAATGGCGGGGAAAGGCTGGACTCACTACACTCAGGTCAAAGGGCCAATGGAATCTCCAGTTGAGGAAGAAGTCTGGACAGTCGAATCAACGGAAGCACCACTGAAACTCAGGCTAAAGAGACTTTGAGTAACAGATTATGCAGTGGCGATGCGAGCGCGGGATTATTTCTGTAGGATTGTATATTAAGTCTTTTTGTGCTTCAGCACGATTTTTAGAATGCTGGGGATGCTTGGGGTTATGATACAAGCTCTCTTAGTATTGGGATTTTGTCAAACATTATTTTCATATATGTTATTAACAGTCCTTGAGTCTGATAATCCACAAGTAATAGACCTGATGCATGTAGCTTAGTAAATTGTGGGGATGTAGATAATCAGAGACAGTACAGCAGCTCAGAGATACATCTTAAGTCCTTTGCGGATGGTCTCGGGGATGGTACTTGGTATAATTGTTTCGTCGCAGTACACTGGGTCCCCTTCCGATCAGCTCTTGATTGTCCCGATTAAAAAGTGTAACCCAATATACCTAACGATAAAGAAAACCACATGGCATGAAGCAACTCTGGGGGTGGGGGGGGGGCACCTATGATATACAATTAAATGAAACATTTGGGATAGGAATGAAAACAAACGGGAAGGATTTCTTGGGCTGTTGTTTTTGAATTAGCATAGGACAGGGAAAACGGGCAGAACTACTGGATAATAAGGTACAACCCTTCACCCCTCCCGATGACCTTAAAGTAGTAAAAATTGTACAGGTGAAGGACTTTGAAACAGACCATTGAAATAGAAACTGGGTACGGGGATGCAAATGCCTGAGTTGAATGGGTAAAGTATACTGTAAAAAGTCTGAACAAGAGCAATTGCTATGCATGTGTCTCCAGTAGACCAATGGCCCAGGTGGTTCCCTTTCCGCTCGGGTGGAAGCAAGATAGGAAGGGCATGAAATGTATGATAGCCCTGTACCAGGATGAGACTGCATGGAATAATAGGATCTCTCTATCTCTGATGTTCCCTCCCTTGGAGAAGAAAGACTTAAAAGCATTCCCCAACCCCCCTACGTTTTCAGCCGCAGTTGGAAATCACACGTTGTGTGTGCGTAGACAAGGTACAAATTGGTCTAGAGACTTGGGGGAGCTGAAATTATGTACAGAGATTAAGAATGTCACTGAAATGGACAAGGGAGGGAACTACTCAGCACTAAATGTTCCCTGAACGGATCTGTGGTGGGACTGTGGAGGCAAAATATTGAGACCCACCCTACTTCCGGATTGGAGAGGGATATGTGCAATTGTACAGTTGGCAATTCCATTTATCCTGGCATTTGAGAAGGAAAAGATAGTAGAGAAAAAGGGAAGGAGTGGGAGATCACTGTTAGACACCTCTTTCAATGGCAGGATTTATTTAGACTCTATAGGAGTTCCAAGAGGGGTACCTGATGAGTTCAAGGCTCGCAACCAGATTGCAGCAGGCTTTGAGTCAGCTCTCTTCTGGTGGGTAAAGATTAATAAAAATGTAAATTGGATAAATTACATTTTCTATAATCAACAGCGATTTATAAATTATACAAGAGATGCGGTTAAAGGAATATCAGAACAGCTTGATGTGACAAGTAGGATGGCATGGGAAAACAGAATGGCCCTTGATATGATTTTAGTGGAAAAAGGGTGTGCGTGTGTGATGTTGGGAGGAAGCTGTTGTACCTTTACTCCTAATAACACTGCGCCTGATGGTTCAATTACTCAGGCCTTAAGGGGATAGGCTACTTTAGCAGAGAACTGGCTGAGAATTCAGGAGTAGATACATCTCTCAGGGGATGGCTTGAATCATGGTTTGGAAAATGGAAGGGGGTGGTGGTCTCCATCCTTACTTCTCTGATAGTAGTAGCCGGGGTATTGGTAGCCATTGGCTGTTGTATCATACCCTGATTGAGACAGCCTTGATGAAACAAATGCCCCTAAAGAGCAATCAGAGAGAAGGGCTCTACAAGGATTAAACAATGAAGGAATAAGTGACTTCAGGGAGATTTCCAAAATAAATGAAATTTTGGGTAAGATGCTCGTCAATTTGGAAGCAACGTAAAAGAAAAATGCAGAAGGTAATAAATGATAATTAAAGAAAAAGGGGGAAGTTGTGGGATATAGGTAAAGCAGTGTTACTTCTGCAATCATAATTACTTATGCACGGTAAATGAACTCACACCAGTGTATAATTGTTTCAGTCAAGAGCTGAGTCAACAAGAATAAAAACTATGTGAAGGAAATATATAATTGTTTTTGTATTAGCTAAAATGTGCATGCAAGAATGAAATGTGCCTGCAAACAATGGTAGATGTTACAGACAAATAGATAAGGTGCTGTGAGGGGAGGGGGTTAAACTAGATACACCTGTACAAACAGTAGTTATCAGCATCTATTTCCCGCTTCTGCAAAAACAAGAACAAACCACAATCAAGAAGTCATGAGGTCATAACAAGTAAGGGAAACAGATGGTAGTGAAGGAGGATATACCTAACAATGGACCACAACAGGATGTGGTCAAACGGCCTTGTGAGGCCAGAGATAAACATTTTGTCACAGACAAGGCCGGATGAGTTCAGAGATGAACAACCGGGTTTAGATTAGAAACAGATGTAAACAGGGGAGGAGCAATGGGAGGAGAGAAGTCTTTTCTGAAACCCTTTCACCCATTATGTTATTCATTTTACTTTTGACATATATGGGTGGTCCCATGGAAATTGGCCTTACGTAGGTTCATTCAAATTAGGCAAGATTGATTACTGGTTAGTTAACATCAAGGGAGAGTGTGGTGATTCCAACAATTGTGGGATGACAATTACACACTCCGATACCTAGAAAAGTTTAAGGAAATTGCAAAAGGACACCAGCCCCCACAAGATGAAGGATCACCAGGAACCCTCTGGAAATCCTCCCTCTCCTGCGTCTGTTCCCTCTGCATTCCCGCCCTATTCGCCTCAATTCCCTAAAGTCCCTGTTTCGCCTCCTGAGCCTGAACCTTTAATGAATGAGATTGTTGCCACTTGCAATGGAGCCCAAGCCGGCATTGCAGGCAGCAGTGCTTCAGCCCCACTTCTCGAACATTCCCCCCCCCCCCCCCCCCATGAGGGTGGTGATGCAATAACACCTGTGTCTGCTGTTTCACTGCAGCCTCTGGTCACCACTATGATAACTGTTAAATTGGTGACAGCAGCGCGCTGATTCAGAGGGAGGGGCCTCATCGGACGTTGATAGCCATCTTGCGCCACAATTGCCCAGAATTATGGTAGGTAATATGCCACTTGACAAACCCTGGACCCATGCTGAGGTCCACGGCATGTTGCAGCATGCCCCGGATCACATTAAGCATCCTGTTCCTTTCTATAATTGGCTCTCACAAATTGGCGGGCATCTACAGTTGCCTTCCACAGGATGTGCAAACTTTCCTTCAGCTGGCCTACGATTCCCTTTGGGCTACCATTAAGGGCTCCATTGATTTTCCCTCCAGACACTGGGCCATTGGCTGGGTAGACATGTTAAGGATGCTATCATAGATAGATAACAAACTGACTGTGGTGAGGTCACTCACTGCCTGCAAAAGACATCTAAAACTGTCCCTGATTTTCTTGCCCATTTTAGGGACACATGGGAGAGTTGAGCGGGCCTTCCTCTCCAGGACAATGAGAAACTCGCCATCCAGACCCTTATCAATTGCATCTTGCCACATCCAGCTCAGATTTACAAAACCCAGAACCTTACCTGGTAGATTGCCACTTGGAAAGATACACTCACTACCCTTCATAACATGGACAGATATGATCTCTTGGATACTAAGGGCAACAAAGAGGCTTATCTGCATTTAGTAAGCACACCACGTCAGTCATAAGGTTTATTTCAACCGGATAGGAAATTTGGCAAATGCTGGTCTTGCGGTCAATGTGGCCACTGGGAGTGTAACAGTAGCACGGCTGCTTCATACAGCCACCATTTACACCACAGTGCCGACCCCGTCTCCCCATTGCCCTAATGATGAGGACTGCTTCAGTGGGGAGGTTCAGCAGGCTGCTTCGATATGTCTCTCTCTCAATCCCCATCTAAAAACCCCATGGTGAGAACAGAGACGGACGGGGGGGGGGGGGGGGGGTTGTTCCGGTTTTGGTGGATTCCAGCGCCACTCACTCTTCTGCACCTCCCTCTGCGGGTCTCTCCCTCAGTTCCGAATCAGTCAGTACTGTGGGTGTCTCCGGTATACCCATACTTGAGCCTTTCTCTGATCAGATCGCCATTAGCGCTGGACCTGTCACCGCTCCTGACTCGACTATTATCGCCTTCTTCAGTGTGCGCTCCAAAAACAGATGTGGGATTTTCCAGTGCTTCAATGTCCACAATGTTCCTCAAGGACAAGGCAACAGCAGAGTTTGATGCAGAAGCAATAATATTTGGACTGTCCAGTATTTTGATTTGCTTATCGATAAGTACCTCCTGTATGCGCCTGTGCAAGATTATGCAATTATTAACACCTACCATGACACAGTCACTAGTCAAAACAGATTTTTATCCCTAGACAATAAGGGAGGCCATATGCCACTGAGTGATTGCCTTCTGTCCAGTTGCTTTACTGGGCCATGAGACTCTCTGCAAATTAAATGCTTCCATTCACTGTTCATCTCAGGGCCTTGTCTTAGAGATTGCTGAATTTCGCTATACTACGCTATGCTCTGCACTGACTGACCCACCACCGCCGCCATCTGAGGCTGCCCTCTTCCCCTGGCACTGTGCCAGTCACCTGGTTTGCTCGCTTTTTGACTCCCTCATTACACAGATGCGCGGGGCCCATTCATCCTCTTGTGGCCTTTTTTCTGCACTTGAGTTCTGTTGACTTTCCATCCCCTTGGTGATCTCCTTTGCATGGCTGCTTGACTCTGCACTCCCGACTGGTTATATACTCTGCGTTTGCGGATTCACATTTGAACAAAGAGACCAACATTACCCTGACTGGTCTTTGCTATCTGCACACCAGGGACTCGCTGCTGAAGTCTCACTGACATCTCAGCAGTCTTGGCTTATCCCTGACGCTATCCCTTTGATTCCCATCATCCTGGAATCCCCTGGACACTTAGTGATTTCGCCTCCATGCATTCACGTCTCTGCGAGTTTCCCTGTTCGTTCGAGCCCATAACCCCTGACGATTCATCTCCATTGCATACTGATATGCTGGATCCGAACGGAATCTGTGTGCGTTTCCCTGGCATCACCGTTACAGCTACCTTTACTACTCTGGACCCTTTAGCCGCATCTTCCTGCGATCGCCCATGGCTCCTGGAGGGCATGCCGCCCGTGCTTTGGATGCACCCACCCTAACCTTGGTCCTTTCTGTCCCACCACACACCGTCACCTTGAGGGCTGGCGCTCACCTGCCCTCAGTCTGCCATTAACACCCACTGCGACAGAGGGGATATGACCAGTCATTACTTCCTTCCTAAAGAAGGGCATCCTTGTGCCCACGCGGAGCCCCTGCAACACTCCATTTTGCCCGTCCCAAAGCTTGGAAAACCAAACAGATAGGGGGTTTGTGCAGGATTTACATGCTGTGAATGTCATTGTTGCTCCCTGTTCCCCTGTGGTGACTGATAACAACGTTATTCTCACTAATGTCCCTGCCTCCGCTGTTTGGTTTTCAGTGACTGACCTCTGCTCTGCCTTTTTATCTATTAAATTGTCCCCTGAAAGTCAATACCTTTTCGTCTTTACCTTTGGTGGCTGCCAGTATGCATGGACACAGCTTCCCCAAGGGTATAAGGACAGCCCCACTGTCCATGCTCCCGTTGTGCAGCAGACACTCCACATGCCTTGTAACAGTGTTCTCATTCAGTTCACTGATGGCTTACTTGTCACCTCCACCTCTGCTGAGGCCTGCATGCAAGATACTGTTGCCCTACTTCAGTCCCTGGCACAGGATATTGACAAGATGCAGCTCTGTCAGCCTAAAGTACAATACGTGGGCTTTGCACTCTTACAAGGTACCAGAATCCTACCACTGCCATTACCAGTCTCTGTCCCCCACTACACGCACTGAACTAATGCCTTTCCTGGACATGGTGAATTACTATGGGCATTGGATTCCTGACCTTTGTGAGTTCGATGCACCTCTTGGGTGGGCGTCTTCACCAAAACAACCGACTAAAGTACAGTGGACTCCTGAAATGACACAGGCTTTTGAAGAGCTAAAGTCAAGATGGCACAGTGGCTCAGTGGTTAGCACTGCTGCCTCACAGCACCAGGGACCTGGGTTTGATTCCAGCCTTAGGTAACTGTCTGTGTGGAGTTTGCACATTCTCCCTGTGTCAGCATGGGTTTCCTCCCACAATCCAAAGATGTACAAGTCAGGTGAATTGGCCATAGTGTCAGAAATAAATGTAGGGTAGAGGTGGCTTACTCTTTGGAGGGTTGGTGTTTGGCTGTCTGTCCTCACACTGCAGGGAATCTAATCTAAAGACTGAGCTCTGTGCCCACACTGCCTATTCTGGATTGCTCGCAGCCGTTCCAGCGTTATGTTGCTGAGAAGGAGGAATATGCTTCAGGCATTCTGACACAAATGCATGGGGATCTCCGGCGCCCTATAGCCTATTAACTTTTTTTCGCTTTTTTTTCTTATTTTTGCAGAGTTTATGGGAGTTCTTTTTCTTTTACCCCCAGCACCCATGTTGTGTGTGTGCAAGTGTGAGACACAGTGAAAGACACAAGGTGAACGAATCTTTATTCAACTTTCCACCACCAGAAAGAAAGGAAACACCCGAGTGGCCACTGACAAGCACTGCCCTTCACATCAAAGGGCAATGCTGCGTGATCAAACAGTGAGAAGGGGAGGGTAGGGACTAAATCAAAATAGAGTTGGAGGGGGAAATAATGCACTCCACTCCCTGTGGCGCCCACCTCTCCCTGAACAACTCCAGGGTGCCTATAGCCTTTCACTGTGTGCAGTTACCACATATAGTGAGGGGAATGCCGGCCTGTTTGCGAGGTGTGGCAGCTGCCTCTTTAACGGTTGAAAAGCCTACCCCTCTTGTGCTGGATTACCCATGCACAGTAATTGTTCTACATTCAGTTTCTCTGCTGCTAAATTCTGCAGCAACCCAGCATTCTACTGCATCCAGGCATCTGGGCTATGAGGTCATCCTACCTTCCCGTTCTGTGCCGCACCCCAGCCCTGAATCTTGCAACCTTAATTCCTCCCACCGAACACTCTCTGACGGCTGATCATGACTGTTTGCAGGTTGTTCATGAGGTCGTCACCCCTTACCCCGATCTTTCTGAAACCCCTTTGATTAACTCTGATATGGTCCTTTTCACCGATGGTTCATCCTTTTGGCCCTCTCAACATCAGACACTAGCTGGCTATGTGGACTTCAACAGTTTCCTCATTTCCCCTTCCCCCACCTCACCCTAGTTCCAAACTTCCGGCTCAGCACTGTCCCCATGACTTGTCCTACCTGCCTATCTTCTTTTCTACCTATCCACTCCACCCTCCTCCCTGACATATCACCTTCATCCCCTCCCCCACTCACCTATTGTACTCTATGCTACTTTCTCCCTACCCCACCCCCTCCTCTAGCTTACCTCTCCACGCTTCAGGCTCTCTGCCTTTATTCCTGATGAAGGGCTTTTTCCCGAAACTACGATTTTACTGCTCCTCGGATGCTGCCTGAACTGCTGTGCTCTTCCAGCACCACTAATCCAGAATCTGGTTTCCAGCATCTGCAGTCATTGTTTTTACCTATGTGATATGTACGCCCTCTGAAGTCCTTGAGTCCGCTGCGCTTCCTAATGGTACTTCCACGCTGAAATGTTCGTTCTCACCAGGGCTTGAATCCAAGCCATTGACAAATCTGTTAATATTTACACAGACTCCCGCTACACTTTTGGAATGGTTCACGATTTCAGCACCCTCTGGAAGCATAGAGGCTTCATCACCTCCTCAGGTCAGCTTATTAATAATCTTTCTCCCATCCTTCTCCCATCCACTATAGCGGTCATCAGATGTACTGCCCATATGGCTGCTGGGGATCCTGTCACCCTTGGTAATGCATTTGCTGACAGAGCTGCCCATATGGCCACTAGCATTTCTTATATGCATGTTTTGCATACCGCTAAAATAGAACAATTTCCCATCATTCCTGACCTGATTGAGGGCATCCGAGTGGCTCAGTAATCAGCCCCCAATTCTGAGAAGGATCGATGGGCCCGTTTGGGCGCCACAGAATCCTGCTTACTCCGCGTCCTGATGGCTGCATTATTTGCCCTAAATCCCACCTGGACGTCCTTGCCCTAGTTGCCCACAGGGTTGGGCATGTTGGGAAGCAGGCATACGGCATGCTGTTGCACATTCCTGGTATGCCCCTGGTTTTACAACGGCTGCTTGCACTTTGTTATCACGGTGCCTCATTTGCCTGTGGAACAATAACTAAACCAGTGGCTAAGTACGACCACCTCCCGGTCCCTGCAGGCCCAATTGCTCAATTGCAGATAGATTTTGCACACATGCCAACAAGGCAGGGTTTCCACTACCTGCTAGTGATTGTTGACATGTTTTCAAAATGGGTGGAGGCTTTTGCCACCAAGTAAGATGATGCTTGAACAGTGGTTAAATGCTTATTAAGAGATGTCATCCCCAGGTTTGGGGTCCCGGGCTCCATTGACAGTGATAGGGACAATCATTTCACTGCAGGTATTGTCACAGTGATTAGTGAGGTTCTGGGGATAACCTGGAAACATCATATCCTTTATCAACCACAGTCCTCAGGTATGGTGGAAATGATGAGTGGCACTCTCAAAACTGTCCTTACTAAAATTGCACAGGACACAGGTTTGCCCTGCCTGACACGTTGCCTCTGACTCTATACACAATCAGGAATCAGGTTAACCCGATTACAGGCCTCTCACCCCCTTTTGAGGTCTTGATGGGCAGGCCCATGCCTATTGCAACTACAGCCCCCAACCTCCCTGCTGGTGTGATACAGGAGTCTCTCCTTGATTAAACCAAGGCTCTGTCTCAGCTCATCATGCACAATCATGACCTCATTAAGGCAGCCCTTCCTGTTCCTAGCAGTGAACCCAGGGATCCTTTCCTACCTGGGGACTATGTTATGATTAAGTCATTTGAAAAGAACTCTCTTTCTCCGAGAAGGAAAGGCTCATTCCTAGTCCTTCTGGTGATCTGCACAGACCTTAAGGTCAAGGGGAGGCCCAAATGGACACTCACTACGCAGTGCAAGAGAGCTCTACCCCCTAGGAACACCAGAAGAACAGTACCAAGACACTTGTACAGCCTTCGACCTGCAGATGGCTCAGCGTGATTGCTATGCCCTTCATTGTGCTGCTTATGCTTATTTTTCTGACGTTAACTATGTTTGACTGGGGCCCTGTGGACAGCCTAATGGCCCAAAATGGGAATTACACTTCAACACTTTTCTTTACATGACTTACCTTTATGCACAGAAGGTCAACCACTCTAGCTGCTGGGTTTGTGCCAATATTCCCATCCGCTCCAAGGGAGGGATCCCCTTGAGGCCCATTTAATGAGGCTGACCCTGCTGAATGGTGGCTGGATCAAGATCATTCCGCCGCAGTTACAACCTTTCACATCCCTCCTGGTTTTCTTAAGTGGGTGGGCACCACAAACTCTCAGGGGGATAATACCTAGCTCTGCTGGCAATCAGTGGGGTATGCCATGGATACATTCAAGGGTTAGTTCCAACCTCAATACAATCTCTCACGTATGCCCCCCTCCCTGTTCCTCACCAATCTCATGGTCACAACTACACCACATTTACCACATTTTGGAATGGTGCCCAAAGCGACCATCTGGGGACATTCAATGGCACTTATGGCTGCCTGCCTCCTGGATTGGGAGCTGGGTCCACTACTTTTCATCATTTATATAAATGATTTGGATGTGAGCACAAGAAGTATAGTTAGTAAGTCTGCAGATCACACCAAAATTGGAGGTGTAGTGGACAACAAAGAAGGTTACCTCAGATTACAATGGGATCTTGATCAGATGGGTCAATGGGATAAGGAGTGGCAGATGGAGTTTAATTTGGATAAATGTGAGGTGCTGCACTCTGGAAAAGCAAGTCAGAGCAGGCCTTATACACTTAATGGTACGGTCCTCGGGACTGTTGCAGAACAAAGAGACCTTGGAGTGCGGGTTCACAATTCCTTGAAAGTGGAGTCGCAGGTAGATAGGATAGTGAAGAAGGTATTTGGTATGCTTTCCTTTATTGGTCAGAGCATTGAGTACAGGAGTTGGGAGGTCATGTCAGGACAGGACATTGGTTAGGCCACTTTTGGAATATTGCATACAATTCTGGTCTCCTTCCTATCAGAAAGATGTTGTGAAACTTGGAAGGGTTCAGAAAAGATTTACAAGGATATTGCCAGGGTTGGAGGATTTAAGCTACAGGGAGAGGCTGAACAGGCTGGGGCTGTTTTCCCTGGAGCGTCGGAGGCTGAGGGGTGACCTTATAGAGGTTTATAAAATTATGAGGGACATGAATAGGATAAATAGACAAAGTTTTTTCCCTGGGGTGAGGAGTCCAGAACTAGAGGGCATACATTTATGGTGAGAGGGGAAAGATATAAAAGATACCTAAAGGGCAGCTTTTTCATACAGAAGATCTTATATGATGAATGAGCTGCCAGAGGAAGTGGTGGAGGCTACTTTAATTCCACATTTAAAAGGCATCTGGATGGTTATATGAATAGGAAGGGTTTAGAAGGATATGGGCCAAGTGCTGGCAAGTGGGACCAGATTAGTTTGGGATATCAGGTCAGCATGGATGGGTTGGACCCAAGGGTCTGTTTCTTTGTGGTCCATTTCTATTATTCTGGAGTAGTGATAAACAGCTCCATTTCGGAATGGCAGGCAGTGACCAGTGGGGTACCACAGGGATCAGTGCTGGGACCGCAGCTTTTTACAATATATATTAATGATATAGAAGATGGTATTAGTAATAACATTAGCAAATTTGCTGATGATACTTAGTTGGGTGGCAGGGTGAAATGTGATGAGGATGTTAGGAGATTACAGGGTGACCTGGACAGGTTAGGTGAGTGGTCAGATGCATGACAGATGCAGTTTAGTGTGGATAAATATATGGTTATCCACTTTGGTAGCAAGAACCAGGAAGGCAGATTACTAGCTAAATGAAATCAATTTAGGTAAAGGGGCTGTACAAAGAGATCTGGGTGTTCTTGTACGCCAGTCAATGAAGGTAAGCATGCAGGTACAACAGGTAGTGAAGAAGGCTAATAGCATGCTGGCCTTCATAACAAGAGGAATTGAGTATAGAAGCAAAGAGGTTCTGCTGCAGCTGTACAGGGCCCTGGTGAGACCACACCTGGAGTTCTGTGTGCAGTTCTGGTCTCCAAATTTGATGAAAGACATTCTGGCTATTGAGGGAGTGCAGCGTAGGTTCACAAGGTCAATTCCTGGAATGGCAGGACTACCTTACGCTGAAAGACTGGAGCGACTGGGCTTGTATACCCTTGAGTTTAGAAGATTGAGAGGGGATATGATTGAGACATATCAGATTATTAAAGGATTGGACAGTCTGGAGGCAGGAAACATGTTTCCGTTGATGGGTGAGTGCCGAACCAGAGGACACAGCTTAAAAATATGGGTTGACCATTTACGACAGAGATGAGGAGAAACATCTTCATCCAGAGAGTGGTGGCTGTGTGGAATGCTCTTCCCCAGAGGGCAGTGGAGGCCCAGTCTCTGGATTCATTTAAGAAAGAGTTGGATAGAGCTCTCAAGGATAGTGGAATCAAAGGTTATGGAGATAAGGCAGGAACAGGATACTGATTAAGGATGATCAGCCATGATCATATTGAATGGTGGTACAGGCTCGAAGGGCAGAATGGCCTACTCCTGCACCTATTGTCTATTATATTGTCTATTGTCTATTGTCCCTTTCCTTGGCCCCTCCCATTCTTCACCTTTTGAGACTTCCATGCCTCGCAGCAAGAGGGTATTCACAACTTTTCAGTGCCTTTTATCTATATTTTTCCCCTTCCTTTGCCACCCTCCAACTTGAGGTTGAGGTTAGACAAATCACTGCCATTCTGGAAGAGATTGCCAATGCCACATCTTTGGAGTTTGACCAGCTCATAGTCGCTATCTGTACTGTTGTCCTCCAAAATCGCATGGCCCTCGATTAGCTATTAGTGGAGAAAGAAGGCACTTGTGCCCTTATCGACTCTGTTGTACCTTCATCCCTGACTCCAGTGAGAACATTACTAACATTGCCCCACCCACCCGTAGAGGTGGCCTCCTCCCTCCATGACACTATTCCCTGGTGGGACGTTTGGACCTGGATGGCTTGGCTCTTGAGCTAATGGCCTCCTCCAGGGTCTTGTGGTTCTCATTGCTGTTTTTGTTTTGCTTGCACTTATTATTATTTTCCTCAAGCAATGTTGTGCCCTTTTTGGCTCCCTTTTGCTGCCATTTCCAACATTCTACCGCGAATGAATGATATTCCTGATTCTTATTCTCTTGAGCCTGGTGACCCTGATTCTGACAGTTACCTGGACGACTCTAAGCCCCCACCACTTCACAACCCCTCTGGGTCTGATTATGTACCTCCTTTTGCTGGCTCCTCTGAACTACCCTCCTGATTTGGTGAAAAGAAAAAAGGAGAATTGTCAAATTCGTGGGAGAATTGTCAAATTTGTGGCAGCCATTTTTCACATATTAAAAGCATGGAAACCATTTTGAATCTCACCTTAGTGCCTGCTTGCTAAAAGCCTGTGTTTCCCATGCCCCGCTAAGATGGTTGGCCTTGCGGCTGTTCTGATACCTGACAAACAAATTCTTTCCTTGCATGGAACCATTCCACTCTTTGCAATGACGACTTGTACACTAACACCTACGTATCAGCTACTAACTGACACTATCCAGACATTACGTGACTGAAGCTAATGACTGGAGAAGGTCCCTAACTGGCTTATTATCCTGCAATTAACAGTTTGCTAATTGTTAAAAAATTATATAATCACACAACTCTATATCTCGCTGGAGTGACTTGTGACCATTTGGTTGACTTGTCTCTCCCAGTGAGCTCACGAATAAACCAATCAATACTCAAGGCTTGTCACTTCTAAATTGGACCACTACGAATGAGTCACAGACTGCATAATTTACTTCCATCCCCAACAATATTAAAAACCAAGAACTATTTACAACTCCTTTCTTTTACACTTATCTTTTACCTCCCACTCTACAATACTAGTCTGATTTTAAAAAATCCCAATTAAGATTTACAAAAAGAAATTACATTTCAAAACCAGTCAGCTTTGCCGCATTTCCTCTGTAGCTGTTCCTCTGTGGATTCTCTCCAGATCCGTCTCGATGTTATGCTGTGCAAACTCCTTCCCCAGACAGGGACCTTTCATAGAGATCTTGAGCTAGAAGTGTCTGTGGCAGTTCTCTCTCAACTGTTCAAAATGTCCAGTTTTAATCACCAATCAGATAGTTTCATTGGTTTTAAGGAAGGATTAGCCATGGGGAATGCAGGGTTATAAGATTGGGGTGTGGGGTGTGTTGGTCGGGGGTGGGGGGGGAGTGGGATGCACTTTGGAGGGTTGATGTGGACTTGATGGGCCGAATTGCCTGCGTCCGCACTGTAGAGAATCTATGTTCTCTGCTAACTGCAGCATGTTCAGCACCATTTGTGGCTCCTCAGATACTGAAGCAGCCCATGTTCAAATGCAACAAGATCTGGATAATATCCAGGCTTGTACAAATAAGTGGGAAGTAATATTTGCGCCACACAAATGCCAGAAAATGATCACCTTCAGTAAGGGAATGGTGTTATCATTAACATCCTGGGGGTTACCGTTGAGCAGAAATTCAGCTGGACTTGCCACATAAGTACAGTGGCTACAAGAGCAGATCAGGGACCAGGAATACTGCTAGAAGTAACTTACCTCCTGACACCCCAAAGCCTGTCCACCTTCCATAATGCACAAGTTAGGAGTGTGTTGAAATACTCCCCACTTGACTGGATGTTTGCAGCTCCAATGGGAACACTACTACCTGCAGGTTCCTTCCATGCCACTCACTTAGAAATACATTGCTGTTCCTTCACTGAGGCTGGGTCAAAACTCTCCCTCAGGGCATTATGGGCCTATCTACAGCACCTGGACTGCAGTGGTTCCAAAACGCAGCTCACCACGATCTTCTCAAGGGCAAATGGGAAGAGGTAATCAATGCTGGTCAGCCAGCAGCACCCACATCCCACAGGGGGATTTTGTTTTGTTTAAAAAGCGTGAAAATCGATACTAACAAACCTCTTCTTTCTGGCTAGCGAGAATTGCCTTGCTATTCACACCATGTTTGGAGAATGGGACTTTAGTTTCTCTCTGCATTGTAAATTTCCTTTTTGCTGACTTTGCCTCATTTTCCCAACAGATTCAGCAATACCAGCATCGCTCACGGGTGTCACTAGGTGAGAGGTGAGGGGGAATTTTAATGACTGTTTGCAATTAACAAATTGGATTTTTGCGAGGGACGGAGTTTTCTTTCCTGCCTTCCAATTGGTTTGAAGATCATTGCCACCCACTGTAATTCATTACATAACAGGGCTTCGACAAGGGAAAGTTCAGATAATCCGAGAGTTTAAAACCACATCGATCTGTGAGAGATTTCCCTTTGGAATCTTTTCAGTGAAGGAGCTGAGCTCGAATATAAACTGCGGCCCCTCCTGTTGCCAGTTTTGATTCCGGGATGTCGATTGTAAGTGTTTTCCCTGTGGATGCCGTCACCCTGGTGTTGCTGGGGGCTCTGACCATTATCCTCCTGCTGTATTTCAACAGCAGCTTGAAAAATCCTGGAGTCATCAACTTCCCCCCGGGACCCCCTTCTCTCCCAGTGATCGGGAACCTGCACATGTTGGATCTGAAGAAGCTGAACAAATCTTTGATGAAGGTAAGAGGGAGTTAGACTCGGACAGTGAATCAGAGGCCTGGTTTGCTCTTTCCCATTTGTGTTCAGCGTTTGGGGATGTGATTTTCTGCTCTGAAGGTGTGATCTCAATGTGAGTTATTGTCACCAATGCAAACCAACCAGAATCCAGCTGATATTACACCGAAATTGACACCATGTTGGCCAGGTAATGGAGTGTATTCGTCCCCTGTAATCTGATCACTCACATTAGTGGGAGTGTCTGAGTGTTTAAAGTTACTCGGGGATGAAAAGGCACCACAAATATATTGTGACAACAAACAGAAGTAAGAACGAATTTCAATGAAACTGTTGTGTGGGAGGGGGAGACCATATTCTTCTGCCTATCCATTGTCCACCAGGTGCAGAATTCTCTCAGGTACCAGTCAGCATGACATTTTCCATCCCCAGGGACAGTGGTGTGCAGCCTGGGTGTGTGGCCCATTAAACAGTCTGAAAGGTCACTGGTGTGGTGAATAGGAGATATTAACTGAAGAAACATTCACTGCCTTTAGACCAGTAAATGTCTTCCAGCATTGAAGCCAGATTATACGCTGGACTGTCACATCCTGCATCCTTACCCTTTAAATTTGTGCCCTGTCCCTCCCACACTTAATTCTTCATGTGTTAAACCACAAGGTAATGGATTTATTGGATTTCAGTCTCAAAGCTTCCTTTCCATCACAGGGATGCAAGTAGTTTCTGAAACCAACAATAGGAGCACAAGGCTGATGTAATCAGAGATTTGGCTTATGTACGGGCCAATCTCATGATGATTGAGTCTAGCTGTATCATTATACCTTGAGATGGTATAGGAGAGAGAGTGAACAGGATGTTAGTGAGAGTGTTTTACATTGTATTTGAGTGATGTACTGACAGAGCTGCATAAAGCTAAAGACATGTTGAGGATGTGAGAAATGGATTTGAAGCTGATGCCTTTGAAAGTTGTCTGAGGGTGAGCTGGAGCTGATGTGAATGTCCAGTGTAGATCCTGAGAGCTGGGGAGTGCTGCTGAGTGAGAGATCGATGTGTGGTTCATGGAACAGTCTGAAAGGTCACTGGTGTAATGAACAAATGGACGTGTCACGGAAAAACTTGTAATAATTTGTCAAGTAAACTTTTTCTTGAAGCTATCTGAGAAATATGGCAAAGTGTTTAGCATCAAGCTGGGGCCCACAACTGCAGTGGTGCTGACCGGTTATGAAGCAGTGAAGGATGCTCTCATCAACAATGCAGATGAATTTGGAGAAAGAGCACACATCCCGATATTTGAAGTGGTTTCAAAAGGACACGGTAATTTGCATCTTCACTGTTGTAAAACCTATCAGTTAAAGTCAGACTGTATTCTGTCCCTGTTTGGATAATGAATACTTTTTAGTGTTCGATAAAATTTAGTATTTCTAAAGTATTATGTTTTTTAAGAACTTAGAAAGATAAGAAAAAGCTGTTGTGTCTGATTGTAACCAATTCTATGTAATTTCTAAAACATATGGTTATATTTAATCATACATTATCCAATAACTATAACCATTATATGACAATTGGTGATGTTAGCATGGGGATATTTAGTAATTTCATTCAGCACCCTATTCTCTATGATTTTAGAACTGACACTAATATTATATTCAGCAATACATGAGGGTTATATTGGAGGGTTGGGAACACTGATTGTTCTGACAGTGACACATTAGCTCTTCTGAGAATAGCTCACTTTTATTTCAAGTTTCTGAATATCTTTGGTTTACAGAAGCTGATTGATCTCCAATCTAAAATTAATATGTGATCTAGCATCAACTGAGATTTTTGTAACATGCTAGAGCTTCAGAGGGGTGACCATATGGAGGTTTATAATATCATGAGGGGCATAGATAGGATAAGGTTTGTGAGAAGATTTGTAGCTCGAGTGCTCGTTATTGTGGTTCTGTTTGCCGAGCTGGGAATTTGTGTTGCAGACGTTTCATCCCCTGTCTAGGTGACATCCTCAGTGCTTGGGAGCCTCCTGTGAAGCGCTTCTGTGTTGTTTCCTCTGACATTTATGGTTGTTTGTCTCTGCCGCTTCTGGTTGTCAGGTCCTACTGTCCGTTGCAGTGGCCGGTATATTGGGTGCAGGTCGATGTGTTTGTTAGAATCTGTGGATGAGTGCCATACCTCTAGGAACTCCCGGCTGTACTCTGTTTGGCTTGTCCTATAATAGTAGTGTTGTCCCAGTTGAACTCATGTTGCTTGTCATCTGCATGTGTGATGACTAAGGATAGCTGGTTGTGTTGTTTCATGGCTATTAGGTGTTCATGGATGTGGATCGTTAGCTGCCTTCTTGTTTGTCCTATGTAGTGTTTTGTTCAGTCCTTGCATGGGATTTTGTACACTATGTTGGTTTTGCTCATGCTGGGTCCTTTGTCCTGGCGAGTTGTCTGAGAGTGGCTGCTGGTTTGTGTGCTGTTATGAGTCCTAGTGGTCGTAGTAGTCTGGCTGTCAGTTCAGAAATGTTCTTGAAGTATGGTAACGTGGCTAGTCCTTTGGGTTCTGGCATGTCCTCATTCCGTTGTCTTTCCATTAGGCATCTGTTGATGAAATTTTGGGGGTATCTGTTTTTGGTGAATACCTTGTAGAGGTGTTCTTCTTCCTCTTTTTGCAGTTCTGGTGTACTGCAGTGTGTTGTGGCCCTTTTGAACAGAGTCTTAATGCAACTTCTTTTGTTTGTGTTGGGGTGGTTGCTTTTGTAGTTCCTGACAACAAGGAAAAGACAAACACACAACCTCAACACCAAGACGAGGGAAGCACTAAAATCACTAAGAAATAATAAGAGCATAATCACACTACCAGTAGACAAAGGCAGAATGACAGTCATCCTGGACAAAGCAGAGTACATCCAGAAAGCGCAACAACTACTTGCCAATACCAACACCTACCAAAAGAGGGAGTTTGACCCCACTCCACAGCTCATCAATAGGATAAACAACACACTGAGGAACCTGCAAAAAAATGGACAGATAACCAGGTTTGACCTACAGAGAATGAAACCTGAAAGCAACAACACCCCCAGATTCTATGGACTACCTAAAGTGCACAAACCAGCCATCCCACTCAGACCCATCGTATTGCTACCAGGGACACCATCACACAAACTGGCTAAAGAACTACAACAGAAACTGAAACACCTGATGAGCAGATCCAGAAACACTATTCAGTCAACACAGGAATTCTTGGACATCATCAGAAATATACACATAGACGAGGAAGAAACTATGGTCTCATTTGATGTAATGGCACTGTTCACCTCTATCTACAAAACCCTAGCCAGAGAAACAGTAGCCAACCTGCTGGACAGACATAACAGACAACATGATGGGGAACCTATCATCAAAGACGGTATACTCAAACTACTGGACCTGTGCCTCACAACACACTTCACATTCAACAACCAAATATATGAATAAATCAACAGCATACCCATGGGCTCACCCATCTCTGGACTCATAGCAGAAGCTGTAATGCCAAAGACTAGAACAAACAGTCCTACTGCAAATTCAACCCAAACTCTGGGTCAGATATGTGGATGACACCTTTGTAATCATTAAAAACACAGAAATAGAGAACACACACCGGATCATCAACGCCACACTCACAGGAATCTGATTCACTGGAGAAGAAGAAAAGGACAACCAACTCCCATTTCTAGACGTGATGGTACAGAGAACACCGAACGGAGAATTCACCACAACGGTTTACAGGAAAGCCACACACACAGACCAAGTCCTGAACTATGAAAGCAACCACCCCAACACACACAAAAGAAGTTGCATCAAGACACTGTTCAGAAGGACCACAATGCACTGCAGTACACCAGAACTGCAAAAAGAGGAAGAAGAACACCTATACAATGTATTCACCAAAAACGGATACCCGTGCAATTTCATCAACAGATGCCTAAGGGAAAGACAACGAAATGAGGACATGCCATAACCCAAAGGACAAGCCACGTTACTATACATCAAGAACATTTCCGAACTGACAGCCAGACTACTGCGACCACTAGGACTCATAACAGCACACAAACCAACAGCCACTCTCAGACAACAACTCACCAGGACAAAGGATCCGATACCCAACATGAGAAAACCAATGTAGTGTACAAAATCCCATGAAAGGACTGCACAAAACACTACATAGGACAAACAGGAAGGCAGCTAATGATCCCTATCCATGAACACCAACTAGCCACAAAACAACACGACCAGCTATCCCTTAGCAGCCACACTCGCAGATGACAAGCAACATGAGTTTGACTGGGATAACACGACTGTTACAGGACAAGCCAAACTGAACAGCCAGGGAATTCCTAGATTCTGGATTAGTGGTGCTGGAAGAGCACAGCAGTTCAGGCAGCATCCGAGGAGCAGTAAAATCTACGCTTCGGGCAAAAGCCCTTCATCAGGAATAAAGGCAGAGAGCCTGAAGCATGGAGAGATAAGCTAGAGGAGGGGGGTGGTGGGGAGAAAGTAGCATAGAGTACAATAGGTGAGTGGGGGAGGGGATGAAGGTGATATGTCAGGGAGGAGGGTGGAGTGGATAGGTGGAAAAGAAGATAGGCAGGGAGGACAAGTCATGGAGACAGTGCTGAGCCGGAAGTTTGGAACTAGGGTGAGGTGGAGGAAGGGGAAATGAGGAAACTGTTGAAGTCCACATTGATGCCCTGGGGTTGAAGTGTTCCGAGGTGGAAGATGAGGCGTTCTTCCTCCAGGCGTCTGGTGGTGAGGGAGCGGCGGTGAAGAAGGCCCAGGACCTCCATGTCCTCGGCAGAGTGGGAGGGGGAGTTGAAGAAGTTTTCCTCCTCTCTCTACAAGAATCTCAGGGAGTCCCTCTCCCACTGCAACTCCCAGGTCATTCCCTCTGCCCTGAAGCTCTTCAACCATGTCGTGAAACAAACTCGCTACCACAGCCACATTTGCTTCCTCAGTGCTTGCCTCTGTAACCAACTCATCCCAAACGGACTCCAGGCCACCTTTAAACCAGCAGAGTTTGGACCCGAACAGGATAAACAGTACAGACTACAGATTCAAAAACACCAGCAACAGTTCTCCTTCAAGATCCTCCGCTCCACGCTTGCAGCAATGCGTCGGCACCTAACCTCTCTACAGTCAGCCCTGCCTCAGCTGAGGGCCACACTCTCTCAGAATTGCAAAGGACCCACTCTGTACTACATCCTCAGGAGAATTCATACTCTCAACAAACAGTATTTCAACTCCATCTCAAACATCAAAAACTGCAAGTACAACAAACTTTTATCTACCCACCTCCATAACCAGCGCTCCTCAATCATTCCAGAAGATTCCCTGGGCCTCTGGAACTGCTTGGACGCCATTAGCCATGTGGCTGGTGCAGCTGCCACCCCCACGCTGATTGATGTCACTTCCGCCCCCATCATGGCGGCTCCCACAACCATGTCCGCCCCTCACAATTCCTCATGCATCACACGTGACATCACTTCCACCTCTCACATCATCACTGATGTCACACGGTCAGTGACTTCCGCCACCTCTACTGCCGTGTCTGCCACCACTTCCACCCCACCAATGCCACTCACCTGCATTCTGCTGACACGCCCCCCCCCCCCCCCACAGATCCCACTATCACCATTCCCGTCCCCCAAAACCCTGAGGGGAACATCACCCCTGCTCATGACTCCACCCCCATTCCCCCCACTATCACACCCACTCCAGTTACAGGTTACGCTCCCACTCCCAGCTCCACACCCACACCAGATCCCTGCTCCCAGCCCTGCCGAGTTTTCACCATCCCTCCAGACCTTCCCCTCACTGAGGAAGAACGATCAGTCTTCACCAAAGGACTCACCTTCATTCCCCTCCGTCCATGCATCAATGAACTTAATACACGTCGTGACATCGAACAATTCTTCCGCCGCCTCCGCCTCCGAGCTTACTTTCACAATCAGGACTCCCGCCCACCTTCCGAGGACCCCTTCGCCCACCTCCAACACACTGCATCCACCTGGACACCCCGCGCTGGCTAATTACCTGCCCTCGACCTCTTCATTTCCAACTGCCACCAGGACATTAACCACCTCAACTTGTCTACCCCCTCCCCCACTCCAACCTCTCACCCTCACAACGCGCAGCCCTCCAATCCCAACCTCACCATCAAGCCAGCAGATAAAAGGGATGCAGTGGTAGTCTGGCGGACTGACCTCTACACTGCTGAAGCCAAACGCCAACTCGAGGACACCTCTTCCTACCGCCCCCTCGACCATGACTCCACCCCCCATCACCAAACCATCATCTCCCAGACCATACAGAGCCTCATCACCTGAGGGGATCTCCCACCCACAGCTTCCAACCTCATATTCCGGGAACCCCGCACTGCCCGGTTCTACCTCCTTCCCAAGATCCACAAGCCTGACCACCCTGGCCGACCCATTGTCTCAGCATGCCTCTGCCCCACTGAACTCATCTCTACCTACCTTGACACTGTCCTATCCCCCCTAGTCCAGGAACTCCCCACATATGTTCGAGACACCACCCACGCCCTCCACCTCCTCCAAGACTTCCGTTGCCCCGGCCCCCAATGCCTCATTTTCACCATGGAGATCCAATCCCTCTACACCTCCATGCGCATGACCAGGGCCTCCAAGTCCTCCGTTTTTTGCCTCTCTCAACATCCTCAACAGTACCCTTCCACCGACACACTCATTCGTTTGGCCAAACTGGTCCTCACCCTTAACAATTTGTCCTTCGAATCCTCCCACTTCTTCCAGACCAAAGGGGTAGCCATGGGCACACGTAAGGGCCCCAGCTATGCCTGTCTCTTTGTCGGCTACGTAGAACAGTCGATCTTCCATAATTACACCGGCACCACTCCCCACTTCTTCCTCCACTACATTGATGACTGCATTGGCACTACCTCCTGCTCCCGCGAGGAGGTAGAGCAATTCATCAACTTCACCAGCACATTCCACCCTGACCTTAAATTTACCGGGACCATCTCTGACACCTCGCTCCCCTTCCTGGACCTCTCCATCTCCATTAATGACGACCGACTTGACACTGACATTTTTTACAAACCCACCAACTCCCACAGCTACCTGGATTACACCTCTTCCCACCCTACCTCTTGCAAAAATGCCATCCCATATTCCCAATTCCTCCGCCTCCGCCGTATCTGCTCCCAGGAGGACCAGTTCCACCACAGAACACACCAGATGGCCTCCTTCTTTAGAGACTGCAATTTCCCTTCCCACATGGTTAGAGATGCCCTCCAACGCATCTCGTCCACATCCCGCACCTCCGCCCTCAGACCCCACCCCTCCAACCGTAACAAGGACAGAACGCCCCTGGTGCTCACCTTCCACCCTACAAACCTTCGCATAAACCAAATCATCCACCGACATTTCCACCACCTCCAAAAAGACCCCACCACCAGGGATATATTTCCCTCCCCACCCCTTTCCGCCTTCCTCAAAGACCGTTCCTTCCGTGACTACCTGGTCAGGTCCACAGCCCCCGACAACCCACCCTCCCATTCTGGCACCTTCCCCTGCCATTGCAGGAACTGCAAAATCTGCGCCCACACCACGTCCCTCACCTCCATCCAAGGCCCTAAAGGAGCCTTCCACATCCATCAAAGTTTTACCTGCACATCCACTAATATCATTTATTGAATCCGTTGCTCCCGATGCGGTCTCCTCTACATTGGGGAGACTGGGTGCATCCTAGCAGAGCGCTTTAGGGAACATCTCCAGGACACCCGCATCAATCAACCACACCGCCCTGTGGCCCAACATTTCAACTCCCCCTCCCACTCTGCCGAAGACATGGAGGTCCTGGGTCTCCTTCACCGCTACTCCCTCACCACCTGACGCCTGGAGGAAGAATGCCTCATCTTCTGCCTCGGAACACTTCAACCCCAGGGCATCAAGATGGACTTCAACAGTTTCCTCATTTCCCCTTCCCCCACCTCACCCTAGTTCCAAACTTCCGGCTCAGCACTGTCCCCATGACTTCTCCTACCTGCCTATCTTCTTTTCCACCTATCCACTCCACCCTCGTCCCTGACCTATCACCTTCATCCCCTCCCCCACTCACCTATTGTACTCTATGCTACTTTCTCCCCACCCCCACCCTCCTTTAGCTTATCTCTCCACGCTTCAGGCTCTCTGCCTTTATTCCTGATGAAGGGCTTTTTCCCGAAACGTCAATTTTACTGCTCCTCGGATGTTGCCTGAACTGCTGTGCTCTTCCAGCACCACTAATCCAGAATCTGGTTTCCAGCATCTGCAGTCATTGTTTTTACCTAGGGAATTTCTAGAGGCATGGCACTCATCCACAGATTCTATTAATAAACACATCGACCTGGACCCAATATACCGGCCACTGCAGCGGACAGCACGAACTGACAACCGGAAGCGGCAGATTCAAACCACTATAGATGCCAGAGGAAACAACACAGAAGCGCTTCACAGGAGGCTCCCAACCACTGAGGATGTCACCTAGACAGGGGACGAAACGTCTGCAACACAAATTCCCAGCTCGGTGAACAGAACCACAACATAGATAGGATAAATAGACAAGGTCTTTTCACTGGGGTGGGGGAGTCCAGAACTAGAGGGCATAGGTTTCGAGCGAGAGGTGAAATATATAAAGGGGATAAAAGGGGCAACTTTTTCATGAGAGGATGGTGCATGTGTGGAATGAGCTGCCAAAGGAAGTGGTGGAGGCTGGCGCAATTGCAACATTTGAAAGGCATCTGGATGGGTACATGAATAGGAAGGGTTTAGAGGGATATGGGCCAAGTGCTGGCAAATGGGACTAGATTAGGTTAGGATATCTGGTTGGCATGGATGAGTTGGACCGATGGGTCTGTTTCCGTGCTGTACGTCTTTCTGACTCTAAGATGGGTAGGAGGAGGTTTCAGGAGAGCACAAATGCTGATATAGACCATTTAGTTCAAATAACGTGTTTCTATTCTGTATGTTCAGTACAGACCTCTACTTGTAGACAATCTAATGCTTCATTTTATATGATCTTAATATATCCGATTAATTTTGAGGCTTCTAACACTTTATATTTAAATTAGTTATCAACTGACAACATTAATTTGATCTGTTAATTGCAGATATTTTTATATTTGACAGTTTTTTGACTTTTCAAACAAAAATGCTTTTAAAAGCGTTTGAACATATAATGGTGCTGTGATATGAAACATTCTCGTGTTCGATTGTTAATTAATCAATCTCATGTTGAGTGTAACACATCTTGAAGTAATGTAGAGAGCCTACTGCATTGCCATATAGCAATGTCACAATCAGTTGTATTCTTGTCTCTGAGTCAGATAGTGTGGGCTCAAGTTTCATCTCAGATTTGAACAAATAATCCAGGTTAATATTCCCAGGTAGTGGAGGAATACTGTATTGGAATTCTTCCCATCCTCCCTTTCCAGTGGGAATAAAATGTCACGTGGTGCTACTTAAAGAGGAGAACGTCCTAACTATTACTATGTTAATTTATGAGGAAAGATTATACAAATTAGGCCGATGTACTCTTAAAGGATTATCTGATTGAAGTTTTTGAGATAGTAACAGGAAAAGTATAAACAAGAAAAGAAATTGGAAAAGAAACAGGCTATAGACAGGAAAAACAGGAAGTACAGATTAACTGTTTCCATTGGTTGGGGATTCTAGAACGAGGGGCAACAGAGTCTGAGAAGCAGCGCCAGACCAAGCAGGCAAAATGGTAGGAAGCACTTGTACACCAAGAGGATTGTAGTTGTTTGGGACTCTCTTCCACAAATGACAGTGGATGCTGGATTAGTTGTTAATTTTAAATCTGAGGTCGGTGGTTTGTTAAGCAATGGAGTTTGATCACAGGTCACCCAGGAGCTCATTGAATTATGGGATAGGCTTGAGGGGCTGAAAGGCTTGCTCCTGTTCCTATGTTGCTATGTTCCTATTTGTCCCTCCATCAATATCTCCAAATTAAATAGTTTGTGGAAGCTCATTGTGTGTAAATTGGTTAGTGCATTTACTATATTCTAATAGTGACTACACCTGAAAAGTAACTCAGTGACTGAAGCATTTGGGATGCCCGGATGTTACCTTTAGAAGTGTTCTGTATAGAAATATTTCACGATGAGAAATGCAAACCTTTTTCACTTCATTGTGTGCTATTTCTCTTATTAGTCATGCCCATGATTCTATGAGGAAAGTTGTCAGTTTAAGTGAGGATTACAAGAGTGATGATAGTGTTTGCTTCTTTCTGATGGATTTAAGGTATTATTTTTGGTCATGGGGAGTCATGGAAGCAAATGCGAAGATTTGCCCTCAGCACATTACGAGATTTTGGAATGGGAAAGAAAACCATTGAAGACAAAATAATTGAGGAGTCAGATTTTCTGGTAAAAATCATTGATGCTTATCAAGGTGAGTTTGTGTAAGGTTACTGAACAGAATTACCATTGTTTCTTTTCTCTGTGTGCATTATTTATGATTTCAGATGTACATTAAAGAATCACATCAATCTGTATCACAGAAAGGGACCATTCAGGCCAATGTGTTTCAACAAGCTCTTTGTAAGACCAATCCAAAACTAACTGCAATTATTGTAGTATGCTCCCCCTGATGTGCACTCATATAGATCACACGTGATTGAATACACAAACTAGTTCATAGATGTCTAGTTCATCCATCTCTCAATTTGTGAACTGCTCTGTGGTTGCCCTGCTCAATTTGAATATTGAAGGAGTCTTCAATTCTGGTGAGAGTGACAGTTATCTCCTATCTACCTCCTTTCTATAGCCAAGGGAACATGCTTCAGGGTCTTACGTGAAGAGTCATGCAATTGTGGTTTCTTGTAAAGTGAAATACCACCATAGAAATTGGTATCCCATCACCAAATCACCGTTTATTTTAACATGCATAGTACTTAACTATTGTACTGCTTCCTCACAGCCAGCTCCCGGAATGGACAAAATCTCTGACACTCCTGTTTTTTTTTATTTTATTAAACAGTACAAAATATAGTTAGCAATAAACAGGAAGCAGCAGTTCATACAAAGACACGATATTCGGGGGAAAGGGCAGTAAAGCCAAACTCCAAACCACACTGTTCAACCAGTTTTCAGGGAGACCTCAAATGCCACTTCCATTCATCACAAAGATAACAGTAACAAACACAGGCAAGACAGTGTAATCAGATCAGAAACAGTGCATAGAACACAATTCAATATAGCTGTAAAAAAGATACGTGACACCCGTCCTCACCACAAACTGATCAGATCATCCTTGGCTAGCCTTCCTGTTTATTTTTTCTTTCTTCTGATGTTCCTGTTTGTTGATTTAATTACTCTTTCTTTTTGTCCCACACTACTACCTGACAGTGGTAATGCTTATTTATCCCCCGCACCCATGGTGTGTGTGTGTGTGTGTGTGTGTGTGTGTGTGTGTGTGTGTGTGTGTGTGTGTGTGTGTGTGTGTAGGTGTCACAGTGAAACAAGAAGTGAAAAACAGCAAGTGTGGAAATCTTTATTCAATCTCCCACCACCAGGAAGAATGGAAACACCCAAGTGGCCAAAAAGGGCAATACTGCATGATCAAACAGTGAAGGGGAGGGCAGGGATTAAATCAAAATAGAGTTGGAGGGGGAAATAATACACTCCACTCCCTGTGGTGCCCACTTTTACACTCTTGTTTACATCTGCCAACCAGGACTCTCTAATTAACAGCCCAGTCAGGGAGCTCCTATTCTGAGGTCCACCTGGCGAACCTCATTACAATCACTACAGAAAGGGTCAATACTCGATTGGGTGTAATGTTTAAAATTTCTTTTGCAGGCCAACCGTTTAATCCAACTATCCAGCTGAACTCTGCTGTGGCCAATATAATTTGTTCTATAGTTTTTGGTGACAGATTTGATTATGAGGATGAAAAGTTTGTCAGTTTAGTAAAGAGAGTGAATGAGAACATTCAACTTGTCGGTTCACCTGTGGCCCACGTAAGTTTCATCTTTCATTTGAATTACATCATTTGCAACTTGTAGTAAATGGAAGGGGTCTGTACGCGGAGCCTCATTAAATTTGTGGTGCAATATAATTGTCCATTACTTGCACAGTTAAGGCCTTAACTGACGTGAAGATAGGCAGGATGCACTAGGCCTGCCCCTCCTACACATAACAGGGTGGGCGGGTTTGGGGATGGGCAGGTGTGTGCCAGTGTCACCCACAAAGGTTTACAGCCTCCTGTGAATGTAAACCTGCTCATGAAACTATACCCATCAACTCCACTTTGAACAGACTCAATATATGCTGGCCTGGGGAGTAGATTCCAACAGTTAATGACACTTTGAGAGAACAAATCCGTACCCATCTCTGTGTATTTCAAACAGTGTCTTACTTTCAAATTTATAGTCTCTGTTTTAAATACTTTGACAAGTGAAAATATCCTCTCAATACTTGACAAGCTGTCACAAAATCTTGAGTCTCTGAATATACCTCTTATACATTGAAACTGAAACAGCAGGCTGTCCAACACAGAAGGCGATCATTTGGTCCAGTTTTCCTTCTCCAACACTTGAAAGAGTTGTGCAATTGGTCCAAGTCCCTTTCTTATTCCCATGATGCAGCAAACTGATTTTTTAAAGTATTTATCCAATTCCCTTTGGAAAGATATTGAATTTGTTTACACAACTGTTTCAGACATTGCATGACAATAATTATAGTAAAAAGCTATAATTATTCACAATATGCAAAAACCACTGTATTTGTCAAAGATTCATAACATTTAAAAGATTTATCTGACACTTATTTTGAAATTGCGAGTACTTCGATGTGAGCAGGTTATTAGTTTGTTTCAATATCTACCTTGATAACATGATGTTATTTTGATTCTGTAGCTGTACAATGCATTTCCACTCCTGAGATTCCTTCCAGGAAGACACAATAAAGTGTTTACCAATTCAGAAGAGACACTGAATTTCCTTAAAAGTTTCTTCAAAGAAAATCGTTATAAACTAGATGGCAGTGACCTGAGGAGTTTTATCGATGTGTTCATGATCAGACAACAGAAGGTTAAAAACCCTATTGTTTTTTCAGAGTTTTGCCACTTTCCCAAAGTTATACTTATGTATTTCAGAAAAAAAAGTCAACTTAGTTCAGTTCAGCATTGGCCTGATAGGCTGAATAGACTCATTTTTTGATGCAAAATGTATATGATTCTCAGTAAAGGGTGTGAAAAATATTGTTCTTTTCAGAAAGAGAGAACTGACAATTACACTGTCTTTCATAATCCCAGGATGACCCTAAGCATGTTATAGCTGATGAAGCAGTTTTGAATTGTCATCACCATCTGATGTAGATTTGTCCAAGATTAATAAAATCTGGTCAGAACCACATGGCTGTTTGTGGGACTTTACTCATGCACTTCCTACATTATACTATTGGCTGCACTACAAAAAGCACTTGTTATTGACTTTAAAGTGAAAAGCACAACAGATAGATTTATTTACGATGCATTGTTCTGAGAGGAGACAGCACCTCAGAATAACACCTTAAGACTGCACCTCTGACAGTTTGGCCTCCCTCAGTACTATGCTGGAGTAAACATAGAGAAGCCTTTTTTTCCTGGTCCCTGTTCTGAGCTGCAATACCCAATAATCAATTTGTGAGTTTAACTATGCATCATAGGACCGACAGCAAAGGTTTCAATTCAATTCTGAGCTGTTGCATTGTTTGTCTTGCTTTCAGGAATCGGACAACCCTAATTCATACTTCCATGAAGACAACTTAATGTTCACAACTAGTAACCTGTTTGCTGCAGGGATGGAGACCACCTCAACCACTCTTCGTTGGGGAATGCTTCTGATGATGAAATATCCAGAGATCCAGAGTAAGAAGCACTCTGATTAATTCCTCTCTGGAGCTGACCTTGTTGGATGTATTTCTTAATATTTTTTATTGTGATTGAGATTTTGATCTTGTTTGAAAATATCTTGGCAGCATTTCCAATCACTTTAAAAACATGCTCGGATTGCAGGAAAGGTTCATGAGGAAATTATCAGAGTTATTGGATCTGAGCGACATCCCAGAGTTGAAGATCGGAAAGATATGCCGTACACTGATGCAGTGATCCATGAAATCCAGAGGTTTGGGGACATCGTACCACTGGGCATAACACATGAAACAACAGTGGACGTAAATTTCAGAGGATACTTCATTCCAAAGGTACCCTCAGGAAAGGCTGGCTGCATTCAGGGCCTAATAGACAGACAATAGGGAGGAAGTAAGGGAACATTGAAACCTGATGCACTGTGCACCATGAGTACCTGAATGATTCAAGCTCATCAACTTATATTTGTTACGCTATTTAGAATAATATGGCAATGTCTGACTACATTTGTGTATTTTATTAATGTTGCAATATGCGCAGGTAATGGAGGAAAAGAGAAGGAGTGGAGAAATAATTGAAAAGATATGGCTTGATCACAACTTTTGTATTTGTAGATGTAGTAAAGCAACCCAAAAATCTACACAGAGTTATTGATGAATAATTAACACCAGAAGCCATAAAATGATAGACATAGACATGTAGCCAAAAGCTTAGTCGAAAGGAAGGTTTTAAGGAACTTGTTAAAGGAGGAGAGTGGGGATACAAGATTTGAGGACTCAGGCCACTGCGGGCACAGCCATCAATCCTGGAGTGATTCAAATCAGGATGCTCAGGGGATTACAATTAGAATGGAAATGGTATTTCTGAATTTCAAGTGCATTTATGAATGAGAAATTGTGTAATTATTTTCAACAGTGCCTTTGCATTTTAACAATCATAACATAATACAGATACGATATTTTAATATCTGTAGGGAACCCATGTAATCCCATTGCTGTCCTCTGTGCTGTATGATAAAACCCAATGGGAAAAACCAAATGAGTTCAACCCATCTCACTTTCTGAATGCTGAGGGCAAGTTTGTGAAGAGAGATGCCTTCATGCCTTTCTCTGCAGGTAACATCACTGATTAACTTTTTGAATGATATGTGAGTAAAATAATCCATCCCTAGCTGGGGAGAATAAGATCTAGGAGATGCATCATTGAGGGAATTTTAGTTTTGTTAGGGCAACCCAATGGCTCAGTGGTTAGCACTGCTGTCTCCCAGTGCCAGTGACCCTCCCCGTGTGTGTGTGTCTGCGTGGGTTTCCTCCGGGTGCTTAGTTTCCACCCACTGTCCAAAGCTGTGCAGGTCAGGTGGATTGGCCATGCTAAATTGCCCATAATATTCCAGGTGCGGCCTTACCAGTGTCTTGAAGAGCTGAAACTCCATCCCCCTACCAATAAACGCCAACTCATCTTCTTAACATATGCCTTCTTAACAAAGCCATCAACCTGTGTGGCAACTTTCAGAGATTTATGCACCTGGACACCGAGATCTCTCTTTTCATCAACACTGTCAATAATTTTACCATTATCTCAGTACTCTGCATTCCTGTTATTTCTTCTGAAGTGAACTACCTCACACCTTTCCGCATTAAACTCCAATTGCCACTTATCAGCCCAGCTCTGCATCTTACCTGTGTCCCTCTGTAACGTACAACATCCTTCGGCACTATCCATAACTCTGCATACCTTAGTGTCATCTGCAAATTTACTAACCCATCCCTCTACACCCACATCCAGATCATTTATAAAAACAACAAACAGCAGTGGCCTCAAAACAGATCCTTGCAGCACAACACTGGTAACTGAACTCCAGGATGAATATTTCCCATCAACCACCACCCTCTGTCTTCTTTCAGCTAACCAATTTCTGATCCAAACTGCTAAATCACCTTCAATCCCGAAACACAGTATTTTGTGTAATAGCCTACCGCACGGAACCTTATCAAATGCCCCTGAAGTCCATATACACCACAGCAACCACTTTGCCTTCATCCACCTGTTTTGTCACCTTCTCAAACAACTCAATAAGGTTAGTGAGTCACAACCTACCCTTCACAAATCTGTGTTGACTATCCCGATTCAAATTATTCTTTTCCAGATAATAAATCCCCTCTCTTCAAACCTTTTTCCAACACCTTACCCACAACCGAAGTAGGGCTCACTGGCCCATACTTACCAAGGTTGTTCCAACTCCCTTCCTAAAACAAGGGAAGACCATTTGCTATCCTCCAGTCTTCTGGCACTATTCTTGTTGACAATGAGGACATAAAGATCGAAGCCAAAGGCTCAGCAATCTCCTCCCTGGCTTCTCTAAGAATCCGAGGATAAACCCAATCGGCCCAGGGGTCTTATCTATTTTCAGATCTTCCAAAATTGCTGAAACCTCCTCTTTGTCAACCTCAATCCCAACTAATCTTGCGACCTGGATCTCCACATTCTGACTAACATTGCCCATTTCCAATGTGAATACTGACAAAAAGTATTCATCACGTGTTTCCCCATGTCCTCAGATTCCACAGACCACTTTCCACTCCTATCCTTGATTAGCTCTAATCTTACTCTCGTTATTCTTTTATTCCGGATGTACCTATAGATCCACCAACAACTTTTCATGTCCCCTCCTGGCTCTTCTTAGACATCTCTTTAGATCTTTTCTGGTTAACCTATAACACTCAAGCCCCCTAACTGAGGCTTCACGCCTCATCCTCACACAAGCCAACTTCTTATTGTTGACAAGAGCTTCAATTTAGAGTCATAGAGTCATAGAGATATACAGCATGGAAACAGACCCTTCAGTCCAACTCATTCATGCCAACCAGACATCCCAACCCAATCTAGTCCCACCTGTCAGCACATGACCCATATCCCTCCAAACCTTTTCTATTTGTATACTCATCCAGATGCCTTTCAAATGTTGCAATTGTATGAGCCTTCACCACTTCCTCTTGCAGCTCGTTCCATACACATTCACGCTTCTGCATGAAAGAGTTGCCCCTTAGGTCCCTTTTATATCTTTCCCTCCTCACCCTAAACCTATGCCTTCTAGTTCTGAACTCCCTGTCCCCAGGGAAGAGACTTTACACTATCCATGCCCCTCATGATTATATAAACCTCTATAAGGTCACCACTCAGCCTCCGATGCTCCAGGGAAAACAGCCCCAGTCTATTCAACCTCTTCCTATAGCTCAAATCCTCCAACCCTGGCAACATACTCGTAAATCTCTTCTGAACCCTTCCAAGTTTCACAACATCCTTCTGATAGGAATGTGACCAGAATTGAAAGCAATATTCCAACAGTGGCCTAACCTATGCCCTGTACAGCTGCAACATAACCTTCCAACTCATGCACTCAATACTCTGACCAATAAAGGAAAGCATACCAAACGCCTTCTTCACTACCTATCTACCTGCAACTCCACTTTCAAGGAGCTATGAACACGCACTCCAAGGTCTGTTGGTTCAGCAACATTCCCCAGGACCTTACCATTAAGTGTATAAGTCCTGCTAAGATTTTCTTTCTCAAAATGCAGCCAACTTCTTTCGTAAACTATGGCTCCTTCTCTCAACAACTTCCACTCTGCCTGATAAGATACGTACTTACCAAGGACCCGCAGTATCTGTTCCTTGAATGAGCTCCACATTTCAACTGTGTCCATTCCCTGCAGTTTCTTTCTCCATCCTATGCATATTAAATCTTGCCTAATTGCATCATAATTGCCTTTCCCCCCAGTTATACCTCTTTCCCTGCAGTATATACCTCCCTGCCTAACCCTGCCCATTTCTATTGTAAACGTAACTGAATTATGGTCACTATCACCAAAGTGCTCACCTACCTCCAAATCTAATCTCTGACCGGGTTCATTCCCCAGTACCAAATCCATTATGGCATCGCCCCTTGTTAGCCTGTCTATATACTGTGTCAGAAAACTCTCCTGCACACGTTGAACAAAAACTGACCCATCTAAACTACTTGGACTATAGTATTCCCAGTCAATATTGGGAAAGTTAAAGTCCTCCAAAACAACTACCCTGATATTCTCACTCCTATTGAGAATTATTTTTGCTATCCTTTCCTCTACATCCTGGAACAATTTGGAGGCCTACAGAAAACTCCCAACAGGGTGACCTCTCCTTTCCAGTTTCTAACCTCAGCCCAAACTACCTCAGTAGATGAGTCCTCAAACACTCTAGCAGCTGTTGTAATACTACCCTTGATGAACAAAGCCACACCACCCCCTCTTTTACTATCATCTCTGTTCTGACTGAAACATCTAAATCCTGTAATCTGCAACAACCATTCCTGTCCCTCCTCTAGCCATGTCTCTGAAATAGCCACAACATTGAAATCCCAGGTACCAACCCATGCTGCAAGTTCACCCACCTTATTCTGGATGTTCCTGGCATTGAAGTACACACATTTCAAACAAACATCCTGGTTGCTGATGCCCTCTTGTGACCTTGTAAACCTATCCCTGACCTCATTACCTTCAACCTCCTGCACACTGGAACTACAATTCAGGTACCCATCATCTTGCTGCATTATTTTAAACCCCCTGAAGAGCGTTAGCAAATTCCTCCCCACCCAGGATATTGGTATCCCTCTGGTTCAGGTGAAGACCATCTTGTTTGTAGAGGTCCCATCATTCCCAGAAAGAGCTCCAATTATCCAGGAATCCAAAACTCTCCTTCCTGCACCATCCTTGCAGCCACATGTTCAGCTCCACTCTCTCCTTGTTCCAAGTCTGTTTGTTCTAGCTCTAAACTTCCATCCTAGCTCCCTGAATTTTTGCCTTAGATCCCCAACTTTCTTCCTACTATGTTGTTGGTGCCTTTGTGGATCACAACTTGGGGCTGCTCCCCTCCCCCCTCATCCCGAAAACATGATCAGAGACATTATGAATCCTGGCACCTGGGAGGCAACAAACCAATCATGAGTCTCTCTCGTTCCCACAAAATCTCCTATTTGTCCCCCTAGCTTTGGAGTTTCCAATTACTAAAGCTCTGCTCCTCTTCTCCCTTCCTTTCCAAGCAGCAAGGACAGACTCTGCGCAAGAGACCTGTGCCCTATTGCTTACCCCTGGTAGGTTGCCCTCCCACCAAAAGTATCCAAAACGTTATACTTGTTTTTGAGGAAACCACCACAGGAGATCCCTGCACTGCCTGCCGCTTCCCTTTCCTACCCCTTACGGTAACCCATCTGTCTTCTTCACATAGCCGTGGAGTAACTATCTCCCTGTAACTCTCAATAACCCCCTCGGCCTCCCAAAGGATCCGAAGTTCATCCAGCGCCAGTTCCCTAACATGGTTCTCGAGGAGCTGGAATTGGGTGCACTTCCCACAAATGAAGTCAGCAGGGACACTGGAGGTGACCCTTATCTGCCACAGAACGCAGGAGGAACATTCAACTTCCCTAACCGCCATTCCCACTATTCTAAATTCCCAAATAGACCGCTGAAAAATGTGAAACTCGAAAGAAAGCACTTACCACCTTACCAACCGATGTACAGGACAATTTTTTGGTTAGAGGAGGAGGATGGGTGGGAAACACTACCCGATTAGTGTTTTGGGTAAAGCAACCGCCCAAATGTGTAACCTTGTGAGCAGCCTCCTGCTCAACGCTCCTGTGCTTCCTGCTGCTGGAACAACAAACTACAGTCAGCAACGTATCTCATCGATAAATTTCACAATCCTGAAAACATTGGCCTCTAAGTGATTAAGTTATATTGTTCCAAAAAGGAAGCATAAAACAGCAAGATCCTGTTTGTTATAAAAAAAATTGTGAACACCATTGTGTGATGAAGAGTTGCTTTGACACTTCTGTTTCTGCAAACGTGTTTTTGCAGGTCGAAGGATTTGTGCTGGTGAGACCCTGGCTAAAATGGAGCTGTTCCTCTTCTTTACTACACTGATACAAAAATTTAAGTTTCATGTCCCACCGAATGTTAGTGAACTGGAACTCGAGTCTGGAGTGGGTTTTACTTCGTACCCAAAGTACCAAACTGTGTGTGCTGTGCGTCGCTGATGTAGCCACCTCATTCATGATTTAACGTGATTTTCATTTGCACAAACATTTAATCATCTGAATAAAAGTATTCCCTTGTTTCTTCACACAGTGCCTGTCAAATTGGGTTGAGTCAACATCATTATATTTACTTCTATGATGTGACATTCACTGTACAAACTAGCTTTGTCACAAAACACAAAGGAGTTAGAAGGATCAGTGAATTAAGAAACATGACTGTGAATTTCCTGAAGTTGCCCAGTGATTTATGCCCCAATTTTCATCACATAAATGACATCAAATCCTTAATTTTGAAGTTAAGTTTAATAATTTGTTAGAGTCCCTGATTAATTGTCCATAGGATATATTGAATAAAATATCTCTCTCAACCGAACCTATGTAGTTGTTTGTGTTAAAGAGCTGGGTGTTTGACATTAAGTAATGGGAGGGTACTAAATCAGTTGTATCATTCCCAAGTTTGAGTGACAAATGCATTACATAATTTCATTGATCTGTATAAACACAGCTTTCATTACACAAGCATTTACCATCGATCATTCTTAAATGGCACCTCCCAATGAAATTCGCCACCTACCCCACCAATTTGCCTGTTTGCTTAATGTATGATGGTGAACAGACATTTGTACAGTCTACAAATTACCCTGCAAAGTAAACATGAAGGTTGTCAACTCTGGACATATTCCTGGAGGTTTAATTATTTAACCTCAAGTCTCTGCCTAATGTCACTTCCATCAGTCGACCATCCTGTGTCCTGCCCAGCCAATTATTGAAGAGCCTCTTTCTTACACAGTTTGATCATTCTTCACAATCAGCCTTTTATTCCCCCATTATCTTTTCTTTACATAAATAGTAACTTCTCAAAAAAAAATCATGCTAGCAAGATTTGAGAAGATTTGTAGCTCAGGTTGAGGTTCTGGATGTGAATTCCGCAAGCAAATTCACATCTTAAAAAATCATGTCCCTGTGATATTTTTGCTGAGTTGAACATATCAACGTTTTGGGGATTCATCTTTAATTCCTGGAGACTTGAGACAGTTTGAGGGTTGACAACAGTGCACTGGCCTTCAAACTTTTAGATAATTTGCAAGGTTACTTTCTGGCAGGGAAAATGGATACTGATGGTTCATGTAAGATTTTAATCCATTTGGTTAAGCTGCATTCAATTCTGGTCACCACATTACAAAAAGGGTGTGGAAGATTTGGAGAAGATGCAGTAGAGGTTTATCATGCTGCTGCTTGGAAGAGAAGGTATGAGCTACATAAGGAGAGGCTGGTCAAACTGGGATTGTTTTCTCTGGAGTGGCAGAGTCTGAGAGGAGACCTGATAGAAGGTTGTTAGTCAGGATCTTTTTCCCAGAGATGAAACATCTAATACTAGAGGGCATGGGTTTCAGGTAAGAGGGAGAAGTTCAAATGAGATGGGAGGGGCAAGTCTTTAACACGGAGAGAGGTAGGTGCCTGGAACATGCTTCCATCTGAAGGCAGATATGACGGCAGTGTTTAAAGGATTTTTACATAAGCACATGAATAAATATATCCCTCCAGGGCTCTGGGCCATCGGCAGACAGAAGGGATTAGTTTAACTCGATGTCATGTATGATACAACACTGTGGGCTGAAGGGTCTGTTCCATGCTGTACTGTTCAATATTCTATAATTATATATATTTTAGTCTACTTTTCAGTTTTGTCTTTAGGACACGTTTAAATCATAGAATAATAATGTATGGAAGGAGGCTTATTGTGTTTATTGCTGACTCTTTGATGCAGATATCCATACTCTTTCCACGATAAGCCCGGGGAAGTAATCCCAGTTGGGTATTTATACTTTTGGAAGTTCTGATTAAGGCAGCAAAATCCAATTCTTAATCCAATCCAATTCATAATCCAATTCGCTGTGTAATTTTTTTCTCAGATAGCCTTGGAAATTTTGATAATTAAATTGATGATCCTGATGCCATTGGAAGCAGATTTTCTTTATCTGTGATTAAATATTTCATGATTTTGTAAACTATCAAATCGTTTCCATGCTAAATAACTTTGTTGTCCCAAAATATGGTTCAGTAGTTGATGAACTCTTGTTGCTGTGCTCTTAATAAATTAGATGTTGCAATGTTCATTGTGTATCATTTACTTTCTTTATCATCCAAGCCTTGAATGTCAATTTTATCCTTGTATTCACTGTCTCCTTTTAGTAAGTTCAGGTGTTAACATTGAAGTCTATTGTTTAGTTTCATTTGATCACAGGGGTTGGTTAGTTTTAACAATCAGCAAATGCTGAGAAGCTGTAAATGCTGCATTGTAGGTCAGGACTACCCTGAAACATTGGCTGCAGCTCTGCTTTAAATAAGGTTTTTTTTGAGGTTGAGATGTCATACTGTTCACTCATGCAGTAGGGGTTAGAGTGGCACTGTGGCCCTTCACCCCCATTTTGCAGACTGTAGCGAAGGACAGTGGTGGTAGAAGATTGAAATATTTTCCTCAACATATTTGACCAGAAATCTCTCAGAGTGGGAGACCAACTGTTCACAATTTGGAAAGATTTGCAGGTTGAAGCTCAAACTATTTGGCCACATTATGAACATCTCTTCCTCACTCATTAAGTTGTGCCATCGAGACCTCAGAATCAAACATTCTGAATAAGACAATCCCTTCATTTTCAGGAACCAGCCTAGTGAGCCTTCACTGAATTCTTCCGATGTAAGTGAATCTCTCCTTCAGCAAGAGTTCAAACCAGAATATTCCATATGTGGTCTAACCAGTGCCCCGGACAGTTCTAGTAAAATGTCCTTGATGTGTACTTATATCAGAATGTTGGACTGTTACTTTAAGAGTCTGATTTACACAATGTGATAATGACGTTACCAGCCAGTTTGGAGGAATACAATACAGACTCGCTTGCTGTCCGGTGGAGTGAACATTTGCTTAAAGTTGCCTTCACAGTTTGTCATACTGTACTCTTTATGCCAGATTTTTTGGCTACTCACTCAACTTATTTATATCTGTCTGTAGTTCCCAATTAGTAAGCTCCCTACGACATTTTCAGAATTTATGTTCTTGCCTATCTTTCTGTCATCTGCAAATTTAGCTAACATGTCGTTGTTCCTCTTACATAAATCATTGATGTAAATGTTAAAAAACAGAGGTCCAGCAGAGAGTTCTGTCAGTCTCCACTCATCACAATCTGCTAGACAGAAAAAAAACTCTATGCTCTCTGTTTGCTGTCAGCCAGCCCATCCTCTGGTCATGCACGTCCTCTGTTACCTCCTGCATCATGAGCTCCTTTTTTGCACAATAACCCTTTATGTGGCTTCCTGTCAAACATCTTCTGGAAATCCAAGTGTGACATGTCTCCAGGCTCTAACTTATCCACAGTACATGATGCTCCCTTAAGGAACTTCAATAAATTGGTTAAGCATGATTTCCCTTTCACTAATCCACGCTGACCCTTGTAACCTTTATCTTTCCTTCAGGTATAACCTCCTCTGTGCTCGAATTCTGACATTGCCTGAAGGGCAGACCTCAAGCTAACCAGCCTCTACTTTCTTGTTCCCAGCCTCCCTCTCTTCTTGAATTGAAGAGTTTTATTTACTCCTTTCCAGCCTAATGGAACCTTTCCAGAATCTAGGGTACTTTGGAAAATGAACACTAATGCGTCTGCTACCTCATTAGCCACCTCTTTTAAGACCTTAAAGTTAAGCCTACCAAGGCCCAGGGACTTGTTAGCTCAGAGTTTCAGTTTGTTCAGTACTGTTTCCCAAATGACTGTAATGTCACCATGTTTCTGACTCTCTTCAATATAAATGATTTGGATGAGAGTTTAGGAGATATGGCTGGTATGTTTGTGAATGACATGAAGATTGATGGTATAGTAGACAGTGAAGTCAGTTATCTGGGAATGCAGTGAGATCTCGATTAACTGGGCCAGTGGGCTGAGCAATGGCAGATGGAGGTTAATTTAAATAAGTGCAAGGTGTAGTATTTTGATAAGGCAAACCAGGGCAGGACTTACACAGTCAAAGCTGGAGCCCTGGGGAGTGTTAGAGAGCAAAGAGATTGAAGGGATCCTTGAGAATGGAGTCACAGATAGACAGGTTGGTGAAGAAGGCGTTCAGTATGTTACCTGTCATCAGTCAGCGCACTGAGTATAGGATCCGTGCTATTTTGTTGCAATTGTAGAGAAGGTAGATAGCCATCAGCTTTTCCCCATGGTAGGAGAATCTAAAAATAGAGGGCGAAGGTTTATGGCGAGAGGGGAAAGTGGGGCAATTATTTCAAACAGATAATGGTGATTGTGTTGAATGGCCTGCCAGAGGTAATTCTGGAAGTGAGTACAATTTCATCATTTAAGAAACAATTAGACAGGTACATGGATGGGAGATTGATGGAGGGATATGGACAAAAACAGACAAATGGGACGAGTTCAAATAATGAAACTGGGCAAATTGGGTTTCCTTGCTGTACACCTCTATGACTCCAGAATAACTGTTCCAGTACAGTTTCAGCATTGGCATCTACCTGACAATGTGATGAATTGCACAGTTGTGTCCTGAGCAGGACAAACCCAACTTGGTTAATTACCACTCCATCAGTCCACTGTTGATTATCAGTAAAGTGATGGAAGGTGTCATCAAGCAGCACCAGCTCAGCAATAACCTGCTCAGTGACGCCCAGTTCGGGGCCCGTCAGGGCTACTCAGCTCCAGACCTCATTTACAGCCTTGGTCCAAACATGGACAAAAGAGCTGAATTCCAGAGGTGAGGTGAGAGTGACAATCCGTGACATCAAGGCCAGATTTCAATGAGTGTGACATCAAGGAGCCCGAGCAAAACTGGCATCAATAGGTATCAGTGGCAAACTCTTCACTGGTTGTGGTTGTGGTTATTGGAGATCAGTCTTCCCAGCTCCAGGGCATTCCTGGAGGAGTTCCTCAAAGTACTGTCTTCATCCCATCCAAAGCAACCAATCTTCAATGTCTTCATCAATGACCTTCCATCCATCATAAGGTCAGGAGTGGGAATATTTGTGAATGATTTGGGGTGTCATGGTGGCTCAGTGGTTAGTACTGCTACCTCACTGCACCAGGCACCCGGGTTCGATTCCACCTTTGGGAAACTGTTGGTGTGGTGTTTGCATTTTCTCTCCTGCTTCCACACCTTAGAGAATCTATGTTCTATGTTGATTGCACAATGTTCGGCAGCATTTGTGACTCCTCAGATACTGAAGCAGCCCATGTTCAAATACAACAAGATCTAGATAATACTGGATTAGTGGTGCTGGAAGAGCACAGCAGTTCAGGCAGCATCCAACGAGCAGCGAAATCGACGTTTCGGGCAAAAGCACTTCATCAGGAATAAAGGCAGTGAGCCTGAAGCATGGAGAGATAAGCTAGAGGAGGGTGGGGGTGGGGAGAGAGTAGCATAGAGTACAATGGGTGAGTGGGGGAGGAGATGAAGGTGATAGGTCAAGGAGGAGAGGGTGGAGTGGATAGGTGGAAAAGAAGATAGGCAGGTCGGACAAGTCAAGGAGACAGTTACTGAGCTGGAAGTTTGAAACTAGGATGAGGTGGGGGAAGGGGAAATGAGGAAGCTGTTGAGGTCCACATTGATGCCCTGGGGTTGAAGTGTTCCAACGCGGAAGATGAGGCGTTCTTCCTCCAGGCGTCTGGTGGTGAGGGAGCGGCGATGAAGGAGGCCCAGGACCTCCATGTCTTCGGCAGAGTGGGAGGGGGAGTTGAAATGTTCAGCCACAGGGCGGTTTGGTTGATTGGTGCGGGTGTCTCGGAGATGTTCCCTAAAGTGCTCTGCTAGGAGGCGCCCAATCTCCCCAATGTAGAGGAGACCACATCGGGAGCAACAGATACAATAAATGATATTGGTGGATGTGCAGGTGAAACTTTGATGGATGTGGAAGGCTCCTTTAGGGCCTTGGATAGAGGTGAGGGAGGAGGTGTGGGCACAGGTTTTACAGTTCCTGCGGTGGCAGGGGAAAGTGCCAGAATGGGAGGGTGGGTCGTAGGCGGGTGTGGACCTGACCAGGTAGTCACGGAGGGAACGGTCTTTGTGGAAGGCGGAAAGGGGTGGGGAGGGAAATATATCCCTGGTGGTGGGGTCTTTTTGGAGGTGGCGGAAATGTCGGTGGATGATTTGGTTGATGCGAAGGTTTGTAGGGTGGAAGGTGAGCACCAGGGGCGTTCTGTCCTTGTTACGGTTGGAGGGGTGGAGTCTGAGGGCGGAGGTGCGGGATGTGGACGAGATGCGTTGGAGGGCATCTTTAACCATGTGGGAAGGGAAATTGCGGTCTCTAAAGAAGGAGGCCATCTGGTGTGTCCTATGGTGGAACTGGTCCTCCTGGGAGCAGATACGGCGGAGGCGGAGAAATTGGGAATACGGGATGGCATTTTTGCAAGAGACAGGGTGGGAAGAGGTGTAATCCAGGTAGCTATGGGAGTCGGTGGGTTTGTAAAAAATGTCAGTGTCTAGTCGGTCGTCACTAATGGAGATGGAGAGGTCCAGGAAGGGGAGCGAGGTGTCAGAGATGGTCCAGGTAAATTTAAGGTCAGGGTGGAATGTGTTGGTGAAGTTGATTAATTGCTCAACCTCCTCGCGGGAGCACAAGGTGGCGCCAATGCAGTCATCAATGTAGCGGAGGAAGAGGTGGGGAGTGGTGCCGGTGTAATTACGGAAGATCAACTGTTCTACATAGCCAACAAAGAGACAGGCATAGCTGGGGCCCATACATGTGCCCATGGCTACGCCTTTGGTCTGGAGGAAGTGGGAGGATTCAAAGGAGAAATTGTTAAGGGTGAGGACCAGTTCGGCCAAACGAATGCGAGTGTCAGTGGAAGGGTACTGTTGGGGACGTCTGGAGAGGAAAAAACGGAGGGCTTGGAGGCCCTGGTCATGGCGAATGGAGGTGTAGAGGGATTGGATATCCATGGCGAAGATAAGGCGTTGGGGGCCGGGGAAACGGAAGTCTTGGAGGAGGTGGAGGGCGTGGGTGGTGTCTCGAACGTATGTGGGGAGTTCCTGGACTAGGGGGAATAGGACAGTGTCAAGGTAGGTAGAGATGAGTTCAGTGGGGCAGGAGCATGCTGAGACAATGGGTCGGCCAGGGTGGTCAGGCTTGTGGATCTTGGGAAGGAGGTAGAACTGGGCAGTGAGGGGTTCCCGGACTATGAGGTTGGAAGCTGTGGGTGGGAGATCTCCTGAGGTGATGAGGTTCTGTATGGTCTGGGAGATGATGGTTTGGTGATGGGGGGTGCAGTCATGGTCGAGGGAGCAGTAGGAAGAGGTGTCCTCGAGTTGGCGTTTGGCTTCAGCGGTGTAGAGGTCAGTGCGCCAGACTACCACTGCGCCCCCTTTATCAGCTGGCTTAATGGTGAGGTTGGGATTGGAGCAGAGGGATTGGAGGGTTGCGCATTGTGAGGGTGAGAGGTTGGAGTGGGGGAGGGGGGACGACAGGTTGAGGCGGTTAATGTCCCGGTGGCAGTTGGAAATGAAGAGGTCGAGGGCAGGTAATAGGCCAGCGCGGGGTGTCCAGGTGGATGCAGTGTGTTGGAGGTGGGCGAAGGGGTCCTCGGAAGGTGGGCGGGAGTCCTGATTGGGAAAGTAAGCTCGGAGGCGGAGGCGACGGAAGAATTGTTCGATGTCACGTCGTGTATTAAATTCATTGATGCGTGGACGGAGGGGGATGAAGGTGAGTCCTTTGCTGAGGACTGATCGTTCGTCCTCAGTGAGTGGGAGGTCTGGAGGGATGGTGAAAACTCGGCAGGGCCGGGAGCTGGGATCTGGTGTGGGTGTGGAGCTGGGAGTGGGGTCGGAGCCAGTACCTGGAGTGGGTGTGATGGTGTGGGGAATAGGGGTGGAGGCAGGAACAGGGGTAATGTTCCCCTCTGGGCTCTGGGGTGTGGGGATAGTGACAGTGGGGTCTATGGGGGGCATGTCAGCAGAATGCAGGTGAGTGGCGCAGGTGGAGGCAGAAGTGGTGGTGATCATGGCAGTAGGGGTGGCGGAAGTCACTGAGCATGTGGCATCAGTGATGATGTGAGGGCCGGAAGTGGCTGTGGGAGTGGCCATGATGTGGGCGGAAGTGACATCATCACTCAGCGTGGGGGTGGTAGCTGCATCAGCTGCATGGCTAATGGTGTTTCCGAGGCCAGGGGAATCTTCTGGAATGTTTGAGGAGCGCTGGTTATGGAGGTGGGTGGATAAAAGTTTGTTGTACTTACAGTTTTTAATGTTTGAGATGGAATTGAAATACTGTTTGTTGAGAGTATGAATTCTCCTGAGGATGTAGTACAGAGTGGGTCCTTTGCAATTCTGAGAGAGTGTGGCCCTCAGCTGACGCAGGGCTGACTGTAGAGAGGTTAGGTGACGGCGCAGTGCTGCAAGCGTGGAGCGGAGGATCTTGAAGGAGAACTGTTGCTGGTGTTTTTGAATCTGTAGTCTGTACTGTTTGTCCTGTTCAGGTCTGAACTCTGCTGGTTTAAAGGTGGTCTGGAGTCCGTGTGGGATGAGTTGGTTACGGAGGCATGCACTGAGGAAGCAAATGTGGCTGTGGTACCGAGTTTGTTTCACAACATGGTTGAAGAGCTTCAGAGCAGAGGAAATGACCTGGGAGTTGCAGTGGGAGAGGGACTCCCTGAGATTCTTGTAGAGAGAGGAGGAAAACTTCTTCAAGGCAGGCATCCTTGCAAGAGGATTCGCAGTAGGGTTAAAATCAACAAGGTAAAAACAATGACTGCAGATGCTGAAAACCAAATACTGGATTAGTGGTGCTGGAAGAGCACAGCAGTTCAGGCAGCATCCAACGAGCAGCGAAATCGACGTTTCGGGCAAAAGCACTTCATCAGGAATAAAGGCAGTGAGCCTGAAGCATGGAGAGATAAGCTAGAGGAGGGTGGGGGTGGGGAGAGAGTAGCATAGAGTACAATGGGTGAGTGGGGGAGGAGATGAAGGTGATAGGTCAAGGAGGAGAGGGTGGAGTGGATAGGTGGAAAAGAAGATAGGCAGGTCGGACAAGTCAAGGAGACAGTTACTGAGCTGGAAGTTTGAAACTAGGATGAGGTGGGGGAAGGGGAAATGAGGAAGCTGTTGAGGTCCACATTGATGCCCTGGGGTTGAAGTGTTCCAACGCGGAAGATGAGGCGTTCTCCACATTGATGCCCTGGGGTGAAGTGTCCAGTCTTTGGCTGATAAGTGGTGGGTAAAATTTGTTCCACACAAATGCTAGGCAATGACCATCTCCATCTTCAATAAGAGAATGGGGTTATAATGAACATCCTGGGGGTTACCACTGAGCAGAAATTCAACTGGACTTACCACATAAGTACAGTGGCTACAAGAGCAGGTCAGAGACCTGGAATACTGCCAGAATTAACTTGCCTCCTGACTCCCAAAGCCTGTCCACTGTCCATAACGCACAAGTTAGGAGTGTGTTGGAATACTCCCCACTAGTCTGGATGTGTGCAGCTCCAACAACACTCTAGAAGCTTGATTCCATCCTTGAAAAAGCAGTCTGCTTGATTGGCAACACATCCACAATCACCCAGACTCTCCACCACTGACAGTCAGTAGCAGTAGTGTGCACAGTCTACCAGATGCACTGCAGAAATTCACCAAAGATCCTCACATAGCACCTTCCAAACACATTGTCAGTTCCATTCCAAAAGATAAGGACAGCAGGTACATTGGAACATTAACACCTGCAAGTTCCTTGCAAGCCACTCACTTGGAAATACATTGCTGTTCCTTCACTGTGGCTGGGACAAAATCCTGAATTCCCTCCCTAAGGGCATTGTGGGCCTATCTACAGCACCTGGATTGCAGTGGTTCCAAAACGCAGCTCACCACCACCTTCTCAAGGCCAAATGGAAAGAGGTAATCAATGCTGGTCAGCCAGCAGCACCCACGTCCCACAGGGGGATTTTTTTTTGTTTAAAAATCGTTAAAATCGATATTAACAAACCTCTTCTTTCTGACTAGCGAGAATTGCCTTGCTATTCACACCATGTTTGGAGAATGGGACTTTAGTTTCTCTCTGCATTGTAAATTTCCTTTTTGCTGACTTTGCCTCATTTTCCCAACAGATTCAGCAATACCAGCATCGCTCACGGGTGTCTCTAGGTGAGAGGTGAGGGGGAATTTTAGTGATTGTTTGCAATTAACAAATTGGATTTTTGTGAGGGACAGAGTTTTCTTTCCTGCCTTCCAATTGGTTTGAAGGTCATTGCCACCCACTGTAGTTCATTACATAACAGGGCTTCGACAAGGGAAAGTTCAGATAATCCGAGAGTTTAAAACCACATCGATCAGTGACAGATTTCCCTTTGGAATCTTTTCAGTGCAGGAGCTGAGCTCGAATATAAACTGCGGCCCCTCCTGTTGCCAGTTTCGATCCCGGGATGTCGATTGTAAGTGTTTTCCCTGTGGATGCCGTCACCCTGGTGTTGCTGGGGGCTCTGACCATTATCCTCCTGCTGTATTTCAACAGCGGCTTGAAAAATCCTGGAGTCATCAACTTCCCCCCGGGACCCCCTTCTCTCCCAGTGATCGGGAACCTGCACATGTTGGATCTGAAGAAGCTGAACAAATCTTTGATGAATGTAAGAGGGAGTTTGACTCGGACAGTGAATCAGAGGCCTGGTTTGCTCTTTCCCATTTGTGTTCAGCGCTTGGGAATGTGAATTTCTACACTGAAGGTGTAATCTCAGTGAGTTATTGTCACCAATGCAAACCAACCAGAATCCAGCTGATATTACCCCGAAATTGACACCAAGTTGGCCAGGTAATGGAATTGAGTGTTTAAAGTTACTCAGGAATGAAAAGGCGAATATATTGCAACAAGAAAAAACAGAAGCGGATGTGAGAAATGGATTTGAAGCTGATGCCTTTGAAAGTTGTCTGAGGGTGAGCTGGAGCTGATGTGAATGTCCAGTGTAGATCCTGAGAGCTGGGGAGTGCTGCTGAGTGAGAGATCGATGTGTGGTTCATGGAACAGTCTGAAAGGTCACTGGTGTAATGAACAACAAATGGACGTGTCATGGAAAAACTTGTAATGATTTGTCATGTAAACCTTTTCTTGAAGCTATCTGAGAAATATGGCGAGGTAATTAGCATCAAGCTGGGACCCACAACTGCAGTGGTGCTGACCGGTTATGAAGCAGTGAAGGATGCTCTCGTCAACAATGCAGATGAATTTGGAGAAAGAGCACACATCCCAATATTTGAAGCGGTTTCAAAAGGACACGGTAATTTGCATCTTCACTGTTGTAAAACCTATCAGTTAAAATCAGACTGTATTCCGTCCCTGTTTGGATAATGAATATCTTTCAGTGTTTGGCAAAGTTTTTTTTAAAGTATTATGTTTTTAAGAACTTAGAAAGATAAAACTTAGAAAGATTGTAACTAATTCTGTGTAATTTCTAAAACGTATTGTTATGCTTAATCACATAATGTCCAATAATTATAACCGTTATATGACAATTGGGGATGTTAGCATGGGGATGTTTAGAAACTGCACTCGGCACCCTATTCTCCTTTATTTTCAAAATGACACTGATAATATTTTCAGCAATACACGAGGGTTATACTGGATGGTTGGGAACATAAATTGTTCAGACACTGTGTGACACTTTAGCTCATCTGTGAAATAGCTCACTTTTCACCTCGAATTTCTGAATATCTTTGGTTAACAGAAGCTGATTGAACACCAATCTCAAATTAATATTTGACCTAGCATCTACTGAGATTGAAGTTTCATGAAGATGGGTAGGAGGAGGCTTGTGTAGAGCACCAATGCTTCTAAAACACTTCTCAAACATGACCACTTCGGCCTGAACTCTCATCTGTTTACATATAAACAAAAGGCCTCTCAAAATCCTTTTCATCTCTGTAACAAACCAGACTGATTGGAGCCCGGCCTGGTTTATTACCCCTCTGAAAAAAATCAAGGACAGAATCTCCTTGAGCCAAGGAACAGCTTTTAGAAAAAAGAGACTAGCTTTGTGACACCTCACCCTCCCCGCTTAAAAAATGAACCATCAACACCAACATTAACACCGTGGGCGGCACGGTGGCACAGTGGTTAGCACTGCTGCCTCACAGCGCCAGAGACCTGGGTTCAATTCCCGCCTCAGGCGACTGACTGTGTGGTGTTTGCACATTCTCCCCGTGTCTGCGTGGGTTTCCTCTGGGTGCTCCGGTTTCCTCCCACAGTCCAAAGATGTGCATGTCAGGTGAATTGGCCAGGCCAAATTGTCTGTAGTGTTAGGTAAGGGGTAGATGTAGGGGTATGGGTGAGTTGCGCTTCGGCGGGGCGGTGTGGACTTGTTGGGCCGAAGGGCCTGTTTCCACACTGTATGTAATCTAATCTAATCTCAAAAGATGGCTCCATTTAAACCCTTCAAAACCCAGTTAGTAGTCTAAACACAGATACACTCTACTAACTAGAAACATGCACAACCCCATGCAAATTCAGGCCGTGGTACACCCAACACCGAACGCCCCCAAATCTCATTTGAGTTTCGATAACGCATCAGCAATCACATTTTCACGACCTACCACGTGCACAATTGTCAAACTGAATGGCTGCAACAACAAGCTCCATTTAAACAGCCTGGCATTTTTGTCCTTAAACTTTTCCAGAAATGTTAATGGATTGTGATCAGTGTGTGCGATTGTCTCAGATGCATTGCTGGTAATATAAACACTGAAATGTTGTAAGGCCAACACCAAGCTTAAAGACTTTCTCCACCGTTGAATATTTCTGTTGATGTACGTTCAAAGTCCTGGAAACATACCCAGTGAGTCTTTCTATCTCTTCATCGTCCGCCTGCAGGAGCATCGCCCCGACACCCACATCACTGGCATTGATAGTCACCATAAGACTTTATGTAATCTGGTGTGGCTAATACTGGGACAGTGGGTAATACAGTTTTTAGGCTGTCAAATGTCTTTTGACAGTCCACTGAACACTGAAACCTCTTGCCCTTTTTGAACAATTCAGTGCGCGGAGCAGCCACAGTGCTAAAGTTTGTTGTAGAGAAAATGTAGAGATTCACCAGGAGAAGTGGAGAGTTCTTCAAGAAGTCGGTCTTTTGTTTGCAAACAGAAAATCACAAATTCTTGATTGCCCACGAACCTAAGGGTCTGTGGCTCTTTATATCCTTTTGTTATCATGTTTTGTTAGCTTATCAGCATGCCTAACTGTGTTAGTCAGAGTTATCTCTCTCCAGATATATCATAAACCAGTGATGTTAGTTCCTGCTATCTCTCTACCTCTGCCACTTTTCCAACATTCTACTTAATATTATGATATTTTATGACCACTTCTGCCACAATGGTCTTCCATCCCAGGCCCTACTTAATATCATTCTAATGTCATGATTAGATATTTTACCACCCACCTACCACAATGGTCTTCTCTCATAGGCTGACCCTGCTAACTACTGATTAGATATTTATCGTCATGTCCTAAATACTTATTGTCCCGACCTGTCACAAACTGCCATGATGGTATTTAGCAGACAAGACTGACTTTACTAATTGTTGTTATCTCAGCCTGCCATAGTGACCTTTCAGCCCCAATCTGACTCTGCTAGCAGCAATCCACTATTCTTATCTCATTCTGTCACAGTGGCCCCATCCTGTCACAGTGACCTTTTGACTAGTGTAATATTCCACAGACTGCTTGTAACAGATCACCAGTGGTCTAATTCTTTAACCCTTCCCATGCTTTTCATGCTCTTTATTTTCCATATTCCCCCTTTGGGACCTACTGGTCTCACCTAGAGAAAGAAGCCAATAAGCTCAGACCCTCTGATGTCCAATACAAACAGTTTATGTCCCAACATGAACTGAATAATTTTTGGAGTCTGAGTCTTAAAGGGTTCTTCCTCCATTCCTGGAGTCCCTTGGGCCAAAACCCTGTCCTCCAATAACTAGAACAGGAAAAAAGACCCAAGACCCCTTACACTCTAGGACCTGTGAGTTCATCAGAAGTAGCATCAGGGTTCTCATGTGGACATGTCCCGTGCACCATGGCAGTTGTCAGGTTGTAATAGTAAAGCGGTGAGACTCCGTCAGAGGAGGATACACTTCCAGGGTTAGCTGAAATGACCACAAGCTGCCGTTAGGTGACGAGAACTAAGAAAGACTTGATAAAAGGTAAGGCACAACAAAAGACGACGGTGACAACAAGTAAAACTGCACCTACAATAAGACCAATCTTGACAAACCATTCTCCCCAAGACCCCAATATATTATTCAGCCAATCAAAAGCCTGATGACCAAACTCCACATTGGCTTTTAGCTCCTGGCTTAGATTCTTTAATTTCTCCATTGCTTTAGTAAAAGATCTCCCAGGGCTAGTGTTGTTAGGTATAAAGGTACAGCAATGTTACCCAAACGTCACACAAACCCTGCCTTTTTCTGCCAGTATCCAGTCTAAGGCCTGTCTGTTTTGCCATGATATTTTGGTGGTAGCGTCCAATTTCTCCCCTAAGGCTACAAGGGCGTTGACAGTATAGTTCTCATTGCGGGCCTTAAACTCATTAGACATACATCTCTGCTGTCCTATGCTATCAGTCCAAACCATTGGATCAGGGAGATACCATCGCTTAGTTCAGTGTAGAGCTGACTGACTAGCATCAAGCTGTACATAAAGCAATATAACAACCTTGTGTAGCAGCATTACATGGGCACAGCTGCCACTCCAGTCAGCAGGCAGCATTGGATGCAACCCTCCTTTCTTACCACATAGCCACGGCACAAACTTTCGGTAAAATCCACTCAACCCCAGGAACCATAGCATCAATTTTTTTGTCGACAGTTGGGAAATTCCCCAATTACTTTTGTTTTTGTGTCTGATGGGGCCATTTGTCCATGTCCAATAACATGGCCCAGGAAGATGACTTGGGCTTTGGCAAATTCACTTTTAGCTAAGTTAATCACCAGTCTGTCTTCTGAAAGTTGATCGAACAAGTCCGATAAATGCTGTAAATGTTCCTTCCATGAGTGACTAGAAATCACCAAATCATTAATATACACCACACTGTTGGGTAATCTGGCAATGACCTTATTGGACAGTCTCTGAAATGTGGCTGGAGCATTTTTCATACCAAATGGCATGACTTTGAATGGATATAAGGTAAAAACAATGACTGCAGATGCTGAAAACCAAATACTGGATTAGTGGTGCTGGAAGAGCACAGCAGTTCAGGCAGCATCCAACGAGCAGCGAAATCGACGTTTCGGGCAAAAGCCCTTCATCAGGAATAAAGGCAGTGAGCCTAAAGCATGGAGAGATAAGCTAGAGGAGGGTTGGGGGGGGGGGGGGGGGGAAGAGAGTAGCATAGAGTACAATGGGTAAGTGGGGGAGGAGATGAAGGCGATAGGTCAAGGAGGAGAGGGTGGAGTGGATAGGTGGAAAAGAAGATAGGCAGGTCGGACAAGTCAAGGAGACAGTAACTGAGCTGGAAGTTTGAAACTAGGATCAGGTGGGGGAAGGGGAAATGAGGAAGCTGTTGAAGTCCACATTGATGCCCTGGGGTTGAAGTGTTCCGAGGCGGAAGATGAGGCGTTCTTCCTCCAGGCGTCTGGTGGTGAGGGAGCGGCGGTGAAGGAGGCCCAGGACCTCCGAACTGGTCCTCACCCTTAACAATTTCTCCTTTGAATCCTCCCACTTCCTCCAGACCAAAGGCGTAGCCATGGGTACACGTATGGGCCCCAGCTATGCCTGTCTCTTTGTTGGCTATGTAGAACAGTTGATCTTCTGTAATTACACCGGCACCACTCCCCACCTCTTCCTCCGCTACATTGATGACTGCATTGGCACCACCTTGTGCTCCCGCGAGGAGGTTGAGCAATTCATCAACTTCACCAACACATTCCACCCTGACCTTAAATTTACCTGGACTATCTCTGACACCTCGCTCCCCTTCCTGGACCTCTGTATCTCCATTAGTGACGACCGACTTGACACTGACATTTTTTACAAACCCACTGACTCCCATAGCTACCTGGATTACACCTCTTCCCACCCTATCTCTTGCAAAAATGCCATCCCGTATTCCCAATTTCTCCGCCTCCGCCGTATCTGCTCCCAGGAGGACCAGTTCCACCATAGGACACACCAGATGGCCTCCTTCTTTAGAGACCGCAATTTCCCTTCCCATGTGGTTAAAGATGCCCTCCAACGCATCTCGTCCACATCCCGCACCTCCGCCCTCAGACCCCACCCCTCCAACCGTAACAAGGACAGAACGCCCCTGGTGCTCACCTTCCACCCTACAAACCTTCGCATCAACCAAATCATCCACCGACATTTCCGCCACCTCCAAAAAGACCCCACCACCAGGGATATATTTCCCTCCCCACCCCTTTCCGCCTTCCGCAAAGACCGTTCCCTCCGCGACTACCTGGTCAGGTCCACACCCCCCTACAACCCACCCTTCCATTCTGGCACTTTCCCCTGCCACCGCAGGAACTGTAAAACCTGTGCCCACACCTCCTCCCTCACCTCTATCCAAGGCCCTAAAGGAACCTTCCACATCCATCAAAGTTTCACCTGCACATCCACCAATATCATTTATTGTATCCGTTGCTCCCGATGTGGTCTCCTCTACATTGGGGAGACTGGGCGCCTCCTAGCAGAGCGCTTTAGGGAACATCTCCGAGACACCCGCACCTATCAACCAAACCGCCCCGTGGCCCAACATTTCAACTCCCCCTCCCACTCTGCCGAGGACATGGAGGTCCTGGGCCTCCTTCACCGCCGCTCCCTCACCACCAGACGCCTGGAGGAAGAACGCCTCATCTTCTGCCTTGGAACACTTCAACCCCAGGGCATCAATGTGGACTTCAACAGCTTCCTCATTTCCCCTTCCCCCACCTCATCCTAGTTTCAAACTTCCAGCTCAGTTACTGACTCCTTGACTTGTCCGACCTGCCTATCCTCTTTTCCACCTATCCACTCCACCCTCTCCTCCTTGACCTATCACCTTCATCTCCTCCCCCACTCACCCATTGTACTGTATGCTACTCTCTCCCCACCCCCACCCTCCTCTAGCTTATCTCTCCATGCTTTAGGCTCACTGCCTTTATTCCTGATGAAGGGCTTTTGCCCGAAACGTCGATTTCGCTGCTCGTTGGATGCTGCCTGAACTGCTGTGCTCTTCCAGCACCACTAATCCAGTATTTGAATGGATATAGTCCATTTCGCATTACGAAAGCCAAAATCGCCTTTGCCCTCTCTGACAGAGGTACTTGCCAGGAGCCTCTCAGCAACTCCAACTTCGAAGTGTAAGTTGCTTGTCCCACTTTTTTGAAATAGCCCCTCCAACTGTGGAATTGGATATGCATCAGTCTTTGTAACGGCGTTGACTTTGCAATAGTCCACACATAAACATTAGGTCCCATCTGGCTTTGGAACCAAGACTATGGGTGAGCTCCAGTCACTGTAACTCACTTTGTTTATGCCATCTTGGAGCATGCACTCCTCCTGGATCTGTGACAGTGTTACAGGGTTACGCCTATAAGGATGTTGCTTAACCGGAACAGCATCTCCTATATCTACATCATGCACAATTAGGTTAGTACTACCCAATTAATTTTTACATAGCTGCCCATGTGATAGTAATAACTCTTTCAGGTCATTTTGATTTTCTAGTGGAAAGTAACTTAATAACTTATCCCGATTTTTGACAACTTCCTCATTGTCTAATTTGATTTGAGGAATGTCCAATTCAGAATCTTCTGAACTTGGTTCTTCCTTCTCTGCTGTAATCATTCACACCTTCTCCTCTTGCTTTCCTTCCCTATCAAAATTCCTTTTTGAGCATATTTACATGACACACTCTGTGAGATTTCTTCCAGTCTGGAGTCCTTATCAAGTAGTTCACCTCACTCAATTTCTTCTCAATTTGATAAGGTCCACTAAACCTTACTTTTATAAGCTGACCTGTTACCTGGAAGTAACACCAATACCTTATCTGCAATTCAACATTGCGAATTTGTGATTTCTTATACACTTCCTGTTTCACTGTATGCTGTGATACTGTTAAAGGCTGTCTAGCCAACTCTCCAACTCTATTTAACCGTTCCCTAAAATTTGACACATGGTCCAAATGGGTAGTCTCTGAATTCTAACTTATTAATTTCTCCTTAATCAATTTCAAATGTCCTCTTACTTCATGCCCAAAAATTAATTCAAATGGACTGAATTTTGTCGATTCATTCGTGCATTTCTGATCACAAAAAGTACAAGTGGAATTCCCTTATCCCAATCACCTGGATAATCCTGATCATAAGCTCCCAACATGGCCTTCAGTGCTCCCTGTGATTCCAGATAGTACGCAGTAGATTTGAATTGTTTTCTTCCCAACTTACCCATAAACTCGAATAGTTTGCATGTCTAGTTTGATCCTTGATCTGACTGGATCTCTACTGGTAGTCTATATCTAGTTTTTTAAAAAATTAAGTAATAATTCTACAATCTGTTTAGCTGTGATGTTGCATAATGGGATTGCCTCTTGAAATCCAGTCGACACATCCATTATTGTTAGTAAACACTTATGCCCCCTTTTAGTTTGAGGTAGGGCACCTACGCAATCAATCAAGACTCTTGTGAAAGGTTCCTTAAACACTGGAATGGGTACTAAAGGTGCAGGTCTTATTACTGTCTGTGGTTTTCCGATTAGCTGACATATATGAAATTTCTGGCAAAATACAACTATATATTTACGTAGTCCATGCCACTAAAATGTCTTTGTATTTTAGCCTGTGTTTTCCGCACTGCTAAAACACCTCCAAGTGGTAGCTCATGCACCACTCGCAGCATCTCCTTTCTACAGCCTACCAGCAAAACAATTTGATGAATCTCTGTCCATTTCTCATCTGCTTGAATGTGTGATGGTCTCTATTTCCTCATTAAGACATCATTTGTTAATTAATAACACACAGGAATGTATTCACTTTCTTTCTCAGTAAATGCCTTTTGCTATAACTGTTTTAACTCCTCATCTTTCTGCTGTAATTCAATCAGCTTAGTAGAGCTACAGATACTGGCATATTTACCTACTTGCTCCTTCCCTGTTCCATTTATCTGATCAAAGAAAGTTTCAGATAACACTATGTCAGCTTTCTTATCGGTGCCTTTTGATCTCTCCTGCTTCAGCTTATGCCTCAGTGATCTTATGATCACACAATCAGGGAAAATTCCTGGATAAACATTCTATATGTCTTCAGTTGCCTGTATCTCCACTGGCTTCTCAACTGGAGTAGGCAGCACGCCTACCGGTGAATCAGCTATATCATTTGCAAGGACAAATTGTATTCCTGGAATTGAGAGCTTGTCCACTACTCCTACCACAAATTCTCCACTCTTCTCTGGACTCTCTAGCCTCACTTTACATAACTGGGCACTTTTTGTCTTACCATGACTTCATGTTACCAGTACCTTTTTTGGCAATAGACCCTCAGGAGTACATATCGCCTCATCCTTCAGCATTACAGACTGAATAATATTGTAACCTCCTTACCTACTACTCCTGGCCTACGTGAATACACTTTACCCTTGCATGCTTATGTTTTAAGCAGATCTGGCATTTACTTCTTAATCAACTTCTGTTCATCTTGTACACTCTGAGGCAGTTGTCTAAGTTGCCTTGTGCTTTTTGTTACTAGCCCAATAAAACCTCCAGGCTTGTCTGGTTTTCCTACATCTGGCTTTCTCCTAGCCCACCAGCACTGATTTTATGTCGGCAAACGTGAGGACTGCAGATGCTGGAAACCAGAGTTTAGATCAGAGTGGTGCTGGAAAAGCACAGCAGGTCAGGCAGCATCCAAGGAGCAGGAAAATCGAAGTTTCTGTCAAAAACCCTTTATCAGGAGTAGAGGCAGGGTGCCTGCAGGGTGGAGCGAGTGAGGAAGAGGAGGATCTAAACACTGATTTCATGTGCCCACTTTACTACAATGAAGACACCAGATCTTTTTAATTTCTTTGTCCCCCTCAAGAGTCTCTTTTTTAACTCTGTGGTACATTATCCTCATGATCTTCACTGAGATCTACCCTTCCCTTTCCACATGAGGATTTCTCTATGCCCCAGTTTCTATCCCTCATGGACTGAAATTGATCCTCGAAGCCAAACCGAGTTTTATGGACCAGCTCATAATCATCAGCCCCTTCAGCTGCGAACCTTGCTGTATTAACTCTCTGCTCTTCCACATGAGTTTGCACTACTTCAGGCAGTGAATTTTTGAATTCCTCCAAAATAATTACCTCTCTAAGGGCATCATAGGTTTGCTTGATTTTTATAGCTCTTATCCATCTATTGAAATGACTGTTTGACCCTTTCAAACTCAATATAGGTTTGACCAGGGTCCCTCCTTAGAGCCCTGAAACGTTGTCTATAGGCTTCTGGTACAAGCTCATGTGCACGTAAAATGGCTTTTTTCACCTTTGCATACTCTCCAGATAACTCCTCTGAGAGGGATGCAAATACCTCACTAGCCCTACCTACAAAACCCACATTGCCATTGGCCACTGCATTTGTTAAGCCACCTTTTCAAATGAGACGAAAAAGGCTTCCGCATCCTTCTCGTCAAATTCAGCCAATGCTTGAACATACTTAAACAAACAGTTTCTCACGAGGCTTCTGATTACCAGGGTCTGGATTAGTGGTGCTGGAAGAGCACAGCAGTTCAGGCAGCATCCAACGAGCAGCGAAATTGACGTTTCAGGCAAGAGCCCTTCATCAGGAAAGCTTTTTATTCCTGATGAAGGGCTCTTGCCCGAAACGTTGATTCCGCTGCTCGTTGGATGCTGCCTGAACTGCTGTGCTCTTCCAGCACCACTACTCCAGAATTTGGTTTCCAGCATCTGCAGTTATTGTTTTTACCTTTCTGATTACCAGGGGCTTGCTCATCCTCACTAAGCCTACCCTCAGCCTTTATCTCCAGCCTTTTAAGCTGACTTTCCTTTTTAAGCGCTAGTCTTTGAAGTTCAAAAGCTCACTCTTTTCTCTATCTCTTCTAGTGCTCTCTCTTTTTCCCTCTTCTGCTTTTAATTGTAAGTCAAACTGTTTCATTTCTGCTGCCCTTTCCTTATCTCTTGCCTCTAACTCTAGCTGCTTCATTTGCAATTGAATTCTTGCCATCTCTACAGATTCTGATGGTTTCTCCAGCGGGTTTAAATGCTGAGCTGCTGCTGTAATTATCTCTCTTCTCCTCACACAAGCAGGCAGTTCCAATTCCAGTTTATCTGCTAATTCTTGCAACTTGGTCTTATTCATTTTTTGCAAAACTTCCAAAGTCAGCGCATCCACATCCAGAAAGCTTTTGGCATCTGAAAGAGCCATTACTAACCCAAGTTTTGTCTACCCAACAAAACCAACACTCGAAATAAAGACACTAGCACCGAACACTCGCTGTTTTAAATCCCGCAAAGAGCCCCCAAACTGTTATGGAAAAGGCCAGATGACTCAAAATATTCTTAAACAGGCAGCCCCAGACCATAACTTTGCAGTTTGTTTTGGAAGTGTACAGTGAAAATTACCCAGCGTAAGATAGCTCGATAGCTACTAGATTTTAAAACAGACAAAATTTTACTCACACAATTAAAATGAAACACAAAGAACAGAATAAAAAATGCCTACAGAATGCAATCTATCCAAACTAGATTTAAATATACTATTCCAAATATACACAACAGTCCCAATAAGCAAACTCCCTTTATAACCCAGTATAAATGGAACACATGCTTACAGGTTGAAGTTGAAGGGCAGAAAGAGAGAGAGAGTTCCTACACAGCTCCCTGTTGAACTTCTCACCAGGTCAGACTGAACTAAACTGCTCAGCTCAGAAAGCTGACCACTCCTCTTTCTTTATACAGGTCACTTCTAAAGCCTGACCACTTTGGCCTGAAGTCTCATCTGTTTACAAATAAACAAAAGGCCTCTCAAAATCCTTTTCATCTCTATGAAACCAGACTGATTGGAGCCTGGCCTGCTTTATTGCACCTCTGAAAAAAATCAAGGACAGAGTCTCCTTGAGCCACTGAACAGCTATAGAAAAAAGAGACTAACTTTGTGACAGTTTTTTGACTGTTTAAATAAAAAAGCTTTTAAAGGTGTATGAGCATATGATGGTGCTGTGGAATGAAACATTCCCATGTTCGACCATCAATTCATCAATCCTGTGTTGAGTGTAACACAGCTTTTGAAGTTGTGGAGGGAGCCCATTGCATTGCCATACAATCTACACTCAGTGATGTCATAATCAGTTGCATTTTTGTCTCTGAGTCAGATAGTGTGGGCTAAAGTTTCATTCCAGACTTGAACGTATAATCCAGGTTAATACTCCCAGGTAGTGTAGGAATGCTATATTGTCAGAGGTACGCTTCTTGGAATTCTTCCCATCTTCTCTCTCCAGTGGGAGTAAAATGTCTCATGGTATTACTTAAAGTACAGTAGAATACTTTTTTTCCTGATGTCCTAGCTATTATTATGGTAAGTTATGAGGAAAGCTTATACAAATTATGCCTGTTTACTCTTAAAGGATGATCTGATCGAAGTCTTTGTGATATTAACAGGAAAATTATAAACAAGAAAAGAAACTGGAAAAGAAATGGGGTATAAACAGGAAAAACAGTAGGTACAGATAAACTGTTTCCATTGGTTGGGGATTCTAGAACAAGGGGCAGCAGAGTCTGAGAAGCAGGGCCAGACCAAGCAGGCAAAATGGTAGGAAGCACTTGTACACCAAGAGGATTGCAGTTGTTTGGGACTCTCTTCCACAAACGACAGTGGATGCTGGATCAGTTGCTAATTTTAAATCTGAGGTCGGTGATTTTTGTTAAGCAATGGAGTTTGGTCACAGGTCACCCAGGATCTCATTGAATCGTGAGATAGTCTTGAGGGGTCTCCTCTTCCTATGTTCCTATTCGTCCCTTCATCAATATCCTCTAAAATAAATAGTTAGTGGAAGCTCATTGTGTGTAACTTGGTTAGCGCATTTACTATATTCTAACAGTGAGTACACCTGAAAAGTAACTCAGTGACTGAAACATTTGGGATGCCTGGATGTTATCTCTAGAAGAGTTCTGTATAGAAATATTTACGACAAAAATGCAAACCTTTCTCACTTCATTGTGTCCTATTTCTTTCATTAGTCAGGCCCTTGATTCTATGAGGAAAATTGTCAGTTTAAGTGAGGATCACAAGAGTCACAGTGTTTGCTTCTTTCTGATGGATTTAATTTCAGGTATTACTTTTGGTCACGGGGAGTCATGGAAGCAAATGCGAAGATTTGCCCTCACCACATTACGAGATTTTGGAATGGGAAAGAAAACCATTGAAGACAAAATAATTGAGGAGTTAGATTTTCTGGTAAAAATCATTGAGGCTTATAAAGGTGAGTTTGTGTAAGGTTACCAAACAGAATTACCATTGTTTTTTTTCTCTGTATGCATTATTTATGAATGCCAATGTACATTAAAGAATCACAGAAATCTATATCACAGAAAGGGACCATTCAGGCCACTGTTTCTGCTAGCTCTATGCAAGAGCAATCCAAAACTAATTGCAATTCTTGTGGTATGCTCCCTCTACTCCAAATGTATGCATATAAATCACATCTGATGGAATAGAACAGCTAGTTCATAAATTTCAAGTTCATCCATCTCTCAATTTGTGAACTGTTCTGCAATTCTCTAGCTCAATTTGGATGTTGAAGGTTTCTTAAAATTCTGGTGAGTGTCAGCTATCTCCTATCTATCTTCATTCTATAGCCAAGGGAATAAGCTTCAGGGTCTTACCTGCAATTGTGGTTTCTTGTAAAGTGAAATACGACCATAGAAATCGGTATCCCATCACCAATTCACCTTTTATTTAATGTTGTGGTTCTGTTCGCCGAGCTGGGAATTTGTGTTGCAGACTTTGTCCCCTGTCTAGGTGACATCCTCAGTGCTTGGGAGCCTCCTGTGAAGAGCTTCTGTGATCTTTCCTCCGGCATTTGTAGTGGTTTGTCTCTGCCGCTTCCGGTTGTCAGTTCCAGCTGTCTGCTGCAGTGGCCGGTATATTGGGTCCAGGTCAATGTGCTTAATGATTGTATCTGTGGATGATTGCCATGCCTCTAGGAATTCCCTGGCTGTTCTCTGTTTGGCTTGTCCTATAATAGTAGTGTTGTCCCAGTCGAACTCATGTTGCTTGTCACCTGAGTGTGTGGCTACTAAGGATAGCTGGTTGTGTCGTTTCGTGGCTAGTTGGTGTTCATGGATGCGGACCGTTAGCTGTCTTCCTGTTTGTCCTATGTAGTGTTTTGTGCAGTCCTTGCATGGGATTTTGTACACTACATTGGTTTTGCTCATGCTGGGTGTCGGGTCCTTCATCCTGGTGAGTTGTTGCCTGAGCGTGGCTGTTGGTTTGTCTGCTGTTAGACAGGGGACGAAACGTCTGCAACACAAATTCCCAGCTTGGCGAACAGAACCACAATAACAAGCACCCGAACTACAAATCTTCTCCCAAACTTTGAACCTTTTATTTAAACTTGCATAGTACTTGACTGTTGTCCAGCTTCCTCACAGCCAGCTCCCAGAACGGATAGAGTCTCTGACACGCCTGTTTATTTCTTTCATCGTTTTGACAATTTCCACCACCAGGAAGAAAGGAAACACTCAATTGGCCAGTGACAAGCAGTGCCCTTCTCAAAAGGCAATGCTGCGTGATCAAACAGTGAAGGGAGGGCAGGGATTAAATCAAAATAGAGTTGGAGGGGGAAATAATACACTCCTCTCCTGCAGTGACACTCCTGTTTATTTATTTTTCTTTTTTTAATATTATCCACACACTACCGCCTAACTGCAGTAGTGCTTATTTATTCCCCCGCACCTATGTTGTGTGTGTGCAGGTGTGAGACACGGTGAAAGACACAAGGTGCATGAATCTTTATTCACTTTCCACCATCAGGAAGAAAAGAAACATCCAAGTGGCCAGTGACAAGCAGTGCCCTTGACATCAAAGGGCTATGCTGTGTGATCAAACAGTGAAGGGGAGGGCAAGGATTCAATCAAAATAGAATTGGATGGGATTCCACAGCACACTCCTGTTTACATCTGCCAATCAGGACCTAATTAACAGCCCAGTCAGGGAGCTCCTATTCTGAGGTCCACCTGGCTAACCTCATTACAATCACTATATAAAGGGTCAATATTCGATTGGGTGTAATATTTAAAATTTCTTTTGCAGGCCAACCGTTTAATCCAACTATCCAGCTGAACTCTGCTGTGGCCAATATAATTTGTTCTATCGTTTTTGGTGACAGATTTGATTATGAGGACGAAAAGTTTGTCAGTTTAGTAAAGAGAGTGAATGAGAACATTCAACTTGTCGGTTCACCTGTGGCCTACGTAAGTTTCATCTTTCATTTGAATTACATTCCAGAAGAGATCATTTGCAACTTGTAGTAAATGGAAGGGGTCTGTACGTGGAGCCTCATTAAATTTGTGGTGCAATATAATTGGCCATTAATTGCCCAATTAAGGCCTTTAACTGGCGTGAAGATAGGCAGGATGCACTAGGGCTGCCCCTCCTACACATAACAGGGTGGGTGGGTTTGGGGATGGGCAGGTGTGTGCCAGTGTCACCCACAAAGGTTTACAGCCTCCTGTGACTGTAAACCTGCTCATGAAACTATACCCATCAACTCCACTTTGAATAGATTCAATATATGCTGGCCTGGGGAGTAGATTCCAACAGTTAATGACACTTTGAGAGAACAAATCCGTCCCCATCTCTGTGTTTTTCAAACAGTGTCTTACTTTCAAATTTATAGTCTCAGTATTAAATACTTTGACAAGTGAAAATATCCTCTCAACTACCCATCAAGCGGCCTCAAACTCTTGAGTCTTTGGAAGTGACCTCTTATTTATTGAAACTGAAACAGAGGCCTGACCAACATAGAATGTGATCATTTGGACCAGTGATCCTTCTCCAATATCTTTGAAAGAATTATGCAATTGGTCCAAGACCCTTTCTCATTCCCATAATTCAACAAACTGATTTTTTTGAAATATTTATCCAATTCCCTTTTGAAAGTTATTGAATTTGTTTACACAACTGTTACAGGCATTGTATGATGAAAACTATAGTAAAAAGCTATAATTATTCAATGTTCACAAACCACTGTATTTATCAAAGATTGATAATGTTTAAAAGATTTATCTATTACTTATTTTGAAATTGCGATTACTTTGATGTGAGCAAGTAATTGGTTGTTTTCAATGTCTACCTTAATAACATGATGCTATTTTGATTCTGTAGCTGTACAATGCATTTCCACTCCTGAGATTCCTTCCAGGATCACACAATAAAGTGTTTACCAATACAGAACAGACTATGAATTTCCTCAAAGGCTTCTTCAAAGAAAATCGTCAGAAACTAGATGACAATGACCTGAGGAGTTTTATCGATGTGTTCATGATCAGACAACAGAAGGTAAACACCCCTTTGTTTTTCAGAGTTTTGCCGCCTTCCTAAAGTTATATTTATGTACTTCAGGAAAAAAAAGTCAACTTGATTCAGTTCAGCATTGGCCTGGTGGGCTGAATAGAACTCCTTTTTTTTTGCAAATGTATATGATTCTCGATAAAGGGTGTGAAAAATGTTGTTCTTTTTAGAAAGAGAATTGGCATCTACACTATGTCTTTCATCACACCAGGATGCCCCAAAGCATGTTACAGCTGATGAAGCAGTTTGGAAATGTTGTCACCAAAGATCAATAAATCTGGTCAGAACCTCATGGCTGTTTGTGAGAGTTTGCCCTGCTAAAATTGCTCATACACTTCCTACATTATACTAGTGGCTGCACTACAAAAAGCACTTGTTATTGACTTTAAGTTGCTTTGGGGCATGTTAAAGTCTTGAAAAGCACAGTGGAATAGATTTCTTTGTGATACATTGACCTGAGAGGAGACAGCACCTCAGAATAACATCTTATCTGAAAGACTGCACCTCTGACAGTTTGGCCTTCCTCAGTACTACACTGGAGTAAACATACAGAAGCCTTGTTTTCCTGGCCCCTATTCTGAGCTGCAATGCCCAATAATCAATGTGTCAGATTAAGTATGCATCATAGGACTTACAGTACAGGTCTCAATTCAATTCTGAGCTGTTGCATTGTTAATCTTGCTTTCAGGGATCAGTGAACCATAATTCATACTTTCATGAAGACAACTTACTGACCTCGACGAATAACCTGTTTGCTGCAGGGATGGAGACCACCTCAACCACACTTCGTTGGGGAATGCTTCTGATGATGAAATATCCAGAGATCCAGAGTAAGAAGTACTCTGATTGATTCCACTCTGGAGCTGACCTTGTTAGATGGTTTTCAGTGTCTCCTATTCTCTGTTTATTGTGATTTGAGATTTTGATGTTGTTCAAAAATATCGTGGCAGTATTTCCAATGACTTTAAAATGTGCTCGGATTGCAGAAAAGGTTCATGAGGAAATTATCAGAGTTATTGGATCGGAACGACATCCCAGAGTTGAAGATCGGAAAGACATGCCGTACACTGATGCAGTGATCCATGAAATCCAGAGGTTTGGGGACATCGTACCACTGGGCTTAACACATGAAACAACAGTGGATGTAAATTTCAGAGGATACTTCATTCCAAAGGTACCCTTAGGAAAGGCTGGCTGCATTCAGGGCCTGATAGACAGACAATAGGGAGGAAGAAAGGGTACATTGAAACCTGGTGCACTGTGCACCATGAGTACCTGAATGATTCAAGCTCATCAACTTACACGCACCATGTTATTTAGAATAATATGGCAATGTCTGACTGCATTTGGGTAGTTTATTAATGTTGCAATATGTGCAGGTAGTGGAGAAAAAGAGGAGGAGTGGAGAACTAAATTGAAAAGAATTGGCTTGAGTACAAAATTTGCTATTTGCACAGCTCCTCTTAATGTAGTAAAGCAACCCAAGCATATCTACAGGAGTTATTGAAGAATAATTAACACCAAAAGCTATAAAACTATATACATAGATATGCAGCCAAAAGCTTAGTTGAAAGGCAGGTTTTAAGGAACTTGTTAAAGGAGGAGAAAGAAATAGGGGATCCCAGAGATTAGGACCCAGACTGCTGCAGGTACAGCCACCAATCCTGGAGCAATTCAAATCAGGAAACTCAGGGGACTACAATTAGAATGGAAATGATATTTCTAAATTTCAAATACATTTATCAATGAGCAACTGTGCGATTATTTTCAACAGTACCTTTGTATTTTAATAATAAAAACATAATCCAGAAATGATATTTTAATATTTGTAGGGAACCCATGTAATCCCATTGCTGTCCTCTGTGCTGTTTGATAAAACCCAATGGGAAAAACCAAATGAGTTCAACCCATCTCACTTTCTGAATGCTGAGGGCAAGTTTGTGAAGAGAGATGCCTTCATGCCCTTCTCTGCAGGTAACATCTCTTATTAATTTTTGAATGATATGTGAGTGAAATAATCCATCCCTGGCTGGGGAGAATTAGGTCTAGGAGATGCATCATTGAGTGAATTTTAGTTCTGTTAGGGTGGCACAATAGCTCAGTGGTTAGCACTGCTATCTCCCAATGCCACTGACCCTCCCCGTGTGTGTTTGTGGGTTTCCTCCGTGTGCTTGGTTTCCATCCACAGTCCAAAGGTGTGCAGGTTAAGTGGATTGGCCATGCTAAATTGCCCATAGTGTCCAGGGATGTGCAGGTTAGATGGGTTAGCCATGGGAAAAGCAGAATTACAAGGATAGTGGTAGGGCGATGAGTAGGGTGGGATGCTCTTTAGAGCTGTGGACTCGATGGGCTGAATGGCCTGCTCCCACACACTGTAATGATTCTGTTTTGGGGAGAAAGACATTGCTGAGTGCGCCACTGTCCAAACAGAGTCCGATGCAATATCTGTGCACATAGTTTTTAACTGGAGTATTGAGTCGCAATCAGGAATGGGAATCTGGGGTAATCTGTCTTTTCCCTAAGACTGCAAAAACTTATTTGTCTCTATAAAGGTGAGATTAATTGCTGGCACACCGGAAATGAACAAGTTTTCTTGGTTAAACATGTACCTTTTCCAACTGTAGGGCTGTTTAAAATGCCTGTCATCATTATTCTAGAATTATGATCACTGTTGAAATGTTGGGAATCTCTGCGGCCAATACACAATGGCAGACATGACTGCAATTTAACATGTCCACTGGAAACTAGCCCCTATGACAATGCAGCTCTTGATTAGTACCACAGTGAGAGCACCAGCCTCAAATTTGTGCCTCAGGTTCTGGTGTGGCGCTTCAACTTCCAGCCTTCAAGATGAGAGTACTACTCATACAACACAGAATGTTACAGCGCAGTACAGGCTCTTTGGCCCTCAATGTTGTGCTGACCCGATACCCATCTAACCTACACCATTCCATTATTATCCACATGTATGTCTAATGCCCATTTAAATGTTCTTAACGTCGGCGAGTCTACTATTGTTGCAGGCAGACTGTTCTACGCCCCTACTACACTGAGTAAAGAAACTACCCCTAATATCTGTTGTAAATCTACCACCTCTCAATTTAAAGCTGTGTCCCCTTGTGTTAGCCTTCACCATCTGAGGAAAAAGGCTCTCACTATCCACCTTATCTAAACCTGTGATTATCTTATATGACTTGATAAGTCACCTCTCAACCTTCTTCTCTCCAATGAAAACAGCCTCAGATCCCCTAGCCTTTTCTCGTAAGACCTCCCTTCCATATCAGGCAGCATCCTAGTAAACGTCTTCAGAACCATTTCCCATAATGTGACCAGAACTGCATGCAATACTCCAGGTGTGGCCTTATCAGTGTCTTTTGTACAGCTGAAGCATGACCTCGTGGCTCCGAAACTCAATCCCCCTACCAATAAACACCAAAACATCATATGCCTTCTTAACAAACCTATCAATCTGGGTGGCAACTTTCAGGGATTTGTGCACCTGGGCATCGAGATCTCTCTATTCATCTACACTGCCAAGAATTTTACCATTAGCCAAGTACTCTGCATTCCTGTTATTTCTTCCAAAGTGAACGACCTCACACTTTTCTGCATTAAACTCCATTTGCCACTTCTCAGCCCAGCTCTGCATCTTATCTATGTCCCTCTGTAACCTACAACATCCTTCAGCACTATCCACAACTCTGCCAACCTTAGTGTCATCTGCAAATTTACTAACCCATCCTTCTAGGCCCACATCCAGATCATTTATTAAAATGACAAATAGCAGAGGCCCCTAAACAGATCGTTGTGGCACAACACTGGTAATTGAGTTCCAGGATGAACATTTCCCATCAACCACCATTCTCTGTCTTCTTTCAGCTAGCCAATTTCTGATCCAAACCACTAAATCACCTTAATCCCGAAACTCCGTATTTTGTGCAATAGCCTACCACATGGAACCTTATCAAACACCTTACTGAAGTCCATATCTACCACATCAACTGCCTTACCTTCATCCACCTGTTTTGTCACCATCTTGGAGAACTCAAACTGTTAATGAGGCATGACCTACCTTTCACAAAGGAGAAAGTGAGGACTGCAGATCCTGGAGATCAGAGCTGAAAATGTGTTGCTGGAAAAGCGCAGCAGGTCAGGCAGCATCCAAGGAGCAGGAGAATCAATGTTTTGGGTATGAGCCCTTCTTCAGGAATGGGGATTCACATACCTATGCTAATATGGTGTCGAAGTAACACAATGGGAGAGGGAGACAGTTTTTTAAATTTCAAAAATATACTTTATTCATAAAATTATTTTGACGCCAGGGCTATTGGTCCTGTCTGGAAAGGACAAAGGTCTTGCCTAGGCTTACCTGCATGGAATGGGGAAAATTTGCATGTGTGAATTGAAAGAGTACAGGCTATCAGTTGCTGTTGCAGTAAGTTTTTTGTTTGGTAGTGGGATTTGTAACCCTATGTGCCCTGGAAGAGAAGTAAAGCATGGAACTGATCCCTCTGTGACATTTAACTTCCTCATCATGACCTTGTAAACCTATCCCGAACCACAGTACCCTCAACCTCCTGTGTACAGGAACTACAATTCAGGTTCCCACAACCCTGTTACATTAGTTTAGACCCCCCTGAAGAGCATTAGCAAATTCCTCCCCACCCAGGATATTGGTACCCCTCTGATTCAGGTGAAGACCATCCTGTTTGTAGAGGTCCCATCATCTCCAGAAAGAGCTCCAAATATCCAAGAATCCAAAACCCTCCCTCCTGCACCATCCCTGCAGCCACGTGTTCACTCCACTTTCTCCCTGTTCCTTGCTTCAGTCGTACGTGGCATGGGCGACAAACCAGAGATAACAACTGTTCTAGTTCTAAGCATCCAACCAAGCTCCCTGACTTTCTGCCTTAGATCCCCATCTTTCTCCTTGCCTGTGTTGTCGGTGCCTATGTGGACCACAACTTGGGGCTGCTTCCTCTCCCCTCAAGGATCCCGAAAACATGATCAGAGACATCACAAACCCTAGCACTTGGGAGGCAAAACACCAACAGTGAGTCTCACTCGTTCCCACAAAACCTCCTATCTGTCCCCCAAACTATAGAGGCCCCAGAGACTAAAGCTCTGCTCCTCTTTCCCCCTTCCCTTCTGAGCAGCAGGGACAGACTCTGTGCCAGAGACCTGTGCCCCATTGCTTACCCCTAGTAGGTAATTCCCACCCCAACTCCCACCTAACAGTAAGCAAAACAATACACTTGTTGTTGAGGGAACACCACAGGGGATCCCTACACTGCCTGCCAGTTCCCTTTCCTATCCCTGATGGTAATGGATCTATCTTCTTCACGTGGCTGTGCAGTAACTACCTCCCTGCAACTCCACTCAATAACCTCCTTGGACTGCTGAATGATCCGAAGTTCATCCAACTCCAGTTCCCTAACACAGTTCTCGGAGCTGGAATTGGGTGCACTTCCCACAAATGAAGTCAGCAGGGACACTGGAGGTGATCCTTACCTGCCACATACTGCAGGAGGAACATTCAACTTCCCTAACTGCCATTCCCACTATTCTAATTTCTCAAATAGACCACTGAAAAAATGAAACACAAAAGAAAACAAATACCACCTTACCAACCGATGTACAGAACTATTTTTTTGGGTTAGAGGAGGAGGATGGGTGGGAGACAATACCCGATTTGTGTTTTGGGTAAAGCAACCGCCCAAATGTGTAACCTTGTGAGCAGCCTCCTGCTCGATGCTCCTGTACTTCCTGCTGCTGGAGCAACAAGCTATAGTCAGCAACGTACCTCATCGATAAATTTCACAATCCTGAAAACATTGGCATCTAAGTGATTAAGAGATATTGTTTCAGAAAGGCAGCATAAAACAGCAAGATCCTGTTTATTATATAAAAAAATTGTGAACACCATTGTGTGATGAAGAGTTGCTTTGACACTTCTGTTTCTGCAAATGTGTTTTTGCAGGTCGAAGGATTTGTGCTGGTGAGACCCTGGCTAAAATGGAGCTGTTCCTCTTCTTTACTACACTGATACAAAAATTTAAGTTTCATGTCCCACCGAATGTTAGTGAACTGGAACTCGAGTCTGGAGTGGGTTTTACTTCGTTCCCAAAGTACCAAACTGTGTGTGCTGTGCGTCGCTGATGTAGCCACCTCATTCATGATTTAACGTGATTTTCATTTGCACAAACATTTAATCATCTGAATAAAAGTGTTCCTTTGTTTCTTCACACAGTGCCTGTCAAATTGGGCTGAGTCAACATCATTATGTTTACTTTTATGATGTGACATTCACTGTACAAACTAGCTTTGTCACAAAACACAAAGGAGTTAGAAGGATCAGTCACTTCCTGTTCCTTTTTTCAGGGGGTGATAGATGGGGTCTAACTTGATGTGTTTATTGATAGCACCACCTCCTGAGATAATAAACAGGAAGTGACATCACCACAGGAAATGACATCAGCAACCCAAAGAAACCCAAACATATAAATATAAAGTAGGAATTTTTCAGTATTGTTTTGACAGAGGCCCACTGAAGATGTTACCTAGTGGGGTAATGAAATGTCTGGAAATGAACCTTCCAGCTCAGTGAACAAAACATTCTAAACCCCAACTTGAGCTACAAATCTTCTCAAAACTCGCTAATGCCTATTTGTTTAATGTATAATGGTGAACAGACATTTGTACAGTCAATAAGTTACCCTGTAAGTAAACATGAAGGTTATCAACTCTAGACATATTTTTGGAGATTTAATTATTTGACCTCTAACCTCTGCGTGCCCTAACCTCTAGCCCTGCCTATGTCACTTCCATCAGTTGACCATCCTGTGTCCTGGCCAACCAAGTATTGAACAGCCTCTTTCTTGCACAGTTTGATTATTCTGTACTGTCAGCCTTTTATTCCCCCATTATCTTTTCTTTACATAAATACTAACTTTTCAAAAAACATCACACCAGCGAGTTTTGAAAAGACTTGTAGCTCAGGTAAGAGGGGCAAGGTATTAACACAGAGAGAGGTAGGTGCCTGGAACGTACTGCTGGGGATAGTCCTGATGGCAGATACAATAGGAGTGTTTAAAAGGTTTATAGATAAGCACGTCAATAAATATATCCCTCTAGGATTATGGACCATTGGCAGCAGAAGGGATTAGTTTAACTTGGTGTCATGTACGATACAACACTGTGGGCTGAAGAGTGTATTCCATGCTGTACTGTTCTATTTTCTACAACTATATTTATTTTAGTCTGCTTTTCAGTTTTGTCTTTGGGACACATTTAAATCATAATAATAATAATAATAATAATGTATGGAAGGAGGCTTATTGTGTTTATTGCTGACTCTTTGATGCAGCTATCCATACTCTTTCCATGATTAGCCCGGGGAATTTATCCCAGTTGGGTATTTATACTTGTGGAGGTTCTGACTAAGGCAGCAAAATCCAACTCCTAATAACTTGCTGTGTAATTTTTTTCTCAGAAAGCCTTGGACATTTTGTTAATTAAATTGATGATCCTGATGCCATTGGAAGCAGATTTTCTTTATCTGTGATTAAATATTTCATGATTTTGTAAACTATCAAATCGTTTCCATGCTAAATAACTTTGTTGTCCCAAAATATGGTTCAGTAGTTGATGAACTCTTGTTGCTGTGCTCTTAATAAATTAGATGTTGCAATGTTCATTGTGTATCATTTACTTTCTTTATCATCCAAGCCTTGAATGTCAATTTTATCCTTGTATCACTGTCTCCTTTTAGTAAGTTCAGGTGTTAACATTGAAGTCTATTGTTTAGTTTCATTTGATCACAGGGGTTGGTTGGTTTTAACAATCAGCAAATGCTGAGAAGCTGGAAATGCTGCATTGTAGGTCAGGACTACCCTGAAACATTGGCTGGAGATCTATTTTAAATAAGGTTTTTTTGAGGTTGAGGTGTCATACTGTTCACTCGTGCAGTAGGGGTTAGAGTGGCACCTTGGACCTTCACCCCCATTTTGCAGACTGTAGCGAAGGACAGTGGTGGTAGAAGATTGAAATATTTTCCTCAACATATTTGACCAGAAATCTCTGAGTGGGAGACCAACTGTCCACAATTTGGAAAGATTTGCAGGTTGAAGCTCAAACTATTTGGCCCCAGTATGAACATCTCTTCCTCACTCATTAAGTTGTGCCATCGAGACCTCAGAATCAAACATTCTGAATAAGACAATCCCTTTATTTTCAGGAACCAGCCTAGTGAGCCTTCACTGAACTGCTTCCGATGTAAGTGAATCTCTACTTCAGCAAGAGTTCAAACCAGAATATTCCATATGTGGTCTAACCAGTGCCCCGGACAGTTCTAGTAAAATGTCCTTGATGTGTACTTATATCAGAATGTTGGACTGCCACTTTAACAGTCTGATTTACACAATGTGATAATGATGTTACCAGCCAGTTTGGAGGAATACAATACAGACTTGTTTGCTATCTGGTAGAGTGAACATCTGCTTAATAAAATCTCTTGTAGTTTCAAATACTACAGTTCCCTCGTCCTTCTTGAAATCTAAAACAGGAAGAAACCTGCAACAAGGAATTCATAGCAATTTTAAGGGCATCAGCAGAATCCTGCTATTTCAGAGACAAGTGATGCTGTCAGAGATAGATTGAGGTTTAAGGTGCCTTCACATTTTGTCATACTGTACTCTTTCTGCCAGATTTTTTGGCTACTCACTCAACTTATTTATATCTGTCTGTAGTTCCCAATTAGTAAGCTCCCTGTGACATTTTCAGAATTTATGTTCTTAGCTGTCTTTCTGTCATCTGCAAATTTAGCTAACATGTCTTTATTTCTCTTATATAAATCATTGATATAAGTTGTAAAAAACAGAGGTCCATGAGAGTATTCTGTCAGTCTCCATTCATGACATCCTGTTAGACAGAAAAGAAACTCTATGCTGTCAGCCAGCCCATCCTCTGGTCATACACATCCTCTGTTACCTCCTGCATCATGAGCTCCTACTCTGCACAATAACCCTTTATGTGGCTTCCTGTCAAACATCTTCTGGAAATTCATGTCTCCAGGCTCCAACTTATCTACAGTACATGATGCTCCTTCAAGGAACTTCAATAAATTGGTTAAGCATGATTTCCCTTTCACTAATCCATGCTGACCCTTGTAACCTTTGTGTTTCCTTTACGCTCAGGTATAACCTCCTCTGTGCTCGAATTCTGGCATTGCCTGAAGGGCAGACCTCAAGCTAACCAGCCTGTAGTTTCTTGTTTGTATCCTTCCTCCCTTCCTGAATTTAAGAGTTTTATTTACTCCTTTCCAATCTAATGGAACCTTTCCAGAATCTAGGGAACTTTGGAAAATGAATACCAATGCACCTGCTACCTCATTAGCCACCACTTTTAAGACCTTAAGGTTAAGCCTACCAAGGCTGGGTCAAAACCCTCCCTAAGGGCATTGTGGGCCTATCTACAGCACCTGGACTGCAGTGGTTCCAAAAGGCAGCTCACCACCACCTTCTCAAGGGCAAATGGGAAGGGGTAATCAATGCTGGTCAGCCAGCAGCACCCACGTCCCACAGGGGGATTTTGTTTTGTTTAAAAAGCGTGAAAATCGATATTAACAAACCTCTTCTTTCTGGCTAGCGAGAATTGCCTTGCTATTCACACCATGTTTGGAGAATGGGACTTTAGTTTCTCTCTGCATTGTAAATTTCCTTTTTTTCTGACTTTGCCTCATTTTCCCAACAGATTCAGTAATACCAGCATCGCTCACGGGTGTCTCTAGGTGAGAGGTGAGGGGGAATTTTAGTGACTGTTTGCAATTGCGGTGTTAGATTTTTGCGAGGGACGGAGTTTTCTTTCCTGCCTTCCAGTTGGTTTGAAGGTCATTGCCACCCACTGTAGTTCATTACACAATAAGGCTTCGACAAGGGAAAGTTCAGATAATCCGAGAGTTTAAAACCACATCGATCAGGGAGAGATTTCCCTTTTGAATCTTTTCAGTGCAGGAGCTGAGCTCGAATATAAACTGCGGCCCCTCCTGTTGCCAGTTTCGATCCCGGGATGTCGATTGTAAGTGTTTTCCCTGTGGATGCCGTCACCCTGGTGTTGCTGGGGGCTCTGACCATTATCCTCCTGCTGTATTTCAACAGCGGCTTGAAAAATCCTGGGGTCATCAACTTCCCCCCGGGACCCCCTTCTCTCCCAGTGATCGGGAACCTGCACATGTTGGATCTGAAGAAGCTGAACAAATCTTTGATGAAGGTAAGAGGGAGTTAGACTCGGAGAGTGAATCAGAGGCCTGGTTTGCTCTTTCCCATTTGTGTTCAGCGCTTGGGGGTGTGAATTTCTGCTCTGAAGGTGTAATCTCAGTGTGAGTTATTGTCACCAATGCAAACCAACCAGAATCCAGCTGATATTACCCCGAAATTGACATCATGTTGGCCAGGTAACGGAGTATATTCGTCCCCTGTAACCTGACCACCGACATCAGAGGGAGTGTCTGAGTGTTTAATGTTAGTCAGGGATGAAAAGATGAAGAAAGAAAGAATTTCTAATAAAAATATCCTGTGGGGTGGGGGTGGGGGGGGGGCGAGGGGAGGCTGTGTTCTTCCGCCTCTCCAGTGTCCACCAGGTGCAGAATTCTCTCAGGTACCAGTCAGCATGACATTTTCCATCCCCAGGGACAGTGGTGTGCAGCCTGGGTGTGTGGCCCATTGAAAAGTCTGAAAGGTCACTGGTGTGGTGAATAGGAGATATCAACTTAAGAAAGACTCACTGACTTTAGACCAGTAAATGTCTTCCAGCATTGAAGCCAGATTATACGCTGGACTGTAACATCCTGCATCCTTACCCTTTAAATTTGCGCCCTGTCCCTCACACACTTAATTCTTCATGTGTTAAACGACAAGGTAACAGATTTATTGGGGATTCAGTCTCTAACCTTCCATTCCATCACAGAGGTACAAGTAGTTTCTGAAACCAATACCAGGAACACATGGCTGATGTAATCAGGGATTTGGCTTATGTACTGGCCAATCTCATGATGATTGAGTCTAGCTGTATCATTATACCTTGAGATGGTATAGTAGAGAGAGTGAACAGGATGTCAGTGAGTGTTTTACATTGTATTTGAGTGACGTACTGACAGAGCTGCATAAAGCTAAAGACATGTTGAGGATGTGTGAAATGGATTTGAAGCTGATGCCTTTGAAAGTTGTCTGAGGGTGAGCAAGGAGCTGATGTGAATGTCCAGTGTAGATCCTGAGAGCTGGGGAGTGCTGCTGAGTGAGAGATCGATGTGTGGATCATGGAACAGACTGAAAGGTCACTGGTGTAATGAACAACAAATGGACGTGTCACGGAAAAACTTGTAATAATTTGTCATGTAAACCTTTTCTTGAAGCTATCTGAGAAATATGGCGAAGTATTTAGCATCAAGCTGGGGCCCACAACTGCAGTGGTGCTGACCGGTTATGAAGCAGTGAAGGATGCTCTCGTCAACAATGCAGATGAATTTGGAGAGAGAGCACACATCCCAATATTTGAAGCAGTTTCAAAAGGACACGGTAATTTGCATCTTCACTGTTGTAAAACATCAGTTAAAATCAGACTGTATTCTGTCCCTGTTCAGATAATGAATATTTTTCAGTGTTTGACAAAGGTTAGTATTTCTTAAAGTATTATGTTTTTAAGAACTTAGAAAGATTAAAAAAAAGTATCTGATAGTAACTAATTCCTTGTAATTTCTAAAACTTGGTTATATTTAATTGCACAATATCCAATAGTTATAACCGTTATGTGATAATTGGTGATGTTAGTGTGGGGCTGTTTAGTAACTTCATTCAGCACCATGTTTTCCTTGATTTTCAAAATGACATTGATAATATATTCAGCAATACACGAGGGTTATACTGGAGGGTTGGGAACATAAATTGTTCTGACACTGAGTAAGACCTTAGCTCATCTGTGAAGTAGCTCACTTTTACCTTAAGTTTCCGAATATCTTTGGTTAACAGAAGCTGATTGATCTCTAATCTTAAATTAATAGTTGATCTAGCATCAACTAAGATTTTTGTAACAGGCTACAGCATCAGAGGCTGAGGGGTGACCTTATAGAGGTTTATAAAATCATGAGGGGCATGGATAAGGTATATAGGCAAACTCTTTTACCTGGGGTGGGGGAGTCCAGAACTAGAGGGCATAGGTTTCGGGTGAGAGGGCAAAGATATGAAAGGGACAAAAGGGGCAACTTTTTCACACAGAACATGGTGCGTGTATGGAGTGAGCTGCCAGAGGAAGTGGTGGAGGCAAGTACAATCACAACATTTAAAAGACATCTGGATGGGTGCATGAATAGGAAGGGTTTAGATGGATATGGGCCAAGTGCTGGTAGATGGGACTAGATTAGGTTAGAATATCTGGTCGGCATGGGTAGGAGGAGGCTTGTATAGAGCACAAATGCTGACAGACTATTTGGTTCAAATAACATGTTTCTGTGCTGTATATTCAACATAGACCTCTAGTTGTAGACAATCTAATGCTTATTTATATAATCTTAATATCTCTGATAATAATTCTGAGGCTTCTAACACTTCTCTTCAAATTATTTATCAACTGAGGAACATTAACTTGATCTGTTAATTGCAGATATTTTTGTTTGGCAGTTTTTTGACTTTTCAAACAAAAATGCTTTTAAAAGCGTTTGAACACATAATGATGCTGTGAAATGAAACATTCTCCTGTTCAATTGTTAATTCATCAATCCCATGTTGAGTGTAAGACAGCCTGAAGTAGTGGAGAGAGCCTACTGCATTGGCATACAATCTATGCTCAGCGATGTCACAGGCAGTTGCATTCTTATCTCTGACTCAGATAGTGTGGGTTCAGGTTCCACATCAGAGACTTGAACATATAATCCAGGTTAATATTCCCAGGTAGTGGAGGAATATTGGATTCTCAGAGGTACATTTCTTGGAATTCTTCCTATCTTCTCTCTCCAGTGGGAATAAAATGCCTCATAATATTATTTAAAGTAGAGCAGAGAACGTTTTTCCTGATGTCCTAGTTATTACGTGAATTTATGAGGAAAGATTATACAAATTATGCTGATTTACTCTTAAAGGATGATCTGATTGAAGTCTTTGAGATAGTAACAGGAAAATTATAAACAAGAAAATAAACTGGAAAAGAAAAGGGGTATAAACAGGAAAAACAATAGATAAAGAAAGACTATTTTCATTGGTTGGGAATTCTAGTATGAGGGGCAGCAGAGTCTGAGAAGCAGGGCCAGACCAAGCAGGCAAAATGGTAGGAAGCACTTGTACACCAAGAGGATTGCAGTTGTTTGGGACTTTCTTCCACAAATGACATTGGATGCTGGATCAGTTGTTAATTTTAAATCTGAGGCTGGTGATTTGTTAAGCAATGGAGTTTGGTCACAGGTCACCCAGGAGCTCATTGAATCATGACATAGCCTTGAGGGGTGTAATGGCTTACTCCTGTTCCTATGTTGCTATGTTCCTATTTGTCCCTCCATCAATATCTCCAAAATTAATAGTTTGTGGAAGCTCATAGTGTGTGTAAATTGGTTAGTGTATTTACTATATTCTAACAGTGAGTACACCTGAAAAGTAACTCAGCGACTGAAGCATTTGGGATGCCTGGATGTTATCTCTAGAAATGTTCTGCATTGTAATATTTCACAACAAAAATGCAAACCTTTCTCACTTCATTGTGTTCTATTTCTCTCATTAGTCTGGCCCTTGATTCTATGAGGAATGTTGTTAGTTTAAGTGAGGATTACAAGAGTCACGGTATTTGCTTCTTTTTGATGGATCTAATTTAAGGTATTATTTTTGGTCATGGGGAGTCATGGAAACAAATGCGAAGATTTGCCCTCAGCACATTACGAGATTTTGGAATGGGAAAGAAAACCATCGAAGACAAAATAATTGAGGAGTCAGATTTTCTGGTAAAAATGATTGATGCTTATCAAGGTGAGTTTGTGTAAGGTTACTGAATAGAATTACCGTAGTTCCTTTTCTCTGTATGCATTATTTATGAATGCCAATGTACATTAAAGAATCACAGAAATCTATACCACAGAAAGGGACCATTCAGGCCATTGTGTTTCTGCTAGCTCTATGTAAGAATAATCCAAAACTAGTTGCAATTATTGCGGTATGCTCCCCCCCCCGATGTGTATTCAAACAGATCACATCTGATTGAATAGAAGAACAAGTTCATAGATTTCCAGTTCATCCATCCCTCAATTCATGATCTGTTCTGCAATTCCCTAGCTCAAATTGGACATTGAAGGAGTCTTAAAGATTCTGGTGAGAGTGTCAGCTATCTCCTATCTATCTTATTTCTATAGGCAAGGGAACAAGCTTCAGGGTCTTACCTGAAGAGCAATGTAATTGTGATTTCTTGTAAATTGAAAAAACAACCATAGAAGTTGGTATCCCATCACAAATTCACCCTTTATTTTCACATGCATAGTACTTAACCAGAACAGACAGAATCTCTGACACTCCTGTTTTTTTTAATATATAGTTTATTAAACTGTACAAAATACAGTGAACAATAAACAGAAAGCAGCAGTTCACAAAAAAAGACACAATATACAGAGGAAAGAGTAGTAAAGCAAAACCCCAAACCCCACCGTTCAACCAGTTTTCATGGAGATGAGGACAAACCTCAAATCCCACTTCTGTTCTTCACAAAGATAACAGTAACAAACACAGGCAAGACAGTGCAATCAAATCAGAAACAGTGCATAGAACGCAGATCCAATATAGCAATAAAAAAGACACCTGACACGTGTCCGTACCACATACTGATCATACTGCAGAACAGCATCAGCCTTCCAGTCTCTGACCACCCTGAGTACTGACTGACCCTCCCCAGGCCCACTTTCCTCCAGGCTGGTCATCGTGCACTCAGCTCCCAGTCACGCCACGTACTAACCGGCCTACCCCAGGCCGCTTTCCAATGAGCTGGTTGTTGGCTTTCTGGCGTCCGGCCGCATTGTGTACTGACTGACCCTCCCCAGCCCACTTTCCTCTGGGATGGACATCGCCACCCAGTCACCCCACGTACTAATCAAACCTCCCCCTGACCTGCTTTCCTGCTGTTGGCCTTCCAGCACCTGACTGCCCCGTCTTTCTCCTGGCCAGCGTTCCTACAGACCGGCCAATGACTGTCCGGCTCCCAGCCTCCTTGCGTACTAACTGGTCCTCCTCCGGTTGGCCTTCCTATGGCCTGCCATTGGTTGCCTGACTCAGTCTCCCTGCGTACTGACCAGTCTGCCCTATCGTAGATTCCTGAGAGGACACTATCAGTTGCCTGGCTCTACCTGCCCCATCTACTGACAGGCTGCTCCTGGTCTGCTTTCCTCAAGGCCGGTCATCAACTCTCTGGCCCTAAAACACTCCTGTTTATTTATTTTTGGGGTTTTTTTTTGCATGAACAGAACCTCTGACACTCCTGTTAATTTTTTTTTAAACACCCGCACTACTGCCTAATTATGGTAGTGCTTTTATTTTTCCCCCAGCCCCCATGTTGTGTGTGTGCAGGTGTGAGACACAGTGAAAGACACAAGGTGCACAAATCTTTATTCACTTTCCACCACCAGGAAGAAAGGAAACACCCAAGTGGCCAGTGACAAGCAGTGCCCCTCACATCAAAGGGCAATGCTGTGTGATCAAACAGTGAAGGGGAGGGTAGGGATTAAATCAAAATAGAGTTGGAGGGGGAAATAATGCACTCCACTCCCTGCGGTGCCCACCTCTCCCTGAACAGCTCCAGGGTGTTGGTGGAGACCGTGTGCTCCTTCTCCAGAGACACCCGGGCTCTAACGTAACCGTGGAAGAGGGGCAGGCAGTCGGCCCTAACGACCCTCTCCACGGCCCGCTGCCTGGACCTGTTTATGGCCAGTTTGGCCAGGCCCAGGAGCAGACCCACGAGGAGGTCCTCGGACCTGCCCTCCCCCCTCCGCAGCGGGTGTCCGAACATCAGGAGCGTGGGACTGAAGTGCAACCAATAACAGAGAAGGAGGTTTTTGAGGAAATCAAAAAGGGAGTGCAAGCGTCCACACCCCATACGTACATGGTCCATGGACTCCACAGCACCACAGAACAAGCAGTGGGGCTGGGAGTCCATAAACCACCGCAATCTGCGGTTGCAGGGGACCACTGCGTGCAGCACCCTCCACCCCAGATCCCCGAGAGAAAGGGGGAGGACTCCTGCGTAGAGAGCCCTCCATTGGGAAACGTTCCTGTTTTTTTCCTTTTTTTGTTTTTAAAATTTTTTTATAACCCCCACACTACCTCCTGACTGCGATAGTGCTTATTTTTCCCCTAGTACCCATGTTGTGTGTGTGCAGGTGTGAGACACAGTGAAAGACACAAAGTGCACAAAACTTTATTCAATTTACGCCACCCAAGTGGCCGGTGACGAGCAGTGCCCTTCACGTTAAAGGGCAATGCTGTGTGATCAAACAGTGAAGAGGAGGGAAGGGATTAAATCAAAAAAGAATTCAACTGGGAAATAATACACTCCATTCCCTGCGGCATCCACCTCTCCCTGAACAACTCCAGGGTGTCGGTGAACACCGTGTGCTCCTTCTCCAGAGATACCCAGGCTCTGACATAACCGCGGAAGAGGGGCAGGCAGTGACCCTAACAACCCCCTCCATGGCCCACTGCCTGGACCTGTTTGTTTCTGCCAACCAGGACTCCCTGTTTGGACCTAGTTAACAGCCCAGGCAGGGAACTTATATTCTATGAGGTCCACCTGGCTAACCTCATTACAATCACTCCATAAATACTCGATTGGGTGTCATGTTTTAAAATTTCTTTTGCAGGCCAACCATTCAATCCAACTATTCAACTGAACTCTGCTGTGGCCAATATAATTTGTTCTATAGTTTTTGGTGACAGATTTGATTATGAGGATGAAAAGTTTGTCAGTTTAATAAAGAGAGTGAATGAGAACATTCAACTTGTCGGTTCACCTGTGGCCCACGTAAGTCATCTTTCGTTTGAATTATATTCTCGAAGAGATCATTTGCAACTTGCAGTAAATGGAAGGGGTTTGTACGTGGAGCCTCAGTATATTTGTGGTGCAATATATCTGGTCATTAATTGCCCAATTAAGGGCCTTAATTGGTGAGGATAGGCAGGATGCACTAGGCCTGCCCCTCCTACACATAACATGGTGGGTGGGTTTGGGGATGGGCAGGTGTGTGCCAGTGTCACCCACAAAGGTTTACAGCCTCCTGTGACTATAAACCTGCTCATGAAACTATACCCATCAACTCCACTTTGAACAGTTTCAATATATGCTGGCCTGGGGAGTAGATTCCAACGGTAAATGACACTTTGAGAGAACAAATCCGTCCCCATCTCTGCGTTTTTCAAACAATTTCTTACTTTCAAATTTATAGTCTCTGTTTTAAATACTTTGACAAGTCAAAATATCCTCTCAATACCCATCAAGCTGCCTCAAAATCTTGAGTCTCTGGAAGATACCTCTTATTCATTTAAACTGAAACAGCAGCCTGTCCAACACAGAAGGTGATTATTTGATCCAGTATTCCTTCTCCAACTCTTTTGAAAGAATCACACAATTGGTCTAAGTCCCTTTCTCATCCCATGACTCAGCAATCTGATTTTTTTGAAGTATTTATCCAATTCAAATTTGCTAGAACTGCTTGGGAGAATTTAAACTAGTAAGATGGTGGGGGTGGGGGGTGGGGGGGTAGCGGATGTGGGACCCAGGGAGATAGTGAGCAAAGAGATCGATCTGACACTGGTACAGCTGAGAACAGAAGTGAGTCAAACAGTCACGGCAGGCAGGGACAAGGTAGGACTAATAAATTAAACTGCATTTATTTCAATGCAAGGGGCCTAACAAGGAAGGCAGATGAACTCAGGGCATGATTAGGAACATGGGACGGGGATATCATAGCAATTACAGAAACATGGCTCAGGGATGGGCAGGACTGGCAGCTGAATGTTCCAGGATACAAATGCTATAGGAAGGATAGAAAGGGAGGCAAGAGAGGAGGGGGAGTGGCATTTTTGAGAAGGGATAGCATTATAGCTGTGCTAAGGGAGGATATTCCCGGAAATACGTCCAGGGAAGTTATTTAGGTGGAACTGAGAAATAAGAAAGGGATGATCACCTTATTGGGATTGTATTATAGACCCCCCCCAATAGTCAGAGGGAAATTGAGTAACTAATTTATAAGGAGATCTCAGCTATCTGTAAGAATAGTAAGGTGGTTATGGTAGGGGATTTTAACTTTCCAAACATCAACTAAGACTGCCATAGTGTTAAAGGTTTAGATGGAGAGGAATTTCTTAAGTGTGTACAAGATAATTTTCTGATTCAGTATGTGGATGTACCTACTAGAGAAGGTGTAAAACTTGACCTACTCTTGGGAAATAAAGCAGGGCAGGTGACTGAGGTGTCAGTGGGGGAGCACTTTGGGGCCAGTAACCATAATTCTATTTGTTTTAAAATAGTGATGGAAAAGGATAGACCAGATCCAAAAGTTGAAGTTCTAAATTGGAGAAAGGCCACTTTTGATGGTATTAGGCAAGAACTTTTGAAAGCTGATTGGAGGCAGATGTTCGCAAATAAAGGGACGGCTGGAAAATGGGATGCCTTCAGAAATGAGATAACAAGAATCCAGAGAAATTATATTCCTGTCAGGGTGAAAGGGAAGGCTGGTAGGTATAGGGAATGCTGGACGACTAAAGAAATTGAGGGTTTGGTTAAGAAAAAGAAGTAAGCATACGTCAGGTACAGACAGGATAGATCGAATGAATCCTTAGAAGAGTATAAAGAAAGTAGGAGTATATTTAAGAGGGAAATCAGGAGGGCAAAACGGGAACATGAGATAGCTTTGCAAAGAGAATTGAGGAGTATCCAAAGGGGTTTTACAAATATATTAAGGACAAAAGGGTAACTAGGGAGAGAATAGGGCCCCTCAAAGATCATATACTGGATTAGTGGTGCTGGAAGAGCACAGCAGTTCAGGCAGCATCCAAGGAGCAGCGAAATCGACGTTTCGGGCAAAAGCCCTTCATCAGGAATAAAGGCAGTGAGCCTGAAGCATGGAGAGATAAGCTAGAGGAGGGTGGGGATGGGGAGAGAGTAGCATAGAGTACAATGGGTGGGTGGGGGAGGAGATGAAGGTGATAGGTCAAGGAGGAGAGGGTGGAGTGGATAGGTGGAAAAGGAGATAGGCAGGTCGGACAAGTCCGGACAAGTCAAGGAGACAGTGCTGAGCTGGAAGTTTGAAACTAGGATGAGGTGGGGGAAGGGGAAACGAGGAAGCTGTTGAAGTCCACATTGATGCCCTGGGGTTGAAGTGTTCCGAGGCGGAAGATGAGGCGTTCTTCCTCCAGGCGTCTGGTGGTGAGGGAGCGGCGGTGAAGGAGGCCCAGGACCTCCCATGTCCTCGGCAGAGTGGGAGGGGGAGTTGAAATGTTGGGCCACGGGGCGGTTTGGTTGATTGGTGCGGGTGTCTCGGAGATGTTCCCTAAAGCGCTCTGCTAGAAGGCGCCCAGTCTCCCCAATGTAGAGGAGACCACACCGGGAGCAACGGATACAATAAATGATATTAGTGGATGTGCAGGTAAAACTTTGATGGATGTGGAAGGCTCCTTTAGGGCCTTGGATAGAGGTGAGGGAGGAGGTGTGGGTGCAGGTTTTACAGTTCCTGTGGTGGCAGGGGAAAGTGCCAGAATGGGAGGGTGGGTCGTAGGGGGGTGTGGACCTGACCAGGTAGTCGCGGAGGGAACGGTCTTTGCGGAAGGCGGAAAGGGGTGGGGAGGGAAATATATCCCTGGTGGTGGGGTCTTTTTGGAGGTGGCAGAAATGTCGGCGGATGATTTGGTTTATGCAAAGGTTTGTAGGGTGGAAGGTGAGCACCAGGGGCGTTCTGTCCTTTATACAGTTGGAGGGGTGGGGTTTGAGGGCAGAGGTGCGGGATGTGGACGAGATGTGTTGGAGGGCATCTTTAACCACGTGGGAAGGGAAATTGCGGTCTCTAAAGAAGGAGGCCATCTGGTGGAACTGGTCCTCCTGGGAACAGATACGGCGGAGGCGGAGAAATTGGGAATACGGGTTGGCATTTTTGCAAGAGGTAGGGTGGGAAGAAGTGTAATCCAGGTAGCTATGGGAGTTGGTGGGTTTGTAAAAAATGTCAGTGTCAAGTCGGTCGTCACTAATGGAGATGGAGAGGTCCAGGAAGGGGAGCGAGGTGTCAGAGATGGTCCAGGTAAATTTTAAGGTCAGGGTGGAATGTGTTGGTGAAGTTGATGAATTGCTCAACCTCCTCACGGGAGCATGAGGTGGCGCCAATGCAGTCATCAATGTAGCGGAGAAAGAGGTGGGGAGTGGTGCCGGTGTAATTACGGAAGATCAACTGTTCTACATAGCCAACAAAGAGACAGGCATAGCTGGGGCCCATACGTGTGCCCATGGCTACGCCTTTGGTCTGGAGGAAGTGGGAGGATTCAAAGGTGAAATTGTTAAGGGTGAGGACCAGTTCGGCCAAACGAATGAGAGTGTCAGTGGAAGGGTACTGTTGGGGATGTCTGGAGAGGAAAAAAACGGAGGGCTTGGAGGCCCTGGTCATGGCGGATGGTGGTGTAGAGGGATTGGATATCCATGGTGAAGATGAGGCATTGGGCGCCGGGGAAACGGAAGTCTTGGAGGAGGTGGAGGGCGTGGGTGGTGTATCGAACGTATGTGGGGAGTTTCTGGACTAAGGGGGATAGGACAGTGTCGAGGTAGGTAGAGATGAGTTCAGTGGGGCAGAGGCATGCTGAGACAATGGGTCGGCCAGGGTGGTCAGGCTTGTGGATCTTGGGAAGGAGGTAGAACCGGGCAGTGCGGGGTTCCCGGACTATGAGGTTGGAAGCTGTGGGTGGGAGATCTCCTGAGGTGATGAGGTTCTGTATGGTCTGGGAGATGATGGTTTGGTGATGGGGGGTGCGGTCATGGTCGAGGGGGCAGTAGGAAGAGGTGTCCTCGAGTTGGCATTTGGCTTCAGCGGTGTAGAGGTCAGTGCACCAGACTACCACTGCGCCCCCTTTATCTGCTGGCTTAATGGTGAGGTTGGGTTTGGAGCAGAGGGATTGGAGGGCTGCGCGTTGTGAGGGTGAGAGGTTGGAGTGGGGGAGGGGGGTCGACAGGTTGAGGCGGTTAATGTCCCGGCGGCAGTTGGAAATGAAGAGGTCGAGGGCAGGTAATTGGCCAGCGCGGGGTGTCCAGGTGGATGCAGTGTGTTGGAGGTGGGTGAAGGGGTCCTCGGAAGGTGGGCGGGAGTCCTGATTGTGAAACTAAGCTCGGAGGCGGAGGCGATGGAAGAATTGTTCGATGTCACGGCGTGTATTAAATTCATTGATGCGTGGACGGAGGGGGATGAAGGTGAGTCCTTTGCTGAGGACTGATCGTTCGTCCTCAGTGAGTGGGAGGTCTGGAGGGATGGTGAAAACTCGGCAGGGCCGGGAGCTGGGATCTGGTGTGGGTGTGGAGCTGGGAGTGGGGTCGGATGATGAGAGTATGAATTCTCCTGAGGATGTAGTACAGAGTGGGTCCTTTGCAATTCTGAGAGAGTGTGGCCCTCAGCTGAGGCAGGGCTGACTGTAGAGAGGTTAGGTGCTGGCGCATTGCTGCAAGCGTGGAGCGGAGGATCTTGAAGGAGAACTGTTGCTGGTGTTTTTGAATCTGTAGTCTGTACTGTTTGTCCTGTTCGGGTCCGAACTCTGCTGGTTTAAAGGTGGTCCGGAGTCCGTATTTGCTTTCCAGCCTCTGCAGTCATTGATTTTAACCCGACTGCGAATCCTCTTGCAAGGATGCCTGCCTTGAAGAAGTTTTCCTCCTCTCTCTACAAGAATCTCAGGGAGTCCCTCTCCCACTCTAACTCCCAGGTCATTTCCTCTGCCCTGAAGCTCTTCAACCATGTCGTGAAACAAACTCGCTACCACAGCCTCATTTGCTTCCTCAGTGCCTGCCTCCATAACCAACTCATCCCACACGGACTCCGGACCACCTTTAAACCAGCAGAGTTTGGACCCGAACAGGACAAACAGTACAGACTACAGATTCAAAAACTGTATTAGTGGTGCTGGAAGAGCACAGCAGTTCAGGCAGCATCCAACAAGCAGCGAAATTGACGTTTCGGGCAAAAGCTCTTCATCAGGAATAAAGGCAGTGAGCCTGAAGCATGGAGAGATAAGCTAGAGGAGGGTGGGGGTGGAGAGAAAGTAGCATAGAGTACAATGGGTGAGTGGGGGAGGAGATGAAGGTGATAGGTCAAGGAGGAGAGGGTGGAGTGGATAGGTGGAAAAGGAGATAGGCAGGTTCGACAAGTCCGGACAAGTCAAGGAGACGGTGCTGAGCTGGAAGTTTGAAACTAGGATGAGGTGGGGGAAGGGGAAATGAGGAAGCTGTTGAAGTTCACATTGATGTCCTGGGGTTGAAGTGTTCCGAGGCGGAAGATGAGGTGTTCTTCCTCCAGGCATCTGGTGGTGAGGGAGCGGCGGTGAAGGAGGCCCAGGACCTCCATGTCCTCGGCAGAGTGGGAGGGGGAGTTGAAATGTTGGGCCACGGGGCGGTTTGGTTGGCCTCATCAAACATGGTGCCACTGTTTAAGAAGGATGGTAAGGACAAGCCAGGGAACTATAGACCAGTGAGCCTGACCTCGGTGGTGGGCAAGTTGTTGGAGGGAATCCTGAGGGACAGGATGTACATGTATTTGGAAGGGCAAGGACTGATTCGGGATAGTCAACATGGCTTTGTGCATGGGAAATCATGTCACAAACTTGATTGAGTTTTTTGAAGAAGTAACAAAGCAGATTGATAAGGGCAGAGCAGTAGATGTGATCTATATGGATGTCAGTAAGGTGTTCGACAAGGTTTCCCATGGGAGACTGATTAGCAAGGTTAGATCTCATGGAATACAGGGAGAACTAGCCATTTGGACACAGAACTGGCTCAAAGGTAGAAGACAGAGGGTGGTGGTGGAGGGTTGTTTTTCAGACTGGAGGCCTGTGACCAGTGGAATGCCAAAAGGATCGGTGCTGGGCCCTCTACTTTTTGTCATTTACATAAATAATTTGGATGCGAGCATAAGAGGTACAGTTAGTATGTTTGCAGATGACACCAAAATTGGAGGTGTAGTGGACAGCGCAGAGGGTTACCTCAGATTACAATGGAATCTGGACCAGATGGGCCAACGGGCTGAGAAATGGCAGATGGAGTTTAATTCAGATAAATACGAGGGGCTGCATTTTGGGAAAGCAAATCTTAGCAGGACTTATATAATTGATGGTAAGGTCCTAGGGAGTGTTGCTGAACAAAGAGACCTTGGAGTGCAAGTTCATAGCTCCTTGAAAGTGGAGTTGCAGGTAGATAGGATAGTGAAGAAGGCATTTGGTATGCTTTCCTTTATTGGTCAGAGTATTGAGTACAGGAGTTGGGAGGTCATGTTGCGGCTGTACAGGACATTGGTTAGGCCACTGTTGGAATATTGCATTCAGTTCTGGTCTCCTTCCTATCGGAAAGATGTTGTGAAACATGAAAGGATTCAGAAAAGATTTACAAAGATGTTGCCAGGGTTGGAGGATCTGAGCTACAGGGAGAGGCTGAACAGGCTGGGGCTGTTTTCCCTGGAGTGTCGGAGGCTGAGGGGTGACCTTATAGAGGTTTACAAAATTGAGGGGCATGGATAGGATAAATAGGCAATGTCTTTTTCCTTGGGTCGGGGAGTCCAGAACTAGAGGGCATAGGTTTAGGGTGAGAGGGGAAGATATAAAAGAGACCTAAGAGGCAATGTTTTCACGCAGAGGGTGGTACGTGTATGGAATGAGCTGCCAGAGGATGTGGTGGAGGCTGGTACAATTGCAACATTTAAGAGGCATTTGGATGGGTACATGAATAGGAAGGGTTTGGAGAGATATGGGCTGGGTGCTGGCAGGTGAGACTAGATTGGGTTGGGATATCTGGTCGGCATGGACGGGTTGGACCGAAGGGTCTGTTTCCATGCTGTACATCTCTATGACTCTATGATTCTAATTCCCTTTTGAAAAATATTGAATTTGTTTGCACAACTGTTTCAGGCATTGTATGATGATAAAGACAGGAAAAAGTTATAATTATCCAAAATGTTCAAAAACCACTGTATTTATCGAAGATTCATCATAATGTTTAAAAGATTTGTCTATCACTTATTTTGAAATTACGATTACTTCAACGTGAGCAGGTCATTAGTTCATTTCAATATCTACCTTAATAACATGGTGTTATTTTGATTCTGTAGCTGTACAATGCATTTCCACTCCTGAGATTCCTTCCAGGAAGACACAATAAAGTGTTTACCAATACAGAACAGACTATTAACTTCCTCAAAGGCTTCTTCAAAGAAAATCGTCATAAACTAGATGGCAATGACCTGAGGAGTTTTATCGATGTGTTCATGATCAGACAACAGAAGGTAAAAACCCCATTGTTTTGCTGCCTTCCCAAGTTAAACTTACATATTTCAGAAAAAAAAGTCAACTTTGTTCAGTTCAGCATTGGCATGATAGTCTGAATAGACTCCTTTTTTGATGCAAATGTATATGATTCGAGGTAAAGAGTGTGAAAAATGTTGTTCTTTTTAGAAAAATTGGCATTTACATTATGTCTTTCATAACCCCCAGGATGCCCCAAAGCATGTTACAGCTGATGAAGTAGATTTGAAGTGTAGTCACTTTCTGATATAGATTTGTCCAAGATCAATAAAATGTGGTCAGAACCTCATGGCTCTTTGCGGGAATTTGCTCTGCTAAACTTGCTTATGCACTTCCTATAACATACTGTTGGCTGCACTACAAAAAGCACTTGTAATTGACTTTAAGGTGCTTTGGGGCATTTTAAGATCTTGAAAAGCAGAATGGAATAGATTTCTTTGTGATACATTGACCTGAGAGGAGACAGCACCTCAGAATAACATCTTATCTGAAAGACTGCACCTCTGACAGTTTGGCCTTCCTCAGTACTACACTGGAGTAAACATACAGAAGCCTTGTTTTCCTGGCCCCTATTCTGAGCTGCAATGCCCAATAATCAATGTGTCAGATTAAGTATACATCATAGGACTTACAGTACAGGTCTCAATTCAATTCTGAGGTATTGCATTGTCAATCTTGCTTTCAGGAATCGGACAACCCTAATTCATACTTTCATGAAGACAACTTACTGACCTCGACGAATAACCTGTTTGCTGCAGGGATGGAGACCACCTCAACCACACTTCGTTGGGGAATGCTTCTGATGATGAAATATCCAGAGATCCAGAGTAAGAAGTACTCTGATTGATTCCACTCTGGAGCTGACCTTGTTGGATGGTTTTCAGTGTCTCATATTCTCTGTTTACTGTGATTGAGATTTTGATGTTGTTCAAAAATATTTTCAATTAAGTGCTTCCAATGACTTTAAAATGTGCTCGGATTGCAGAAAAGGTTCATGAGGAAATTATCAGAGTTATTGGATCGGAACGACATCCCAGAGTTGAAGATCGGAAAGACATGCCGTACACTGATGCAGTGATCCATGAAATCCAGAGGTTTGGGGACATCGTACCACTGGGCATAACACATGAAACAACAGTGGACGTAAACTTCAGAGGAAACTTCATTCCAAAGGTACTATCAGGAAAGGGTGGCTGCATTCAGGGCCTGATAGACAGACAATAGGGAGGAAGAAAGGGAACATTGAAACCTGGTTGCAGTGTGCATCATTAGAATGTGAATGATTCAATCTTATGTTTGTCATTCTGTTTAGAATAATATGGCAATGTCTGACTGCATTTGTATATTTTATTAATGTTGCAATATATACATATAATGGAGGAAAAAAAGAGTGGAGTGGAGAACAAAATTGAAAAATACAGCTTGATCACAACTTTGTATTTGCAGAGCCCCTTCCTAATGTAGTAAATCAACCCAAGAATCTTCAGAGTTATCGAAGAACAATTAACACCAAAAGCCATAAAATGATAGACGTAGACATGCAGCCAAAAGCTTAGTCGAAAGGCAGGTTTTAAGAACTTGTTAAAAGAGGAGAAAGAAATAGAGAGGGGTTCCCAGAGTTTAGGACCCAGACCACTGGAGGCACAGCCATCAGTCCTGGAGCAGTTCAAATCAGGATACTCAGGGGACTACAGTTAGAATGTAAATGCTATTTCTAAATTTCACATACATTTATCAATGAGCAACTGTACAATTGTTTTGAACCATGCCTTTGCATTTTTATAATAATGACATAATACAGAAATGATATTTTAATATTTGTAGGGAACCCATGTAATCCCATTGCTGTCCTCTGTGCTGTATGATAAAACCCAATGGGAAAAGCCAAATGAGTTCAACCCATCTCACTTTCTGAATGCTGAGGGCAAGTTTGTGAAGAGAGATGCCTTCATGCCCTTCTCTGCAGGTAACATCACTGATTAACTTTTTAGTGATACGTGAGTAAAATAATCCATCCCTGGCTGGGGCTAATAAGATCAAGGAGATGCATCAGCGAAGGCACTTCAGTCCTGCTAGGGCAGCACAATGGCTCAGTGGTTAGCACTGCTGCCTCCCAGCATCAGTGACCCTCCTCATATGAGAGTGGATTTCCTCCGGGTGCCTGGTTTCCCCCCACAGTCCAAAGCTGTGCAGGTTAGGTGGATTGACCATGCTAAATTGCCCATGTGTCCAGGGATGTGCAGGTTAGATGGGTTAGCCATGGGAAATGCAGAATTACAGGGACAAGGTAGGGGTATGGGTACAGTGGGATGCTCTTCAGAGCTGTGGACTCGATGGGCTGAATGGCCTGCTCCCACACACTGTTGGGATTCTATGATTCTGTGCTGGGGAGAAAGGCATTGGTGGGGGTGCTACTGTCCCAGCAGAGTCCAATAGTTGTTAACTGAAGGATTGAGTAGCAATCAGTAATGGGAATCTGCAGTTATGTGTCTTTTCCCTAAGACTGCAAAAGCTTATTCATCATCACAAAGGTGCAGATTAATTGCTGACACATCAGAAATGAATAAGCGTTCTTGATTAAAGCTGTATCTTTCCCAACAGTAGGGCATTTTAAAGTGCCTGTCGTCATTATTCTAGAATTATGATCATTGTTGAAATGTCGGCAATCTCAGTGACCAATACACAATGGCAGACACGGCTGCAATTTAACGCATCCACTGGAAACCCGTCCCTATGACAATGCAGCTCTTGTTTAATCCCACAGTGAGAGCATCAGCCTCGATTTCCTGCCTCAGGTTCTAGAGTGATGCTTCAACTTCCAACCTTCAAGATTTGTGCTATCATATAACACAGACCGTTACAGCGCATCACAGCCCCTTTGGCCCTCAATGTTACACCAACCCTTGAAAATAATCTGCTGCCCATCTAATCTGCACCATTTCATTATTATCCATATGTATGCCCATTTAAATCTAATCTAATCTAAATGCCCTTAACGTTGGTGAGTCTACTACTGTGGCAAACAGACCATTCCATGCCCCTACTACTCTGAGTAAAGAAACTACTCCTAATATCTGTCCTAAATCTACCACCCCTAAATTTAAAGCTTTGTCCCCTCGTGTTATTCCATAATACTCCAGGTGCGGCCTTACCAGTGTCTTGTACAGCTGAAGCAGGACCTCATGGCTCTGAAACTCCATCCCCCTACCAATAAACGCCAACTCACCTTCTTAACATATGCCTTCTTAACAAATCTATCAACCTGGGCGGCAACTTTCAGGGATTTGTGTACCTGGACACCAAGATCTCTCTGTTCATCTACGCTGCCAAGAATTTTACCATTACCCCAGTACTCTGCATTCCTGTTATTTCTTTTTAAGTGAACTACTTCAAACATTTCTGCATTAAGCTCCATTTGCCACTTATCAGCCCAGCTCTGCATCTTATTTATGTCCCTCTGTAATGTACAGCATCCTTCAGCACTATCCACAACTCTGCCTACTTTAGTGTCATCTGCAAATTTACTAACCCATCCTTCTACGCCCACATCCAGATCATTTATAAAATTGACAAACAGCAGTGTCCCCTAAACAGATCCTTGCAGCACAACACTGGTAACTGAGCTGCAGCATGAATATTTCCCATCAACCGCCACCCTCTGTCTTGTTTCAGCTAAACAATTTCTGATCCAAACCGTTAAATCACCTTCAATCCTGAAACACAGTATTTGTGTAATAGCCTACCGCATGGAACCTTATCAAATGCCTTACTGAAGTCCATATGCACCACAGCAACCACTTTACCTTCATCCACCTGCTTTGGCACCTTCTTGAAGAACTCAGTAAGGTTAGTGAAACGCAACCTATCCTTCACAAAACTGTGACTATCCCGAATCAAATAATTCCTTACAAACGATAAATCCTTCTCTTCTAACCTTTTTCCAACACTTCACCCACAACCGAAGTAAGGCTCACTGGCTCGTACTTACCAAGGTTGTTCCAACTCTCCTCCTATAACAAAGAAACATCATTTGCTACCCTCCAGTCTTCTGGCACTATTCCTGTTGACAATGATGACATAAAGATTGAAGCCAAATGCTCTGCATTCTCCTCCCTGGTTTCCCCGAGAATCCGAGGATAAATCCCATCCGTCCCAGGGGTCTTATCTATTTTCAGATCTTCCAAAATTGCTGAAACCTCCTCTTTGTCAACCTCAATCCCAACTAATCTTGCAGCCTGGATCTCCACATTCTGACTAACATTGCCCATTTCCAATGTGAATACTGACAAAAAGTATTCATCACGCGTTTCCCCATGTCCTCAGATTCCACAGACCACTTTCCACTCCTATCCTTGATTAGCTCTAATCTTACTCTCGTTATTCTTTTTTTCCGGATGTACCTATAGAAGGCCTTGGGGTTTGCCTTGATCCGATCCACCAACAACATTTCATGTCCCTTCCTGGCTCTTTTTAGCCATCTCTTTAGATCTTTTCTGGCTAACCTACAACACTCGAGCCCCCTATCTGAGATTTCACGCCTCATCCTCACATAAGCCGCTGCCTTATTTTTGACAAGAGCTTCAACTTAAAGTCATAGAGATATACAGCATGGAAACAGACTCTTCAGTCCAACTTGTCCACACTAACCTAATATCACAACCTAATCTTGTCCCACCTGCCAGCACCCGGCCCATATCCCTCCAAACCCTTCCTATTCATATACCCATCCAGATGCCTTTTAAATGTTGTAATTGTACCAGCCTCCACCACTTCCTCTGGCAGCTCATTCTAAACATGTACCACCCTTTGCATGAAAAGGTTGCCACTTAGGTCTTTTCTATATCTTTCCCCTCTCACCCTAAACCTATGCCCTCTAGTTTTGGACTCCCTCTACCCCAGGGAAGAGACTGTGTCTATTTATCCTCTCCATGCTCCTCATGATTTTGTAATCCTCTATAAGATTACCCCTCAGCCTCCGACGCTCCAGGGAAAACAGCCCCAACCTGTTCAACTTCTCCCTATAGCTCAAATCCTCCAACCCTGGCAACATCCTTGTAAATTTTTTCTGAACCCTTTCAAGTTTCACAACATGTTTCCGATAGGAAGGAGACCAGAACTGCATGCAGTATTCTGCTAGTGGCCTAACCAATGTCCTGTACAGCCGCAACATGACCTCCCAACTCCTGTACTCATTAGTCTGACCAATAAAAGAAAGCATACCAAATGCCTTCTTCACTATCCTATCTACCTGCAACTCCACTTTCAAGAAACAATTAACCTGTCTTCAAGGTCTCTTTGTTCAGCAACACTCCCCAAGACCTTAACGTTAAGTGTATAAGTCCTGCTAAGATTTGCTTTCCCAAAATGCAGCAACTCACATTTATTTAAATTAAACTCCATCTGCCACCCCTTGGCCCATTGGCCCATCTGATCAAGATCCTGTTGAAATCTGAGGTAGCCTTCTTCGATGACCACTGCACCTCCAATTTTGGTGTCATCTGCAAGCTTACTAACTGTACCTCTTATGCTGACATCCAAATCATTTATATAAATGATGAAAAGTAGAGGACTCAGCACCGATCCTTGTGGCACTCCACAGGTCACAGACCTCCAGTCTGAAAATCAACCCTCCACCACCATCCTTCTACCTTTGAGCCGGTTCTGTATCCAAATGGCTAGTTCTCCCTGTATTCCATGAAATCCAACATTGCTAACCAGTCTCCCATGTGGAACCTTGTCGAACGCCTTACCGAAGTCCATATAGATCATGTCTACCACTCTGCCCTCATCAATCCTCTTTGATACGTCTTCAAAAAACTCAATCAAGTTTGTGACACATGATTTCCCATGTGCAAAGCCATGTTGACCATCCCTGTTCAGTCCTTGTCTTTGCAAATACATGTACAGCCTGTCCCTCAGAATTCCCTCCAACAACTTCCCTACCACCGATGTCAGGTTCACTGGTCTATAGTTCCCTGGTTGTTCATACCACCCTTCTTAAACAGTGGCACCGCATTAGCCAACCTCCAGTCTTCCGGCACCTCACATGTGACTATCGATGATACAAATATCTCAGTAAGAGGCCCACGGAGGTCTACGGCACTTCCTTCTCTGTAATATGGACATTTTTCAAAATGTCAGTCTGTATTTCCCTCCATTTTATATCTTCCATGTCCTTTTCCACATTAAATGCTGATGTCTCCCCCATCTCCTGCAGCTCCACACAAATGTCGCTTTGCTGATTTTTGATGGGCCGTCTTCTCTCCCTAGTTACCCTTTTGTCATTAATTTATTTGTGAAATCCTTTGGATTCTCCTTAACTCTATTTGCCAAAGCTATCTTATATGTCCCCTTTTTGCCCTCCTGACTTCTCTCTTAAGTATACTCGTACTGCCTTGATACTCTTCTAAAGATTCAATTGATCTATCCTATCTATACCTGACATATGCTTCCTTTTTTTCCTTAATCAAACCCTCAATTTCTTTAGTCATCCAGCATTCCCTATACCCACCAGTCTTTCCTTTCACCCTAACCGGATCTTGCCTAATCTCATCATAATTGCCTTTTCCCCCCAGTTATATCTCTTTCTTTGTAGTATATACCTGCCCCTTGCCATTGCTATTGTAAATGTAACCAAATTATGCTTAGTATTGCCAAAGTGCTCACATACCTCCAAATCTAACGTCTAACCCGTTTCATTCTCCAGTACCAAATTCAATATGGCATTGCCCCTTGTTGGCCTGTCTACATACTGTGTCAGAAAACCCTCCTGCACACGTTGAACAAATACTGACTCATCTGCCCGTAGTGTTAGGTGCAGGGGCAAATGTAGGGGAATGGGTCTGGGTGGGTGTGCTTCGGCGGGTCGGTGTGGACTTGTTTGGCCGAAGAGCCTGTTTCCATACTGTAAGTAATCTAATCTAATCTAAACTACTTGAATTATAGTATTTCCAGTCAATATTGGGGAAGTTAAAGCCCCCATAACAACTACCCTGTTACTCTTGCTCCTATCGAGAATCCTTTCCCATACATCCTGAAACAATTTGGAGGCCTATAGAAATCTCCCAACAAGGTGACCTCTCCTTTCCTGTTTCTAACCTCAGCCCAAACTACCTCAGTGGATGTGTCCTCAAGTGTTCTCTCAGCTGCTGTAATACTACCCTTGATTAACAATGCCATGCTCACCCCCTCTTTTACCATGATCTCTGTTCTTACTGAAACATCTAAATCCTAGAATCTGCACCAACCATTCCTATGACTCCGTAGTAACTGTTACGTAACTGTTACAATGTTCACATCTACCCGATAATGCAATAAATTGCCCAGTTATGTCCTGAGCAGGACAGATCCAACTTGGCTAATTACCACTCCATCAGTCCACTGTCGATTATCAGTAAAGTGATGGAAGGTGTCATCAACATTGTCCTTAAGCAGCACCAGTTCAGCAGTAGCCTGGTCAGTGATGACCAGTTTCGGTTCCGTCAGGGCCACCCAGTTCCAGACCTCATTACAATCGCTTTCACATTTTTTTTGCAAATGTGTATTTGCAGGTCGAAGGATTTGTGCCGGTGAGACCCTGGCTAAAATGGAGCTGTTCCTCTTCTTTACTACACTGATACAAAAATTTAAGTTTCATGTCCCACCGAATGTCAGTGAACTGGAACTCGAGTCTGGAGTGGGTTTTACTTCGTTCCCAAAGTACCAAACTGTGTGTGCTGTGCGTCGCTGATGTCACCACCTCATTCATCATTTAGTTGATTTTCATTCGCACAAACATTTAATCATCTGAATAAAAGTGTTCCCTTATTTCTTCACACAGTGCCTGTCAAATTGGGCTGAGTCATCATCATTATATTTACTTTAACAATGTGATGTTCATTGTACAAACGAGCTGTCACAAAACACAAAGGAGTCGGAAGGATCGGTGAATTAAGAAACATGATTGTGAATTTCCTGAAGTTGCCCAGTGATTTATGCCCCAATTTTCATCACATAAATGACATCAAATCCTTATTCTTGAGTTATTTTTCACAATTTGTCAGATTCCCTGAAGAATTGTCCAAAGAATATATTGTGTAAAATATCCCTCTCACCCTAACCTATGTAGTAATTTATGTTAAAGAGCTGGGTGTTTGACATTAAGTAATAGGAGAGTATGAAATCCGTTGTATCATTCCCAAGTTTGAGTGAAAATTCATTAAATAATTTCATTGCATTTTATAAACACATTACACCGAGCATTTACCATCAATCATTCTTAAATAGCACCTCTAGATGAAGTTAACCACCTACCCCACCAATATGCCTATTTGTTTAATGCATAAAGGTGAGCAGACATTTGTACAGTCAATAAATTACCCTGTAAGTAAACATGAAGGTTGTCAACTCTGGACATATTCCTGGAGGTTTAATTATTTAACCTCAAGTCTCTGCCTAATGTCACTTCCATCAGTTGACCATCCTGTGTCCTGCCCAGCCAATTATTGAACAGCCTCTTTCTTACACAGTTTGATCATTCTTCACAATCAGCCTTTTATTCCCCCATTATCTTTTCTTTACATAAATAGTAACTTCTCAAAGAAAAATCATGTGAGCAAGTTTTTAACAGATTTGTAGCTCAGGTAAAAGGGGCAAAGTTCAAAAGAGATGGAAGGGGCAAGTTTTTAACACAGAGAATGGTAGGTGCCTGAAACATGCTGCCAGGGTTAGTGCTGAAGGCAGATACGATAGGAGTGTTTAAAGGGATTTTAGATAAGCACATGAATAAATATATCCCTCCAGGACTTTGGGCCATTGGCAGGCAGAAGGGATTAGTTCAAGTTGGTGTCATGTTCAACACAACATCATGAGTTGAAGGGTCTGTTCCATGCTGCACTGTTCTATTTTCTACAACTATATATATTTTAGTCTGCTTTTCAGTTTTGTCTTTGGGACACATTTAAATCATAATAATAATGTATGGAAGGAGGCTTATTGTGCTTTTTTCTGACTCTTTGATGTAGCTTTCCATACTCTTTCCACGATTAGCCCGGGGAATTCATCCCAATTGGGTATTTATACTTTTGGAAGTTCTGAGTAAGGCAGCAAAATCGAAGTCTTAACAACTCGCTGTGTAATTTTTTTCTTAAATTGCCTTGGACATTTTGTTAATTAAATTGATGATCCTGATGCCATTGGAAGCAGATTTATTTTACCAGCCAGTTTGGAGGAATGCAATACAGACTTGCTTGCTGTCTGGTAGAGTGAAAATCTGCTTAATAAAATCTCTTGTAGTTTCAAACTCAGCACTTCCCAGGCTCCAACTTATCCACAGTACATGATGCTCCCTTAAGGAACTTCAATAAATTGGTTAAGCATGATTTCCCTTTCACTAATCCACGCTGACCCTTGTAATCTTTATCTTTCCTTCATGCTCAGCTATTATCTCAGTGCTCAAATTCTGACGTTTTCTGAAGGGCAGACCTCCAGCTAACTGGCCTCTAGTTTCTTGTTCCCAGCCTCCTTCTCTTCTTCAATTGAAGAGTTTTATTTAATCTTTTCCAGCCTAATGGAACCTTTCCAGAATCTAGGGTACTTTCGAAAATGAACACTAATACATCTGCTACCTCATTAGCCACATCTTTTAAGACCTTAAAGTTAAGCCTACCAAGGCCCAGGGACTTGTTAGCTCAGAGTTTCAGTTTGTTCAATACTGTTTCCCAAATGACTGTAATGTCACCATGTTTCTGACTCCCTTCAATATAAATGATTTGGATGAGCGTTTTGGAGATGTGATTAGAATGTTTGTCGATGACACCAAGATTGATGGTATAGTAGACAGTGAAGTCAGTTATCTGGGAATGCAAAGAGATCCTGATTAACTGGGCCAATGGGCTGAGCAATGGCAGATGGTGTTGAATTTAGTAAATTTTGGTCAGGCAAACCAGGACAGGACTGACACAGTCAATGCTTGAGCCCTGGGGAGTGTTATTGAACAAAGGGATCTGAGGGGCTTCTTGAAAATGGAGTCACAGACAGGTTGGTGAAGAATGCTTTCAGCTTGTTTGCTGTCACCAGTCAGTGCACTGAGTATAGGATCTGTGCTATTTTGTTGCAGCTGTAGAGAAGGTAGATAGCCATCAGCTTTTCCCCATGGTAGGGGAATCTAAAAATAGAGGGCAAAGGTTTAAGGTAAGAGGGAAGGGATACAGAAGAGTCCAGAGGGGCAATTTTTTCACACAGATGATGGAGAATATATAGAACAGCCTGTCAGAGGGAATGATGGAAGTGAGTACAATTTCATCATTTAAGAAACATTTAGACAGGTACATGGATGGGATAGGTATGGAGGGATATGGACCAAAAACAGGCAAATGGGATGAGTTCAAATTATGAAACTGGGTGGGATGGGCAAGTTGGGTTAAAGGGCCTGTTTCCTTGCTGTATGCCTCTATGACTCCAGAATAACTTCCATAACCCGTTACAATGTTGGCATCTACCCGACAATGTGGTAAATTGTCCAGTTATGTCCAGTCGATTATCAGTAAAGTGATGGAAGGTGTCATCATCATTGTCATCAAGCAGCACCAGCTCAGCAATAACCTGCTCAGTGACGCCCAGTTTGGGTTCCGTCAGGGCCACTCAGCTCCAGACCTCATTCCAGCCTTGGTCCAAACATGGTCCAGAGGTGAGGTGAGGTGAGAGTGACAATCCATGATATCAAGGCCAGATTTCAATATGTGTGACATCAAGGAGCCCGAGCAAAACTGGAATCAATGGGTATCAGAGGCAAACTCTTCACTGGTTGGCATCAAATCTGGCAGAAATGAAGGTGGTTGTAATTGTTGAAGTTCAGTCATCTCAGTTCCAGGATATTTTTGCAGGATTAGATTAGTTTAGATTAGATTCTCTACAGTATGGAAACAGGACCATCGATCCAATAAGTCCACACTGACCCTCCAAAGAGTAACTCACCAAGACCAATTGCCCTACCCTATATTTTCCCCTGACTAATGTTGTGTGCAGTTTAGCATGGCTAATTCACCTAACCTGTAAGTCTTTGGATAATCAAGAGCTCTTTCAGTGTGTTGAAAGATTTGTGGGTTATTATAATGCCCAGGGGCCAGAGTAGTCTGGTCATCATCTCCGAGATGTCTTTATTGGAGGAGTTCCTCAAGGTAGTGTCCTCGGGCAACCAATCTTTAACTTCTTCATCTGTGACCTTCCCTCCGTCAAAAGGTCAGGAGTGGGAATATTTGTCAATGATTTGGGGTGGTCACGGTGGCTCAGTGGTGAGTATTGCTACCTCACTGCACCAGGCACCCAAGTTTGATTCCACCCTGAGGCAACTGTGTGTGGAACTTGCACATTTTCCCCATGTTTGTATAGGTTTTCTCCGAATGCTTCCTCCCATAGTCAAAAAATTTGCAGGTGAAGTATATTGGCCAGGCTGAATTGCCTGTTGTGTTTAAGGATGTGTAGGTTTAGTGGATTAACCATGGGGAATGCAGGGTTATAAGATAGAGGTTTGATCTGGGTGGGATTCTGTTTGGAGGGTTGGCATGGACTTGATGGGCTGAATGGCCTGTTGCCACACTGTAGGGAGACTATGTTCTCTGCTGATTACTGCATGTTCAGCACCATTTGTGACTCCTCAGATACTGAAGCAGCCCATGTTCAAATGCAACAAGATCTGGATAATATCCAGGCTTGAGCTTACAAGCGGTAAGTTACATTTGCGCCACACAAATGCTAGGCCATGACAATCTCCAGTCAGGGAATGGTGCTATCATCAACACCAAGGGGATTACCATTGAGCAGAAATTCAACTGGACTTACCACATAATTACGGTGGCTACAAGAGCAGGTCAGGGGCTGGGAATACTGTGAGAATTAACTCACCTCCTGACTCCACAAAGCCTGATCTACAAAGCAGAAGGTAGAAGTGTGAAGTAATATTCTCCACTTGTCTGGATGCGTGTAGCTCCAATAACACTCAAGAAGCTTGATACCACCCGAGAAAAAGCAGTCTCCTTGATTGGCAACACATCCACAATCACCCAGGCTCTCCACCACCAATACTCAGTCATAGCAGGATGCACTGTCTACCAGATGTACTGCAGCAATTCACCAAAGATCCTCAAACAGCACTTTCCAAACTTACTGTCAGTTGCATTTAAAAGGGTAAAGGCAGCAGGTGCATGGGAACCTTGCAAGCCACTCACTTGGAAATACATTGCTGTTCCTTCATTGTGGCTACGTCAAAATCCTGAATTCCCTCCCCAAGGCATAGTGGGCCTATCTACAGCACCTGGACTGCAGTGATTCCAAAAGGCAGCTCACCACCACCTTCTCAAGGGCAAATGGGAAGGGGTAATCAATGCTGGTCAGCCAGCAGCACCCAGGTCCCACAGGGGGATTTTGTTTTGTGAAAAATCAGTGGAAATCGATATTATCAAACCTCTTCTTTCTCACTAGTGAATGTTGCCTTGCTGTTCAAAACATGTTTGGAGAATGGGACTTTAGTTTCTCTCTGCATTGTAAATTTCCTTTTTGCTGACTTTGCCTCATTTTCACAACAGATTCAGCAATACCAGCATCGCTCACGGGTGTCACTGGGTGAGAGGAGGAGGAGGAGGTGGTGGGTGGGGGGAGGGGGGATTTTTAGCGATTGCTTGGAATTGAGAAATTAGATGTTTTTTCGAGGGATGGAGTTTTCTTTCCTGCCTTTCCAGTTGGTTTGAAGGTCATTGCCACCCACTGTAATTCATTACATAACAGGGCTTCACCAAGGGAAAGTTCAGATAATCTGAGAGCAACAATTTAAAACCACATCGATCAGTGAGAGATTTCCCTTCTGAATCTTTTCAGTGCAGGAGCTGAGCTCGAATATAAACTGCGGCCCCTCCTGTTGCCAGTTTCGATCCCGGGATGTCGATTGTAAGTGTTTTCCCTGTGGATGCCGTCACCCTGGTGTTGCTGGGGGCTCTGACCATTATCCTCCTGCTGTATTTCAACAGCGGCCTGAAAAATCCTGGGGTCATCAACTACCCTCCAGGACCCCCTTCTCTCCCAGTGATCGGGAACCTGCACATGTTGGATCTGAAGAAGCTGAACAAATCTTTGATGAAGGTAAGAGGGAGTTAGACTCGGACAGTGAACCAGAGGCCTGGTTTGCTCTTTCCCATTTGTGTTCAGCGCTTGGGGATGTGAATTTCTGCACTGAAGGTGTGATCTGTGTGAGTTATTGTCACCAATGCAAACCAACCAGAATCCAGCTGATATTACCCTGAAATTGACACCATGTTGGCCAGGTAACGGAATTGAGAGTATTCGTCCCCTGTAACCTGACCACCCACATTAGTGGGAGTGTCTGAGTGTTTAACCTTACTCAGAGATGAAAAGTCACCACGAATATATTGTGACAAAAAACAGAAGTAAAAAGAATTCCAATAAAAAATCCCCTATGGGAGGGGGAGGCCATATTCTTTTGCCTCTTCAGTGTCCTCCAAGTGCAGAATTCTCTCAGGTACCAGTCAGCATGACATTTTCCATCCCCAGGGACAGTAGTGTGCAGCCTGGGTGTGTGGCCCATTGAACAGTGTGTAAGGTCACTGGTGTGGTGAATAGGAGATATTAACTGAAGAAACATTCACTGCCTTTAGACCAGTAAATGTCTTCCAGCATTGAAGCCAGATCATACGCTGGACTGTAACATCCTACATCCTTACCCTTTAAATTTGCGCCCTGTCCCTCACACACTTAATTCTTCATGTGTTAAACCACAAGGTAATGGATTTATTGGGGATTTCAATCTCTAACCTTCCTTTCCATCACCGGGGTGTAAGTAGTTTCTGAAACCAATACCAGGAATACACGGCTGATGTCATCAGAGAATTGGCTTTTGTACTGGCCTATCTCATGATGATTGAGTCTAGTTGTATCATTATACCTTGAGATAGTATAGTGGAGAGAGTGAACAGGATGTTTGTGAGTGTAATTGAGTGATGTACTGACAGAGCTGCAAAAGAAACTCTATGCTCTCTGCTATCAGCCAGCCCATTCTCTGGTCATACATGTCCTCTGTTACCTCCTGCATCATGAGCTCCTACTTTGCATAATAACCCTTTATGTGGCTTCCTGTCAAACATCTTCTGGAATCCAAGTGTGACATGGTTCCAGGCTCCAACATATCCAAAGTACATGATGCTCCTTCAAAGAACTTCAATAAATTGGTTAAGCACGATTTCCCTTTCAGTAATCGATGCTGCCCCTTGTAACCTTTATATTTCCTTCATGCTCAGGTATGACCTCCTCTGTGCTTGAATTCTGACATTGCCTGAAGGGCAGACCTCCAGCTAACTGGCCTCTAGTTTCTTGTTCTCAGCCTCCCTTCTTGAATTGAAGAGGTTTATTTACTCCTTTCTAGCCTAATGGAAACCTTTCCAGAATCTAGGGAACTTTGGAAAATGAACATTAATGCATCTGCTACCTCATTAGCCACCTCTTTTAAGACCTTAAAGTTAAGCCTACCAAGGCCCAGGGACTTGTTAGCTCAGAGTTTCAGTTTGTTCAATACTGTTTCTCAAATGACTGTAATGTCACCATGTTTCTGACTCTCTTCAATATAAATGATTTGGATGAAAGTTTAGGAGATATGGTTAGTATGCTTGTGAATGAAACTAAAATTGATGGAATAGTAGACGGTGAAGTAGGTTATCTGGGAATGCAGTGAGATCTTGATTAACTGGGCCAGTGTGTTGAGGAATGGCAGAAGGAGTTTAATTTAGATAAGTACAAGGTGTTGCATTTTGGTCAGGCAAACCAGGGCAGGACTTAGACAGTCAATTCTGTAGCCCTGGGGAGTGTTAGAGAAACAAGAAATCTGGGGGCTCCTTGATAATGGAGTCACAGATAGACAGGTTGGTGAAGAAGGTGTTCAGCATGTTTGCTGTCATCAGTCAATGTGCTGAGTATAGGAGCTGTGCTGTTTTGTTGAGGCTGTAGATAAGGTAGATAGTCATAAGCTTTTCGTCATGGTAGGGGATTCTAAAAATAGAGTGCAAAGGTTTATGGTGTGAGGGGAGAGATACAAAAGGGTCCAGAGGAGCAATTATTTCAAACAGATGATGGTAACTGTGTCAAGTGGCCTGTCAGAAGTAATGGTGGAAGTGAGTACAATTTCATCATTTAAGAAACATTTAGACAGGTACATGGATGGGAGATTTATGGAGGGTTATGGAACAAAAACAGGCAAATGGGACGAATTCAAATTATGAAACTGGGTGGAATGGGCAAGTTGTGTTGAAGGGCTTGTTTCCATGCTGTGCACCTATATGACTCCAGAATAAGACTATTCAATAACCGTTAAAATGTCGGCATCTACCCAGACAATGTGGTAAGTTGCCCAGTTACGTCCTGAGCAGGTCAAATCCAGCAAGGCTAATTACCACTCCATCAGTCCACTGTCGATTATCAGTAAAGTGATGGAAGGTGTCATCAAGCAGCACCAGCTCAGCAATAACCTGCTCAGTGACGCCCAGTTTGGGTTCCATCAGGGCCACTCAGCTCCAGACCGCATTACAGCCTTGGTCCAAACATGGACAAAAGAGCTGAATTCCAGAGGGGAGGTAAGAATGACAGTCTGTGACATCAAGGCCAGATTTCAATGAGTGTGACATCAAGGAGCCTGAGCAAAACTGGAATAATTGGGTATCAGAAGCAAACTCTTCACTGGTTGGTATCAAATCTGATAGAAATGAAGTCTGGTAGGTTGTAGTTATTGGAGGTCAGTCTTCCCAGCTCCAGGACATTTCTGCAAGAGTTCCTCAAGGTGGTGTCCTAGGGCAGCCCACCTTCAACGTCTTCAGCAATGACTTTCTTCCATCATAAGGTCAGAAGTGGGACAATTTGTCAATGACTTGGGGTGTCAAGGTCACTCAGTGGTGTGTATTGCTACCTCACTGCAACAGGCACTCAGGTTCGATTCCACCCTCTGGCAACTGTCTGTGTGGAGTTTGCACATTCTCCCCATGTTTGTATGGGTTTCCTCTGGATGCTCTGGTCTCCACCCACAGTCCAAAGATAGGCAGGTGAAGTGGACGGGCAATACTGAATTGCCCCTAGTGACCAGGGATTTGTATGTTAGATGGATTAGCCATGGGGAATGCAGTGCTATAAGATAGTGTTGGTTTTGGTGGGATGCTCTATGGAGCATTGATGTTGACTGCGTGGGCCGAATGGCCTGCTTCCATACTGTATGGATTCTATGTTCTATGCTGACTGCACAATGTTCAGCACCATTTGTGACTCCTCAGATAATGAAGTAGCCCATGTTCCAATGCAACAAGATCTAGATAATGGATTAGTGGTGCTGGAAGAGCACAGCAGTTCAGGCAGCATCTGAGGAGCAGTAAAATCGACGTTTCGGGCAAAAGCCCTTCATCAGGAATATAGGCAGAGAGCCTGAAGCGTGGAGAGATAAGCTAGAGGAGGGTGGGGGTGGGGAGAAAGTAGCATACAGTACAATAGGTGAGTGGGGGAGGGGATGAAGGTGAGGAGGGTAAAGTGGATAGGTAGAAAAGAAGATAGGCAGGTAGGACAAGTCATGGGGATAATGCTGATCTGGAAGTTTGGAACTAGGGTGAGGTGGGGGAAGGGGAAATGAGGAAACTGTTGAAGTCCACATTGATGCCCTGGGGTTGAAGTGTTCCGAGGCAGAAGATGAGGCGTTCTTCCTCCAGGCGTCTGGTGGTGAGGGAGCGGCGGTGAAGGAGGAGGAGTTGAAATGTTGGGCCACAGGGCAGTGTGGTTGATTGGTGCGGGTGTCCCAGAGATGTTGCCTAAAACGCTCTGCTAGGAGGCGTCCAGTTTCCCCAATATAGAGGAGACCGCATCGGGAGCAACGGATACAATAAATGATATGAGTGGATGTGCAAGTAAAACTTTGATGGATGTGGAAGGCTCCTTTAGGGCCTTGGATGGAGGTGAGGGAGGAGGTGTGGGCGCAGGTTTTGCAGTTCCTGTGGTGGCAGGGGAAGGTGCCAGGATGGGAGGGTGGGTTGTAGGGGGGGCATGGACCTGACCAGGTAGTCACGGAGGGAACAGTCTTTGCGGAAGGCGGAAAGGGGTGGGGAGGGAAATATATCCCTGGGTGTGGGGTCTTTTTGGAAGTGGCGGAAATGTCGGCAGATGATTTGTTTATCTTTCCACACTTCAGGCTCTCTGCCTATATTCCTGATGAAGGGCATTTGCCCGAAATGTCGATTTTACTGCTCCTCGGATGATGCCTGAACTGCTGTGCTCTTCCAGCACCATTAATCCAGAACCTGGTTTCTAGCATCTATAGTCATTGTTTTTACCTAAGATCTAGATAATGTCCAGGCTTGGGTTGGCAAGTAGCAAGTGCTATTTTTGCCACACAAATGTCAGGTAATGACCATCTCCAATAAGGGAATGATGTTATCAACATCCTGGGGGTTACCATTGCGCAAGATTTCAACTGGACTTGCCACAAGTACAGTGGCTATAGGAGCAAATCAGAGACCAGGAATACTGCCAGAAGTTACTTACCTCCTGACTCCCCAAAGCCTGTCCACCGTCCATAACACACAAGTTAGGAGTGTGTTGGAATACTCCCCACTTGCCTGGATGCTCCAACAACACTGAAGAAGCTTGAGATCATCCTCAAAAAAGCACTCTAATTGATTGGCAACACATCCACAATCACCAGTCTCTCTAACACCAACACTCAGTAGCAGCAGTGTGCACAGTCTCCTGATCCATTGCAGAAATTCACTAGAGGTCCTCACACAGCACCTTCCAAACCCACTGTCAGTTCCATTTAAAAGGATATGGGCAGCAGGTACATGGAACATCGCCCACCACCTGCAAGTGCCTTCCAAGCCACTCACTTGGAAATACATTGCTGTTCCTTCACTGAGGCTGGGTCAAAATCCTGAATTCCCTCCCTAAGGGCATTGTGGGCCTCTCTGCAGCACCTGCACTGAGTGATGTACTGACAGAGCTGCAAAATGTGAAAGACGTGTCGAGGATGTGAGAAATGGATTTGAAGCTGATGCCTTTGAAAGTTGTCTGAGGGTGAGCTGGAGCTGATGTGAATGTCCAGTGTAGATCCTGAGAGCTGGGGAGTGCTGCTGAGTGAGAGATCGATGTGTGGTTCATGGAACAGTCTGAAAGGTCACTGGTGTAATGACCAACAAATGGACGTGTCACGGAAAAACTTGTAATGATTTGTCATGTAAACCTTTTCTTGAAGCTATCTGAGAAATATGGCGAGGTATTTAGCATCAAGCTGGGGCCCACAACTGCAGTGGTGCTGACCGGTTATGAAGCAGTGAAGGATGCTCTCGTCAACAATGCAGATGAATTTGGAGAAAGAGCACACATCCCAATATTTGAAGCACTTGCGAAAGGACACGGTAATTTGCATCTTCACTGTTGTAATATTTATTTTGTTAAAACCAGACTGTATTCTGTCCCTGTTTGGATAATGAATACCTTTCAGTGTTTGGCAAAGGTTAGTTTTTTTTTAAGTATCATGCTTTTAAGAACTTTGAAGGATATTTTAAAAACTCTTTGAATGTAATTGTAACAAATTCTGTGTAATTTCTAAAACATATGGTTATATTTAATCAGACAATATCCAATAACTATAACCACCATTTGGAGTGGCTCAGTGGTTAGCACTGCTGCCTCACAGCATCATGGTCCCAAGTTTGATTCTAGCCTCGGGCAACTGTCTGTGTGGAGTTTGCACATTCTCCCTGTGTCTGCGTGGGTTTCCTCCCACAGTCCAAAGATGTGCAAGTGAGGTGAGTTGGCCATGCTAAATTGCTCATAGTGTTAGGTGCATTAGTCGGAGGGGAAATGGGTCTGGATGGGTTACTCTTTAGAGGACTGGTTGGGCTGAAGGGCCTGTTTCCACACTGTGGGGAATTTTTAAAAAATGACAATTGGTGATGTTAGCATTGGAATGTTTAGCAACTTCATCCAGCATCCTATTTTTCTGGATTTTAAAAATGCCACTAATATGGAGGATTAGGAACATAATTTGTTCTGACACTGAGAAATAGCTCACTTTTACCTCATGTTTCTGAATATCTTTGCTTAACGGATCCAGATTGTACTTCAAACTAAGATGAATATTTAATTTCTCATCAACTGAGATTAAGTTCCATGAAGATGGGTAAGAGGAGGCTTGTGTCGAGCACAAATGCTGACATAGACCATTTGGTTCAAATAACTTGTTTCTGTGCTATCCCACTTGTCTCTGAGTCAGTGTGGGCTCAAGTTTCATCCCAGACTCGAACATATAAACCAGGTTAATACTCCCAGGTAGTGGAAGAATGCAGTATTGTCAGAGGTATATTTCTTGGAAATCTTCCCATCTTCTCTGTCCAGGGGAATAAAATGTCTCATGGTATTATTTAAAGTAGAATAGAATACTATTTTCCTCATGTCCTAGCTATTATTATGTCAAGTTATGAGGAACGGTTATACAAATTAGGCTGATTTACTCTTGAATTTAGAAAGGATGATCTGATTGAAGTCTTTGAGATAGTAACAGGAAAATTATAAACAAGAAAAGAAACTGGAAAAGAAAAAGGCTATAAACCGAAAAAACAGTAGGTACAGAAACTATTTCTATTGGTTGGGGATTCTAGAACGAGGGGCAGCAGAGTCTGAGAAGCAGGGCCAGACCAAGCAGGCAAAATGGTAGGAAGCACTTATACACCAAGAGGATTGCAATTGCTTGGGACTTTCTTCCACAAAATGGCTGTGGATGCTGGATCAGTTGTTAATTTTAAATCTGAGGTGTGTGATTTTTGTTAAGCAATGGAGTTTGGCCACAGATCTCCCAGGATCTCATTGAATCGTGGGATAGCCTGGAGGGGCTTAATGGCCTTCTCCTCTTCCTATATCACTATGTTCCTATTTGGCCCTCCATCAATATCTCCAAAATAGTTTGTGGAAGCTCATTGTGTGTAAATTGGTTAGTGCATTTACTGTGTGCTAACAGTAATTATACCTGAAAACTAACTCAGCGACTGAAGCATTTTGGATGCCTGGATGTTATCTCCAGAAGTGTTCAGTATAGAAATAATTCACTTCCGAAATGCAAACCTTTCTCAAATCATGGTGTCCTATTTCTCTCATTAGCCATGTTCTTCTTTCTAAGAGGCAAGTTGTCACTTTAAATGAGGATTACAAGAGTCACAGTGTTTGTTTGCTTCTTTCTGATAAATTTAATTTAAGGTATTACTTTTGGTCATGGGCCGTCATGGAAGCAAATGCGAAGATTTGCCCTCAGCACATTACGAGATTTTGGAATGGGGAGAAAAACCATTGAAGAAAAAATAATTGAGGAATCAGATTTTCTGGTAACAGTAATTGAGTCTTATCAAGGTGAGTCTGTGTAAGGTAAATGAACAGAATTACCATTGTTTCTTTTCTCTGTATGCATTATTTATGAATGCCGGTGTACATTAAAGAATCACTGAAATCTATATCACAGAAAGGGACCATTTAGGCAACTATGTTTCCGCTAGCTCTATGTCAGAGCAATCCAAAACTAATTACAATTATTATGGTATGCCCTGCTCCCACCCAATGTGTATTCAAATTGATCACATGTGATTGAATAGACCAACAAAATCATAGATTTCTAGTTCATCCATCTCTCAATTCGTGAACTGTTCTGCAGTTGCCCAGCTCAATTTGGATATTGAAGGAATTTTGAAAGATTCTGGTGTGGGTGGCATGGTGGCACAGTGGTTAGCACTGCTGCTTCACAGCACCAGAGACCTGGGTTCAATTCCCACCTCAGACAACTGACTGACTGTGTGGAGTTCACACATTCTCCCCATGTCTGTGCGAGTTTACTCCGGATGCTCTGGTTTCCTCCCACAGTCCAAAATTGTGCAGGTTAGGTGAATTGGCCATGCTAAATTGCCCGTGGTGTTAGGTGTAGGGGAATGGGTCTGGGTGGGTTGCGGGTCGTTGTGGACTTGTTGGGCCGAAGAGCCTGTTTCCACACTGCATGTGATTTGGCCTATCTCCATTCCTTTTATAGCCAAGGGAAAAGTTTCAGGGTCTTAATTGAAGAATAATGCAACTGTGATTTCTTGTAAAGTGAAATACTACCATAGAAATTGGTATCCCATCACACCAATTCACCCTTTATTTAAACTTGCATAGTACTTGACACTTGTCCAGATTTGTCATAGCCAGCTCCAGGAATGATAGAATCTCTGACACTCCTGTTTATACCTGCCAACCAGCATTCGCTGTTTGGATTTATTTATTAGCCCAGGCAGGGAACTTATATTCTATGAGGTCGACCTGGCTAACCTCATTACAGTCACTACATAAAGGCTCAATATTCGATTGGGTGTCATGTTTGAAATTTCTTTTGCAGGCCAGCCGTTTAATCCAACTATCCAAATGAATTCTGCTGTGGCCAATATAATTTGCTCTCTGATTTTTGGTGGCAGATTTGATTATGAGGATGAAAAGTTTGTCAGTTTAATAAAGAGAGTGAATGAGAACATTCGATTTTTCGGTTCACCTGTGGCCTACGTAAGTTTCATCTTTCATTTGAATTACATTCCAGAAGAGAATCATTTGCAACTTGCAGTAAATGGAAGGGGTCTCTAGGTTGAGCCTCATTAAATTTGTGCTGCAATATAATTGGTCATTAATTGCCCAGTTAAGGGCCTTAATTGGTGTGAGTAGGCAGGCTGCACTAGGCCTGCCCCTCCTACACATAACAGGGTGGGCGGGTTTGGGGATGGGCAGGTGTGTGCCAGTGTCATCTACAAAGGGTTACAACCTCCTGTGACTGTAAACCTGCTTATGAAACTATACCCATCAACTCCACTTTGAATAGATTCAATATATGCTGGCCTGGGGAGTAGATTCCAACGGTAAGTGGCACTTTGAGGGAACAAATCAGTCCCCATCTCTGCATTTTTCAAACAATCTCTTGCTTTCAAATTTATAGTCTGTTTTAAAGACTTTGACAAGTGAAAATATCCTCTCAACCACCCGTCAAGCTGCCTCAAAATCTTGGGTCTCTGGAAGATACCTCTTATTCATTTGAAACTCAAACAGAGGCCTGTCCAACAGAGAAAGTGTTCATTTGGTCCAGTATTCCTTCAGCTCTTTCAAAAGAGTTATGCAATTGGTCCACGTCCCTTTCTCATTCCCATATCTCAGTAAATTGATTTTTTAAAGTATTTATCCAATTCCATTTTGAAAGTATTGAATTTGTTTGCACAACTCATTCAGGCATTGCATGATGATAAAGATAGTAAAAAGCTATAATTGTTCACAAGCCACTGTATTAATCAAAGATTCATAATGTTTAAAAGATTTATTTATCGCTTATTTTCAAAATTGTGATTTCTCAGATATGAGTAGGTAATTGGTTCGTTTCAATATCTACCTTAATAACATGATGCTATTTTGATTCTGTAGCTGTACAATGCATTTCCACTCCTGAGATTCCTTCCAGGAAGACACAATAAAGTGTTTACCAATTCAAAACAGACTATTAATTTCCTCAAAGACTTCTTCAAAGAAAATCGTCAGAAACTAGATGACAATGACCTGAGGAGTTTTATCGATGTATTCATGATCAGACAACAGAAGGTAAAAGCACTATTTTCTTTTTCAGAGTTTTACCACCTTCCCAAAGTTATATTGATGTACTTCAGAATAAAAAGTCAACTTCGTTCAGTTCCGAATTGGCCTGATAGTCTGAATAGACTCCTTTTTTGATGCAAATGTATATGATTGGAGGTAAAGGGTGTGAAAAATGTTGTTCTTTTCAGAAAGAGAATTGGCATTTACACATGTCTGTCTTAATCCCAGGAAGACCCAAAGCACCTTACAGCTGATTAACTAGATTTAACGTGTAGTCATTCTCTGATGAGCTCAATAAAATCTCGTCAGAACCACATGGTTGTTTGTGTGAGTTTGCTCTGCTAAAATTGCTCATGCACTTCCTACATTATACTATTGGCTGCACTACAAAAAGCACTTATTATTGATTTTAAGGTGTTTTGGGACATTTTCAGGTCTTAAAGCACAATGGAATAGATTTTTGTGATACATTGACCTGAGAGGTGACAGCACCTCAAAATAACATCTTTTCTGAAAGACTGCACCTCTGAGAGTTTGGCCTCCCTCAGTACTACACTGGAGTAAATATACAGAAGCCTTGATTTCCTGGCCCCTATCATGAGCTGCAATACCCAATAATCAATGTGTCAGGTTAGGTATGCATCATAGGACTTACAGTACAGTACAGGTCTCAATTCGGTTGTGAGCCATTGCATTGTTAACCTTGCTTTCAGGAATCGGAGAACCGTAATTCATACTTTCATGAGAACAACTTAATGGCTTCGGCAGACAGCATGTTTACTGCGGGGATGGAGACCACCTCAACCACTCTTCGTTGGGGAATGCTTCTGATGATGAAATATCCAGAGATCCAGAGTAAGAAGCACTCTGATTAATTCCACTCTGGAGATGACCTTGTTGGATGATTTTCAATGTCTCATTCTCTGTTTACTGTGATTGAGATTTTGATCTTGTTCAAAAATATCATGGCAGTATTTCCAATCACTTTAAAAACATGCTCGGATTGCAGGAAAGGTTCATGAGGAAATTATCAGAGTTATTGGATCGGAACGACCTCCCAGAGTTGAAGATCGGAAAGATATGCCGTACACTGATGCAGTGATCCATGAAATCCAGAGGTTTGGGGACATTGTGCCACTGAACATAACACATGAAACAACAGTGGACGTAAACTTCAGAGGATACTTCATTCCAAAGGTACCCTTAGGAAAGGCTGGCTGCATTCAGGGCCTGATAGACAGACAATAGGGAGGAAGAAAGGGAACATTGAAAACTGGTTGCAGTGTGCATCATTAGTACCTGAATGATTCAATCTCACCAAATTGACAGCATTTGCGTATTTTATAAATGTTGCAATATGTGCAGATAATGGAGGAAAAGAGGAGGAGTGGAGAACTATATTGAAAAGATACGGCTTGAGCACAACACTTTGTATTTGCAAGGCCCCTCTTAATGTGGTAAAGAATCCCAAAAATCTTCACAGGAGAGTCATCGAAGAATAGTTAACACCAGAAGCCACAAAACATTATACATGTTCGTGTCGCCAAAAGGCAGGTTTTAAGGAACTTGTTAAAGGAGGAGAAAGAAAGAGGGGATTCCAGAGATTAGGACCCAGACCACTGCAGGCACAGCCACCAAACCTGGAGCAATTCAAATCAGGATACTCAGGGGATTACAATTAGAATGTAAATGCTATTTCTAAGTTTCAAATACATTTATCAATGAGCAACTGTGCAATTATTTTCAACCGTGCCTTTGCATTTTAATTCTGTATACAGAAATGATATTTTAATATTTTTAGGGAACCTGTGTAATCCCATTGCTGTCCTCTGTGCTGTATGATAAAACCCAATGGGAAAAACCAAATGAGTTCAACCCATCTCACTTTCTGAATGCTGAGGGCAAGTTTGTGAAGAGAAATGCCTTCATACCTTTCTCTGCAGGTAATGCATCTTACTAATTTTTGAATGATATGTGAGTGAAATATTCCGTCTGTGGCTGGGGAGAATAAGATCTAGGAAATGCATCATTGAGGGAATTTTACTTCTGTTAGGTTGTCACAAAGGCTCAGTGGTTAGCACTGCTGTCTCCCAGCACTAGTTACACTCCCCATTGTGTCTCCTGGGTTTCCTCTGGGTGCTTGGTTTCTACCCACAGTCCAAAAGTGTGCAGGTTAGGTGGATTGACCATTGTAGCCATGGGAAATGCAGAATTACAGGGATAGGTTCAGGGGATGAGTAGGTGGGATGATCTTCAGAGGTGTGGACTTGATGTGCTGAATAGCCTGCTCCCACACTGTAGGGATTCTAAGATTCTGTTTTGGGGAGAAAGACACTCCTGGATGTGCTACTGTCTAAGCAATATCTGTGCACATAGTTTTTAACTGGAGGCTTGAGTAGCAATCAGGAATGGGAATCTGGTGTAATGTGTCTTCTCCCTAAGTCTGCAAAAACAATCTCCTCAAAGGTGAGAATAATTGCTGGCACACCGGAAATTAATGAATTTTGTTTGATTAAAGATGTACCTTTCTCAACGGTAGGGCATTTTAAAGTGCCTCTCAGCATTATTCTAGATTAATGATCATTGTTGAAATGTTGGGAATCTCTGCAGCTAATACACAATGGCAGACATGGCTGCAATTTAACATGTCCACTGGAAACTAGCTCCTCTGACAATGCAGCTTTTGCTTAATCCCGCAGTGAGAGCATCAGCCAAGATTTAGTGCCTCCGGTTCTAGAGTGATGCTTCAAATTCCAGCCTTCAAGATGAGAGTGCTATTCACTGAGCTACAGTCAGCAACTTGTATGATCAATAAATTTCACAAACCTGAAAACATTGGCATCTAAGTGATTAAGAGATATCATTCCAAAAAGGCAGTATAAAACAGCAATATCCTGTTTGTTATAAAAAGTGTACTCTGAACAACATTGATAAAGAGCCGCTTTGACATTTTTGTTTTACAAATCTGTTTTTGCAGGTCGAAGGATTTGTGCTGGTGAGACCCTGGCTAAAATGGAGCTGTTCCTCTTCTTTACTACTCTGATACAAAAATTTAAGTTTCAAGTCCCACCGAACGTCAGTGAACTGGATCTTGACTCTGTTGTGGGTTTTACTTCAGTCCCAAAGTACCAAACTGTGTGCGCTGTGCGTCGCTGATGTCACCACCTCATTTGTGTTTTACGTGATTTTCATTCACACAAACATTTAATCAGTTCAATATAAGTGTTCTCTTGTTTCTTCAAATAGTGCCTGTTAGATTGGGCTGAGTCATCATCATTATATTTACTTTTATGTGATGTTTACTGTACAAATTAGCTCTGTCACAATTCGCAAAGGAGTCAGAAGGATCAGTGAATTTAGACATAGACATCAGTGAATTTAGAAATCAGTGAATTTAGAATTTAGCCATCAAATCCTTAACCTTTCAGTTAGATTTCCTGATTGGATAGATAATTAATGTGCTGCCCAACCCAATTATTGAAGAGTTTGAATATTCTTCTACTGCCAGTCTTTATTCCCCCATTACCTTTTTTTTTTGCAAAAATTGCAATTGCTCAAAAACATTTTTGCTAAGGTGCACCTGGTATTGTTTTAGAGATTAATCTTTAATTCCTTTTTAATTTGAGACAACTGCAGGTTTGACAACTGTACACTGGCCTGCAAAATTTTAGATTCATTTGCAAGGTTAGTTTCTGGCAGGAGAAATGGATGCTTCCTTGAAAGTAGAGCTGTAGGTGGATAGTGTAATGGAAAAGTAACAAATTTTACATTTCCTGTGAAATTTGAAAGAAAATGCTTTTCTAAAATTTGATGCTATGCTGAGCTTTGTAAACAATACTTTGATGAGGTTTGCAGCCAGCTTGTCTCTGTTTGAACTTTGTAAACATTCAACTTGACCTTGCAACAGTCAAATTCAGCTGAAGAACTGTTATGTCCAAGACCAGGGGATGAGAGAATAACAACTTGAGTTTTCCCAGTCTTTGGCCTTGAGAGTGTGATAAGAAACAGTATCAGACGAGTATCTGAATTATGCTCAAGTACCCCTTGCATAAGGCATTTTGTCAAGTGCAGAGCGTCCCTTTGCAAAGGCCTGTAATAACATTTTTCTTTGCTCTTGCTAGCATTTGAGTCAAGTCGATTTAATTTCCACGATAGATAGGATAGTGAAGAAAGCGTTTGGTATACTTTCCTTTATTAGTCAGAGTATTGATTTTGTGGCTGTACAGAACACTGGTTAGGCCACTTTTGGAACATTGCATCTAATTCTGGTCTCCTTCCTATCCAAAGGACGTTGTGAAACTTGAATGGGTTCAGAAAAAATTTACAAGGATGTTGCCAGGGTTGAAGGATTTGAGCTAAAGGGAGAGGCTGAATAGCCTGGGGCTGTTTTTCCTGGAGTGTCGGAAGGTGAGGGGTGACCTTATAGAGGTTTACAAAATCATGAGAGGCATGGATAGGATAAATAGGCAAAGTCTTTTCGCTGGGGTGGGGGAGTCCAGAATTAGAGGGTGTAGGTTTTGGGAAGGATATAAAAGAGGGGAAGGATATAAGAGAGACCTAAGGGACAACTGTTTCACACAGAGAGTGATGCATGTATGCAATGAGCTGCCAGAGGAAGTGGTAGAGGCTGGTACAATTACAACATTTAAAAGGCATTGGGTGGGTATAAGAATGGGAATGGTTAAGAAGGATATGGGCCAAGTGCCAGCAAATGGGACTAGATTGGGTTGGGATATCTGGTCGGCATTGATGAGTTGGACCGAAGGACCTATTTCCGTCCTGTACATCTCTATGCCTTTATGACTCTATTCCAGTAAAAAAGGTCATGGCGGGTACCTAAGTAAGCACAAAGAATATTTCATATTTCCCATAATGACAGGCATAACCAGGACCCATATGGATATCCATAGCAATGATGTTTATTTGGAGGAAAGGAATGACGTTAAAGGAGAAGTTGTTCAATGTGAGAACTATTTCAGTCAGACATAAGATGAATAAAATGGTTAGAGATTGTTTGGGCTTCCATTCAAGGGAGAAGTGGAGAGTCCTTGGACTTTCCTCTTGGGGGTTGGATGTGTAATGAGCACCCATGATGAAGATAAGGTGATTAAGACAAGGAAATTTAAAATTGTTGAAGTGATAGAGGGTATTGGAAGAGTCACAGACATAGTTGGGATGAGACTGGATAAAAAGAGAAGAAATAGAGTCACAACAGGAAGAAAACAGTTCAGTGGGTCAGAAACATGCAGAAATGATGGGTATAACTTAGTCTCCATCCCAAAGGCATGGTTGGTGACAGACCATTAAGCCAGGTGGGAGGATGTCTTGTGGACACTTCCACACTTGCAGCCCAATTAACTCCATGGTAAGAAAGTTCATGATTGACCTTTACCCAAACTAATGGCAGACAGGTACTATCTGTGTGGAGAATATGAGAAACAAACTTGTGTCTAACCTTGCAGTTGGAAGGATAATGGCCCACTGGCTACAGAGATCCACACTGTGCCTTTATTTTTGATTCCTCCACCTTCAATCCCAATTCCTGCCTGACCTCCACAACTAATACTAGGTTTGAGTGGGTGTTGTCCTGCCAGAACCCCCGCCCCCCCCCTGTTCAGTACAGCTGCTGGCCCACCATTGATTGGAAGCTGAAGGCAGGCAGGATTGGGGAATACCTGGGGAAGGCTAACCACTTCCTATTAAGTGTTTGACTGAATTCAGTTAAAAGAGACAAGAAGGGTCTGTAGCTGGCTGCCAAGACTTCCAATATTTCCCATACAATCTGATGGGTCTACTGAGACCAGCCTGTTCATGGATCTTAGCATGACAATACAATACAGTCCAATAGTGCAATAAACTAGTGCTTTCCCCAATTTTCTCTGAACTAGTTCTTGTAATAAATTTCTCCAAAGCTATATGCAAAATTCCACTGTGACTGATCAATAATTTCAACAAAGTTGCAATTTCTATTTGACTTCAGGTTAAATACCTTTGGTAATGCATTACAGTTTGTTCTTTATGACCTCGGTGAATTATTTGCAAATGGTCAATAATCCATGTTAAACCTTGTACCTGTAGAAATTCTCCCTTTAAAGCTAAGTTAGGAAGAGAAGTTAGTAAGTTTTCAGTGGTTGAAGAATTGGTAACAAGGGAGCCCAGATTTAAGGTGATTGACAAAAATAGCAGTGGCACTTTAATCTTTGCTTGATCAAGAGGTAGATACAGATTCCACAGTTAACACAATGGAGAAATAAAATGCAAGGATCTGGGTAAGAGTGCAGGGGAAATTTGAGTACCTGGACTGATTTGGAAAGAGGTGAATCATAATGATCTTTTTCCACCCATTCCTCTGATTCAATCAACTGAAACAAGTTGGGTGATCCAGACACAACAAAGGTACACACTGCCCTATGCTGACATTTAGGACTGTGCCACATTTAGGAAAGAACTAAGCCACAGATTAGTCAACCATAGCCTGACATTGTCACACTTTCCAAATCTTATAGATAACAGCCTATGTCCCAGGCTTTTCCATCACTTCTCTGGATATGTCCTGAACCATCAGCAGTACAGGTGTACTGGCATAGTCTTACATTCAGGAGGGAGATGCCCTGTGGCATGGCAGTCAGTCAAACATGGACAAGGAAACTTCCTGCTGATTACCCTATTGCCCCTTGGCTGATGAATCAATGCCCATCCATCTCATGGTCTGAGGATATAAAGAGAACAATTAATCCAGAAAATGTTACAACACAGAAAAAGGGCATTCAACTCATCATATGTGCACTAGCTGAATAAACTAGACGCCTTTTGAAACTACAGAGCTCCAGGTCCAAATTCATGTTCCTATTAGGTTAGTTGAGGGTTTCTGGCTCAACTATCAAACTTGGCATTGAATTCCAGACACAACATCTCTGGGCAAAAAGATTTTCCTCATGTCCTCTCTAATGTTTCTACCAATCACTTTAATTCTATGCCCCTGATAAGTGACTTGTCCACTAGGATAAAATCACACAACACCAGGTTATAGTCCAGATTTATTTGGAAGCACTAGCTTTCAGAGCGCTGTTCCTTCATCAGGTGATTGTGGAGAATAAGATTGTAAGACACAGAATTTATAACAAAAGTTTACAGTGTGATGTAACTGAAATTATATATTGAAAAAGACCCGGATTGTTTGTTAAGTCTCTCATCTTTTAGAATGACCATGTTGGTTTCAGTTCTTTCATGTGTAAATCGCAAAACTTTTTTTAAAAGTTAGATTTGCAAGGGCAGTTTGACAACTGGTGTCATGTCGGCCCAGATAAGGTATTGAAGATGTTAAATCCCTGTGAGTCTGTCTGTGCCATAACGGTCAGACTGATTCTTATCTAAAAAACGGATTTACAGAATCTTACATGGATTCATGCAGTTTTTGTGCAAATTGAAATGCAATTCTGCAAGTACAAATTCACCGCACAAACTTATGTGTGCATGTGGGTGTGCGTATGGGGTGAAGGGGTTTGGGGTGGGGGGTGCTATGAGTGTCTATGAGAGGGTGTGTGCATGTGTGTGAGTGTGAGTGTAAAGGGGTTTAAGTCTGTGACAGGGTGTGTGTGGGAGCGTATGCGTGACTGTATGAGAGAGGGTCTGTGTGTGTGTCTGTGTGTGTCTGTGTGTGTCTGTGTGTGTCTGTGTTTGTGTATAGTGCAATGGGGTCACCTGTAGTGTAACATGAACCCAAGGTCCTGGTTGAGGCCGTTACGCATGGGGACACCTCCCACCATGTACGTGGCAGGTACTCTTGCAACTCAGTCTATCTCATACACAGTTAAAAATCACACAACACCAGGTTATAGTCCAACAGGTTTAATTGGAAGCACACTAGCTTTCGGAGCACCGCTCCTTCATCAGGTGATTGTAGAGGACACATCCTAAGACATAGAATTTATAGCAAAAATTTACAGTGTGATGTAACTGAAATTATAAATTGAAAAATACCTTGATTGTCTGTTGAGTCTTTCACCTGTTCGAATACCATGATAGTTTCACTTCTTTCATGTGTAAATCACAAAACCTATTTTTAAAAGTTGCATTCTCAGGTTAGCTGTAATAATTGGTGTTAGCTAGACAATATGTTGAAGGTAAAAACAATGACTGCAGATGCTGGAAACCAGATTCTGGATTAGTGGTGCTGGAAGAGCACAGCAGTTCAGGCAGCAGTAAAATCAACGTTTCGGGCAAAAGCCCTTCATCAGGAATAAAGGGTGAAGGTGTTGGCCCCCTGTATTCTCTGTCTATGCCATGATGTTTAGATTGATTCTAATCTAAAAAGTGAGATAACAGAGTTTTACATGAATTCATGCAGTATTTGAGCAAAGTACACTGTGTAACTCTGCAAGTACAAATTCACCCCACAAAATATATGTGTGCGTATGGGTCTTTGTGTCTGTCTGTGTGTCTGTCTGTCTGGGTTGGGAATTGTGAGTGTGAGAGAGAATGTATTTGTGTGTGTCTTGAGTGTGGAGTGTCTTAAGTCTGTGAGGGGGTGCACGTGTGAGTGTGGGAGTGTTTGTGTGTGTGTCTGGGGTGGGGGGTTGTGAGTGAGAGTATATGTGTGTGTGCATGAGTGTAGAGTGGTCTAAGTCTCTGAGAAGTTGCCTGTATGAGTGTGGGAGTGTGTGTGTCTGTAAGGGTATGTGCGAGTGTCTGAGCGCATGTCTGTATATATGTGTGTGTGTGTAGTGCAATGGGGTCATCTGTAGTTGACATGAACCCAAGGTCCCTGTTGATGCCATCCCTATGGGTACTAAACTTGGCTACCAACCTCTGCTTGGCTGCTTTTCATTGTTGCTTGTCCCAAAGTCCGCCTTGGAGGATGGTCATCCGAAGTTCTGAGGTCGAATGTCCTGGACCGTTGAAGTGTTCTCTGATTGGGAGGGAGCACTCCTGTCTGTAGATTAATGTCCAATCATCCTTTGCCTCAGGGAAAACTTGCCTGCAGTGTATGAGATATGATTTGGAGATGCTGTTGTTGGACTGGGGCATACAAAGTTAAAAAGAAATTATACATTGAAAAATACCTTGATCGCCGGTGAGTCTTTCATCTGTTAGAATACCATGATAGTTTCACTTCTTTCATGTGTAAATCACAAAACCTTTTTTTTAAAAAGTTGCATTCTCAGGTTAGCTGTAATAATTGATGTTAGCTAGACAATATTTTGAAGGTGTTAGCCCCCTGTGTTCTCTGTCTATGCCATGATGCTTAGATTGATTCTAATCTAAAAAGTGAGATAACAGAGTTTTACATGAATTCATGCAGTTTCTGACCAAAGTGCAATGTAACTCTGCAAGTACAAATTCACCCCACAAAATATATGTGTGCATGTGGGTCTTTGTGTCTGTCTGTGTGTGTCTGTCTGGGTTGGGGGTTGTGAGTGTGAGAGAGAGTGTATTTGTGTATGTAGTGAGTGTGGAGTGTCTTAAGTCTGTGAGGGGGTGCATGTGTGAGTGTGGGAGTGTGTGTGTGTGTCTGGGGTGGGGGATTGTGAGTGTCTGTGAGAGGGAGTGTATATGTGTGTGTGTGTGTGTAGTGCAAAGGTGGTCATGAACCCGGTTGAGGCCCTCCCTATGGGTATGAAACTTAGCTATCAGCCTCTGCTCGGCCACCTTTTGCTGCTGCCTGTCCCGAAGTCCACCTTGGAGGATAGTCACCCAAAGATCCGAGGTCAAATGTTCTGGACTGCTGAAGTGTTCCCCAAGTGGGAAGGAGCACTCCTGTCTGTTGATTGTTGTGCGGTGCCCATTCATCTGTTGTCATAGGCTTTGCTCGGTTTCCCCAATGTACAATGCCTCCGGGCATCCTTGCCTGCAACGTATAAGATAGACAACGTTGGCTGAGTCACATGAGTACCTGCCACATACATGTTGGGAGGTGTCCCCACGTGTAATGGTGGTATCTATGTCCACACTCTGACATGTCTTGAAGTGCCTACCGTAACAGGGTTGTATGGAGTTGTCCTGAAAGCTGGGCAGCTTGCTTGTTTGAGGTTTGGCGGTTGTTTAAAGGCAAACAGTGGAGGTGTGGGGAAGGCCTTGACGAGGTGCTCATCCTGACTGATAATGTGTTGCAGGTCACGAAAAACTTGGCGCAGTTTTTCAGCTCCTGGGAAGTACTGAACAACGAAGGGTACCCTGGCGGTTGCAGCATATGTCTGTCTCCTGGGGAGGTCATTATGATTCCTTGCTGTGGCACAATGGAACTAGCAGTCAATGAGTTGAGCATCGTACCCCGTTCTTGTGAGGGCATCCCTGAGTACTTCCAGGTGCCCATGACTGCCAGTTCTGACTGCCAGATGAGAGACTTAACAAATAATCTGGGTCTTTTTCAATGTATAATTTCAGTTACATCACACTGTAAACTTTTACTATAAGTTCTGTGTCTTACAATCTTATTCTCCACAATCACCTGATGAAGGAGCAGCGCTCTGAAAGCTCGTGCTTCCAAATAAACCTATTGGACTATAACCTGGTGTTGTGGGATTTTTAACTTTGTACACCCCAGCCCAATACTGGAGTCTCCAAATCATCTCCACTAGGAAAAACAGATCTTCGTTATACACTCTCCAAGTCTCATTACGTTGTACTCTCAATTAACTCACCCCACAGCCTCTTCTTTTCTAAAGAAAATATCCATTAACCTTCCAATCCAATCCAATCTAATTCAGCCCCTCAAGTCTGGTCCACCTCTTAATATGATTGTGGCTGATATGATATTCGCACATCCACTTTCCTGCCCATTCCCTGTAACCCTTGATTTCCCTACTGATCAGGAATCTACCTCAGCTTTAAATATACACAAGGACTCTGCCCTCCCAGCTGTCTGTGGCAAGGAGTTCCAAAGACTCACAACCTTCTGAAAGAAGGATACCCCTCACATTACAGTCTTAAATTGGTGCTCCTTTAATCTGAGACTGTCCTCTGGTCCTTGTATCTCCTGGAGGACAGACCTAGTCTCTCCCAGCAGGAAACACCTTCCCAGCATTTGCCTTACTACTCCCTTAAGAATCCTATAAGTTACAAACAGATCACCTCTCATTCTTCTGAGTAGAGTCCCAACCTGTTTAGTCTTCGCTCATAAGACAATCCCTCCATGCCAGAGATCATCCTAGATAATATTCTCTGAACTGCCTCTAACAAAATTATATCATTCCTTATATAAGTGGATCAAAACTACTCATAGTGCTCCAGATTTGATCTCAGCAGCACCTTGTCCAGTTGCAGTAAGCTTTCTCCGACTCCAATACTCCAACCCTTTTGAAATAAGGGTCAAGAATCCATTAGCCTTACTGGTTACCTGCTGAATATGTGTGCTAGCTTTCTGTGTTTCATATACAAATATCCACAAGTCCCTTAGTGTTATAGCTTTCTGCTGTTTTTCCCATTAAACTAATATTCTGTTCTTATGTTCTCCCTTTCAAAACAAACATCTTTGCATTTTCCTTGATTATACTCCATTTGCCAACTTACTGTCCATCTAATAACTGATGTAAACTGCTTGCATACCTCTTATAACATACCTTTCCACCTATTTTTTGTGTCATCTTCAAACGTGGCTACAGCACCTTTGTTTCCTTCCTCCAAGTCATTAATATATATTGTAAACAGTTGTGGTCCCCATGGAACCCCATTGTCCATGGGTCGTCAACCAGAAAAAGAACTCTTTCCCAACTTGCTGTTTCCAGTCTATGAACCAATTCTCTGTCAATGCCAATATACTACCTCCAACACTGTGGGCTCTTAACTTTTGCGAAGTACGTTGCAGAACACCTGTATCCAAGCTGCTGACTGGAACAAAACCTGCACAAAATGACACCATTGGACCCAGCTGAGCAATGAAAATATTGTTGGACACTGAATTCTTGGAATTTATTACTCTTGCAAACTGATTATTTACTATCTCTACAATTACCAAAACCCTGCTGTTTATAACCTTTCTCTCTCCTGTCCTGTTTTTCTTACTTTCCTGAATGCTCATACATGTACGCGGTGTCGTGAAACAATTCCCCTGCATTTTTAACAGTTTGTAAATATACACCATCTGTGATTTACTCTTAAAGAATTATGCCATATGTTTAGTTCAGAACTGGAATCTAAAAAGTCATGGTCTGGGGACTAGCCTCAGATTCACCTCAGTAAGGCATCTGAGTAAAATGACAAAGAAGTAAATAAAAAAAAAATGTTAATTCGGGCAAGACAGGAAAGAGAGTAACAATTTAAGTTTACTCCCATTCCTCTCTTGACCATGATATGATGAATACCATTAGGAAGAAGTAATGAGTGGTAACAAGGGAATAGAACATACTTTGGATTGGCACTTCATTGTCAATTATCAAATGAAGCTTAACAGCATCAAGACTGATCAAGCAGGTTCAGTCCTGGAAGGTATTTCTGCCACATTGGGTCCATAGTAACAGATAAGGAAAATTACTTGACTTCATTCTCAGTCTCACAGATGAATATGTCAGTCACAGTATTGATAGGACTAATCAAGACACAGTCTTTGCAGAGACAAAGTTATTATGAAATAACTTCTCTTTCACACTGAGAATATTCTTCATCATGGTCCACCATCACTACATTAAGGGGAATAGCCTCAGGCTAAAAGACAAATAACATTCATGCTACACAGACGTTAGGCACTGGCACTCTTCAACAAGTAAAAGTCTAACTGTGGGATATAGGTAAATTAATGTTACTTCTGCAATTCTGCAATTCCATTTTACAAAGTAAAATGAACTCACACCAGTGTGTAATTGTTTTAGCCACGAGCTGAGTCAACAAGAATGGAAACGATGTGGAGGAAATATATAATTGTTTTTGTATTAGCTAAAATTGTATGTCAGAATGAGATGTGCCAGCAAAACAATGGTAGACATTACGGGCAAATGGATAAGATGTTGTGAGGGGATGAAGTTAAGCTAGATATGCCTGTACAAACAGTAGGTATAAACATCTGCTTCCCACTTTTACAAAAACACAGGAACAAACCCCAATTAAAAGGGTCATGGGGATCAGAACGGCCTTGGGAAAGGCACAGATGAAGGGGGTAGATAATGATGAAGAAAGAATATGCCTAACAATGACCTACAGCAGGATGAGGTCAAACAGCCTTGTGAGGCCACGAATAAGCATTTTGTCACAGACAAGGCCGGATAAGACAAGAGATAAACAGGGGTAATGGGGGCCGGTCTTAGGGAAGTGGACGATGTAAGCAGGGGAGGAGCAATGTAAAACAAAAGACATCAAATCATATAAATATTATGTATGAATTGAACTTGGTGTGTGTATGTCCTCTACCATATAGGCACTGGACATCTCACCCACTTGCAAGTGTAAAATAAAGGGCACTGCTGATTCAGATTTTGTCTCGGACTGCAATTATTGAGGTGTGTGAGCTTTGTTTCTCACAATTGGGGGCTCGTCTAGGATTTTCTTCCATCACCGGGGGGAGTGGCTGGCCTTGGATACTGGGAAGACGCGTCCCGTTCCCCATTGAGGAGCGGTCTCGTGTCCTGGTTTGGTCTGCTCCCTTGGGCGACTGGTACGAATCCCACAAGAGAGACATCTGAATCAGACAGGGATAGGCGTTCGATAGAAAATACGGCGACAAGGGGCCAGGCAACTCTGTGCACAGACCAAGGTAAAAAACCTGACTTTTAAATATTGCCTTGGTGGCTGGGATTGAGTTTTAGTAGTTAATAAGGGACTAACGAAGGAACTCAATATGGGTTGTGCCGTGAGTAAGGAAAAAGCCTCCGGGAAAACAAAAGAAGGAAAAAGCAATGGAAATGGAGGCGGGGTCCCTTACAACATACCTCCAGAAAGTCCTTTGGGCAGGATGTTGTGGAATTGGCAAAATAATACTTGTACAAGGGAAAAAGATGATTAAATATTGTTGCTTCATATGGACTAAGGAATCCATTCTTCGTCCCGCCTCTTCTGGCCAAAATACAGGTCGGACAAAGACTGGGTTTGTAAATATCTGAATTTATTTGTCAATGAGTGAGAGAGAGAGAGAGAATGAAAAGAGCTGTACAGCTGGTAGAAAGTTTAACCCTTTGTGATTTGGTTTGAATGCACATTTGTTTGTTGGTGATTGAATGTTTGCGTTTTATTCCCTGGAGTTTGAGTTCTGGGACTGTTTAGAATCTGATTTTATTATGGAAATTTAACATGATTTCTTTTAAGATTAAGGATTCTTTAGAGATTATGAAAAAAAAAGAATGATAATTCCTGTTCTTCTTACAGGTCATGACTGCCTTACTATCAGTTTCTAACTAATCTCTTTTATCTTTACATAAAAGCGATTTATGGAGGACAGTTGAAGTTTCAGTTCAACATTAGATTGTAGTAAAAACAAAATTCTATGGTTAATATCTGTGACCTTGGATTCGGCCATTGTTCATGCATTAGAAGTTTTTTTTTTAACTTGAATAGACAAATTCTTTTAAGGCAGTTCTGATTATTTCAAGACCTATAGTATTGTAATTGAGCAATGATTGATCAGCACTACTTAAGAAAACTAATTTTGGATTTAAATTAAGGGACTAAAACTGGGTGATTACAGTGGATTTCAAAATTGAGAACTGTATGCATTTTACATTTTGAATATTAAATACTGAATAAATGAAAGTAAATATATAAATATATTTACAAGTTTGGAACAGGCTTTAAAGTTAGTCAAGCATGAATTGATGAATTGGTGTTTGAAGTTATGGGGAGCTAGAAATATTGCAATATTTCTTTAAAAAAGAAAAAGGGGAAGAACGTAATGACTTATCCCCTTCCGGAGGTACCAATAGGGGACAAAGAGATTGGATTTGTAAGTGTCCCCCTCAGCAGTGGGGAGGTCAGAACATTTAAAAAAGAAATGAAGGTCCTGGTTGAGGATCCGGTAGGGTTGATCAATTTTTGGGGCCCAGTCTGTATACCTGGGCTGAGTTAATGTCTATTTTGAATATACTATTTACTGGGGAAGAAAGGCGACTTATATGGGGAGCAGCCATTAAAATATGGGACAGGGAACACCCCATTGGAGATGGGGATGCTGGACAGGGAGAGGTGAAGTTTCCCCTCAGAGACCCCCAGTGGGAAAATCAAAATCCGGAGCATAGAGAAGAAATGAGGGAATTGAAAGACCTGATTCTAAAAAGAATAAGAGAGGCAGTTCCGAAGCCACAGAATTTGACTAAAGCCTTTGAAGTTAGACAGGAGAAAGGTGAGACTCCCTCAGCTTTCTTGCAAAGATTAAGAGACTCAATGCAGAAATATTCTGGAATGAACCCTGAGGACCCAGTGGCACAGGGTCTTTTGAAAGTACATTTTGTGACAAAGGAATGGCCAGACATACAGAGAAAGATACAGAAGATAGAAGGGTGGAGTGAAAAGCCATTAGATGAATTGTTAAGAGAGGCACAGAAAGTGTTTGTAAAGAGAGAGGATGAGAGACAGAAACAGAAGGTGAAAATGATGGTAGCTGCGGTTGATGAGGTAGTTAAGAACAGAGTGGAACCAATATTGAGCAACCGGAACGGCGGGTGGCAGCATGTAGGACAGAGAGGAAGGGGGAAAGGGAGAGAGAGAGGGAGAGGACAAGGGGGAGTATTTGATAGAGGGTTCGAGCGACAGGGGCAGAGCTGGAGGTCTCCACAGGCAGGATGTTATTATTGCGGAAAGATAGGGAACTTTAAGCGGGAGTGTCCTGCTCTGAAAAGGGAAGAGAGGGCAATTCCGCTTATGAATTTTGATGAGGAGTAGGGGTGTCAGGGGTTCCTGCCCTCGGGGGCCCACCAGGAACCCTTGATAAACCTGAAGGTGGGACCCTGTAGGGAAGAGGTAGTCTTCCTAGTAGATACGGGGCAGCACGGTCATCGCTGAATTTTAAACCAAAGAAAGTAAGAATGTCAACACGGTCAATTACTGTTTCAGGGGTTAAAGGGGAGGGATTTACTGTTCCAGTATTTGAACCTATGATGATAGAAGGTCCTAAGGATAGAGTCACAGGGGAACTGTTGTATATCCCTGATATAGGAGGTAACTTACTAGGGAGAGACTTAGTTATCCTCTTAGAACTGGGGATTGGCATTCAGGAAAAAGAATTAGTTGTACAAAGCCAATGTTGACAGAGGATGTGGAGAGAGAGAGATAGACCCTATTGTATGGGCTAGGGAAGGGAATCGTGGAAAACTACAGCTCCCTCCCCTTGAAGTAAAGTTAAATAAAAGGAAAAGGGGACGTTGTCTGTGAGTGACAATATCCCATTTCCATAGAAGGTAAACGAGGACTGCAGCCAGTAATTGAAGGACTGATTAGAGATGGACTGTTGGAGCCATGTATGTCTCCTTATAATACCCCAATACTACCAGTGCGGAAATCCGATGGAACTTATCGATTGGTGCAGGATTTGAGAACATTAAATCGAATAGTACAGATCAGGCACCCAGTGGTGCCAAACCCCTATACCTTATTAAGTGAGATCCCTCATGACCACAAATGGTTTAGTGTGATAGATTTAAAGGATGCCTTTTGGGCTTGTCCCTTGGCAGAGGAAGGTAGGAATTTGTTTGCCTTTGAGTGGGAAGACCCTAAGACAGGACAGAAACAGCAATACCGGTGGACTGTGCTTCCCCAGGGGTTTACGGAATCCCCGAATTTATTTGGACAGATGTTAGAACAAATTTTGGAGAAATTTAGCAGCCCCAAGGGGACTACCCTGTTGCAGTATGTAGACGACCTCTTAGTAACAGGAAAAAGAAGAGAAAGAGTAATAGAAGCCACTAACAAATTAATGAATTTCCTGGCGAGTATCTAAAAACAAACCACAATATCTGGAGCAAGAAGTGAAATACTTGGGACATTTAGTTAGTGAGGGAAAGCGAAAGATAAGCCCGGAACGGATAGAGGGAATAGTGGGGATGCCACTGCCCAGCACTAAACGGGAGTTACGCAAATTTTTGGGTCTAACAGGTTATTGCAGATTGTGGATTGATTCCTATGCACAGAAGACTAAGAAATTATATCCCAAACTATTAGAGGGGGAACCAAAATGTCTAAGTTGGGATGATGAGGAACAAGAACTAGTTGAGAAACTCAAAAGAGATCTGATCCATGCCCCCGTGTTAGCCTTACCTTCTCTAGATTTTTCCACCTCTTTGCTACCGTGGATAAGGGAGCAGCTTTGGGAGTATTGACCCAGAGGTGGGGAGGAATGAGACAACCAGTAGCATATCTTTCGAAGCTACTGGATCTAGTATCCCGGGGGTGGCCTGAGTGTGTGCAGGCTGTGGCTGCCACTGCACTGTTGGTGGAGGAAAGCAGAAAGCTTACATTTGGGGGAGCCCTAATAGTAAGCACTCCACACCAAGTGAGAGCAATACTAAACCAAAAAGCTGGGTGATGGTTGACAGACTCGCGGATTCTGAAATATGAGGCAATATTAATAGAAAAGGATGATCTAGTGTTGGTCACTGACAATTGTTTAAATCCAGCTGCCTTTCTTTGGAAAGGGGAAGGAGACTCTCCTCAGAATCCAGGGCAAGATTGCCTTGACATTATAGAATACCAAACTAAGGTCCACATAGACCTGAGAGATGTTCCACTTCATGCAGGGGCTAGACTTTTTATAGACGGATCATCCCGGGTGACTGAAGGGAAAAGACATAATGGGTATGCAGTCGTAGACGGGACAAACAGTAGTGTGGTGGAGGCAGGACGGTTGCCAAATGGGTGGTCAGCTCAGACTTGTGAACTCTATGCATTGGAAAGAGCCCTTAGGGCATTAGAGAATAAAGAGGGAACAGTATACACTGATTCTAAATATGCATTTGGTGTTGTGCACACTTTCGGGTAAGATATGGCAGGAACGACGGCTGATCAATAGCCGAGGGAAAGAATTAGTACATGAAGAATTGATTAAACAGGTCTTGGAGTCCCTATTACTTCCTCGAGAAATAGCAGTAGTGCATATAAATGGTCATCAGAAAGGAAATGAACTAGAAGTTAGGGGAAATAGATTAGCCGATGAAGTGGCTAAGGAAACAGCCCTGAACCCACAAGAAGTGGTGATTCATTCCCTAATACCTACTGTCCCAAGTCCTAGGGAAGCTCCTATATTTACTGAAAGCGAAGAAAATGAATTGAGAGATTTAGGGGCTGTAAAAACAGCAGACGGGCATTGGAGGTTACCTGATGGAAGGAGAATGTTAAACAAAATGATGATGTGAGAGATTATGGCCGTCCTACATCAAGGCAGCCATTGGGGAGTACAAGTAATGTGTGATTTAGTTCTTAGGGAATATGGATGTAAAGGAATATATACAATTGCTAAACAAATATGTGAGGGATGTATCATATGCAAAAAGGTAAATAAGAAAGTCTTGAGAAAACAGACCCCGGGAGGAAGAGACCCGGGGTTGAGACCTTTCCAGAGTATACAAGTAGATTATACTGAACTCCCCAGGGTAGGCAGACTAAAATATATGTTGGTCATAGTAGATCATCTATCTGGTTGGGTTGAGGCATACCCCCTAGCTACCGCCACTGCGAGTGGAGTGTCTAAAACAATATTGGAGCACATAATTCCCCGATATGGGCTCGTGAACCATATTGATTCCGACCAAGGAACTCACTTTACCTCTAAAGTGTTACAGGGGGTAATGAAAGGGTTGGGAATTTCCTGGGAGTTCCATACTCCGTGGCACCCGCCATCATCGGGAAGGGTTGAGAGAATGAACCAAACACTCAAACGACAACTCTCTAAATTGATAATAGAAACCAGACTCCCTTGGACCAAATGTTTACCTATAGCTCTCTTGCGAGTATGAACAGCCCCAAGGAAAGATTTGGCTCTATCCCCCTATGGAATCTTATTTGGATTACCTTACTTGGGAACGAATGGAGAATTGCCAATTCCCAAAACTAAAGATTTGTTTTTAAAGAAGTACATACTGGGCTTGTCCTCCTCTTTGTCTTTCCTCAGGAAACAGGGTTTATTGGCACAGACTTCACCCCTTGAATTCACCGATCATCCCATCCAGCCGGGCGATTGAATCTTAGTAAAATCATGGACAGAGACTAAATTGCAGCCGGACTGGGAAGGGCCGTACCAGGCTCTTTTGACGACCAAAACGGCAATAAGGACAGCGGAGAAAGGCTGGACTCACTACACTCGGATCAAAGGGCCAGTGGACCCTCCAGTTGAGGAAGAAGTCTGGACAGCCGAATCAACGCAAGACCCGCTGAAACTCAGACTAAAGAGACTTTGAGTAACTAATTATGCAGTGGCGACGCGAGCGCGGGATTATTTCTGTAAGATTGTATATTAAGTCTTTTTGTGCTTCAGCATGATGTTTAGAATACTGGGAATGCTGCTAGAATTATGATGCTAGCCCTCTTAGTATTGGGATTTCGTCAAATATCATTTTCATATGTATTATTAACGGTTCCTGAATCTGATAATCCACAAGTAATAGACGCTGATGTATGCAGCTTAGTAAATTGTGGGGATGTAGATAATCAGAGACAGTACCGCAGCTCTGAGATACATCTTAAGTCCTATGGGGATGGCCTCGGGGATGGTACTTAGTATAATGGTCTCGTCACAGTACACCGGGCCCCCTTCCGACCAGCTCGTGATTGTCCTGATAAAAAGTGTAACCCAATATACCTAACGATAAGGAAGACCACATGGCACGAAACAATCAATGAGATACAATGAAATGAAATGTTTGGGATAGAAATGAAAGCAAATGGGAAGGATTTCTTGGGCTATTGTTTTCGAATTAGTGTAGGACAGGGAAAACGGGTAGAACTACTGGGTAATAAGATACAATCTTTCACCCCTCCCGATGATCCTAAAGTAGTAAAATTTATAGAGGTAAAGGACTTGAAACAGACCATTGAAATAGAAACTGGATACGGGGATGCAAATGCCTGGGTTGAATGGGTAAAGTATACTGTGAAAAGTCTGAACAAAAGCAATTGCTATGCATGTGCCTCCGGTAGGTCAGTGGCCCAGGTGGTTTCCTTTCCGCTCGGGTGGAAGTGAGACAGGAAGGGCATGAAATGTATGATAGCCCTGTACCAGGATGAGACTGCATGGAATGATAGGAATTGTACCTCCCTATCTATGATGTTCCCTCCCTTGGAGAAGAAAGATGCAAAAGTTCCCCCCCTGTTTTCTGCCGCAGTTGGAAATCACACATCGTGTGTGCGTAGACGAGGTACAAGTCGGTCGAAAGATTTGGGGGAGCTGAAATTATGTACAGAGATTAAGAATGCTACCGAAACGGACAAGGGAGGGAACTACTCAGCACTAAAGGTTCCCCGAGCGGATCTGTGGTGGGACTCTGGAGGCAAAATATTGAGACCCACCCTACCTCCGGATTGGAGAGGGATATGTGCAATTGTACAATTGGCAATTCCATTTACCCTGGCATTTGAGAAGGAAAAGATAGGAGGGAAAAAGGGAAGGGGCAAGAGATTACTGTTAGACACTTCTTTCAATGACAGGATTTATCTCTATTCTGTAGGAGTCCCTAGGGGGGTACCTGATGAATTCAAGGCTCGTAACCAGATTGCAGCAGGCTTTGAGTCAGCTCTCTTCTGGTGGGTAACAATGAATAAAAATGTAGATTGGATAAATTACATTTTCTATAATCAACAGCGATTTATAAATTATACAAGAGATGCGGTTAAAGGAATATCAGACCAGCTTGATGCGACAAGTAGGATGGCATGGGAAAACAGAATGGCCCTTGATATGATTTTAGCAGAAAAAGGGTGTGCGTGTGTGTGTGATGTTAGGAGGAAGTTGTTGTACCTTTATTCCTAATAACACTGCACCTGATGGTTCAATTACTCGGGCCTTAAGAGGATTGACTACCTTAGCAGAGGAACTGGCTGAGAATTCAGGAGTAGATACATCTCTCACAGGATGGCTTGAGTCCTGATTTGGAAGGTAGAAGGGGGTGGTGGTTTCTATCCTTACTTCCCTGATAGTAGTAGTCGGGGTATTGGTGGCCATTGGCTGTTGTATCATACCCTGTATACAAGGGTTCACCCAAAGACTGATTAAAACAGCCTTGATGAAACAGGTGCCCCTAAAAGAAAAATGCAGAAGATAACAAATGGTAATTAAAGAAAAGGGGGAAATTGTGGGATATAGGTAAATTAATGTTACTTCTGCAATTCTGCAATTCCATTTTACAAAGTAAAATGAACTCACACCAGTGTGAAATTGTTTTAGCCACGAGCTGAGTCAACAAGAATGGAAACGATGTGGAGGAAATATATAATTGTTTTTGTATTAGCTAAAATTGTATGTCAGAATGAGATGTGCCAGCAAAATAATGGTAGACATTACGGGCAAATAGATAAGATGTTGTGAGGGGATGAAGTTAAGCTAGATACGCCTGTACAAACAGTAGGTATAAACATCTGCTTCCCACTTTTACAAAAACACAGGAACAAACCCCAATTAAAAGGGTCATGGGGATCAGAACGGCCTGGGGAAAGGCACAGATGAAGGGGGTAGATAATGATGAAGAAAGAATATGCCTAACAATGACCTACAGCAGGATGAGGTCAAACAGCCTTGTGAGGCCACGAATAAGCATTTTGTCACAGACAAGGCTGGATAAGGCAAGAGATAAACAGGGGTAATGGGGGCCGGTCTTAGGGAAGTGGACGACGTAAGCAGGGGAGGAGCAATGTAAAACAAAAGACATCAAATCATATAATTTTTATGTATGAATTGAACTTGGTGTGTGTATGTCCTCTACCTTATAGGCACTGGACATCTCACCCACTTGCAAGTGTAAAATAAAGGACACTGCTGATTCAGATTTTGTCTCGGACTGCAATTATTGAGGTGTGTGAGCTTTGTTTCTCCCATAACCACTCTCCTTGACATTCAATGGCATCACCATCAGTGAATCCCCATCATCAACACTCTAGAGGTTTACAGTGTCGTCAAAACTTAATTGGTACTGTCGCTTCAAATGTAAGTCAGAGGCTGGGCATTCTGTGGCCAGTAACTCACCTTTGACTCCTCAAAGCCTGTCCATCATCTATAAAGCACAAGTCAGGAATGTGATGGAACACGCTGTATTTGCATGAGATCAGGGTATGACAGAGCAAATGTAAATATTTCCCCTGGCTGGTGAATGTAAAACTAGGAGACTTAACGTCATAATGAGGGGAATGCAAATGAGAAATAACTTTACTTAGAGGGTGGCAAATCTTTGAAATCCTCTAATCCAGGCATCTGTGGAAGTTCAATCTTTGAACGTATTCAAAGATCAGAATCGATATAGTTCTGGTGACTAATCACATCAAGGGATATGGAGTTAGTGCACAAAAATGGTATTGAGCTGGACGATTAGCCATGATCTAATTGAATGGTGCAGTGGGCTGGACCAGTTGAATCATTTACTTCTATTTCAGTGCTCCAAAGTTCCAACAATACTGAAGAAACTCAACATTATTGAGAACAGTGAGGCTACTTGATTGCACAGCCTGTTACTAGGCAATTTTCATGGAAGTGGGTCAACCTCTGAGGTGTCATGAACCATAGTCTGACTCACGGAACATTTTGAAAGTTAAATTCCACATGCACCCCATACCAAGCCCTGCTCCTTTACCCACTCCCTATTATTCTTCATTTTCTCCATGCCAAGCCACAGCACTTTCATTCCTGACGAAGGACTTTTGTCCGAAACATCGATTTTCCTGCTCCTTGGATGCTGCCTGACCTGCTGTGCTTTTCCAGCACCATACTAATCTAGACTCTGATCTCCAGCATCTGCAGTCCTCAGTTTCGCCTCCAAGCCCATTCACCCACTATGCTCTCCACATAAAACCAATAAAGTCTGTAGTGATAATAAAAAGGTCAAAGTCATTAATTGAAGTTTTTTCAATAAAGGTTTCTATTACACAGGCCTTTTATAATATCAATGACCGAAACTGAAAGCACTTTAAAACATTATATCTTGTGTGAGTAAACATTGTGCAATTGACTAAATTGATCAGATGTGTAGAGCTATCAATCAAGTGATGTTTTACCTGGGTTGCAGCTGTTTCAAAATGCTAATAAATGTCTGGATTCTGAGCCAAGGTGAGTCTGTCTGGAGTCGAGGGCTAGAGGGTCATACTGTTTATATCATAACAGGTTCCAAAGCATTGGGACATCCATTTTAAGCATCCGTTCTGCAACCAGCTATGTCTGAACTCCTTCCAAACTGGTGATCTTAACTTTGGGGCACACCTGCTTCCAACCTCATGCCAAGAAATTTCCCCACGCTCGCTGCCCGCTTTAAGAATGAATATCCAGGGCTTTGTCACCATCTATTCAATGTTACTAGGGTCAAAGTCCTGGAACTGCCTTCCTAACAACACACTGGGTGTATCTGCAGCACATTGACTGCAGTGGTTCAAGAAGCTGGCTCAGCACCTCATTTCCAAGGGCAATTAGATAGGCAATAATTGTGGTAGGTCAGGCAGCATCCAAGGAGCAAAAGAGTTGACATTTCAGGTTGGAACTTTAAGTCCTGATGAAAGGTTCTGACCTGAAACATTGATTCCCCTGCTCCTCTGTTGCTGCTTGACCTGCTGTGCTTTTTCCAGCTCCACACTTTAAAACGCTGACTCGCTATACCCAATAATTGTGGCAGTCTTGTTATAACACTGATGTCAAATAAATAAAGAAAAAAAGTTCTAAACACTCCTCTTTAATTGTTTCTCAAAGATCTCCTTTATATAGAGTCATAGAGATGTACAGCATGGAAACAGACCCTTCGATCCAACCTGTCCATGCCAACCAGATAGCCCAACCCAATCTAGTCCCACCTGCCAGCATCTGGCCCGTATCCCTCCAAACCCTTCCTGTTCATATACCCATCCAAATGCCTCTTAAATGTTACAATTGTACCAGCCTCCACCGCTTCCTCTGGCAGCTCATTCCATACCTGTACCACCCTCTGTGTGAAAAAGTTGCCCCTTAGGACTCTTTTATATCTTTCCCCTCTCACCCTAAACCTATGCCCTCTAGGTCTGGACTCCCCGACCCCAGGGAAAAGACTTTGCCTATTTATCCTATCCATGCCCCTCATAATTTTGTAAACCTCTATAAGGTCACCCCTCAGCCGCCGATGCTCCAGGGAAAATAGCCCCAGCCTATTCAGCCTCTCCCTATAGCTCAAAACCTCCAACCCTGGCAACGTATAGTTATGAATTGCAAAAGATACTATCGTTCTATTGGTTGGCTCATCTCAGAAGTCATCCAAGCTAATTCCCACTTTCCAGCGTGGTAAAACATACTTAGATAATGATTCAGAGTGATAAACCGAAAATATAGAAAGAAGAAAAAGTTATTTTATCTAACAGTGAATGAAATCATGAAAGATTATCCACTTTGGTTATACATTCCTGCCCCATCTTAGCTTCCTTCATTGTTATTGTTATAGCCATTTATTTTAAGGCAATCTCATGAATGGATATACAAAGGTGAGTGCAAGATAGGCTTCTCGAAGTTCAAGGCTTCCTTCATCAACCTTGGCTCTTGATACTCACGTGTTAACCTCAAAAGTTTGTTCCAATGCATAGCCAGTTGTCAGTGTAATTGCATGGAGATAAGCACCTCACCTGACTGAATTAAGATAAGGAATAAGGCATATTGATATTTTAATATACAGCATATAACAATTTGGAAAACACTGATCAAGGAAAGCCCTTTTAACATTTTTAAAAGTATAGATTTCTCCTTATTTTAGACAAAAATACATGATATTTAAATACGTGATGCAGGGAAATATGTGCACGTGACAATAAATACAATTCAATTCAAAACGTGATTAACTATTAGTAAATATCTTACTTAAAATTTCAACACTTTCATTGGTTGAAATCTTGCCAGTAAACATGACTTGCATTTGACATTGATTACCCAGGAGTTTAGTGATTGATCTAAATACGTGATAAGGTGCCAGTTAACTTTGACCCATTTTTCAATAAATGTAAATGATTATCCCATCTTGTACTTTTAAAATGTGCCCAGTGTTGGAAAATGTTAGGAAGACAAATATTGCCAGAAATCTGCAAGGGCAATGAATTAGGTTAACCCATATGTCATTATTTTCAGGTTGCAAATGAACTTTATTCCATTTATTTCCTAACCTTTTTTTATTTTCTACATAACTGCACCTCTTTTACAAAGTAAAATGGATGAAGATGAGAAGGACAGCTCTGCCCATATCAATCCAACCAACTGAAAAATATGGCTCACAAGTTTATCTTTGTGAAATTTGTACATTCTCCCCATGTCTGTGCGGGTTTCCTCTGGGTGCTCTGGTTTCCTCCCACAATCCAAGGATGTGCAGGTTAGGTGAATTAGCCATGCTAAATTGGCCATAGTGTTTCAGGGATGTGTATGTTCGGTGCATTGGTCAGCGGTAAATATAGACTAATAAGTTAGGGAATGGATCTGGGTGGGTTATTCTTCTGAGGGTCGGTTGGACTTGTTGGGCCAAAATGGCCTGTTTCCACACTGTAGGAATTATCTGTAGGTCTGGATGGAAATGGAGCAAATGCAGGCAAAAAGGACTAGATTAATTATGAAAACTGGGCAGCATGGACAAGGTAGGCCAAAGCATCTGTTTCCATGCTGTAAACCTCTTGCGACTCTACGGTTTTACTGAAAAACAATGTCCTCAATATGTTCTCAAAGAAGTCAGTGATGCAGGGAAACCATATTCCACGGCAGTTATGGCGTACTGACAATGATAGGTACCTGGCTATTCAAACAAGTTGGGCTTTATATTAACCAGAGGAGTAGATGGGTTGGGAAGGTGGGGGTGGATACACAGGCTTAAAAAGAAAAAAGGAATTGACTACATTGCAGGGCAATAACTTTGATAATGATACCCAGAGTTGGATAGGAAGGGGCAGAGTGTACAAAAATAAGAAAACAGAAACAAATAGGGTCAAAGGAGAAAAAATGGTCAAAAGGCAAAATTAATGGCTCTTAACTGCATGTTATATTTGGAACAAAATGAATTAATTTAAGGGCACAAATTGAGGCAAAAAGGTGTGACCTAACAGCCATTATGGAGACATAGTTACATGGAATTCAAAGTTGGGATCTGAATATTCAGGAGTATGTGATTTTTCAAGAGAGCTGGTCGGAAGTAGATGATGGGGTACATTTGTTTCTGTGAGATGGCATAAAAATGTTGGCAAGAAATTATCTTGAATTGATTCCAGTAAGAAATATCAAGGGGGAAAAGACACTTGTGGGAGTAGTGTATAGGTCCCTAAGAATAGAACAGATAATAAATAGACCATAAGAAACTACAGAAGGTTGTGTGCACAATTCAGACCATTACAGAAGCCAACCTCCTATCCATGGACTCCATTCTTATTGCTGGGGAAAGGTTGTCAACATCATCAATGACCCATCCCATCCCATCCCAACAATACTCTCTTCCAACCTTTTCCATCAGGCAGAAGATACAGATGTTTGAACACATGGACTCATAGGTTCAAGAACAACTTCTTCCCTGCTGTATTAGACTGCTGAATTGACCTAATTTCAAATAATGTTGGATTTGTTAATGTTGATCTTGCTTTGTGCACCACCTGTGCAGCTGGAACCATGTACGCCTCACCCTAACCACCCTTTGATCTGTAAGTCATGATCTGCCTGCACTGCTCGTGAAATAAAACTTTACACTGTGCAAGGTTTGTGAAGGTTTGTAGCTCAGGTTGAGGTTTAGGGTGTAGCTTTGCTCGCTGAGCTGTAGGTTTGATATCCAGACGTTTCATTACCTGGCTAGGTAACATCATCAGTGGCGAACTCCAAGTGAAGCGAAGCTGTTGTCTCCTGCTTTCTATTTATATGTTTGTCCTGGATGGGGTTCCTGGGGTTTGTGGTGATGTCATTTCCAGATACATGCCAGAGAATTCCTAGAGGCCTGGCACTCCAACCACAACGCCATAAACAAACACATAGATCTAGATACCATCTATCAACCCCTCAGAAAATGAACGGGAAATGACATCACCACAAACCCCAGGAACCCCATCCAGGACAAACATATAAATAGGAAGCAGGAGACAACAGCTTCGCTTCACTTGGAGGTCACCACTAATGATGTTACCTAGCCAGGTAATGAAACATCTGGATATCAAACCTACAGCTCAGCGAGCAAAGCTACACCCTAAACTTTACACTGTACTTAGCTACATGTGATAGCAATAAATCAAATCAATGAGCAAATGTAAAAAAAGACAGCACATGAATCATGTATCATTTTAATCTTCATGGAGGTTGGGAAAATCAACTTGGCAAAGATTGGCATGAGGAAGAATTTATATTATATTTGGAGCAGTCCCCTAGAACAACAAGTAAGTCCATCCAGTGACTGGTTTATTTTGGATCTGGTAATGAGTAATGAAGCAGGTTTGGTAATGATCCCACTGTAAAAGATCCTAAAGGGAACAATGACCATAATATGTTAGAATTTAGCATTCAGATTAAGATTCTGTTCGCCGAGCTGGGAATTTGTCTTGCAAACGTTTCGTCCCCTGTCTAGGTGACATCCTCAGTGCTTGGGAGCCTCCTGTGAAGCGCTTCTGTGCTGTTTCCTCCGGCATTTATAGTGGCCTGTCTCTGCCGCTTCCGGTTGTCAGTTCGAGCTGTCCACTGTAGTGGCCGGTATATTGGGTCCAGGTCGATGTGTTTGTTGATAGAGTCTGTGGATGATTGCCATGCCTCTAGGAATTCCCTGGCTGTTCTCTGTTTGGCTTGCCCTATAATGATAGTGTTGTCCCAGTCGAATTCATGTTGCTTGTCGTCTGTGTGTGTGGCTACTAAGGATAGCTGGTCGTGTCGTTTCGTGGCTAGTTGGTGTTCGTGTATACGGATCGTTAACTGTCTTCCTGTTTGTCCGATGTAGTGTTTTGTGCAGTCCTTGCATGGGATTTTGTACACTACATTAGTTTTGCTCACGTTGGGTATCGGATCCTTTGTTCTGGTGAGTTGTTGTCTGAGCGTGGCTGTTGGTTTGTGTGCTGTTATGAGTCCTAGTGGTCGCAGTAGTCTGGCTGTCAGTTCAGAAATGCTCCTGATGTATGGTAGTGTGGCTAGTCCTTTGGGTTGCGGCATGTCCTCGTTCCGTTGTCTCTCCCTTAGGCATCTGTTGATGAAATTGCGAGGGTATCCGTTTTTGGCGAATACTTTGTATAGGTGTTCTTCTTCCTCTTTTTGTAGTTCTGGTGTACTGTAGTGTGTTGTGGCCCTTTTGAATAGTGTCCTGATGCAACACTACCATACATCAGGAGCATTTCCGAACTGACAACCAGACTACTGCGACCACTAGGACTCATAACAGCACACAAACCAACAGCCACGCTCAGACAACAACTCACCAGAACAAAGGACCCGATACCCAACATGATCAAAACTAATGTAGTGTACAAAATCCCATGCAAAGACTGCAGAAAACACTACATCGGACAAACAGGAAGACAGTTAACGATCCGTATACACGAACACCAACTAGCCACGAAACGACACGACCAGCTATCCTTAGTAGCCACACACACAGACGACAAGCAACATGAATTCGACTGGGACAACACTACCATTATAGGGCAAGCCAAACAGAGAACAGCCAGGGAATTCCTAGAGGCATGGCACTCATCCACAGACTCTATCAACAAACACATCGACCTGGACCCAATATACCGGCCACTACAGTGGACAGCTCGAACTGACAACCGGAAGCGGCAGAGACAGGCCACTATAAATGCCGGAGGAAACAGCACAGAAGCGCTTCACAGGAGGCTCCCAAGCACTGAGGATGTCACCTAGACAGGGGATGAAACGTTTGCAAGACAAATTCCCAGCTCGGCGAACAGAACCACAACAATGAGCACACGAGTTACAAATCTTCTCACAAACTTTGAACACCTACGGGCGAGAGACGCTAAGACAAGCTAGGAAATGGGAATCCTATGCCAACCGCCGAAGCGGCACATACAAACAACTCCGGTTCCTGCATGAATGCCGAAAGAATCGAATCCTTCCACCATGTGTCAGATACAGACCACCAGTCAACAATCCACAAGCCAGGGACACAGCCAGACAGAACGGATTCAGGATGATCCAGGTAATGATTACAGACGCTCACAACAGACTACACAAATACAAACAAGAAATTGCGCGCCAAAAATCGTTAATTTCAAAAACCACCAATCAGGAATGGACCCGGACCATAGAACAGGCCGTCACCATAGGACAGAACAGGACCACACACCGCAAAAAAAACGGCACTAAAAGAAAAAATGGCCAAACTAACACACAAAGAAGAGGACACCACAACACTCACCTGGGTTAAAAACCTCTCCCACAGACAGCTCACAGACACGGAAAGAACAATACTAGCCAAGGGACTCAACTACAACCACAGGGACGCCAAGACAGCAGACTTCCGAGCAGCACTAGAATGCACACTCAGGAACAATGGACTGACAGAAGAGACACAACAAACTGTGAGACAAAGTATCGTACCGCTGATAACAAGAAAAAAACAAACACATAACCTCAACACCAAGGAGAGGGAAGCACTAAAATCACTAAGAAACGATAAGAACATAATTATACTACCAGCAGACAAAGGCAGAATGACGGTCATCCTGGACAAAGCAGAGTACATGCAAAAAGCACAACAACTACTTGCAGATACCAACACCTACCAAAAGAGGGAGTTTGACCCCACCCCACAGCTCACCAATAGGATAAACAACACACTGAGGAATCTACAAAAAAACGGACAGATAACCAGGTCTGACCTACAAAGAATGAAACCTGAAAGCAACAACACCCCCAGATTCTATGGACTACCCAAAGTGCACAAACCAGACATCCCACTCAGACCCATAGTATCACTACCAGGGACACCATCACACAACCTGGCTAAAGAACTACAGCAGAAACTGAAACACCTGATCAGCGGATCCAGACAATCTATACAATCGACACAGGAATTCTTGGACATCATCAGAAATATACACATAGACGAGGAAGAAACTATGGTCTCATTCGATGTAACGGCACTGTTCACCTCCATCGACAAAACACTAGCCAAAGAAACAATAGCCAACCTGCTGGACAGACATAACAGACAACAGGACGTTGAACCTATCAACAAAGACGGCATACTTAAACTACTGGACTTGTGCCTCACAACACACTTCACATTCAATAACCAAATATACGAACAAATCAACGGAACACCCATGGGCTCACCGATCTCTGGACTCATAGCAGAAGCAGTAATGCAAAGGTTAGAACAAACAGTCTTACCACAACTTCAACCCAAACTCTGGGTCAGATACGTGGATGACACCTTTGTAATAATTAAAAACACAGAAATAGAGAACACACACCGGATCATCAACACCACACTCACAGGAATCCGATTCACTAGAGAGGAAGAAAAGGACAACCAACTCCCATTCCTAGACGTGATGGTACAGAGAACACCGAACGGAGAGTTCACCACAAAGGTTTACAGGAAAGCCACACACACAGACCAAGTCCTAAACTATGAAAGCAACCACCCCAACACACACGAACGAAGTTGCATCAGGACACTATTCAAAAGGGCCACAACACACTGCAGCACACCAGAACTACAAAAAGAGGAAGAGGAACACCTATACAAAGTATTCGCCAAAAACGGATACACTCGCAATTTCATCAACAGATGCCTAAGGGAGAGACAACGGAACGAGGACATGCCGCAACCCAAAGGACTAGCCACACTACCATACATCAGGAGCATTTCTGAACTGACAGCCAGACTACTGCGAGCACTAGGACTCATAACAGCACACAAACCAACAGCCACGCTCAGACAACAACTCACCAGAACAAAGGACCCGATACCCAACATGAGTAAAACTAATGTAGTGTACAAAATCCCATGCAAGGACTGCAGAAAACACTACATCGGACAAACAGGAAGACAGTTAACGATCCGTATACATGAACACCAACTAGCCACGAAACGACACAACCAGCTATCCTTAGTAGCCACACACACAGACGACAAGCAACATGAATTCGACTGGGACAACACTACCATTATAGGGCAAGCCAAACAGAGAACAGCCAGGGAATTCCTAGAGGCATGGCACTCATCCACAGACTCTATCAACAAACACATCGACCTGGACCCAATATACCGGCCACTACAGTGGACAGCTCGAACTGACAACCGGAAGCGGCAGAGACAGGCCACTATAAATGCCGGAGGAAACAGCACAGAAGCGCTTCACTGGAGGCTCCCAAGCACTGAGGATGTCACCTAGACAGGGGACGAAACGTTTGCAAGACAAATTCCCAGCTCGGCGAACAGAACCACAACAACGAGCAACCGAGCTACAAATCTTCTACCAAACTTTGAATTCAGATTAAGAGTGAGAAACTGGGGCCTGAAACAGCCGTGCTCAACTTAAATAAGGCAACTACAAAGGAATGTGGGCAGAGTTAGCTGGATTAGACTGAGAAGACCTTAACAGAAATGATGGTTGATGAACAATAGCAGAACTTTAAGAAAATAATTCATGAATCACACAAAGACATATCCCAGTGAGGAATAAGGATCATTGGAAGGGTACAAACTGACCATTGTTAACCAAGGGCATTAAGGATAGTATCAAATTAAAATAAAAAAAAGCATACAATATGGCAAAGATTAGTGGTAACCCAGAGAATTTGGGAGGTTTTAAAATCCAATGAAAGATAACAAAAAATAATGAGGCTGAAAATAAGCCATGAGGTTAAACTAGCAAATTATATAATAATCTTTAAATACATGCAAACGGATAGATACCAAAATGATTATTGTTCCCTTAGAAAATGAGGCCAGGGGAACTAGGCAAATATAGAGGAGTTGAATAAATATTTTGCATCAAGTATGGCATGGTGGCTCAGTGGTTAGCGCTGCTGCCTCACAGTGCTAGGGACCCAGGTTCAATTCTAGGCTTGGGCGACTGTCTGTGTGGAGTTTGCACATTCTCTCTGTGTTTGCATGGGTTTCCTCCCACAATCCAAAGATGTGCAGGTTAGGTGAATTGGCCATGGTAAATTGTCCATAGGTTAGATGTAAAGTAATGGAGAACGGGTTTGGGTAGGATGCTCTTTGGAGAGTTGATGTGGACTTGAAGGGCTGAAGAGCCTGTTTCCACCCTGCCGGGATTCTATGAATTCGATCTTCAGAGTATAAGACCTTAATAACATTTCAAAATTACTAATTCATTAAGAGGCTCAAGCGAATGGGAGGAAACAAACACAATATCTGTCACTCGAGGAAAAATATATTAGGAAAACCAACAAGCTAAAGGCTGATATATCCTCTGGCCATGATAGTGTATACTCTAGGATTTCAAAAGAAGTCACTACGATGACATTTGATGCACTGGTTGTAATTTTTCAAGTGTTCTTTGATGCTGGAAAAATGCTGGAGCATTTAAAAACTGACAATGTGAAACAATTATTCAAAAAGAGACAAAATTCAGGTAACTATAGGTGAGTTAGCTTGACATCTGTCTTTGTGAAAGGATGCATAAAATCAGCATTGCTTCATGAAGGTGAAATCATGCCAGACAAATCTAGTTGAGTTTTTTTGAGTAAGTAACAAGGAGAGGTGAACCAGTAGAGTTAATGCATTTGGATTTCCAAAAAGCATTCAATAATGTACTTCACAAGAGTCTGCTTAATAAGAGCTCACAGTATTTGGTAGTGTATTAGCATGGATAGAGAATTGATTATTAGAAGATAGCAAGTTGGGATAAAGGGGGAATTATCAGGACAGCAACTTGTGGAGTGCCACAGGAATCAGTGTTGTGGCTGCAAATATTTACGAAAATATTAATGATTCAGATGAGGGAAGTGAATGTACTACAGACCGTTCTGCTATGACGCAACAATTGCATTCCTCTGCAACCTCACATTATAGAAAACACACTATGGAAAAGCTGCTATTGAAAATTGCACTGTAGAAAGATCGCTAATAGAGAATCGCTATACCCGTTCAGTAGAAAGTTTGCGTTATCCAAACAATGTCTACAATTCGTCAGTTGCGTTATAGCCAATTTGCGCTGATGAAATGTGCGTTATAGCAGAACGACTTGTATTACCCAATTTTTGGTTGACACAAAAATGGTGACAAGGCAAGCAGTGAGGATGGTGAAATAATTCCAAGGAGGAATATAGATAGGTCAATATTTTGGATTTAATTGCTGCGGTGCCTGAAATCTTGCTTCTTTTTCTTTATTTTTCTTTGTTTAGAGCTGTGAATTGTGAGCGGAAAGCTGAAGGTGACTTTGAGATATGAGCAGCAACTTAGACTAGAAGACCATATGATTTAGGAGCATGATTAGGACATTCACCCCACTGATTCTGTTCTACCATTCGATCATGGCACGTTATATTTCTCAACCCCATTCTCCTGCTTTCTTCATGTAACCCTTGATCCCCTTACTAATCAAGACCCTATATCTCTGTCTTAAATACACTCAATGACTTGACCTCCATAGGCTTCTATCGCAACGAGTTCCACAGACTAACCATCTTCTGGCTGAAGGAATTCCTCCTCATCTCAGTTCTAAAGGGCATCCCTTCACTCTGAGTCTGTGCCCTCAGGTCCTAGTCTCTCCTAATACTGGAAACATCTCCTCCACGTTCCCTCTACCCGCCTCTCATTCTGTAAGCTTCAAACAGATCCCCGTCTCATCCTTCTAAATTCATTGAGTACAGAGTTCTGCTCCAACCCTCACACCACTGGCCTGCCCTTACCACTGTGCCCCTATCTCCAATCTTGGTGTTAACCTGTATCCCACTGTAGCTGAGACCTCAGCCTCTGCCTACTTCTTTAACACCGCCATCAGATAGTATATGTGTTGATAATGATATTGCTATGCGCAGAATGCAGTAATGCTGTCAGTTTATTCACTGACACTTTGTGTCTCCTGTTGTGGCCAGGTGAGGTCACAGGATATGTCTACAGTCATGTTGCATTTTTCTAAAAAAAATTCACTCCCATATATGTAGCACCATCCCATGTGTATAGCACCTTTCCATGTATACAGCACCATCCCATGTTTATGGCACCTTCCCACATATATAGCACTGTCCCATGTGTAGAGCACTGTCCCCTGTATATATCACCTTCCCATGTAAGGCATCTTCTCATGAATATAGTACTGTCCCATGTATTTGGCACCGTCCTATGAATATAGCACCCTCTCAAGTATATGGCACCTTCTCATGTGTTCTTAGCATCTTGCATGACCTCAGAAACCAGCTGCAGCCAATGAAACACTTTTTGAAGAATAGTCCCTGTTGCAACGCAGCAACCACAATGGACCAATTGTGCACAGTCAATCCCCACAAACAGTAATATTTCGATATAAAACATTGAAGGTGTTGAGAATAATCCCAGTCTCTTGGGTTCTATATAATTGGCATTAAACCAGATATCAATGCAGAACAGTACAACCTAAAAGGCAAAGTGCCGTTGGTGAATAAATAGAATGTCACTGGTCTGCAAACTGGCTTCCAAAGTTGAGAGTCAGTCCTTTTGGACTGCCAGTTAATATTTACTTAGAGATATTTATTATCTGTCTAAGTGTAACATCTTTAATTTTTGACAATCCTTTCCAGCCAAAGGTCCTACTCAACCTTTCTCCTTTGTTTCTTGCTCTTGGAATGGAAGCTTAGTACACCATGTCTTTCCTGAATGTCTTTGTTAGTGACACAGTATCCTTAGTCCTTTTTTTAATTTTGATTGGAATTGGTCTGTTGTATTTATATAGTGGGAACAAACCCTCAGCTGCTTTCCAGCTTCCCCCATGTCCAACTCCTTTACCATTGATCGGGAACCTGCATATGCTGGACCTGAAAATGCTCTACAAAAACCTGATGGAGGTCAGATAAGTTTATCTTCATTAAATTTTCTTGTGTCAATGTAATCAAGAAATGGTGGAAAAAAACAAGCCTGTGAAAAGAAAATACCTGATTGCCTATCCTGAATAATGTGTTGTTAGTGCTTTTTACAGTAGAATCGCCATGATGTTATTAAGGATTAGTGGTGCTGGAAGAGCACAGCAGTTCAGGCAGCATCCAAGTAGCTTCGAAATTGACGTTTCGGGCAAAAGCCCAAATTCCTGATGAAGGGCTTTTGCCCGAAACGTCGATTTCGAAGCTATTTGGATGCTGCCTGAACTGCTGTGCTCTTCCAGCATCACTAATCCAGAATCTGGTTTCCAGCATCTGCAGTCATTGTTTTTACCACCATGATGTTATTAAGGTTCATCATTCTTAATATTTGGATTGCGTTGCTGTGCATCTTGTTCATATAATACAGAGATAGATCTGAATTCAGTCGATTTACTTGATTTAAAATATCTTAGAAATTTACAAAACTTTCAATATACGTGTAATTCCAGTTAGAATTTTATCCCTCAGTCTTGAGTCAGTCACTTGACTCACTCTGCCCTAGACACTAAAGAAATCAAACTCTATACAAGGGTTAGTGTTCAGACAAGCTATACTCAACACCACAGTGGGAAAAAGAGAACAATAGTTTCATGTCTAAAGAAATCAGAATAAAGAAAAGTCAAACTCTGTTACTAATACTTAATTTATCTGTTAATCAAAAATATGTTATAGCGTTTGGTCAACATGTAGACTCAATGCATAAATAAAGGTCAAGCATTGCTGGAACAAAGTTCAGATTCTGTGATGACATCAGGTGATCATGGCACAAACATTGGAAAACTTTCTGACTAGGGTGTTTTGAGAGGTTAGTACTTGGAAGCAAACTTTTGCAGATGATTTTGTACAGGAATAGGATTAGGGAATTCAGCTCCTTGAATCTGTTCTGCTACGGGATATTTACAATAACCTGAGAAGACAGACAAACAGAGCGGCAGTTTAAAAATGCATCCTAATTATGGCACCCACAACAATGTCACTCTTCCCTAGTACTGTACTGCTCATGATATGTGACCAGCTTATGGTTCTTGGTGCAGTTTGTGGCCATTAATTTCTGCCTTCAACTTCAACTCTATGCTACTTTCTCCCCACCCCCACCCTACTGTCATTTATCTCTCCACCCTTCAGACACTCTGCCTGTATCCCTGATGAAGGGCTTTTGCCCGAAACATCGATTTTACTGTTCCTCGGATGCTGCCTGAACTGCTGTGCTTTTCCAGCACCACTAATCCAGAAAATGCCTTCAACTACTGCCTTTTCTACTTTACCTTAATGAACCATGTAAGAGAAGGCTGAGCATGGGAGCCAATGGATTCTTTAGAATTATGAAATGTTTTAACAGGGTAGACACAAGGAGAATATTTCTACCTGTGGGAAGAAGAACCAATCTAAAGGTCATTAATAAAATATGATCACCAACTAATGTAACCAGCAATTCCATCAAACCTTCTTTGCCCAGAGTGTGATGAGAATATGGAACTTATTACCAGAGGGATTGATTGAAGTGAACAGCATTGCTGCATTTAAGGAGAAGCTTGATATGCCTATGTAGTAGAAAGGAGTAGTGGGGCATGCTGATAAAGAATTAAAAGAGGAAAGCAAGAAAAAGCTTGAGTGAAGCATAAACACCGGGCTGGATGGCCTGTTTCTGCATTGAATATCCTATAAAGTCCGTGTAATGTAGTGCTAAATCCATTTATACAATCACTGTCTGTTCAGTTTCGAGATTTAACCTAGTAACTGACAGCCATAACACATTTTATATGTGCTCAAATCAACAAAACATTTCCTCACGATGGACTATGCAATGTTATTGCTTTCTATTTGTAGATAACTAGTTGAAACGTTCTTCATGGTTTCTGTGTAACTTTCTTTCTAGAAATCTTAGTAACACATTGCAGGAACCTTTGAATAAATGCTGAAATCTTGAGGGTAAAATCGGGCAGGTGTATTAATACAAAACACGAAATGTTGTATTTGCTGACTGGTATCTGGATCTATATTCGCTTCTACTCAAATCGGACCATAATGGGGTAATGAAAGGGAAATGGATCCAGTACATGTTCTTTCAGTCCCCACCTGTATCCAATTTCACCTCCTCCTCTTCCACCCTCACCTGCTTTTTTGTATTGACATGATTATTTTGGCTTAATTTCAGCTATCAGAGAAATATGGATCTGTGTTTACCATTCAGCTGGGACTGGAAAAGATAGTGGTGCTCACAGGGTACGAAACAGTGAAAGAAGCTCTTGTGGATCATGCAGACACCTTTGCAGAGAGAGCAAAGATCCCGGTGCTGGAAATGCAGGCAAATGGCTATGGTAATTGGCAGTTCTTCTTTTTCTTATTGCGAGTCAACATATCCAAAAGGTCTGCAAACCAAGGCATTATTTGCTCTTGTTTCAGATTGATCATTTTGAGTCATGTAACCGTACTTTTATTTCTTTCTTTTTAATGAATGTAAAGTAGTTGTGGCAAGGCCCTGCTAAATTTGTCTCATGGTGAGAATGGGCAACAAGGAAGAAATTAGTGCCCTGATTGATGAGCTGCATATAGGTATGAGCTTAGGAAGACAGGATAGGAAGGTATTGGTCAAGGCAGATTTTTGCTGGAAGTCTGAAATCGTGTTGAAACTGTGAGGGAACTGCGACTCATTGTCTCTGTGACCATAAAGATAAGGGAGTTGGAGATAAGACTCCAGACAACACTGTTCTCTCTCCTATCCACCCAACTTTGCATTTCCTCAAACATTTCCTTGAAGAGAGAGAGAGAGAGAGAGAGACAAGAGCAAATACCTCTGGCAAGGACCTCAAATAGGACAGTGATGCAATTATAACCCAGTTACATGAGTTAAAGCTAGATATTGTCTATTATGGCAAAGTCATAACAAGTAGAGAGATATAAAGAAAAGATTCAGGGCTGCACAGTGGCTCAGTGGTTAGCACCGCTGCCTCACATCACCAGGGACCTGGATTTGATTCCAGCCTTGGGTGACTGTCTGTGTGGAGTTTCCTCTGGGTGCTCCGGTTTCCTCCCACAATCCAAAGATGTGCAGGTTAGGTGGATTGGCTATGCTGAATTGCCCATAGTGTTCAAGGACATGTATTAGCCAGGGTTAAGTATAGAGTAATAGGGTAGGGGAATGGGTCTGGGTGGGTTACTCTTTGGAGGGTTGGTTGGGCCAAATGGCCTGTTTCCACACTGTAGGGAATCTAATCTAAACTTTGTGAACAATTCATTACTGAAGTCAGGTAGAGCACTTTGGTCATGTGCTCCAGAGGTACACAGGAGATGTGTTGATGGATTTCACATCGAAGGCTGATCCTGGCCCATCAGATTTCTAAGCAACCAGCGTCACAGCAAGTATGTACTACTGCTTAGTAGTTAAAGATAATGGAAGTGGAAGTGTACTCAAGTTGTTGTGTGCCATTGGCAGCTGATTGATAACATTTGGACCCAATAAGGGATTTTTAATTATGAATTATTGATATCATATTTATTGGTTAACATGACAAAAAAATGATCACAAGGTTGTCAATACACCTACAAAAGTGAATTTAGGCTCCATTAAAAAATGCTGGGTCAGTGAGCTAGTTAGTGCAGGGTTGGTAGCACTGTGAGAAGTCTCATTCATTCAAAAGGATGTTACTATTTCTGCTAGAAGCTAGGGCATCTGAAAATACAAACACGAAGCATGAGTAAACCGTTTGTTCCTTGGAGCCTACTCTGTCATTTTTTAAGATCATGGGCGATCTGACTGTAATCTCAAATCCATATTCCATTTACTTCCACATTCGATCAGCTTTCCAATTTCCTTGCTGCATCTGCAAATTAATCTTTTGCACTTCATGCACTAGGGCACCCAATTCCCTCTACATCTCTGAACATTGCGGTCTCTCACCATTTGGATAGTGCATTTCTTTTTTATGTGTCCTGCCAAAATGGACAACTTCACATTTTCCCAAATTATATTCCATTAGCTAGATTTTATCTACTCGTTTAATGCATCTATATCTTTTTGTAGCCTTCTTGCATCCTCTTCATAAGTTACTAACTAACCTACCTTTGTGGCATTAGCAAATTTGGCAACATCACCTTCTATGCCTTTGTCCACATTATTTTACATGAATTGAAAACAGTTGAGGTCCCAGCACAAATCCTTGAGTCATACCACACATTACATCTTGCCAACCAGAAAAAGACTCATTTACGCCTATTCTTGGTATCCAGCTAATGTTCTATGCATGCCAATATGCTACTTCTACAGCAGGAACTTTTGTTTTTTGCAATAGTCTCAGATGGCACATTTTTTTCAAATGCAGTCAAGATTTAGGGATCATAATGATAAAATAAGTCACTGTTAGGGAATCCAGGAGGGAATTCAGGAGAAAATACCTCCCCAGGAATTAGTGTGACTATGAAAGTTGCGAGTGGTTAGGTGACTGTAGATCCAGTTACGGTTTAGCTGAATAAAGACATAAAGAAGAAAGAAATAGAAGACTAATCTGAAAGGCTTAGGCAAAAAAACTGACATAAGCACTGTACAGATAGTGTACAGAATGCTCTTGTTGTGTGCATTCTGTTGTCTAATGTTAAAGAAATTATTACATTAGTGCAACCACAAATGAAAGGAGCAATTAGCGTGCAACACAACACTTCATGATGGAATTTCTCCTGTTAAACCTTTCAATTGGTGCAGAACTGGTTGGAAAGTTATTCAGTGCTGTGGAACTTCCTGAAAAGTTTAACGAAAGCTTGGATTAGAACAGTGGGGCAGCATTTAAGTAACAGTAACACAAAGTTCAGGAAAGTGGTAGAGAATGACATGCAACAATCCAGAGTAAGAAAAATCAATTCATGGAGTTATGATTTGGAGATGCTGGTGTTGGACTGGGGTGTACAAAGTTAAAAATCACACAACACCAGGTTATAGTCCAACAGGTTTAATTGGAAGCACTAGCTTTCGGAGCGCTGCTCCTTCATCAGGTGATAGTGGAGTACACAATTGTAAGACACAAAATTTATAGCAAAAATTTACAGTGTGATGTAACTGAAATTATACATTGAAAAATACTTTGATTGTTTGTTGGGTCTTTCATCTGTTTGAATACCATGATAGTTTCACTTATTTCATGTGTAAATCACAAAACCTTTTTTTAAAAGTTGCATTCTCAGGTTAGCTGTAATAATTGGTGTTAGCTAGACAATATGTTCAAGGTGTTGGCCCCCTGTGTTCTCTGTCAATGCCATGATGTTTAGATTGATTCTAATCTAAAAAGTGAGATAACAGAGTTTTACATGAATTCATGCAGTTTTTGAGCAAAATACAATGTAACTCTGCAAGTACAAATTCACCCCACAAAATATATGTGTGCATGTGGGTCTTTGTGTCTGTCTGTGTGTGTGTCTGTCTGGGTTGGGGGTTGTGAGTGTGAGAGAGAGTGTATATGTGCGTGTAGTGAGTGTAGAGCATCTTAAGTCTGTGAGGGGGTGCACATGTGAGTGTGGGAGTGTATGTGCGTGTCCGGGGTGGGGGGGTTGTGAGTGAGAGACTGTGTATATGTGTGTGCATGTGTGTAGAGTGGTCTAAGTCTCTGAGAGGATGCCTGTGTGAGTGTGGGAGTGTGTGTGTCTGTAAGGGTGTGTGTGAGTGTCTGTGTCAATTAATGGAGAGCTGACCTCAATGGGGCAGGAACAGAGCTCAGCAAGATTGACTGGAAGATAGGATGTGTGGGAAAGGCAGTAACAGAACAATGAGCTACCTTTAACCAACAGATAGCTTGAGGCATATTCCCTCAAATGGGAAAGGTAGGAAGGATAAATCCAGAGTTCCCTGGATGACAAAGGGGATAGAAATTAACTTTAGAAGGAAAAAGTGTGTTTATGGTAAGTGTAGGGCAGAAAACATATTGAGAACTGAGAGAAATACTAAGAGGGGATTTACACATGGAGGCTGGGGGCATTGCTGGGGGAAAATGAACAAGAAAGTGAGGGTTATAGATTTAAAGCGATGCGCAAATAAAGAAAAGGTGATGGGAGAAAAATATTTTCACACAGTAAGCAGTTAGAGAATGGAATGCGTGCCTGGAAATGTGTTGCAGGCAGGTTTAGTTGAGGCATTCAAGAGGGCATTGGGTAAATATTTGGAATGAAATAGTGTACATACATATGGGAGAAAGAATGAGATTGGCGCAAGTAACGATGCTCACTTGAAGAGCTGTTGCAGGCACAAAGTGCAGAATGGCATCCTGTACTGTAACAATTCTGTGATTCTATGATGGCATAAAACCCAGATGTTTATTTCTACCCCAATGTTTATTTCCTGAAATCACTGTAAACAAAGTAAGTTATCTTCTGTACATTCCAGGTATTTCCTTTGGACACGGGGAATCATGGAAACAGATGCGACGATTTGCTCTAATGACCCTACGTAATTTTGGAATGGGAAAGAAGACAATTGAAGATACAGTTACAGAGGAAGCTAGGTTTCTGGTACAAGAAATCCAATCTCATGAAGGTTAGAGTTTAGTTCCATAATTATATGCCAGTGATTTGTTGGTATGCAACCTGTTCACTTTACTCTTGCAGAAATATTCAATGTTCTTTTATGTTTGGGTTTTACTTCAGCTTGTTAACATTCAGGCACAATGGAATGTCTGCCTGGTGGATAGAACCATTGTCAGATATGGTACAGCCTGTTAAATCTTTCTAGCATGTTGGATATTGAACTGAAATATATGATTTGCTTGTCATTGTGTCTGAACCCAATTCTGTTCACCTAGTATCTATCCAAGCACACTTCCAGAGAGAAGTAAAAAGGTAGTTCCACTGGTGGCAGAGACCAGAATTGGGACCAGAAATATTAGATACTCACAAATAAATCCATTATGGAGTTCAAGTGAAACATCTTCACATGTTGAGAGATGAGAGTGTGAAATTCACTAGCACAAGAACTGGTTGATGTGAAAGCACAGATGCTCAAGGACTGGTTGGCATGAGTAGCACAGGTGCCATTAATAGGAAGGTACATGAATGCAAGACAGAGTAATGTAATAAGATTATGTAATAGGCTATAAGAAGAGGGATGTAAAATTGGCACAGGTCCAGCCAATCTTCTATCCATGACAATATGCTACTCCTACAGCAGGAGCTGTTGTTTTTCACAAAAAACTTCGTTGGGGCACATTATCAAATGCCATCTAGAATTAGGAATCATAAACATAAAATAGTCACTGTTAAATCCAGTAGGGAATTCAGGAGAAAATACCTCCCTAGGAATTAGTGAGACGAAGTTGCAAACAGTTGAAATGACTGTAGATGCAGTTATGGTTTAGCTGGTAAAGACCTAAAGGTAATCTGATAGGCTTAGGCAAACAAAACGATATAAACACTGTACAGATCAGGTGGTGAATGGCCTGCTTTTGTTGTGTGCATTCTGCTGTATAATTTTAAGTAAGTTGCTATGTTAGGGCAACTACAAATGAAGGGCGCAATTAACGTGCGCTCAATTCAACACAACACTGAATGATGCAACTTGTCCGGTTAACACTTTCAGTTGGTGCAGAACTGGTTGGAAAGTTACTCAGTGCTGTGGACTTGCCTGGAAATTTTACAGAAAGCTCGGATTAAAATGTTGGGGAAGCATTTAGGAAACAGTAACTATTGTTTCATAAAATTTGGGATGGTGGTGGAGATGCCATGCAACAATCCAGAGGAAGAAAAATCAATTGATGGAGAAAACTGACTTAAATGGAGCAAGAACAGAGATTTCCTAGGTTAAGAAATTGGCAGGTATTTTGCCTCAAATGGGAAAGGTAAGACAAACAAATCCAGTGTTCCCTGGATGGAAAAGGAATTAGAAATGAACTTGAGAAAGAAAAAGTGTACGACAGACAATGCATTGACAGTGAAGAGGAATACTGAAGGTCAAGGAGGAGATTTCCCCTGCCTTACTTAGGATTGCTGCCAGGAAGTTTATCACCTATAAATCTACATCAAGGAAGATATGGAGAGGTTTTCCCAGTGTTGCAATCTAGCTTTGGAACAGATGCTGTGATGATTACTTCATAGCTGCTTTTAGATGATGAGAAATTTGTCAGACGTGATTTCCCTTTCAAGAAGACTCTATTTGATTATATGTTGGACGTATCTATGTTCTGCTATTACATCCTTTATAGACATTTTCCCAATAACTGATATTAAATAAAAAAGCCTACAGTTATCTGTTCTTTTATAATCTCACTCCCATTTTCAATAAGGGTATAAATATAGCAATTTTCAAATCGCCTAGTACTTTTCCAGGATTCTTTGAAGGCTACTATCAATGCATTCATTATCCAACAACACAACATGGCAGATCATTATGTACAGGCAGACCCTGAGTTATGAATGGGTTCCATTTTTGTGTCCATTCTCAAGTCAATTTGTATGCAAGTCAAAACACAATGCAAGACAATATAAAACAACCGTTCAAACGTCCAGAAAATGTTTGTATGTCAGATATATGAAATTAAACTTCTTTATAAATTTCTTGTAAAAACAATCATTCGTAAGTCAGATGTTTATTAATCAGGGACCCCCTGTACTTGCAAGGCTGTAAAGTGCTCAGGAATGTGCTGACTTGTGAAGGTTGTAATCTATGTCCAGGTCTCCTTTTAATGTTTTACTCTGTTCTGGAAAAGACTGTCAAAAGCCCCAGAAATGGAACCTTCCTGGTCTATATGACTCACAAACTGAGCCATCAGTCGAGCTGAATATGTGACAAGTTCAAAGCATCAGACGGAATTAAAGTGAATCACATTTTTCTTTTCAAATTAACATTAAATTGCATGTTGATCTGCTTTTGTTGGCAGGTCGACCCTTTGATACAGCTGTGCCTGTCACCTCTGCCATGGCTAACATCATCTGCTGGATAGTTTTTGGTGAACGGTTTGACTACAAGGACAAAACATTTTGTACCATAACAAAGCTGATACGTGAAAACTTTAATCTACTTGGAACTTGTACAGTCCAGGTATATGATCAATATTACATAAATAGTGATATATTTCAGTAGGAAGAATGAGGAAAAGCTGTATTCAATAATGTATAAAATTCTAAAGAGGGTTCAGGAACAGAGACCTGGGGTATGCAAGGGCAAATTGTTACAGATGTCAAAATAATCAATGAGACATACAGATCTTGAGCTTTAAAGATACAGGAATAGCGTATAACACCAAAGAACTTATGGCAAATTTTTAGTCCAGCCTCAATCAATTGCTGTATCTGATTTCTTGCACCACACTTTAGGAAGCAACTGAAGATGGTGCAGAAACGATTTTTGAGAATGGTTCTGAGTGATGGTCCTTAGTTTTGAGGATAGGTTTACAAAACTCAGGCTGTTCTCTTTAAAGAAGTGAAGTCTTAGAACAGACTTCAAGTAAAATTATGCAGGGCCTGGACAGAAGATAGAGGGTCAAAATGGCTTCCATTGGCGGAAAGAACAAGCACAGCAACAATTTACCAATGCTCCTCAGAAACTCCTTCCGAATCTGCAAACTCTACCATTTCAAAGACAAGGGCAGCAGATACACAGGGACATCACAACCACTCCAAATCATTTACCAACCTGACTTGGCAATCTATTGCTGTTCCTCCATTGTCACTGGTTCAAAATCCCTAACAGCACAGTGGTCTTTCCTACAGCAGGTGGCCTGCAGCAGTTCAATGAATATAGGCCTTATTGTGGTGCCCCTGTCTCTTGAATGAATAAAAATAAATTCCAGATGATTAGCCAAAGAACCAATGGTGACTGGAGGGAAAACCTTTTACCACAGCAAATGGTTAGGATCTGGAATCTCTACTTCAGAATATGATGGAGGCTACTTCAGTTTTGATCTTCTAAAGGGAATTAAATAAATGCCTGAAGTGTAAAGATATCCATGACTAGAGGGAAAGGACAGGGAGTGGGATCAGGAAAATTGACGCTTCGGGGGGCAAAAGCCTGACTCCTGATGAAGGGCTTTTGCCCGAAATGTGGATTTTTCCTGCTCCTTGGATGCTGCCTGACCTGCTCTGCTTTTCCAGCACCACTCTCATCTCGTATCTAATCTCCAGCATCTGCAGTACCCACTTCTGCCCAGGGAGTGGAACCAGCAGAGTTGCTCTTTAAAAGAGTGGGTATGGATAAAATGGGTCACATGGTCTATTTCTATGCTGTACCTACTCAGTGGTTTTATTTTATAATTCTACAATAGCATTTAGATTTGTATTTGACTGCTTTCAGTGGCAAAATTAATCCTTATACAGTTCTAATTTTTTGGGGCAGCCATTGTTTCAAACTTTCCAACTCATAAACAAGGAATGAAATGGATTTAGAACTGAACATATGTGCTCCAGTTTGCTGCTGCACAAGGATACCACAATTACATTGATAAGACACCAAAATCAAATGCTATATTAAAAGTCATACTAAGTCAATATAATTTTACTGATTAGTTTAGCCATCACACAGGTCACTTACCACCACAAAGTCTATTGCTTAGCTTTGAATTGACATTTACCACAATCCTTCTACAGCAGTCGTCTTCAGGCACTCTCTCACCTCTATCATTGAAATACTGATCCTCAACAAACCCTTTACTTTCTCTTACTCTTGTTGTTATCTTTGGCACAACACTCTTCAATTGGATGCTGCCTGAACTGCTGTGCTCTTCCAGCACCACGAATCCAGACTCTTCAATGTAGACATTCATGAGATGCTGGGCGTTTCTGGCATTTTCTGATTCTCTGCCAGATTTCCACTCGAATTTGCTTTAGATGAAGGGTTAAGTTGAAACAATTATTGGGAAAACCTCACGTTTTAAACAAAAATTGCCTGGGCTGTACAGTTTCTGTTGCATGCAAACCTCAGTTGGACAATGTATGAAATGATAATCATCCTCTATATTCCCCAGATGTACAATGCTTTCCCTTTCCTGGGCTTTCTGCCTGGAACTCACAAGAAGATATTTGAAAACAGAACACAGATGGTTCAGCTCATCCTGAATTTCTACAAGGAACATGAGAAAACATTGAATGAGAATGATATAGGGAGCCTAATTGACGCTTTCTTAGTAAAGAGGAAAGAGGTATTCTAATGAATTTGCTTGTTATGTTATTTTCAAAGATCTATTCTTAGTATAAGGCGTATGAGCAACCAAATAACATGTATCACATTACTGTAACTAAGGAACGCCATTAAACTAAATATGAGGAACTGCCCAGCAGCTGCTGGATAGTCCAGATTTAGCACAAAGATATTGATTGTGCTGACTAGACAGATTACCTGCATTAAAATAAGGAGGAGATACTTTTTAAGGAGGAGGTGGGTAGGTGATGTTGTATCTTTCCTTGGGAATACAGCATGTTGAATATTCAGCTCCATTGAAGCAAAACAAAATGCAAAACCAATAAGCTGTCTGCCCTCTCCAGTCCATGCAAAGAATCCCATAGCTCTATTTAAAGGAAGAACCTTTAAGTTCTGACTGTTACCCTGGTCTAAGTTTAACCTTCAAGAAATACCTAAAAGCTGTTTCCATACTGTACAGAATCTAATCTAATCTAAGAAACATTCAGACAGGTACGTGGATGGTTAGATATGGAGGGATATGACCAAATGTAAGGAAAGGAAATGGGACAAGATTAATTGTGAAAACTGGGTGGCTTGGGCAAATTGGGCTGACTCCTACTTACAGAGTGCATCAGAGAACATCTCCGGGACACCCACACCAACCAACCCCACCACCCCATGGCCGAACATTTCAACTCCCCCTCCCACTCCACCAAGGACATGCAGGTCCTGGGCCTCCTCCATCGCCACTCCCTAACCACCTGAAGGAAGAATGTCTCATCTTCTGCCTCGGGACCCTCCAACCCCATGGCACCAATGTGGATTTCACCAACTTCCTCATTCCCCCTCCCCCCACCTTATCCCAGATCCAACTTTCCAACTCAGCACCACCCTCATAACCTGTCCTACCTGTCCATCTTCCTTCCCACCTATCCACTCCACACTGCTCTCTGACCTATCACCATTTCTTCCATTCACCTATCGCACTCTCAGTTACTTTCCCCCCAGCCCCATCCCCTCTCCCATTTATCTGTCCACCGCCCCCCCAGGATCCCAGCCTCATTCCTGATGAAGGGCTTTTGCCCAAAACATTGATTCTCCTGCTCCTCGGATGCTGCCTGACCTGCTGTGCTTTTCCAGCACCACACTCTCGACTCTAATCTCCAGCATCTGCAGTCCTCACTTTCACCTTGTCTCGAACTCTATGCTCACATTGCTCTTTATGGGATCCTGCTGTGCACAAATTTTCTATTACACTTACAATTTGCAATCGTGACTATACTTCAAAATGTTGCAATGCACCTTGGCACATACAGCATTTAAGAAAGGTATCATGTAATTGGCACAACTTTCTTTTCTTCTAATGAAACTGAACATCAGACGAGATTCACAGCAAGGGGAAAGAGCGTGCCTTTCATTGTGTCCAGGCCCAAGCTGAACATTCTGTCCCAAGATTCATTGACGTATAGCCCATTAATCCTCTAAAGATGCCCGAGATAGAATGTCTCCCACTTCTCCATTCCAAAAACTGAAATTACAATTCTGATAACTAACCAAATACTTGAGATAAAAGTACATTTACAGCACTTATCAACATAATGCATTTCAACTGATTCACCTTCCAAATTCACCTTCCAAATTGGTCCTAATGTAAAATTAAATCACCAGGAGATTTTGGGCCATTTCTGCAATTGTGTGCCATTTTTACTTGATGAATATTAATTGAACAAGGCAAATATTTGTGCATATGTTGACCAGAAATGATTTGGGAGAATCAAAGATTACAAATGGATATTTATACCAACCTCATTACTTGCTGACTAATTTAGATTACCTAATGACCTTTCCTCATTCATATTTTCCTTTACACAAGGCTGACTTCAATGATTCCAAAAGGAACTAATTTCAGCTTGCTTCATTTTTATCACCAAGGAATCAAAGAACTCGAATTCCTATTTCCATGACAACAACTTGGTGACGTCAGTGACAAATTTGTTTGCGGCTGGGACAGATACATCCTCTTCCACACTGCGCTGGGCCATTCTCCTGATGATAAAGTACCCAGAGATCCAAGGTATTGTCTATTTTCATTGTTTGTTAAAAATATTTGCCTGAGTGAAATGTAACATTGTCAATGTTACTATGTTGGGAAAGTATTTTCTTTGTCTGTAGTGGCTGGTGGGGACCCTGCCACCTTTCTCCTTCATCCTCATTATTTTCCAGGTTGAAAGGTGAATAGATGTCCTTCCACCTTGTTGGAAATGTGGCAGAAAAGGCAGGGATTGGTCCTTCCTTTCCGGATTCCAGATCCCTTAATCAGAAACTTACTGTTTTGCAGGTCTTGTCCTGTGCTGACTATGCCTCTACTGGGTTAACATCAGTAGTGGCAGAAAAAGGCTCTTAATTGAACATTAATTGCAAACTTAAAGACCACAATTGGACTATCAATGTCAATTATAGAGTCATAGAGAAGTTCAGCATGGAAAGAGACCCTTCGGTCCAACTCGTCCATGCCGACCAGATATCCTAACCTAATCTAGTCGCATTTGCCAGCACCTGGCCCATACCCCTCTCAACCCTTCCTATTCATATACCCATCCAGATGCCTTTTAAATGCTGTAGTTGTACCAGCTTCCACCACTTCCTCTGACAGCTCATTCCATACACACACCACCCACTGCATGAAAAGGTTGCCACTTATAGAGTCATAGAGATGCACAGCACGGAAACAGACCCTTCGGTCCAATCCATCCATGCCAACCAGATATCCCAACCCAATCTAGTCCCACTTGCCAGCACCCGGCCCATGTCCCTCCAAACCATTCCTATTTATACACCCATCCAAATGCCTTTAAATATTGCAATTGTACCAGCTTCCACCACTTCCTCTGGCAGCGCATTCCATACACGTACCACCCTCTGCGTGAAAAAGTTGCCCTTTAGGTCTCTATTATATCCTTCCCCTCTCACCATAAACCTATGCCCTCTAGTTCTGGACTCCCCCTCCACAGGGAAAAGACCTTGTCTATTTACCTTATCAACATCCCTCATGATTTTATAAACCTCCGTGAGGTCACCCCTCAGCCTCTCCAGGGAATACAGCCCCAGCCTATTCAGCCTCTCCCTGTAGCTCAACCCTGGCAACATCCTTGCAAATCTTTTCTGAACCTATTCAAGTTTCGCAACATCTTTCTGGTAGGAAGGATACCAGAATTGCACACAACATCCCAAAAGTGGCCTAACCAATGCCCTGTACAGCCGCAACATGACCTCCCAACTCCTATACTCAATGCTCTGTCCAATAAAGGAAAGCATACCAAACATCTTCTTCACTATCCTATCTACCTGTGACTCCATGTTCAAGGAGCTATGAACCTGCTCCCCAAGGTCTCTTTGTTCAGCAACATGCCCCAGGATCTTACCATTAAGTGTATAAGTCCTGGTCTGAACCTATTATTTGTGACACCCTCAGAAGATTGAATATTGCCCCAAAATGATGAATATTCACATAGCATTCTATGCGCAATTTGTCTCCTCAGATTGCATTTGGCAAGATTTACTTCAGAGTATTTTACAAATACACCCACTCTCTATTCGTTCTGCTGGTGCAATGTTTCAGAGCTAAGGTGATTTTAACGATTGTTATGATGAAGTGAGGAGAGTCAATTGGCTCTACCTTGTTTTAAAAAGATTTAAAATTATTTTTAGCATACAAATTTAGCACTTCAAATTAAAGTGCAGTTCACTACTTTGAAGATAAAGTCACCATTGTCCCAGAGAACCATGAGGCTGCTCTCTCATGAGAGAGAGAAAAAGAGACACCTGGTGAAGTCTTAACCTGAGAATCACCATGCCTTAGGCAGGGGGAAATGTTGAGAAGACATAACCTTCATAGTGACTCAGCTAGTGCAGAAATTGAATGCATACTGTTAGTGTCACTCTACATTGTTATTCAGTTGTCCAACCAACTGAGCTAACCTTACGTTTTTTGTTTTTTGTGAGGACCTGACATTATTTATTGGGATGCAAATAACATGTTGCAGTAAGATTGTTAATCCAAAGTCACCCCAACTTGCTGCACTTGATATCTAATCTTATATATTTAAATTCCTCTGAAGCTGAAGGACCAATCTGAAACTTATTTTTATTTTACTTTATCTATAAGTCAATGTTTCAATTCTGCAGAGCCTCCATACAAAGTATCGTCAATGTGCATCATAAAGATGCCTGCTAGTTTGTCTTTGTGACGGCAAAAAAAATCACCGAAATCACTTTTAAAGAATGCAATTCACTTTTAAAAGAATGGATCTAGTTGAAAAGTATCACATTGTTGGTACACCATTCAACCTATAAACATACGTGTGTTTAATTTCCCTTCACGATCATCAGCAGCGGCTTCAGGAATTTGAAATTTGAGAACTCTTCCTCTTGCAAAATCACTGCATTTATATAAATTGATTTATATTCCCAGGAGTATGTTATTAAAAAACCTAAAAATCTTCAGGCTAATTTTTCATGCAGTGTGGGAATTGAATCTAATACCTTAATTGTCAAGTCACTCTTCGAAATCCTGAATCACTGGTCTGGCTTATACATACCATCAGGGAGTATCTTTTCTGTGTATATTCATCTGTGTGATAAGGCTAGCTCTCTCCTGTTTGGAATGTGAGCATATAACCAAATTCTTTTTAGCATTTCAACTCTTATTGTTTGCCACTCTTATTCAACTTACCTCATTTGTCACCAAAACATCTTAATCTTAAGGATTTCAACATGCCGTGGTGTCACTGGCCTGTTTTATGGTTCTTATTCTCATCATCCAATGACCACTACTTGCCCTCCTATCTTAAAAGATCTCCTTTCCTGTGATCAGAGCTCCTTTTGCTCATCCATGTTCTCTTCCTATGGTCACACTCACTTCCAGATACAAGATTAGTAGAACTCACATTGCATTTTTTCATCTTCCAAATCTTTATTTCATTTTGTCAATCTGTGGATCTTACCTCCCTCCCTCACCTTGTACATTTAACCAATGTTTGCATTTGCTGGTGGCTTTCTTCTCTCCCCCCTATAATGGTGGCATTCTCCACTTACCAGTCCCTTCTGACATATATGTGACTCTAGTGCAAACTTTTGGTAATTTCCTTTGGTGCAAATAGTCATACCACATTTTTTTTAGATTAGCCCTTCAGCCCAACAAGTCCATACCAACCTTCCGAAGAGCAACGCACCCAGACCCATTCCCCTACATTTACCCCTACACCTAACACTACGGGCAACTTAGCATGGCCAATTCACCTGACCTGCACATTTTTGGACTGTGGGAGGAAACCGGAGCACCCGGAGGAAACCCACGCAGACACGAGGAGAACGTGCAAACTCCCCACAGTCAGTCGCCTGAGGCAGGAACTGAACCCGGGTCTCTAGCGTTGTGAGGCAGCAGTGCTAACCACTGTGCCACCGTGCTGCCCACTTTTTTCTTTTCTTTTAAAAACTCTTTATTTATAAACAAACAAAATGTACAGCTACAATGCATTTCTTAATAAAAACATCTCAGCAAAACACTTAATAAACCCTCCAATCCTGGCATGTATACAAGAACAGTTTTAAAAAAATGATTAACCTGGAAAATTCTTCAGTATCACCATATTCCAATCGACCCTGAGATTATTATTTCTTGTAATTTTCCAGCATACATGGATATAAAGTGCATTGTGCCTCATCACTTTTTCAGATTTCAGATAACTGGTTAATCAGTGTCAACTAACCTTGACGAATGCACTCTAACAGTTTAATTAACACATTGTAAATTTACTGTTTTTTTCCCATTATTACTTATAACTTTACATGGATGTTTGCACTTTGTCCAACCTTCTCTTTTGTAATGGACATGGTCCTGAATTAAAATTAATTTCTAATAGCCTTCCTTTTCTGAAGGATCTTTGCCATGCGTCATTTCAAAACCTTTACTATTCAATTTAGGAAAATTATTTGATAAATTATACTTAGAATCACATCTAAAATACCTGCTGACCAATCCCTCAGCATTCTTGGGGTTCACACCTTTCTAGTAATGCCCAAATTCAAACAACAGCACTTCATAACAGTGCAACTATCTTCGTGTGAAGCCCATGTTAAATTCAATCGCGATCATCATGGAGATTTTTAAACATCTGCTATAACATTTGTCCAATCATAAAAGAACATGGAAGATTAACAAAACGAAAGCAACATTCAAGGATAAATTCACAATATCTTGTTATTCTAATATCCCTTGCTGAAATAGTTATGAATTGGAAAGCTTTAAATTTATATTTTTGACCAGGCCCCTCTTAACAGATTAGCCAGGATACAAATGCTTTGAAAGTGATCTAGTCTTTCATGATTGGGAATATAACTGAAATTCCACTGTTTCTCTATTAAGGAAGTGTTCAGGGAGAAATTGAAAGAGTTATTGGATCAGAGAGAGTGCCCACAATGGAAGATCGGAAGAGAATGCCATATACTAATGCAGTCTTGCATGAGGTTCAAAGGTTTGCTAACATAATTCCAATGAATATGCCACATGCAACAACCACAGATATACATTTCAGAGGATTTTTTATTCCAAAGGTAAAATCTTTAAATAATACTTTAAAGACATTGAAGATATGAATCATTGGTTAAAATATCATAGTGTTAAAAGGTGCATAATCCATGTAAGAAATGAATCAGAGACACTTTTGTGTGTCTAGAGTGTAACATTTGGCACATATTTTGCTTATTTAGGATGTTCTACTTAAGCCACTTTGAGTTGTCTCTGTACTGCTGAGGTAACAATAGAGTAACAAAAGTAGAGTCTTTAATAGGCTCAGCATTAAACATGTTTGACTCAAAGTACAATTGCAATGAAGAAGTTCAGTGAAATATTTAACCAAACCCATTTAATTGAAGGGGGTCACGATAAACAGTTTTGATTAGACCTTGACCACTATGTCTGTTTGCTGAGAAACAAAGTGCAGAGTAGATCTGGGACACTAAATTCTGGTTTAATATGTCAATGTTATGGGGAAAGACTGGAAAAAGTTGAACAGTTAAGCATTGAAAGCAGATGTTTGAAAGGTGTTTATACAAAGATAGAAAAACAGTTAAAAGACTGGAAATGATAAACATTAAGCAATACTGATTGGGTAGGATAAGGAGACACAGTTTTAATGTTTAATATTTAATGGCAAATATTTAATTTCGGACTCAAACTAGTCAGTTATTCTTCACTCAAATGTGGTTGAGACTCCTAGATAAGAGATGCAAAATGCCTAGAATAATTTAATGAGTAGGAGAATTCAACAATCTTGGATCTACTTTGATGAATGAAGTAAGATCGATGAAATGCCCTTTTTTCTCTTTAGGTAGATTGTGAATCAAAAGACATTTCTATCCATCGGGTTCTATTAGGTGTGTAAATATCTTTCTGCCAGACCAGGCCATGGGGAAGAACACCTTCATCAATTAAGTGTCATTTCCACAATCTTTGTGCAACAGTCAATAGTTTTCTACAAGTCTTATGGCACCGATTCCCAGAAGGAAGCAATACAGTAACAATGATTAAGAAACATACTAGTCTGATTCAATGTGCCAAAGTGGCATGTTGACTCAGTGGTTAGCAATACTGCCTCACGGTGCCAATTCCAGTCTGGCTCAATTCCAGACTCGAGCGAGTATGTGTGGAGTTTGCACATTGTCTGTGTGGGTTTCCTCCCACTATCCAAAGATGTGCAGCTTGGGTGAATTGGCCGTGTTAAATTGACCATAATGTTCAAGGAATGTATAGGCTAGGTGCATTAATTAGTAAGGGGTAAATGTAGGAGAATAGGTTTGGATGGGATACTGTTTGGAGGGTTGGTTTGAACTTGTTGGGCCAAAGGGCCTGTTTCCACATTGTAGGAGTGCTATCTTGTAAACTTAACTCCGGTATGACCAGTTCATTTGCTTCCCACTATTACTGATTTTTTTTTAACTATTTTTCTCCCTCTTGGAATTGTTTCTAACAGGAATAAGCCTAAGGGTTGTAGATGAGATGTTCACATTTGGGAATAATTTGTTTTAAAGGGAATGCAGGTGATTCCATTGCTGTCCTCTGTGCTGTATGATAAAACCCAATGGGAAAAACCGAATGAGTTCAACCCATCTCACTTTCTGGATGCTGAGGGAAGGTTTGTGAAGAGAGAAGCCTTTATGCCTTTCTCTGCAGGTATCAAGTTACTGGACTATTTTTAATAAACCCCTTGTACATATAATTATTCTTCCTCTAGATCTGGATACACTGTTTTCTTTCCATTTGTTTCTGGACTACCCAGCATCAATTATTTTCCTAGATTTGTTTTCTTAACTTAAAGTAATTAAATACAGAAATACAACCCTGTGGGATTCAGGTTTCATCAGCAATCTCTCAAAAAAGTTTAATTGTGTACATAATTTTAAAAACGTATCCATGTGACTGCTTAAATGAGTCAACATAGTCTTTCAATGGGCTTTCTGAATTTCTCTGAATTAAACATATGGTTCTAACAATTATGTGGTGAGCTAGAGTCAAGTTAGATTGGAGAATCACATCTCACAACAAAGGAACGCAGATGCACTTTTCGATAGACAGATATATCATTATACTCATCCATATTATTTCCCAGCCTCTCACACAGGCAAATTGCATGCCCTCGTTGCATTTCTCATGCCTTCATCCTACATCCCCTACTTAACACTCAAGTAAAAGTTATACAGCAGTTGCTCTCACTCCCCGTACCCGCGGGGGATACATTCCACGACCTCCAGCGGAACCCAAAACTGCAGATAGGAGCAAACCTATTCATTTAAATGGGAAATCTACCTTCCTGGCAGCCTCTTGGTCCCTGGTTTCGGAAGGTTCCCTATATTACGTTCAGGCTGCGGGAAACCATGGGTAACTGAAACTGCGGAAAATGATTTTGCGAATACGGGGGTTGCCCTGTGGTAATTTTGAAATAGCTTTACTTAAAATTTGAGGCTGAAAATCTAACAAAATAAAAGGAATACCTTTGCTTATACTAACCTCTCAGGACCTCAAGGTATCTCAAAGCATCTTCCAGCTGGTGAAGTATTTCTGAGGTGGAGTCACTATTATGTAGGAAACATGGTCACTGATTTGTATTCAGCAAGATCCCACAGACTTCAATGTGATCATGAACAGATAATCTGTGCTTTTGTATGAAGAATAAATATCAATCAGAAGACAGCAGACGCGTTACTTTATTATCTCATCAAAGAAAGTAGCACCTTTCAAAGTGTAAGCCAAATGTAGAATGGGTAGGGGAATGGGTCTGGGTGGGTTACTCTTTGGAGGGTTGGTGAGGACTTGTTGGGCTTAATGGCCTGTTTCCACACTGTAGGGATTCTATGATTCTATGATTAGGGGGATAATCTCTAAAGCACAGCTTGAACCCACACCTTCTGCTTCATGAGGCAAAACAACTGTTTTCAAGACTTCATCAAACTTTTAAAGGCATGAGTTGATAGATCCTGAATAATCTCTACATGTAATCCCTGTTTTAGCTGATTGTATTGTTTGCCAAATAAGTTAAAATGCTATTTTAAAAAAGATTGTGTCTTTATTCACTGTGGCGTTGGGACATTTTCTAAATGTATTTTCTTCTGTGTTTCAAAGGTCGACGGATTTGCTTAGGGGAAAGCCTTGCCAAAATGGAGCTTTTTCTCTTCTTTACAACTTTGATGCAGAGATTCACCTTCCATGCCCTGCCTGCCACCCCCTTAGATCTCACACCCTGCGTTGGTTTTACTTTAAGCCCAAAACCTCACCAAGTGTGTGCCATAGTCCGTTAACAGACACAACTCACAGTAATGTCAAGCCTTCAAGAAAACCATAGACTCTCCACAAATTGAAAATTAATCCCCTTTGACGTACCTGCAAATGCTGGAGGAATGTCATTGGGGACAGTATTAAAAAATGTTTTCATATTCTTTGAACACTTTGGTTTATTAAATGTAGAAATAGAAGACACTGGGGAAAAAAGAAAATCTCCCTGACTGGGCAAATCTTTTGGAGGTAGAAAATTATGTGATAAAACCTCAGGTGATATGTCTAATCAAATTTGACAATATTGTAAACAGTGCTCACGGGAAAGGTACACCCCCAAAATAATCAGAAATTGCTGGAAAATCTCATTACATCTGGCAACATCTGTGGAGGGAAAGTAGAGTTAACATTTCAAGTTCAGTGACCCTTGTTCTAAAGATTTTGTTTCTGATTTCCAGCATCCGAAGTCCTTTGGGGCCTTTTTTTTGTTCAATATACATCTCAATGTAATTAAACTATCTCACCAGACATGGCACTGCAGTGCCTCAGTTTGGCAGCCAAATTGGGAATGGGGAGCACCATCAAAAAGATCACTTTAATCTACCATATTTTCATATTTTCTTGCAATTATTCTTTTCCCTCCAAAATCTCTGATTGGCATTCCCCTCATACCCCATTCCATCAATTGTTGCTGAAAGCCTTACAGGAATGTTAGCAATGCACTGTTTGATTAAAGGAAATGTAAAGATGTAACATGAAGTTCTTTTTTGATTCTAATCTCTTATCTCTCTTTACTCTCCATGACATAAAAATGGAATTTACTAATTTAACTCCCTCATTTGCATGCAGTCAATCCTGCAGTTAGGATTGTCTCAAGGTTTCTGCTAGAAAGGAAAACATATACAAAAGAAACTAAAAATTCCAGATTAGCAATCCTGCCTGAAAGTGTGTTCCATAGAAGGGGGTTAGGCGATACTGTGGTAGCTTCTTCTACAGCTTGATGATCTATTAATACTGACCATTCAACTTCAAACAAACCTCGCAGTTGGGAAAGGTACTCGAGGTCTGTAATTTCGGATAAGGCACCATTTAAATAGAAGTCAACATTCTTTATTAAATCAAAACAAGAATTGCGAAAATCAAGAATCCTAATCATTTGAATCAATACCAGATGAAACCCAAAGAGCCAAATGTATTCCTTCTCAAAGAAAAAGTTCCACGATTTTCATCACAGACTTTGAGGTTTATATGTTCATTCTGCAATACATGAACTGCATCATTGATATATTGAATGTTACTAGGTTGTTTTACTTTTGTAACTGTCTGGCATTTCTTTAATTTTCAAGTGTCAAAGTGGGGAATCATATTGATAAATAGCTTAAGAATGCTATTCTGTTGCAAGGAAACCAAATGCTCCAGCCAATTCTTAGCTTCCTTTATTGTCGGCTGTTCCTCAAATTACCTCAAAAAAAAGCTCCATGTACCACACCAAATAAGGACAGAATTTATTTCCTTAAAATTGAGTCTGCATCATAGCCTGGTCCAATTACCTACAGCTTTCTAACCCCACTTCACTGTCACGCTTTGCTTGCGCATATAATTAAAGGAGATTGACCAGAATATTCGTATAACTGTTGTTTTTTCTGTGTTGTGTATAGTTCATGTTGAAATATGTTTCTCAGTGTTGACTTCAACTATGGAATTTGATAATCAGCTCAAACATTACATGTGTGTTGAAATCGAATGCATGACCTTAAAAAGTGGGACATCAGACAATCAGATATTCAGACTCCTGCTTTACCTGAATACTACATTGGAACTTGACTCCAAGGGGAAACTGAATAATTGTAGTAAGTGTAAAAATGTGTCTTGTTTAGTGACTTAAAATGGTGCAATTAAACCTTCAACTAAAATAAAGCATTATGTTAAAGCATTATAATCTTTTCTCTTCCTGTGGTTTAATACGGAAATATTGAACACAGGAGTAGGAGTGGGCTATTCTAAACATGCGTGGCCATTCAATATGATCGTGGCTGATTATCCAACTCAGTACCCTGTTCCCACTTTCTCCCCAAACTCTTTAAACCCATTACCTCTAAAGGACCATATCTAACTCTTTCTTGAAAACAAGACCGCTTTCTGTGGCTGAGAATTCCACAGGCCCACCATTCTTTGAGTGAAGAAATTTCTCCACATTTCAGTGCTAAATGGCCTTCTCCATATATTGAGTCAATCAGCCCGGTTCTGGACTTTCTGGTAAATGGGAATGTGATTCCTGGCATTTGCACTGGCTAGTCCTGTTAGAATTTTATAGGTTTCTATGAGACCCCTGTACCATGCTCTAAACTCTGTTCATTTAAATTGGATTCAACAAAAAGCAAAGAAGATCATGACAACATCAACAAAAATATTCAGTCGCTGATAATGCATCTTGATAGTCAGCATGTTTAATGTGGCCGTCAAGTTCATGATAACTGAGTGATGATTTCATTTGATTTGTTCAAATGTAGTGAGATTGCTTTTACCTAAATGTACAATACCTTGCTGCAGCTTATAGCTTTTCATTCCATGGAAAATCAAAATATTATTGCTCAAGTGAAGTGTGTGATTTTATATTGTTTATTGATAACCTGAAAGTCTAATCACGGTTGGGTATCGTTCACGGTGTTTCAGGCACTTTTCACTATCAATGAATATACTGTTTACTTTTATTGCAATTTCCTTCTCGAGTGTCATTCGAGTATTTTCCAAGTTCTCCAGGGATGCCTGGGCTTCTCGGAGTTTCTCTTGCAAGAGAGCGATGGATTCCTCAATTTCACCAGCCTCACATATCAAGCTGTCAATGGTAGGAGACAAAAGTTGGGCACAGTCAGTGAGAACCAGGATAAAAACACACAATAGAAAAGCACGAGTAACCAATGTAACTAATACATGATAGACAAGCAAGAGTAATCAATGTAACCACTACATGATACAATAACACGAGTAACCAATGTAACTAGTACATGATAGAATAGCACGAGTAACCAATGTAACCACTACATGATACAATAGCACGAGTAACCAATGTAACTAATACATGTTAGAATAGCAAGAGTAACCAATGTAACCACTACATGATAGAATAGCAAGAGTAACCATTAAAATTAGTACCACCAGAACACAGATCCCCCTTCTCCCAAACATTCTGTTGGCTTACTTAAATTGAGCAGGGTCTCTGGTGAGCTCCACATTGGGCCTGTAGGTCCTCTCATAAAGTCTAGTTTGAACGACCTTTAATGGGGCCTCTTTGTCCTTTATGGCCTGTTTTAGATGAGCGATGTTTTTCTCCTGGTCTGCAATCTGCTCCAGTGTCTGTTCAGAGAGAAAAATAAGATTAAGATGTCCGCTTACAGTCTCAAAGAGTCTTCACTCACTTTACTTGAACTTAATCCACACAGTTATTGTCATTTTCCTTTTGGAGAAAACTACAAGTCTACTAAATTTCCACTGATGCCCACAATGGATCTCATTTTGAGGGATAAGGCTCCCAACATGGAACATTGTACCAGCAAGAACATAAAACAGAGGTTTTAATTGACAATAAAATGTGTGCCATTGCTAAAGTCATTAGTATTAATTGAATTGCTGCAATAACAGTTTACCACTTCTAAGTTGCACTTATAGAGTTAAATTCACAATCCAAAGTGCTTCACAGAAATATTAACGAACAACATTTGACACTGAGCCTCATAGGAAGATATCAGGGCAGGTAAGCACAATTTTGGTTAGAAGGTAGCTTTTAAGGAGCATCATAACAGAGGAGAGAGAGGTAAAGAGGCAGAGAGATTTAGGCAGGGAATTCCAAAGCTTAATTGCAACTGAAGGCATAGCCCTCAATATTGTTCAAGAGATCAGAATTGAAACACAGAAAATACCACTGAATAGACACATTAAAAGAAAATGGGACAAAAACAAATGTTTTAAAATTCTTCAAATTCCTGTGAAATCTCTACACAATAAGCTGAGCATGTATTTTCTTTTTAAATGTATATTTATATTACAGAAATTTTTTTCAAAAAAAGATAGCATTCTAAAGAATGTTCTGTATAATTTTAGACTTTTAAAAGTGAATCTTGTGCAGGATAAAAGTAAGTTTTTCTGTAAGACTTAGAGCTTCAGAGGAGGTTTACTAGATTGATATCTTGATTAAATAGTCATGATTTGGAGGGGTTGGTGTTGGACTGGGGTGAACAATGTTAAAAATCACACAACACCAGGTTATAGTCCATTTGGTTTGTTTGGAAACACTAGCTTTTGGAGTGCTACTCCTTCATCAGGTAGCTTATGAAGGAGTAGTGCTCCGAAAGCTAGTGCTTCCAATTAAACCTGTTGGACTATAACCTGGTGTTGTGTGATTTTTAACTTTGATTAAATGGGTTGTCTTATGTGGATAGGCTGGGAAAAATGGACTTGTCTCCACTGGAGTTTAGAAGAATAAATGGCGTTTTGAATGAAAAATGACTTGATCGGATCTTGAGTTGTGATGACAAGGTGAATGTGGAAAAAACGTTTAATTTTGTAGGTGAGTACAGAACCAGGAGGTTTTCTAAATTAACTTAAAATTAAGGGAATACGCTTGGGACAACGATGATGAAAATTTCCTTCTCTCAGTGCATTCTGTGACTTTGGAAGTCTCTGCTTCCAAAGGCTGTAAAGCAGGATCATTGAATATATTTAGGTGGATGGACATTGTTAGGCAGGAGAATCAAAGTTATTGAGGATAGATGGGAATTAGGAATTCAAATACATCAGCCATGATCTCATTGAAAGGCAGAGTGAACTTGATTGGCTGAATGACCTATTCATGCTTCTAATTCATGTGTCTGTCTGTTTCGAGACATTTCTCATGGAGGGAGTTAGAGAACCTGGGCAACAGTAATTGTATCTAACATTCCTAAGGTTGTAAAGAGTCTCTACTGTTCACTTCAAATAAATCAACCTTCAGCAGAACAATGTCAGATATTATTCTATCATCCCAATAGCAATAGCCCATGAACAGGGACCACATGAAGCACAACACACTGTTGGAAGAATCATTTTGTTTATAACAAAATGGCTTACTGTTTCCCAGATGCTTGAAGTGTCTGCGACTGTAGTATATGTTGTGATGAATGGTATCACATTTAGAGTTGGGATTTCAAACTAGTGGCACACGGATGTTGGTTACTTTTGTGAAGGGTTTAAAAAGTAGCTAGATCAGTCTTTCCAGAGCAATGACCTAAACCAATAGGTGTCAGAGAGCAGGGAACACCCTACAGAGTGTAAATGGAAGATGTTTTGTATTGCACAAAACAGAAAGTGTTGACAAAACTCAGCAGATCTAGCAGCATATGTGGGAAGAAAACAGAGTTAACATTTTGAGTCTGTTAACTCAATGAAGAGCCTTTATTGAGTCACTAGATTCAAAATGTTAACTTTGCTTTCTTCCCACAGATTCTGCCAGACTTGTTAAGTTTTACCAACAATTGCTGTTTTTGTTTCAGATCTCCAGTGTCCACAGTTTTTTTCAAAAATTATTTTGAAGTTTCACATTGCACTGGTTTTACAATCAGAAAGTAAGCAATGAGGGCCATTAACTTGTTTTTGGTTTAGAATAGTCACAAATTAATTTTAGTTTAGGAAAAACAGAGATTGGAGGTTTGCAGCAGGTTTGGGAGGATGCTTGACTGGGGTCAGAAGCGCAATATAACATCTCTTCCAGAAAGGAATATTGGAAAGTTCAGAGAATAGATTACCTTCATAGAATGTTAGTTTGAATAAGTTCCAGACCAGGAGTATTTGATTAGAAATTGGAAGCTTATTGAAATACTAATTCACTCTAAGCTTTCAATTTTGTAGCTATTCAGGAAATGACTGGGAAGATTCAGCTGATTTAATTTAAAAGTCTTAAATTGGATGGATAATCTCTCTGTATTTAATTCTGCAAAGTAATGGGCCTGGGGATTAGGTATCAACTTCACTTTGCCAGATGCTTTAAGACTGTATCTTTCATTTAGATACAAAAACAGAAATTGTTGGTAAAGCTCAGCAGCATCTGTGAACCCTGAGGAAGGGTCACTGAACCTGAAACATTTACCCTAATTTATCTCCACAGACACTGCCAGACCTGCTGAGTTTTCCCAGCAACTTCTGTTTTTGTTTCTGATTTTTAGCGTCTGCAGTTCCTTTGATTTTTCTTTATTTAGCTTGTTTAATTTTATTTTGTTTTTTTCACTTCACTGTAATAAACATTGTATTATTAAAGAAAATCTGCAGCCTTGTATGCTTTTGCCTCAGTGAATGATCAGCACATTGAATAAATGAAACATGATCTATCAAGCCAGGTTTCATTCCAGGATCTAATGTGCGCATTTAGGGACATGATATAGGAGCTGTAATAACTGTCTGTTAATTTTTTTCAGTAATACATTACCCACATTTAGCTCTAATGTTATGAGAGCCAACTTAAGTATTGCCTCAATAGAAGCCTCAGTGGGTGCATGTAGGTTTTTGCTTCCCATGATGCTGACAGATCACACTTCGTTTTAATTCAAATCTTCTTAATTAAATTATTTGATAATTCAGGTTAAAACAGTTAGAAATTAGCTCGTAAGAATATCCTCCCACAGCAGTAATGAACGGTTCTAATTAAGTTAACTCCAGTTTGAGGGTGAGATGTTTGGCGTGGTTTGCGAGTAGACATGAACCAGAAACAGTTGACCAGAAATGTACCCTTCTCAGATGATACTCCAATTTAGCCTTTGCATCATTAAGTTCTTCCAGACGCTGGTGAAAGGCAGCGTTGACACGGTCATACTGACAACGCAGATCTTGCGAGGTCTCAAGTAACACATTGTCAACCAGAGCACGAAGATTAATGGAGGCCATTCGCTCCTGTTCAGCTTTATAAATGTTGCAATGGGTGAACTCAGCCCAAGTCTGCGGAGTTGAAGAGCTGTGAGGTCAAAATAAAATAAAGCAGCATCAAGACTCAGTGGTTATTTCTGTCCAGAACTGTCTTGTTTGCTCTTTAGAAAACTCAGCACAGATTTAATGGGTTAAATGGTCTCATTCTGTGCTGTACAATTCTACAAATATCAAATAATATGCATTAATAACACAAACTATCATGTTAGCGGCTTGTTTCTGTGGTTAGTGTTCTCTGATACAAAGTCAGAAAGTCACCGGATCAATGGATACTTTCAGTTCTTGTCAGGCACGTTTGGTTTAACAAGTTCATGCAAATGTGCAAAGCAGTGAAAATTTGCCTTATTAACCCTTGTCCAGCTAAGTAGTGATCAAACTGAAAACAACAAATGCTGGAGATCACAGCGGATCAGACAGCATCAGACAGGTAACTTTTCGAGTCTAGACAACTCTCCATCACAGCTGAAGTGAAGTGTGGAGGGGGCAGCACTTATGCTATAGTTGGGGGGGAGCTGTGGTAATGGTGTGGTGTGGAATGCTGTCAGAGAAAAGATATTGATAGATTAAGTGATTGGAATGTGAGAATGACAGAACAGTGTCGTGTCTAACTGCCAGAATGAAAAGAGAAGACAGTCCCACTGGGGTAAGGGGAGGGAACAAAGGATATGGTGACAGAGAATGTAATAAGTAAAGCTAAAAGAAAGGGAAGAAAGGGGGGTTGGTTCACAATTTGAAGGTGTTGAACTCAATATGAAGTCCAAAAGGCTGTAAAGTGTTGAGTCTGAAGATGATATGTTGTTCCTTCAGTTTGCACTGTGATTCCCTGCAGCATTGCAGCATGCTGATGTCAGTCAAGTAGGCATGCAAGCAGGCTGCTGTGTTAAAATGACCAGCTACGGGAAGTGCTGTGCACAGACTACGTTTGGTTTCTCCAGTGCAGAGTCAGCCACACTGGGTGCAGCGAGTACAATTCACAAGATTGCAGGAAGTACAGTGCAGGAAGCGGGGTGGTGTTGGTGGTCATGGAATGGACTAGGGTGTCCAAGAGGGACCAATCCCTGTGAAATGCAGACACGGGGAGTAAGGGGAAGATATATTTGGTGGTGGCATTGTGCTGGAGTTGTCTAAAATGGTGGAGAATGATCCTTTGAACATGAAGGCTGATGGAATGAGAAGTGAGGACAAGGGGTACTGAATCACATTGTTGAGGGCGATGGAAAGGGGCAAGGACAGAAATATGATTGTTAGGTTGGAGGTGGTTGAGGGCCCTGTCAACCACATGGGTGGGAAACCACTGCTATGGAAGAAGAAAGCCAAGTTAGCGGTGCTGGTTTGGAAGGTGGCATCAGCCGAACAAATGAGAGTTAGGCAAAGGAACTGGGGGAATGGGATGGAGTCCTTGCAGGATGTGGGGTGTGACGAGCTGTAGGGAAGGTAGCTATGGGAGTCAGTGGCTTTGCAATGGATGGCAGAGGACAGTCAATCCCCGAAATGGAGACAGAGACGTCAGGGAAAGCAAAGGACGTGTTGGAAATGGACGATGTGAAAGTTAAAGGGGGATGGAAATTGGAGGCAAAATAAATGAAATTTTCAAGGTCCTGTCAGGAACAAAAAGTAGCACCAAAGCAGTAGTTGACGTACTGAAAAGAAGAGTTATGGGAGGGGCCAGTGTAGGACTGGGTACAAGGATTGCTCCACATGCCCTATAAAGAAGCAAGTAGAACTGGGACCAATGTGGGTGCTCTTTGCCACTCCTTTGACTTGGCAGAAGTGAGATGAGTTAAATTGTTCAGCGAGAGAACAAGTTCAGCCAGGTGGAGGAGAGTGGTGGTGGACAGGGGGTGTTCAGGACTCTAGCTAAGGAAGAATCCAGGAACTGGATGGGGTCCTGGTGGGGAATAGATGTATAGAGGGATTGGACATCCATGGTGAATAGGAGGCAGTTAGAACCAGGGAACTGGAAATTGTCACTATGTTGGAGGGCATCAGAGGAATCGTGGGTGTAGGTGGGCAGAGTCTAGACAAGCGGAGAGAATATAGAGTCAAGGTAGGAGGCAATGAGCTCAGCAGGGCAGAAACAGGCTGATTTGATGGGCCTACCGGGGCAGTCTGGTTTGTGGATTTTGGGAAGAAGGTAAAAATGGGCGGTCCCGGGTTAGGAGTCTACTAGGTTGGAGGCAATGAGGGGAAGATCTCCAGAGATAATGAGGTTGGTCATAGAGTCATAGAGATGTACAGCATGGAAACAGACCCTTCGGTCCAACCCGTCCATGCCGACCAGATATCCTAACCCAATATAGTCCCAACTGCCAGCACCTGGCCCATATCCCTCCAAACCCATCCAAATGCCTCTTAAATGTTGCAATTGTACCAGCGTCCACCACACCCTCTGGCAGCTCATTCCATACATTTACCATCCTCTGCGTGAAAAAGTTGCCCCTTAGGTCTCTTTTATATCTTTTCCCTCTCACCCTAAACCTATGCCCTCTAGTTCTGGACTCCCTAACCCCAGGGAAAAGACTTGGTCTATTTATCCTATCCATGCCCATCATAATTTTGTAAACCTCTATAAGGTCACCCCTCAGCCTCCGACGCTCCAGAGAAAACAGCCCCAGCCTGTTCAGCCTCTCCCCGTAGCTCAGATCCTCTAACCCGGACAACATCCTTGTGAATCTTTTCTGCACCTTTTCAAGTTTCACAATATCTTTCCGATAGGAAGGAGACCAGAACTGCACACAATATTCCAACAGTGGCCGAACCAATGTCCTGTACAGCCGCAACATGACCTCCCAACTCCTGTACTCAATACTCTGACCAATAAAGGAAAGTATACCAAAAGCCTTCTTCACTATCCTATCTACCTGTGACTCCACTTTCAAGGAGCTATGAAGCTGCACTCCAAGGTCTCTTTGTCCTGCAACATTCCCGAGGACCGTACCATTAAGTGTATAAGTCCTGCTCTGACTTGCTTTTCCAGAGTGCAGCACCTCACATTTATCTAAATTAAACTCCATCTGCCACTTCTCAGCCCATTGGCCCATCTGGTCAAGATCCTGTTGTAATCTGAGGTAACCACTACACCTCCAATTTTGGTGTCATCTGCAAACTTACTAACTGTACCTCTTACGCTTACATCCAAATGATTTATATAAATGATGAAAAGCAGTGGACCCAGCACCGATCCTTGTGGCACTCCACTGGTCACAGGCCTCCAGTCTGAAAAACAACTCTCCACCATCACCCTCTGTCTTCTACTTTTGAGCCAGTTCCGTATCCAAATGGCTAGTTCTCCCTGTATTCCATGAGATCAAATCTTGCTAATCAGTCTCCCATGGCGAACCTTGTCGAATGCCTTACTGAAGTCCATATAGATCACATCTACTGCTCTGCCCTCATCAATCTTCTTTGTTACTTCTTCAAAAAACTCAATCAAGTTTGTGAGACATGATTTCCCATGCACAAAGCCATGTTGACTATCTAGAATCAGTCCCTGCCTTTCCAAATACATGTACACCCTATCCCTCAGGATTCCCTCCAACAACTTGCCCACCACCGATGTCAGGCTCACCGGTCTATAGTTCCCTGGATTGTCTTTACTGCCCTTCTTAAACAGTGGCACCACGTTTGCCAACCTCCAGTCTTCCGTAACCTCACCTGTGACTATCGGTGATACAAATATCTCAGCAAGAGGCCCAGCAATCACTTCTCTAGCTTCCCACAGAGTTCTCGGATACACCTGATCAGGTCCTGGGGATTTATCCACCTTTAACCGTTTCAAGACATCCAGCACTTCCTCCTCTGTAATCTGGACATTTTGCAATATGTCACCATCTATTTCCCTACAGTCTATATCTTCCATATCATTTTCCACAGTAAATACTGATGCAAAATATTCATTTAGTATCTCCCCCATTTTCTGTGGGTCCACCAAAGGCCGCCTTGCTGATCTTTGAGGGGCCCAATTCTCTCCCTAGTTATCCTTTTATCTTTAATATATTTGTAAAAACCCTTTGGATTCTCCTTAATTCTATTTGCCAAAGCTATTTCATGTCCCCCTTTTGCCCTCCTGATTTCCCTCTTAAATATACTCCTACTTTCTTTATACTCTTCTAAGGATTCACTCGCTCTATCCTATCTATACCTGACATATGCTTCCTTCTTTTTCTTAACCCAACCCTCAATTTCTTTCATCATCCAGCATTCCCTATACCTACCAGCCTTCCCTTTCACCCTGACAGGAATATACTTTCTCTGGATTCTTGTTATCTCATTTCTGAAGGCTTCCCATTTTCCAACTGTCCCTTTACCTGCGAACATCTGCCTCCAATCAGCTTTCAAGGGTTCGTGCCTAATACTATCAAAATTGGCCTTTCTCCAATTTAGAACTTCAACTTTTAGATCTGTCTATCCTTTTCCATCACTATTTTAAAACAAATAGAATTATGGTCACTGGCCCCAAAGTGCTCCCCCACTGACACCTCAGTCACCTGCCCTGCCTTATTTCCCAAGAGGAGGTCAAGTTTTGCACCTTCTCTAGTAGGTACATCCACATACTGAATCAGAAAATTGTCTTGTACACACTTAAGAAATTCCTCTCCATTTAAACCTTTAACACTATGGCAGTCCCAGTCGATGTTTGGAAAGTTAAAATCCCCTACCATAACTACCCTATTATTCTTACAGATAGCTGAGATTTCCTTACAAGTTTGTTTCTCAATTTCCCTCTGACTATTAGAGGGGTCTATAATACAATCCCAATAAGGTGATCATCCCTTTCTTATTTCTCAGTTCCACACAAATAACTTCCCTGGATGTATTTCCGTGAATATCCTCCCTCAGCACAGCTGTAATGCTATCCCTTATCAAAAATGCTCCCCCTCCTCTCTTGCCTCTCTTTCTATCCTTCCTGTAGCATCCTCGCAACAATGGGTTGACGTTCAGCTGTGGGGTCAGGATCCGAGGGATGGTAGGAAGAAGTGTCCGAGTGTTGGCGTTGAGACTCCGCAAGGTAAAGGTCTGTGCACCAGACTACAACAGCACCACCTTTGTCGGCAGGTTGGTTAACAAAGTTAGCGCTGGGCCTGAGAGAGCGTGCAGCAATTTCAGAAGGGGACGCTCACTTCAGCTCTGAAGAAGAGTCATCAAAACGTGAAACATTAGCTTGCTCTCTCTCCATGGATGCTGTCTGACCCACTGTAATCCCCAGCATTGGTTGTTTTCGGTACAGATTCCAGCATCTGCAGTAATTTGCTCCTGCTAAGGAGTGATCAATGGTTGTCAACTGTATTTTTCTTCAGTTATTGTTTCCTCTTGTTTTCAACCACCCTTTGTCCCTCAGCAATCATTACTGCCGTGACTTTTTAAATTCATTCATGGGATGAAGGCGTTGCTGGCTGGGCCAGTATTTATTGCCCGTCCCTAATTGCCCAGAGGGGAGTTAAGTGTCAACTGCATTGCTGTCAGTCTGGAGTCACATGTATGCCAAATCAGGTAAAGATGACAGCTTCCTTCCCTGAAGGACATGAGTGAACCAGATGGGTTTTTCCAACAATCAACAATGAATCATCATTAGACTGTTTATTCCAGATTTTTATTGAATTCAAATTCCACCATCAGTCATGGCAGGATACAAACCCGGGTCCCCAGAACCCGGGTCTCTGGATTAACAGTCCAGTGATAGTACCACTTGGCTATTGCCTCCCTGTTCAGGGAGCTATAGGGCAATGGATGGATTTAAAGCAAGAATGTGAATTTTAATATTGAGTAATGCCTTCCTGGCACCCATAGAGGTCAGCGAGCTCAGGGTTTATTGATGATTAAAATCCAAATTAATCTGACAGGTCAGTGTGTTAGCAGGAGTGCTATACTGCCAGAAGTGCACTTTTCTGGTGAGATGTTAAACAACTATTTTCTTGTTTTATCATACAGTATTTTTCCATTATTTGTTCAGTACTATTTTGTTCAATACAACTCAAAACAAGTCCACAGGCACCCTCTAGTGGCCCAGTACCATTTTACACCATGTTAACATCCAACATGTTTACAATATACAGTAGAGTGTACAAAATATTATGATGTGTAGGATTCCCCCCACCATGAATCATTATAAAAAGGGGTGTCAGGCGAGATTGAAACAATTGCACTACAGCTGGAAGAAGGGTCATGGCTGGTTAATATGATTTAAGCATCCAATGTTGGACAGACCAGCCATGCTGAGGATTGTCAGTGGATCAGGCAAGTTGTAATGATCCTATCTGGAAGGATTTGCAGTCATGAAGGAAGGTCAGGAACAGTCAAACTGGCTCCTGGACCTACAGTTCTCACTGGAAGGACTACAGTATATGGAGCAGAAGTAGACTATTCAGCCCTATAAGTCTGCTCTGCCCAACCACATGATGGACTATGAGTTATCTGCCAAATCCAAGCAATATTGGGGTTGAGAGGTAAAAGTAACCTCAGGGTAGCAACCAAATCTGGAGGGCTTGGGTTTTAAGTACATAGTGTTTGAGCATAAACATGACGTTTTGCCTCCGGTTTTGTGATAAACATTTCTTTTTACAAATACATTGTGGTGATTTTGTGTGCTTTGGGGTGGGAGCTGAGATTAAATTGTGGAGAGATTTAAATTATACAAACTAATCAAGGTGCAATTTATACCTGTTCAAAGGTTTTGTAACAGGACATTAAGAGGTTTATTTTAATAAGCAGGTTTGTGATTGAGCCAATTGTGTCTAGATAATTTTGTTCTATCAAAATCTTAAAATCCAAGAATCGGTGTCAGGATGGGTTGGGGACAGGAGCTGCTTAAAATCGTCAGTGAGATTTACTCTGTAGCTTGTCTTTTCGGTTGATTGAAGGAATGTAATGACATCACACCTATATTTACAACAGTCACTACAAAAGTTTGTTGAGTTGATATATAAGAGCGAGTTCTTCCTTGTGTCCGACTGCGTTTTTCCCTGCTTACGTTTATGTGTTGATCAACAGCTACCTGTGTACCAGGAATCAGGGAGTTAAATGAAATCAATTCCTCCTGGTTTGGGCCTGGTCTCTTGGGTGCTACAATATTTCGTAGTCCACATTCGATCACTAGGCTTTAGTGTGATTTGCCAACTGCTTGTAGTTAGTACTTAGCAAGAGCATATAGCCCATGCTGAGGATAGGCCATGCTCAACCCTCCAGGTTTGTTTAGGAAAATATTCTCCTCGCACCCTATGTGGAAAAAAATCATTAAACGATTAAGTGAAGTGTTTTACTTTATTTACTGCAAACTCTTTGAAGAAATATTTTTGGCTTGATAAAAATAAAGGGAAAAAAGACTAACGTTCCAGTTGGATGAAGAAGAGTTTGCCCACTCTCCAACTGGTGCAGAGGAATGGTATGCCATGAGGATTGACAGGGTAGGAGGGGCAGCTAGCAACGCAAGATCATGTGTTGAGACTCCAGAATGAAATGCAATGTTGGCAAGTCTGGATCAGTGGGGGGTGGGGGTGGTGCGGGATGGTGGCTGCAAGTGGCACTTGAAGGTGAAGAAGGTTGGGAGAGTGTGGCAGGCTGTAAGAAGTGCAAGAGGGTGAGAAGGAAACTACAGGAGATATAAGGGTGGAGAATGAAGCTGCAAGAGGTGTATGGGTGTGAAGAAGGAGGCTGCAAGCTATTCAACGGAAGAAGGAGCTTCAAAGAAGTGTCTGGGGTAAGAGGGGGTGGAAGGAAGCTGCAAAGGAAAGAGAACAGTTTTAGACCAGTCAACAAAGGTACACTCAGGTAAGATCCAAGAAAACTTTAAGTTAATAGAATAATGAATGTGGAATGAGTAGTTTGAGGCTGTAGAAATTCAGGAGCCACTTCAGTGGAAAATGTAATGGGTCTACTGTCATGAAAACTGTCAATTGTTAAATTTAAATGTGAAATTGGAATCCAGTAAAGAGGATTGTAAGTCATCCCTCTTGTGGTGAAGTGGTAGTGTCTCTACCTCTGAGCTAGGAGGCCTAGGTTCAAGTCCCACCTACTTCAGGAATACACAATAACAAAATTTAATAAAAAAATTAAAATCTGGAATTAAGAATCTAATGATGTCCATGAAACCCTTGCTGATTGTCAGAAAAACCCTTCTGGTTCACTATTGTCTTTAGGGAAGGAAACTACCATCCTTACCTGGTCTGGCCTCTATGTGACTCCAGACCTACAGCAATGTGGTTGATTCTTAACTGCCCCCTAGGCAAATAAGGATGGCCAATAAATACTGGTCCAGGCAGCAATGTCCTCATCCCGTGAATGAATTAAAACATCTCTGAAAAGGCTGATTAAGAAAATACCCAGTGTTTGTAAGTGCCTGGATAAAACATTTTGTTTTTTTCGCTATGGAGACTTTATAGCTGTGACGTAACCAATCTGTAAAAGTTATATTGAGGGTAATAGCTTTTTGTGTGTCAGGAAACTTTAAAATAGATCTTTTGTTAACTTATGCCTGTTACCTTGTACCAATTTAAGTACTTTAGTGCCTAAGAAACTAATGCTTTACTCAAATGTTGTGGCTTTGATTTTAGAGGAGAGTTGATCATTATCATGGATATTTATAAGTCATACTAATTCTGCTGTGAGTCCAAATACCCCATATAAAATCATATCAATTCAGAAAGCATTGTTACAATGTAACAACATCACCTAGCAAATGAGTTACAGAAAATGAGAAAGTAAACCCTGAAAATCGAAAAGTAACTGTCGAGAAACTTTCAGCAAGAGTCCTCACAAAAGAAAAATGATTTGACTTCCGGTTGTGACTGTTCCTATGTCAACATGGAAAAAGTGTAACACTAACAAAAAACTCTGGAAGTACTCAGGTGCTATTTGTGGAGAGGAGCAGATCCATTTCTTGACAATAAGATGCAGGTTTTATTTTCAGATTTCCAGCATCCACAGCATTTTGCTTTAAAGTCAAGGCAAATTTGTTGACAAGCACAGAGCTGGATCATTTGACAAACGAAATTTCAATTGTCTAAGACAAGCTGTGTCTCGGATCTCACTTGTCCAGATCACTTTTTCTTAACATTGCATTTTCTGGATTTCATTAATTCCTGTCAAAATGAATTTTGCCAGAACTTAAGGCTCTAGTTTGGCCATGCGATTCTACGTGTTATTAATCTGAGGTGATAAATATTGTTCTAATTGGATGGAATCTGATTTACAAGCTACTACAGCATCAGAAGGACCTGTCAACATTGTCTGATTTCTGAACATGAATTACAGTTTGCCTTACTTGTCCTCAAACTTAGCAGAGTTTGGATGGAATTGAATATTTGTGCTTTGGTTGTTGAGGCCTCCGGCTTTGACATCAATTTTGTATGCTTCGTATTTGTCCGACCAATCCAGTTCCAGGACCTCCTTGGCATCTCTGTTCTTCCTATAACAAACAGTTTATGGTGCACCATTAATACAATGGAAGAATACCAGAGGAGAAAATACATTAATAATTTTCAACTACAATTTGTTAAGGAAAATGTGCAGTGCCTTCCACGATGACAAATCCTAATAAGTTTTTGCTGTGTTAATGGCTGAGCTCACTTTTCTGAAAAAAAGTTATTGTTTACTTTCAGGCTTTAGTAAACACTAGAGATAAAATGAATGTGTTGTGCGCAGTGAGTCTAATATGCTGCAAAAGTAGCTATTTTCATTAGGTTGTTGATCAATGGCTATCAGCTGTTTTGTTGGCCACAAGTAGCATCAAAACTACTCTTAATGCTCTTCTTGACCAATGAGCCTTTAGATATTTTCCAGCTAGGGTTAGCAGATAGTAATTAAAAATTTCCATTCATTTCTCTGCCTTTTGGAGTAGAAGCTGATTCTGTTAGCCTACTTGATGCACCCGACTGAGTTCAGTTGAACAAAGTAAAAACAAGAATTTGAGTCCACACCTCAATTAATAAACTCTCTGAAGCTCATGTTTCAGATTGTAACCTCTGGCCCCAGACGTTTGTTTACCTTTACTTTTTTAGTGCTAATTTTTGTCTTTTTTTCACTATTTTCGCTTTTATTTTGAATAGCAGTTGTTCATGCTTCTGCAATTCACATCTCCTTCAGAAGGGTCACTTGACCCGAAACGTTAACTCTGATTTCTCTCCTCAGATGCTGCCAGACCTGCTGAGTTTTTCTAGCAATTTTTGTTTTTCTTTTTGATTTAAAGTAGCTGCAGTTCTTTTGGTTTTTATTTACACCGTTTGCTAACTTTCCTGTCACTCCCTTTGTCCTTGCATCATGAATCTTTTTGTCTCCTAATTTCTCCTGCCTTCCTCCCTATTACAGATTTTCCCCTTTGTCCTCCTCCCTGCATTTCACATGCCTACTATTACTCTAACTTTTCCCTGTTCTAATAACACAAAAATCATTGACCTAAAAAGTTAACTTTGGTCCTCCTTAAACAGGGGCTGCCAAACTTGCTGAGTATTTCCAGAATTTTCTGTTTCGTACGTGCAATATTTGTATTTTAGTATGATACATCAAAGAAAGTGTGAATTGTGTCTGGGCCTCCTGGCCCCGAGGTACGTCTGTACCATTGGGTGCATCAGAGGTTTACAATGTTGATTCAGAATGTAACCTCTGGCCCATTTTATTCACCTTTACTTTGTTAGTGCTAATTTGGGGGTTTTTGCTTTGCTATTTTCTCTTATTTTAGATAGCAGTTGTTCATGCATCTGCCTCAGTTCCTGAACAGCAAAAGTGCTTGCCTTGAAACAGAGTAGATTCTGTGGTACATATACAAATTGAACCCGTGGTTTTTGATTGCATGTTAACTTTTGAGTGAAAACAGTTAAGCCAAGCCAGAAAAAAGTCGAAACGCAGAATCAATTTGTCAGTGTCTAATAGGAATGTTTCCATCCTTGAGTGACTGTTTGACTTGTTCTGCACCATCATCCTCTTTTGGTTTTACTTCTATGTGTGCTATTTGAGATTGGTAAAATTATATTTACATGGAAACCATCTGTCTTGATTTTGTTGCAGTTTACATTTTGAAAGGTTGTACAAAAGTAAGATGCATTGCCCAAAAATATGATGAAGTATATTCAAGAGTTAAAACAGAACTGGGTAACTATTTTAAAGTGTTAAATAGAGTCATAGAGTCACAGAGATGTACAGCATGGAAACAGACCCTTCGGTCCAATCCGTCCATGCCGACCAGATATCCCAATCCAATCTAGTCCCACTTACCAGTACCTGGCCCATATCCCTCCAAACCCTTCTTATTCATATGCCCATCCAAATGCCTTTTAAATGTTGCAATTGTACCAGCCTCTGGCAGCTCATTCCAAACACGTACCACCCTCTGCATGAAAAGGTTGCCCCTTAGGTCTCTTTTATATCTTTCCCCTCTCACCCTAAACCTATGCCCTCTAGTTCTGGACTACCCAACCCCAGGGAAAACACTTTGTCTACTTGTCCTATCCATGCCCCTCATAATTTTGTAAACCTCCATAAGGTCACCCCTCAGCCTCCGACACTCGAGGGAAGACACCCTCTCCCTATAGCTCAAATCCTCCAATCCTGGCAACATCCTTGTAAATCTTTTCTGAACCCTTTCAAATTTCACAACATCTTTCCGATAGGAGGGAGACCAGAATTGCATGCAGTATTCCAACAGTGGCCTAACCAATGTCCTGTACAGCCGCAACATGACCTCCCAACTCCTGTACTCAATACTCTGACCAATAAAAGAAAGCATACCAAATGCCTTCTTCACTATCCTAGCTACCTGCGACTCCACTTTCAAGGAGCTATGAAGCTGCACTCCAAGGTCTCTTTGTTCAGCAACCCTCTCTAGGACCTTACTATTAAGTGTATAAGTCCTGCTAAGATTTGCTTTCCCAAAATGCAGCACCTCGCATTTATCTGAATTAAACTCCATCAGCCACATCTCGGCCCATTGGCCCATTTGATCGTGATCCTGTTGTGATCTGTGATAACCCTCTTCGCTGTCCACTACACCTCCAATTTTGGTGTCATCTGCAAACTTACTAACTGTACCTCTTATGCTCGCATCCAAATCATTTATGTAAATGACAAAAAGTAGAGGACTCAGCACCGATCCTTGTGGCACTCCACTGATCACAGGCCTCCAGTCTGAAAAACTGTTATCTAATATTTTTATGCGGGGAGAAAGCAATGGAATTAGATTAATTTTATAGCACTTTCAAAGAACAAACATGGGCATAATAGGCAGAGTGATCTCCCAATGTGTTGTATTTTTCGATATGATCCGAACATTCCACTAGAATTAACTACTTATTTAATTAGAAGGTGGAGGTATATGTTTCTTCAAGCATCAAAGTCTCTGAATAGGGCCTGAGATAAGAGGACTTACGCATGACTAGAATGAGCCTCTGTTTTCCCAGAGATTAGAAACATGAGAGCTGATCTAATTTAAAATTCCCACAGGACTTGACAAAGTTGATGCTGAGAGGTCGTTACCCCGATTGCAAGTCTGGAACTAGAGGTGATAGTGTCAGGATAAGTCATCGAGTATGGAATTGAATCTTTGGAATTCCTTGCCCTTTGGAACGACTTACCCCAAAGAGCTGTGGCTGCTCAATCATTGAGTACATTCAAGACCAACAGTAATATACTATTGCATCAAAGAGGGAATGAAACAAGATTGGGATTGGGCAGGAAAGTGGAATGGATCTGGAAACTCAGTCAGGACCTTATTGGCCCTAGAGGCAATATGGTCTACTTCAGCTCAAACGTTTTAAATTCTTACCCATTCTTTGGATGAATCTGTAGTGGAAATACTCGCCCAGTCAGTGTCAGCTTGCATTTTCTAGTTTCTGACACCCTACATCTAAATTAGTGACAATATAGTATAATCACTGAATTCATTTAACTTATCCATTTAATTCACCATGAGTTGGAAAAAAAACATGAATTATAAAAGTACCCACAAAATAGGATCAGTCACAATCATTTGTAATTGATTTTTTTTTTAAAAAGGATTCTGATATTAGGTTTAAAACTTTAGCCATAATGTTTCATAATCATTGAGCAATGGTTTTGATTGTAAATTTAAGACTTCTCTGTGAATTAATGTCCCTTAAAATGTAGATAAATAACTTGAAATTCAAAACATAGCAGAGAGTGCACTGGAAGGGTGATCAGTAAGTAATGAATCTGATAACATTCTGTCCCTGATAAGTAAATTACCTTATCTGCTTGTTGACCTCATCCAAAGTTCGCTTCAAAACTCCTTGGACATTTTGAATCAAATCAACTTCCTGCATTAAAAAGAAAGAACTTAATCAGACATTGATTCAAAAATGGCCCAGTTCTGGTTGGTACTCCTAGCGTGAACTATTGTAAATACCAGGTATGTGTTCATTGACACCAGCAATTCAGTAACTTGGACCAGCCTGCTACAGTGCGTAATACCCTTGTAGAACAGGAATTCATTGGCTCAAGTCCCAATCCAGGGCTACAGCATGACAACAAGGCTGACACTCCAATCTTTATGTGAGTGCTATCTTTCAGATGAAGTTTTATTCAAAGGATTGGTCTGCACTTGCTTGTGGATGAGAAATATCCCTGGAAGTTTTTGAACAAAGGTAGCAGAATACCAAATTGAATTTTGGCTTTCATTTCTAAAGAAACAGAGTATAAAAGTAGCGAAGTATTGTTGCAATTGCACAAGGCATTAGTGACATCACACCTGGAGTGTTGCATACAGCTTTTGTCCACTTATTTCAGTTGCATGTAACTGTATTGGAGGCAGTTCAGAGGAAGTTCACTAGATTGATTCCAGAACTCATGAGTTTAAAAAGAGAGATTGAGCACTTTAGGTTAATATAGTCTCAAGTTTAGAAGAGTGAGTGGAGATCTGATTGATGTATATAAGATGCCAAAGGGATTGACAAAGTATTTGTAGAAATGCTGTTTCCTATGTAGGGCAATCTAGAATGGGAAGTTTACTTGTAGACTAAGGGATAGCAGATTTAAAACAGAGATGAAGAGAAATTACTTCTCTCAAAGGTGAATTTGTGGAATTCACTACCCGGATGTGCAATGGATGTTGGGACATTAGGTAAATTTAAAGAGGAGACAGATTTTTAATTAGTAACGTATTAAAAGTTTGTGTCGAGCGAGCAGAAAAGTGGAGTTGAGGCTGAGAAGAAATCAGCCCTGATGATATCAAATGGTAGAGCAGTCTCAAGAGGCTGAATGGCCTACTCCTGTTCATAATTCTCATGTTCGTAATTATTTCTTGAGTAATACATATCCCTCAATCAATATTGCAAGATAAAACATTACAAGGTCACAATGCTGTTTTTGGGAATTTGCTGTGTGCAACTTAGCTGCTGCTTTTCCTACATGACAGCAGTGACGACACCTCATTGCCTGTAATGTGATTCAGCACGCAATTGTGAAAGGTTCTTTATGGATGTAAATTCTTTCAGCATGCACGTTATTCCAGAAATTCTGATTACTTGTCTGCCTCATTTCTCTTTGCTTCCCCATTTCTCTAAAACGTATGAATAAAATCCTACGGATGCCATCAACTTATGGTGACCTGAACATTGATCCCTAGGAGCATTCTGCACAATGTAGGGTAGCTTTATTTTTGATTTGCTCCAGATCACAGCTTTCCTAATTTATGAGATGCAGGCATTGATGATACAATTGCTTATATGGTCTAGCTATTTGTTCCATTAATCTGATGGTGTCTGTACATAAATTACTAGAAACTGAATTGTAATAGATGTGACAGTGATCCAACATTTGCAAAATGACTGACCTTCACATAAAGAAAGTGAAACTAACAATGTTGATTGGATGTTTGTATCAATTTAGAATGACCAGTTCTGGACTTAGCTGTATGGAAATTCAGGATTTGATAGTTACTAACATAAAGCACTGTGGACATAAAATTTGTCAATGGATTGTTGAACAGAGCTGAAGCTCAATAGAATTATTGATAATTGTGAACGTGTAATCAGGCTATGACATTCTCAAGGGGTTCGGACAATGAAAGCAGTTTGAGTACATTATGAAAGTAATATAAATACAGTATCAAATGCTAAATACACGTTGCTTTATGTCTTTAATATGTATAGCAGTCTCAGTATAATGAAAACAGTGCTAACCTCTGTTCAATACAGCAATGACATTTCACAGATTAAACAACAAACATTATGTTTCCAGAATATTAAGTGATTCAGAAGCAAGGGTATCAAAGGCCTTTTTTCTTATGGAGTCATAGAGTCAAACAGAACTCGTCCACACCAACCAGAATCCCAATCTGACCTAGTCCGATTTGCTAGCATTTAGCACATATCCCCCTCAACCCTTCCTCTTCATGTATCTATCCAGGTACCTTTTTGACTGTTCTAATTGTACACGCCTCTACCACTTCCTCTGGTAGCTTGTTCCATACACCACCCTCTGTCTGAAATGTTACACCTTGGGTCCTTTTTAAATCTTTCCCCTCTCACCTTAAACCTGTACCCTCTATTGATGGAATCCCCTAATATCGGGAATGATTTTTCTACTTAGCATATCCATGCCCATCGTCATTTTTTACAACTCTGGAAGGTCACCCCTCAGCCTCCAACTCTCCAGATAAAAAAGGCCCTAGTCTCTTCAGCCCCTCCCGAAAATTCAAACTCTCCAGTGCCGGCAACATCCTTGTTAAACTTTTCTGCACACTCTCTTTCTTGTTTGCAAATTAGAAACATGATTACAAGTGTTTAGTGAACATGAAGTTTAGAGTTTAAATTGACTTGCTGTAGTTTATACATGCTATGTCTTTAAATAACCCATCGACTAATGAACCCCTCTGACTCTTATTAAGTCAAAGTATTGAGTACAGGGGTTGGGATGTCTTGTTGCAGCTGTACAAGACTTTGGTGAGGCCATATTTGGAATACTGTGTGTAGTTCTGGTTGCCTTACTATAGAAAGGATATTATTAAATTAGAAAGACTGAGAAAAGGTTTACTAGGATGCTACCTGAACTGGAAGGTTTGAGTTATAAGGAGAGATTGGATAGGCTGGGACATTTTTCCCTGGAGTGGAGAACACTGAGGTCTATAAAATCATGAGAGGCATTGATAAGGTAGATAACCAACAGCTTTTCCCCAGGGTGAGGGAGTCTAAAACTATAGAGTATAGGTTTTATGGTGAGAGTGGCGAAATACAAAGGGGCCCAGAGGGGTGGATTTTTTTTCACACAGAGGGTGATGAGTGTCTGGAACAGCCTGCCAGATGCATTGGTGGAAGCGAGTACAATTTCATCATTTAAGAAACATTTAGACAGGTACATAGATGGGATAGGTATGGGGGGATACAGACCAAACACGGGCAAATGGGACCAGGTTAGTGTTGAAAACTGGGTGGCATGGCCACGTTGGGGAAGAGAACCTGTTTCCATGCTGTAGATCTCTATGACCTTATGACCAGATACACCCCCCGGACTACGTTCAGACCAGCAAAATTTGTACCCAACCAGGACAACCAGTACCTAATCTGAAGCCTCCAGCAACAGACCTCCCTCCGGATCCTCCACTCCACGCTTGCAGCCATGCGAATCTACCTACATTCCCTGCAGTCAGCCCTACCCCAGCTCAGGACAACACTCTCACAGACCTGCAAAGGACCTCTACTGTTCTTCATCCTCAGAAGAATCCATACACTAAACAAACAGTTCTTCCTAGCCATATTGGAAATTAAAGACAGTAAGTACCAAAAACATTCTAAATATGCTGCCTGACCTGCTGCACTTTTCCAGCAACACATTTTTCTGTGGCTGCTGGATGGTATGTTACCTCTCTGGTGCTGAAGTCAAAGATGCCACTGAACGACATTCTGAAGGGACTTGTAAACAAGCAGAGGTCCTGGTCCATGTTAATACAATGATATAGGTAAAAAGCAGGATGAGGTCCTACAAGCAAAATACAGGGAAGTATGAAATCAATTAAATGCATGACCTCAAGGGTACTAATTTCAGGGTTACTCCCAATGCCACATGTTAGCGAGATCAGGAATAGAAGAATAGACTGGCTGAATGCATGGCTGGAGAGCTAGTGTAGGCAGGAGGGATTTAGATTCCTGAGAAATTGGAACTGATTCTAGGGAAGATAGGACCGAGACAAGTTGCACCATATCAGGTCCAGGTCCGATATCTTCATGGAAGCATTTGCTAGTTCTGTGGGGAAAGTAACAGTAGGACAAGGACCTGAGCAGGGAGACACAAGAGACAGAAACAAAGATAGAAACAAAGTGTTGAAGTCAAAAATGGAAGGCAATTGAAACGGGAATGGCAACCAATAGGGTCAGTTTACAAAAATGTTAAAGAGACAAAATTAAAAATTATTGTTTCTAAATTGAGATGCAGTAGTAGTCTCCCTACCCATGGACCAGGAAGCCTGGGTTCAAGTCCCACCTGCTTTAAATGTGTGTAGTAACATCTCTGAACAGGTTGATTAGAAAATAGGTTAACAAAAAAAGTTTTTTTTTGCATTGGTCATTCACAGTAAGCTGGATGAATTAACAGCACAAATAGCGATGAATCGGCACAATTACATAGTTGAAGGGTGACAGCATTGGGAAATTAGTATCCAATCTTTAGGATGGAGAAGCAAAAAAAACAAACAGATCATTTAACATTCTAATAAAAGATGAAAGCAGTGCAATAATGAAAAAGCACACTGGCACAGAAAATCTAGATGTCTGGGTGGAGCTCAGAAACAACCAGGGGCAGAAAACATTAGAGGGAGTAGTCAAATAGTAGTGGTGAGTTAACAGATGACATTAAACAGAAAATTAGAAATGCATATAACATGGGTGCTACAGTAATCTACATCTGGACTTGGCAAACTACATTAGCAATAATATGATGGTGGATGAAATCCTGAATTGTGTACTGGAACCAAGTAGGGAACAGGCAGCTGTAGATTTGGTCTTGCGCAATGAGAAGCTAATTAATAATCTTGTTACGCAGTGATCTTCAGGGAAGAGTAATCATAACCTAATAGAATTCTTCATTCAGCTAAAAGGTGAAATTATCCAATTTAAAACTAGGGTTCTAAATCTAAACAAAGGAACAATAATGTTATGAGGGATTGAGTTGGTTGCTACAGATTGTGTGATTTGTTGTAAGTCATGCTGGGGGAGAGGCAAAAGTTAATATTTAAGGAAGAAATGTCTGAATTCAATAGTTGCACATTCCTTTCGGTTGAAAAAACACAACAGGAAAAGTGCCCATCCCTGGCTAAAATCAAGAGTAAATTCAGGATTAGAGCCAAAGAGGGGTCGTATAAAGTTGTTAGGATAAAATAGCAAGTCTGAGGATTGGGAACAGTTTAATATTCAGCAAAGGAGAACCAAGAAATTAATTAACTGTGGAAAATAGAGTATGAGAGCAAACTTGCAAGGAATCATAAAAGTGGAAGCTTCAATAAGTATGTAAAAAGAATAGTGCAGAGACCAGTTAAGAGTCACCCACACTGCTGTGGGTCTGGAGTTACACAGGGGCCCGACTGTGTAAGGATGGTAAATTTTCTTCCCCAAAAGTGTTGATATAAGCTTCTAACAGTGTAATTATTGGTGGCTCAGCACATGTCCGAGAGAGAGCTGTATCTGGGCAGCATAACTTGGCACCGCCCCCTCCAAGCACATGACATGTTGTCATTGTCATCTCATTCTAATTAGGAAAAATAGTTGAAGATCTACTGTTATCAGGATGGGAATAATTGAAAAAACAAGGTGAATCAGGAAGTAGTGACAATGTGACACTGAATTTGGAAAATACCAGCTGCAAGCATTTACGAGGCCGTCCACATTCATGTCCAGTCCCCATCTCTGTAATTTCCTCCAGTTCTACAACCCTCAAATATCTCTGTGCATCTCTAATTATGGCATCGTGCACAATGTCCGATTTTTCTAGCTCCACCACTGGCAACCTTGCCTTTAACTGCATTGGCCTTAAGTTCTAGAATTCCTGCCCTCAAGCTGTCTGCCTCTCTACTTCGCCATTTTCCTTTAAGATGCTTCTTCAACAAACATCCTTTCCCTGTCTTACTACTTTCTTGAGTGGTTCAACATCAGATTTTGGCAGAAAAAGCTTTTGTCAAGTATCTTGGGATATGCTGCTGCTAAATGCTGAAGGAATGTTCTTGATGCTGTTACAATGTGATATAATGGTCTAAAACCAGTCGCCGTGGTGTAGAAACAGCTGCTGGCATTAATTTAGCTTTGCAGGCTACACATTCATATTCGTGTAGCGAGTTTCTCAACGTAACTAATCAATGGGTTCAGAGCTTCCACTTTCTCAGATCATTTTTTTAAAATTCTGATGAAGTTGAGGAAGTGCCTCAGAGGGTTAACTTGCCCCTGGGCACTTTTTAAACTCAGCTTGACACTGCACAGGAACCAGTTGATTTCCCAAGAGCATATCACAGTCATACAGTCAGAAATAACCGAACATTGGAACAGGAAATAAAGCATTCAGCTCTTCAAATCTGCTTCACCATTAAAAAAAAAGCATTAGTGATAATACATATTTGAACTCCATCCACCCACCTTGGTGCCACATTCCTTGGTACACCTGCTGAACAAAAACAAATCAAAGTCCACTTTGAAGCCTAAACAGGTTTTTATGTGTGTGTGGGTGTGGGGTTGGTGTTCCATCTCTCTGCTGCCCTTTCAGTTAAGCAATGCCCCCCCGGCACAACTCCTGAATAGCCTAGCTCTAATTCGAATATTGTTTCCTTCTTCTGAACATCTGTCTATCAAATCATTGAATCATTTTAAACATTGCATTTCAATCACCTCTCAGTCTTCTACATCCAACTGTATCCAAGCCTGATTCAGAAAGTCTTGAGTCTCAGTGGCTGAGCCTTGGTTCAAATCCCAACTGTGCCAGAGGCATGTAAAAACATCACTGAATAGACTGTAAAGACATCACTGTTAGGGGCTTACATCAACAATTTTGGGGCAGGAAATTTACCATCTTTATACAGTCTGGCCCCCAGTGTTAACTCCAGACCCATAGCAGTGTGGGTGACTCTTAACTGGTCTTGGCCATATACCATTGTCAGAAAATTTACGGGCTGTTGTGGAGCAGTCGTAGTTGCCCACTTGGCAGGAATGGGTTCAAATCCCATCTACCTCAGACATGGATCATAACATGCCTGAGCAGGTTGTTAATGAGTATCTAAAACATTACAATTGGGTCACCCCTCAGTCTGTCATATTCAAAGGCATACAAGCCTGGTCCAGAGGGGCTTGCAGTAATTAGATGAACTGCAGTGTGGAAACAGGCCCTTAAGCCCAACCAGTCCACACCGACCCTCTGAACATAGAACATAGAACATAGAAGAATACAGCGCAGTACAGGCCCTTTGGCCCTCGATGTTGCGCCGATCCAAGCCCACCTAACCTACACTAGCCCACTATCCTCCATATGCCTATCCAATGCCCGCTTAAATGCCCATAAAGAGGGAGAGTCCACCACTGCTACTGGCAGGGCATTCCATGAACTCACGACTCGCTGAGTAAAGAATCTACCCCTAACATCTGTTCTATACCTACCACCCTTTAATTTAAAGCTATGCCCCCTCGTAATAGCTGACTCCATACGTGGAAAAAGGTTCTCATGGTCAACCCTATCTAAACCCCTAATCATCTTGTACACCTCTATCAAGTCACCCCTAAACCTTCTTTTCTCCAATGAAAACAGCCCCAAGTGCCTCAGCCTTTCCTCATAGGATCTTCCTACCATACCAGGCAACATCCTGGTAAACCTCCTCTGCACCCGTTCCAGTGCCTCCACATCCTTCCTATAGTATGGCGACCAAAACTGCACACAATACTCCAGATGCGGCCGCACCAGAGTTTTATACTACTGCAACATGACCTCAGGACTCCGGAACTCAATTCCTCTACCAATAAAAGCCAGAGTAGCCAGAAGAGTAACCCACCCAGACACATTTCCATCTGACTAACGCATCTTACAGTAGGGGCAACTTAGCATGGCCAATTCACCTGATCTGCACACCTCTTGGACTGTGGGAGGAAACCAGAGCACCCGGAAGAAACCCACGCAGACACAGGGAGAATGTACAAACTCCACACAGACTTGGGACCCTGACGCTGTGAGACAGCAATGCTAACCACTGAGCCACCGTGCCACCTTAATAATGTCCTTCAGCTTTCAGCCAGAAAGTTCGGGTTGAAGTCACACCTACCCTGAAGCCATGTCATACTATGCCTGGGTCAGACTGACTAAAAATAACAAAAGCCTCTACTGGCCACAGCCTTTGAGCCCAAGAATCGTTTTTCACTCGGACCCCCTTCAGGTGAATTATGTCAATCCATTGCCATTTGTGAGTATCCAGGAGCCCTGGGCACTTGGGAACCCCCTCAGTCTCTCTGCTCCCTTCCACAGTTTGACTGTGGGACGATGACTGTGAAACCTGAGGCCCTTTGCAGCAATACAATTCACTGTAAGCGTTGGAACAACGACTGCATTGACCCCTCTCTCTCTCTCACCTTCAGCAGCTCGTCTTCCACTCTGTCTTTGACCAGATCGGGGCCTTGACGCCTTTCCCTGTTTTGCAGGTTATCTTTGGAGATGAACATGGCTATCTCGGTCGCGTCCAGGGCAATCTCCAAGCGCCTCTTCTGCTGAAGCAGGAGCTCGGTCTCGGCCAGCAGGTCCTCGATTTCCCTCTTCAGCTCGGACTTCCAGAAGAAGATGTCCTGCAGCCTCTCGCCCAGCTTCTTGGTGGAGGTGGCCTGGGTTTCCTGGGTCAGCCGCTCCCTCTCGGCTATCAAGGTCTTGGACATGTTGTGCACGTTCTCCGCCGTGTCCCGGTCGGCGAATGCCTGGTAATATTTGGCGTAGTTGTTCTGCAGCCATTCCTCAGTCAGGTATTTGGCTGTCCTGAAACCTGCAGTGGCCAGGCCAGCGGAGGAGTGCAGCCCTTCATTCCGGATCATGCAGTAGGGTTTGCAGGGCAGTTCCTCCTCGGGAATGCAGCGAGAAACCTGCGGGTGGGTGATCAGAACTTCTGTAGCAGACATGGTTGCAATGGTTCAGTGTCCCTCCAACTCTCCTTTTAAACAAAATGCACACAAATCTTTGTGCCCTGAGCAGGGTTTGAACCCTGGTCTCCTCCAGCCAGCACACACCCAGTTGCACTCCTTGCCTGTATCACACTCTCCTCACTTCATTCAATTGTCGTTCCTCCGGTTTGTTGTGAGCGTCTGGTTGCTAGGTTACCTGCAGCGGTTGCTATGGTCACAACTCTGTTGCCAGGAGAGTTCCTCTGCAGAATCCATTGACTCCTCAGTCGCTACTCGCTCCCTCTACTGCTTGAACACAGCATATCGCCCTGAGGCCAGTGCAATACAATATTGTGAGGTTACTGTTTGCAATCAGTCGGTGATTGGGTCAGGATGGTATCCGTCCCTCTCCCAGTGGCTCTAGGTTTCGACAGCATACAAAATAGGGGCTCCAGCAGGTCACAGAATTGTGACCCTGGAGTTTATACAACGTGGAAAAAGGCCCTTCAGCCCATCGTGTTTGAACTAGTCAACAAACATCTGTTCTAATACCATTTTCCAATACTCGGCTTGTATATTATGGCTTTTCAAATACACATTTATATATCTCTTAAATGTCTTGAGGGTTCCCACACCTCTGGCACTCAGTGGTCAGCACTGCTGCCTCACAACACCAGGGACCCAGCTCCCACAGTCCAAAGATGTGCAAGTTAGGTGGATTGGCTATGCTATATTGCCCATAGTCTCCAGGAACGTGTAGGGTGAGTGGATTAGCATGGGAAATGCAGGGTTGCAGGAGGAGGGTAAGGGGATGGGTCTGGGTTTGATGCTGTTAGGAGGGTCAGTGTTGACTTGATGGGCTGATTGGCCTGCTTCCACACTGTAGGGATTCTATGATTGTATCACATTTGTGAACCACAAGTTCTAAATACCTACCAACCTCTAGGTGGAAACAAAATCCTTGAGTCTCCTCTAAACTTCCTACTTCTTACATTAAAGCTAAGATCCCAGTTACTGATCTCTCTACTATCCTCCATATCTGTCCTACCTGTGCCCTTCAGAATTTTGCCCTCAGTATTCTCTGTTCCAAAATAATGCCAGCCTACCTTGTCTCTCTTTATTGTTGGAGCACTCCATTTGGCCCTTGTTGCCTGACCTTCTACTGCAACATTACCTTCCCACTATCCACATATCTCTCAATAAAACCCAAAAATCTATCATAGGAACATAGGAGCAGGAGCCCCTTGAGCTCGTTCTGCCAGTCTGGATCATACTAATCATCGTCTTCAACACCATAATTACAAGCCATCTCCATTTTCTCTTAATGTCATTAGTAACTAGAAATGTGCCAATCTTGCTCCTGAACTGAGTTAATGACTGTAGGATAAAGAATTCCAAAGATTCATCAATGTCTGATGAGGTTCTTCCTCATCTCAGATCTAAGTGGCTTGCCTTGTAATCAGAGACTCAGTCTTCTGTTTCTAGATCCCACAGCCAGGGGAAACTTTCTTTCTGCATCTACTCTATTTATTCCTTTAAGAATGTCGCACATTTTGAGAAGATCACTTCTCATTCATATAACTCCAGGACTCCAGAAATACACGCTCATTCGACAATCCCACCATCCCAAGAATCAGTTTGATGAAACTCCACTGTACTCCCTCGCTGGAAAATATGTCTTTTCTTGGGAAAGGGGACCAGAACTACACACAATACTCCAGATGCAATCTAACCAGAGTTCTACATAATTGAAGCAAGATCTCTTTGCCTGTTTGCTATCAACCTTTAACTTAAATGTACTCAATAACTGAACATTCACAGCTGTGTGTGGTAGAGAATATCAAAAATTTACAACCTTTTGATTCAGGGAATTTCTCTTTGTCTCAATCCTAAATGGCTTTCCCTTATTTTGAGAGTGCTTCCTAACTTTCCTTATATTTTTCTCCATTAACTTGCCATTGGAATTGAAATGCGAAGTTTGGTATTTATCACCAAGACCCCAACAAAATTAAGATCATGAAGAGTTGTCGATCCATTAAGATTCATATGGAATCTCCAAGCATTAAACATTAAATTCCAGGATATTGATAGTGAGAACTGAGGAGAAGAATCATAGGGAAATTAAAGAATTTGTGAAGTTTTCATTGTCTTCGAACTTTTGTTTGTTATTATTGCTATTGGAGCCAAAAGTAATAGCTGTTTGACTGAGAGTCAAGCATCAATGAATGGGTAATCAAGAGACAGGGGGTTTTCAATTGGAGCAATAAGATGGCAAAGGAGGACTTTCTGGTGATCAATAGCAAGAGTCTGAGAGTGAGATGGTTTGGACAAAGACTCGTGATGAATCCTCAATCAGAATGGCAACCCAATATCATACCCACAGACATTTCCTCAAACCTATCTCAAGTTGATTGTACTTCTTGTTGATAGGTTTGAAGACCATTTAATTTTCTGTTTAAAAATATAAGCTTTTCCATCTAAGATGGTGATGCAGATTTTTTTCTCTCAATTGTTTGAGTCTTTGGAATTTTGTTCCCAGAGAGCATAGGAAGCCAGGTCATTGAATACCTTTTAGGGAATGAAAGGAGGCTTTTGACTAACAAGAGAGTCAATAATTATCATGGATAGGTGGGAATGTAGAAGTATGTCACAGCCAGCTCATCCACGATCTTATTGAAAGGCAGGTTAAGTTAGGGACTCCAAATGGCCAACTCCTGTTCCTAATTTGTATGTTTAAAAAAAAATCTTGACCAAAGGTTTTTGGACGGGATCACACCTTAAATGTATCTTACCATAGAAGAGAGAGGCAGCAAAGTCAAGAGGTGTGGCAAGAATTTCCAGGCTTTGGGCCTAGGCAGCTAAAGTAAGAACCATCAATTCTCCTGTTTTCTTCGTACAATGTAAGGTCTGACATGCATGCAGTAGGATGAGTGAACTGACCTATCAATGAGTAGGGATTTAAAGGTAATCAGCAATCAGGCTGTTAAAATAGAAGCTGATGAGTTGGCTGGTGTTAAGTACTGGTCTGTAGTTTCCAACCGTACCATGCACCAATTGCATCAGGATGTTAAAGCACTGTATAAGAGATAATTGACTTTATCCCATGATGAAGAGAATACAAAAGCAACCAAGTTTTGTTAAATTTTTATTAAAAACGATTTGGCCACTCTTGGGGTATTAGGTTCAATCCTGCATGCTACACTTTAGGAAGGCCTTGTAACCCAAAAAAAACAAGTTTATTAGAATGACTCCATTGTTGGGGATTGCTGTTATGTAGAGAGACTAAAGAAGCTGGGATTGTTCTCCTTATAGGAGAGAATGTTAAAAGGAAATATGATTGAGGTGTTCAAAGCATGAATAATTTTTGTAAGGTAAATGAGGAGAAAATGTTTCTAGTCATCATCAGGACTGCAACCAAAAGATGCAGACTTAAGGTAGTTGTAAACCCATGTAATGTTTCGACTCCTAATAGACATTTCTTGAATGTTGAGGCACTGAGCTCCAGTAAGTGGGTTTAAAAAAAAATTGGAATTCACCGTCTGTGAATTGCTTTAAAATGTAACAGGTCTTTGGTCTTCTATGTGGAATTTACTAAAGTGTATGTTCTTGTTGCCTTAGGTATCCATCTAGAAAATACTGAAGGAGAGGAGTGACATCATGGATACTTCTAGGATCTGTAGGGAGCTATGATAATAGAAGAGAACATATATCACATTCATAAAATTCTGGGTGATAGCTACCTCAAATCACCTGAATGGTGGTGTCTTTGCATTTCTCTAATAGATTTTATTTTTTATTTCCATGAGAGAGAAATGTTCACACATATTAATTGACTAGCTCCTAAATTGGATTTCGGGCTTTGGGTTCTTTTATTAACTTAATTTCATTAAAGCAATTTTTAAAAATTATACTTAGCACAATGGGAAGTAATTCATCATCTGGTAGCCATTAACATATAATTAAAATGCTTCTTCAAAATAAGGTAAAGTTGCAATAATCCGACTGAAATACGAACTTCTCTCTCAGTTGAGACAGAGACAACTGGTGGTGGTTTAATCTGAGGGTCACCATGCCTTAGGCAAGGGGAGAGGTTGAGAAAAAGAGCTCTTGATGATAACCTCAGCCAGTGTGGGAATTGAACCCATGCTGTTGGCATCACTCTGCACCACAAACCAGGCGCCCAGACAGTTGAATTCATATATCACATGCCAAATAAGAAATGTACCTCAGAATTTTATGAAATACATTATGGTCTTGTATACCAATTTAGTCCTAATGCAAAACTTCTGGCAATATTTTGAAACGGGTAAGAGAACGAGGTAGGATTTTTGTTAACAACATATTCATCGTTTGGGTGTTAATTCTACAACAACCTGAATTAATCAAATTTTATTCTATAATATGATCAAGACAGTTTCCAAATTGTTGCACAAAGCAAATCATTAAATTGTTAATTACAACAACAAAAGTAGGATAAATTAGATTACATTAACCACTCGTAGATCTTTTTTTCAATATACTGGATATAATAATCTTGTCTAACTAGATTAAATATTAATATGTCACAGCAGACTTGAGGACTTCTTTCATAAATAATATAGTGGCAGTATATTGCATCTTGCAGTTTATTAAAAAATCTTGGTGAAGCATAAACATTGGCATGAAGGGGTTGGGTCAAGTAGCCTGTTTCTCTGTTGCATATCATATGCATTTAAATATTCCTTACTTCAATACATCAAAATGACACAACTCACCGCTATGAAATGCTTCAAATAACTGGAAATGTAGTACACAAAGTAAACATTTTGGAGTATTGGTAAAAGAAATATTGCTGATCATCTCCCTTTCCAAAAGTATCACTTTCTTACAACTGTTGATAAGTCATTCACATTTAGGAGACAATCTCAAAGATATATTATCGGCTGTGAGCTGTCCTGTATTACCTGCTGATTGATGCACTTTTTAAGAGATTAGAACCCATAGACATTTGCAGTATAAGAGGCTACTCAGCCCAACATGTCAATGCTGGATCTTTGTTCAAAAAGTTCAACAAAACCCAGTGTTCTGCTGTCTTACAAATCTTTCCCTGTAAATAATTGTTCACTGCTCCTTGAAAAATAAAGTTAAAAATCACACAACACCAGGTTATATTGGACTTGTTGGAGTATAATCTGGTGTTGTATGATTTCTAACTTTGTCCACCTCAATCTGGTACCGGTACCTCCGCATCTGAAAAATAAAATGCAGTCTGCCTCAACAGTGCTCATGACAAAGCATCCAACAATATACTAGGAGAAAGTGAGGACTGCAGATGCTGGAGATCAGAGTTGAAAGTTGTTGCTGGAAAAGCGCAGCAGGTCTTGCAGCATTCGAGGAGCAGGAGAATTGACGTTTTGGGCATAAACCCTTCATCAGGAATGAGGCTTGTGGGCCAAGGGGCTGAGAGATAAATGGGAGGGGGGAGGGAGGGAAGTGAAGCTGGGGGTATGGTAGCTGAGAATGCAATAGATAGATGAAGGTGAGGGAGAAGTGATAGGTCAGAGGGGAGGATGGAGTGGATAGATGGGAAAGATGGCGATGCCAAGTTGGAGGCTTGGGACTGGGATAAGGTGGGAAGGAGGGGAAAATGACGAAAGTGTTGAAATCCACATTAATCCTGTGTGGTTGCAGGGTGCAAGGTGAAAGAGTAGCCATTCTTCCTTCAGGTGTCAGGTGGTGAGGGAGGGGTGATGGAGGATGCCCAGGACCTGCATGTCATTGACAGAGTGGGAGGGGGGGGAGTGAAAGTGTTCAGTCACAGGGCAGTTGGGTTGGTGCATGCAGGTGTCGCAGAGATGTTCTCTGAAATGATCCGCCAGTTGGCATCCTGCCTCCCCGATGTAGAGGAGACAACATCGGGTGCAACGGATACAGTAGATGACATTGATGGAGGTGCAGGTAAATTTCTGTTGGATGTGGAAGGATCCTTTGGGGTTTTGGCCAGTGGTAAGGGGGAAGGTGTGGGTGCAGGTTTTGCACTTCCTGTAGTGGCAGGGGAGTGGAGTGACGGCTGGTGTGGGGAGAGGGAGAGGGAAAGGGGCATGGATCTGACAAGGGAGTCGCAGAGGGAATGGTCTCTCCGAAACGCTGATAGGAATGGGGATGGAAATAGATCCCTAGGGGTGGGGTCTGTTTGGAAGTGGTGGAGGATGATGCGATAAATCCGGAGATTGGTGGGGTGGAAGGTGAGGACCAAGGGGGTTCTGTCCTTGTTGCGATTGGAGGGATGAGCTTCAAGAGAGGAGGTGCGGGAAATGGAGGAGATATGCTAGAGGACATTGTTGACCACATTGGTGGGGGGGGGGGGGGAGGAAATTGCAGTCTTTGAAGAAGGAGGCCATCTGGGATTTTCTATGGTGAAATTGGTCATCCTGGGAACAGATGCGACAGAGGCGGAGGAATTGGGAATAAAGGATGGCATTTTTACAGGAGGTAGGGTGGGAAGAGATGTAGTCCAGGTGGGAGTCCTTGGGTTTGTAATAGTTGCCCATGGTTTGTTGGTTGCCAGAGATGGAGATAGAGAGATCCAGGAAAGGGAGGAAGGTGTCCAAGATGATCCAGGTGAATTTGAGGTTGGGGTGAAAGATGTTAGTGAGGTTGATGAACTGTTCAACCTCCTCTTGGGAGCACGAGGGAGTGCTGATACAGTAATTGATGTAGTGGAGGAAAAGATGGGGGATGGTGCTGGTGTAGCTGCGGAAGATGGACTGTTCTATGTACCTAACAAAGAGGCCCATAGCTGGGTCCCATGCGGGGTGCCCATGGCTACCCCTTTGGTTTGGAGGAAGTGGGAGGATTGGAAGAAGTTGTTGAGGGTGAGGACCAGTTCAGCCAGGTGGATGAGGGTGTTGGTGGGTGGGTACTGGTTGGGATGGCATGAAAGGAAGAAACGGACGGCTTGGAGGCCTTCATCATGGCGGATAGATGTGTGCAGCAACTGGATGTCCATAGTGAAGATAAGACATAGGGGGCCAGGGAAATGAAAGTCTTGGAGGAGGTGAAGGGTGTGGGTGGTGGCCCAAATGTAAATGGGGAGTTCTTGGACTAAGGGGGACAGAACGGTGTCAAGGTATGCAGAGATGGGTTCAGTGGGACAGGAGCAGGCTGAGACAATGGACCTCCAAGGCCATTGTCTGCGAACTCCACACTGTCCGTTTCAACCTCCTACCAAAGATTCACAAACTTGATTTCCCCGATTGACCCATTGTCTCAGCCTGCTCCTATCCCACTGAACCCATCTCCGCATACCTTGACACCGTTCTGTCCCCCTTAGTCCAGGAACTCCCCATTTACATTTGGGCCACCACCCACGCCCTTCACCTCCTCCAAGACTTTCATTTCCCTGGCCCCCTATGTCTTATCTTCACTATGGACATCCAGTTGCTGCACACACATCTATCTGCCATGATGAAAGCCGTCCGTTTTGCCCTCAAACCATCCCAACTAGTACCCTTCCACCAACACCCTCATCCGCCTGGCTGAACTGGTCCTCACCCTCAACAACTTCTCCTTCCAAATCTCCCACTTCCTCCAAACCAAAGGGGTAGCCATGGGCACCCACATGGGACCCAGCTATGCCTACCATTTTGTAGGTATGTTAAACAGTCCATCGTCAGCAGCTACACCGGCACCATTCCCCATCTTTTCCTCCGCTATCTCGATGACTGTGTCAGCACTACCTCATGCTTCCATGAGGAGGTTGAACAGTTTATCAATTTTACTAACACCTACCATCTCAATTTCAAATTCACCTCGACCATTTCAGACACCACCTTCCCCTTCCAGGACCTCTCCATCTCTATCTCAGGTGACCGACTCACCACGGACATCTACTACAAAGGCACAGACTCTCATAGGCACCTGGACTACACCTCCTCCCACCATGAATCCTGTAAAAACACCATCCCTTATTCCCAATTCCTCCGCCTCTGCCGCATCTGTTCCCAAAATGACCAATTCCACCTTAGAAAATCCCAGATGTCCACGTTCTTAAAAGACCACAATTTCCCCTCCCATGTGGTTGATGATGCCCTCCAGCGCATCTTCTCCACTTCCTGCACCCCTACCCTTGAACCCCACCCCTCCCAACGCAACAAGGATGGACCCCCCCCACCCGTCCTCACCTTCCACCCCACCAACCTCTGTAAACAACGCATCATCCTCCGCCACCAACAAACAGACGCCATCACGAGGGATTTATTTCCCTCCCCATCCCTATCAGCATTTCAGAGAGATCAATCCCTCCGTGACTCCCTTGTCAGATCCACGCCCACACTCTCCCCACCACCAGTCCTCACCCTACTCCTGGCACCTTTCCCAGCCACCGCAGGAAATGTTAAAGCTGTGCTCACACCTCCCCCCTCACCTCCGCCCAAGGCTCCAAAGGATCCTTCCACATCCAACAGAAATTTACCTATGCCTCCACCAATGTCATCTACTGTATCCGTTGCACCCGATGTGGTCTCCTCTACATCGGGGAGGCAGGACGCAAACTTCGAGTCACAGAGATGTACAGCACGGAAACAGACCCTTTGGTCCAACTCGTTCATGCTGACCAGATATCCCAACCCAATCTAGTCCCATTTGCCAGCACTTGGCCCATATCCCTCCAAATCCTTCCTATTCATATACCCATCCAGATGGCTTTTAAATAATGCAATTGTACCAGCCTCCACCACTTCCCCTGGCAGTTCATTCCATACATGCACCACCCACTGCGTGAAAACGTTGCCCCTTAAGTCCCTTTTATATCTTTCCCTACTCACCCTAACCTATGCCCTCTAGTTCTGGACTCCCCCTACCCCAGGGAAAAGACTTTATCTATTTATCCTATCCATGCCTCTCATGATTTTATAAACCTCTATAAGGTCACCCCTCAGCCTTTGATGCTCCAGGCAAAACAGCCCCAGCCTATTCAGTTTCTCCCTATAGCTCAAATCTTCCAGCCCCAGCAACATCCTTGTAGATCATTTCTGAACCCTTTCAAGTTTCACAACATCCTTCTGATAGGAAGGAGACCAGAATTGTATACAGTATTCCAAATGTGGCCTAACCAATGTTCTGTATAGCTGCAACATGACTTCACAATCCCTGTACTCAATACTCTGACCAATAAAGGAATGCATACCAAAGACCTTCTTCACTATCCTATCTACCTGTGACTCTACATTCAACGAGCTAGGAACCTGCACTCCAAGATCTCTTTGTTTAGCAACACTCCCTAGGACCTTCTCATTAAGTGTTAAAATCCTGCTAAGATTTGCTTTCCCAAAATGCAGCACCGCGCATTTATCTAAATTAAACTCTATCTGCCCCTCCTCAATCCATTGACCCATCTGATCAAGACCCTGTTGTAATCTGAGGTAACCTGCTTCGCTCTCCCCTCCAACTTTGGCGTCATCTGCAAACTTACTAACTATACCTCCTATGTTCACATCTAAATCATTTATATAAATAACAAAAACCTGCAAATCATTTCAGAGAACATCTCTGGGACACCCGCACCAACCAACCCCACCGCCCTGTGGCTGAACACTTCATCTCCCCTCCTACTCCACCAAGGACATTTGGGTCCTGGGCCTCCTCCATCGCTAAACACTTATCAACCGAAACCTGGAGGAAGGACACCTCATCTTCCACCTTAGGACCCTGCAACCACACAGGATTAATGTGGATTTCACTAGTTTCCTTATTTCCCCTCCTCCCACCTTATCCCAGTCCCAAGCTTCCAACTCGGCACCGCCTTCTTGACCTGTTCATCATCTTTCCCATCCATCTGCTCCACCCTCCTCTCCGACCTATCACCTTCTCCCCCACCTTCATCTACCTATTGCATTCTCAGCTACCTTCCCCCACAGCCCCCCCCCCCACCCATTTATCTCCCAGCTACCTTCTCCCCAGCCCACAAGCCTCATTCCTGATGAAGAACGAAATGTAGATTCTCCTGCTTCATGGATGCTGCCAGACCTGCTGTGCCTTTCCAGCACCACACGCTCAAATCCAACAATATACTCAAAGCATTTTCTCTTACTTTCTTTTGCACTTAGTGATAGCTTTAAATTGATGATCCCTTATCACTAGTTTTCCACAAAATGGAATTGTGTTTCTTTGTTAACTGTCAAAATTGTTTATAACCTTAACAATATTTATTTATTCTGATCACGGCTTTCTCTGCTTGCGTGGAATTGTTCCAACATCTAAACTCTCTCTTCATAACTATAATGACTCATGCTCAGTATTATTCTGGTAAATCTATGCTGCAAGTATTTAATATATAATATTAAACCCTTTGTATATTGGGAAACTCTAACTCATAGTATTTTATTCATTCATGCTTATTATAAAGTTATTACTTCCTAATATAATTGCAATAAATTAACTTTCTAAAATCCACTATCCCTTTATTCAACCACATCTTTCAGCATATTTCACAGACGGCACAATTTAATTCCTTCTTTTCCTTCAAAAATATTTCACCTCAATATCATTCCATTAAACTGTCTTTACTACCTGCTGTAGTACAAACAATGCACTGACACCCCTGTGAAATATTCAATGTTCTCTATTCCGTTGTATCTCACCACACGCCTGCCAAAATAGAGTCATATACAGCAGGGAAACAGACCCTTCGGTCCAACTCAGCCATGATGACCAGATATCCTAAATCAATCTAATCTCTTTTGCCAGCATTTGGCCCAAATCCCTCTAAACTCTTCCTATTAATTTAACCTTCCAGACGCTTGTTAAATGTTATAATTATACCAGCCGCTACCACTGCCTCTGGCAATTCATTCCATGCATGCATCACCATCTGCATGAAAAAGTTGCCCCTTAGGTTTAAGGTGAGAGAGGAAAGATTTAGAAGGGACTTATGTCCTTTAGTTTTGGACTCCCTACCCTGGGGAACAGACCTTGACTATTCACCTTATCCAGGCCCCTCATGAATTTATAAACCTCTATAAGGTCACACCTCAGCCTCCATCACTCCAGAGAAAATAGGCCCTGTCTATTCAGCCTTTCCCAAAGCTCAAACCTTCCAACAGTGGCAACATCCTTATAAATCTCTTCTGAACCCTTTCAAGTTTAACAACATCTTTCCTAAAGCAAAGAGACCAGAATTGCACGCAGTATTCCAAAAGTGGCCTAACCAATGTCCTGTACAGCTGCAGCATGGCCTCCTAACTCCTGTACTCAATGCACTGACCAAAACAGGCAAACACCTTCTTCACTATCCTATCTACCAGCAACTCCACTTTCAAGGAACTATGAACCTGTACTCCAAGTTCCCTTTGTTCAGCAACACTTCCAGGATCTTACTATTAAATGTATAAATCCTACCCTGATTTGCCTTTCCAAAATTCAGCACTTCACATTTATCTAAATTAAAATGCATCTGCCACTCCCTGGCCCATTGGCCTATCAGATCAAGGTCCCATTGTAGTCTGAGGTGACCTTCCTCACTGATCACTACACCACCTATTTTGGTGTCACCTGCAAATTTACTCACCATACCTCTTATGTTCACATCCAAATCATTTACATAAATGACATAAAGCACTGGATCCAGCAGTGATTCCTGCAGAACACTGCTGATCACAGGCCTCCAGTTTGAAAAGTAACCACCATCCTCTGTCTCCTACCTTTGAGCCAGTTTTGTATCCAAATGGCTAGTTCTCCCTGTGTTTCATGTGATCTACATCTTTGTCGCTATATCATCACAAACTATGTGTTGCAGATGAGGATGATTGTCTTCAATGAGTAGATGATATTTGATAATATGGATTGAGATCTGCAGACTTTATGGCACATAGGACATTGGTCATTTCATAGGTTGTATGGCTATGCATTATTAGTTTGGGTCATGGCTTGTTCATATTACACATCTTCCTTTTCCTCTCCATTTTGTTCTGCTGTCACTGCATCCCAAACTTCTTGAATCCTTCCCAGAGTCACTGCCCTCATCTGGTTTGGTCCAGGTGATGATTACTCAGGAGTTGACATCAGTAACAGAATCCCTGCTAGCATGGAGGAGAGAACTTACATTACAGGTCCATGCTATCAACCTGCAGATTTTATAATAAGGACAGAGTCCTGAATGCTCTCGAAGACACCATGATTGAGACAACCAACTATGGAAATTACAGAGGTAGCTACCTGATGTGCACATTACATTGATGGCCTCAAGATACAGATGCATTATCAGACTAATTCACAGATCACAGACTACATGTCATTTATCTTTACAATCAGTGATGGCTTCTGTCATGATTGTCATTTGAATTCTTCAAAATTTGGTGTTTTCGTTAGTTTCTGAATTCATCCATATTTTGTAAAACCATATGATGTCGGAGTAGAAGGTAAAACATTAAGTCTGTTCTACCATTCAATGTCATCATGGTTGATCAGTTAATCCTTAACCCTATTTCCCTGCTTTTTTGTGATAACTCATGATTCCCTGACTTCCCTCAGCCTCCAACATACTTAATGACCCAACTTTGACAGCCCACTGCGGTTTCAGATTCCAGACATTTGCTGCCTTTTAAAAGAAAACGTTCTTCTTTATCTATGTCCGAACTGGACAAATATTTACTCTGAGATTGTTCCCTTTGTTCCTAGGGTATCTACCCTAAGCCCTCAAAGAATATTTCATATTTCAATAAGGTTGCCTCTCATGTTAGTAAATTCCAATGTGTACAAGTTCAACCTACTCGACCTCTCTTCATAAGAAATTCCCTTTATGCCTGGGATGAACCTAATGAACCTTTTCTAAATGCTTCAAATGCAGATATATATTTGCTTAGGTAAGGGGACCAAAACTGGTCATGGTATTTCAGATGTGGGCAGCAAAGAAGGTTACCACAGATTAGACAATAGACAATAGACAATAAATGCAGGAGTAGGCCATTCTGCCCTTTGAGCCTGCGCCACCATTCAATATGATCATGGCTGATCATCCTTAATCAGTATTCTGTTCCTGCCTTATCTCCATAACCCTTGATTCCACAATCTCTGAGAGCTCTATCCAACTCTTTCTTCAATGAATCCAGAGACTGGGCCTCCACTGCCCTCCGGGGCAGAGCATTCTGCTCAGCCACCACTCTCTGGGTGAAGAAGTTTCTCCTCAACTCTGTCCTAAATGGTCTACCGCTTATTTTTAAGCTGTGTCCTCTGGTTCAGCACTCACCCATCAGCAGAAACATGTTTCCTGCCGCCAGAGTGTCCAATCCTTTAATAATCTTATATGTCTCAATCAGATCCCCTCTCAGTCTTCTAAACTCAAGGGTATACAAGGATTAGTGGTGCTGGAAGAGCACAGCAAGCCCAGTCACTCCAGTCTTTTAGTGTAAGGTAATCCCGCCATTCCAGGAATTTACCTCGTGAACCTACACTGCACTCCCTCAATAGCCAGAATGTCTTTCCTCAAATTTGGAGACCAGAACTGCACACAGTACTCCAGGTGTGGTCTCACCAGGGCCCTGTACAGCTGCAGAAGAACCTCTTTGCTTCTGTACTCAATCCCTCTTGTTATGAAGGCCAGCATGCTATTACCCTTCTTCACTACCTGTTGTACCTGCATGCTTACCTTCATTGACTGGTGTACAAGAACACCCAGATCTCTTTGTACTGCCCCTTTACCTAAATTGATTCCATTTAGGTAGTAATCTGCCTTCCTGTTCTTGCCACCAAAGTGGATAACCATAAATTTATCCACATTAAACTGCATCTGCCATGCATCTGACCACTCACCTAACCTGTCCAGGTCACCCTGTAATCTCCTAACATCCTCATCACATTTCACCCTGCCACTCAGCTTAGTATCATCAGCAAATTTGTTAATATTATTGCTAATACCATCTTCTATATCATTAACATATATTGTAAAAAGCTGCGGTCCCAGCACTGATCCCTGCGGTACCCCACTGGTCACTGCCTGCCATTCCAAAATGGAGCCGTTTATCACTACTCTTTGTTTCCTATCAGCCAACTAACTTTCAATCCAAGTTAGTACTTTGCCCCCAATACCATGCACCCTAATTTTACTCACTAACCTCCCATGTGGCACTTCATCAAAAGCTTTCTGAAAGTCCAGGTATACTACATCTACTGGATCTCCCTCGTCCATCTTCAGAGTTACATCCTCAAAAAATTCCAGAAGATTAGTCAAGCATGATTTCCCCTTCATAAATCCATGCTGACTCTGAGCTATCCTGTTACTACTATCCAGATGTGTCGTAATTTCATCCTTTATAATAGACTCCAGCATCTTTCCCACCACTGAGGTCAGACTAACTGGTCTATAATTTCCTGTTTTCTCTCTTCCACCTTTCTTAAAAAGTGGTGCAACATTAGCCAACCTCCAATCCGCAGGAACTGATCCTGAATCTATCGAAATCTGGAAAATAATCACCAATGCATCCACGATTTCTTGAGCCACCTCCTTCAGTACCCTGGGATGTAGACCATCAGGCCCCGGGGACTTATCAACCTTCAGACCTAACAGTCTCTCCAACACCAAATCCTGGCAAATATAAATTCCCTTAATTTCAGGTCCTTCAGCCACTGTTACCTCAGGGAGATTGCTTGTGTCTTCCCCAGTGAACACAGATCTGAAGTACCAATTCAATTCTTCTGCCATTTCTTTGTTCCCCGTAATATATTCCCCTGTTTCTGTCTTCAATGGCCCAAATTTAGTCTTAACCATTTTTTTGTCTTTCACATACCTAAAAAAACTTTTACTATCCGACTTTATATTATTGGCCAGTTTACCTTCGTACCTCATTTTTTTCTGTGTGTATCTCCTTCTTAGTAATCCTCTGTTGTTCTTTAAAAGCTTCCTAGTCCTCCGTTTTCCCACTTATCTTTGCTATGTTATACTTTTTCTCTTTTAACTTTATATGTTTCTTAACTTCCCTCATCAGCCACAGCCACCCATACCTCGTCCTAGGATCTTTCTTCCTTTTTGGAATGAACTGATCCTGCAACTTCTGCATTATACACAGAAATATCCGCCATTGTTTCTCCACTGTCATCCCTGTTAAGGTATTGCACCATTGAACTTTGGCCAGCTCCTCCCTCATAGCTCCATAGTTCCCTTTATTCAACAGAAATATTGTCACTTCCAATTGTACCCTCTCCCTCTCAAATTGCAGATTGAAGTTTATTGTATTATGGTCACTACTTCCCAATGGCTGCTTCATTTCGAGGTCCCTGACCAATTCTGGTTCATTGCACAATACCAGATCCAGAATTGCCTTCTCCCTGGTCGGCTCCAGCACCAGCTGTTCTAAGAATCCATCTCTGAGGCACTCCACAAAGTCTCTTTCTTGAGGTCCAATACCATCCTGATTCTCTCAGTCTACCTGCATGTTGAAATCCCCCATAACAACTGTAGTAACGTCTTTGCAACAGGCCAATTTCAGCTCCTGATTTAACTTTCATCCGACATCCAGACTACTGTTTGGGGGCCTGTTGATAACTCCCAAGAGGGTCTTTCTACCCTTAGTATTTCTCAGCTCTATCCACACTGACTCTACATCGCCTAATTCTAGGTCCCCCCGTGCAAGGGACTGAATATCATCCCTTACCAACATTGCCACCCCACCCCCCCTGCCCGTCAGTTTGTTCTTATGATAGCACGTGTAGCTTTGAATATTCATTTCCCAGGCCCTGTCCACTTGAAGCCACGTCTCAGTTATCCCCACAATATCGTATCTGCCAATTTCCAAAAGAGCCTCAAGCTCATCCATCTTATTTCTAATGCTTCGTGCATTCATGTATAGTATTTTTAATTTGTTACTGCCCTCACCCTTCCCACCAACTCCTATTTCGCTCAACCTTACAGCATGATCCCCTTCTGACTTTTCTGCCTCATTGATACAGTTGTCTTTCTTGACTTCCCTTGTTCTAACTTTCCCTCCAATTTCCTTCTTAACCATCCAGTTTGTACCCCCCCACCGTTACTTAGTTTAAATGTAGCTGTGTTGCAGTAGCAAACCTGCCTGCCAGAATGCTGGTCCCTAACCTATTAAGATGCAAACCGTCTCTTTTGTAGAATTTATGCTTACCACAAAACATACCCCAGTGATCCAAGAATTTAAATCATTGCTTCCTGCACCAGTTCCCCAGCCACAAGTTCAAGTCCATTATCTCCCTGTTTCTGGCCTCACTAGCCTGAGGAACTGGAAGCAAACCAGAGATAACCACCGTGGACATCCTGCTTTTCAGCCTTCTTCCTAGTTCTCCGAAGACACGCAGTAGTATGTTCCTCCTTTTCTTCCCGACATCATTTGTGCCGACATGTACCACCAACTCTGGCTCTTCACCTTCGTCCTTGTGGATTTCCTGCACTCTCTCTGTGGTGTCTTTAATCCTGGCACCAGGAAGGCAACACACCATCCTTAAGTTCCATCTGCTGCCACAAAAACCCCGGTCAGTTCCTCTCACTATGGAGTCCGATTCTGTGCGATGTCCGACTCTACCGCTCTGTCTCCATGCCAACGTTTGATTGACAGACCTGGTCGCCTTGCAGACTGGCAGTGTCATCTGTCTCTATTGTTTCCAAAAGATTCAACTTGTTCCTGACAGGTACTTTCCCCGGGGTCTCTTGCAAATGTCTCCTCTCTGCCTTCCTTATCGTCTGCTCTCTTCTGGTATGATTGGTGTAATAACCTCGCTGAAGGTCTTGTCCAGAAAGACCTCGTTCTCTCGGATGAGCCTAAGGTCCTCGAGTTCTTTCATCAGTGCTGCAAGATGCTCTGTCAGTAGCTGAACATGCACACATTTTCCACACTTATACGAGCCAGACACACCAGAGTCGTTGACCTCCCACATCAAGCACGTAGCACACTGAACCAGCTTGGCAGTCATGTCTTCAGCCTCTTCAACTGGGGCGTAATCACTTCACTCAACCTCCTTGTCAAAGAATCCTGAGCTAAAGCCTCACTCTTCAATCCACAGGAACTTCCTTGGACCCTCTTTTTGGGGCAAGTCTGTGGACTTTTAATTTAGGTTAGAGGAGGACGGTGGGAGGGAGGCCCTACTTTGTAGGACTTGGGATATAGAACACACCCACTCAAATAACAATCACTTACCTTATTGACCGGCTTTGCGCTCTGCCTTCACTTCTGCCCAGCTCCCGCCGCTCTGATGCGAAAAAAAAATTACAACAGGATCTTGATCAGCTGGGCCAATGGGCTGAGTAGTGGCAGATGGAGTTTAATTTAGATAAATGTGAGATGCTGCATTTTGGGAAAACAAATCTTAGCAGGACTTATACACTTAATGGGAAGGTCCTAGGTAGTGTTGCTAAACAAAGAGACCTTGGAGTGCAGGTTCATATCTCCTTGAAAGTGGAGTCGCAGGTAGACAGGATAATGATGAAGGCGTTTGGTATGCTTTCCTTTATTGGTCAGAGTATTGAGTACAGGGATTGTGAGGTCATGTTGCAGCTGTATAGGACATTGGTTAGGCCACATTTGGAATATTGTGTGCAATTCTGTTCTCCTTCCTATCAGAAAGATGTTGTGAAACTTGACGGGGTTCAGAAAAGATTTACAAGGATGTTGCCAGGGTTGGAGGATTTGAGCTGTAGGGAGAGGCTGAATAGGCTGGGGCTGTTTTCCCTGGAACATTGGAGGCTGAGGGGTGACCTTATAGAGGTTTATAAAATCATGAGGGGCATGGATAGGGTAAAGAGACAAGGTCTTTTCCCTGGGGTAGGGGGAGTCCAGAGGGCATAGGTTTAGGATGAGAGGGGAAAGATATAAAAGAGACCTAAGAGGCAACGTTTTCACGCAGAGGGTGGTAAGTGTATGGAATGAGCTGCCAGAGGAAGTGGTGAAGGCTGGTACAATTGCCACATTTAAAAGGCATCTGGATGGGTATATGATTAGGAAGGGTTTAGAGTGATATGGGCAGGATGCAGGTAGGTGAGACTAGATTAAGGTGGGATATGTGGTCAGCATGGATGAGTTGGACTGAAGGGTCTGTTTCTGTGCTGTACATCTTTGTGACTCTGTGTGGTCTAAAAAGTACCTTATTTGTTTTAGCAAGACTTCCTTATTTTCATGAAAACAAAGAAACTGCAGATGCTGAAAATCTGAAACAAAAACAAAGTGCTGGAGAAACTCAGCAGGTCCGACAGCATCTGTAGAGAGGTAAACAGAGTTAAAGTTTTGAGTCCACTGACCCTTCGTCATAATTAAAAAACTGAAGGCTATGCCCCCTGCACTTTATCGGTGTATGTTTCTCTGTGAGTTCTTTGTACCATCCTCATTTATTATTTTTCTTCTCATCCGTAAACCTAGCTAGAGTACACTTACTTGCTTTACCTAAGTCATTAGTATATGTTGTAAATAACTGTGGCCCCAGCACTGATCCCTGTGGCAGTCCACTAATGTTAGTTAGCCAACCCTGTATCCATACTAATATACTACCTCCAACATTCTGGGCTTGACTTATTCAGTAACCTAATATGAAATACCTTATCAAACACCTTCCAGAAATCCAAAGAAATGACATCCATTGGTTTTGTCTTTAACTAACCTACTTGTTACGTCAAAGAATTCTCATAAATTTGTCCGACATATTTTCTCCTTCATAAACCATGCTAACTCTTCTTGATTTTATTCTGTATTTATAAATACTTTGCTATTATTTCTTTTGTATTCTAACATTTTCCAAATAACTGGCATTAAACTAAGTAGTCAATGGCTACCTTTTTTTGTCTCTTTGCATTGTCAGTTTTCCTGTCCTTTGGGACATTCCCAGAATCTATGGATTCTTCAAAGCTTGTTGCCTGTGCATGCACTATCTCTGCAACTACTTCCTTTAATATCCAAATATCCTAAATCAGGACACATTTATTTCCTTACACCCTCTTGCCCCTTGATTATTTAACATTTTTGGAATGCTCATGATGTTTTCTACCATATATTTAGGGATAGGATTTATGCACATCTGGATAAGAATAATGTGATCAAGGATAGTCAGCATGGTTTTGTGAAGGGCAGGTCGTGCCTCACAAACCTTATTGAATTCTTTGAGAAGGTGACTAAGGGGGTAGATGAGGGGAAAGCGGTAGATGTGGTATATATGGATTTTAGTAAGGCGTTTGATAAGGTCCCCCATGGTAGGCTACTGTAGAAAATACAGAGATATGGCATTGAGGGTGAGTTGGAGGTTTGGATTAGGAATTGGCTGGCTGGAAGAAGACAGAGGGTAGTAGTTGATGGCAAAGGTTCATCTTGGAGTGCCGTCACTAGCGGTGTTCCGCAAGGATCTGTTTTGGGACCATTGCTGTTTGTCATTTTTATAAATGACCTGGAGGAAGGGTTAGAAGGTTGGGTGAGCAAGTTTGCGGATGATACGAAAGTCGGAGGAGTTGTAGACAGTGAGGAAGGATGTGGCAGGTTACAGCGGGATATAGAGAAGCTGCAGAGCTGGGCTGAAAGGTGGCAAATGGAGTTCAATGTAGCTAAGTGTGAGGTGATTCACTTTGGTAAGAGTAATAAAAAGATGGGGTACTGGGCTAATGGTCGGATACTTGGTAGTGTGGAAGAGCAGAGGGATCTTGGTGTCCATGTATACAGATCTCTGAAAGTTGCCACCCAGGTAAATAGTGTAGTGAAGAAGGCATATGGCGTACTGGCTTTTATTGGTAGAGGAATTGAGTTCCGGAGTCCTGAGGTCATGCTGCAATTGTATAAGACTCTGGTGCGGCCGCATCTGGAATATTGTGTGCAGTTTTGGTCACCATACTATAGGAAGGATGTGGAGGCACTGGAACGGGTGCAGAGGAAGTTTACCAGGATGTTGCCTGGTATAGTAGGAAGATCCTATGAGGAAAGGCTGAGGCACTTGGGGCTGTTCTCATTGGAGAAAAGAAGGTTTAGGGGTGACTTGATAGAGGTGTACAAGATGATTAGGGGGTTAGATAGGGTTGACAGTGAGAACCTTTTTCCACGTATGGAGTCAGCTATTACAAGGGGGCATAGCTTTAAATTAAGTGGGGGTAGATATAGGACTGATGTTAGGGGTAGGTTCTTCACTCAGCGAGTCGTAAGTTCATGGAATGCCCTGCCAGTAGCAGTAGTGGACTCTCCCTCTTTATGGGTATTTAAGCGGGCATTGGATAGGTATATGGAGGATAGTGGGTTAGTGTAGGTTAGGTGGGCTTTGATCGGCGCAACATCGAGGGCTGAAGGGCCTGTACTGCGCTGTAATGTTCTATGTTCTATGTTCTATATTGGATTTTCAGAGGCTTTTGATAAGGTCCCCAAAAGGAGATTGTTCAGGAAAATGAAAGCATATGATATAGAAGGTAATGTACTGGTATGAATTAAGGATTGACTAACAGACAGAAAACTGAGTTTAGGAATAAATGGGTCATTGTCACTTTGGCAGATTGTAACGAGTGGGGTACACAAGGAACAATACTCGGGCCCTTGCCATTCAATGTGTATATAGCTTATTAAATCATTGCTGATCTGCACCTCTATCTACCCATTTTGATTCCATAACCTCTAACAGCCTTGCTGCACACAAAACCATTTATAATCAATCATGATAGACCACTAATTAAGTTAACAGTTTTCTACTTAAGTGCACTGATAGACATACAGGTCTTTGTTAAGATGATAAAGCTTGCAATGTAGCAATATTCATCCTAAGGACACATAATTGGAAGCAAGACTTTAAATTTATGAAACTTATTTTAAAATATCATGTCCTATAATGTAAAAAGCAGCTTTTTTTAGACATATTATCAACTTTAATTAATGAAGTCACCTAGTATGTCACATTAGTGGTATTGGAAATGAATTATTTAAAGATAATCGTCAAAAATAGATACAAGTAAAACAATTAGATTTAAATTTAGCGTAAGTCAAGACCATGAATAAAAAGAGAAAATTTGTAAATGTCAAGAGTCTTAAATAAAACAGAAGTGCTGAAAATATGGAATAAATCCATGGGGAAATATTGGAGCACTGTTTAAGCTGCAGATCCTTCTTCAAACAGTTGACTAAGAGAATATATATGAATTGTGCTTTGCCCTGCCTTCTCTCTTTACAGATTCTACATGCTGTGCACCAACAGCATTTTCTTTGGCATCTGTGTACATTAGTTTAAGAAAGGAAATTACCCCAACAATGGACCACCTGCTAAAGTAAAACTGTGAATAAAGGTGCTAATATGCTTCAGTGTCACATGAACTCCAGTGCTGCTGTCCTGTCTTTTGCTTCCTTATGTATAATAAATAATGTTTGTGTTACTAATTTATTTAATCTGACAGGGAAGCAGATGATGCTGGATCTGGTCTGGGGTAGCATTGCTGCAAGCATCAAATAGATGAATGCTTTGCAAACATTAGAAGAGTTTATGGATCAGTATTTAGTTTGAACAAGAGGAATGAAATAGATCACATGACAGTACAGCAGACAGACAAAACAACAATTACATTTCTTCAGTTCTTTGGGGAACCTTTTAAGAATATATTGTGGTTGAATTAAAATACTTGTCATGCAGATCTTCCTCGGTGATTACTGAATATTGTTTTTCAGGATGAGCGGTTAAACTGAGGATCCAGCTGCTCCCACAAGTGGACTTGAAAGATTCCATTGCACCATTCTGAAGAAGAGCAGAACAGTTATCTTGAATGTCCTGGCCAATATCTATCCCTCAACCAATATCACTAGAACAAATTATCTGGTACTTTTATGTTATTGTTTTATGTGGGAGCTTGTTGTGCACAGATTGGCAACTGTGGTTACAAGACTTAAAGCATTTCATTGACTGTAAAACATTTGTGGATATCCTGGTGTCACAAAAGGTACTGTTTAAGTTCAAGTGCTTTTTTCATATTAGATATTATAAACTACAGATCTTAAAAGTTTTTTTGCTCCTTTTCAACCTGGAAACAATGTCACTTATTAATAGTTAGTGCTATTTCAACTAACATTTAATGCTTGACTTTCAGTTCAACAAAAAATTGCTTATATAGAGCAAAATATGCTACAAACTCTCAGCATGCCATAAAATGGAGGTGATGACCTAGTGGTATTATTGCTGGACTCTTAATCCAGAGACCTGGGTAAATGTTCTGGGGACCTGATTTGAATCCTACCATGGTGGAGTGTGGAATTTGAATTCAATAAAAATCTGGAGTTAAGAGTCTGATGGCGACCATTATTGTCTATTGTTGGGGAATAACCCATCTGTTCACTAATGTCCTCTCTGAAAGGAATTGCTTTAAAATCTAAAGATTTGGGATGTTAAGTAGCCATTTTAAAATATGACACATCTTAACATTCCACTTAAACAAAATTTATACTGTTCTACAAATCTCCTAGTTACAATTATAAAGTTTGAATTGCACACTAGTCTAGTCATTTAATAAATATATCTGCAGCTGGAACTTGTGCATACCAGTGATGTGAAATTATATGTTTGGCTCCATAACTTTCTTGGACTTGTGCAAGTGATAACTCTCTCTAAAAAAAGTAAAGAGAAAGAAATTAGTAGTTATTACTTTTCTGTTGGTGCTTTTTTTTAACATTAGATATTTTACAGTTAATAGTATATGTAGTCAAGCTGCATATTTTGCATATCCCACGGCCAGATTTGCAATAATTGCTATGATACACAGTACCAGAAATACATAAATGTCTACATCCAATTTAGCTGAGGTCAGACATTGTAAGCTTATTATAGCACAGCCAAGCTTCTCCTTTACTTTCAGAATTCAGAATAGACCTTGGGAGTGACCATTAAATTACTAACAGAGGGCGGATAAGTTGCCAAATCCAAAATCACGATCTTGGAATTTTTTATGATCCTCCAAAATCCTGACAACAAATAAAATTCAGAATTAATAAGATATAGGTATGCATCATAGTAATCTTTGGTGAAGTTAGATGGTCAAACTTGTGAGCCAATGTTCTACTCCTGTGTAAAAATTGACAAATGGCTGCTATTAATGATGATGGAAAACCATTACCTTTAATATACTTGATTGCAAATATAAGTAACATTAACACACATTTACATGGTGCCTTTAACATAAGCAACATCATGAAGCATTATAAGAAATTATATCACAAGTAGGCATAAATTGGATATATTAGGAGAATAGTATCAGAGTGGTCATCTCACTAGACTGTAGGTAAGTGCTACAGCTCGTGGAACATAAAATTAACTAATTAAAAATCCAAACTTGAAAGCTAGCCATAGTAACGGTGACAATGAAACAACCACTGAGTTTTTATAAAAACCCATTAGATTCATTAATGCCTCTTTAGAAATGTGCCATTTTCCCTTCTCTGCTCAACATGTGATTCCATGTCCACGTCAATGTAGTTGACACTTAACAACCCTATGAAATGGCTGAGAAAGTCACTCCAGTGTACTAGACCGCTACAGATAAGCCAGAGTCCAATGGATTAAGAAGAAGCTCACTGCCACTTTTGCAAGGGCAATTAGGATTGTCAGAAATGTCCACATCCTGTGTAAGAATTAAAAAATGTTTTCCCTGTTGTTAGCTATGGCTGAAATTGTAACTCCTGCCTCTGAGATGAATTACAAAGCTAGCAGGTGGTAATGCACTCATATAGTGTCACTGGATTGAAAGACTTGCATTTCCATAGCACCTTTCATGTTGTCAAAATAGCCCAAAGTGCTTAACAGCCAAATACAATTTTTTTAATGACCTGCAGTTTCCATTGTAATTTATAAACATTGTACGTACCTTTGGAATTAATAAGCTAATCTTTGTGTTTTTTCAGACACACTGAAGATACAGACAAAAACAAACCTTACATAGCAGATTTATCCCAAGGAGTACATTTCACTAACATCTGTCTTCTACAGAGAGACTCCATCGGTAAAGTTTGCATCTGAACTCTGACTGATCGGAAAGTTTAGCTCGGGTGGAAGCGTGGGAGCAGGCTGAGGACAGGAAGCACCTTCCCATAGTGTTTTTAACCCCCCACCCTTCCTTTAATAAGGATGTTTACAAGTAGTCGGGACTTTCTGGCAGCCATCACAAGTCCCCAATCTTGAAAGCCGGACACAAAAGCCAAAGGATCTTGCAGCTGTGCTTCCATTCCCTACTGCTTCCCTAGGAGGTGGCCTATGATAAAGGGCTTGAATGGGGGAATCAGCACAATGGCATTGCTTCAGTGGTGAGGCTGGATCAAACATTAACATCGGTTCTCATATATTCTACTTCACTTCATTACTAATTAAGGTGACACTGGGTTGTCCCACTGCCATTAACCCCAATCAAGTTAATTTAAAAGAACCAACTTTCCAAAAGTGCCCCAATCATGTAAAATAAAGAGAAAATCTTGCATTTGCATTGTCTTGCACTTATATATTTGCACCTCATCATCACTGGACATCTCACATCTATTGCAAATGAAGTAATTTTGAAATATGATCATTGCTGTAATGTCAGAATCTTGCCAGCCACATTGCATACAGCTGATTGACTGAACCACAGTTGGCATGGAGATACAGTATAAGTAATAAAACTGCTAATATTAATTCTCAGAAAAGGCAGGTACAGACTCCGATCAATCATGGTGTTGCCATGGCAATCCAGGAAAAATTTGCAATCTCCATTACCCTGTTGTCCCCAGTGAAGAAGGTGCACTGTTTGTAAATGTCCAAGTAAATAAATACTTTTGCATTAATATATGTAGATTCTAGTACATGTAAACACATCACACTGCGAGCCCAACTGATAATCTTGAAGTGGAGTTGGGTGTAATTCATAGCACACTCTGGATTATTTAATACATGTTGTCCAAGAGCAGAATCACAATTAATATCACACATGGTGTTCTGAGGCTAACAAGTACAGGTTGGGTTGAGCATGATTGCCAATTATGACACCAGTGATAACCTCCAGGGCTATTAGACCTTTCAGTCCCAACTGAGCGAACAGATGGGGCTTTGAGTAACATTTCATCTGCAAGATAGCACCTCATCTAACAGATCATTGGTTATGCAGCAGCTGGACTATGTTAGACTCTTTTGGAATGGCAATCTTGACTTTTGTGCTTAAATCCCAGATTATGATTTGAATTCTCTACCTCTGACAAAGTAAACAAAATAAATTAAATGAGAATGCTATTTTTGGAATTGACTGGTCACTTTAGTCCCTGAATTATGAGGATATCAAGCTCCTTCTCCAGGGACACAAAAACTGCTGGAGAAATACTGCAGGTCCGGCAACATCGAGTTCAGGGACCCATCTTCAGTCATTGGACTCAAAATGTTAACTCTGTTTCTCTCTCTCTACGGATGCTGCCAGAGCTGCCATATTTCTCCAGCAATTTCTGTTTCTGTTTCAAATTTCCAGTATCGACAGTTCCTTGTTTATTCTCCTTCCCCAGGACACTAAGCACAGATAAGACTGCATAAGTGACAGAGGCTGCTCTTATCACTGATCATGCACAACCTCTAACATAGTCCAGCTGCTGCATAACCAATGATCAGTGCATGTTTAGCACTATATACACTGTACAGCATAAACTAGGAGCCCATACACATTCCCTAAAGTTTATCAGCTTATCTTCACTGGGGTTGCATGGTGGCTCAGTGGTTAGCACTGCAGTCTCTCAGGGACTTGGTTTTGGTTCCAGGCTTGGATGATTGTGTGGAGTTCATACGTTCTCCCTGCATCTGTGTGGGTTCGTCATTTAAATTACCCCATATATCCAGGGATGTGTAGGTTAGGTGGATTGGCCATACAAAATTACTCCATATATCCAGGTATGTGTAGTTTAGCCATGGAAAATATAGGGTAGCGGTGGGTTTGGGATGCTCTTTGGAGGTTTGGGGTGGGCTGAATGGTCTGCTTCCACAGTGTAGAAATTCTATGATTTCTTATTTTTAGGGTTTCGTACAGAGGCTAAACGTTCTCCTGGAGATTTCTCCACATGACTTACCCTCAGGCCCAAGTCATTAGTCAGCCAATCCATCTACCCTTGCGGTCTGATTATAAAGCAAAAAAAACTCCTTTATTCAATTGGATGTTACCAGCCAAATAACCTTCTCCGCCAAATTTTCAATATTGCACGTCTGCTAAAGAGGAACGATCAAAGAAAATCATTTTTAAACCTCCCTGCAATTTTCCTCTGGGATTGTACAGTACACTTCAGACCAATACTGCAGGGTTGGCACCCTCAGTCTCCTCTTCCCTCTATTCCCTTTAAATTGAATCTTAAAGCTCTGCCTAACTCTGCAATGGTCTGTCCGTGAGGTTGTATTAGAGTGGGCGCTGGGGTTGGCCCAGGAGTTGGGGGAACACTAATTTACAAGAGCGCTTGCTATCATTTGTGAAAGACGGGGGTTGGAAAGCCTGGCTCAGTTGAGTCAGTGATGTAGACAGAAGTGGGTATCACAGATGCTGGAGATTAGAGTGGTGCTGGAAAAGCACAGCAGGTCAGGCAGCATCCGAGGACCAGGAAAATCGACTTTTGGGCAAAAGCCCTTCATCAGGAATGAGGCCTCGCCTGAAGCGTCCATTTTCCTGCTCTTCAGATGCTGCCTGATCTGCTGTGCTTTTCCAGCACCACTTAATCTTGAGTTCAGTGATGTGACAGGTGAAAACGAGGACTGCAGGTGCTGGAAACCCAAGTCTGAATCAGACTGGTGCTGGAAAAGCCCAGCAGGTCAGGCAGCATCCAAGGAGCAGAAAAATCGACCTTTCGGGCAAATGCCCATTATCTATTCCTGGGTGAAGGGCTTTTGCCCGAAACGTCGATTTTCCTGCTCCTTGGGTGCTGCCTGACCTGCTGTGCTTTTCCAGCACCACTCTGATCTTGAGTCAGTGAGGTGACAACCTGGTTCAGACGTTGTTCACGCCGGCTTTCGGTAGAGGGCAGTCAGTCTAAATGTGAGGGGGACCCCGCTATAAAACTTGAACTTTGGGAGAAAGAGACCTCAATTGTCATTGTTTACAGTGTGTCATCACCGCACTCGGTAGTGTGCGCCCTGCTCTCATTTGGGACGATTAGCATTTTTTTTGTCGGGCTCGCTCTACTTAAAATTTGGTTTCGCTCGGCAACTTTTTTGATGCAAACGAGGAGAGAAACAAAAGCTGTTTTATGTGGGTTGCATACAGCCAGAGGATTTTTGTTTTTTGGTTGTGTGTGTGCAGGCTGGAAGTTTGCGAGGAGACTTTGAGGGCGCCGAGGCTGCTTCCCTTCCGTTTGGCGTTGCCGGTGGAGATTTAACTCCAAGGCTTTGGGGGGGGGGGGGGGGGGGGGTTGTCACTGGAACTGAGCGGATTCCCGGACCGGGAGCGTGCAACAGCGTCTCGGGGGCGTGAGAGGACATAACATCACAAACACTCTCTCTCTCTACTGGGGAATAACCGCGACGGTGAGGTGTGGGGGTAAAGGAAAAGTTTTTATTTCCACGGGAGTGACCCTGAAATTGCAAGAGGGCACCGGGAGGATGGCCAAAGACCACCTGAAACCCCGCTTGTGTCATATGATAAAAGGGGAAAACGGCTACGGTTTCCACTTGCACGGCGAGAAAGGCAAAAACGGCCAGTACATCCGAAAAGTGGAGCCCGGCTCACCGGCGGAGGCGTCGGGTCTGTACGCCGGGGACAGGGTGGTCGAAGTTAACGGCGAGAATGTGGAGAAGGAGACGCACCATCAGGTACAGAGAAAACAAAAAATTGCAAACACTCATCGCGTGCGAAGTTTTTTTTTTAAGTGCATGCAGCCACGAAGCCGGGTAATCGATCGGTCCCGCAGTGTGTGGGTGAACTCTCAGTCATGGGGGCTAGATACCGTCTGAATGCTGATAGGGGAGGGGGGGAAGGAGTGCAGCAGCACTGAGCTGATCACTGATGCTCCACACTGATCAATCAAACTCGTCCCAGCCACTGCAGCCTGAACCCGGGCTCCAAGGTGTTGCATCTGGCTTTACAAAGGAGCCTCTACCCTCACCTTCGTAATTGGAAACGTTTTAACACTGGATGCACTGCAAAATGTGGGGGTGGGGGGAGACGATGCTCTCGTTTTCTGTGCGCGTGCCCCTTGTGTTTTGCTTCAGTGAGTGAATGCCAGTTGAATATTTTAAACGCAGGCAAAACAGTGCTGACCTTGAGGGATCAATAAAGATTGTTTTGAGAGAGAGAAAGAGTTTGATATCTAGGCGATAGATGCCTGGACGCGGTTTACACTGAGCCCTTATGGCTTCGCATGAGATCCCAGTCAAAACTTGAGGAATGTATCAGTGCAATCTGCTGACTTAAATGTTGGTGTGGGATTGCACTCGTCACGTTATAGTGCTGGAGAAACATTTTATTTTAAAAGGTCTATAGGCAGCTATAAGAAGTGACTCTCATTTGATGCCACTCCCAAATGATACAAATCCTCTTTTTTTTGCATGTTAGTGTCAGGTTTCAATTTCTAAGAAAACCCAAAGAGCGCCCATGAGTTTATTTCACCCAGTTACTTATGGGACATTACCAAGATGCATGAACTCTAGCCTAGCCAGAATGGATTATAAAAGCCTGAGTTTATTGTCGATATGGTTGAGTGGGGAGGGGATGGATTAGGACTGCATTGTGTTTATTTTTTTAACTGTTTAATAATATCATAGTAGTCTGCCTCTTGTGAAGTGACTTTATTGAATAGGGCGTTTGTACAGGAGACACTTGGATACGTGATTCTTATTTTCTGGCTGACTATTTAAAAGTTCAACTATTAGACAGTATTACAGCATAAAAATGCCAGGAAAGTACTGTGCTGTTCACCGATCTCTATAGGAGCAACTTGGTCACGTTACAAGTAATTACTACTTTTTGAATAAAAGGGTGTTCACGCTCTGTCATTTTTTTTGAATAGGGTTACACAGAACAATGTTAGAGGCAGGAGAAGTTGTAAATGGGGAATAAAGAAATGCTAGAGACCCAAAGAGAAACCTTTTTTTAAACTCCGTTGTGAATCTTTGGGATTCCTCTTCATACCAGAGAGCTCCGAGTGCTCAGGTAATGAGGGAGGGTCTTCAAGACAGAGAGATTTTAATTTTGGGATGTTCAAAAGGTAAAGTCGCCATAGTCGTTCCGGTCCATCAGTCTGTTCTCTCATTAGACAGACTGGTGGTCTGACCTGAGGGTTACCATGCCTTATGCGAGGGGAGAGGGATACAGGGCTAGTGTAGAAAAATGGAATGGAGTTAGAGCAGGCTTGAGGTGCCATGCGGTCTGCTTCTGTGCTTGTTCCTTTTTAATGTCTGTAATTGCAAGGTGCATATTAGGAGGAGTTACTGAATTTCACAACTAACATTGAAATTTGATCCAGCCATTCATTTAGTTCTGCTTCAAATTAAACAATTCTTGCTAATGCAACTTCCGTAGAGTTTTCACAGTCAGTAAAAATTTTGGGGCCAATGCTTTGATATTAGTAGAAGCCTCAAGAATTGCATTGATTAGAATTGCTGATGAGTTTCTTGTTTTCTTTTAAAGGTTTTGATGTTGAGACTTGATGTTTAACATAGAATGCTTGTTGTAATCAGTGTGCATTTATTGAAAGGCTGTGACCCTCTGTCTTTATTAGGTTGTACAGAGGATCAAGGCAGTGGAGAATGAGACCAGACTACTGGTGGTGGATAAGGAGACTGATGAATACCTGCATAATCAACGGCTCGCTGGTACAGAGGACTATGGCCAGAGCCTCCCACCAGATAAGACCAAGGATAATGGTGAAGTATGGAAACCACAAGTAGTCCTGAGCAGTGGCGAGCCTACAAGATTATCAAACAGGTCCATTGATAGCAACAAAAAGGTAAGAACCCCATTGAAAGAATAAGGTGAGAAATGGGGGAGCTAAGTTGGGTAACTGGGCATAATTTATGAGAAACAAACCTCTTTTTTTTTTGTGTGATAGGCAATCTCCAATTGCCTAGATTAGAGTGGTGCTGGAAAAGCACAGCAGGTCAGGCAGCATCCGAGGAGCAGGAAAATCGACGTTTTGGGCAAAAGCCCTTCATCAGTCTCCGATTTCCTTTGACAAATCTTGGAAGGAACCTTTTAGTATGCGAGCTGTCGAGTATGACTAACAAGGGAGACAAAGTGTATTGTGGGTAGGCAGGAGAGTGGAGCTGAGGTCACTATTAAATCAGTCATGATCTTCTTGAATGGCAGAGCAGGCTTCAGGGCCCAAATAATCTGTTCCTGTTTCTACTACTGTTCCTAATTTACTTGATAGAACCTGCATGCTCAAATTACTTTTTTCTTGTTATCAAAACCTGAATATTAAAATAGTTTTGAGACAGTAGCAACTTTCAAAGGAGCCATGTAAGAACTTTACAATATGTTATATAATTGTCTAACAACTGTATACTGTACTACAAGTTGGAGGGATAGGCCTAATTTTAGTAGCATTTTCAACTGGAGAGTTAGAAGTAGTGAGGGGAAACTTTTTTGAATCAATTGTCACTATCTCCTTTTGGGGTGGTATGGTTGACTCTGGCATTTTATTTGGGGAAAGAAAGAAATAAAATATTTTATTTTGTAATTAACTTTTCCTTTCATAATTAAAAGCGTTCATGTGATTTTGCTCAGTATTTTTCCTTCATGACAAGAGCAAGTGTTTCACTCTCATTGTTTGAACTGTTCTCATTCTAAACAATGGGCAAGTGTAGCACGCGAATTTTGTGTTGTATTCAGTTGGCAGATTTGTATGAAAATCTTGCCGTGGTGCATGGAGAAGAATATTAAGATGACAACTATCACCCTCTAAATGTATTACAGTATACTTGTAAACTCCATGTAATATGATAAAATGCAGGCTTGGGGCCACAGTTTTTCATGAGCGAATGATTCTTTGGAAGGTAATAAGAGGAAAAAGATTGCAAGGAACTTTCTTTGCAAAAAGAAAGGCAAAACCAGGGAAGGGTTAACAGAAAGCTATTCTAGCTGTTTTGTTTTGAGGTTTGGGAGCTTCTCTCCTTCTGCCTTCTTAGCAAAGAAATGAGAAAAATGGAATGAAGGCAACAGGTCAGAAGAATTGTCACAGCGACCCCAAAACCTTCTAATGAGAATTGTTATTTGAGTAAAACATTCATACATCACCTTTTCATTGAGAATGTTGGTTCTGCATTTGATTGCCCTTTGTTTAGTAGTTGTACATTTTAATATGACAAACAAATGAAGCAGCATTCTCATTTTCTGAAGCATACAAGCTTGGGTTTTAAAAAAATTCATCCTCTCTTTCAAATCCTACAATGGCTACATTTCTCTCTGGCTCAATCATTCTCTAGTTGCACAACCCCTTGAAATTTTGTTCCTCCATGAGCGTTCTGAATTGTAATCATCCCACTGTTGGTGGCCATGCTTTTAGTTGTCAAAACTCTGAAATTCCATTTCCCAATTAATCTTCTTTCCACTCCTTGTCTCTTTCTTTTTCAACAACGTTCCTTAGTACCTACCTATCTCCTTTTATGACTCAGTTCCAAATTTTGTTTCATATTTGTCTCTGTGAAGCCAGGAGGGGCAACTTTCAGCAAAATGAAAGCTATTGTTGAAGGCTATCAACTGCAGATGATTTCACATTTTTTCTTATAATCAATCTTTTCATTAACATGTGCTAAGCATCAGTGTTGCTAATCTTGCTGGCTATGCCTATTGCAAATCTCTTCATGACACTACTTATCTGGGACAGTGCCATGCAATGCTACACACAGAACATTATTTGTGCATGCTGAGTTTGAGTTGGAGTGCAGCCAGAGAATTATGCTGTCCCTGTTTCCAGGAGCGTATATTGATTCACTTGTGTTTCATGCTTTTTTTTTGGTGTCAAAAAAATGTTGTCAGATGTTTGTTTGAGCTTCTGTAAAACAATAAAACATGAGAAAATACTTGCATATTATCTTTTGTAATGTCATGTTCCAGAAAGCATTGTTACATAGGAGGCTTTCCTGTAATCTTTTTCTATACTTGGGTAATCTGCAAAATAATGGTTTTTGACTTTTTTTATATTGTTGCTTATTTGTTAATTTCCATAAGCTTTCCACTTGTTTTGTTCCTGCCACGTTCCATAATTTTTCACTATCCTGTCTGTGTGTTGTATTTGTTAGGATTTGTTCCTAGTTTGCTGGACATTGTTTATTACTTTGATTGTTGGATATTTTTAAACATTTTGTTTTGATATCCATAAAAGCCAGCCTTCTCTTAATTTTGAGTGCAGCGCAACAGTAACTAATGACTGCACAACTGGAGTTGGACAACACACATGAAGTCTATCCAGCCTTGCCCATAGCCTATGAACGAGTATAAAATTTAAAAAATGCATTTTTGTGTTCAATTTTATTTAGTTCAATTCCTTTTCCTTTTCGTGTTAGTTTTAAGATTAGATGTTTGCCAGTATGCACAATGGTGAGACTGACTTGGCAGTACTCCCACCTGTGTTTATGTCTGTCTCTGGGAATGTGCTCACAACATAAAGGTTGACCCTTTGTAGAGGACTGAGCGGTGCTGTCCTCTTTCGGCAATCATCTTGAGTAAGAAATTAAATTGAGGCCCTGTCTGCTCTTGCTGACAAAAATAAAAGATCCCATGCCACTCTTTTGAAGAAGACAAAAAAAACTGCAGATGGTGGAATTTAAGGAAGACAGGAGGAAGGCTGGAAGAACACAGTAAGCCAGGCAGCATCAGGAGGTACTGAAGTCACCAAAAGAAGGGTTACATTAGAAACGTTGACTTCTCCATCTCCTGATGCTGCCTGGCTTGCTGTGTTCTTCCAGCCTCTTGCTCATCTACCATTTTGAAGAACGACAGAGGAGTTCTTTTCTGGTGTCCTGGTAATTACACGGCATGGTGGCACAGTGGTTAGCACAGAGCGCCAGAGACCTGGGTTCAATTCCCGCCTCAGGCAACTGCCTGTGCAAACTCCACACATTCTCCCCATGTCTGCGTGGGTTTCCTCCGGGTGCTCCAGTTTCATCCCACAGTCCAAAAATGTGCAGGTTAGGTGAATTGGCCATTCTAAATTGCCCATAGTGTTAGGTGAAGGGGTAAATAAATGTAGGGGAATGGGTCTGGGTGGGTTGCTCTTTGGAGGGTTGGTTTGGACTTGTTGGGCAGAAGGGCCTGTTTCCACTCTATAAGTAATCTAATCTAATCTAGTCTTAACTCTCTACCTAAAACAATAATCTGACAACTATCATGTTTCTACCTCTGGGAGCTGGCTGCATGCAAATTCTGCCATAACATTTCCTGTATTAAACAGTGACTATGTGTAAAAACAAAACTTGGTTGGATGTGCAATGCTTAGGTATACTGACTATGAAAGCTATCTTTTTGTCAATAGAGTCGGAGAGATGTACAGCTTGGAATTGGAGCCTTCAGTCCAACTTGTCCATGGCGACTAGATACCCTAACCTCATCCAGTCCCATTTGCTAGCATTGGCCCATATTCCTCTAAACCCCTCCTCCTCATATAGCCTTCCAGATCCTTTTAAATGTTATAATTATACCAGACTCCACCACTTCCTTTGGCAGTTCATTCCATACACGCAACAAGGGTGTGAAAGAGTTGCCCCTTAGGCCCCTTTTATATCTTTCCTCTCTCACCCTAAACCTATGGCTTCTAGTTCTGGACTCTCCCCACCTCGGGGAAAAGACTTTGTCTATTTACCCTGTCCATGATCCTCATGATTTTGTAAACCTCTATAAAGTCACCCCTCAGCCTCCGATGCTCCAGGGAAAACAGCCCCAGCCTGTTCAGCCTCTCTGTATAGATAAAACCCTGGTATCATCCTAGTAAATCTTTTCTGAACTCTTTCAAGTTTCACAACATCCTACCAATAGGAAGGAGACCAGAATTGCATGCCAGAATTCCAAAAGTGGCCTAGCCACAATGTGGCTTCCCAACTCCTATACTCATTGCTCTGACCAGTAACCTAAAGCATACCAAACATCATCATCACTATTCTTTCTATCTATGATTCTACTTTGAAGGAACTATGAACCTGCACCCCAAGGTCTCTTTGTTCAGCAACACTCCCCAGGATCTTCCCATTAAGTGTATAAGACCTGCTCTGATTTGTTTTTCCAAATTGCAGCCCCTCACATTAATCTAAATTAAACTCCATCTGCCACTCTTCAGCCCATTGGCCCATCTGATCAAGATCCCATTGTACTCTGAGGTAACCTTCTTTGCTGTCCACTGCACCTCCAATTTTGGTGTCCTCTGCAAACATACCAACCGTGCCTCCAATTTGCACATCCAAATCATTTATATAAATGACGAAAAGCAGCGGACTCCGTACCGATCATTGTGGCCCACCACTGGTCATAGGCTTCCATCTGAAAAGCAATCCTCCTGCCAGCACCCTCTGTTTTCTACCTTCGAGCCAGTTCTGTATCCAAATGGTTACTTCTCCCTGTATTCCATGAAATCTAACCTTGCTAACCAGCCTCCCTTGAGGAACCTTTGTTGAATGCCTTACTGAAGTCCATATATATCATGTCTACCACTCTGCCCTCATTAATCCTCTTTGTTATTACATGAATTAAGCATTACATTTGCTCCATGCAATTTTGTTACTGCATTGTCATCAAGGAGATTGTAACCAAACCATAAAACAACAGAGCCAGGGAACGTTTTGTTTCCAAAACAAAGTGAAGGAATTAGAAGTGAAATGGGGAAAAATGAACAATTTAGAACAGTTTTCCTGTTTTTGGCCAACTTTCTTCTGCTTCTTTGATACTGGCCCTTTGGGGTGTAGACAACTGTGGGTATCAGTAACGTACAGAAATCGAGTTCATGATGATGTGTTGGCTTTCAGTTTTACCACAAGCCATTAACTAGGACCAGCCTGTGTTCAGGATATTTAACAAAATGGTCTCATTTAATGGCATAGTCAGTGCCCACTTCCCTCTGCATCGCCAACATCAACCATCCCCCACCCCACACTACCACCAAACACATATACAACTTCTCTCTGACCCTTTACCTTGCTCTCATCAATTTATGGCATTCCTTAAAACCTAGCTTTTATAGCCAAAGGTTTGGTCAATCTGCCTAAAATTTCCATTTGATTGTGTTAAAATTTGCGTTATAATACTCCTATGAAATCTTTGGGATGTTGAATTGCACTACAAATGCTATAAATTTTAACATTGACTGCCTTTGTGAAATCCATTATTTTGCCTGAATTCAGTTTGTTTGCATCATAACAAACTCCTGCAGTTCATCTAAAGCTAGATATTTGGCAAATCATTGATTTTTATGTGGTTGCAAAATTTAGCAGCATATTCAACATTTTCCTATTTAAATTAGTCACCATTGTTGAATGACTGTAAGGCTTCTGTCTTAGGCAGCAGAAGTGAGGTCATTGAATATGTTGAAGGCAGAAATAGATTGTTGTTTGGCAAGTGAATCAAGTTATCAGGAATAGATGTGTGTGTGGAATTTGAAGCAACAGATCGGTCATGATCTTATTGTACAACAAAGCAGGCTTGAGGAACCAAACTCTGTTCCTATTTCATGTTTGTGACTCTCACAGCTCTTTGAAATAACATGCCTGTTACTATGTAGCAAAAGGTTAGCATTGAAGGAGGTTGATCAACTCTCATACTTTGCATGAAGGACATTTGCATTTACATAAGGTCTTTATTGACCTTTTGCTTCCGACAGTGCTTTACAACAAATGCTAAGATGTTGTAACACAGAATGTGGCATTCCATTTGCATCCAGCAAGATCCTGCAACCAATGATGTGATGATTCAGGAATTTGCTTTTATATGTGAAGTTGGTTGAAGGATAACCATTGGTCAGGACATCTGGCAAATGTCAAGTGGACAAAAGGTACCATGATACCTTTTGTGCCCAACCTAGGCAAGAATACATAAATTTTCTGTTTAAATTTCTCACTTGGAAGTCTGTACCGCAGACAGTGTGCTGGGGAGTGGGCTTTGAACCTACAACTTTCAGATTGTGTAGGAAGTGTGCTACGAATTAAGACAGAGCTGATTAGAATCCCTTTTAGTTCAGGTGATTATATCCTCAAGTTTGTGGAATTTTACTAATTTTGTTTTTCTTAACAGAAATCCAACGGAGAAAATTAGTCATTGGAAACCTGTTGTAAAATCGTAAAGTTGTCTATTTAAATTATAGTCAAAAATAATAAAGGTTATCAACTAGCAGTTGCTCTTTCTAGTCTATTGAAGGAAGGAAGTAATTTGTGGAATTGAATCCACATTGTGTGCGCAGTGTTTAGCAACCAAGTAATGCAGGTAACTATATGATACAGCTGTATTTTATTACTTCTTAAGATCAAACAGAAACAAGATTGTAACTAATAAGTGTTGGAAATATTTGGCAGGGCAGGTAGCCTCTGTGGAGAAAGGAACAAACAACATTAATGTTTCAGGCTGATGAGCAGTTATCACTGTTACAATTAACATACATAGATCACAAAATGCTGATAGTAACAAATTTTAATGTGCTGGTTAAGAATTTACCCAACAAGTCTGATGATAGTTTGAGAACAGCTGCCTTTAACTTCGAGAGAGATTAAATCCAAACAGAACAAACCAATAAACCGGGTGGAAAGAAAGCACAATTGGAATGATGCTGTAAATTGAAGCTCACATTGTCAAAGTTACTCACCCGGATGAAGGGCGATTGTTATCAAGAGATATTTGAGAAACTTTGGCACCTGTCAAGAACAGTGGCTATGGATGACCCGATTACTTTGAAGATTATCAATGGTTACGGTAAAATTAATTATTTTTATTCTGCAAGATAGTAACAAGGGACTTCAACATTGGTTTGCACTGTTGCCTCTCAGCGCCAGAGACCCGGGTTCAGTTCCTGCTTCAAGTGATTGACTGACTGTGTGGAGTTTGCACATTCTCCCCGTGTCTGTGTGGTTTCCTCCCATAGTACAAAAATGTGCAGGTTAGGTGAATTGGCCACGCCAAATTGCCTGTAGTGTTAGGTGAAGGGGTAAATGTAGGGGAATGGGTCTGGGTGGGTTGCGCTTCGGGTCGGTGTGGACTTGTTGGGCCGAAGGGCCTGTTTCCACACCGTAAGTAATCTAATCTAACTAATCTCATCATGAATACCGTCCGGTTTCTGGTTTCCGTATTAGAAAAATGATTGAGGCAATGTAAGTGCAAAAACTTTCAAGGGATGATGCAAAAACCAAGAAGTTGAATCTGTCGAGGAGGTAAAAACTGAATGGGCTGGGGCTTCTATCGCTGAGAGCTGACCAAAAAGAGGTCTTTACAATTATAAAGGAGTTTGTTAGGATAGATTTAGGAAGATGTTTCTACTTGTGGAAGATCAAAGCTAAGAACTATAAACAAAGGGGTCATTACCAACAAATCTAGTAAGAAAATCAAGAGGGATTTATTTACGTAGAGAAAGGAGCGAATATAGACTTCACTACCTCAAGTAGTAGTGGAGATGAAGGGTATAGATACATTAACAGGGAAGCTGGCCAAGTAGCTGAGGGCGAAAGGAGTAGGAGATAGGGTGAGATGAAGTAGGGTAAGAAGAAGCTCATAGGTCTCCCCATGGGAGACTCATTACCAAGGTTAGATCACATGGAATGCAGTGATAACTAGCCATTTGGATATCGAACTGGCTCAAAGGTAGAAGACAGAAGGTGGTGGTGGAGGGTTGTTTTTCAGACTGAGGCCTGTGACCAGTGGAATGCCACAAGGATCGATGCTGAGTCCACTAATTTTGACACCAAAATGGGTGGTGTCGTGGATAAGGAAGAAGGTTACTTCAGATTACAATGGATCTTGATCAGATTGGTCAATGAGCTGAGGCGTGGCAGATGGAGTTTAATTTAGATAAATGTGAGATGCTGCATTTTGGGAAAGCAAATCTTAGCAGGACATATATGCTTAATGGTAAGGTCCTCGGGAGTGTTGCTGAACAAAGAGACCTTGGAGTACAGGTTCATACTACTTTGAAAGTGAAGTTGCAAATAGATAAGATAGTGAAGGTGTTTGGTATGCCTTCCTTTATTGATAAGAGTACTGAGTACCAGAGTTGGGAGGTTGTGTTGCGGCTGTACAGGTCATTGGTTAGGCGACTTTTGGAACATTGCATGCAAGTCTGGTCTCCTTCATTTTGGAAGGATGTTGTGAAACTTGAAAGGGTTCAGAAAAGATTTACAAGGATGTTGCCAGGGTTGGAGGATTTGAGCTACAGGGAGAGATTGAATAGACTAGGACTGTTTTGACTGAAGCATCTGAGGCTGAGGGATGACCTTATGGAGGTTTGTAAAATCATGAGGTTTATAGTTAGGATAAATAGACAAAGTCTTTTCCATGTCGTCGGGGAGACCAGAACTAGAGGGCATAGATTTAAGGTGAGAGGGGAAAGATATAAAAGAGACCTAAGGGGTAACTGTTTTTCACTGAGGGTGCTACATGTATGGAATGAGCTGCCAGAGGAAGTGGTGGAGGCTGGTACAATTGCAATGTTTTAAGAGGCATCTGAACGGTTATATGAATAGGAAGGGTTTGGGCCAAGTACTGGCAGGTGGGACTAGATTAGATTGGGATATCTGGTCGGCATGGATGAGTTGGACCGAAGGGTCTGTATCCGTACTGTGCATCTCTGACTCTATCTGGAGGATAAATAAAAGTATGATAAATTGGGCCATAGGCTGTGTTTCTGTACTGTAAATTTTGTTTAAATTAAACAAAACCTTTAAAATTTAAAGGAGTACTAGAGAAATGTCCTTTTACAGTTTGCTAAGAATTTGGAATTCTTAGGCACAAAATGTAAGTACATTGTGTGCACGTGCTCTTTAATGTGCTTGAAAAATGGAATATTATTGATTTTAGTGAATTTGCAAGAGAATGAAATTCCACTAATGGATTTTTAAATGGAGAATAACACTGTGATCCCTAATAACTAGCCTCTTTCATAACTCTCTTTAAATTATTTTGAAGTGTGATATGTGTTACTGTGTGCAAAGTGGACACTACGTCTGCCAACAATAAGATTGGTTATCCATTAACATCATACCACAATTAATTATTTTTGAGTTAGATGTTTTGTCCAGGTGCTGGTGACTTATAAAACGGCGACTTTGTAAATGTCCCAATGATATTTTGCTGCTTTTCACTAAAGCACATTTTTTACGTCTAAAGCCAATTGGTTCCATGAGCCAACCAGTCAGCATTCCATGTTGTTTATTTTGTGTCTAATTGATTTCACTGAATCTTCTGTTAGATTTAATTTGCTGTTTCCGTACTATAACCACTTCATTATGCACTTGCTGTCTTCCTTTAGCTTAGGCTGTGAGCTTGAGGTCATGTCTTAACTCGCACCAAGACCCAATCACCTATCACTGACCTTCATTTGGTTCAGGGTTAAGCAGTGCCTTTACTTTTTAAAATTCTCGATATCATTATCAAATCCTTCCATGGTCTCGCCTTTCCCTGTCTCCAGAATCTACTCCAGGCACCTTCCCCCCCCCCCCCCCCCCCCAAATCAAACCACTGAGATCACTGCACTCTTCATATTCTGGCCATCCCAAGTTTGATTGCTACTCCATTGGTAGTCCATTTAAATTGTCAAGGGCTAAACTGTCTGGAACTCTGTATCTATAACCTCCTTTACCCCATTTTACCATTGTGTATCTCTTTTTTTTGCTCCCTTGAAGCCTAGCTGTTTAACTGAATCAACCATAACACCACTGTGTTCATATGTCAGATTTAACTTGACCATGCTCCTATGAAGTTCCTTGCAACATTTTACAGTATTACGGGTACTATGTAAAAACACATAGTTGTCCGATATCTTATACACCAGGATAAATCTGGTTCAGCAAATCTTTTAGCCAGCCTGTGAAGCTTTAGGATCCACTCTACTGGTAGGGCAGATAGTTGGCTTGGTGTAGGGGAAGAGGAGGAAGGAAAGGAGGCTACCAGAACTCTGCATCCAGGTGCTGAACTTACAGAGCCATAGAAATGATGTAGCACAGAAGGAGACAGTTTGGCCCAATTTGTTCACGCCAAACCAAAGACCGATTTAGGTTAGGATATCTGGTCAGTGTGGACAGTTTGGACTGAAAGCTCTGTTCCTGTGCTGTACATCTCTATGACTTTATGCCATTTCTAATCCCATCTTCCTGCCTGTGAGCCATAGCCCTTTAACCTACAGCACTTAAGGTGCAGAACCAGCACTTAAAAGATTTTAGTAATTCTGTCTCCGCCACCAACTCAGACAGTGAATTTCACGCACAACCATCCTCTGCATGTAAAAATCTTGCCTCACATCCTCTCTACTCCTTCTGCCACAGAGCTTGAATGCTGTGAGTGCCGCTTGGCTAAACCAGAATGCTGTGGAGTTGGGTGAAAACAGAGAGTTGCAACAGGTAAGTGGTAATTAAACTGAATTTCAAGCTAAACCTTTGAGCTAAATCAATTCCTTATTACAGTAACTAAAAGTTACTCTGGGTGTAGTTTTAGTCAAATTTCTGAAACGAGTCTGCTGAGTCACTCTCTGCTGAAGCTGGTTAACTGAACCTTGTGGTGAATTCGTGTGGAAGGAAGTTCTTATTAAGTTACATCTTGATGTGAATGAAGAAACCAGGCACCAAAGTGGTACATGGCTGGAAATCCCAGATTGTAAAGCTGGTAAGCCACCTTAACAAAACAGGGATGCCTCTTGAAGCCTGAGAAATGTGTTGCAGCCTGGAGCTGCTACACTGTCTGCTATTTTCTGCATAATTTTGAGGAGTCCAGGCTCCTGCCTTATCCTAGTTGTAATTTTTCCAGCTATTCTCGAACTCCGCTGCTGTCTTTTTTTTTCTTTCTCCCTGGGCACATTGTTTTGTAACTCAAGACTTCAGTTACAACCCTGTACTACTTTGCTGCAATGATTCATCCCAGCTCGTCACATATTTAGGTCTCCATTCCTACTGTTATAGAGTCATAGAGATGTACAGCATGGAAACGGAGTCTTTGGTCCAACCCGTCTATGCCGACCAGTTATCCCAACCCAATCTAGTCCCACCTGCCAGCACCTCGCCCATATCCCTCCAAACTCTTCCTGCTCATCTACTCATCTTGAGCAAATCTCTCTCTGCCAGTTCAGATTGGAAGCTGCTGTTTGAATGCTGCACTGCTCCACAGTCACTCCAGAGCTTTTTGCACAGAAAGCAATGATCAAAGTTGACTAAAGAAGGGTTCAGAATAAATTTGAAGTTTTGGAGATAATTAGCTTTGCTGTAACTTTTCTTGGAAGATAATTGGGAAGTTCTAGTCCAAAACATCTCTGCTTGTGTTCTTCAGGCAAGTGTCTTGGCCCAACTATCTTCAGCTGCTTCTTAATCATCTTCCTTCCATCAATAAAGTTAGGAGCAAGAATGTGCAGTCGTCAGCAAATAGTGTTCAGCACCATTTCATCCATGGTCAAATGCATCAAGACCTGGGCAAAATATCCAGCCTTGTAACACTTTGTGCCCCACAAGTTCCAGATGATAACCATTTCTAACAATAGAGAATGTAACCATCCATTGATTGCTACTATCAACATCCTAGGGGTTACCATGACTAGAAACGGACCGAGACAAGCCATATAAATACAATGGCTGGAAGAGCAGGTCAAAGATTAGGAATACTGCAGGAAGTAACTCAACTACCAGCTTCCCTAAAGCTTGTCCACCATCTACAAGACATGTCAGGATGGAATACTCCCTACTTGCCTGGATGCCTACAGCTCCAACAACACTCAAGCTTGACACTATCCAGGACAGCAACCTGCTTGATTAGCACCACATCCACTCCGTCCACCACCATTTTCAGTGTGTATGTGATCTACAAGATGCACTGCAGAAATTCTGCAAGGCCGCTTGGCATGTTCAAAACCCATGACCACTTTCATCTAAAAGGACTAGGACAGATGATACATGGGAATACCACCATCTGTATATTTCTGTCCATCTACCCTCACCATATTGACTTGGAAATATTTTGCTGTTCTTTCAACGGTGTTGGGTCAAAATCCTGGATACCTCGCGCTCTCGCTCTCTCACTCACAGCACTGTGGTTCTAGTTGCACCAAACGATCTGCAGTGGTTCAAATATGCACCATAACACCACCACCTTAAAGGCTTTTAGGGATGGGCATTCATAAATGATTAATCCAGCCAGCAACACCCACATCCTAAGAAGAATGAATAAATTTCAAACAATAGATTCAAAGTAAATAATAAGCTGATGGTGCAATGAACAATATAGGCAGACGGACCGTTGCTCGATATCGTCTTCTGTGGTTTTCTTGTGTAAGCTTAACAATATTTTGAAGGGTTTTACAATCTCTTGGATATTTTGTAACTGTGTTACACACCAGGTCTGTGGTCGGTAGCCATTTCACTGGAATGGTTGAATGAGGCTCTTCATTGATAAGTTTTGCTCTTGCTGTATTGGACAAAAATCCTCTGCCAGGTTGAATGAGAAGTGGAAAGGGTAATTATGAAATGAACTTCGTGGGCTGATGTCTTTTCAAATTAAAACACTTGGAATCATGCAGCTATGTGTTCAGCTTGGTTTTGAGATCTGCTTTGTTTTGTGTGAGAGACATAAATCTCAGTCCTAATATTCAGTATTGATGGATCTGCTAAAGATTGCTTGACCATCTAATAGAGGTAACTTCAAAGAACTTGTACCAACCAGCTGACTTGCAGTACTTTATTTTTCAAAAATTATTCATTTCTGCTTTCAATCGGAATTGAATTACTTAACTGCACATTTTAAAAATTTCAGTATAACTTATGTAGAGGATGAAAAGAACGAGGAAAAAGTGTCATGTTAGCAACAATTGATGGAGTTGCTCCTTCATTTTCTAAAAAAAAATGATTTATTTTTGTCAAATGTACTAAAGTATAGTGAAAAATTTTGTTTTGTGCAGTACAGGCAGATTATACCATATAAAGTGCATAAAGATAAGAGTGAGGAATATGGTGCTGTAACTGCAGAGAAGGTGCACAAAGAACGATAAAATATTTTGAGCGGTCCATTCAGAAGTCTACTAACAGCAGGCAGGAGCTGTTCCTGAATCTAATTTGTACGTGTATACAAGCTTTTATATCTTCTGGCCAACGGAAGAGGGTGGAAGAGAGTATGTTGTCAGATGGCACTTAATGCAGGAAAGTGAGAGGTTATACACATTGGCAGGAAGAATCAAAAGGCAGACTATTATTTAAATGGAGAGGTTCAGAAACCATGCAGCACAGCAGGACCAGCAAGAAGTTTAAAGGATATTAGAAGTTTGGTAGGAATTGGAATTAAAGTAGGGAAGGCTTGATGCGTTCGTCCAGTGTGTTGGTGAGGCCACATCTGGAGTAGTAAGTATAATTTTGCGCTCTGTATATTTTTAAAAAAAATATACAAACTGGAGGCAGTTCAAGAGATTCACTAGACTGTTTCCTAGTCTGAAGGGGTAGACTTCTGAAAAACAGCTAAAATGGGCGAGGTTTTTATTTGAGTTCACAAGAATGGTGTGTGATTTTATTGAAACATTAAGGTTTTTGGCAGGGTAGATGTTGAGATGTTTTCACTAATGGGGGGAATGTTGAACTAATGGACACAGTTTTAAGAAAATGACAGGGCATTCTGTAAGGTGCGAAGGGTTGTGAATGTCAAGAATTCTCTACTCAGAGGTGTGGAGGCTAAGTCACTGAAAGTATTTAAAGAGAGGAAACGTAGATTTTTTTTCTTACGAAACATTGGAGAAGCTAGGATTACGAGGAGCCGGCACAATAGAGTTGAGGCTTGGTGCACATCAGCATGATCTCTCAGAATGGTGAGGCAAGCTTGAGGGGCTGAATGGTAGTTCTTAAATAACGTTCATCTGTGGTTTATCACCTCTAGTTGAACATATTGCAGGAGGTTTAATCACATGACCCCCACCAGCTCCCCCCCTGCAAAGACACACACCTCTCCCTCTCCACCATTGGTTGAATGAAGGTCAGTTCCCAAGAAGACTTGCTTTTTTTACACCAATCAGACAGCACATTGACCCTTTATTACTTGAATACATGATTCTTGACTATCAGTCAAATTGTGTACTTTTAGTCCATGCCCAATATTTTTAAAGCTGGTAAACTTGCAGGCAAGTGGCAAGAAACACTTGTGCCATCCAAGTGCTAAATGGGCAAGCAGTTAGAGACAAACAAAAATCTGCAGATGCTGGAATCAGCCCTTTCAGCAGAGCATTGAAATCGCTGTGGAACCTGATTAGTTTTTTAAATAAGATATTTGAATTTCCAGGCTGACTGGAGGGATTGCACAACAAGCTTTCAAATTTTAACATTTTTGTTATAATAAAACAAACCAAATCAACACTGTCTAAATACTATTAAGTAAGTATTTTGTACTTTTAAACCATAGAAAAAAATGGCCATTTAATCACTAAGCTGACCGAACATTCCTCCCCATGTTATACGTTATTCTTTCCCTTAAGTGAATACTTAATCTTCAGGACAAGATCCTTATGACTTGCTTTATTTCTCCTTTTTCCTGCCAGCTGGCTTCCAATCTTGAAACTGACTTTCATGTCAAGGAGAGCATTTGAGATTCTACCCTCGAGCAAAGTTAGCTGGAACTCTGTCTTGAATTGCTGCAGTCCTTGGGGTGTAGGGACACCCAGTGCTGTCAGGAAGGGAGCTTTAGGATTTTGATAGTGTGCTTCCATGTCAGGATGTGTGTAGCTTGGACAGGAACTGGCAGGTGACAATGTTCCCAAATATCCCATTATCCTTCAAGGTGGTAGATGTCGCATGTTTGGAAGGTTTTATTGGAGTCTTGGTGAACTATTGCAGTACATCTTGTAAATGTTACATCCTGCTGCTACTGTATGCATCAGTAGTAAAGGGAGTTGATGTTGGAGGTGGTCGGGGTGCCAATGAAGTGGACTGCTTTGGATAGTCTGGTGTTGAACTTCTTGAGTGTTGACGAGACTGCACTCCTCTCAATCAATCAATGCAACTTCTTGGCACCTTTCTTCCCTTTTAAAACAACTCCCTGCAACTTTAAGTGAAGTCACTTATCTGCTGAATTCCAAGCAGTGACACAAACCCAATTCTTCCTGTTCTTTTAAAACCCTTAGCACAATCCCAAAATGCTACAATCTCAGATTTTGTAGCACAAGAGCGTATCCCCTTGACATTGTGACATTACAGTTGTTGGATATTACCCTGATTAACATTTTGGGAGTTACCATTGAATAGAAACTGAACTTGGCCAGCCACAGGAGAAGGTCCCAGAATAGGAATCCTGCAGCAACTGACTGTGTTTCTGACTCCTCAAGCCGTCTTCACTATCTACAGCATCGAGACAATGATGGGATCCATTTTTTTTTACCTGGGTGGTTGCAGCTTCATCAACACTCCAGAGCTTGACAACATCCAGGGAAAAAGCTGCCTACTTGGCATCCCATTTAACATCACTTCCTCCATCATGGGTGGGGACAGGCTGCAGCAATTTGCCAAGGTTCGTTCAACAACACCTTCCAAAGCCATGATCTCTACTCTACCACTGAAAAGCTCAAGGCTAGCAGATGCGTGGGGCACCCTCACCATCTGCCAATTCCCTTCTAAGTTGTACACTCTACTGTAATGAAAATGTATTAGTTATTCCTTCTCTGTTGTTGGGTCAAAAATCCATTGCCACTTGTTTCTCATGTAATTGCTGTAGTAAGAAACCCTCACAGGACAGTATTTGTATGATCATTTTGTAAATGCAGGATGAACCCATTCCAGAGCAGAGGAAGGAAAAGATTCCCCTTTACAAATTTCTCCCAATCATGGTTTAGTTTTTAATGCTTGCAACAGTGATGCTATTCTGTACCTTTGGCAACCAGATTGTATACGCTCTCCTACCTCAAAATGAGGTTCTCACCTCACATCCGCACCATCATGAAGGCTGCTTACTGTCATCTCTGACGTTTCTTTGTCTCTGCCTCAGTCTTGTGTTACTGAAGTCCTCGGTCATGCCTGTTGTTACCTCTCGACTTGACTATTCCAAAACTCTCCTCTTTGGCCTCTTGAACTCCACCCTCCATAAGTTTCAGGTTATTCAAATAATTCCGCTGCCTGTGTTCTTGTTGGCATCACCTCCTGCTCACCCATCACTCTTGCACTTGCTACCTAAGTTGGCTCCTGGTGAAATAGCACGTTGATTTTTAAAATTCACATTCTAATTTCCAAATTCCTCTTTGGTTTTGCCACTCCCTATCTCTGCAAACCTTTCCTGCCCAACAATCCTCAGATTATCTCTTCACTTCTCTTTTTGAAATCTAGTCTCTCAAAGATTATTAACTTTGTTCCACCATTGGTGGGCTATAAATTTGGAATTCCCTCCTTAACTATGTAATCCTCTCTACCTCTTTGCCCTCCTTTTTAAGATAAACCTTAAAATTAGCCTGTTTAAGAGCTGTTGCCCATCTGACTTCATGTCTACCTGTTTGTCTCCAAATCTAATTTTCCTTTGTAACTGTCCTGTGAAGCGCCCTAATTATACAGCAGTTTTAATGTAAATGTAAATTGTTGTTAGAACACAACACAATACAGGCCCTTTGGCCCTGGATGTTGTGCCGACCTTTTATCCTTCACTAAGATCAGACTAACCTACATACCTTACATTTTACTATCATCCATGTGCGTATGCAAGAGTCACTTAAATGTCCCTAAAGTATCTGACTCTGTTACCACTGCTGGATGTGCAGTCTGTGTAAAGAACCTATTTCTGACATCTCTCCCTAAACCTTCCTCCAGCCATCTTACAATTATGTGGCCTCGTGATAGCCATTTCAACTCTGGGAAAAACTCTCTGGCTATTCACTCTATCTATGCTTGTCGTCATCTTGTACAACCTCTATCAAGTCACCTCTCATCCTTCTTTGCTCCAATGAGAAAAACACTAACTTGCTCCACCTTCCTTCATAAGACATGCCCTCCAGTCCAGGCAGCATCCTGGTAAATCTACTCTGCACCCTCTCCAAACCTTCCACATCCTTCCTATAATGAGGGGACCAGAACTGAACACAGTATTCCAAGTGTGGTCCAACCAGGGCTATATAGACCTGCAGCATAATCCTCCTGCAAATGAAAGCCAACACACCACACACCTTCTTAACCACTATATCAACCTGGGTGGCAACTTTGAGGGAATCTATAGACATGGACCCCAAGATCCCTCTGTTCCTCCACACTGCAAAGAATCCTGCCTTTAACCCTGTAATCTGCATTGTAATTCAACCCTCCAAAATGAATCACTTTTCCAGGTTGAACTCCATCTGCCACTTATCAGCCCAGCTCTGCGTCCTGTTGCAACCTACAACAGCCCTTCACACTATCCACAACTCCACCAACCTTCGTGTCATCAGCAAACCTACTAACCCACCCTTCCACTTCATCATCCAAGTCATCTATAAAAGTCACAAAGAGCAGAGGTCCCAGAACTGATTCCTGTAGAACACCACTGGTCACCGAGCTCCAGGCTGAATACGTTCCATCTACTACCACCCTCTGTCTTCTATGGGCCAGCCAATTTTGTATCCAGACAGCCAAATTTCCCTCTATCCCATGCCTCCTTACTTTTTTGAATGAGCCTACCATGGGGAACCTTATCAAACGTTTTGCTAAAATCCACATACACCACATCACTGCTATACCTTCATCAATGTTTTTTTTTGTCACATCCTCAAAGAATTCAGTAAGGCTTGTGAGGCATGACTTGTCTCTCACAAAGCTATGCTGACTATCTCTAATCAAGCTATGCTTTTCCAAATAATAATAAATCCTGTCTCTCCGAATCCTCTCCAATAATTTGCCCACCACCGACGTAAGACTGACTGGTCTGTAATTCTCAGGGTTATCCCTATTCCTGTCCTTGAAAAAGGGATTAACATTTGTCACCCTCCAATCATCTGGAGGCACTGAATAACTTCAGAGTAGTTGCAGTTTTACTTGACTTTTAATTGCTGGTGAGTTGAAGGATAAATATTTCCATTTCTGAAATCAATTAAGAATAAAAGTAATACTTATTGTGCTCTATTCAGAATCAAAATGCTCCCACGCAGTTCACGGTCAGTGAAATACCTTTGTGAATTCTAGTCACTGTAAAGTGTTGCAGGTTCAGGAGGTGCTGTTGAAGAAGCTTGGCAGTTTCTGTAGTGCACCTTGCAGACTTTATGTAATACAGTGGTAACAATCTCCTTTCTCAGTCAACAGGTTGTGGGGTTGTATCCCACTCCAGAGTTTTGAACCACAAAATATCAAACTTTCCTATAACTTCGCATCAGGCTTAAATGAAAGACAGACCAGCATTTATGTAGCGCCTTCCACAACCTCAACATAGCAAAGTGTTTTACACCTGCCTTTTTTTTTTTAAAAGTATGGTCACTCATGTAGGAGACCAATTTGTGCACAACAATTGTCCCAAACAGCAATGATCAGATTGTCTGTTTCTTTTGATATTTATTGAGGGAGAAATATTCCAGAAATATTGGAATTCCTCTGCTGTCCTTCAGAATAATATTCCTGATGTTTTTGATCCACCTGATAGATCAGAAGGAGTCTTTGGTTTTATATCTACTTAACAAAAGTACTTAATAGGATCACATGTACCACCTTTTTAACTCCGAAGCGGTAGCAGTTGTGAAATTTTCAGATGTTTATACAAATCTTTCTCTGGGAAACTGAAGTGAGTAGTATCGTACAGGTTTGTAAATAGTGACCTGATCTCAAAAACATTACATCTGCATTGCTGTTGAATCCAACGACCTGTGCTGCCAACTTCGTACTTTGACCGCCAGGTTTGGGGTAATTGGCAAAATTCACCAGTACTTGAGACATTTAGACAATGTAATATGAAATAGATTGGATTTGCTATAGATACAGAAACGAGACGGAGGAAGATACACTCCAGCAGTTTTGCATTAAGGTAGTGAAATGGGAATTTGGGTTTGCAGAATGTGTATAAAACTGTAGACTCTGCTGGAAACACTTGCTGCCATCTGTACAGGAAATGGGAATGTATTTGACCGATTAATACAGGAATTGTTCCAGATTCTCCTGGGGGAGCATGAAACATATTTGATGTTTCTGTTGCCCAAAGCACTTCTGGTCTCATTAAAGCTAAAATACTTTGAGGTTTTTATTGTAAATACATTTATAAAATGACCAATAGTATGTTTTTGTTTCATTTCATCTTTCAATGAAGCACGTGTAGGGCCTTGGCTCCCTTTTTATTTATTTTCCAGTGCTCAGTTCTGGGATAAAATCTGTCACCCACTTGGGTTAGCCCTGAAATTCTTAGTTTTGAAATAATCTTTCAAAATTATCCTCTTGAGTGCACCATGGAATATTAGTGAATTTTGCAGGATAGGTTATTTGTTTAAAAAGGTGATACTCATTCCCTGTTGAAATAGTTGCACTCAATCTTGGATGTTGAAAGTCAAGCCCTTTTCTAGCTCCTCTCCAATCTCCTCCACTGGTGACTGTTGTGTTCTTCCCAGCTTCAGCTCACCCTGGAAATGTAATTCCACTGAGAAACTTTTTGCTGAATGTTCTTCAGTGGGATAAACTGAACAACCTATACTACAAAGGATCGTATCTTCTTAGGCCTTGCTGGAATCCAACCTTTTACATGAAACTTGAGTGAATAGATGTTATTTTGGAATTCCAATCAGTTTGACAGTTAACCATCTTGCACAACCCTATGCCCAACAGCATGTTGCATCTTTTAATGTAGTAAAACGTTCCAAGGTGGTGAACAGGTTGACATTGACCCACAAAAAGTGACAGGATCAGAGACCAAACTTGAACAGCGAAGTAGATTTAGAGAGAGAGCCTTGGGGGCAGGGGGCCTCCACATCACCTGTAGAGTTTGGTCCCCCCAAAAAATTGTTAGGAATATAACCTAATCTCCCTTTTGTCTTAAAATACGTTGCCTTTTACTCATTTCTGCTTTATTGTGAGATGAGTAGATGCTTTTGAAACAGGTTCTCTGATGAACACAGTTATCACTCTTAAAAATCCGACATTATGCCCAAGAAAAGAGAAAAAGTGGACCACTTTGAGGAATCTCCAAATAATTTATTGTAGTTTTATTTTTCTCAAAGAATTTGCACTGACTTAGTTGGGGTGTGTGTGTACTTCAATGATAATGTGCAAATGTCAACTCTAGGAGGGCTTGGCATTTTCATTCAAATGCAGGAAGCCAGTGTCTCTGTAAACATAACAAAATGTGAGGAATAGACATAGAGGAAATGTGATTTACAGGAAAGACTTTTGTATGTATCAGATTGCAGCAATCAAAAGTTGACAAATTGCATTATGGATCAATGCATGAAAGTTGCCCTGCTTTTTTGTTCGTGTGACTGGATTTAAAAGTTAAACAGGGATTTCTGCTATTCAGTTTTTGTTTTGGTGAAGCTGATATATTTAATGCTTCCCTACTGATCTTGCCCTTCTGGGGTGCTCAAAATCACCAGAACCTCTGAAAGTTAATTGTTTGAAATTGGGTGGAGGGGAGCCTCGCGTAGTGTGGAATGTGTGAATGATGTAGTGCTTTGTGTGTTATACCTCTCCTCCACGGAGGTTTGCCAGAATTGGTGTACCCAAGAGCAAGTCTTGTGCACTTTGTGTGAAGTTTCTCTCAATGCTTAAATAAGGTAGAAGCAAGGGCAATTTTCATTTAATGCTGCTGAAGTAATTGTACTACTCATGGGGTTGGCCATTGAAAGGGTTGAAGAGAGTCAAAGTCTTTTGTGTAAAACTATTCAAATATGACTGCATATAAATGCTGCCAGAATCAAAATTATACTTGATGTCTGTGTGTGTGTTTTTATTTCCTGTCACATTTATGCCCAAGGCTCATCTACTCCCCTTCTTCCCATCCCGGTTTGCCCATCATTTCCTTCCTTGCAAGTATGTTGATGTGAATTTAATTTCAATTACATTTTTTTTTTGGTCTGGCTTGCATGTTACTGAATATTTCAATGTTTTCCTAGTGAGCCTACCATCTTACACCCTCCACAGCTTTGACTTCATCCAACTCTGTTCTCTGTATCCTATACCCACCAAATACCTTTCATTGAAACACCCTCTATGCTCAGTGATCCACGTTGGCTCCCAATAAAGATACAGATAAATTCTCATCATTGTTTCCAAATTTCTCCATATCCCGTCCCCTGACTATATCTGTAATCTCCTCCAATTCTACAACTCTCCAAGGTCTGTGTGCTTATTGACTTCTGACTATATTTTTTTTCCCTCTTCTGGCCCCTTGAGCATCCCTGATTTTAATTGCCTCACCATTACCCAATGTGCTATCAACTGGTTAGATCCCAAGCTGTGGAGTTCTTTCTCTACCTTTTTGTGTCTCTCTCACCTGAAGCTGGTTCTTTTTGAAATCTACATCTTCAACAAAACAATGGATAATTCCGATATCTCTTCAATACCAAATTTGGCCTACAGCTGTAACACTGTGTTGTGCTCATGATCTGCCTGTATAGCACACAAAGCAATGCATTTCACAGTATCTCGGTACGACAATAAATCAATGAAAACTTGAATGCTATCAATGTGCTTTCGCTGAAAACATGTACCTTGGGCAAATATTTGGGGTGCTGACACATTATTATTGACGACAACTTCCAGTTGTCAAATAATATCCCCAATGCCCATTGGCCAGGCTAATGTGGGTAAAGAATTGACTTGAGAGGAATCTCTCCAAAGGATTGCTCCACCCACCCATTGAAGTATGTCTCAGCATGACTCGTCATCTTGGGAGGAGTAGAGTAGGGTGGGGTACAGGGTAACTACATTATCATTCTGTAAGTGACGCATGGCTTCTGATACGTCAAACATTTCTTAATGAAGATAAAAGCCTTTCCAACAAATTTTTGGTCAGGTTTGAAAAGGTGATTCTGCTTCAAATGGTATTCGCATGCCTGAATGTTCAGTGCTGCCTTGCCTTCATAGTAACAGCAATTCAGTCACAAAAGCCTGTTTTTCTACCACCACCCCCTACTCAGTCGCACTGTCCAATTACGTGTATCGGCCTTTATTTGATAGCCATAAACACATTGTCTGCCTTAAATTGTTGCCCTATTTCATGTCTTTTCTCAAAACAGGAGGGAGATTTGAGGACCACTTGCATTAAACTCCCAGGGCTAATGATGATGGTGAATTGCCAAAGTTTTTAGCTGGCTGCAAAATCTATATGAGTTACTTAGCAAGATCTACCCTCGTTGCCCATGGTTTCAATGTTTTGATATTATGCAATTATCTTTTTTTCCCATTTAATTTATTATATTGTCAATATATGGTTTGTTTTAAATATGTAATGTAGTTAAATGTTATGTAATGCCATATTGTTTTTAACAGTTATTTTTTAAAAAGAAATTCTCAAAGTACTATCCATTTCACAATGAAGTGCACGGTGTTTGGCCGTTTTGTATCAGGACCAACATAACAAATTTAGTATGAGGTTGGAGGTGTTTTTAATAGCACATTCCTTTTTCCACTGGGACTAAATGTTACATTGACTGCTGATCTGCTTAAAAATAGGTAGGAGACCTTTTAGATCATGCATCAACCATTCTAATTTCTGGAATACACTTCCTTGGCCTCCTTCATCTTCACCTTTCTCCCCACAAGTGATGCTCCTTAAAATAATTCCTACTTCAACTAGGATTTGGGTCGCCTGCTTTAATATCTCCTTTATATGGGTCACTATCATTTCCTGATATAGGGCTTATGCCCAAAACATCAATTCTCCTGCTCCTTGGATGCTACCTGACCTACTGTGCTTTTGCAGCAGCACACTTCGACTCTGTATTCAATTTTAATTGATACAGCTTCCATGATGCAACTTGGAATGTTTTATGATTTTATATTGTATCTATAAATGCAAGCTATTGTCATTTCAGAGCAAAAGTTATATACTATTGAAATCTGAAATTGAATGCAAACATTTCTGGAAATAACTGTATCATGTCAAAAATACTGTACTGAGTTGGGAAACTCCAGTATCTGTTAACACAGTTGATTTTTATTCTGTCTGTCTTCAGACATGTGTGAGCTCTTAAAGTTCTTTACTTTTAAATTCCACGCTCTTTGTCATTGTGGGTACTGCTGCATTCACCCAGTGAATGTTTGAAAGGAATATCCATTTAATGTAAAACTAATAGCTAGGCAGGCACCTTTTTTAAAGAGTTTAACGAATGAGCCTGACTATAGTTCTTAGATACATCATCACACAGCACTTTTTTTTTGGAACATCTGGTTAGCATTCCTTACCCATCCATTCATTTGAACCCATAGTTAAAATTGCTTTGTGTGCTATACAGGCAGCCCATGAGCACAACACAGTGTTACAATAGCTTGGCTTGTCCAGCATCTTTCTAATACCAGCTCCTTGTCTTTGTATAATGCCTTTTTTTTTAATGTAGTAAAACATCCCAAGTGCTTCATGGGAGCAAGTTACTCAGACATTTTGACTCCTGACCAGGGCAGCTGACCAAAAGCTTTGTCAAGGTTTTTAAGGAGCAACTAAATAGAGGCGGGTAGAGGGGTTTTGCAAGGGCTAGGACCTGGGTAACTGCAGGCACAACTGGCAAAAAAGGAACAACTAAATTCCAGGCACTGAAGAAGATGCAAAACACACTTAAAAACATCATGGGGAATGCTTTTTTTTCCTTGGAGTATTTAGAGGCTGAGGGGTGACCTCATAGAGGCACTTAAAATCATGAGGGACATGGATAAGAGCCAAGTTCTCTTTCCCAAAGTAGGGGAGTCCAAAATGAGAGGGTATAGGTTTAATGTGAGAGGAGAAAGATTCAAAAGGGACCCTAGGGGCAGTTGTTTCATGCAGAAGGTGGGGCGTGTATGGACCGTGCTGCCAGAAGACTTGGCGGAGCCTGGTACAATTACAACATTTAAAAGGCATTTGGGTGGGTATATGAATAGGGAGGATTTAGAGGGATATGGGCTAAATGCTGGCAAATAGGACTAGATCCGTTTAGGATGTCTATCTGGTTGATGCAGATAATTTTGACTAAAGGATCTGTTTCCATGCTCAATAACTTCAATGCTATAATAATTATAAATAAGCAGAGAATGTTAAACAAGCTGGGAGCTCTTTACACTTAGAAAAGGCTGCGGGGTGATCTGATGCTTTAAATTTTAAGGACGAGATGAATTGGATAGGTAGATATAAAAATGTTTCCACTGGTGAGATCGATCAAAGTTGGGAATTATAATCATAACATAGTCACTAATAGACCCAATAAGGAGAAATTTAAACAAAAAGTGTGCTGAAAAAAAATCAGCAGATCTGGCAGCATCTGTTAAGAGGGAAAATGCCTTAAAAACAACTTTAACTTTTGGTATCAAGTTTTATATTCTTGCCCCACTGAAAATAAGACTGATAGCAGAGATAAGTGAGAGGGCAAAACTAATGTAATAAAGAAGGGTCACTGGACTCAATGTGAACTCTGTTTCTCTTCCCACTGATGCTGCCAGACTTGCTGAGTTTCTCCAGCTGAGTATTTGTAGAATAATATACTGATAATGCAACACCCAAGATTAGTTGGAGGCTGGTCATGTGAAACATGAACGCTGGCTAAAATCAGTAGGGTTGGTGCTGTAAATTCTTTGTCATCTTGGAATGCTTGTATTGTTTATTGTGACATCAGTTTCATTTTTCCACTGTTAGCTTTCACATTAAGTTATTGATTGCACTCCTTATTACAACACTTTGAGCCTGTGTTTTATCTTCTAACATGTAGCCTTAAATTACAAACTAACCAGTCAATCAATATTATTATTTCAGTTTCCAAAGCATGAAGTCTATCTTTCATTAATCAGTGCACTCATTTTACTTGATCTGCAAAACCACCAAATTGTGCCAGATGTTTTAATCCCAAAGGAAGAATTTAGGATCTGCAGTAAAATCGAACTAACTTACACACTGAAATTTATTTTCTTCACTTATCTTGACCTATTATGGACCTTTTTCATTTTATTGCTGGTCTCTTCTCTCTTCCTTGCTATTTATAAAATTGCTCACTTGTACAGTTACTTCCCAAACACACTTCTGTCAAGCCTGGAGCGTGTTTGCTGCTTCTTGACCTTTCCTGCCTATTGATTTTTCACACCTATGTATAGGGGTCGTGTTTCAATTTTGGGTGATTGGACAGCCCCCTCTCTCAAAGTATTGTTTAAAAATCAGCTGTTGTTCTTACCTCCCCCTTTACGTTTGTCCTGAACCTCCCAGTACATTGTCCTGTACATCATGTTCTACGATTTGTGACCCCATGCAGCTTAACATCGTTTTGAATCATGAATATTTTTGTTTGCACATTGCAAAATTTCACTGCTACAAAAAAATTGATCACAGATGCTGCCAGAGTGCCAGTTGCTCCCCTTCTGCCAATTCATTACCTTCCCTTCTGCTTCCCATTAACCAAGCAATTTTCATGATACTAGATACATGGGAGGAGGCACATGTGAGTTGCCATCTAGATTGTCAAAATATTAGAGACTGGAATGATTGGAATTTCGGATGATTTTAGTTAGTTTGTATTGTGGATCATCACAAGCAGAGATTTAGACTAGAGTTTGCAATTAAAACAATTTTTAAAAATCACTTAGCCACTGTTCTGTCAACGCGCCACCTTGTTTTTATGTGTACCTTTTTAACATGGTGAACTATTCCAAAGTGTACAGGAGAGCAATTATCAAATGAAGCTAGATATTGTGTGACTGAAAGAGAAATTGTGGAAGATGTCCAAATAAGCTTGGTAAAATATCAAGGTTTTTGAGGAACATTTCCAAATCATAACTACTTAATGTTTTTTGTGCTTCAATGGTGGATCAAATATTGTGTTTTTAGTTTTTCTTAATTTAGCAAAGCTGTTTCCTACACAATGAAAAAGATACTTGGATCTTTTAACTGTTGGCAAATATTGAGACTGTTTCCCTGAAGAACTGAAAGGTTGATCCTTTGATCTGTTTTGTGTTCTTCATAACCCGTGACATTAGGTTTTGTTCATCACCCCATGCTGTGATAGTGAGATCTAAACAGAAGACTGCTTGGTGGATCCAGTTGGGGCCTCTCTGTAATCAGCTGGAATAGTTCTATTTCAATGGACTGAGGAACAAAAACAGCTTTAAAATCTCCAGGCGGCATCCTAGAATTGGGACACTGGTTACTTCTGTGAACTCCCACATCACTGCAGTACTTTTGTAAATAAAGGAACAGTCCTTTTGGTTGTTTCTAAATGATGACTGTTTATTCCCCTTTGGTTTGATGCTTTGGAAGTTATGATAGTTTGTAATCTGTTTAGATGATTTAAATAATACAGTAATGAAAGAAGGTTATGATTTTATTGTGTATTAGTGTTTGTATGAGTACCATTGGGGCTATATTCTTCTATCAGGACTGAGTAAGAATTGTAATCGGCTTTGGGATGCCATGCCATGGTTATCTTTTGCTCACGATAAGGTTTGACTAATTTGCAGCTTTACTGAAAGTTGGAATCAAAGAAGCCTGGTCTGCAACATATCTTCTGACCATAGATTTTGACACTGGATTTGAAAAGAAAAGTTTGAGACATTTAACCAAATTAGCTTGAAAACCGTATGCTTTCCTTTACTTTTTTTAAAAAAAAACTCATTTAGTTGTCATAAAATAGTAATATAGCTGGCTGGGCATGCTTCAGTTAGACATCTGCATCAGAACTTTCTACTCCTGTACAGTTGCCAGTAAAAATAAATATGAATTTGATCAGAATTTAGAGTCCGTTGTGCTGTTGCCTAGAGTCACAACAGAAAAAATTTGTAGTACTCAGCAGATCTGGCAGCATCAATGGAGAGAGACACACACAAAGTTTGTTTCAGGTGGTTGACATTTTCATTACAACTGATGTTGGCAGATGTGAGTACATCAAAGGTACCCATTACTGTATATGACCACCCACAGCCCTTCTTTCATGGCTGTTTTTATTTTCCACTGCCACATTTTCAGAACTAGTGAATTAACCAATCACTGCGAATCTAATCCCAATCCAGAGCCAAAACACTTCCTAGAAGTTCAACAAAGTGACACGTTGGTGGGTTGTGATGGGTGCAGCTTTGTGTGTGATTGGCCTGTAGTATGCCAATTTAAAGAGATAATGAAATGATGAGGGTGGTGACATCTGCAACATTCAGTGGTGTTAAAGTGTGTTGAAATACTGTTAGCATTGGCATTCTACATTATTTTGCTCAAATATTTTGATATTTACTTTTGCTCTGACATGACATTTTGTTCTGTTGTCTACTGTGGATCAGGTGACAATGCTGACACGCCTGAGCCATGAGGGTGCAGTATCAAGTCCCACTCCAGCCCTTGAATGGTGCAGTGGTGGGGGAATGCTGCACTGTTGAAGGTGCCATCTTTTGGATAACCATATTGAATGGTGATTTCCATCTTGACCTTGAGTGGATGTAAATGTGATGGTATCTATTTCAAAAAAGAACATGAGAGTTATGTTCTGGCCACTATTTATCCCTCCATTAATGTCAGATTATCTGATCATTAAGACATTGCTGTTTGTGGGAGTTTGCTGTGCAGATGTTGGTGGCTGTTTTTTCTGCATTATACTAGGGACTACTTTCAAAAGCACTTCATTGACTGTAAAGCACTTGAGATGTCTAGTAATGGTGAATAGTGCAATATAAATGCAATCTTTTATCCAGTATTGTGCACAACTACAATTCAGCAAACAACAAAGCAAAATATTATTTGGCCACATGAGAAGTTCTGATTGTGGATTAATCTTCGGTGAATCATATTTTGAATTAGCAAATCTGTGAAGAGTTCACAGAGAATTACCACTTTACTGTGCTGAAGGCAAGTGTAACAATGTGCTGTTCAGCAAACTAGATGGCCCGTCTGTGTTAAACTTTGCAGCAATTTCTCAATGTTTGTATCTGTCGATTGATTTGTTCCACTGAGTTTAAAAGGGCTGAAAGAGGAATTAATTCCAAATTTCACTGGTAAGAATGAATGAACAATACCCATTTGAGATGCGGATATTAGGATGTGGGGAAGTATAAATGTATTTTTGGAAATGAAATATACTCTTGTTGCAGAAACACCATCAAGACCTTTTGATACTTGGGATCATTCTCTAGGCACATTTCTGCACTGTCTCCAGTGCTCAAGTTGTTGTTTTGACTGAACCATGCAGTTTGACTAATTTATATCTTGTTTTCTCTCTGTCCATGTAAACTCTGATGTTGACTGCTACCTGGAATTGTACATAGCAAGTGTTCAAAGATTCCTGAATCTATCTATTGGTTCAATCTTTGGCAATTTCATTATCAAAGGATATGTTTTTTTTATATAAGACACATCTGCATTACATTATTTTCCCTTTTTTTTATTATGTTTAACACATTAACACACTTTCCTTTGGTATTTCCTCCTGTATTAATATTTTGCATTAATCCACAAAGATCTTCATCTCCTATATCAACCAGTATATGAAGTACAATCCCTGAGGAATCTGGCGAGTTAAGCATTGTTGCCCTGTCTCTTATTTTGAATAGTCAAACTTTGGATAGTTTGCTCACAATGTCTTCACCTTGCTTATTAATCTCATTTGATAAAATTGTGTTCTCCAAGATTATCCTGTGAATGGTCTATTTAATATGTAATATCTTTCAAGCCTGAAAAGTGCCCCTTTATAAAAAATATTTTTAAAAAAACATTTTATCTTTACTTCAAGCTGTTTTGCAACACTTTACCTCATTCTGTCACTTCTTCTTTCCTCAGTCACAAATTTATTTGACTCTTGTTGAAACCTTGCTGAAACATTGACTGCTTTAATTGGATTTGTCTCTGTCAGGCCATTTTCTAACAGCAACAAGAATCCCTCCCAGTGGCTAATTAAACGTGATCTCCTTTTCCTGAATATGTGCAGGCTGCGTTTAGCTAATTATTGTCAAGCCATGTTTTCACGCATAAAGTCCCCAGTGCTTATTTTTCCAAGTTTTTTTTCCCCCCTGCAGCAGATGTTAAACTTGTGTTTAGATTCTTACCAGCACTAAGAATTATTGCTCAATTTAACAAACTTGCAACAAATGTAAATTGAAGCGTCATTATTCCTTCGACTCATGAGTCCTCTTCCTTTTAAAACTTATGACTGCAATTTGCCTGTATCGCATACCTTGTCTATTTTAAGAACATCTACCCTTTCTGTGAGCAAGCATATCTTTTGTCTTACTCCTTTTCTGTGAATAGAAATCTAATATCTGACTTGGGCATCTTCCCTTCCTGGTGAGTAATAACAGATGTGCAGTAACCATTTAGTAACTCAGCCATTTCTTTGTTTTTGGATTTGTGTTTCCCACTTGGCTATGTGCACATTTTGGAACAGCTCACTGGGCAGAGGCTAGACTGTTTGATAAGTCTGCTCAGCATGGATGGGTTGGACCGAAGGGTCTGTTTCCATGCTGTACATCTCTATGACTCTAAGTGTAAGATGGATCGCAGCAAATTTTTACATCTTTCTATTATCTGTTAGATGAAAGTTCAAATTTTGAGACTTTATACTGGAAGCTGGATTGCCAACAGACAAAATCATGATCTATTTTAAATGATCTGAGGAGCTTCCTATTCAATAGCTCTCATTGCATTCTGAGAAGGTTACCTCATATTACAACAGGATCTTGATCAGATGGGCCCATAGGCTGAGGGGTGGCAGATTGTGTTTAATTCAGATAAATGCGAGGTGCTGCATTTTGGAAAAGCAAATCAGAGCAGGACTTGTACACTTAATGGGAAGGTCCTGGGGAGTGTTGCTGAAGAAAGAGACCTTGGGGTGCCGGTTCATGGTTCCTTGAAAGTAAAGTTGCAGGTAGATAGAATAGTGAAGAAGGTGTTTGGTATGCTTACCTTCAATAGTCAGAGCATTGAGTATTGGAGTTGGGAGGTCATGTTGCGGCTGTACAGGACATTGGTTAGGCCACTTTTGGAATATTGCGTGCAATTCTGGTCGCCTTCCTATTGGAAGGATATTGTGAAACTTGAAAGGGTTCAGAAAACATATACAAGGACGTTGATAGGGTTGGAGGATTTGAGCTATAGGGAGAGGCTGAACAGGCTGGGGCTGTTTCACTTGGAGCGTTGGAGGCTGAAAGGTGAACTTGTAGAGGTTTATAAAATTGTGATGAACATGGATAGGGTAAATAGACAAGGTCTTTTCCCCAGGGTGGGGGAGTTCAGAATTAGAGGGTAAAGGTTTAAGGTGAGAGGGGAAAGATATAAAAGGGATAAAGTTGTCTCACACAAGGTGGTGTGTGTATGGAATGAGCTGCCAGAGGAAGTGGTGGAGGCTGGCACAATTACAGCATTTAAAGGCATCTGGATGGGAAGGGTTGAGAGAGATATGGGCCAAGTGCTGGCAAATGGGACTAGATTAGGTTAGGATATCTGGTTGGCATGGACAGGTTGGACCGAAGGGTCTGGGTCCGTGCTGGACATCTGTATGACTCTGATTCTACAATATTTAAATCATTTGCCTAGTTCTCTGACCAATTTATTGTTCTATATTTTAATTTTAAAACTGCCTGATAATCTGCTACTTAAATATATTGTCTTCCATTGCTCTTAATTTGCTTCTAATTGAACAGAATGAAGAATAATTGTCATATTAGCCGTAAGAACTTTATGCTCTCTTCTAGCTCAGTGCCAGTTGATCTGTTGGATTCTGTTTGTATTTGCACAAGTTTCTTCAGAAGTATAACATTCTTGTTTCTGTATCTCTTCAGAGACGCTGCCATTGTAAGTTGGCTGGTTTTGATTTCCTTTTTACTGAGGTCTCTGAAGCCATTTAAATAGTTTGCTGAGGTTCCAGCTATTTCATATTGTCAAACTAATGCAGGCTGAGTGAGAAACTATTCTATTTTTAAAAAAATGTCCTGTACAGTCCGGGTGTAAATACCTGGAGGGGAAAGGGTTAGAGGTGCTTTCTATGTTACATTTTCTCCCTGGAACTAATCTTCCAAAATTTACTTATTTCTTTGGCTATGGAGTCTTTTATTAACATTTTATTTATTGTGTCGGACCGAGTTTTTAAAATCAACCATCTGGCTTCGTGCAGGGTGCACGGTGTTCCATCTAACAGTGGCATTGACCACAGATCCTGTCTTTTTGTTCTCAACTGAAGACTGTGTAGGTGGGCAAGAACCAAGAGTGAAGGGGATATGGGGTTTGTTTTGAGTAAGGGACCCTGACAGCAGAGTTTTTTTGGTGAGCCCAAATGTACAGAATAGAATCGAGCAGGTGCGCCAGCAGTCTGATGAAATCATTATGTTTGAGGTGGCATTTGGTTAGGCTTTCACCAATAGATGAGCTGAGGCAGGGGTTGCCCAGGAGATGAAGAAAGCCATTGGATCTCACTCCTCCAGTGCACTAACTCTCCTATCCAGGAGTTTAATTGTTTTGGACCCAAGGGATGGTTTTCCTCCACTGTGGTAAATTGATAGGCCAGCAAAGCTGTCCTCTGTTACACACACTGGCTGTGAGGAGGGAGGCAGGCGGTGTTGAGTGAATTATTGAGTCAGCCCACCTCTTTGGACAAGTCAGACAAGTTTAAATCCGAGTCAGAAAGGGGCTTGAGGTGGTGGTGGTCTTCTGTTTGCAACATTGGATTCCAAGCCTGTCAAGCACCTTTATTCCTAATTTTCATGTCATGAAGTCACTGGAATTTCGGAAAGAGCTTTAGAAGAGACTTGGAACAATTTTGCAAGGAAAATATCGTGGCTATACATGCTTAGTTTGAACAGGAAAATATTTGCATTGGCTCAGCATTATTCTCCACACAACTTTGGCGTGTTTTTATTGCACAATTTTCATACGTGATTATAACTGCCATTGTCCCTTTTAAACTGGCGGGGCCAAGCAGTAATTGGGAATGTGCTGTACAGGGAACAAACAGGTTGTACACCAGTCTATGCTTTCAGGTGCATGTGTACGTGACTCTCTGCCAATTTTAAAGTGGCTGCACGTACCAAACTGAGGTTAGAGAGACCATCCGGCCCCACCCATGAACATTAGTTTCATTGATAAGACAAGTTTGCCTCCGGCAGCACGGCTATATGCGCCTGTTGGAGTCTGATAAACGAGGTGTACATGTTTGATTGTGGCTGGTGAATGCTGTTGCCTAGGAGGACATTGGGATACAACAAGACTGTTTTTGATAGCACGTTGGAAATGTTAGTGCATTTCAGCCACAAACATCCCTTCATGGGTTAACCAAGCCACGTGGCTCTGGTGGGCTGCCTTAATATTAATATTTTCAGAACTCCAGTGATTAAATAAAAGGAATCCCTTGATGATTTATTTTGATCTGTGAAGTGAATGATGGGGTCAAGTCAAAACCTAAGCAAAGACATTTGAAGTTTTCCTGGAAGGAAAAAGGTGCAAGAAAAATCTAATGCTGAAGAGGTGAAGGGTGGGGATGGCTGGTGGGAATGGGGAAATTACTTATCATTGTATCAGCAATAGAAGATGAACTGTAAGATGGGACCTCCGATCTTTTTACGTATAACAATTCCGATGTACCTCTGCCATAACCAGATGGTATGTTTTATTGAGCTGTTGAAAGAGGTCAGAGAGGAGAGGGTATAGGTAACAACCATTTTTTAAAAACAAATTAGTGCCCAGAAATGGAGGAGCAGTTTGTTCATTGCATAGGGGTATTCTGCGTAGCTGCATTTCAAGAACTAGGGTTTGTTTTTGTGTTATAGCAAAGGGACATGGAGAAAGTGAGGACTGCAGATGTTGAAGATCAGAGTCAAGAGTATGGCGCTGGAAAAGCACAGCAGGTCAGGCAACATCCGAGGAGCAGGAGAAGCGATGTTTCAGACAAGAGCCCTTCATCAGGAAAGGCTCTTGCCCGAAACATCGCTCCTCTGATGCTGCCTGACCTGCTGAGCTTTCCCAGCACCACACTCCTAATTCTCAGAGGGACATGTTTAGTGAGATTGGAATTCCCTAGCTGGTCATTCAGAACTAAAGATTAAAACACGAGGTACTTAATGGATTGCAGTTAGATTCATAGAGATCTACAGCATGGAAAAAAATCTTTCAGTCCAACTTGTTCATGTTGACCAGATATCCTAAATAAGTCTCTCTAGACCTATTTGCCAGTAATTGGCCCATATCCCTCTGAATCCTATTCACATACCCAATCTAGATGCCTCCTTCCCCCCGCTCCCCAACCTGGGGAAAATACCTTGTGTATTTACCCAGTAGGAAACCATTTGTTCCATTGTTGCTATGCTGACTTCAAGTCCTCTTCCAAGCCCTGAACCTTCCTGACTTGGAATTGTATTCACCATTCCTTCCTGGTTGCTGGGTCAGAATCCAGGAGCTTCCTGACAGCACTGTATGGCTGTATCTACAGTACCTGTTGTCTCCTCACCAGCTTTTTAAGGGCAATTAGAGATGGGCCTCATTAGCAATGCATGTTTATGGAACGGTTTTCTTAAAATGTGGCTTGCGCCCATGCTATCTCCTTTCTGACCTCCTTTTAGCAACTTGGTATACATGCCATGGCTGGTGAGAATATATAACAATTATTGCTTGCAAAAAGCCTGGTGGTCCATGTAGCTCACTTCTTAATACCCTGGTAGTCTCTTGACAATTGATAATTCAATGACTAATAATAGTTTCTGCCCTCAACCAAAACCCCTACAACAGACCCAGACATGAGGTGATGAAAGCCTCCTGCTTTGGCAATCTGTGATCTAAACTTACCTGGTCCTCACGGGAATTATTGGCTTACTACCTGCTATGTCATGAACTCCTAACACCGCAACCTAAAATGTTATTTTCTGAAATAAATTGATTAAGTTTACATTTGAATAAATAGCAGCAACTGTTTCCACTATCTCTATTGGAAACCAATTCCAGAGATTGTCCACTGTATTGTCAATTCTTAAAAAAAACAATTTATTCTCAGGAGTTATATCTATCAGTTGTTCCTCTGGTACACCTATACTGTCACTTGTAATGCAATTGGGAAAAATTGATGCAAAATATTAAATACTGTCACCTTTTCTCCAAAATTACACACGTATTTGCTTGTTGAAATGTATATCCCCTTTAGCTGTTCTAACGTTTTTCAGTTCCCTCCTTTACTTCCTACATTATTTATTATTTTAAAATTTAATGTTGTTAGCCTCAGCTTTATCTCACACTTTTTAAAAAAAAAACTTTTAGTTTTAATCTCCCTGTTTTATTCAAGACCAACCACACTGACCCCTCATTTGGTCACTTCTTGCAACTAATATGAAATTTTACATGTAAAATATTGAAGATTTTTCTCAGCTCAAATTTAAACTTGTTTGTTAACTTCTCTGACTTATTGCTTTTGGCTAAACTTTGTTTCTACTCTCCTCTATCATTGCTTATTCCAGCACCTTCTGTCTTTTGACTTGCATTATTGTTATTCTGTTTTGAATTTTAAGAATGCTGTGGTCAAGATTCCAATTATTGCCTTCACCTGTTTAGCAATTGGTGTTCCTTAAAAGTGTAAATAAAATGCATAATTTGTTTACAAAAAAAATTAATACATAGACTGTACAGTGCAAAGCACAGCAGTGTTACCGTTGTCCCTGCAATGCCAAAAGGAACTTTCTGTACAACATTGTCAAAAATGTTTAATTTAGGAATTAAAGGGTACAGCTATACCTTTTTACAGCCTGAGTTACACTTCCTAAGAATAGCTAAGCATTACACATAGAAAGTCCGACCCATTATGCCTGACGTAACCATGCAAGTGCTTATTAGAAATCGAACCTACCCACGCACGGCAGCTCTGAGTAGGTTTTACCAACTGCCCATTTTGTAAACTTTGGCCTATCTTTGGAAAGTTAAACAATGGGTCCCAAAGCCCACATCAATGTTTATTTTCCAGCCGAGCCTCCACCCAGCTTTCTGATCTCATAACAAAATGGTGATGTCATTTGGATTTGTTAACTGGAGCTTTGGGTTCAAAACTTGCCAATGACTTTGTTTAATTAAATGAAATCTTAAGTAAAACAAAAGCTGGACGTGAAAGTCAGCCTTAGACTGGTGACCATGACATTATCATCGGGTTCACGAATGCCCTCACCTGGTCTAGCATAAGGTATGAAAGCAAAAAATAAGCCACTCAGCCCATCAAGGTTGCATTCCCATTCACTGAGATCATGGCTGATCTGTTATCCTTGACGCTGTGTGATCAACCAAACTGCCCTTTTGAAATGGTCTTGCAAGGTATTCATTTCATGGACAATGAGCAACGAATGCTGGCCCTACCAGCAATGCCCATATCTTGTGAAAGAATTAGATCTTTTCAATTCTATCAGCGTAACCTTCTGTCGTTTTGCTCCTCCTGTTTATTCTGCTCACCATTTTATACAATTCAACTAAACCACTCCTTTAGGTAACAGATTCCAATTTCTAACCACCTCTGGGTAAAGAAGGCTGGCTGAGTTCAGCGTTTGTGACAGTCTCAGTGACTGTTTTGTGCCTCCTAGTTCTTCCCGTGGGTTTCTTCTTATTTATTGTCCTTCACTGGAGTTTATAATTATTTCTGATTTTTGATTCTCCTGCACTGGAGGGCCTCCTGTGTGACAGTTTGCAAAAGTACAGATTTTTATCTGTAGATGTTTACTGGTTTAGGCAAAAAATAAAGTTCAACTCCCCTGAAAAAGGCGGTGCCGAATTTTGCTTCCTGAATTCCAGGGTTCTGGAGCCTGTTACTTCAGTCTAAGAGATTAGAGATCTGGAGCAGTGTCATGGGACCTCAAGCGAATGCACCAGTTGGGAAGCTGGTGCCAACTTCGGCATAATGCCAATCCGGCCCAGCCCATGCTGGGGTTGGTCAGAACGTATAGGTGCCATCTCTGAACAGTTAGTTAAAATCTTCCTTCTTCCTATTTGTTGAAGTGTTTGGGCCGTTGAATGACCATGGTGTTATATGGTGGTGAAACACAAGCATCTGGTCATCTGAAGTTCCTCATTCCATTCCACTGACCTGTGAGGTGACCGTGTGTCCCAAAGCAGTTTATAGCCAGTGGAGTACATTTTGAAGTGTGGTCACAGTGCTGGAAATGAGCTCTTGTGAACAGCAGTGTGATAAGTGTTCAGTGTTAATGTTGCTGGCTATGTAAATATGGTCCAGGGTACTGTGGAATGCTCCCTTTGCTCTAACTTCACTCCACCTTGAAGTACCTTTTGGACCTCAGTTCAGTAACTCATCTGAAGAAGCAGGTACCGCAGATAGTGCAGCATTCCCCTGGCTTTGCATTGAAGTGCCAGCCTCCATTTTGTGCACAATTATTTTGCCTCTGCTTTGAATCCACAAATGGGAGATGGTGGCAGAGTCACTGGGCTAGTAATCCAGATTCTCAGCTAATACTCTGGAGCCACATGGTAGCTGGAATCTAAACTCTGTTAAGAAATAAAAATCTGGAATTGCAAGTATAATGCGAGATGTAAATATGTTGTTGGCTTGAAGCTAGGATTCTTTATTTTGCTGGCATCAGATCTTTAAAAATGTGAAGGGAAATTAAGATGAAGCTAGGAATACAGATTTACTAGAATTAAGCTTGCAGTTCACATCTGGGTGAATAAAGAGTCTGTGTGTATCGCTGTGTGTCTGTGTCGCAAAGACACCATTTTCTCCAGTGGGAGTTTACTGAACTGCTTGAGATCCCTCTGCTTAGTTGTCACTTGCTGTTGGAGGCCCCATTACTAAAAAAAACTTGTCTCGATAATGATGCTCTTTAGTAATACCCTTTTACAGGAGGAAACCTGCTGTCCTCACTTGGTTTGGGTTGCACGTGTCTTCAGGCTGTCAGCCATGTGTGTGACTCGTAATTGCCCAGCGAGCCACACAGTTGTACCAAATCTTTACTGAATGGTGGAAAAGAAATCAAACTGAACAGGTAAATGTAAAAGTTGCCATCGTCTCACTGGACCCGTTGGACTGCTCTCTCATTAGAGCGAAATGACAGTGGTCAGTTTTAACATGAGGGTCACCGTGCCTCGGGTGATTTCCAACATCCACCGGTTGTTTGGCAGTTTTGAGTTCACCGACTGCCTGGCGTGGACCGAGGCATCTGAGATGATGAAACCCAGCATTGGTCACTCTTTGAACTCCTCCTTTCGGCCCTCAAATATTGGTGTAATATTGAAAGAACTGTCCTATATGCTATCAAACAATAATTTGACGGGATTGTACTCAGCGATATCATACGTAGCCCAGACTGTCAAGGGGCCAATATGCATTGATGTGGTTGAGGAGATAGACAGTAAATAGAGAATTTAAATCTAGAATGCAATACTCAATTTTAATGAGTCGTTTATTTGGACCTCCTAACCACATCAATGCTGTGCAAGTTGTTCCCTTGAAGCTTCTGTCACCAGATCCCCCCCCCACCCCGACCCCCCAAAACAAATGCTGGGTTCCCTGGAAATATGGGGCGGGGTTAGCTGGAGACATCTGTTTATGAGGTATTTTGTGTGTAATGTGGTGAAACACATTCAGAAAAATGAAGATGAGGTTAGAGCAGAGAGTGTGTCTGTCTATTCAGCTGTTGTGCTTCAACTTTTACAGTTGACCAAAGTATTTAGTGAGGTTATTTAAAGGAATTAGCTGTAAGAGTCTCTGGGGAACTTTATCATTAAAGCGTTCATGAATTTAGCAGAGGAAGTTTTGCAGGAGTGTACAACTTGGGTGGTGACTCTCTCTCTGGGGAACTGTATTGGAGGGCCTAATATCCTAGCATTCAATGACAAAGAGAAAATAAATTTACAGAGGAACCTCCATTATCTGGCATTCAGTAATCCGAATTTCGGATTATCCGGACAAGATTGGAAGGTCCTGATGTTTAGCTGAACTGTGTTATCCGGCATTTGATTATCCAAACAAAATACTCCCCGTCTGTGTTGTTCAGATAATTAAGATTCCTCTGTATTAAGGGTTTGAAGATCTTTGTGTAGCGGCTAATTTTAAGTTTATAATCTACAAACTGGAGATTTGCATAAATCAATTGCCTAAATCTAAATCATCGCTTATGGTGTTAGGACAACTTCTCTAAATTATCAACCCAGAAGCTGACATAATTACGGATCAGCAAGGTAATTGGTTAACTTTTTTTGGAAGATAAATAGGAATTAATCTGTAAGCAACAGGAGCTGGGAACTAATGGAGCAAACCTCCGAGAATGACTGCAATCCTTACCAATACTGTTGCCTTTATGTACAAGAAATGCCTCTGGGAGAACACAAAAGCTACTGTGTTACTGTGCCTTGTCAGACTCTGTCGCTATTTCAGGATAACTGGATTGTACTTGGTTGCTTTCTGTAATGTCCAGCGCTGTTTTCTCTGACAAACAAGCTATTGTTTGCTTTCAATATGGAAGCTGGCGTAAAGCCAGTGCAAGGTCATTGAAAACCTAAATGTGGTAATTTGATTTGGGCATTCTCTGCAATCCTTTGCTCATTTCTGTTATGATCTGTCATGGGCTTTGTGGTAAACAAGACTGACCTATCCCCAGGGTTAGAAAACCCAATGTCCTTTGCATTGCAGTGTTTGTTTAGTAATATAGATTTACCATTCCTTTTTTTTTAATGACATGATTCTGACTTGGTACACCATTGTGGTTTTGAGTTAACAATATGAACCTAAAATATTGAGCAGATTAGAATCCAAAATAAAAACAACAAAACCTGCAAGTACTCAACAGGTCCAGCAGCAACTATGAAGAGAGAAACAGAGTTAAGGTTTCAGGTCAATGACTCTTCATCAGAGCTAAGAAAAATGTAGAGATGCAACAGGTTTTAAGCAAGTACAAAGGTTGGGAATGGTAATCTGGGAAGAGAGAGAAAGAGAAGGCTTTTTTTTATACATTAGCTCCATAAACCCATGGAGCAAGTGGGGCTTGAGCTCATGCCTCCTGACTCAGCAACAGGGACACTACCACCGTGCCAGAAGATCAGTGCAAGATGGTTTTGTGGCTGCTGGTGGCCAAACACCTAAATCCCAGAGTTTCCTCAGGGTAGATATTACTTGTTCAGACACATGACTTAAACATGGGTCTCTCGAATCAGAGGAGTGACACTACCACTGTGCTAGAAGATCCTATAAAGGTAGCCTCTGAGATTAGTTGGATAGCAGGATAGATTCAGTGGTAAAAGGGTTAACGGTGCTGTTATCATTTAAAAGGATCTGGGTAGCACATTTGAGTCTAAGTGGAACTGGTGAACAGGTAATGATTGTGTGTTGTTAAAGGGATAATTAAGGTAAGAACTTGACTAGGTGTATGGGGCTTGGATGCAGTGGTAGTGTCCCTACCTCCTAGAGCAGAAGGTCCAGGTATTTGACAGGGAATGTGTTAACGTGTCCAAACAGGTTAATTTTGAACGGTTTAAAATTGATAAATTATCAGTGTGAATGGAGTTTGTGGCTGTTGAGAATAAATAAAACTAATTGGAAAAGTACATGCCTGGACTCTGTCAAGCCAGCGTTTTTGTTATTTTAATCAACCTGTTCAGAAATGTTATGTTTCTCTGAAGCAGGTGGGACTGTAACTTGAGCCTCCTAGTCTAGGAGTAGGGACATTACACTGACACGAGCCCTTTCTAGCCAATACTTAACCCTGGTATTTAACAGATGCCAGATAAAAGGAGGTTGTCCCCTTCCTTGTGACATTATAAATTGAGCCTGGAAGAGATGTGAATGGTTTTAATTAACTTGTTCAGACATGTTAATGACATATGTATGGAGTAGGTGGGACTTGAACATGGACTGTCCAGCCCCCAGATATAGCCATTGCCACTGGGCTACAATGGTCCAATCTGGAGGAGTTGGGAGATATTTTCCTAATTACACACCTCTGGAGCAGGTGGGACTTGAACCCAAGTCTCTCAGTTCAGGATTCGGGACTCTACCACTACACCATTTAGAGGCTCCCTTTTGAGGTGGTGTGAATGGGAATAACAGAATCATTCATAGCTGTTGTCTGATTAATGGGAGAAGAAGCAGAGCAAGTTGCTAATCTCGATGAGGAGTCAGGCAGGTTGGAAAGTACCTAATAAGGTGAGGTTCTGTATCTTGAGCTTATGCAGGAGCCTGAGGTCAGAGTGTGGGTAATATAGGGGAAAAGTGGGGTCTAGATCTTTTGACTGCCCATCTGCATGGCCCCCAACAGTAACTGCAATTGCTCCTAATTGCATTGGTCAAAGAACTGGGCAAGGAGCTAAAGGTGTTCAAATAAGACTTCTGCCTCAAGCTGAACTTGAAATTCTTTATGGGGAAGATAAAGGAGGTTGAGGCTGACCCCTTTTGCTGTAGACTGTTCATTCAGGGTTAGAGAGAGGAAGGTCAGAGTGGACTGTGAAACCAGTCAAAGGTTGAAATTGGAGCGAGGAATGGGTTCAAAGGAATGTGATACTAAATTAAGGTCTTGGAGCGGGGTAGGCTTCCAGGAGTTATTGAAGGTCGTGATCATAGAATCCCCGCAGTGCGGAAGCAGGTCATTCAGCCCATTGAAGAGCAAACATCCCAGACCCAGCCCCTTACCCTATCCCTGTATTCCCCATGGCTAGCCCACCTAGCCTGCACGCGATGGACAATTTAGCATAGCTAAGCCACCTAATCTGCACATCTTTGGACTACGGGAGGAAACTGGAGCACCCGGACATGGGAGAATGTGCAGACTCCACACCGATAGTCACCCAAGGCTGGAATTAAACTCTGGTCTCTGGCATTCTGAGACAGCAGTACTAACCACTGAGCCACCGTACCATCCCAAATAATTGACAACTGAAAGGAAGAGTTGCTTTTTGTGAGGCAAAGAATAAAATGGAATGGAATCCCAAAACAGCTGTAAGATAATGAGTCAGTGACTTGGAAGAGAGGTCAAGAGGGTGCATGTGGAACCATTTGGCATTGAATGTAGATCTGGGGGTGTGGTGAATGCAGTAGTTTGAGTAACGTTGAATATTTTGAAGATGTGTTTCAGTCTGAGGGAATGGTGAGAGTGGAAACACCGTTGGATTCCATGTGGAATAGGCAGCAACCTCATTTACCTATTTTTAATGGAGACTCAGCCAAATCATATCCACCACCACGGTCCATCGCATGTCTGATCTTGTTCTCTACTTAATATTTTTCTTTTTATTTTATTCACTTCCATCAAATAAAAGGTGTTGCTATCTGAACCTGTCTTTGTGGGACAGTTTAAGTCTTGCTCAGTCCCATCTCACCACTTTTTTTTTTCTCTCTGGTTTGTAGATGTCTGTGTCAATACTGTTTCCTGCCCTGTCCTAAATGTCAACATTTCTCTTCTCTTCCAATTTCCGCCCACCCTCACCTTTTTGTATGGTCCATCTCCAAATCATCTTTTCCTCGACTTTTTCTTCATTTTGAGAGTGTAGCCTAACAACTCCCTTTCAATATTCACCAACTGACACTCAACCCATTTTAGTAGCCTTTTTTAAAAACTTGCCTATTACCTTCTCGAATGCGTTCAGTCTCAACAATGGTAATCTGGGAAGCAGCTCTGAGCAGAAAATACCTGAGCACCTATTGTCCTTCTTTAGTCCTCCATGTCACAATCCTGCTTTTAAAAGTTTATTCAAATTCACTACATCAAACCCTTTTACAATGCTCTTAACTTTAATCACTAAAATGGCCTCTTTGTTCTATTTCTGCATATCTATTTCTGAGAAATCAGGTTCTGGATGTCTTATTCCTCTTGTCTTCTGTTCTTCTTGTGAGAGTTTAATTTGTGGTCTGGAATCCATTGCTGAATGATACACTAAATGGAACTGTATCATTTTAGTACTTGGATTTCTACTTGGTTGAATATTTATTGGAGCCTGATTTTGTTGCTGTTCCTTCTTTTGTAACTATCTGATGTTGTACGTGACTTTTTATTATCAGGACATTGACCGCTCCCAGATCCTGTCCATGCCCTGTTCCTTTTCATAGTCAATCCTGTGTGAACCTGACATGCTTTGATCACCCTGGCATGTGTGTCTAAGTCAGGCCTCCAGCATGTTTAATTACATTTGACTTTAAATTCATTAACTGGTAGCTGCTTCTTTCAGTAGTTTATTTTACTCCTCTACAAAGCAACAAATTAAACACCAGACTGGAGAACTGATGCTAATATGTTTTTGTAAGGCGACTATGCTACGTGAGAATACAAATGCTTGATTTGAAAAAAGTGTTACATCTCTTACTGGAAAGAATAGCTCATAATTGAGCCCCGCCTTTCCATGAAACAGTATTATTGAATTAATTAAATCACCAAAATGGTCAAGTTAGACACCTTTTTTTAATATGGTTAGCCAAAACACAAGAGACTTTCATCCTGTTTTGATAAACTCATAAATATACCATTTATTCTTTAAACAGGTAGTTACCAGCTAATGTATAATCCAGAAATAAATAATAGCTCCTTCATTCTGAACAAATGCATTCAAATGACAAAGGAGCCAATACTATCCTGAAGATTTGCTATCCTTTTCTATAGAAGAAAGGACAAAAGGGAAAAACACTTGTGGGCTAAGGGCCTGAACTCCAGTGATAGCACAGACTTCACTCAGTTCCTGGGATTTCCTGTTAATGAGATTGAAATTCTGACCACTGTAATGATGGAACATCTTCACACCAGACTTCATTTGAGATGGAAAGACCATTAGACTTGGGTCTTGGGGGTGGCACGGTGGCTCAGTAGTTAGCACTGCTGCCTCACAGCACCAGGGACCTGCCTCTGGCAACAGTCTGTGTGGAGTTTGCACATTCTCCCAGTGTCTGCATGGGTTTCCTCCGGGTGCTGCGGTTTCCTTCCACAATCCAAAAGATGTGCAGGTTAGGTGAATTGGCCATGCTAAATTGCCCATAGTATTAGGTGGATTAGTCAGGAGTAAATGTAGGGGAACGGGTCTGGGTGGGTTGCTCTTCGGAGGTTCGGTGTGGACTTGTTGGGCCAAAGTGCCTGTTTCCACATTGTAGGGAATCTAATCTAAGTCTTTGAATAGAAGTAACTGTGCAACTTTTCACTTCAAAAAGTTATCCAAGCCTGATGTTAGGTTACACAGCAAGAGAAAAGTTTCTGTCTTACTGCAAGGTTCTACCTACTTTTTTTTTTAAGAAGAGGCAGAGAAAAAAATCTTGCTTACTACTAGCTTTGGTGCTTCTTTGCTTCTGCAGAGATCCTCGGGTATCCTAGAAAAACAGGAACCAACATCAGAAGAGTGTTGCTAGGTGCTCATCATCACGCAGGCTCCAATTCTTCAAAGCCAAGTTTGTCCACCAATTAAAGCAGTAACCTTCTCTTTTTCTCTTACACGCTTTGCCTGCCTCTTTTTTTTTTCCCCAAAGTTACTTCATTCTTCAGCAGTTAGCAGGAGCGTTATAACTCACATTGCTATTGGACAATTCCTAGAATTTGCAGACACTTTTCACACTTTTTATGAACCCTTTTTAATCAAGAATATCCAAATAGTTAACAATATTTTCATCAAATCAAGCACTACATAGTTTGACATTTGAAATGCAAATAAATAGTGCCATGCAGGGGCTAACTGTATTAAGATCATCAATAGAATCCATCCAGATGGCTTTTATAATTTTTGTTTGCATTGAAAATTAACTACCTGTCATACTAGTCTGAGAGGATGACACAATGAATCGGAGCCAGTGACACTGACTGTAATATCTTTTGCGAATTCTCCTGCCAGCCAAGTTCATAAAGTCATAGTTATACAGCACAGAGACAGACCGTTTGGTCCAACTCGTCTGCGCTGACTAGACACCCCAATCTGACCTAGTTCTATTTGGCCCATATCCCTCTAACTCCTTCCTTTTCATATATCCGTACAGATGCCTTTTAAATGTCGTAAATGTACTAGCCTCCACCACCATCTCTGGCAGCACATTCCGTACACACACCACCCTCTGCGTGGAAAAAGTTACTGTTCAGGTCCCTTTTAACTCTTTCCACTGTCAGTTTTAAACCTATGCCCCTAGCTTTAGGAAAAAAAGACCTTGTGTATTCGCCCTATCCATGCCCCTCATGATTTTATAAACTTCTATAAGGTCACCCCTCAGCCTCCAGGGAAAATAGCCCCTAGCCTACTTAGCCCTTCCCTATAGCTCAAACATGCCAGTCCCAGCAATATCCTTGTAAATCTTTTCTGCAACTTTTCAAGTTTAATAACTTCCTTCCCATAGCAGGGAGACCAGCTTTTAACACAGGATTCTAAAAGTGGCTTCATCAGTGTCCTGTACAGCCGTAACATGACATGCCAAGTTGAGATATAGTTTCTTTTTTCCAATGGCCTTTTTGTAAGGATCAGTGACTTTTGGGTTTCCCCTTTATTTTTGGTACAACCTGGCCTCCCATGGTTCAATCCATTTGACTGCTCAGGAACTTTGGCTTGGTTCCATTGTGTCTTTGCTCTAGAATGGCATGGCCAAATGATATCATGTGTCTACTTCTTGTGTATTTGGACGAATACAAGTGTTAATAGCTATGCCTTGCACAATTATTTCTTAAGCATTGTTCATGGGAATTGTGCCGCAATTAGATCTTTAGAAATGATCTTTAGAAGATGTTACTTATTTGAATTAATATTCAGAATAAATTACGTATTTGCACCCTTCATTTAGAAACGTGGGAAGGGCTAAGTAATTTGTAAGAAAATAAATTGCATGTTTTATATATTGCCTTTTTACAATTTCCTGACTTTTCAAAGCTGCTCATAGCCAAGAAGTGTTGTCACTGATATGGTGCAGGAATGTAGCAGTCGAATTGCACACAGCAAGCTCCCGTGAACCATAATTTGGTGATGGAATAGTCTGCTTTGTGATGTTGCTGCTGGGATGAAGATTGGTCAGGAGTCCCTGAACCTCTTGCCATGGGCTCGTGGGCATCCACCTGAGAAGGCAAACGGAACCCTGCTTTAAATCACGTCCAACACCTCCAAAACCATGACAGACCCTTTTGTGCATGCATCAGATTGTCCACTTGCATTATCTGCCAAAGTTGCTAGATTAGGACGCACTCCCACAACCTCCTGACTCAAGAGGTGAGCCAAGCCTGACAGTTGGAGTGAAAAATGTACTGACAGGAAGTTTAATTCCATTGAACCAAGTACTGTATTCAAGAGTTTCTGTGTGATTGATTGTTTTTGGCCACAGAAATATCTGCAGTGATACGAACATTGTGTGCATTCTCTGCGTCTAGAAGATTACAGGAAACCCTAGATTCCATGAGCTAATTTTGTTACTTGCTCATTTTTGCTTTTATACATAGACGTTTTAGGTTGAGATGAGAATTTTCATGCTAAAAGGTTATAGCTTTAATTACCTCTCTCTCAAATTAGAGCACATTAGTTGTGTTAGTGTGGCAACGTAATACAGTGGGAGGGGTAATCTTTGCATGGGCTGATAAGCGAAGACTACAATTTGGTGCTGTGCATTTTAAGTTTTATAGCACTAGTCACAGAGGAGGTTTTCTGGTATGCGCAAGAAATATTCTTCCAGTCAACATTTTTAGTGACCATTCATCTCATAGTTTTGTGAGATCTTGTTCTTCAAGTACTGAACTCTATTAATTGGATCTGAAAGTAATTCTTTTCATGTGGACTATTTGGAGCAATACATTTTAGCTCTTTTTTGTAAATGCAACTTTTGTCTCTTTGTAAGTCATAGTTTTCTGTTGTCCCATTCAGAAACAGTCCATGGACAAGAATTGATCAACCTCTTCTGAGCCAGTCGGCATGGAAGGAGGCCATTCAGGGCATCATGCCTGTGCCAGTTCTTTGGAAGAATGATTCATTTAGTCCTCGTCCTCGTCCTCTCCCTGTAGCCTTGTGCATTTCTGTTTTCCAAGTTAGAATTGACTATTTATTCACCAAAAGGATACAAGCCAAGTTTCTTGTGTTCCAAACAGCTGCCCCCTCACTGTAGCCAATATTCAATGCTCCATGAATTAAGTGTGGGGTCGGGTCTCTCTTAAGAAAGAAGAACTCCCCCATGACCTTCAGTAAGAGAGCACAGCACATCAATCTCCAGTGAAGTACCTTTTTAAATGAGCCTCAGTGCTAAGGTCCATCCCTTTGAAGAGCAATCCATCCCCATGCAGCCACTACCCTATCCCTGTAACCCTGCACTTCTCATGGCTAATCCACCTAGCCTGCACATCCCTGGACACTCTGGGCAATTTAGCATGGCCATCCCACTTAACTTGCAGACCTTTGGACTGTGGGAGGAAATTGGAGCTCCCAGAGGAAATCCATGCAGACACAGGGAGAATGTCTGTGTGGAGTTGGCACAGTCAACCAAGGGTGGAATTGAATTCTGGTCCCTAAGCTGCTGAGGAGAAATTGGGGCTCATCCAGGGTCTGAACCCAGGAGCTCCCACATGTCTACAAACCACGAGTCTCTAAATGCGAATCCTACCCCTAGACCATTAGGCCTTTGTCATCCCGTTCGCGTTCTTTTCCCGTTCAGTCCAAAATAAAGCAACTGTAATGCAAAAACAATTAAAAAATTTTAATACAATGGAATGAATGTCATATTTGTTTCATACAGCTGGGTTCTTGGTACACAATGCAAACAGAAAGAGATCCAATGGTGGTCCAATGGACAGCCAGCTTGTTGGACATACCTCTCAAGTTTCCCAAGAATCTTGTGTGTTATGTGCTAAGAGGAGGTTTCTCTTTCTGGGAGAATGTAGGACCAGAGGGTGTAATTTCACAGTGAAGGTCTTCCTATTTAAAATGGTGATTGAGGAGGAATTTCTCCTCTGTCTGTAGTGAATCTATGAATAGAGGAGGTAGAGGCTGGATGATTGTGTATGTTCAAGGATGAGACCGATTCTTAATCAGTAAGCAAATTGAGGGTTGTGACGAGGAGGTAGGAAAGTGGAGTAGAAGATAATCTCATTTTAATGACAGAGCAGACTTGAGGGGGCTGACAGGCCTGACTTTGGTTGAATGTTTTATGGTCTTAAGAGCCTTTTTTTTAAATATAGCCTCTATCTATCAACCAGTGTTCACATGTTTTCAGGGCACTTCTAAATGCTTCATTTCCAAGTTGATTTATTTTCAAAGATTGTACTGTTGAGAAAGCAAATCTGTCTGTGCACAGCAAGCTCCCATTAAACAAGCATGTGATAGTGACCAGAGAACCTGTTTTTGCAGTGTGTGTTAGGACATTGGGAAGTTCTACTTCCAAATAATGCTATCAAGTCTTAAGTGCCCACTTGAGAGGGCTGTGTTTTAAACTCCTATTGAAAGCTGTTATCTATGACACTACATCACTCCTAGAAGTGTCAGCCTGGTATTCCAATCTTTTTGAACCAATGTCCTTCTGACTCAGAGCTGTAGTTGACGTGTAGCCAAGTCATTCCCTCATTCAAGCCTTTAATGTGTTTTAAAAAGCTGAAGGTCCAATACAGATCCCTGAAAGAAAAGCAGACTTTAATTTCTTTACTGCCTTTCCCAATCTCAGGATGTCCCAGTGCGTTTTATAATTGCAATGAAAGTGCTTTTGATGAGCAGTCATATGGCAGATCATATTTCTCACTGGCGGAGTTTGTAACCAGCATGACCAGCAGTGGAATAGAAAAATGGTCACCCAATGAAATAAAATAATTTGAGGAAGTCAGTCTTATTCTGAATGTATAGTGCCTATATCAGGATACTGAGCTATGAAAAGGGAGTTACATCAGCAGTCCTACTGTTGTGAAGTGAATAGATTTGGCAAATAGGGTTAAGGAGAATCCAAAAGGTTTTTAAAAATACATTAAGGACAAAAGGGTAACTAGGGAGAGAATAGGGCCCCTCAAAGATCAGCAAGGTTGCCTTTATATGGAGCCGTGGGAGATGGGGGAGATACTAAACAAGTATTTTGCATCGGTGTTTACAGAATGTAGGGAAATAGATGCGGACATGTTGAAAAATGTCTGTATTACAGAGCAGGAATTGATGTCTTGAAACACAGAAAAGCAGATAAATCCCAGGACCTGATCAGGTATACCCTCGAACTCTATGGGAAGCTGGGGGAGTGATTGCTGGGCCTCTTTGCTGAGAGATATGTGTCATCAATAGTCACAGGTGAGGTGCTGGAAGATTGGAGGTTGGCTAACGTGATGCCACTATTTAAGAAAATTGGTAAGGATAAGCCAGGGAACTATGGTGGTCAAGTTGTTGGAGGGAATCCTGAGTGACAGGATATACATGTATTTGCAAAGGTAAGAACTGTTTAGGGAAAGTCAGCATGGCTTTGTGCATGAGAAATCATGTCTCTCAAACTTGATTGAGTTTTTAAAAGAAGTAACAAAGAGGATTGATGAGGGCTAAGCGGTGGATGTGATCTATATGGACTTCAACAAGGTGCCCCATGGGAGATTGATTGATTAATCAGCAAGGTTAGATCTCATGGAATAAAGGGAGAACTAGCCATTTGGATACAGAACTGGCTCAAAGGTAGAAAACAGGGTGGTGGTAGAGGGTTGTTTTTCAGACTGGAGGCCTGTGATCAGTGGAGTGCCACAAGGATCGGTGCTGGGCTCACTACTTTTTGTCATTTACATAAATGATTTGGATATGAACATAGGGAGTATAGTTAGTAAGTTTGCAGATGACACCAAAATTGGAGGTGTAGTGGACAGCGAAGAGGGTTACCTCCGATTACAATGGGATCGTGATCAGATGGGCCAATGGGCTGAGGCGTGGCAGATGGAGTTTAATTTTGATAATGCGAAGTGCTGCATTTTGGGAAAGCAAATCTTAGCAAGACTTATACACTTTAAAGGGAAGGTCCTGGGTAATGTTGCTGAACAGTGCTACCTTGGAGCGCAGGTTCATAGTTCCTTGAAAGTGGAGTCACAGGTAGATAAGATAGTGAAGAAGGCATTTGGTATGTTTTCCTTTATTGGTCAGAGTATTGAGTACAGGAGTTGGGAGGTCATGTTGTACAGGACATTAGTTTGGCCACTTTTGGAATATTGCATGCAGTTCTGGTCTCCTTCCTATTGGAAGGATGTTGTGAAACTTGAAAGGGCTCAGAAAAGATTTATAAGGATGTTGCCAGGGTTGGAGGGATTGAGTGATAGGGAGAGGCTGAATAGGCTGGGGTTGTTTTCCCTGGAGCATTGGAGGCTGAGGGGTGACTTTGTAGTAGTTTACAAAATCATGAGGGGCATGGGCAGGATAAATAGACCCCTCTGGGGTGGGGGAGTCCAGAACTAGAGGGCATATGTTTATGGTGAGAGGGGAAAGATATAAAAGAGACCTAAGCGTCAACGTTTTAATGTAGACGTGTGTGTGTGTGTGTGTGTGTGGAATGAACTGCCAGATGAAGTGGTGGAAGCTGGTATAATTGCAACATTTAAAAGGCATTTGGATGGGTATTTGAATAGGAAGGATTTGGAGGGATATGGGCTGGGTACTGGCAGGTGGGACTAGATTGGTGTGGGTTATCTGGTCGACATGGTCAAGTTGGACCGAAGGGTCTGTTTCCATGTTGTACATCTTTGACTTTGACTTTGGCTCTGACTCTATCTGCCTTTTATGCGCATTTGCACACGACGTGGGTGAGATTTGATTTTAAACTTTGCTTCGGAATTGACTACCCTGCCAGCTCATGATGGGTATTAAAGATGTTAAAGGTCAGACTGCCTACGATCTTCAAAAGAATTTACAATGTAACTGCACATTTGATGTTGTGTATAAACAGATTGTCAAAAGTGTTTAGATTATGTGTTCAGGTTTTTATTTGCTCTCTAAAGCTTTCATGCAAGTAAACTTGAAATTTATCCAATCTACATGGGGTTATTTTGGTAACCCTTTGGCCTTGTAATCAATACTTGCAGATGTGATGGTGCCTTCTTTTCACAATGTAACAGAGCCCTCTTCTTTTGGTTGTTAGCAGAATAAAAGATGGATCAAATGTAGTTTCTTTTTGAAACTGTTGGGTTTCACTTGGTAAATAGTCCAGTGTGGTCTTGCTGCCACTGCTTCACTCCAGCAGTGATTTGTGGAACTGGTCATTTAAAGCTAGGCTAGTCTTTTATAGATTGATTTCAGCCATAAAAGTGGCATGAAACAGAGAAACCTTCAAGTATAACTTTCAAGTAATGAACACCAGGTTTTATTAATTTACAAGTATCGGTGAGAAGCAGATAATTGTCCTGCATGAAAAGCAGGAAGTGGGGCCCAGCTTCCTGCTTGAAGAGCTATTGAAAGTTAATATATCAAAGCACCACTCCCAAGTTCATTTGACTGAAGCTAATCCGGCTGAAGTATTTTAAATCTCATTTCCCTACATATTGACCAACTTTGCTTTCAAGTAAACTATGGTTATATTCAGTCCTTATTTCATACTTGAAGTTTGGATCTGGAATGGAAGTTGGTGTGGAGCCCTAGCTGTATAAAATTACAGCTTCCAATCACAGTATACACTGGTCCCTAAAGAATCCAGTAAGCTTGATGACTGACTGACTTCTGTGCCCAAGGAAGGGAACCAGCCAGGGTTGAAAAGCAGACCTTGGGTCCTCAGCAAATGTTGTGAATACCTATATTCAAGTATAGGGTCATAGAAACAGACCCTTTTGGACCAATTCTTCTGTGCCCACCAGACATCCCAATCTGAGCTAGTCCTATTTGCCAGCATTTAGCCCATATCATCCCTCCAAATCCTTCCCATACACACACCCATCCAGATGCCTTTCCAATACTATAATTATACCAGCCTCCTCCACTTCCTCTGGCAACTCATTCCATACACACAACACCCTGTGTGTGGAAAAAGTTACCCCTCGTCCCTTTTTAAATTTTTCCCCCTTTTGCCTTAAAGCTGTACCCTCTAGTTTGGAACTCTCCCATCCTATCCATGCTCCTCATGATTTTATATAACTCTATAATGTCATTCCTCAGCCTCTGCTCCATGGGAAAATAGTCCTAGCTTTTTCACCCTCTCCTTATAACTCAAATCCTTCAATCCCAGCAACATCCTTGTAAATCTTTTCTGCACCCTCTCCAGTTTAACAACACCCTTCCTATGGAATGGTGACGAGAATTTTACGCAGTATTCTAAACGTGACCTCAACATTGCTCTGTGCAACTGCAACATGACATCCCAATTCATATACTCAGTGTCCTAACCAATGAAGGCAAGTGTCCAATTGCTGCCTTCGCCATCCTGTCTACCCTCGGCCTTGCTTTCAAGGAACTATGCACCCTGCACCCCTCCATCTCTTTGTTTGGCAACACTCCCCAAGACTGTATCATTAACTGTATAAGTCTTGCCCTGGTTTGCCTCACTAAATGTGAGATGTTGCGTTTTATCTAAATTAAATTAACTCCACCTGCTACTCCTCAGCCCATCTGATCAAGGTCCTGTTGCACTCAGATTAGCTTCCTCACTGTTCACTACACTCTCTCTATTTTTGTCTTCTGCAAACTTACTAACCATTCCTCCTGTGTTCACATCCAAATTATTTATGTAAGAATGACAAAAAGCAGTGAACCCAGCACCAGTCCTTTTGGCGCATCACTGGTCATAGGCCTACAGTCTGAAAAGCAACTCTCTACCACCACCTGCTGTCTCCTACCTTCAAGCCAATTTTGTGTCCAATTGGCTAGCTCCCTCTGGATCCCATGTGACCTAACTTTACTAACCAGTCTACTGAGCGGAGCTTTGTCAAACGCTTTGCGGAAGTCCATGTAGGCAAAATCTACCGCTCTGCCTTCATCAATCGTCTTTTGAGGTTTTTTTTTGAAGTAGTGTCAATCAAGTTTGTGTGGGAAGTTGTCTCACTAAGCCATGTTGACTATTCCTTTACCTTATCCCTAATCAGTCCTTGCCTTCCCAAGTGCATGTAAATCCTGTCCCTCAGAATCCCCTCCAACAAATTACCCTCTTACATAAGGCTCACTGTCTTTAGTTCCATGTGTTTTCCCTACAGTCTTCAATAACTGGGAAGAAATTTTACCTTTTGAAGGCAACTGAGTTCAAAAGAGGAATTGGAGTAGGTTATTTATGCCCTTGCACTAGATGCACCATACAGTAGAATTCTCCTCCACTTCTGTCTCATCTCCAATTTCTTGTCTTATTCCCACGTCACCTTTGATTTCTTAAACAGGCGAGCTCAGGTTTCTGATGATATAGACTGTATTTGGACCTTGGGAGAAACCAGTTTTAAGTAGAGTTAAATTACAAGGACAGGTTGTAAAGACCAAGCTGAGATTCCCTTTAATACCGAAGATTAAGGAGTTAGTAATTGATGTATTTATGATGATGAATAAATGTTTGGTAGAGTGGATAGAGAGAAACTATTTTCTTTAGTGGGAGTGTCCAGTACAAGGGGATATAAGTTAGGCCATTCAAAGATAAGTCGGGAAACCCTTTCTTATAAGGAAGATAGAAATGTGGAAATTCTTCTCCAGAGCAGCTGTTGCAGCTGAGAATCAATTTTATGAACAAAGGTTATAAGCTTCCCTAAAACCAATTTTTCAAAGGGTAACGGAATCCAAATTAATAATTGAATTAGTTCAGCCATGATTTGAGGGGGGAGGGGTTGTATAACCATCGCCTGGTTTCTTGTGTGCCCATAAATCATTTCAATTTTGTTAAGTGTGTGTGTCTCGCTCTCTCGCTCTGTCTCTCTTTAGCACTAGCAAGCTACAATTTTGTGTCCAGACTTGTAAACACTGCAGTAAGCAGAAGAAAAATGAGAAGTTTTAAGTTTCATTACTTTTTACCGAGAGTTTTTATTTGAAGAAAAGAGTTGTTGGCAGGAATTCAATAAACGAGGCCATACACTGGGGATAATCAAGCCACTTGTGGTCTCACTGCTGAGGAAATTTGAATCCAGTTCTACACCGTGAATTTTATGCATTAAGTTTTCAACTCCTGGTAGGGATGAGCGCAAGAAACAGAACAAACTTTGTGTTTATACAGCATTTTTCACAATCTAATGATGTGTCAAATCACTTTGCAGCGCATGGAGTTTAGTTATTGTTGGAATGTAGGAAATGTGACAGCAGACAGGAGCACAATAAGCTCCACCAAACAGCAATGAAGTCATAATAGCCAAGTCTTTAGTGATGCTAATTTGAGGGACAACTTTTAGCCAGGACACTGAAGCGAACTCTCCTAATCATCTAATAGTGTCATGGCATATTTTGCATTCAAAAATGGCAGACAGACCCTTCGTTTAATGGTATAAAAGATGACACCTCCCAACAGCGCAGCATTTCCTTGGTGCTGCATTGAGTGCATCAACCCCATGTGTATGTTTTGGAGCCCACAATATTGATACAGAGGGTTATCCACTAACTCATGGTCAATACAGTAAGTTCTAACTGTTCTCACTATGCCTGTGCTTTTTTGTTATCTATGCCTTTACATTTCAACACATTAATTCAGGGTGCAATGTTTTATCCTTAACCCAAACAAAGACACCTGGGAACAAATTCTACCATTCTGGTGCACAGTTTCTGGACTCTTTTGGGAAGTGTTATGTTCAGTTTATTTTAATTGGGCCTTGGCTGTTCTGATGGAATAAAACACCCAGATGGTGCAGGAAGTGAATTTTTAATCTTTGATAGTTTACACTCTGTTTCCTGTCCAGAGTAACAGCAGCGATATTACAAGTGAGTGAGATCAAATGGGAAGTTATATTGTGGTGAAAATGGGAAGGTTGAATTAGAAGATAAACCGAGAAAAGCAGCAGGGTTAAACTGAACTCCTTTAAGGAGAGGTTAATTTTGTGCATTTTCTTTACCTTGTGACTAATATCTTGTGGATTTAAGAATGGTTGCGTTCAATTTAATTTACTCCAAGGGCAGATTTATTCAGCTGCCAAATTCCATAATTCCTTTCTCTTCTGCACCATCTGGAAATATCTGCAAGGTCTTGAGGATAAGTGTGGGAAAGAAAATACAATCGCAGACACAGAATCTAAGATGATTTTCTTTAAGTTGGTGTTTAAGCAGTTATTGAAACCTATATAATTTGTGACAGTGAATCATTTTGTTTTCATAAAGGGTCTTGTTCCACATTGCAGAACTCAATTAATATTGTGCTATTTGTATATTGCTTCTATGGGGTACAAGTTGGATAATCCTACTAAAGCATGCACCAAATCACCATTTGATGTTAACTTTACCGATCTTGAAATGTTTGCATATACGTTTTACTGCAACTTCCTTTTTCAATAATACACTCCAGTTCTCCTAATTGCACTTAAGTCCCGTTTAAGATGTTGTGCAGTAGACTCAAAGGCAGTGCACATCATTTTAAGGGAAAGCATATCATAGCTGTTTTTATTTTCTCAAGGGCCTTTATTTCTCAAGTTGAAAATAATGGGGAGCCAATGTGAATGAGACAAAATTGCAGATGATTATAATGCAGAAAAAAAAACCTGGAATCTTTTTGCAAGCTGTAGTTCTGCTCTGTGCTACAATCCTCAGGTCACTTTTTATGAAGCAGTGACTAGGGTTTACTTAACAAGGTTACAAGGCTCATTTTGCCTGCTCGCCTCCCTTCTAATGTTAGGCAGGCACTATAAGGACCCTTTTACTTCTAAGCAGTAATAGCCAGGCTCAGCAATAAGTTCAGTGTGTGGAAGGTCCAAAGGATGAGCTGAATGTGTACTTGTTTTAAAATTTGACTTCAACCTATCATTCTGGAAAGGATTTTGCATCACTTTGGCTTTTAGTATAAGGAGTTGGATCTGGATCTCAGTTTTTGTTAAGACAAAAACCTAAAATGTTTAAACACAACTGGTAAGGCAGCATCTGTGGTGAAAGAAGCCAAGATACAAAGCCAGTTTTAGTAGGCTCAAGCACACTGACTGACAGAAATTTAAAATTGGAACTTAAGTATCCAATTGATAATTGCTCCATAAAACTGTGAAGACAACTGCTTTTAATTAACTTACAGGCCTTTGTTAAATGAAGGGGTAGAAAATGAATTTTCATTCCTCCTTGCCTTCACTTGCTTAAAACCTATTGCAAGTAACCTTTCCTGATTCTGATGAAAGGTCAGAGACCTGTTTGGATTAATGACATTTAGCCCTCCACTGATACTGTCAGACATCCTGAGTACTTTCAACATGTTGTCTGGTTTGATGTTGAAGGAAAAGGCAGATTAAGATGGGGTAATCACTTTCTTCAACCCCTGTTAAAATGATGGAAAGCACCTTGGAGGGAAATTAAATCTACATGAAGCTCAGCATCTTCCTTTACTGTTGCCTGACTTATCTTCACAGAATCCCAGAGTTGTTACAGTGCAGAAGGCAGCCATTCAGGCTAGTGTGTCTGCACAAGCTGTCTAAGCGTTTTGACTAGGTACCAATCTGCTGTTTTTTTTCCCCCTAAAACGCTGCATGTTTGAATATTATTTCAAAAGAAACAAAGCCCTCTTGAATGCCTCAATTGAATCTGCCTCCATCATACTTCCAGTCTATTGCCACCTATCTGCTTCACCCTCCATCTGACCTACCACCCCCAGCTGCACCTACCTATCGCATTTCCCCCACCCCTTGCCACAACCCCATCCTATTTATTTCTCAGCCCCTTTGCTCCCGCCACTATCCCTGATGAAGGGCTTCTGCTTGAAACGTCGACACTCCTGCTCCTCGGAAGCTGCCTGACCTGCTGTGCTTTTTCCAATACCACACTTTTTGACTCTGATCACCAGTATCTGCAGTCCTCACTTTTTCTCCCAATCTATTCCAGACCCCAACTACATGCTGCATGAATAAATATCTTCTCTCATTGCATTTTCTTTTCTCTTGTAAAATAGTTTTTATTTCTGAAACTCTCTCCCTTCTGGTTCTCAAACTGTTTAATTATGAACAGTTTATCCCTATTTGTACAGACCCCTAACAATGCTGAAAAGTTCTACCAAATTTCCTCCTTGCCTTCCATCCAAAACGACATTCCCAACTTCTCCAGTCTATTCTCATAACTGGAGGGTCTCATCCTTGGAACCATTCTTGTAAATCTCTTTTGTACTGTGTCCAATGTATTTACATCCTTTCTGTAGTGTAGCATCCACAACTGTTCACAGTACTCCAGCTGAAGTCCTATATAGTTTGAGCATAGACACTTAGAGTCATAGAGATGTACAGCACAGAAACAGTCCCTTCAGTCCAACCCGTCCATGCCGAACAGATATCCCAACTCAATCTAGTCCCACCTGCCAGCACCCGGCAAATACTTTTTTTCTTCAAATGGCGCTCTCTGCTTATCCTGTTACGCTTTAATGACTCACATCACCACAGATACGGTTTCTGTAAACTGCTGACTTTGAGAAGTTGTCAATGGTATTCCATCGATCAGTCTTTTTTTTAAATTCAATTTCAAATCTCCACTATTCACAACCACTGCATCACATTTCTGGTGGAGAATTTAAAGCATTACTGAAGACTGAAGCCAGTGGATGCCTGCCAGACCTCAGTCCAAAATCAGCTGGAAGCCTCACTGACCCCTCCACTTATCAGGAGAGCCCATTGAGTGAGCACTCTGGCACAAAATCCAATCAGCTTTCTTCCAAGATCACTTCCCTCTGAAACCGATGATGTGGAGGAGCCCATGTTGGACTGGGGTGGGCAAAGTTTTTTTAAAATCAGACAACACCAGGTTATTGCCCCAAACTGAGGGTGATATGGGCAATGGCACTGAATAAAGTTTGCCACTGAATGCCACCCTAAAGGTGCTAACTTCCCTTAGCTCCCACTCCCTATTACACAGGCATCATGATTTCACCACCCACCTCCACCCCACTCCCATTGGCGCAATGGCAGCTGGCCTCTGACTGGGTGTCGGAGTTAAAAATCTCACAACACCAATAGGTTTATTTGGAAGCACTTTCGGAGCACTGCTCCTTTATCAGGTAGCTGTGGAGCAGGACTATAAGACGTAGAATTTATAGTAAAAGGTTAAAGTGTCATGCAATGATATATTGAACAATCCTAGATTGCTGTTAAAACTGCAGGCAGTCAATCCATGTAACATTTTGTAAATTCCACTTTGGAAGTCGAACCAGTCTGACTCCAGATTGGGATACAGACAGACTCTAACCTCACACTTTTTTAAAGCATTGTCTGAGCCGAGATAGAGTCGTACACCACAGAAACCACCCTTTCGATCCAACTTGTCCAGATGTCCCAACACAATCCAGTCTCACCTGCCTCCACCTAGCCAATATCCCTCCAAACCCTTCATATACCCATCCAGATGCCTTTTAAATGTTGTAATTGTACCAGCCTCCATCACTTCCTCTGGCAGCTCATTCCATACACTCCTCATCTCCGCATGGAAAAGTTTCCCCTTAAGTCCCTTTTTGTATCTTTTCTCCTTCACCGTAAACCTATGCCCTCTAGTTCTGGACTCCCACACCCCCGGGAAAAGACTTTGGCAATTTATCCTATCCATGCCTTAGCGAGTTTTGAAAAGATTTGTAGCTCAGGTTGAGGTTTTGGATGTAGGTTTGCTCGCTGAGCTGAAAGGTTCATTTCCAGACGTTTCGTTACCCTACTTGGTAACATCTTCAGTGGGCCTCAGGCGAAGCAATGCTGCCAATTCCTGCTTTCTATTTATATGTTTGGGTTTCTTTGGGTTGGTGATGTCACTTCCTGTTCCTTTTCTCAGGGTGTGGTTATCCATGCCCCTCATGATTTAATAAACCTCTATAAGGTCACCCCTCAACCTCTGATACTCCAGGGAAAACAGTCCCAGAATATTCAACCTTTCCCTATAGCTCAAATCCTCAAACCCTCACAACATTGTTGCAAATCTTTTCTGAGCCCTTTCAAGTTTCACAGCAGCTTTCCGATAGGAAGGAGACCAGAATTGCACGCAGTATTCCAATAGTGGCCTAGCCAATGTACTGTACAGCTGCAACATGACATCCCAACTCCTGTACTCCATCTTCTGACCAATAAAGGAAAGCATACCAAACGCCTTCTTCACTATCCTTTGTACCTGTGACTCTACTTTGAAGGAACTATGAACCTGCACTCCAAGGTTGCTTTGTTCAGCAACACTCCCTACGACCTTACCATTAAGTGTGGAAGTCCAGCTAAGATTTGCTTTCCCAAAATGCAGCACCTTGCGTTTATCTAAATTAAACTCCATCTGCCACTCCTCAGCCCATTAGCCCATCTGATCAAGATCCTGTTGTAATCTGAGGTAACCTTTGCTGTCTGCTACACCTCCAATTAAAGTGTAATCTGCAAACTTACTAACTGTACCTCTTATGTTCATATCCAAATTATTTATATAAATCATGAAAAGTTCTGGATCCTTGTGGCAATCCACTGGTCACAGGCCTCCAGTCTGAAAAACAGCCCTATACCACCGCCCTGTGTCTTCTACCTTCAAGCCAGTTCTGTATCCAAATGGCTAGTTCTCCCTGTGTATTCTGTGAGCTCTAACCTTGCTAACCAGTCTTCCATGGGGAACCTTATTGAACTTACTGAAGTCCATATAAGTCACAGCCTCCTGTCTGCCCTCATCAATCATCTTTGTTACTTCTTCAAAAAACTCAATCAAGTTTGTGAAATTTGATTTCCCATGCACAATGCCATGTTGACTATCCCTAATCAGTCCTTGCCTTTCCAAATACATGTACATCCTGTCCCTCAGGGTTCCCTCCAACAACTTGCCCACCACTGACGTCAGGCTCACCGGTCTATAGTTTCCTGCTTGCCCTTACCACCCTTCTTAAACAGTAGCACCACATTAGCCAATCTCCAGTCTTCTGTGACTATCGATGACACAAATATCTCAGCAAGGGGCCCCGCAATCACTTCTCTAGCTTCCCACAGAGTTCTCGGGTACACCTGATCAGGTCCTGGGGATTTATCCACTTTGATGCATTTCAAGACATCCAGCACTTCCTCCTCTCTAATATGGACATTTTTCAAGATGTCACCATCTATTTCCTACATTCTAGACCTTCCATGTCCTTTTCCACAGTAAACACTGATGCAAAATACTCAGTATCTGCCCCATCTCCTGTGCCTTGCTGATTGATCTTTGAGGAGCCCTATTCTCTCCCTAGTTACCCTTTTGTCTTTAATGTATTGTAAAAACCCTTTGGATTCTCCTTAACTTTATTTGCCAAAACTATCTCATGTCCCCTTTTTGCCCTCCTGATTTCCCTCTTAAATATACTCCTACTTTCTTTATACTCTTCTAAGGATTCACTCGATCTATCTTGTCTGTATCTGACATATGCTTCCTTCTTTTTCTTAACCAAACCCTCAATTTCTTTAGTCATTCAGGATTCCCTATACCTACCAGCCTTTCCTTTCACCCTAACAGGAATATACTTTCTCTGGATTCTCGTTATCTCGTTTCTGACTGCTTCCCATTTTCTAAACGTCCCTTTACCTGCGCCCAATTAACCTTTGAAAGTTCTTGCCTAATACCATCAAAATTAGCCTTTCTCCAATTTAGAACTTTTAACTTTTAGATCTGGTCTATCCTTTTCCATCCTTTTCATTTTAAACCTAATAGAATTATGGTCGCTGGTGCCAAAGTGCTCCCCCACTGACCTTTCAGTCCCCTGTCCTGCCTTAATTCCCAAGATTAGGTCAAATTTTGCAATTTTCTTGTATGCACTTAACAAATTCCTCTCCGTCTAAAACCTTAACACTTAGGCAGTCCCAGTCTGTGTTTGGAAAATTAAAATCCCCTACCATGGGGCGGCACTGTGCTTAGCACTGCTGCCTCGCAGCGCCAGAGACCCACGTTCAATTCGCGCCTTGGGCAACTGTCTGTGTGGGTTTCCTCTGGGTGCTCCGGTTTCCTCCCACAGTCCAAAGATGTACAGGTTAGGTGAATTGGCCATGCTAGCTTGCCCATAGTGTTAGGTGAAGGGGTAAATGTAGGGGAATGGGTCTGGGTGAGTTGCTTTTCGGAGGGTCGGTGTGGACTTGTTGGGCTGAAGGGCCTGTTTCCACACTGTAAGTAAGTAATCTATAACTATCCTATTATTCTTACAGATAACTGAGATCTCCTTTTCAATTTCTTTCTCAATTTCCTGCTGATTATTGGGGTTTTGTTTTAATACAATCCCATCACGGTGATCATTCCTTTCTTATTTCTCAGTTCCACTCAAATAACTTCCCTGAATGTATTTCTGGGAATATCCTCCCTCCGCATAGCTGTAATGCTATCCCTTATTAAAAACACCACTACCCTTGCCTCCCTGTCTATCCTTCCTGTAGCGTTTGTATCCTGGAACATTTAAGCTGCCAGTCCTGTCCATCCCTGAGCCATGTTTCTGTAATTGCTATAATATCCCAGTCCCATGTTCCTAACCATGCCCTGAGTTCATCTGCCTTCCCTGTTAGGCCTCTTGCATTGAAATAAATGCAGTTTAATTTATCAGTCCTACCTTTATCTCTGCTTTGTTCCTGCCTGCCCTGACTGTACACACTTAATTTGCACATTAGTGAACCAAAACCTGCAACCCATTCTAAAAGATCAAAGACTTATTGAACAATCCTAGATTGTTGTTATGTCACAGTATGACACTGTAATCTTTTGCTATAAATTCTGTCCGTTATGGTCCTATTCCACAACTACCTGATGAAGGAGCAGTGCTCAAAGCTAGTGCTTCCAAATAAACCTATTGGACTATAACATGGTGTTGTGAGATTTTTAACTCTGACACCCAGAGGCCAGCTGTCATTGCGCCACAATTCCTTTGGGGGTGGGTGGTGAAATCATGAAGTCTGGGTCACAGGGAGTGGGAGCTAAGGGAAGTTGGCACCTGGGGTGGCATTCAATGACTAATGCCCTGCCCCTCATTCAGTGCCATTGCCAGTATCACCCTCTGTTTGGTGGAGGCACTGGAGTTTGTGCCAATCAGGTAGGCTGGCCATCTGGCCTTTACTAGTTGCAAGAGCTGCTAGTTTTATTGACTGCAGGAGTCCAAGTTGGTTGGCCACCTGAGGGCATTATTGGCGGCAGGACGGGAAGTCCATTGCACTTAAGATTTGCTTCCTGTGGTGACAGGAAGGCTGTGGAGATCTTTCCAATGCTAATATGAACCTTCTGTCAGTCCCCTGACACTTATTCTTTATTTGGTGGGGAAGGGTCTACCCAACAAGAAGCCAATCCATTCCAATGAAGATTGCATTTCTTAAAACTTCCACTGAAGAGCTGTGGAGGGAATGGCTAGGGATAAAAATTTGTATAACCAATATACAGGACCAGTTTTCTGATGGCAAGGTGGAGGTCAGTTACCAATTTAATGCTTCAGAAAAGATAGCCCTTTTTTTTTTTGGAATTGTATGGCACTGGGTCCGAGAGGGAATTGTTGGTTTGGAAACTAAAACCTGATGAGAGCTGGGTGAGGCTTCAGTTATAAGGTAAAAACAATGACTGCAGATGCTGAAAATCAAATACTGGATTAGTGGTGCTGGAAGAGCACAGCAGTTCAGGCAGCATCCAACGAGCAGCGAAATCAACGTTTCAGGCAAAAGCCCTTCATCAGGAATAAAGGCAGTTCAGTTATATCCTGTAGGGTTGGGTTAATGGTTTGCTTTTATTGTGGCTGCAGTCCATGTCAGAGTCATAGATGTACAGCATGGAAACAGACCCTTCGGTCCAACCTGTCCATGCTGACAAGATATTCCGATCCAATCTAGTCCCACCTGCCAGCACCTGGCCCATATTTCCCCAAACCCTCCCTATTCATATACCTATCCAGCTGCCTTTTTAAATGTTGCAATTGTACTAGCTTCCACCACTTAATGCAATTTGTTAACTTTAGCTTGATTTGTCAGGCTTTAACGTTAAAGCAGATAATTGGCAGGTTTGTTTATGTTGTTAAACACGCAAGCTAACTTGGATAGCTTCAGCTTCAACTAACTTTCTAAAGTAGACCGGCAGGAGGCTGAAAGAACACAGCAGGCCAGGCAGCGTCAGGAGGTGGAGTGGTCGATGTTTCAGGTGTAACCCTTCCACCTAACCTTCTCTGGTTTGGTGAACCTTCTGTAGCTGAGTAGCTTGGCGTAATGTGACTCCAAACCCAACTTTGAAAAGGTACTGTGTGTGTGTGTGTGTGTGTGTGTGTGTGTGTGTGTGTATACATAATTCATAATGTTGTGGACTTTAATCTGTTACGGCTAGGGCATATTTTTGTTCTTGAATGCATTTCATGTACAAGTGCGCTCTGAGCAGAGTGTTAACCAATTAGCTGCATGTTTTTGATTGTCTTGCAATTGGAATGGTGGGATTGCTTTAATAAAGTATAATTCGAATGGCAGTAACTGGTTTAGTAGGAATTGGTCATTCTCCCTCCTGTAATGGGTGAATTTTCATAACACGTCCTATTTCAAGTTGTCTCATGACGCAGTGCAGTCTAGACACAGTGGGACTTGTCTTTCTTCGATAACTTATAACTAATTCCTCCCACTTAAAAACTCAACCGTTGCATTCTTTTTAGCACAAATGCATTGTTTTGTTTCTTTGACCAAATTGCATTTTTATTGAAATTGAAACTTAATCTTAACTGCATCCAGCTGATGATTTTGTGTTGTTCAACTCTCTCACGGGCTTCAGTGTCATGGTCAGCTTTTGGCCTTTGGCAGCAGACCAGAAGGCTAAAGAATAGTACAGTGTATCAAAGAATGTGGTAAATCTAGGTTAGCTCCAACAGGTTGAAGAGAATACGTTTGTGTCTCTCTGCTGTGATAAAGTGCTTGTCTGTCGGTGAATCTGTTGTTCTGTTTATTTCACTGTGCTTAGTGAATAAGGTATATAATCTGCTGTCCTGTTGACATATATTTTGTAATATTATTTGAAGTTAATTACTTCTTTGCTTGCTAAAATAAAAGTTCAAACTCTATAATGACTTTCATAAAGTTCAGGATGTGCTGAAAATCTTTGCAGCTAATTGCATTGAAATGCAGGACAGACTTGTCCATGCTAGATGGGTGGAGAAAGTGAGGATTGCAGATGCTGGAGATCAGAGTCGAGAGTGACATGTTGGAAAAGCACAGCCACTCAAGCTGTGCAGGACAGTCGATGTTTCAGGCATAACCCCTTCTTCAGGGATCCCCATCATCATAAATGGGTATGAAAAAGCATGAAGGGCCTCTGTGGTAATGTGTCGTGAATCCTCCCAACCAGAACTCAGTTTGGGCAGAGATGGGAAGGTATAAGGGATAAGGTGCACCTTCACCTTGCCTAATAAAATGCCATTCCTATCTCACTACATCCAACATTGAAAGATCTTGCCCATACTCTCTATTATGTCAGAAGTATGGAAAGTTGGCACATTGCAAGCTCCCACAGACAACAATGCGACTGTAACCAAATACTCCAATCCAGAAGAGTTGGTGGAAGGATAAATATTGACCCCAAGATCATTCCGATAATGCGATGGGATATTTTTCTCTTCACCTGGGCTCAGAGGAGAGTGGTGTGTTTAGATGGAACCTTGTAATAATAGCTAAATACTACCTCACTGTCTGCTGACATGACATGATCCAGTTTCTGAAGTACTTCAACGTAGTGCCTTTTTGTCTCAAGGGCAGAACTAATTTTTCTTCTTTTAAATATGGATTTTATCCTAGATTCTTCTGATATGTAACTGGAGAAAAGCGCTGATATAGCCTTTGCACGGTGATGCTTAAACCGAAGATTTGCTGCCAGTACAATTAGTGGGCAGTCAGATGTTGTAGATTATTCTAATGACATAAATAACTTTCACTGCTTGGTGCTCGTAAATAAACAAGAGCAGGGTATGAGATTTTAAGTATTGCTTTCTGTAACTAGAAGGAAAAGGACCTTGCTGGGTAAGCATTTACTACCAATCCCTCCTTGCTTTTAAGGTAACAATGAGCCATTGCCCTTAACTACTGAAATTTGAGTGATGCCCAGCAAACCCGCAGAACTGCAAGGAGTAGAGTTTCAGAATGTTGACCCAGTGACAATGAAGGAGTGGCGATACAATTCCATGTCAGGATGTTGTGTGGTTTGGAGGGGAATTTTTGGGTGCAGATGTAGGTGGGTAAATGTGGATTTGGATGGCGTGATCTACAAAGCCAAAGTGAGTTCCTGCTTCTGTGTGGCACATGTTGTGTCAGTGGTGGATGGAGTGCGAATCGAGCAGAAAGTTCCGACTTGTGCCTTCTGGATGTTGGACAGATTTTGGCGAAGTGACTTTCTCCCCATTTAATGGCGAGAGAGACACTGTTCAAATGCAAGGTTGTCAATCTAAAACATTACCTTTTTGATTTTCTCTTAACAGAGATTGTCCGACTCAGGTATTTCGAGCATTTTGTGTTTTCATTTCAGATTTCGGGCATCTGCAGTATTTTGCTCTTGAATGAGTTGAAAATTGGATCCCTGTAAAAGCTGAAGTAATTTTGAATGCAATTAGATAAGGAAAAGTCTCCAGTAGTGGGGCACTTAGAATTCCATCTGAAGAAATTGGTCACTTATTCCTTTGAAGCCATCTCTCTATGACACGGACTGCCATTTACTGAAAATTACTTCTCTTTAAAGATTTATTACAGTAGCTAAAAGGTTTTGAATGATTTGTGCTGTCCAGGATGAAGTTTGAGCAGGAATGAAAAACTTCTGTTAGTGAATGCTTATAACATTCAAACCAGGCACAGATTGGTGTGCTGTTGCATCTCCTGCATAGGTGCAATGTTTGATTGTGAAGAGACAGTGAGGTCTGCAGATACTGGAGACCAGAGTTGAGAGTGTGTTGCTGGAAAAGCACAGCAGCTCGGGCAGCATCCAAGGAGCAGGAAAATCGACATTTCGGGCAGGAGCCCTTCATGTTTGATTGTTTGATTATCCTTAGTCACCCAAGTATTTTTATAGAGAGAGGTTCGGAGCAAAATAAAATGTCAGAACCTCAAATTATTATTGTGTAAGCTCTATTTTAACACCGTGCTAATTCTGTTATAATTGTCTATGCTTTGCCCTTCTCGCGAAAGCCAATTTGCTTGGGAGCCATAAACAATGGAAGAGAAGGAAGTTTGTGCAGTGATTCCTTGCTGACTATTCCAGGATATGCACTAGTGTAGGATGGAGCATTCTCTTGTAGATTTGACCCAACGTTTGAATTCTTTGGTCTGCCTTATTAGAAAGGCAGGAAGAACAGCAAGGTTGCTAATTGGGAATAAAGACAGAGGATCCAGGCCATCACAAATGGCAGGACAGATCAAGGAGTATTAACTAGTGCAGTGTGACAGCAAATTAGCTTTGCCGATTTAACTGCAAACCCTTTGACAACCTGAAAGTGAGGTAGAGAAAGTTCAGGTCAAAGAATCTTTTCTGAGCATGTTCGATTCAACAGTGAGGCAACTGGAAGTCCCATTGAAAAGGAATGATCTGATTTACTGTTGGGTCCAGTTCTCAAAGGCATTTTGTTTTAGCTAGCCAGCAGTTTTATTTTCACTTGATGATTTCATCCAATTAGTTAATGGGCTCTGTCATTCTAATAAAAATGCACAAACAATGAAATCTGGCATCAATTTACTTTTTTAAAAGCTTTTTGTTTTGTGTATTTGCAAATAGAGTAGAAGTCACTAAAGTTTAATGTAAGCAATGAAACAGCATTAGAAAAGGATAATACCATTAGAGGAATGCATCTCAAGATCTAATGATTTCTGTATGAGCTAGGAGCAGGTTAGGCCATTTAGCTCCTCAAGTCAGCTGTACTGTTTATTAAGACGATTTTTCAATTTATCCTCTAGGACCTCTAGATATTTCTGCCTCTGTGAATATTCAAAGCTCTGTAATTTTTCTGTACTTAGAAAGAATTCTTTTTATAATTCTCCCTGTTAAAATGAGTAACTTCACATTTTCCCCACTTATTACTCAATTTTCCTGAATTTCACCCACTCCTTCAATCTATCTTTGTATTTTTGCAGTCTCTTTATGCCTTGATAATTTACTTTCCTCCCTATTTTCATATCATTATCAAATTTGGCAACCATACCTTTTTTAGTCAATTATATAAAATGTAAGCAGTTAAGATCCTAACACTAATCCCTGGGACATATGACAAGTATATACTATCCAGGCCAATATTCTATCTTCTATACTGTAAGATTTTATTTTCCATAATAGCTTTTGTGACAATTTATCAAATGCATTCTGTATTTCGATGTACAATGGATCCTCCAGTTCCCCTTTACCTTCAGCATTTGTTTCTTTCTCAAAGAATTCCAGCTTATCAGTTAAAGAGGAGTTTTGTGAGAAGAAAATACCTTTGATGCTGCCTGATTATCTTGAACTGATCCAAGTGCCCTCCTACAACCTCTTGAATAATAGCTTCTAATATTTTCCACATGGCAGATGTTAAACCAACTGACCTGTAATTTCCTTCTTGCTATCTTTGTCCTTCCGTTATCATTTGTAATCTTCTGATGTAATGGGACCTTCCCTGAATCTATTACATTAAAAACAACTCACCAATTATCTTTTGTGACTCCTTGTAAGATCTTGGGATGAAATCCATCAGGACCTAGGCACTTGTTAGCCTGCAACTCCAATCGTTTACTCCGACCACTTCTCTCCTTATTGCGATTTATGCCTATTTCCTCCCTCCCTTCTATTTCCTGATTTTATCACTGCTTCTCAGATATTACTTACATCCGCCGTGGTGAAAACTTATTTGTATCGAAGTACCTGTTCAATTCATCTGTCACTTTGTTTTCCATTATCAGTTATCCAGACTTGCTTTCTATAGATTAAACATTGAGTCATAGAGATGTACAGCATGGAAACAGTCCCTTCAGTCCAACCTGTCCACGCCGACCAGATATCCCAACCCAATCTAGTTCCACCTGTCAGCACCCGGCCCATATCCCTCCAAACCCTTCCTATTCATATATCCATCCAAATGCCTCTTAAATGTTACAATTTTACCAGCCTCCACCACATCCTCTGGCAGCTCATTCCATACGCTTACCACCCTCTGCATGAAAAAGTTGCCCCCATAGGTCTTTTTTTATATCTTTCCCCTCTCACCCTAAACCTATGCCCTCTAGTTCTGGACTCCATGTCCCAGGGAAAAGACTGTCTATTTATCCCATCCATACCCCTCATAATTTTGTAAACCTCTACAAGGTCACCCCTCAACCTCCGATGCTCCAGGGAAAACAGCCCCAGCCTGTTCAGCCTCTCCCTATAGTTCAAATCCTCTAACCCTGGCAAAATCCTTGTAAATCCTTTCTGAACCCTTTCAAGTTTCACAACATCTTTCCGATAGGAAGGAGACCAGAATTGTACACAATATTCCAACAGTGGCCTAACCAATGTCCTGTACAGCCGCAACATGACCTCCCAATGTCTGTACTCAATACTCTGACCAATAAAGGAAAGCATACCAAACGCCTTCTTCACTATCCTATCTACCTGCGACTCCACTTTCAAGGAGCTATGAACCTGCACTCCAAGGTCTCTTTGTTCAGCAACACTTCCTAGGACCTTACCATCAAGTATATAAGTCCTGCTAAGATTTGCTTTCCCAAAATGCAGCACCTTGCATTTATCTGAATTAAACTCCATCTGCCACTTCTCAGCCCGTTGGCCCATCAGGTCCAGATCCTGTTGTAATCTGTGGTAACCCTCTTTGCTGTCCACTACACCTCCAATTTTGGTGTCATCTGCAAACTTACTAACTGTACCTCTTATGCTCGCATCCAAATCATTGATGTAAATGACAAAAAGTAGAGGACCCAGCACCGATCCTTGTGGCACTCCACTGGTCACCGGCCTCCAGTCTGAAAAACAACTCTCCACTGCCACCCTCTGTCTTCTACCTTTCAGCCAGCTCTGTATCCAAATGGCTAGTTCTCCCTTTGCTAATCAGTCTCCCATGGGGAACCTTGTCGAACGCCTTACTGAAGTCCATATAGATCAAATCTACTGCTCTGCCCTCATCAATCCTCTTTGTTACTTCTTCAAAAAACTTCAATCAAGTTTGTGAGACATGATTTCCCACGCACAACGCCACATTGACTATCCTGAATCAGTCCTTGCCTTTTCAGATACATGTACGTTCTGTCCCTCCGGATTCCCTCCAACAACTTGCCCACCACTGAGGTCAGGCTCACCGGTCTATAGTTCCCTGGCTTGTCTTTGCCACCCTTCTTAAACAGTGGCACCACATTTGCCACCCTCCAGTCTTCCGGCACCTCACCTGTGACTATCGGTGATACAAATATCTCAGCAAGAGGCCCAGTAATCACTTCCCTAGCTTCCCACAAAGTTGTTGGGTACACCTGATCAGGTCCTGGGGATTTATCCACCTTTTAACCATTTCAAGACATCCAGCACTTCTCCCTCTGTAATCTGGGCATTTTGCAAGATGTCACCATCTATTTCCCTACAGTCTATATCTTCTATATCGTTTTCCACAGTAAATACTGATGTAAAATACTCATTTAGTATCTGCCATATTCTGTAAACTTTTAAGTATTTACAGAAATACTTTGTTTCTGATCTGTTTTTATATTTGACTAAATTTCTCTTGTACTCCATAGAGTCATAGAGATGTACAGCATGGAAATAGACCCTTCGGTCCAACCAGATGATAAAAAGATCAGCAAGGCGGCCTTTGTGTTGAGCCGCAGAAAATGGGGGGGATACTAAATTAGTATTTTGCATCAGTATTTACTGTGGAAAAGGATATGGAAGATATAGACTGTAGGGAAATAGATGGTGACATCTTGCAAAATGTTCATGTTACAGAGGAGGAAGTGCTAGATGTCTTGAAACTGGTAAAGGTGGATAAATCCCCAGGATCTGATCAGATGTACCGTGGAAAAAGTTCTTTGCTTTCTATAATTCTGTGCTGTCTTTGCACAATTTGTTTTGTTTTTAGTCTAACACTATTGTTAATATTTTTTAGTTAACATGGATGGTTATTCCATCCCTTTACACAGAATAGACAGAGTTTTTTGTAGTAGTTCCTTGTCTGCCTGTCACTCCATACTTGTTGATTTTATCCTTTAACCTAATTTGCCAATTCACTTTAGCTATCTCTGCTTGCTTAACTCAAGACCAAAAATGTCAAGCCATTCATCTCTGTCCAAACTGCATGTAATATTAAACCACATCATGGTTCCTCTTACCTAGGGCACTGCATTTTAAGACCATTCGTTAATTCTATCTTGTTGCATAACAGCATGTCTAGTATAATATGCTCTCTGGCTCCAAAGCTTCTGAGAAGCTATCACAGAGTCATTCTCTATATTCCTCATCTATGCTGCCTTTGCACCTAGGAAATTTTCAATTTGTGTAGATTAAAATCTCATGATTATCGTCTTGGCTTTCTGACAAGCGGCCATTATTTCTTCCATTATTCCCCACCCTATCATTGGGTTACTATTAGGGACCCTATACATAACTCTCTCTCAAATGGCTTCTTGCCTTTATCATTTCTCATCTCAACCCAAACAGATTCCAAATCCTGATTTTTGTAACTTAGGTTATGCCTTTCTATTGTGCTAATGCCATTATTGAATTTGCACAGCCAACCCTATACCATATTTTTAAGTAATACAAGAAGCTAGTTTAAAATGTCCTGTACCTTCAATATTCAGGTACCAATACCTTTATCCTGAAGCCCTGTCTCTCTAATGGCCCCCAGTTGTACTGATTTATTCCTATTTGCAGTCTCGGTTTTTCACATGCAGTTTTTAGTATTATCAGTTCATTCTTTTTGTAACCACTGCTCTGATCAGTTGATGTATTTAGATTTGTATCCCCCAACCCTTCATGTCAGTCTATTGTTCGTCATATTAATAACTTTCCCTCTTGTTTAATTGCTACTTTCTTTGATTTACCTTTTTTCTTCCCAAATTTGATTCCTTGCTGCCAGTATTTAGTTTAAAATGCTACCTACTTCCCTTATTCTGCGGCTCATGAGAACACATTGGCCCCAGTGCAGTTCAAGTGGAGACCATCCCAACAGTACAGTGCTGGATTAGTGGTGCTGGAAAAGCACCACAGTTCAGACAGTATCTGAGGAGCAGTAAAATCGACGATTTGGGCAAAAGCCCTTCATCAGGAATGTGGGCTTTTGCCCGAAACGTTGATTTTACTGCTTCTCGGATGCTGTCTGAACTGCTGTGCTTTTCCAGCACCACTAATCCAGCATCTGGTTTCCAGCATCTGCAGTCATTGTTTTTACCCAACAGTACAGTGTCCCATTTCTCCTTCACCCGGTCTTTGAACCACGCATTCATTTCTGTCTAATCTGATTGGCCAATGCCAACCAGAATGTGGCACAGGTAATGGTGCAGAGATTTATAACCATTTGAAGTTTTGCTTCTAAATTCGGTGCCAGGCTGCTTACATGGACTGCGCAGAGTCTTCTTTCACCTAGGCGAAAGTGAGGACTGCAGATGCTGGAGTTTAGAGTCAAGATTAGAGTGGTGCTGGAAAAGGACAGCAGGTCAGGTAGCATCTGAGGAGCAGGAAAATAGAAGTTTAGGACAAAAGCCCTTCATCAGGAATGAGGCTGGAACCCTCGGTGGGGGTGGGGGTGGGGTGGGGGGGGGGGGGGGGGAGGAGGAGGAGGAGGGGGAGAGAGAGATAAATGGGAGGGCAGTGGGGCTAGGGAGAAGGTAGCTGAGAGTGCAATAGGTGGATGGAGGAACCGGTAAAGGTGATAGGTCAGAGGAGGGTGGAGCAGTTAGGTGGGATAGGTCATGAGGTCAGTGCAAAGCTGGAATTTTGGACCTGAGGTAAGGTGGGGTGGGGGAAATGAGCAAACTGGTGAAGTCCACCTTGATGTCCTGGGGTTGAAGGGTTCCAAGGTGGAAGATGAGGCATTCCTCCTCTGGGCTTTCGGTGGTGGTGGAGGAGGCCCAAGGCCTGCATGACATCGGCAGAGTGGGAGGGGAGTTCGGCCACGGGATGGTGGTGTTGGTTGGTGTGGGTGTCCCAGAGATGTTCCCTTGCCATGTCTTTGTTCTCTATGTGGACCAAAGTTGGATCCTTCCTGTCCCACTGCAAACTGCTGTCCTGCCTTGAGCTGAAATCTGAATGCTGGTATTGTTAAGTAACTCTGCCACCTGGGCTCTTGCCCTTTGCGTCAGAAAGCAGTGTCAGTCCTTCTGTCTATTCCCTGAGAGTTATAGAGCGGCAGCGGCATGGAAATATGCCCGTTAACCCATCATAGCTGTGCTGGTTATCAAACATCTGTTTAATCTTAATCCCATTTTCCAGCCTTGTATGCTGTGGTGCTTCAAGTACTCATCAAAATAGTTCTTTAAATTTCTTGAAGGTTCATGCCTCTACCACCCTTTACAGGAAGTGAGTTCCAAATAGTCTCAACTCTCTCTAGCTGAAATAAACTTTTCCTCTAATCCTCTCTACTGCTCTGTAACTTTAGACTGTGTCCCCTGGTCATTCACCCTCTACTAATAGGGAAATGCTCCTTTCCATCTACCCTGGCTATGCCCTTCAGAACTTGTGAACACCTCAACCAGATTCCTGTCCTCAGCATCCTGTGCTGTGAGGAAAACAACCTAGCCTATCTAGTCTGTCTTCATAGTTGAATCTCTCCAGCAAAGGCTACAATCTGGTGGATCTTTGTCTGTATCTTTTCAAATGCAGTCACATCTTTCTCTCTACCCACTGTCTTGTATTATCAATGTGTTCCTTTTTTGCTCCCACCATTTGAATGGCTTCCTATCCCACAGTGCCATGGTCAGTTTCTCATCCACTCTGTAGCCCTCACTGTTTCGTCCAGTCAAGCTAAAAAAAATCGCAGACCTCCTTGGAGAATTGCTAAGGCTTCTGATTTCAGGGTTCCCTTACCTACCTTGGTTGCATTCAAGATCTCTGATTAATCCCAAAGACCTTCACTCTAAAAGGAGTGACTGTCTTCTGGTTAAAAAAACACTGCAGGTTGGCCAGAGGATTCAAGAACAGGAGTGTGTGCTGCAACTCATAGAAATCTATTAAATTTGACAGTAGATGTTGGAAGGATGTTTTCTGACTGGGAGTCAAGGTCAGGAGGCACAGTTTAAGGATAAAAGGGGTATGCCTTTTTGGACAAAGGTCAGAAATTTCTTCTCCTTCCCCCAAGGCTTTATACTATTTGTATCTCAGTCTACAGCTCAAACTCTGAGCCAAAGCTTCTTGAACTTCAAACACTCCGTGCAGAAGTGTTTGGCATCAAACCATCCTGCCATCCTTAATATTTTTGAATTAGCTACATATTTAATTAAATAGTTACATGGAAACACAAAATAAGAACAAGAGTAGGACTTTGGCCCTTTGAGCGTCCTTCGCCTTTCAATATGATCATGGCTGCTCATCTAAATGAGCAGTGGTTAGCACTGCTGCCTCACAGCGCCAGAGATTCGGGTTCAATTCCCATCTTGGGCAACTGTCTGTGTGGAGTTTGTACATTCTCCCTGTGTCTGCATATCCTCCGGGCTCTCTGGTTTCCTCCCATAGTCCAAAGAAAAATGTGCAGATTAGATGAACTGGCCATGCTAAATTGCCCGTAGTGTTAGGTGAAGGGGTAAATGTAAAAGAATGGGTCTGAGTGGGTATGCTTTTCGGAAGGTCGGTGTGGACCTGTTGGGCCGAAGGACCTGTTTCCACACTAAGTAATCTAAATCAATACCTTCTTCCCGATATGCTTTGATTCCTTTAGTCTTCGATCTATATCTATATCTTTCTGAAAGTCTTCAATGTTTTGGCCTCAACAGTTTCCTGTGACAGACAGCCTCATCACCCTCTGGGTGAAGAAATTTGTCCTCACCATCTTTCTCCTAAAAAGCCCTTTTATCTTGAGATTGTGACCCCTGGTTCTGAACTGCCAGGTCATCCTTCCTGCATCTATCCTGCTGGAATTTGATAGGTTTCTGAGTTGCCTCAAGACATTCCTGCTCCTGTACTTGAATCCTCTGGCTATGATTCACATTCTGCACTGCCTGCTGCACCTCCATACGTGCTTTGTGATGATCCATGAGGACACCCAGGTTTTGCGGCACCATTCCCTTTCTTCCCCAGTTTATTGCCATCCAGGTAACTGTTTATGCTACCAAAGTGGGTAACCTCACATTTATCATATTGTATCTGACATGTATTGTCCAGTGAGTTTTGAGAAGATTTGTAGCTCAGGTTGAGGTTCTGGATGTAGGTTAGCTCACTGAGCTGGAAGGTTCATTTCCAGACATTTCGTCACCCCACTAAGTAACATCTTCAGTGGGTCTCCAGGCAAAGCACTACGTGATTCCTGCTTTGTATTTATATGTTTGGGTTTCTTTGGGTTGGTGATGTCAGTTCCTATGATATCATTTCCTTTACACCACAGGCAATGACATCACCAACCCAAAGAAACCCAAACACAAATAGAAAGTAGGAACCATGTACAGTACTTCGCCTGGAGACCCACTGAAGATGTTACCTAGTAGGATGATGAAATGTCTGGAAATGAACCTTCCAGCTCAGTGAGCAAACCTATATCCATGTATTTGTCCACTTATTTGACCAAGTCACACAGAAGCTCCCATGTGTCCTCAGCGTATATCCTCCTTTCCAGCTTTGTGTCTTCTGCAAACACTAAGATATAACAAAATCTCCTCCGCTAAATCATTCATACATCGCTGGGTCCAAGCATTAATCTCTGTAGTATCCCACTGGTCACTGCCTGCCCCTTGCAAAGACCTGTTTATATCTACTGTTTCAAATCTGCCAACCAGTCCCCCATCTGTTAATTTTACATGCTAATCCCTTATATGTGGAACCTTATCGAAAGCCTTCTGAAAATTCAAGTAAACCACATCTACTGGCTCCACCCTTATTCACTTTACTAGTTGCATCCTCAAAAAAGAAATTCCAGCAGATTTGTTGAGCATAACTTTCCCTTTGTAAATCCACATCATTGTCACTGTTTTCCAAGTGATCTGCTATTATGTACATCCTATTATAATGGACTCTAGCATTTTTCCCATTACTGATATCAAGCTAATCAGTCTGTAACTTGGTTTTTATCTGTTTGTCTTGAATAGAGGGGTTACATCAGCTACAAATAAGCAGATAACAAGACTTTGTCCACAGGGAATTCATACATAAGCTGAAGCTGACCAAGTTACACGTTCCAAAGAGCTGACTTGTCACATCTTGAAAAAAGAAAAGTAAACAGCTGTTTGTTGGATGCAGTGTTGAACTCTCTCTTTTTCCTACACTGCTGGAGTGATACTGCAGCATTTTCACCAAGCACAAGCCGCCTCCTTTCTCTGAAATTACGTGACCGGATCTGCCAAGAGTTAAACATGACTTTTTTTTTTATATTTCAAAAATATACTTTATTCATAAATGATTTGATGGTCTGTACATTGGATCATGCCATACATATGTCCATATTTACAAACACAGATTCGACTTTATTCTTGTCCTTTACAATCCTGTGCATTTTTTCAATCTTGTATATATACATATATTTGGCTGGGGCATCAGCAGAGCCCAAAAAAACGTCTGTATGGGCCCCCTGTTCTTCTTTCGGCAGGCCGATCTTACACAGTGGTCTTTCCCCACCGCGCCTTGGCGGCAGCTGCCCCAAGCTTCAGCGCGTCCCTCAACACGTAGTCTTGGACCTTGGAATGTGCCAGTCTGCAACACTCGGTCGGGGTCAACTCCTTCAGCTGGAAGATCAACAGGTTTCGGACCGCCCAGAGAGCGTCCTTCACCGAGTTGATGATCCTCCAGGCGCAGTTAATGTTCGTCTCGGTGTGAGTCCCGGGGAACAGGCCGTAGAGCACGGAGTCCCGCGTCACGGCGCTGCTCGGGACGAACCTCGACAAGCACCACTGCATTCCTCTCCAGACTTCCTCTGCATAGGCACATTCCAGAAGGAGGTGTGTGACAGTCTCGTCCCCCCCGCAGCCACTTCGAGGGCAGCGTGCGGTGCGGCAGAGAGTCCGGGCGTGCATAAAGGATCTCACAGGCAGAGCCCTTCTCACCACCAGCCAAGCCACGTCTTGGTGCTTGTTGGAAAGTTCTGGCGATGAGGCATTCTGCCAAATGGCTTTGACAGTCTGCTCAGGGAACCGCTCGACAGGATCCGCCCTCTCCTTTTCCCGAAGGGTCTCAAGGACGCTACGTGCTGACCACTTCCTGATGGACTTGTGGTCAAAGGTGTTTTTCCTCATAAATTTCTCCACGAAGGACAGGTGATACGGAACGGTCCAACTACTCGGAGCGTTCCGCGGCAGCGAGGCCAGGCCCATCCTTCGCAACACCGGGGACAGGTAGAACCTCAGTACGTAGTGACACTTGGTGTTTGCGTACCGGGGATCCACGCACAGCTTGATGCAGCCACACACAAAGGTGGCCATCAGGGTGAGGGTGGCATTGGGCGTGTTTTTTCCCCCATTGCACCGGTCTTTGTACATAGAGTCTCTTCGGACCCGGTCCATCTTTGATCTCCAAATGAATTGGAAGATGGCCCAGGTGACTGCGGCGGCACAGGTCCTGGGGATAGGCCAGACCTGTGCCACATATAGCAATACTGAGAGTACCTCACACCTGATGACCAGGTTTTTTCCCGCGATGGAGAGCGACCGTTGCCCCCATCTGCCTAGTTTCTGTCTCATCTTCCTGATCCGCTCCTCCCAGGTCTTGGCGCACGCCCCAGCCCCCCCGAACCAAATACCCAGCACCTTCAGGTGGTCAGTCCTGACGGTGAAGGGGATAGAGGATTGGTCGGCCCAGTTCCCGAAGAGCATGGCCTCGCTCTTGCCTCGGTTTACCTTGGCCCCCGAGGCCCGTTCGAACTGGTCGCAGATGCACACGAGTCTGTGCACGGACAGCGGATCCGAGCAGAAAACAGCGACGTCATCCATGTACAGGGAGGCCTTAACCTGCAGGCCCCCGCTGCCAGGAATAGTCACCCCCCTCAGGCTCGCATCCTTCCTGATGGATTCGGCAAATGGCTCTATGCAACACACAAACAAGGCGGGTGAGAGGGGGCATCCCTGCCTGACTCCAGATCTTACAGGGAAGCTATCTGATTCCCACCCATTGATTGAGACTGCACTGACAATGTTGGTGTAGAGCAGTCTGATCCAATTTCCGATTCCCTCCCCAAAGCCCATTTTGGAGAGGACATCCCTCATATATGTATGCGATATCCTGTCAAAGGCTTTCTCCTGGTCCAGGCTGATGAGGCAGGTGTCCACCCCCCTGTCCTGCACGTAGGCGATCGTATCCCTGAGGAGTGCGAGACTCTCAGAGATCTTCCTGCCCGGTACAGCACAGGTTTGGTCCGGGTGGATCACCGATCCCAGAGCAGACCTGACCCGGTTGGCGATGACCTTTGACAGGATTTTGTAGTCTGCATTTAACAGTGAGATCGGTCTCCAATTTCTAATTTCCTCCCTCTCCCCCTTCCGCTTGTAGACGAGGGTGATGATGCCTTTCCTCATGGATTCACTCATGGTACCTGCCCGGAGCATACTGACATACACCTCCAGCAGGTCCTGGCCGATCAAGTCCCAAAGAGCGGAATAAACCTCGACCGGTAAGCCGTCGCTTCCGGGAGTTTTATTCTTTTCGAAGGACTCGAGGGCCTTGGTCAGTTCATCCAGAGATAGCGGCTGGTCCAGCCTCTCTCGTGTTCCGTCATCTAGGACCTCCGTGATAGAGGACAGGAACGACTGGGAGGCCGCGCTGTCGGTCGGCTTCGAGTCATACAGGCTGGCGTAGAAGGATTTGCTGATCCTCATGACGTCAGCCTGAGATGACGTTACCGAGCCATCTTCTTTCTTCAGGCTGCTGAGCACGGAGCTCTCTTTGTGCACCTTCTGGAAGAAGAAACGTGAGCACGTCTCGTCCTGCTCCACCGAGCGGACCCTGGACCGGAAGATTATCCTGGAGGCCTCCGAGGCAAAGAGCGAGGCTTGCTGGCCCTTCACCTCCTTGAGGTCCTCCGTGACATCCACCCCCATCGTCTGCAGCAGGAGCAGGTTCTGCATACTTTCCTGGAGCTGGGACAGTTTTCCCCGCCTCTCTCTCGCCTCCTGGACACCTTTGAGGATAAAGAACCTCTTGATGTTCCCTTTTACCGTTTCCCACCAGTCCGCTGGAGACTCAAAGAGGGGCTTCACGGTTCTCCAACCTGCGTAATCCCTCTTGAGCTCTTCGATGTTTCCCGGGGTCAACAGCTTAGTGTTCAGTTTCCACGTTCCCTTGCCCGCCCGCTGTTCGTCCTGTAGGTGACAGTCGGCCAGCAGGAGGCAGTGGTCAGAGAAGAACACCGGCTTGACGTCGGTGGATCTGACCGAGAGCGTTCGGGACACAAACAGGTAATCTATCCTTGAGCGGATAGACCCGTCTGCCCGTGACCAGGTGTATCTGCCAAGAGTTAAACATGACATCTAGTGCCAGATTCAATGTCAAACTGGCTAAGATACCTGACCTTGATCCTTCTCTCAGTATAACTATGTGCATACCTACTTTTTGGTTTTATTGAGTTTCATTCAAACACGTCATTCTCTTCAATTTTTCTTCTGTTGTGATATACACCTTGTTGTAGTGTGCTACAGATTTTAATGCTGACTAGTTCCAATTCATTCTTAGTGCATAGTCCCTTTACCAAAGGCATCATCAGAACTCATAATCAACATGTCCAATGCTAGTCCCTCTAGGAGTAATTATATTACCATATTGTGCTGGATAGCCTCCCACATTCTGACCACTCTAAAGCTTTGTTTATCCAAACTGTCCTGCACACATTCTAATTCACAGCAAATCCCATTGAGCCACCTGTGCTCACTGATATATATCGGCTCCTGCTCCAGTAACTAACCAGTTTGGATGGTCTCATCTTTTTAGGGAAACTGGAAGCATAGTCATAAAATCTTTTCGGCTTCTGTACCTTTCTGCAACCTTCCACTCCTCAAACTTTTAGTCTTGTATCGATTCCCACCTTTAATCTCCCCACCTGTCTATAACTTCTGCAGGCCAGGTTTGAACCCTGGAGTTCTTAGTCTTGAGCTCTGTGCTCCTTAAAAACCACCACTTTGTCAAATTTTGCAGTCGTCTGCAGGAAGTGCATCAAGAGGTTTGTGGATGAAAGAGAATTGGCAGGGTGGTATCTAGCTTGGAGCTGCCCCCACTCCTCGCTTTTAAAGGAGGCTATCGATGGATTGGTCAAGTGGGCAAATGGAATTCAATCCAGAATAGTGTGAGGTAATGTACTTGGGGAGGGCTAGCAAGGCAAGGGGGGTTAACTTATGCATAGCAGGTTCCTGGAAACTATTGAAGATCAGAAGGACCTTGGTTTGCATATCCATAGATCCCTAAAGGTAGCAGGGTAGATAGATCAGGTTAAGAAGGTATATGGGAAATTAGCCTTTATTAGCTGAGGTTTGAATATAAGAGCAAGAAGGTAATGCTGAGACTGTATAAAGCACTGATTTGGCCCCAACTGGAGTAATGCCTGTCATTTCAGTAACCATAGGTTGCGATTTCATCAGGGGCTGCTTAGGAGACATTTAAGTTTCTTCTCTGGCTGAAGGGTCTACACTGAGGAAATGATTGGATTAAGGGTTGTTTTGCTTTGAGTAGTGAAGGTTGGGGGGTCATAGTGGTGTGTGTATAAGACCGATATAGTAGGCATGGAGTAGATAGGAAGGTGCTTTTTCCATTAGTAGAAGTGTGACTGACCAGGGCGCATAGATTTATGGTAAGGGGTAGAAGACGAAGAAGAGAGTCGAAGAGATTTTTTTTTTCACTTGGGGTGGTGGCAGTCTGGAACTCCTGAATGAAAGGCTGGTTAAGTGAGAACACTTGAGCAGTATTTAGATTTTGTAACATTTAAGCAGTATCTACAGCACACTGACTGCAGCGGTTCAAAAATGCAGCTTGCCACCACCATGAGGGAAACGAAGGTTAGGCAATAAATAACAACATTTAAACAAATGATTTATTATGGCTTGTATTTATAAAATAATTAGTGAACAGTGCAATCTGTTGCCATGCTCCAGCGCCATTTTGAGTTACAGAAGGAAAAGCATAACTTAAAAAGAGCTCTTACCAACACCCCCCCCCCCCCCCCCCCACACCACCACACCCTGCTCTGGTGCCACCATTGCCTCAACTGTCAGGACCAACACACCAGGCCTGCCGTGCCATCACCAATGGAGCGGCTGCTCCCATCGATCATCCGGAGTACTCACTCAGGCCTACAGTTTCGCTGCAGCTGAAGCCTAAAGTCCCGATTCTGACACTGACTGTAGAAGTGGCCCTGCCTGTTACCGCCATCTTGAAAGCCAGTGCCAGTGCCTCAAGTCCTGTGCTGGTGGGCTGACCTCAGTGGTGAAGCCACCACACTTCGGTGCCATCTCTCACCGCTGGGCCCACGCTCGCTATTGTCGCGAGTCAGTGATGCTAACATCTCTCAGATAAATGTCTTTTCTTTAATTAATTAATGTTATGTTAATAGGCTCCAAGACTGCAGGCCAAAAGGTGGAAAATAAGAGTTTTTTTTATTATTAACCTTTTTTTTTCTAATTAACCTGTTCAGAGGTATGATTACACACTTCAGGAACAGGTGGGACTTGAACTCAGGACTCTCACTTTTCGAGGTAGGGAGACTGCCACTGTGTCACAAGAGATGAGATTGAGCATTTTCAGACTAGTATGGCCATAGGCTGGAAAATGGGATTAGTGTCGTCTGATCACTGTTGACTGGTGCAATCGTGATGGGCCGATTGGCCGCCATCTTCTGTGTTGTAAACATCTGAGCATAATATCTCCTGTTGCAGTTTGGTGTGAATTGTCTTGCAATGATTTTCTGCTCTCAAATTCCAAATAAATACCATTAGTGGCTGGTCTATTGAGAGAATGAAGTGAAAAAGTAAGACCAAATTTCAGAGAGCAAAGGTACAAAAGTCCCTGAAAAAGACAGCATTTCTGCTCGGTGACTCTCATGAACCCATCCCTATGTGTTCATAAACTAATTACTCCAACTAGAAAACCATTCCATTAAAATATATCTCCTCTAATTCATCTAGCTCTATTCAGATTTGATCATACCTACTTATTATCTTAAACATGGTTAGCCAATGTCCATGCAAAGCATCTGACAAAAGCTTTCTGCGATCCGAAGTCCACTATGGTGTGGAAATTATCCCTACTAAATTGGGATGTCACTATCTTGAAACAAAGAAAATTGGTAAACTGAGATCTCTGCTTTCTTAAGGCCACGCTGACTGCATCATATGCTGTATAAGTAATCTAGCTTGTTCCATGATTAATTCCATTGTCCCAGTAATTATTGCTTATGCACATTTTTGCTGTGTATTCACATGAATATCTACAGAATTGGAAACCAGCAATGGTCTTCAAGTCCATTATCCTGTTCAGAATTTTAACACCTTATCCAGTCTCAATTAGAATTTTCAAAGATAAACTATCCATCTTGGGGATTTATCTTGTCATCTGCCCCTTATAGGTTTTTAGTAACGTTTCACTCAGGGCATATATTTGTGAATCATGCTAAATTGGGTAAAAGGTTGCTCAAGCATTCTTGGATGTACACTTCCAGGAGATAATCATTTACCATCATGACAAACTTCAGTTTCTCTTTAGTTTAAACTATAATTATCAGCTTTAAGAATTGCCAATGACAGACTGTCCTAGTTTTTGTAATGATGAAAGAACATGTATTTACTGGGGGTAATAAAAGAAATTCAGGCCCCCAGTTCTATCCTTCACATTTTCCCTACAAAGGTTTGTATTTATTCACTTCACTTTGTATCATTTTGTTCATTCCTTTGGGGATATTAGGTTTGTTTAGTTTGCAATCTATGCTTACAAAGCATTTAATTTGTGCATCCAGTCTTTACTGACCTATCATTTTTCTTCACCAACACTGACTGGCACCCCAGTCAAAAAAATTCTTCAACATTACATCCATTTCCAACCTAGACTTACTTGAATTGTCTTTTGAAAAAAGTGACGGTTGCGAGTCCAGATTGGATCAATTTTGAATATCATACATTTGTTGCTGCCCAGAGATATCACAATCTGACTTGAAGTGTGCTTTCCAAGTCAGGAGTTGAGCTGTACCTCCTGATGATCACAATGCAGCGGATCAAATAACAGGTACAAATTATAGTTAATGAACTCCAGATTCTGAGTCACTTGGAAAGTCCTGCCTTACAATAAGGTTTATAAGGATTCCCCCATCTGTAGCAAAAGTATTTTGGAAAAACAAACTGCACAAATTCTTTGTGAAAGCATGCTTTCATTTCCTGCCAAAAATTCCCAAAACAGTAAGTGGGCCACAGTCTACCATTTTAAAACAAATTGGCACATTTATTGAATTGGTGCTTATCCTGTTTTGAATGCATTTTAGTATCTAATTTTTGAACAATCGACTAGGAGACAAAAAAATTCAGAGAAACCTTGATTATCTGGCATTCAATTATCCAGATATTGGATTATCCGGCAAGATTGCAAGGTCCCGATGTTTGTTTTCTCTGTATGTAACCAGTATTTGGAATAAAAGGCAATAAATCAGCTCATGACAACCTTTTTTAAGCAGTCCTTTTTTTGTTAACGAGTAAAAGGCAGCGCTAAGAGAGGTTGCATGATGCAGATAAAGACCCTTTTGTTTCATGTTCACTAGGCCATTCGGACCCTCAAGCATCCCAGCCAACCATGTCACCTCAGCCTATCCCCATAATGCTTAATTTCCCATGGCCAATCCACCTAACCTACATATCTTTGGACTATGGGAGGAAACTGGAAGACCTGACAAAAACCCACACAGACACTGGGAGAATGTACAAACTCCACACAGACAGTTGCTTGAGGCTGGAATCAAACATAGGTCCCTAGCATGGTGAGGCAACAGTGCTAACCACTGAGCCACCAACTGGCCAATAAATGACCTGCACCAAATTAAGTTTCCCAATGGGCTGAGGAGTGGCAGATGGAGTGTAATTTAGATAAATGTGGCATGCTGCATTTTGGAAAGCCAAATCAGGACTGGACTTATACACTTAATGATAAGGTTCTGGGGTGTGTTGCTGAACAAAGAGACCTCCGAGTGCAGGTTCATAGTTCCTTGAAAGTAGAGTCACAGGTAGAGAGGATAGTGAAGAAGGCTTTTAGTATGCTTCCCTTTATTGGTCAGTGCATTGAGTATAGGAGTTGGGAGGTCATAGCACACGTGATCAAACACTACAACTCTACCAATTGCTGTCCGGGGTCAACAACCATCTCTAATGCCTTATTTGTTGCAGACAGGAGTAACTGAATTTGTGGCCATTTTCAGCACCTCAGCCAAAGACTAGTTAACACACACACACACATACTTCCCCACCTCCCTATTCCATTAGTAAATGTGTGATGGTTAAAGTGTACAAAGTTAAAAATCACACAACACCAGGTTATAGTCCAACAGGTTTAATTGGAAGCACACTAGCTTTCGGAGTGACGCTCCTTCATCAGGTGATAGTGCCACTATCACCTGATGAAGGAGCGATGCTCCGAAAGTTAGTGTGCTTCCAATTAAACCTGTTGGACTATAACCTGGTGTTGTGATTTTTAATTTTGTATACCCCAGTCCAACACTGGCATCTCCAAATCATGGTTAAAGTGGACACGCTCCTATGACCTTAATCCTTTGATCAAAAGACCACAAGAAAAATTGTCCAGGATTCTGCATTTACATGAACTCCATTGGCTTTCCTGTGGAAATGTGACATTGTGCTGAATGAGAATCATATTGCAACAGTGATGTAACGAAGGTCCGAAGCACATTGCAACACCCCAGCAAGAGTTTAATTTTGCACGCCTCCCAGATTCACACACAAACTAAGTATTTGAGGTACCAGAGGCTGCCAGTATAAGCTTGTGGCATCAGCAGAGGTGCTAGAAAACTGGGTAGAGCAGGAAAAAAACCTTCACTCGATGTTTCTCACTTCAGTAAGTGCAAAATAGACTTAAAGCAGTTATTAAACTGTAACAAGGCTGAATGTGACAGGTTTCCTTCAAAGGCTGTCGTCAAATGAAGTGACACAAATTTGTTGACAGTATTCAGTTGCTTTACTCAAATCTGACCACAGTGTATGTCCTCACAGACATTCCCTTTGACGAACATGCACCTAACCTCTGGGCAATTTGGCATGGCCAGTTCACCTAACCTGCATATCTTTTGGACTGTGGGAGGAAACCCACGCAGACACCGGGAGAACATGCAAACTCCACACAGACAGTTGCCTGAGGTGGGAATTGAACCTGGAGTCTGGTGCTGTGAAGCTAACCACTGAGCCACCGTGCCGCCCCTTAGAAATGGGAAGCAGCAGAGGGGAAAGCTTCCGAGATGCCGAGCAATGCTACCCGATTCCACACTGCAATTCACAGAAACCCTCGCCAGGAAAAGCAAGGAGCAATCCGAAAGATCCAGCAACATTCATGTTCACATTTTTCTCCAGTGCCTTTCCTTTAACAGTTAGTTTTAGAAACCACAAAACTGCGATGGCCATGAATCCGAGCCAGGTCAACTGCTTGGAAGGCAGCTATGCTCACCGCTATACCACCATCACCCTGCTATTATTGGGAAGATGTTTCTATGTTGACTATCCCTAATCCGTACCTACCTTTCCTGGCTTGATGGTAATGGTTGAGTGGAAAATATGCTGGGCAATGAGGTTACAGATTGTGCTGGAGTATTATTATGCAGCTACTATAGGAAGAAGATTGTTTCTATCAAAAAACACCAGCTTACGTTTAAAATGTTGCAGTCAGTCAACTCCTGAATGATCTGGAGTTTTATTTGCAACAGGGCAGCGCAGGATGTATTTGATCCAACATTAGAGCCACTACTGAACTGGAAGGATGGAGTTATTGAAAATTTAAATAAGCTTCTAACAGTCCTAGAGATGCAGAATCAGATTTTGGCTATTGAGGTATGTGGTTGGAATTAGTAAATTTCCTCACTTACCAGGCTCACCTCAGCAAAAAATATTCCAAATTGAGTTTTGCTGTGAGAGAGTGATAAGAGTTGAGCCCTCCAACTGCAGAGTAGAGGTGGCCACAAGCAGATGAGCGCCAGAGCAGGTTGGTTAGAAAGTTCATCCCAGTTCTCTGGAGCTTTCATCCAGTTGTTTAGAGGTTGGTGGCCCTTGAGCTCTTACTCCTTATACCCCTTCCCTAAAGCTCTGATTAAAATACCCAAGAGACTGTAAGCCATTTTTCAAAAGCATTTATGATTGCTCTGTAAGTTTGTGACTTCCACACTGTGGCTTAAGACCTTTGCAACAGCCAAAATAGGGTGTTCAAACTCAGCAACAAGTACTTCTGTGTGTTTATATATTTTGTTAACCTTGCCACCAGTTGGTATACTATTTTGAATTTTAATAATAGAATAAACCTTAGCCACTTAGTCAGCAAGTAATGCAGTCCTTCTCCTGTAGCAGCATAATTTTGTGTTTTTTTAGAAAAAGAGGAGTCCTGGAAGCTGAGGTAGTTAGGAAAGCAAAAACAAAATGCATGTCTTTCCTTCCCCATTCCCAGCACTCTTCTAAGTTGCTGTAATCCAAAAGGCTTAGCTGACCCAGTTACAGAGGAACAAGTTTCGGCTGCTTTAATTAACAAAGTTCAACTACCCTTCCAGTGGACAACCTATTTCAGCATTTGCTTGAGGCTTGGAGCTTTTGAATTTCAGCTGTAGATTTCCATTAAAAATACAAATAAAACTAGTTTTGTAAAAAAAAATTAAAACTTTGTCATGCACCACCTACTAAGTGACGGAATTGCAAATGTTTTATAGTGATCATCTAAAAGCACTATTCAGGAATTACTTCAGATTAGAGGAATGCAAAGGTAACTCTTCCTAATTTGAGAGATAAGAGAGGAAGAAAAAACCTTGTTACTCTATTATTTGTCCAAGAAACTTTCTGCAATTATTTAGGGCAGTGTTAAGGAAATCTGAGTGCTTAAGGAAATCTGAAAAGACAGAGTCAGCAGCTGTTATAAAAGGTAGATCATATCTAATGAAAGTATTTAACTTTTTGAGGAAGTAACTAATCAAGGGGACAGGACAAGTTTATATGGACTCTGGAAGACGTTCGATCACAATTCCACATTTTGTTATAGAGATAACTGGCTCTATTTATGTGAAACATTTTTTAAGGTCATTAAAATCTTCAAGCGACTCATGTGAATGATGTATCAAAATAAAGATTAGCACAAACCATACGAGGAGGTATTAGGGCAGAGAGCTAAGTTTTCACGGAGCACCTTGTAGCAGGAAAGACAGTTGGATTTAGTAGGACGTGGAATGGTCAATGGTGCTGAAATTAGGGGGCAACGCTGTTTCTGTGGTCTGCGGGAGCCAGGGCTGCATCTCTCCAATAGTAGTCAATCAATTATAACCATGGTGGCATGGTTAGGATTGGCCCACAGCTCTTGGACAACGTGGCTGTCAGAGGAAGTGATGACCACCAATGGAATTGCGCTGGGAAGAGAGAAGTTGCAATGGATCAATGGGCCCATCACAACTGAGTAAGTGGGTCCTAGACTACCAAGGCCAGCCATATCTTTGGAGTTTTAAGAGCTAATGAGTTAAAGTACTCTGTGATAGCACTGCAATTGCTTAACTAAATTTATTGTTTGATATTTTGTGTTAAGCAACATTCAGGTACCACCCATGTGTAGCATGGTACTAGCTAGTACATGAGCAGAATAAATTCCAGTTTAGACAGGGGAGTGAGCTTTGCTTGATAGATTACACGCGAAAATGCTTACGTTAGCATGGAGTTGTTCAGCAACGGAACTTTTAATCATTTGAACTCCCTGGTACCAGTTATATTTGCACAATAGTGATGGATGTAAGAAGCATAACAAGATGGGGATGATGGTCCAATAACATTCATTCCATTCCATTCTGAACATTATTTCAGTGGGATGAGGTGCTATCCGAATGTCATTATTAATATTGACGTTATTGAGAGATGCTGCAGAGAACCTGTTCAGTAGAGCTAAATCAGTATTGCAATCCCAGATGACATGGTTAATTAAAAGCTCTTAACCATTACAGCATTGTGAATTATGTTGCAAATTCTTTGCTTTTAAAACCAACTATCATTTTACAGTAAGCATCCTTGAAGTGTCTGCATTCTCTTTGGCGTGAATCCCCAGCCATTAAAATGGATGATTTGCATGTTGACCATTTTTCTTGATGTGCCAATGTTTCTATTCAAAGCTATAAGTTGGATTTGTAAATCCCAGTAGAATCGCCTCGGATTTTGAGACTGCCTGTGTTTATAGCCATTTTGGTTCATATGTTTTCTCATTCAGAATCCTGTTTATGTCAGTATATGCTGTCAGCTGTGGAATGATATTTCATTGTTGCTGGAGTTCTTTACCACAGCCCCCTCCAGAGCATTGACCTTTTGGGGCTGGAATTCCTGAACACGTCCCGAGTTTCGACCAAACAAGATGAATGGCTGGAAAGACAACAACAGTCTTTGACTGTAACATTTAACTCCTGAGAGTGATCAAATTGCTTACATTTGCCATTTTCTCAGGCAGTGTCTTTATCAGCACTTCATTTTCAACCCCCCCCCCCCCCCCCCCCCCCACCTGTGCTTTTGCCAAGTTTAATCTTAAAAGTACAGTTGGTAAATGAGTTGCAATTCATTGTGCTGATCCTGGCTGTGCACTGCCACCTAAGTAACAACCAAGATACAGTATAGCATTGAACCTTTCTGCATTGTTGCTCGATTCTTCATGTGTCTTTTATTGTTTTCCCAATGTCTCTTCCTTTTTTGGATAGATCCTTTTCTGACAAGTGCTAAGAGCAAGGTCACAGTAATGCTATTTGAACACACACTGTTGCCATTTCTTGCTCTTCCTGAAAGCATACATTATATATCTTTGGAACAGCACAACAGCTTTGTTCAAGGCACCTCTGATTTAACTCCTTCCAGATCCAAAAAAAGTTGTTATTTTTGGCGTTCAGCCAGGGAGATTAAGGATATACTTCAGCAAAAGCTGTCAAATATACTCTATATAGTTAATCAGTTTGGTTAAATTCATCATTGTAACCACATTTTCCATTTGATACAGGGTGACTTGAATTATTTAATATTTTAAATGCCTTGCTAGTCCCTCACTGTCGCATGATCCGGGGGATGACTGTACCATATTTGTTATTTTTACTGGCGGGCTCAATTGGAGTCTCAAATGTTTGCAAACATGTTAGAGGTTTAACAATTTTCCTCGTGCTTCACCTGTTTGGGGGATTTGAAGGAATCCCTTTCAACCAGTGTTGTGTTGACTTTATTAAATACTGTTCTCTTCCTCCAACCTTACAACTCTCCCAGATGGCTGGACCGCTCTTGTGCATTTGAACTTTTCAGAGGCCGGTATGATTTAAAGACTGTGTGTGCACGATGCATGTGTGGGAGCTGATTAGAATAACTCCCTGCCAATGCCAGGACAGTTGTGTGCATATTGGGTAACTTGGCCACCTCATCATATAAATGGTCATGCATGCTTTTTTTAAAAATATGAAAAGGGGGGGATGTTTGGGATAAAATGCAGTACCATACCAGTGTGCTTTCAGGTTTGCTATTATCGCGTGGCCTCTGAGGCACTAACTGGGGTCATCCATCTTGCCATTTTCAGTAAGTCGTAGTACAAGTCAGACTGTTATCTTGAGAGCTCGTAATGGCATTAGACTTGTCTGTGCAATGAAATGTGCCTCTTATTCTATCAGCGGTGCTGAACAGAGTCTGTTGGGAGTTTTTTAAAGATTTGACTGTTAGCGTGGTCATAAAAAAGCTTGATAGCTTTTAAGTGTTACAGGTTAAAATGAGAGTTTTTATTTGGCATAGCAAGTTGCTATTAATCACTGTTGCCTTAATGATAGTCTAATTTTGTATAGTTTTATCTCCTAAACAAGTATGATAGTATTGCTACTTTATTAAATATTTGGAAGTTTTTGTGAAAGCAGTGTAAAATAATTTGCTTAGCATTGTTACATAACTCCTTCACATGATGTGCTGATTTGAGAACTTTTAACTTATTGCTTATGTTGAGTTTCAAGAGGAAAAATAATTATTTTTAAAAACCCTGTGTACAATGTGTTGTTGATGTGTGGGTGTATGTGTATGATCACAGGCTGTGGATTAAACATAAATGAAATCGACCTCAGCAAGAAAAGAAATCTTCGTGTGAGCTAACCGCTATCTAGCTTTAGAGATTCTGTTCTGTAGAATATCTGCCTGCCTGCTCGTGAACATAAAATTCTACTCTTTTGAAACATTAAATCTGTGCATTCCGGTAACCCACCAGTGGTGTGTGTGTGTGTGTGTGTGTGTTTGGATCTACAGCAGATTGCGGAAAGTTTTCCTGTAAAGGATCCAAACACTAACATATGCAACCAGACTTGAGCTGGATGTATAAACGTGGAACACGCAGTGGCATTTGGATTGTATTTATTCTCAGTTGTGTTAATCAATGAAACTGTCAGAGTATTGCATTTGTGCAGTAGAGAAAGTTTTCTGTTAAATGTACCAGGTGATGAGGAGTCCTCTTCCTCATTGGGATATTGAGGCATTTAATTGGTGTATTTTACTAAATGTGGTCTGACCGTCATTTTGTTTAGAATACAATCGTTACTTGATCCAATAAGAATTTTGCTGAAATTCTGATTACGAAGAGCCAGGAACCAGGTCTGCCTGCAGAGCTGATCAAGGACATCAGAATAATGCGTCATCACTGTGTTATTTGACCGTGTAACCTCCTCCCAAGTACTCTGTGTTTCTTCAGTTCTCGCTTCTTGCACATCCCACACAGACTCACTAAACCTTTGGCAGCGTTGCTTTGAGCTGTCTAGGTTCTGGTGTTCCCCTCCACCGCCTCCACCTCTGTATTTCCTTTTTTTTTTTAGCCACTTCTTAAAACCTACCTCTTTGACCAAGCTTTTGGTCAAGTGTCTTGGTGGCCTAGATGTTAAGAGGAATAGCAGTCATAGTTGTATTGCCATACCGCTAACCTTTCTTTTTCAATGTGAGTGCTGAGGTCTGTATTTCTATCTGGGTATTCCAATCCTGGCTCCTTCAGAAATGTGAAATGAAGCAGAAATTGCTGTGGTTTCCCAGTATGGCAGGATTGTTGAAGGAAGGCAAAACATGCCCCTTTCTTTGAGTGAGCTGTGTTCTGTGATTTCCAACAGCACAACCAGTCACTTTGCCTTACATAATTACCCTCCCACAGTAGCTGTCAATGTGCAGTTAGGGTGCCAGACGAGTAAGGGTGCTGAATAAGTGATGAAGTGCTTCAGGTAGGACATCCAGTGAGAGGGTGATATTTGGCGATTTGGATTGGCCAGTGGGGAAGGAGAAGACGGGATCCAGGTTGGCAGTGAATGAGGAAGGTGGGGTGGGGGTGTTTGTGTTGGGACCTGTGGTGGCTGGGCGTGTTGTCAGGGTCAGTGGAGGACATCGAGGCTGGCATTGAGAGACAGTGTGTCCTGGGAGTTGATGCCGATTAGTGGGGTGGCGATTGGTTGTCAGCAGGGGTGTAAGAGGTCGGAGATTGAGAGTTTTAAGTTTGGGAATGGATGGAATCAGCTTAAAAGTTTCTTAGGAGTTAACTAGGATTTTAATTATCTAATTTTTTTTCTGAGTATTTATTAATGGAAGTGGAACCTTCTAAATTATCTGTGAAGGATTCTTTTTTTCCCCCCAAAGGATTCCAGGCAAAGGGGATTAGTCCTTTGTAATCTTCAATTTTCTAGATAATTCTCAGGGAGTCTGCTACGTTTGGCATTCTGCAGGGTAAACTCCAGTATGTGCTGCTGCAACAATTATCTGGCTGTTGGAATATTCAGGCCAATATCTCTTCACAAAGGCAGCAGTGAAATAGAATCAAAATTGCTCAGCGGGTTTGGCAGGATCTGTGATGAGTGGAAAAACCGAAAAAGTTCTGATCTTTGACCCATCACCAGCCTGGGTCAGAACAGTTCTGATGAGTGATGATGAACTCAGAAGGTTATCATTTATTTCTGTCTGCAGATGCAGCTATAGTTTGAGTAGAGTCAGAGATGTGCAGCACAGAAACAGACCCTACAGTCCAACTCATTCATGCTGACCAGATATCCTAAATTAATCTAGTCTCATTTGCCAGCACTTGGCCCACATCCCTCTAAATGCTTTCTATTCATATGCCCATCCAGATGTCTTTTTAAATGTTGTAATTGTACCAGCCTCTACCACTTCCTCTGGTAGCTCAATCCCATACACCACCATCTGCATGAAACTGTTGCCTCTGAGGTCTTTCTCAAATCTTACCCCTCTCCCCCTAAACCTTTGCCCTCTAGTTCTGGGCGCCTGCACTCCAGGGAAAGACCTTTGTCTATTTAGCCTATCTGTGCCCCTCATGATTTTATAAAGCTCTATAAGTTCACCCCTCAGCCTTTGATGATCAAGGGAAAATAGCTCCAGCCTCTCTCTATAGCTCAAATCCTCCAACCCTGGCAACATCCTTGTAAGTCTTGTCTGAACCCTTTCAAGTTTCACAACATCCTTCCAATAGGAGGTAGACCAGAATTGTGCTCATTGGTTAGGCTACTTTTAGAACCATGTCCTGTATAGCTGCAACATGACCTCCCAATTCCTATACTCAATGCTCTGACTAATAAAGGAAAGCATATCAAACACCACCTTCACTATCCTATTTCTGTTTTTATTAAATTGCTCTTCTATTACTTTCTTGTCAAATATTGTTTGATAAGTCTCTTTCTTAAAAAAAAATTAGGGTGGATACTTGTGAATGTTTCATAAATGCAAACTGTCCCAAAGACAATCGCTAGTCTTTAGAAAACTAGAAATGTTCTAAATTCCCAGAGAATCTGTAATGCGTTTAATTTTGCGCACATTAAACAAATTGGGGCGAAGTACCTGTAATCAAACTACTTTACACTGTTTTCTTTTTGTATACATTCATGTTATTGAGATAGTGACTTCCATGACTATTCAGCCATTCTGAACACACTAACTCTGTGCCATTCTGTGGGAATTTGGAACAATGTTAGCGACTCTGCATTGGCTGTTGCATGACTTCGAGCAATTGGGCATCGAGCTGGGTTGAAGCAAGGTTGCCAGATTAGAGTGAAGCGACTGTACTTCAGCCAGACGCCTGGAGCACAGAGACTCAACTGTGCATTTTCAGAAATCAGAAAAGCAAAGAATTCAGAAAGAAGGATTTGTAAAGACAAGTACAAGAGTAAATGATCAGAGAAAGTGAAAGAGAAAGAAAGGGGCAGTTCCTCAAAATGGAAAAGTGGTAAACAAAGTCTGTCAGGAACAGGAAAGTAGATGGAAAGGAGTAATGAATATTTTAGATTTGAAATATTTCCATTGAGAATTAAAGTAGGTGTGAGAAGGAGGTCTTGCTGTGGACAAGTGCTCAGGTTACTTGTTTAATTGATGAGAAAGTCAAAAGCAAAGTGCAATGAAAAGAAATATGGTCCTATTTTTCTAAATAAACGAAGTGTAGCCTGATCCTCCTGGGACTGTAATTGGAGGATCCCATTCCTGTTCTATTTGACCCTAGTCTTTCTGGCACTGTGTATGTAGTGTATATACTGAACTACATCTGGCCTACATCTGACCTTCAAGGAGCAACTGGGGACTAGCAATTTGAAGCTTTGCTACTCAAATTTGTTTTTATAAGACTGAAAAACCTTCCTGTAGGTAACTAAGGGGCCTGCAATGAAACAAAGGTTACTTATGTGTAGTGATACTGTGTGGCTACGTATTATCAAGACTCTTTAATGAATACCAGAAAACTGAGGATATAGTAGCCTAATGGTTGTGTTACTGGGACTGGTAATCCAGAGGCCTTGACTAATGGCCTGAAGAGACATGAATTCAGTTGCTGCCATAGCAAGTGGGGAATTGAAACTAAATTAATTAAATAAAATCTGTAATGAAAAGTTACTTTTAGTGATTACTGAGTATGAAATCAGTTCATTATTGCCAACTTCCCATCTAGTTCACTAATATCCTTGAGGGAAGGACATTGCTGTAGGTCTGGTGTTGTGTTTAGGTCAGACCAGGTAAGGATAGTAATGTTATTGACCTTGAACCATCCTCTGACATTACCTAGCTGTATTTAAGAAGGTACAACTAGGGATGAGCAATAAATAATGGATTTGGCAGTGATGCCAATGTCCCACAAATGTATTAACAATAAATCTGTATGAATTACTATCAAGTGTTGTGTACATGAGGAGCCCTTACCCCTGATGAAGGGCTCTTGCCCAAAACATCGATTTTTCTGTTCCTCTGATGCTGCCTGACCTACTTTTGCTTTTCAAGCACCACTCTAATCTTGACTACTATCAGCCACTGTACAGGCTAAAGGTCATAGGAATGAGTTTGAAATCATTAGTATCCGAGCTACTGTACCAGATGCTTCAATTGCTTGTTGATTATGGGAAAATTGGGAGAAAGTCACTATTTAACAGAGCTTATGGTCATGTATGACAGCTGGACAAAGTTGTGGGCAACCGCTAATTGGACTGAGAGATTAAAGTGAGGAATATGTAAGGATAAAAAAGGCTTGCTTTATCAGAAAGTACAGGGCATTCTGCTTTAACAAGATAGTTGTGTTCTTCTGCAACCTTATGCCATTGAAAATTGTACTGTAGAAGATCACTTTACCCGTTCAATAGAAAGCTTGCGTTATCCAAATAGCATTCACAATTTGTCAATCGCATTATAGCCAAATTGCGTTGAAGAAATTGTGCTTTATACCAGACTGGCCTGCATATAGGAAAGACTGAACGGTCTCCAGGCTCTCTCATCTCAATAAGGAAAAGCTGAAAGATAACCTGAAAGGGACTTTTGAAGTAATTAAAGGCTTTGATAGGGCAAATGCAGGGAATATTTATGATCGTTTGGGATGGGGAAATTGCATCTAGGCCTCATAAGTATTTAAAGTCCATTAATAAATCCAGGGAGGGCGTTCAGGATACAGTGAAGTGTTAATCATCAAATATAAATAGTCGTCTTATAGAGGTGTTGGAAGAGATCGCAAGACTATGGTCCCTGTATAGACCTAACCGTGTATATAGTTTGTAGAATATTAAATATAAAAGGAAACTTGCTAGCTGTCTACACTGCCTACATCCTTACCCAAAATGACTTCTAAGATCCATCACCATGACATTAGACCAGAGAAACTACTTGATCAAGAGTGTGCTTGGAACTCAGTAGTTGAGGCAAATAACAGAGATGCCATTCAAAAGGAAGCCAGATTATCCCATTTGGGTGTGGAGGGGATGAAGAGGAGGACAGTGAGATGGGGATGTTGAGGCACGTGCTGGATGTGTTGGATTAAGATGGAGGGAAAGGTTTCACGTGGAGAATGAACAGTAGCGTAGATCAACGGAATCTGCTGTAAATTCTCTGCAATATATTGCTGTCAGCTCAGAATTAATTTTCATATGATGAATGTGACTACATGTCACTGTGGGATGCTAATATATATACTTCTGTTGTAATTAAGCTAGATAAACTAGAAGGGATGAATTACGTTTGAGAGGAGGTTCAAGTTGTTCACCAGTTCTTTTTCCTGAAATCCTCGTGGATTTTTCAGAAACAGTGAAGTGCTGAGGAAGTTTGTTGGAAAGTAAATGTCAATTGTGGTTGGGATTATTGGATTGCTATTCACTGAAATGCACAATTGGAAGAAAAGCAACATTCTTCAAACTTGTTTTTGAAACTGTTACAGAACAGAATAGTTATTGCGTGCGTACTTGTTATAAGCTTATACAACCATAGTGTGGATTTGAAAATCTGTTTGGCTGTGCCATTAACAACAGACCAAAACAGGCTAGGCTGTAATTCATACCTCGTGTTGGAAAGGTGATACTGAAGGGTAGACACCTTTTACCGCTTTGCAGGAAAATAAGCGGACGAAATCTTCCCCTGGGCTACTTTTGAATATTAGGGTAGGTGATCAAAAGTTTGATTTAGGAGGTCATTTTAAGGAATGTATTTAAAAGGGGCTGACTTTGGTGGGGAAAGAGCTTTGCATGCAAGTAGCTGAATCACAGAATACCCATCATGTGGAAGCAAGCCACTTGGCCCATGAAATCCACATCAACCCTCTTACTCAAACCCATCCCCTTTCTGTATCCCTGTAACCTTGCATTTCCCATGGTTAATGCACCTAGCCTGCACATCCCTTGACACAGCACAATTTAGCACGGCCAGTCCACCGTATGTGCACATCTTGTGATGATGGAGGGAAACTGGAGCACCCAGTGGAAACGCACCCAGACACCGCAGAGTGTGCAAACTCCGCAGACATGTGGAACCGAATCTGGGTCTCTGAAGTTGTTGAAGCAGAGCAGTACTACTAACATGCAAACATTTTATCAGGCCTATTCTTCCATCCTTATCTTGCCTGAAGACATTGGAATCCAGTATAATGAGAAATAGGCCCGGCAAATACTGAAGTTGGCAGATGTTTTGGCATCTTTCCAAATTGTCCAGTCGTGGAGTCAAATAATGAGCGGTTATGCAAAGCCAATGTTTTTTGCAATTTTAGCAACTTCAGATTCCAGTGAGAAGTATAATAATCCTGTCAAAAGCACAGGCTCATTGTGTTGGGTGTGAATAAATAGAAAGTTGCCCACAGCCCAGCCAGTGACCTTGAGGAAAATTAATTCAATCGTTTATTTAAAAAGGCCTCTGGGTCTAGTGGATGCATTTTCCTCTGCAATTCATGAGCAGAAAGTCAATATTTGGTCTGCCTCATTGACAATGCATCAAGTCCTCAGCTGTTTCATGCTCCGATGTGCTGGATGAGTGTGTCTATACTTATGATTAGTAAAATCACCCTAAAGCTAGAGACAACATCTATTTTTATCTGTGGTTCCTTTCTGAACATCTTTTATCCCTTATGCATTTAGATTAACTTAGAAGTAAGATCATAGGCACGGTGGCACAGTGGTTAGCACTGCTGCTTCAGTGCTAGAGACCCGGGTTCAATTCCCGCCTCAGGCAACTGTCTGTGTGGAGTTTGCACATTCTCCCCGTGTCTGCAGACCCGGGTTCAATTCCCGCCTCAGGCAACTGTCTGTGTGGAGTTTGCACATTCTCCCCGTGTCTGCATGGGTTTCCTCTGGGTGCTCTGGCTTCCTCCCACAGTCCAAAAATGTGCAGGTCAGGTGAATTGGCCATGTTAAATTGCCTGTAGTGTTAGGTGAAGGTGTGAATGTAGGGAATTGGGACTGGGTGGGTTGCTCCTTGGAGGGTCGGTGTGGACTTGTTGGGCCGAAGGGCCTGTTTCCACACTGTAAGTAATCTATCTAATATGCAACTTGGTCATTTACTCCTCACTCCTCCTGATTTGATTATGGCTCAACTGCACCTTACTTCAATATTTAGCTGCTTTTGCTTCATGACCATTGATAACCTGACCCAGGAAAGTTCCGTCAGTCTTTTTGGCTCCAGTATTTTTAGCTTTTGAGATGTTGCAGATTACTCGAATTGGAGCTAATTTGGCAACCGGCCCTTTTCTAATATTTTCTAATCAATCTGTTGAGAGATGTTATTACATTCCTCTGGCACAGGTGAGACTTGAACCCATGTCTTCTGGCCCAGAGCCAGGGGACACCCTCACTCAGCTGCAAGAGCTTTTTGCCCCTCTCCCTTGTATTTCTTTACTAAAATAGCATTTCTGTGATCAAGAGATAATACTGGTTGAGCGTGCGCATTTGTCTAACTTGGGTTCGCTGATCCAAAGAGATTCTAATGTCCCCCTGTTTCATCATGCAGTTTGTCTCCAGTAATTGAGATTGTGATGATTAAAGATGGTTTAAAGTTAAAGGTCTATTAATGGTTAAAAACAATTATCATAGTTAATAGGGTGGGTAAAGCTATCACTCTGGTGATGGGGAAGTTGGTCTTGAACCAGAGGTTGGGCCTTTCAGGGTGCTGTCAGCACTTTACACAAAGGCTGAACTTAACTCTCTTGTTCCCAGAATGTTGTTGCAGTTGGAGTACTTTTGAAAGCCTCAAAACTGAGGATTGAAAGATTTTTAAGTCTGGGTGGTAAAGTATTACAGAACTAAGGCAGATAGGAGTAGGCCTTTTGAACCCACCTGCCCTTCAATATGAGAATTGCTGATCATTGAATCAGTCCCCTGATGGAGATTAAATAGCAGTCAGCTATGATCCAGTTGAATGATGAAACCGGCTTGAACTCATTGTACTACCTGAAAGACTTCCATGAAATGTTCATCCTACTGTCAACTTCATAGTCAAAGGTTGGAATTTAATTGCTGTACTGCTAACCCTGCTCTGGCTAGCATTTTTGGGAGCCCTTGCAGGATTTGAGAGCCTATCGGGAACTATCTCCCTCATATTGTCAGCCCATACAGCTCCATTTTGAGGGGAATATTTCCTCCTGTAGAGTGGGATGGTCAGTTATCCATGGAACTGCTGGCTAGTAAGAGGCTAGTAAGAGTAAGATGCATTGTTCCCCCAGTAACAGTAGCCACTGCTAATGTAGGAGGCCCAGGCAGAGAATCTGATGAGTTGGGCTAGTTCACCAGAGCCAGGTGGGTCCTGACTTGGGAGTGTTAATAATTTGGTGTGACAGGAGTCTTCACCTGAGTGGCTTATGTCTCCAATGGATCTCTCCAGTGTATATGACCTTCCCGAGTAGAAAGGACCTCCTCAAATAAACCATGAGCTTTCCCATCAGAATTTACCTGCTGTTTGCCCACAGGTTCCCCCCACTAGCTGCTGGTGTAATTAAAATTCAGAAGCTTCCATGGTTTCTTAATGACCTCGAGCCTAATAATGGGAAGACTGTCTTCGTATCTGCCCACTCTGAACTAACTCAGAGAGAGTTGGGAAGTGGTGTTATAGGTTTCCAAACGTAGCTTCAAGACCCCAGTGACTGCTATTGAAAGCTAAAACTAAAAATCCTGGTTCTGGGGAAGTTTGACCCCACCCATCAGGCTGTTTCTATTGTTCTGACTCTTCAAAAAAATCCCAAGATCTGCCATGCTGTCTTATTTAATGAATTCTAGAAGTCTGCTCCGCATCTGTCTTAAAGCTTGACTTCAATTAAAAAAAAACACCAGGACAAAATACACCTCTTAAAGCTGTAGTACCATCACAGTGGCAGGAAATCCACCTGAGAACTTCCTGCCCAGTTACCAGGGGGCATTAAATTCTGCCCTTAGGGGTATTCATTCAGCCCGTGATATTTCTGAGGAATACTTGAGGGATTTGCGACACAGATGACAGCCTAAATATATAAAACCTCTTCATTACACATTGGCTAAAATTTCAAGTTTGTTTCTGACTTTTATGGAGCGAATATATTTGATTGTTTTGCTTGCTGACCAGGCATTGCATTTGCAAAAGAGGATAGATGTGTGGTATTTGCCTGCCCAGTGCTAACATATTGATTATGGGTTCTAGTTTATCACCAGAAAGTTTGTTATCTGGTATGTGCTTGACAGTGGTCAGCTAAAAGCAAACTACAAATGAATTGCCAAACATTACTAAGTATTGGAAATGGAAACAAACATTATAAATGATGCAGCCTGGAGGGCAAAATAAAACAACAGATGCTTTTCTCTTAAGGAGGAAAGAAAGACAAAGGAAATTGGGTCAGTCTATTCAGCTCAGTGATCTTTTTGTATTTGAGTAGGATGGCACCATTAATCAATGTCATAAAAACTAAAGGTACTCTTCCTGAATCTACATATTGTGCTAAACAGACATCAGTACGATGACAGAACACACCCCGCATGCCTCCTAGCTCCAACATAAAGTAGTCATTAATAATAATCTGCACAGATTTACTTTTCAAACGCTGAAGGGGGTCTTGTTTAAAGCTCTCTGGATTCTGATTTATTTAAAAACAAGATCACACACCGATATGGTGTCTCAAAGTGCAGCCTAGCTACTATATTGCAGCACTTTTGTCAATTTTGCAACATTCAGAAATGGGAAGATAAAATGGGACAATCAGACATTGCTTTCATAGAATCCAACAATAATTTGAGGCTATTCAGCCCATCATTAAGATTAGCAAGTTTTGAGAAGATTTGTAGCTCAGGTTGAGGTTCCTGAGTTCCGGTTGCTCGATGAGCAAACCTATATCCATCGTTAAGATTCTCTGAAAGGACTAGTCCATTAGTGCCACTCCTCTTTCTTTGAGTAATTTTAAACAGCTCTGTTTATCTCTGTTCAAGGTTTGCTATGTTAATTTGAAAATGCATGTGCAAGGGATAGACATTGAATGTTACTTTAATGGCTTTTTGAATAAGGGATACTCATTTTAAATTGAGGTGTGAAGAAACTTGTTCTCATGAGAGCGAACTAAATGTTTGGAATTCTCTACTCGAGAGCTGGGGAGGCTAGATCACTAAAATATTACAAAATTCTATCTACCTCCTTTTTAAATACTTTGAATCGAGGGCTAGGAGGAGTTGGCAAGAATGAGATGTTGAGGGCTGGGCAGATTAGCTGTGACTGGATTGAGGGGCCAAATGGCCTACTCTTGCTTTTGTGTTTTTCATGTTTTGTGTCAAATGTAGCTTAGCTGGCAGCGCTTTATTTTGCCTCCTGAGTCTGAAGATTGAGTATTCTATTCCCACTCCAGGGACTTGAGTAAAAATCAAAACTGACTCCCTGGTGTTGCACTGTTGGAGGTGCCCTTCTTCAGAAGAAATATGAATCTGCATTCTGCCTCCCTCTTGGGTTGATGCAAAACCAGCTGCGGCACTATTTCAAGTAAAACCCGAGAGGTATTGTCACCGGTGACCAGGTCAATAATTATCCTTTGGTCAATATCAAAAAAACAAATTTTTTTATATTCATTGTCATGTTGTTTTCTGGGTGGCTGTTTCACAGAAATGAACTGCTGCATTTCCTACATTGAAATGGTGATAAGTGTTCCCTCCAAGCTGTGAGGCCACACCAGTTGCTCAGGGATCCACACTGTGCAGTTGAAGTGCAGATGAATTAGCGTCTGGTTCTGGATCTTACTGTTCTGCTCTGACCTCCTGAGATTCCCCACGACGTTCGGAAAAATAAGAAGCAATGTAGACCAGGACTGCGCTTCTTTGATTTGAAAAATGGACACCGTTAGCTATACACTGCTTTGGATGTCTGATTTTCTAATGGCCTGGGACTGAATGGCTTCTGTGCTGTAAAATGTTTGATTCCAATTAATTATCATCAAAGTCTAGCCAGAATGTCAGATTTTCCTTGTTGTCAGGTTTTCAGTTCTCCAGGATTGTTCTGGTATTTCATTACCACCTTCTTACATATGTTTGTGAACCAATAGAAACTTTCTTTAAAATAGTATATAGTGAAAGTCTATGATAATATCAATACCAGGGTCTAGAAAATCAAATGAAATTGTAAGTGGTGGAAGGTTAACCCGAAGGGAAAGCAATCCAAAAACCCCCCAGTGGCAAATACTGGTCCGACACAAGTTGGATCAACTTCAGTTCAGAAGATGGATTGAAGAAGTTGGGACTGTTTTCCTTGGAGACAAGTTTTCAAAATCACAAGTTGGCTGGACAGAGTAGTTACAAAGAAGCAGTTCATAAAAGAACAAAGAATGAGAGGGCATAGATGTAAAGAGCTGGGCAAACAAAACAATGGCAGTTGTGAGGAATAAATCTCTTTCATGCAGGGTTTAGAATGTGCTGCTAGGAAATATGATGGAGGCAGGTACTAGTAATGTAGCAGCACGGAAAGTGTGCCACTTGGGAAACAAAGTATTTATTATGGACTGCAGCACTTCAAGAGGGCAGTTCATTGTCCATCCCTAATTGCCCTTGAGAAGGTAGCAATGAACAAATTTTAAAAGTCCTCCCATAACAAAGATATCATTTTGCTGATTAGTCTGCTGTGCTACTAATGTTCCTGTATTATTGGTGTCCATTTCCACTCATGCACTTGAGTTTTTTTGGCTGAGAGTTTATTTTTTTATTAACCCAAAGAGCTATGCTGAATCTGAAAAACCTGCAAGTCCATTTAAAAAAAAACTGAAAACAAGATTTGCGAGTTTAAAGCAACAATAGAGATTGGGTGCAAGAGGAAGGTTTGAAATTCTATGTATTTGCATTTGAGTCTCAGACGAAAGCAGCATTCTGGAGTACATTTTGCAATAGAGATGAATGAGCTATTAAACTGTGGACCCGTCTAACTGTTGCACTAGTTAGTTACATTGGAATTGCTCGATGGAAAAAGATCAAGTTCCACTTAGTTTGTCCTCCATTATCTTGGACGTTGAATAACACAAGGAGTTGTTGATCACAGCAAATCAGTTTATAACAGACCCAGACATGAGGCAGAGTAAACCTCATTCATGGAGAACTTTGGGAATTATGAGTCCAAAACTCATTTATTCCTCCCAAGTATGCCAAATATTATTGTGCAATGTCTCAAATTAATCCATATCTTTTAAATCATTTTTTTGAAAGCCAGGTGGATGTCAAAGATCCAAATCTAACCTTCAAAGAAGAGTAGGAAGTTTATCTGTTCTCCAACAAATATTTCTCCTTATCCCAATGTCACTAAAATAGATTAACCAGTTGTTTATCCTGTTGTATGTGGGACAGTTCTTGCCCTACATTATAGTCTCCACATTACAACATGTCTAATTTGACATGGATCTATTGTGGGAAATTTCTATAAGTTAATGTCTTCTCTTTAATGATCCTTCAGTAACTTGAACTTCAGGGAAGGTCAGTGTGTGATGATTCAAATTGAATATCTTTTAAGACCATCCTGTTCTGAGCTGTAACACTTGCATGCGCTGAACCCACTGTAGCTGAATGAAAGGACTTCAATTAAAATTAGTTTGGGTATCATGAATTTTGGAAGTCAGCAAAGCAGCAACATAATATCTTATGTTTCAATAGCCCTTTATACCAGCATTGGAAATGCAGAATGTATTATGCAGTTAAACTCTATCTGACTCTGGGACAGTCAAACAATCAGGCTGGTATGGAATCAAAAGTTCCTTGCTCGCTCACTTCTATACTAATTTGTGATTTCAGCCATAATCCACGTTGCCTAACATTACAGTGCATTTCACCAGCATATTAAAGTTCTTTTTGTGAACAACCAAAAACCACAACATTTTGAAAGGCTGCTGAAAGACTCACTAGTGTTTGGAAGCTGTAACTGCAAACATCTACAACTTGGTAATGTGGAGGAATCCTCAGACTCATGGTGTTTGAATATTTTGAGATTACTTTAAAAGCCAAATACTATTTCTATTTGTGGAGAGTGCTGAACCTATAAACGTGTCTCATGAGTTGAGATCATTATGTCAAGTAAAAGAGAGTTGTCAAAAATAGGCACTAGTGACTAATGTGCTTTTATTTTTAAAAAATTTTAATGTGAGCTATTATAATGGAGAATAATTTGGAACATGGGAGTTGTAAGGAAGTGTCTGGCTGAGCCAATAATATATACTACCTGCAGCCAGAGATATAAACATTGGGAGCAGTTTGCTTGTAAAATGTTCAGTTATGAATTTTATCTAACACACCGAGATCAAACAGAGTTTTATTCATGTGTGACTGATTTGCTAATTGCACCTTCTTAAAAAATGCGTAGAACAGGACTTTTCTTGGTGTTTCTTTGGTTGGAAAATTAGTTATTTCCTGAAAAGTGTTTCAAAGTAAATGTATTATTAGATTGAAACACAACTTCAGAATTCAGTGATGGAAAAGCAGTCTTAGAAACATTCTAAGTGGAAAAGGCCACTCAGCCCATCTGACCCATTCAATGATTTGATACAGTCGTGCCTGATTGAATACTTCAGTGCCTCCTACCATACTATCCTCTAACCCTGTACACAATTGATATTTAAAAATTTACAACTTCTACCTTTTTAAAATATACCCCAAAGACTAAGCTGCCACAACCCCTAACTTAGAGAATTCCAAAGATTTACTAGCTTCTGAGTCAAGAAAAGTCTGCTAATCTTGGTCCTAAAGGACAATCCCCTTATTTTTAAATTGTATCCCCTAGTTCTAGCCTTCGCAATTCAGGGAATCCTCCACTTTTTTTATTCCTGAAGTATTTTGTAAATTTCAGTGAGATTGCCTCTTTCTTTGAAATTCCAGAGAATCCATGCTCAGTTTGCCCAATCTCTCTCCACCGGACAGTCCTGCCATCCTTGGATTAGTGAACCTTTGCATTTCCTCAATGGCAATAATACCTTTCCTGAAATATGACTAAAGCTGCACGCAGTAGTCGAGGTGCAGTCTGGCTGAGCTCCTGTACAAATGAAGCAGGAGTTCTTTACTGTTTGTCCCACATCCATTAACCAGGTGGCCAGTGTGTATGACCTCCTGTAATTCCCATGGATCTGTGAGTGATTATACAGACTGTGTGCTCCATTCTTCTTTCTTTGAAACATCCTTAGTCACTGTCAGCAAATGCCTCAGCAGCTCTTGGTCCTGATGGCTTTATTTACTTGCTAAAATGACTGCTATCAAGTTTAGTTTAAATATATGGGTGAGGAATATGTCTGGCCACAAACCTTGTGGGGGTATACTGATTCACTGCCCTTCTGAGATGGATGGTGCAAACTTGTGGCAAATTTGTGCGTTAGTATTAACTGTTTATAGAGGTGAGAGTTTTAAATACAATGGGGTTAAATATCTCGATACTTTGTGGGGTTACAACCACTTGCACTCATTTCCATTGATATTGTTACTAATGGTGTCTTAGTGCAATGTTATGGAGTTTCATTGACATCTTTTTAAAAAGTCAAAACTCAAATATCTATTGAATGAAATATGATCACTGAGTTAAGTAAAGGCTATAATTCAATATTGGTAATCACATGATAACTGCAAACATTTTTAGCTTTCAGGATTCATGATGTATGCCTTCAATTTGGGTTCAATGAGCATTCTCCAGTATCTCTTCCCCTGCACGGGTGGAAAACAGAGCAATTCTGAAAGTAGTAGCGACTCCACAACTGGAAGATGCTGCACGCTTCCCATTGTTGGGTGACCTGCCACTGTTTAGATTAGATTAGATTACTTACAGGGTGGAAACAGGCCCTTCGGCCCAACAAGTCCACACCGCCCCGCCGAAGCGCAACTCACCCATACCCCTACATCTACCCCTTACCTAACACTACGGGAAATTTAGCATGGCCAATTCACCTGACCTGCACATCTTTGGACTGTGGGAGGAAACCGGAGCACCCGGAGGAAACCCACGCAGACACAGGGAGAACGTGCAAACTCCACACAGTCAGTCGCCTGAGGCGGGAATTGAACCCAGGTCTCTGGCGCTGTGAGGCAGCAGTGCTAACCACTGTGCCACCGTGTGGCAACGGAGATCCCCTTTTTGGGTTAAGAGAGAAGGACACTGTTCCCAGTTGATCAAGTCTGTTTATCTGATTTGTATGTAGTTAAGTGAAGATGGGACACTAACTGATGGATATCACAAGCATCTGCAGCTTGGCAGATTCTGTGACTGTTGCTATTCCCTCATTCCATCATCAGTGTTCAATAATTTCAACCTATTTTCAGCCTGGAGCAGGCGCATAATGTTATATGGCCTCCTCTCATTTCATATGTTTGTGTGGGTGCGTTATTTGAGAGGAGAAAGTGATTTTCTTTTCCCTTCTGTTGTTTAGTCTATTATATACATTGATTCACAGGATGGCATAATCAGATACAATGGTGCCTTTCACCCTTGCCACCACTGTGTGGCATTGCACCACATAAGACTATGAATTTAAAGTGAAAGCAGTCAATAGGCCTCAAAGTCTATTCTGATGTAAGGGTGGATTTGTAGAGCTGTAGGCTTTATATTATGGATGAAATTTATATTTCTTGTCAGAGTTGGAAATGTAGCTCGTTTTGAAGGCTCAAACAAGTCAGCTGCAGAGTTGGTTGGGAGTAAGATGATGCTCATTGGACTTTAGTATTTAAAAGCAAAATTTTTTCCCTGTGGGGTGATTGCTTTCTGTACAGGGACATGTACATGAGGGAAAGTTGAAAATTTGTTTGTACTGTACAATATAGATTTACAATAAAACCTATGTAATCTCAAAGTCTTTTACTGCCTAATTTAGCATATGGATATCTGTGTGTGTGAAACGTGGTAGCAAAGGATCAACTCCGATCTCTCTTGTGTGGGAAGATGAAGAAAGCAGAAGCAAATTCCTTTTTCAGACAGAAGCAAAGTTCCTGATGTTTGTTTAAAGCAAACTGGTTGAGTCACACTGTAGGATCCCAAATTGATTATCTACTGGTGGTATCCAAATTGGAGCCATACAAGCAGTAGAGGACAACACTACCATTATAGGGCAAGCCAAACAGAGAACAGCCAGGGAATTCCTAGAGGCATGGCACTCATCCACAGACTCTATCAACAAACACATCGACCTGGACCCAATATACCGGCCACTGCAGTGGACAGCTCGAACTGACAACTGGAAGCGGCAGAGACAGGCCACTATAAATACCGGAGAAAACAGCACAGAAGTGCTTCACAGGAGGCTCCCAAGCACTGAGGATGTCACCTAGACAGGGGATGAAACGTTTGCAAGACAAATTCCCAGCTCGGTGAACAGAACCACAACAGTAGAGGAATGAGGTGGAGATATGGATTCTGGTCACTTCTCTTAAACAAGAAGCAAGATATTCTTTGACTTTTATGCTTACCTGGATGGAGTAAAATTAGAAATAAAGAATTTTCAAAATCAAAATGTAACCGGGGATTTGAGGTATAGGGAGAGGCAGAATAGGCTGGTGCTATTTTCCCTAGAGCATCGGAGGTTGAGGGTTGACCTAATGAGGGACATGGATAGGGTGAATAGGCAAGGTCTTTTTCCCAAGGTGGGGTAGTCCAAAACTAGAGGGCATAGGTTTAAAGTGAGAGGGGTGAAGCTTTTTCAAGAGAACTGAAGGGCAACTTTTTCACACGGAGGGTGGTACATGTATGGAATGAGCTGCCAGAGGAAGTAGTGGAGGCTGGTACAATTACAACATTTTAAAAGGCGTCTGGATGGGTATATGAATAGGAAGGGTTTAAAGGGATATGGGACAAATGCTGGCAAATGGGATTAGATTAATTTAGGATATCTGGTTGGCATGGAGGAGTTGAAGCGAAGGGTCTGTTTCTGTGCTGAACAAGTCTGACTCTGTGGCCTAAGAAATCGGAAATTCTTGTATGATTTATGGAAATTTGGACCATAAATCGTATGAGAATCTCCAATTTCTCTTTGGAGGAAAAAGCGCAACTTGTTGGAAATCATTGCCAATTTGTGCCACATTTAAGGTGGATAATCAGTCTATGGAAGAATATATCATGCATTTGAGACATTATATAAAAGAGTGAAGAAATTTGTTCCCAAATTCAGTGATGGAGTTTAAACTATTAGATGGTGTGCACAAATCTCACAGACTGGCATTAGGTTTTAATGGGTTCAATCTCACATTGACTTTTTGTTGCCCTTAAAAAGAAGTTTATCAGGACACCGTCTCTTCCTGCTTTATCACAGCTCATGTTGTGAGTTCTGCAGTGATACAGAAATTGGAAGATAAAAGCAAAATCACATTGCTGGTGGCAATCTGAACAAACACCGAAAACACTGGAGAAAACCAGTAGGCCTGGCAGCAGCTGTGGAGAGAGAAACAGTTAATGTTTTGAGTCCAATATGACTCTGGAGAGAATGAAATACTGTTTGCTGATTCTGCAAAGTCAAAGGACGCCTAGATCCACATTCTTCTATAGAAGATAAAATTTGTTGAATGACGTTTTGAGGGGTATTGTCCCCGTTTTATAGACTTCTGAATAAAAGACAAATGCAGATAGCAAACAATTAATGAATCCCAGGAATCCACAAGAAATAGTTAATAGATATTTCTGGTGTGACTCTAAATGTCACCATCATGAATCATTTTTTAAAAATTCATTCATGGGATGTGAGCAGCTGGGCCAGCTCTTATTGTCCATCTCTAATTACCTAGAAGGCAATTAAGAGTCAGTTACCTTGCCAGATGTAGGCCAGACCAGTTGAGGATGGCAGATTTCCTTCCTCAAAGGACATTAGTGAACCAGATGGTTTTCATGGTCACTACTAGATACCTACTTCCAGTCACCCCTTTTCTATTTCATTCAAATTCCACCATCTGCCATGGCAGGATTTGAACCCAGGTTCCCAGAATGGGTTGGTGTTCTGGATTTATAGTCCAGCAATAATACCACTAGGCTATCACTTCCCCTAAGTATTTGAAGCAATTTATGAAACAGATAGCTCTGAGGGTAAATGAGGGTAAGAATGAGTGGCAAGAAAATATTAGTGACTGAAGGTTGAAGTAAGTTCATGACTATCTTAGTTGTTGATACATTTAAGTCTGCCATATTACATAGTGACTCTATCTCCAGTATATAGCATCAATTAGCTGAGCTGTTACTTAGAAACTCTGAACAAAACCGACAAAAATAGGGTCAAAGAATATGAAAGCTCTGTCTACTTTCAATTTGGGAATGGTTTTTTTTTTGACTCCCTTTTAAGAATGGTTCATCCTGTGAAATTGCAGGGCTGTGACACTTCATGAGCACTGATGTCATTCAGTGACTTACCATGTTCATCGAGTGAGTCTTTGAAAATGCATTTAACTATAGAGAACAAACAAAACATTTATATTCAGTAAAGCTGTAAACCTGTAATTTGCAGGTTCAGGACGCTATTCTATTCCAATGAGGAAACCTAGAGTTTCTTTTCAAGAGGTCCCGGAAATATTATTGACCATGGGAAATAGGAATCTGTTGGTCAGAAGAGGAATATTTGGAAACTGCAAAAACAGTTATACTCATTTGCCCTCTCCTCTTCAAAAATCAGGCAACTATTAAAGGGTCTTGGCATTGTGGGCAAAGAATGTGAACCCCAATGATCGCGTAGCAATGTAATATTGAAAAACACCATTACACCTGGTTGTAAGGGTTTATTTAGCCTGAAGCAGTAGGCATGGACCAGAAGATATTGGATAATGAACGGAATTCCATACGCAATTTTCACCAATAGTGGACAAAGTCATTAAAAGCAGGTTGTTATAGGTCTTGATTACCCACAAAATACTTGATGGGAATAATGTAGGTGGCTTTGCAAATGACAAATTTCTAAATATTGGGACAGAAAGTTTGATCCATTGATTGGCAGCAGGACAGGAAGAAAGGTCCATTGGCATAAATGATTTGGATGCGAGCATAAGAAGTACAGTTAGTAAGTTTGCAGATGACACCAAAATTGGAGGTGTAGTGGACAGCGAAGAGGGTGACCTCCGATTACATCAGGATCTGGACCAGATGGGCCAATGGGCTGAGAAGTGGCAGATGGAGTTTAATTCAGATAAATGCGAGGTGCTGCATTTTGGGAAAGCAAATCTTAGCAGGACTTATATACTTGATGATAAGGTCCTAGGGAGTGTTGCTGAACAAAGAGACCTTGGAGTGCAGGTTCATAGCTCCTTGAAAGTGGAGTCGCAGGTAGATAGGATAGTGATGAAGGCATTTGGTATGCTTTCCTTTATTAGTCAGAGTATTGAGTACAGGAGTTGGGAGATCATGTTGTGGCTGTACAGGACATTGGTTAGGCCACTGTTGGAATATTGCGTGCAATTCTAGTCTCTTTCCTATCAGAAAGATGCTCTGAAACTTGAAAGGGTTCAGAAAAGACTTACAAGGATGTTGCCAGGGTTGGGGATTTGAGCTATAGGGAGATGCTGAACAGGCTAGCGCTGTTTTTCCTGGAGCGTCGGAGGCTGAGGGGTGACCTTGTAGAGGTTTACAAAATTGAGGGGCATGGATAGGATAAATAGGCAAAGTCTTTTCCCTGGGTCGGGGAGTCCAGAACTAGAGGGCATAGGTTTAGGGTGAGAGGGGAAAGATATAAAAGAGACCTAAGGGGTAACTTTTTCATGCAAAGGGTGGTATGTGTATGGTATGAGCTGCCAGAGGATGTGGTGGAGGCTGGTACAATTGCAACATTTAAGAGGCATTTGGATGGGTATATGAATAGGAAGGGTTTGGAGGGATATGGGCTGGGTGCTGGCAGGTGGGACTAGATTGGGTTGGGATATCTGGTTGGCATGGACGGGTTGGATGACTCGATGACTCTATGACTCTGAGGGCGGAGAACTGGAACGCACACTTCCTGTACTCATTTGGAGAGTACATTTTTGTTGCAAACCGTCACATACAGTAAGAGGATTTCATGTAGACATCCTGATAGGAATATTCCAAGAAGAATATTCATGCTCTCAGCGTGAGCAAAGAGGTCAAGCCAACCGAGGCAACCAGTTCGTGGGGGTAATGGAGAGCATTCTTGGACAAGGGATTTAAGGTAGATGATCCCATAATTGAGGGGTGCTTGTGGCTTACAGTGCAATGGAAGATAGTCTCTTTAATCATTCTAAACTAAGAATTACAGAACTGGAAAGAACTGAATATATTCAGAGGCTGATCATTGAGGTCAATTGACTTTGTCATACAGATGGAGTTATATGGAAAATGTCCTACCATATGGGACCTAAATGGCCAAGGCTGTGTCAGTAACTGAAGTGTTGAGGAATGTAAGAAGGAACAGATTTAGGGTGAGCACTCCTACAGTTGGGGAAGTAATTTTAAATGCCTTTTTTGTTTTTGACAACCTTTCCTTGGAAGTGTAATTCTATAGGTAGCAAGGTGACTTTCCTTCAGGGTAACCCACTCAAGCGGGAAGTATCCTTTCGACCTCCAAAGGAAACATCAGGGATACAGCAGGAAGCTCTGGAAATTCCACGAGTGTATTTAAGGGTTAAATAATGTTCCTTAAGTCTGATTATTTTTCAGTAAAGGCAGTTCAGTTAATGCTGGGGTGTTTGCAACTGAAGGTGGACATGCCAACGTTCTCTTGGCACTATAATCAAAAGATTTCAGGCATCTTTATGATATGTGAGAATGATTTTCTGTCAGCAGGGAAGGCACCAATGACTTTGAAGAAAAGATTATCAATTGAGTTAGGAAAGGATCCAAAATTTGGATGTCAGGCGGCTGGAGTTTCAAATATATGGGATTGGAAATTCAGCAGGGTAGGTGAAATGTCATTCTACGCTAAAAGTTTTATTTGGAAAATGTAAATGCTATTGCAATTAGTCGTACTAGATTTGGTTTGAAAGATGAGGTTGCTACTTAGGATGAGGTGGAACAGCTGAATTGGAGAGCTGAACTCGTTAGGTGCACAGACCAGACCTGATAAGATGCAAGTTTTGCTGTATTGGAACTTAGTCTGACAGTGAACAAAAAAAAGGTGGAAAATATCTTGAGTGAATTTAAAATCCTTTTAAGTTATTGAAAATAGAGAAGGTTATGATCCAGTTTCTCTGCTTTGGTTGATCGCAAAAATATGAAATTATGGATTTCTCAAATGCAAATGTTGGTGATGGATTTTCCAGTTTTGGAGGATTTGTGATGTTTCTTGTGGGAGAAAATTGGAAATGTTACCCCTTGACATGGGAGGTAGAGAAAATAAGAATGGTGAAGAGTTTGTTAGCTTCTGAATCTCTGGCTTTAAGTGATGTTGATGTGGAGTCCTATTTGTCTGAGCTTTTAGAAGAAATACTTTACATTAAAAAGAAGGACTGAAAGAAAGAATCCCAGTAGAATCTTACATTGATAGTATACATTCTATGAGACGTAAGTGAAAGTAGAGCCAGTTTAAAACAGGTACTAGAAAGAACCTCTGTTTAGGTGCATAGACATTGGTATCGACTTTGTTTCTGTCAAGGCGTTGCTCTTTGTTGATTATCCTAGAAGAAGGATGTCTGACTCTGTATAACAGTGGGAATATATCATTGTTTTTAAATCACTATAAATACAACTTTTTTTTTCCCTTAACTGAGGGAATCCAACAGAGTTAGAAATGCTAGTCTCTTTGACACTCAAACAGACCAGCTCCAGAGTTGATTTAGTGCAGGTAATATTCATTGGACTTTTGCATTTAAGAAGTGAGTTTGGGTTCAAGTCCCACCTACTCCAGAGTTATGTAATAACATCACTGAACACTTTGATTAGAACAATAGGTTATGCAAAATAAAAATTAAGAATGGAGTTCAAGTTTGGACTTTTATAGCACGATGGTAGTATCCCTACCTCTACAGCAGGAGGACTGGGTTCAAGGTGTGTTAAGACCATAAGACGTAGGAGCGGAAGTAAGGCTATTCAGCCCATCGAGTCCACTCCACCATTCAATCATGGCTGATGGGCATTTCAACTCGACTTACCCGCACTCTCCTCGTAGCCCTTAATTCCTTGTGACATCAAGAATTTGTCAATCTCTGCCTTGAAGACATTTAGTGTCCCAGCCTCCACTGCACTCTGTGGCAATGGATTCCACAGTCCCAACACTCTCTGGCTGAAGAAATGTCTCCGCATTTCTGTTCTGAATTTACCCCCTCTAATTCTAAGGCTGTGTCCACGGGTTCTAGTCTCCTCTCCTAACGGAAACAATTTCCTAGTGTCCACCCTCTCCAAGCTATGTATTATCTTGTAAGTTTCTATTAGATCTCCCCTTAATCTTCTAAACTCCAGTGAATACCATCCCAGGATCCTCAGCCGTTCCTCATATGTTAGACCTACCATTCCAGGGATCATCCGTGTGAATCTCCGCTGGACACGCTCCAGTGCCAGTATGTCCTTCCTGAGGTGTGGGGACCAAAACTGGACACAGTACTCCAAATGGGGCCTAACCAGAGCTTTATAAAGTCTCAGTAGCACAACGGTGCTTTTATATTCCAACCCTCTTGAGATAATTGACAACATTGCATTCGCTTTCTTAATCACGGACTCAACCTGCATGTTTACCTTTAGAGAATCCTCAACTAGCACTCCCAGATCCCTCTGTACTTTGGCTTTATGAATTTTCTCACCGTTTAGAAAGTAATCCATGCTTCTATTCTTTTTTTCCAAAGTGCAAGACCTTGCATTTGCTCGCATTGAATTCCATCAGCCATTTCCTGGACCACTCCTCCAAACTGTCTAGATCCTTCTGCAGCCACCCCACTTCCTCAGTACTACCTGCCTGTCCACCTAACTTTGTATCATCGGCAAACTTCACTAGAATGCCCCCAGTCCCTTCATCCAGATCATTAATATAGAATGTGAACAGCTGCGACCCCAACACTGAGCCCTGTGGGATACCGTTTGTCACCGGCTTCCATTCCGAAAAAAACCTTTTATCCCACACTCTGCCTCCTGTCAGACAGCCAATCCTCAATCCATACCAGTAGCTCACCTCGAACGCCATGGGCCCTCACCTTTCTCAGCAGCCTCCCTTGTGGCACCTTATCAAAGGCCTTTTGGAAGTCTTGGTCTAACCTACTTGTCACCTCTTTAAAGAATTCCAACAGGTTTGTCAGGCACGACCTCCCCTTACTAAATCCATGTTGACTTGTTCTGATCTGACCCTGCTCTTCCAAGAATTTAGAAACCTCATCCTTAATGATGGATTCTAGAATTTTACCAACAACTGAGGTTAGGCTAATTGGCCTATAATTTTCCATCTTTTGCCTTGATCCTTTCTTGAACAAGGGGGTTACAACAGTGATCTTCCAATCATCCGGGACTTTCCCTGACTCCAGTGACTTTTGAAAGATCTCAACCAACGCCTCCGCTATTTCCTCAGCCACCTCCCTCAGAACTCTAGGATGTAACCCATCAGGGCCAGGAGATTTATCAATTTTCAGACCTTTTAGCTTTTCTAGCACTTTCTCTTTCGTAATGGCAACCATACTCAACTCAGACCCCTGACTCCCTTTAATTGTTGGGATAGCATCCTTGATTAAAAAAAATCACAATGGAGTTCTTCCCTTGGTAACCAATACTTGGTAACTTGGTGTTTTTTTTTTAAAATGCTGAGTTCTTGAGGGTCATGTGGCACAGTGGTAATGTCCTTATCTCCAGGCCAGTAGACCTGGGCTAAAATCTCACCTGTCCTAGAGGTGTGTCCGAATGCGTTCAGGCAGTTTTACTTTAAAAATAACTCCAGCACCTAGTTGTAATCACACTTGAGTCAGCAACGCTAGAAAAATAGAACAGAGTTCTTCCCAGTGGGGCGATTGATTTCTGAGCAGATGGAAGGATCCAGAGAATCATAATCCTTATAGTGTGGAAGCAGGCCATTTGGCCCATTGAGTCTACACCAACCCTCTGAAGAGCTTACCCATCCCCTCCTCTATCCCCATAAACCTGCATTCCCCATGGCCAATCCACGTAATCGATACATCTTTGGATGTAGGAAAGATGAATACTTTAATATTTGTGCTAAACTATAGATTTACAATAAAACCCTTTTCTGACTCTTTTTTTTTAAAAAAGCCTTTTGCTGCTTAATTCGACACATGGATATCTCTATTATAAAACACTTGTTGTGGGAATTGGTCAATATAAAGTTGATTTTTCTTTTCCCAGCTGCAGCTCCTGTTGATGGAAAGTTTTTCTTTGTGCTCCTGACAGGCAAGGGTTTGTGTCAAGGGCAATCTTTTGGAAAAAGTTATCCTTGTGTATTGGCCTGAGAACAAACTGATTAAAAGCAAAGAAAACTGTTTGACAATGTTGTGTAGTGTGTTTTCCTTTCCATCTCGGGCAGTGTTCCAATTAAGTTAATTAATTTTTCTTCAGCCAAAAGTTGAAATATTAGGTGACTGAAGTGCAATATGTAATGAAGCACTTGACTTTCCTGGTTCACGTGTTTGTGTTATATAATTTTTGCTGACTTCTCACTCATTGCAAAAATAGAAATCTAGACTTGGACTATTGGAGATAGGTGGGGAAAAAAATCCTATGTGATAGATTTGGACAGATGTCAGATGTAGTTTCTTTACTCAGAGTAGTATGGGCGTGGAATGCCCTGCCTGCAACAACAGGACACTTGCCAACTTTAAAGGCATTCAAATGGTCATTGGATAAACCTATGGATGAAAATGGAATAGTGTAGGTTAGATGGGCTTCAGATTGGTTTCACAGGTCAGTGCAACATCACGAGCCGAAGGGCCTGTACTGCACTGTAATGTTCTATGTTCCATGAGATATTAATTTATATAGTGCTATTCACAACCACTAGACACTCCAAAGTACATCACAGTTAATGAAGTAATTTCTGAAGTAGAATCACTATGACATTTCCTACAATATAGTGCTGTAGGTGCTTTCAGTTCAAAGTTTGAGGAATTGATGTATATTTAGCTTGGGCGAGTACCTATAGCTTGAATACTTTTTGGTTTCAGTTGAAATTATATTAAATGGAGGTTACAAACCAGTCTTTTTATCTTAAAAAGTGACCTGGTAAATGAAAAAATTAAAAACAAACTGCTGGAGAAATTCAGAAGATGTGGAAATATCTGGAGAAAGAAAGTGTTAGACAGTAAATGGGCAAGTTGTACCCCTTTGCAGAATCTCTACTTCCTTGACAACTTGCTTTCCTGTACCCATGTTAGTGTAATTGGCAAAATTAGCTACATAACATTAGTAATAAAATGATTAACCTGTTATTGACCTTCCTAGTATTGGATTCTAACCATTTTCCCAATGAAGGATGTTAGACTCCTTTTCGGTTTCCTTCCTTTCTTGAATAAAGTTGTTATATTGTTACTTTCCACTCCGTTAGGCCTCTTCCAAAATCTAAGATGTTTTGGAAAATTGTAATTCATGCTTTCACTTTCTCTTCAGCTATACTTTTTTAAGATTCAAAAATACAGACTACTTGATCCTGGAGACTCGTGAGCCTTTGGGTCTAATAGTTTTCCCAGCAACTTCTCCCTGCCTTGTTTTAAACTTCTCTCTTTCAGTCATGTTTTGATTTTCAAGTGTCTATGGAAGGTTTGCTAGTGAAGATATATGCAAAATACATTCTCAGCACTGCTGTTATTTCCTTGTTCTCCATTATCAACTCCTCAGAACTCAATCTCTAGAGGACCAATACAATCCTTAGTTATTCCTTTGTATGTAGAAACTCCTCTTATCTGCTTTTGAAATACTAGCTGAATTTCTTTCATACTCTACCTTTTTGGTCCCTTTTGTCACCCTTCTTTCTGGTGCTTAGAATTTGCCCAATCTTCTGATCTGCGACTAATATTTATAGTTTGGTTTAATATTTGTTTCAATTTGGTACAATTCTTAACCATGGGTGATACATCCTTCTCAAATAGTCTTTCTTTCTCACTGGGACCCACCTTTGCTGAGGGTTAATAAATATCATCTTAAAAGTCTATCAACGTGCTTCTACTGTTCTATCTTTTTTTACCTCAGTTTCTCAGTTCGCTCTAGCTCGCTCTACCTTAATGTCCTTTTATAGTTCTTGTCATTTATGTTTAAAATGCTAGCTTTAGACCCAACTTGTTCCCTTCAAACTGAATGTGAAACGTTATGTTATACTTGCTATCACCTGGAGGTTCCATTACTTTGAGGTTATTGATTAAATCTGTCCCATTGGAAGTTGCTAGGTCTAGAATAGCGCAGTACCTGGATAGGTTTAGATATTATTCCAAATACAACTTGCAAACTCCTTTTCCAGGCTACCTTTGCCAATCTGATTTGTCCATTCTACGTGTCGTACAAGTCATTTGTACTTATTGCAATCCCTATATGTACCCTTTTTAAAAAAATTGTCTGTGTACTCTGACCCCATGGTGTAATTGTTAGAGGGGCCTATAAACTACTCTCTCAATATAATTTTAACTTTTTCTATTTCTTATAACTTACCCAGACTGATTTTCACATCTTGTAGAATGTCAGGACTGCAGGTGCTGGAATTAGAGTCGAGAGTGTGGTGCTGAAAAAGCAAAGCAGGTCAGGCAGCATCCGAGGAGCAGGAGAATCGACATTTTGAGCATAAGCCCTTCATCAGGAATTAAGCTTGTTGGCCAGGGGTCTGAGAGATAAATGAGATGGGGGGGGGGGGGAATGGTGCTAGAGAGAAGGTAACTGAGAATGCAATAGGTAGGTGAAGGTGAGGGAGAAGGTGATAAATTGGAGAGGAGGGTGGAGCGGATGGATGGGAAAAGTGATGGACCAGTCAAGAGGGTGGTGCGGAGCTGGAGGAAGGGGACTGGGATAGTGTAGGGGGTGGGGAAATGAGGCAACTGTTAAAATCCACGTTGATCCCATGTGGTAGCAGGGTCCCGAGGCAGAATATGAGGCGTCCTTCCTCCAGGCGTCGGTTGGTAGGGGTTTGGCAATGGAGGAGGCCCAGGACCTGCATGCCCTTGGCAGAGTTGGAGGGGGAGGTGAAGTGTTCAACCACGGGGCGGTAGGGTTGGTTGGTACAGGTGTCCCAGAGGTGTTTCCTGAAATGATCTGCAATGAGGTGTCCTGTCTCCCTGATGTAGAGGAGACCACATTAGGAGCAACAAGCTGCAGTAGATGACGTTGGTGAAGGTACAGGTAAATTTCTGTCAGATGTGGAAGGATCCCTTGAGGCCTTGGAGAGAGGTGAGGGGAGTGGTGTGGGCTCAGGTTTTGCACTTCCTGCGGTGGTTGGCGGAGGTGCTGGGAATGGAGTGTGGGATGGTGTGGGGTGTGGACCTGTCGAGGGAGTCACAGAGGGAATGGTCTCTCCAGAATGCTGATAGAAGTGAGGTGGGAAATATATCTCTGGTGTTGGGGTCCATTTTTAGGTGGCAGAGGATGATGCGATGTATGCGGAGGTTAGTGTTGTGGAAGGTGAAGACCAGGGGGATTTTGTCCTTGTGTTGCGAGGGGTGGAGTTCAAGGGTGGTGGTGCGGGAAGTGGAAGAGATGCGCTGGAGAGCATCACGATTACATGGGACAGGAAATTGCGATCTTGGAAGAAAGAGGCCATCTGAGACTTTCTATGTTGGAATTGGTCATCCTGGGAACAGATGCAGTGGAGGAATTGGGAATATAGGATGGTGTTTTTACAAGAGGTAGGGTGGGAGGAGGTGCAGTCTAGGTAGCTGTGGGATGTAGATGTCGGTGGTAGTTGGTCACCAGAGATGGAGATTGAGGGGTCCAGGAAGGGGAGGGAGTTGTCCGAGATGGTCCAGGTGAATTTGAGGTCTGGGTGAAAGGTATTGGTGAATTTTATGAACAGTTTGATCTCCTGGTGGGAGCACGAAGTAGTGCCAATACAGTCATCAATGTAGTGGAGGAAAAGGTGGGGAATAGTGCTGGTGTAACTGTGGAAGATGGACTGTTCCATGCATCTGCCAAAGAGACAAGCATAGCTGGTTCCATGTGGGTGCCCATGGCTACCCCTTTGGTTTGGAGGAAGTGGGAGGATTGGAGAGAGAAGTTGTTGAGGGTGAGGGCCAGTTCAGCTGGGTGGATGAGGGTGGGTGGAAGGGTACTGGTTGGGATGGCATGAGAGGAAGAATCTGGGCTTGGAGGCCTTTGTTATAGCGGGTGGATGTGTACACGGACTGGATGTCCCTCCAAACCAAAGGGGTAGCCGCAGGCACCTGCATGGGACCCTCTTTGTCGGGTACGTGGAACAGTCCATCCTCTGCAGCTCCATGGGCACCATTTCCCACCTGTTCCTCCGCTACATCGATGACTGTACCGGCACCACCTCGTGCTCCCTTCAGGTGGTTGTACAGGTCACCAACTTCACCAACACCTTTTCACCCTGACTTCAAATTCACCTGGACCATCTCTGATACCTCCCTCTCCTTCCTGGACTCCCCCATCTCTATCTCTGGTGACCAACTAACCATGGACATCTACAACAAGCCCACCGACTCCCACAGCTACCTAGACTACACTTCCTCACACCCTATATCCTGTTTAAAAAAAATACTATCTCTTCTTCCCAATTCCTCCACCTCTGCAGCATCTGTTCCCAGGATGACCAATTCCACCTTAGAAAATCCCAGAAGGCCTACTTCAAGTACCACAATTTCCCCTCCAGCATGGTGGTTGATACCCTCCAGTGCATCTCCTCCACTTCCTGCTCCACCACCTTGAACGCCACCCCTCTCAACACAAGGACAGAATCCCCCTGGTCCTCACCTTCCACAACACTAACCTCCGCATACATCGCATCATCCTCTGCCACTTCTACCATCTAAAAATGGACCCCACCACCAGAGGTATATTTCCCTCCTCACCTCTATCAGCATTCTGGAGAGACCATTCCCTCTGTGAGTCCCTTGCCAGGTCCATGCTCCCCACCATCCCACACCATTCCTGGCACCTACCCCGCTACCGCAGGAAGCGCAAAACCTGAGCCCACACCACTCCCCTCACCTCTCTCCAAGGCCTCAAGGGATCCTTCCACATCTGACAGAAATTTACCTGTACCTTCACCAATTCATCTACTGCAGCCTGTTGCTCCTAATGTGGTCTCCTCTACATCAGGGAGACAGGATGCCTCCTTGCAGATCATTTCAGAGAACATCTATGGGATACCTGCACCAACCAACCCTACAGCCCCGTGGTTGAACACTTCACCTCCCCCTCCCACTCTGCCAAGGATATGCAGGTCCTGGGCCTCCTCCATCACCAAACCCTTACCACCCAATACCTGGAGGAAGAACGACTCCTATTCCACCTTGGGACCCTGCAAACACATGGGATCAATGTGGATTTCAACAGTTGCCTCATTTCCCCTTCCCCACATTATCCCAGTCCCCTTCCTCCAACTGCGCACCACCCTCTTGACTGGTCCATCTATCCGCTCCACCCTCCTCTCCGACCTATCACACTCTCCCTCCCCTTCATCTACGTACTGCATTCTCAGTTACCTTCCCGGCTCACCCCCTTCCCATTTATCTCTTAACACCCCTCGCCTCACAAGCCTCATTCCTAATGAAGGGCTTTTGCCCGAAACGTCGATTCTCTTGCTCTTCGGATGCTGCCTGACCTGATGTGCTTTTCCGGCATCAAACTCTCGAATCATCTGATTCCACATTTTGCTGTTTTTAGCTAAAATCATCTGCTTGCTGTACCAATATCATCCTTGATTAACAAAGCTACTTTGTCACCATTTCCTATCTTCCTGTTGTTTTGAAATGGCAAGTACCTTTCAACATTCAGGTCCTGGACTCTGTCACCTGGTACCCATGCCTCTGTAATGACAATCATGTTGTATGCATTTATTTCTACCATTGCTGACAATTCATCATTTTGATACAAATGCGTGCGTTAAGATGCAGACTTCTAATTTTTTTTAACCATTTTTGCAATCTTTGGCCTTCTCATCTGGTGTTTTCTTGTGTTTATACACTCTGTTCCTTTCTGCCATACTGTGATGATTGTTGGCAGAATAGTTATTCTGGTCTATTACATTTTATAGACTCCCTTTTATTTTCCATGTTTCCTCTCACATGCTTTGTTCTCCCTGCTGTTTTAGTTTAAAGCCCATTTCTACTGCCCTAGTTATTCCACTCCAGTGATGCAGCTCCCATTTTTTTCCATGTCAGTGTTCCTTGAATCAAAATCCATTTCTCCCACACCGCTATTTGCATCATGCATTCAATTCTCTAATCTTACTTATATCAATTTGCTTGTGGCATATGTAAATAAAAACAGATTATTGAGTGTCTGCTTTTTAATTTAAACCCCTAGCTGCACTTATTCCCTATATAGGTTCTCTTTCCTAATCCTACATATTTCGCTGACACCCACATGGACCACAACAACTGGATCTTCCACCTCCCATATATCTTAAACCGGGGCACCAGACAGGCAACACAACCATCTAGACTCTCAGTCTGAACTGTGGAAAATTATGTTCGTCCACTTAACTATACTGACCCCTAGTACTGCTACATTCTTACTGACCCTCCCAGTTGACTAGATTCTTGTAGCGTGGGGCAGTGATTAGTTCACTACTGCAGGCCCCTTTCTCTAATGTGTACAAGTTACAGAAACCTTAGAGTTGCAGAAGCAGAACCTCTTGCCCGCTTTGTGATCTTGTTTAAAAGTGCCGCTGATGTTTGTTGATGCGGTGAGGCGCTGGAGAGTCTCCGTGCTTTTGAAAAACACATTGTTTTCTCATTATTTTGCAGGCAGTCAATGGACAAACCAAAGAACTGTGCCCTCGGTTGTGCTGCATGCAGAAGTGCCAAAATGGCTATGGTTTTAACCTTCACAGTGAGAAAGCAAAACCAGGGCAATACATCCGATCTGTCGATCCAGATTCCTGTGCTGCTAAAGCTGGCCTGCGGCCTCAGGACAGAGTTGTGGAGGTAACAAGACCTTTTCCAAACTCTCTGTAATTTGGCATTGTTTATTATTGACTACTGGCCCTTCTCAGAAGGTTGGGATCTAACAGATGTTTCGTAAAAATCATGCATTTACCAGCTCCCTCTTTGCAGGTGAATGGTGTGAACATTGAAGGGAAGAAGCATAGTGAAGTTGTAGCTCATATCAAGGCCTGTGAGGAAGAGGCCAGGCTCTTGGTGGTGGATCCAGAAACAGATCAGTACTTCAAGAAACTTGGAATAACTCCAACTGAATCACATTTGAAAGGTGAGAATCGCCACTAAACTTCACTCAGTCCTGTAAGAAGAAAATCGAATGTTTAATTCCGTGCAGCCCTATTTCATTATTTGAAAGGGGCTACTCGTCACCTCCTGTTCCAGCTACCCTAGAAAACAACAACACCAGAATAAGGCCATTCAGCCCAATACATTTGTGCTGGCTCTTTGAAAGAACAACTATGCTTTGTCCAATGCCATGTTCTTTCTTTTCATATCCCTGTATGTTCCATGGCCCCAGTTTCCCTTAAAAGCTTATTTATGGAAATCTGAACTGGTTCTGAAGTAGGGTAACTGTACCCAAAACATTAATAATGCAATCCCTTCATAGATGCTGTCTGAACTGTTGAGTTTTTCTGATTTCGTTGTTGAAGATCATTACTGCTGAGTAAAGATACTGATGTCCTTCCGAGCGTGAATTTCTTAATAGTTTATCCAGCCCTGACTCTGACCAGGCAGTTACACAATCAGTCCTATCATTGAACTGTCTAATCAATTGGAGTAAAACAAAACTATGTAGATTTTGGCTGCACCCTTTCTTTTTAAAAGGAACTGAACTAATCGGTAATAGAAGAGTTAGAGGGTGAAAGGCTTCCCAGAAATGCTAGTCAAACTGAATTCACCATCTTGTGGGTCTGGAATTTATACATGTAAATTCATAAATGGTACATGTTGCCAAGAATGAAGATGAGACTGTCCAAGGTTGCATCGCTTGATGCTTCCAGCCTGAAGGCAAAATAGATTTTAATCCTATGGAGGATTGTAAATGAAATCTCAAAGATGAAAACAGTAATTGGCATCAGCCCTTACCACACTACTTTACAATAAACTTGTTGAAAGAATTAAGATTTATGAGTAATGTCTTTTTTAAAAAATATATTTTTTAGTTAAACAAGTCACCACTTCAAACTAAATGTAGTTGTTCCTGAGCTCATTTCCATTGAATGTAAGACTTTGCAGTACTTGGATGCTGTATGCAGCATGTGGAGTAATTCAGTCTGTTTATAATGCATCAAATAGCGTCATGTCATTGTCAGGCGAGCTGGTCATAAACAGTTACTGATCTTGGATGAACCAATTAAATCAGCCCTTGGTGAGGCAATATTCAAGTCAGTTGTGCTATTAAAGTCTGCAGCTTCAAGACAGTTCCACAGCAGTGCTCCAGTGTCAACAATGTAGTGATTATGGCTGTGTTGGCAGGCCACAGCACATCAGAGAGGATTCAATTTCACGACTTGTCTTGGTGAGATTTGAACTTAGAGGTGACTTTTGTAGACATTGTCAGCTTCTCGGTAACAAAATGAAAATTGTCACAACTTCTGTCATTTAGCATAAGGAGTACTTTGGAAGGCAATATGAAATTGTTGTTCACTTCCAACTTGTCACCTTCTTCTCATTTCAGGGCCTTTGCCACAACCGCTGGCAAATGGATCGCCGCGAACACAGGTGAGTAATGATTCAGCGATGGCTGATGCCGGAAGCAAATGCAATTCTAATTCTACAAGGTGCATATTGAAAATTGTGGATTAAGAATTCTTCTGTGGTACTGTCGGTCTCATTGCAAAACCCAGAAGATACTCTTATGTAGGGATTGCATAGGATTAGGCCATTCAGCCTAACCAGACCATGCCAGCATTTATGTTTAAGCTCTCTCCAATCTTATTGGCATAACTGTTCTCCTCTTCCTATAAATACCTCTATGCTACTCACTTTGAAAATAGCCTGTGGCAGTGTTCCAAATTCTCGCCACACTCTGGGTAAGAGAGAAGATTAGATTAGATTACTTACGGTGTGGAAACAGGCCCTTTGGCCCAACAAGTCCACACTGACCCGCTGAAGCGCAACCCACCCAGACCCATCCCCCTACACCTAACACTACGGGCAATTTAGCATGGCCAATTCACCTGACCTGCACATCTTTGGACTGTGGGAGGAAACCAGAGCACCCGGAGGAAACCCACGCAGACACTGGGGAGAACGTGCAAACTCCACACAGTCAGTCGCCTGAAGCAGGAATTGAACCCAGGTCTCTGGCGCTGTGAGGCAACAGTGCTAACCACTGTGCCACCATGCCGCCCACAACCACAGTGCCACCATGCCGCCCAACAAGATCTAGCAGGTCAATGATGGCTATTTTTACATAATGGACAGTAATGTCAATAACTGTAGAACCAGATTATGTGAAAGTCAGTGACTTTGTTGCAATGTAAGTGGTTAGTAATATTAATAAGCTTCAAGGAATCTATCTCACCAAGAAGTTAGTCTTTATGATAATATTTTGAGAGTTAACATATGGAGTAACACTCAGATCACATCATACAGGATGTGAAATTTGATTCATGAATCCAAGACATTCTGACAGTAATTAGGCACCAAACATTAATGGTAACAGCTAGTACCATAAAAGATGGTATTGGAAGTGGAAATTTGAAGCATTCCCACCCCCCCCCCCCCCCCCCCCCCCCCCAACAATAATTTCTCATCCTCTATCTACATTCGGAGGTGAAGTTACACCCATAACCAAGACTAAAGTGCTAAAACCTTCACTGAAGCTCACTACATCTTCGATGCAAAAAGAATAGTGAATACTGTCTTTTTTTAAAAAAAGTTTGAATGGGAGATGATAGTCAATCTATTTGTTTTAGAAAGGGAGTTTTGCAAGTGTTGAAGGACAGCTCAAATAAAGCAATCCTAGAACAAAGCACAGGAAAAAAACATCAACAACGTTTTTCATGTTAATAAGGTCTTGCCAGATGTTGGTCGATGACATGACCTTGGTTTTCAGAAACATGCAAAAATGAGGCGTGCATGACATAACCTTTTTTTATTTAGCACAAATGCTACAGGCATTTAAAACAACAACAACAAGAGAAAAGGGGAACCAACAATCAACTATGAAAAACAAAAAAAATGCAGTAATTTTTTTATCTGGCATTTTGAAAGCATAAAATGGAAAGCAAATATCTGAGTGTGGATTAGCACCCTGATGATATTATAAGAATTCTAGTTATTTATTGAAGGAATCAATCTTTACTTCTTGGAACAATGAATAGCTGGTAAAGAAATATAGGCAACAACATCCAATCTTGCTTTGGGAATAGAAGGATTTATAGGATTACCTCTTATTTCAGAACTTCTAATGGTCACATAGATTCTGACAAAATTTTCCACATTTCCAACTTAAATTCGAGTCAACCACAGGATTTAGAGGATTGAGTTCATTCTTCATTGACAACAGCTAGGTAAATCACTTTGTAGACTGGTATTAACATATAGGTACGGAATATGATTTTACTAAAATAGCTAGTCTGAGAGTCATATGGAAGTGGTCGTTGCCTTTACACTCATCAAATGCCCCAATTTTCTAAGCAAACCCGAAGTGCAACACGTGAAGGGGTGTCAACCAAGGAACAATGTCAACGATGTTTCCAAAGTTCCATCCGTTGCATGCGATTACTTCAAGAACGATCGGCAATGACACAGTGTATAAACCCCAGTCAGTACAGGGGGCACTGTATTTGTCTGTCCCATTAAATTCCTATCATAATGTTTGTTCTCCTACCCTCCTCTTGTCAGTGTTCTATTGTTCACTAATTGAATATCCATCAATTCTTAATTTTAACGATTAATTACAGTCCAGACAATTGTTGATTTGTACAAAAAAGAAGTTTGTAAATTTCTAATCCTTGTTAATATTTATCACCTTTATAGGCGTTTGTTTCTCTTGACTGAGACAATGTCCTATCTAGTCACACTGATGAGAAATTGGGTGTTTTAGTTCTACAGGGCATGCTTCTTTGTAAGGTTAGAGCGGTCTCTACTATAGGAGTCCTCAGTCACTGATAGTATGCTAGTATCTCAATTAAGTCCTGTCTGTAGTAATTCAAGGTACATACTCCAAACTCCTTGGGATATTTTACCACATTGTAGGTACTATATAACTACAAGATTTTTGATACCTTGATGCTGTGAATATTTTCAACCATGTTATTTCCCGTAAATATATTTTAATAACTTTTAACCTGCCAACTAATTGGATCATGTGGATCACATTGCAGTTTTGTTATATTAAGTGTCACTGATTCTGTTAGGTGACACCAGTGACATTGTAAATAGCTACGCAGATTATATTTTACTTTATATCAAAATTATCCAACAGTTTAGATTCTGTGAAATGTGGCATATTCAGTTTTGCATTGAAAGACATTTAGTGACGTGAAACTTGCACAAATATAGAATATTGTCAGACTCCAACTCAGAGCAATGTAATTGTGACTGCTCCTCTTCAGAAATGCAAGTTTGCAGAAAGCTTATCACTTGCGTGGATTTTGAGTGAGGAGAGCAAGTATCAAATGTGCATGCAGTGCACTAGCAGAGGCTAACAGATCAGAAAGTGCCTTGTTTGAAGATGTGAGACACTGAGGTAAACTCTGTCACAGCTTGCCAACAGCACCATCAATTTTTCTGTGCTAATTGATCTAATTCAAAACAAATTCATTTCATGTGACAGGCAAAGACAGAATATTGACCTGTGAAAGGAGTTTAGTTTTGCAGAAGGACAGGAGTTGCACTCTGCACTGCACTTAGTTGCTTCAGACTATCAGCAGCCTCTGAGCGTTCATAAATAACTGATGCAGGTCACCAGCAATGACACATGTATTGCATTAGGAACTTGCAAAGTATATCAGTTACAGATCATATCATTGGTTTAAAGTTTAATCCTGTTGCACAGAATGTTCTGATTTGATTTAATCTCTTCCTTCAAAGATTAATGGAGAATCCCCTTTACTATAATGAGTTAAAATATACAGGTTTTGACGTTATTTTCTTGATTTAGCAGTTAGTTGAAAGGAATTATTTTGAACTTTCCAGCACGGTGAGATACAATGATGGCATATATTTCCTGAAACAAGACTATAATTAAAAGCCCAGTTCCCTGCAAATTAGAGCGAACTTAATTGCAGACCTTGGTATTCTTCAGCTCTTTGAGGGTGTTTCATATTGTATAAAGAACAGTGATTATTTCTAAGAGTATCTTGCATTTTCTTCACGTGACTGCATCAAAAGGTCTAATCAGACGGTTAAGTGAAATTTGTTTAGTTAAATTATAGGAATTATGATCTAAGAAGACATTAATAATATGAATTGGATTGCTGAAACATCCAACTTAAAAACATAATGCTCTTGTGATATGAATACAGTTGGAGCAATGCCCTAGTTAAAGTTGCAAAGCCAGGTTGTGTTTTGAAGAAATTTGCTTCTATGAATAGCATCACAATTATTAATCTGTATCGTTGAACATTGTAAAACCTTAATCTGAAAGTAAGTTAATCAACTTTTATTATTCAGCCAAGTATGATATAGACCAGTTTGTATGCTGAAAATTGTAACTACTGTTTTGCTATTTATACTATAGATAAGATTTCCTCAACACCTCTTTGTCTCACCCAATCAATGTATCCTAATTCTCATTCTTCTTACCCTTTGAATATATCTATGCTACACGTTTTCTGTGGTAATAAGTTATGCATTCAAATAGATGTTCAAGGAAAATATATCACCCGAATTTCCAATTGGATTTATTATGAGCAACACCTGGTTTTGGGAACTCTGCAAGCTGGGGACCCTGTTAGAGTGGATGTGTCATTTACACCCAGCCAATGGATCCCCAATATGGTTGTAATAGCCTCCTATTGGGCTTGCGTCCCATAACCCCAAGTTCCTACTTTCCACCTTTTCACGTGCACTCTTTATCCCTGCCCCCTTAACCACTCATGCCCACTACCTTTCCTTTTCCAATCACTTGAGCCAGTGATCTTTCTCTTGTGTATTTACTTATTCTTCCCTTTTCAAACCCGTGCAGGTGAAAGAAGAGCTGGAGAATGACCCGTTTGTAGAGAGTGGATTGAATCTAAGTCCTACAGCAGCTGAAACCAGAGAGAAAGTGCAGGCTAAACGTAAGAACAAGAGGGCACCTCCAATGGACTGGAACAAGAAGCATGAAATTTTCAGCAACTTTTAAACTGGATGGATTGTCCTATTGAACATTTCTCTACCCCTGACCTTCAAGCAGACTTAACATCATTCAATTTTTTTTTGCCCCTCTGTATCAATTTGCTGGCATGGTAGAAAAAAATGCCTGTTAATATGATCATTAAAAGACTGTGACCAAAACGTATTTATGCCAGCTGCTTATTTGCTTTGTGCTTGAGGTATATCTTGCATACGATTTGTTGTAGCGCAGTTTTAATCATGCTAAATGACTATGTTTTTCCATCAGGTTTGTTTTTTTTTGCTTTTTTTTTACAAGGGCTGGGTTCTGGTTATTGCAATTAGCCTTCATTACAGGACAGACTAACTGGATTATTAGTCTTACTTTCTGAAGTAGAATGTCTTTTGTGACAGTTCGCGTATGATTTTATTTGTCTCACCTAATAGCCTCCAGTCTGCCAATCCTTACACTTGAGCAACATGCTGGCCTTTTCTGTTAAGTGTTTATAGAGCTGCCTGGTTAAGTGTCTTTGTTTACCTGGTCCTGTTTTTTTTAACACTGTCACAGGTTATAGTTTCACCAGATGGTGCTTGAAATGCAGTCTTATTAGTTTTAATGGAATTTACAAATCGTGAGGCAGGTAAGAGGGGGGAGGCCTGCGGCGTATTATATTCCTGAGCATTAAAGCCTTGGTATAATACACTAGATAGAGGGACCATTTACTGCACATAAGAAATGTCTCGACTCTTATTTTGTATACTAACTGCTGTTTTAGGCAGCATTGAAAATATTTTTTACATATTTTCCCCTGCAACATTTTCACTAGATTTATAGTGATTGTAATCAGTCACTAGGCGAACTGAGTTATTTCAAGCAATGACAATTGAGTACTAATAATAGAGATTAAACATTGTCTCAGCATGCACTGAAGTATCATTGGATGGAGTTGGGGAGAGCGAGGTACATTTAATACCATCACTAGTTGTCTATTAATAAGCACATGCTTCACAATAGGTTTAGATTGATTTTGTTCAGAAGTAAGATTCATTTGTGGGTTTTATCAACAAAATACAATGGTTGGAATTAACCAAACTAACTTGAAGTATTCATGTTGATCCCTGATTGAATACAGTAATAAAATCTATTTGAAACATGTATTCTAAGGATTCCTGCAGGTCGGTGCTCTAATGAGGTGAAAGTAGTTGAACGAATTGGTTTGAGATTGTCAAAAATGTATTTGCTGCATTGACTGAGAATTGCAAAAGGTGGGAGGTCAATACATTTCGGTGTTTTAGATTCTGACCAGCTCTTCCTGTTTAGACTGCATTTTCCACTACGTTACCTTTTAAATGTTTTCTGAGAATAGAATAATTCACTTTGTGTGCCTGTGTGCTCTAGTTGCAAGCGAGACCCCCTTCTGCAGCTGGCTGCAATTCTTGGATTATTTTTTGTTGTTGCAATGCTCAGCTTTTAACTTTGTACTCCTGTGACACACCGTGGCTGTCTATTTCCAACCTCGTATATTTTAATGACTCTTACTCACAAGGCCAAAATCTAGGTGCCACATTTTGAATAGCTTCCACATATTCAAGATATAAAATAATGACAAACATTGCATAACACTGCTAATGGAGGAGCCTGTAACACTTTGTTTGGGATTTGCATGGATCTTGTAACTTTTTAGACTGAAACAACCACAAACATTCAACATATCTTTGTATAAAACCTGAAAATGTTGGAAAACTCAGCAACTCAGGAAGCAACTTTGGAGAGACAAAGCAGTGTTAATATTTCAGAAATACAAACCATAGCCTTGGACAAACTAAACAAGATCAGCAGCAACTGTGGAAAGAGAAACCGTCAAATTGGACTTGAAGCATCAAGTTTGTTTCTGTCCATGGATGCTGCCATACCTGCTGAGTTGCTCCAGCACTTTATTTTTATTTCAGAATATCCAGCAACTGTAATATTTTGCATTTATTTTAGGGTTATAGTTCAAATTGATTACTATCACCATTAAAATCTTATAGTGGATCATTTGACCTGAAATATATAATGCTCTGTATTTCTCTCTACAGATGCTAACTGATCATCTTTCTTTTTTTTGTTTCTCATTTCCAGCATTCACGGGATTTTTATTTTGTTTTTATTTCAGTTTAAAATATTAGAAACAAAATGAGCTGGAGAAAGTGAAATGCTGATTAGGAAAATTAGATGGTTTGTGGACTGTCAGCCTTGAGAGGTGGAAAGTTATTAATCAGCATGAAAACCATCTGTTATAGGAATCTTTGCTTTCTAGCTGAATACATTTCAGTCAATAATGCAAGATAAATGGCTACTTGAAGGGAAGCATGTAAACATTTATATAATCAGGCAGATTTCTGATACCAGTGATTTGTGCGGTCATTATGTCTTATACGTCTGGAAATCTAGTTTGAAAACCTCATAAGCACATTTCAGTAACTTGTATAATATGGTCTTCTGTGTATACTGTATATTGTCAATAAATGTATCTCAGCATGACAAAACTGGCTGCTTTCAGTTCATTCAGTTGGAGTTTGGATAGCATTGCAATGCACATGCCTTTTAATTGTCTACAAGTTGATGCCATCCATATCAGACTTTTCATTGATGTAGTGCCTGTAATGAATTAAAACTTTCCCAGGCATTTCACAGATGCGACTAATGGATGGAATCCTTCTCTGAACCCCAAGAGGAGACACTGGAATGGGTGAGCTTTGAAGATGGTCCAATAGATAGGTTTTAGGAAGTACTTTGAAAGAAGAAGGCATTTTAGAGAGGTGGAGCTTGAGGGGTGGGGGGTGGGGTGGTGTGGAGAGGCAGCTGAAGACTGGCCCATCAATAATGGATTAATGTAGGAAACTGTGAGCAGCCAGAATTGGACAGGGCACAACGACCTGAAGGTGGGGGTCTGGGGAAAATTGGAAATTGGTTGGGTTCAGATCATGCTGACTTTTCATTAGTGCTTTTATTACACTTCCTTTAACAGCCTGGCAAGAATGGAGGTCTTGAATGGGGTCTGAGTTGGGTGAATGAGTTAGAAAATCTTGTTCCTTAAAAGGAAACAGTTACTTCTGTGTTCTCAGCCTGATACTTGCAAGAATTTTCCAGTCTGTTCATTGATGGAAAATGTCATTTCAGCGTTTCCTTTATAAATATTACTGGAGTGAAGAGAATCAGTTCTCCATCCTGCATCTGCCTGAAGCATCTGTTACTTTTCTTCAACCCACTGGCCCTCCTTTCTTGATAACCGGCGCTCCAAACCATTACCATTTTGGTATTTTCTGCTGCAATATTATTGCAAAGTAATTCCCCTCGTCAGATGCAGATGGGATATTTATTTCCATTTAATATTACAGCACAGAAAGAAACCATTCAGCCCATTGCGTCTGTGACAGCTCTTTGCAGTTAGTCCTACTCCTTTTCACTTAGCTTTGCCAATACTCCTTCATTCTTAATTCACACATTGTGTGCTGCAATTGTTCTGTGATTATAATTTCCAACAATGCTAAACAAAACTCCTAGAAATCCACTTTAGGGAAAATACTCAATTGTTAAATGGCAACTTTGATTTTTTTTTGTATCCAACCATGTCAAAGCATCCTAGATACAGAGCTGTATTGGTACTCTGCCAACCTAAATATTACCAATCACCCACCAGTACAGCCAAGATCTCTCTCATGTTATGGTTCAGGAATGTTGGGGGGTTGCCAGTTTGTGGCTGGTTTACAGAAGACTTCCAGTTTGGAGTACAATTAAGACATTTTTTTTGCAATCTTTTGCTTTGGGGCTACACCCCCCCCCCCCCCCCCCCCCCCCCCCTCCAAAAAAAAACCCAACGTTTTTCTCTTGGCATCTGGATGGGTATATGAATGGGGGGTGTTCAGAGGGATATTTGGCAAATGGGACTACATTAATTTAGAATATCTGGTTGACATGGGCGAATTGGACCAAAGGGTCTGTTTCTGCTGTACTTTTCCCAGGCACTCTGCAGTGCCATTGTGTGTAAAAACACTTGAAATTATATTCTCTGGGCACAGGGTCATCCTTGTACTGATTACTCCAAACACTTAGTCTATCCTGTGGAAGAGTCATACTGGGTTGAATGTTAAAGCTCTTTGTTTTCTCAGATGCTACTAGGTGTACAGTATTTCTCCAGCACTTTGTTTTGAAAGTTAGTTTTTTAAAAAAAAAAAGTGGGGAAGGCAAGGTCAAAATACAGATGGAAAAGTGCAGCAGGTCAGGCAGCATCCAAGGAACAGGAGAATCGACGTTTCGGGCATCAGCCCTTCTTCAGGAATGAGGAAAGTGTCCAGCAGGCTAAGATAAAAGGTAGGGAGGAGGGACTTGGGGGAGGGGCGTTGGGAATGTGGTAGGTGGAGGGAGGTCAAGGTGAGGGTGATAGGCCAGAGTGGGGTGGGGGCGGAGAGGTCAGGAAGAAGATTGCAGGTTAGGAAGGCGGTGCTGAGTTCGAGGGGTTTGACTGAGACAAGGTGGGGGGAGGGGAAAATGAGGAAACTGGAGAAATCAGAGTTCATCCCTTGTGGTTGGAGGGTTCCCAGGCGGAAGATGAGGCGCTCTTCCTCCAACCGTTGTGTTGCCATGGTCTGGCGATGGAGGAGTCCAAGGACCTGCATGTCCTTGGTGGAGTGGGAGGGGGAGTTGAAGTGTTCGGCTATGGTTTGGTTGGGTTGGTCGGTTAGGGTGTTCCAGAGGTGTTCTCTGAAATGTTCCGCAAGTAGGCGGCCTGTCTCCCCAATATAGAGGAGGCCGCAGCGGATGCAATAGATGATGTGAAATGCAAAGCTTGCGCCCACACCTCTCTCTTCCGCCCCTCCACCCCCCCCCCCCCCCCCCCCCCCCCCTTACCTCCCTCCAAGGCCCCAAGGGACACTTCCATATCTGCCACAAATTCACCTGCACCTCCACACACATCATCTATTGCATCCGCTGCACCTGACGTGGCCTCCTCTATATCGGGGAGACAGGCCGCCGACTTGCGGAACGTTTCAGAGATCACCTCTGGGACACCCGGACTAACCAACCCAACCACCCCGTAGCCCAACACTTCAACTCCCCCTCCCACTTCACCAAGGACATGCAGGTCCTTGGACTCCTCCATCGCCAGACCATGGCAACACGACAGTTGGAGGAAGAGCACCTCATCTTCCGCCTGGGAACCCTCCAACCACAAGGGATGAACTCAGATTTCTCCAGTTTCCTCATTTTCCCCTCCCCCCACCTTGTCTCAGTCAAATCCCTCAAACTCAGCACTGCCTTTCTAACCTGCAATCTTCTTCCTGACCTCTCCGCCCCCACCCCACTCCGGCCAATCACCCTCACCTTGATCTCCCTCCACCTATCGCATTCCCAACGCCCCTCCCCCAAGTCACTCCTCCCTACCTTTTATCTTAGCCTGCTGGACACACTTTCCTCATTCCTGAAGAAAGGCTGATGCCCGAAACATCAATTCTCCTGCTCCTTGGATGCTGCCTGACCTGCTGCGCTTTTCCAGCAACACATTTTCAGCTCTGATCTCCAGCCCTCACTTTCTCCTCAAAATACAGATGGAAGATTTTTTTTTGAATTTGAGGCAAATTTTATCTGCTCTGTTTGAACAAGATTTTGGAAGGAATGGATTCTTAAATTGTTAGCAAAAACCCAAACAGGAATAAGAAATTCTTTTGTCAGCTCTGATCTCTGAAATCTAGGGGATGAGCAAATAGCAGTGATTGGCAGATTCAGCCTCGATTACAGTAATTCTAGTCAACTGTGTTTACATTTCCCCTTCACGAGCATTTGAGCATGTCTGTGAGGACGAGCAGTCACAAAACATGTAATGACCTGGAAATGCGTCAGCTTGGAATTTTGTGCACGCTTTTTTCCCCCAAGGATGCAGGTTTGAATAACATAGTATAAAAGAAAATCATACTCCAAGTCTTTATGTAAGAGATTATTCTGAGTATTGTATTAAATGTAGTGTAATCTAGTTCTCCTTGCAACCCCCAGTTTTTATTTTGGTGATATAATTGAGACGTCACAATGTTTTTAAGCCCTGTTGCTTCAAATGAAGCCCCACTGCATGGATTCTTACATGTTGTTGTAGAATTTAAACCAAAACTTAGTCCCCTGTTGGTTCTGGCACTGTGCTTGTGAACTGAGGGGTTCTAATTCTCAGGAAGCACTGATCAGGCTACAACTCTTTCCTCTAGCAATGAACTAACAGGTCTTTTAGCCAAAGTCCATCGAGCAAAACCCCCTCGTAAGAGAAGATATTGAAATATGCAATGGAAGGGACTATGAGATTTGGTTATAATATGGAACGTGCTAGCACAGTAGTTGAGGTGTACAGGAGAGAGATCTTTGAGGGGAAGTTAAATAATTACATGACAGGGAAAGGATTCAGAAGAAAGCTGAACCAGATGGGAAGTACAAACATCAGGATAGACCACTTCAGAGTGGCTAGGCCACTTTTGGAATACTGTTCAATTCTGGTCTGTCTCCTATAGGAAGGATGTTGTGAAACTCGAATGGGTTGAAAAAAGACTTACAAGGATGTTGCTAGGGTTGGAAGGTTTGAAAGGGGGAGGCTGCGTAGGCTGGTGCTATTTTCCCTGGAACATCAGAGGCTGAGGGGTGACTGTGGGAAAAGATTTGCTAACCCACGATAGGCCCACAAAGGCAAAATTGGCCAAATTGTACCAGAACACCCAGAATTCCCGAGCGGCTCACAAGTTGAATCAGACAGCATGCAGACCAGGGAATACACTTTAAGCTCCCATGGACATGACACAGCACCACAGATATGTCAAAGCCCTAATGGCATTTTCACAACCCAGCAATCCCAAAGCCACACAAAGAGCAGGATGGACAGACAGGCACCAGCAAGAACGTGGTCCAGGAACAGGACAATGGAAGCACCTCACCACTTCAGAAGAGACATTAACACCTACCTGTGAAGATGAATGGAACCATGAAGGATATGAGCCAAATGCTGACAAGTGGGAGTAGATTAATTTAGGATATCTGGTCTGTAAGGGCGGGTTGGGCCAAAGGGTCTGTTTCTGTACTTTACATCTCTATGACTATGAAAACCTGTTGTCTCTTTGAATTATTTCCCTGGTCGTCTGAACTATGACCTTGTTTTGTTTTTATGATTCCACAATCCAAGGTTGAAGCCAACCAAATACAACTACTTGACTTATGTAGCTTCTTGTCCCTCATTCTATTTTATGATTTGATGTTCACTGTGCTTTGCCTTTACACGACTTCTCAGCTACACTTTAAATGGTGGCAAGTCAAATCAAAGAATTATTAGAATCCAGAAGGTCACAGGGAGTAAACACTAATCATTTGCAACTAGGGCAGGCCATGGTGAACCTGTTTTTAAAATAAACTTGGTGAATTCAACTATGTAAAGCAAGACAATAGCAAAATTGAACCCATTCATAAAAGTCAGACCATCAAATCTTAGACTTCTTGGGAAAGAAAAACAACTTATGACCATTCATGCTCATTGTACGCAACAGTTTTATTTCCATGCAAATAGTGGAATTTGTGTTTACATTGTACGTTCTAGTTGAGTTTAAATAACATAGTAACAAAGCTTTTCCCCTTGGCATCCAAGCATCTATAGCTCAGGGGAAGAGCTAAGTTACTGAACAGTATCGCCAACTGCATACATCCCATATCTCAGTATTTGGGCTTGCAGGTACTTTCCTCGCATCATCTGCTGTTTATTTTCCTGAACATACCTTGCAAGGCATGTGTTCAACAGGCTGAATAATCTTGCCTGTTCCGTTTTAGATATCCCAGCAAGCATTGACACATACACCACACTCCAATTTGGGTGCACACTCTAACCCCTTAGATTGTTTTTGTTTTTCCTGATAACTTCTATATATTTAAAACAGTTTTCCTAAATACGTCAATTCTGTAAAATAAGAGGTTCTGTATTCACCCATGAGACAGTTAAACTGCATGAAGAGAGACGAGTCCGTTATTTTAACTCCTCTCAATACCCATAACACACTCCGGCTGTACATACTGCTGCTGATCATACAAGACGCAAAATAAAGAAGGTAATATGCTACAAGTACAAAATCAGAATTACAGAATTTTTTTTACATTTATACAATAGAGTTGACAATGAGTTGCCCTAAAATTTCCACAGCATTTACCTCATACATTGTTATACTAGAATTTTCTGGTGTTAATGTGTTTGAATTCAATGATTCTAAGGTTGGTTTTCACAAATCTGCACTGGATTAAACATAACTAGTGCCAGACTATACACAATTCAACCATTTATCAAAGCATGGCCTAGACATCTGTGCTGGTGATATTAGTGAAAGCACATTTTATATGTTTGAGATTTGATTCGATTCCCTACAGCGTTGAAACAGGCCCTTTGGCCAAACCAGTCCACACTGACCCATTTCTCGCTGACTAATGCACCTAACACTATGGGCAATTTAGCATGACCAATTCACCTAACCTGCACATCTTTGGACTGGGGGAGGAAATGCAGACATGGGGAGAATGTGCAAGTGCCACACAGTCGCCTGAAGCTGGAATCGAACCTGGGACCCTAGTGCTATGAGGCAGCAGTGCTAACCACTGAGCCATCGTGACGCCCTGATGTTCCAGTCTTACAATAATTAATTTATTCATTAAAATGTATGTTGAAATAACAAGCAAAGGAATTAAGAGGATGGGCAGTGGAACCATTACTTTGTCATAACCTTTGGCATTATAAATTGATTTGTTTCCTTCCAGCTTCTAAACCTTTTCTAACTCAGTGCTGTGTCTAGTTCACTTCTGGCCATTGGTCTTGCTGTACTTGTCTGCTGTAAGGAACAAGTCTTTGATGTTACTTTACAGTGTAGCAACTGGTAAGATCACAGGGCAGAAAGGAAAGTAAAGAAATTGCAGGGCTTGGCTAGTGCTAAATGGAAAAGGGTGCGGTGAGAGAGTATTGAAATCCCAAAGTCATTATTATGCAGAGTGAAACATCTCTGTCACCTATATCAGACATACTCAGTCGATTAGGCAGCATTTGTGGAGGCAGAAAAAACAGGATTGACATCCCAGGCTGACAGCCCTTCATTTAAAACTAATGAAACACTCTCCATTTGATGCCTGTTCTGTTTCTCTATTAACTGTTGCTATCTAATTTAAAGTCGAGTATTTCCACGACTGTTCTGCTTTTATTTAGACTTGTGTCTGGCATCTGTTGTATGAAATATTTATCCACCCATCCACTTGCATTAAGGCCATTCAAAATAAAACAGTCCTATCAACTTTCAGATATAAATGCTTCTAACTTCCAATGAAATGAAACTGTAAAGTAATCTTAACCCATAAACAGGCTGATTAGAGTAGGACAGATGAGAGAATAAATGTCCTATTTTCCTGGTCTAGGGGATTTGGTGGGCTGGGGAGGGGGGAGGGGAGGCAATATAACGAAAATTCTTTGTTTTAAAAAAAGCATTCACCAAAAATAGATATGCCAAACAAGAGTACTACCACACTTTTATTTACTTGCACAAAATGTACTCCAAACCACAGGTTAATAAGGGATGCTAAGTAATCATTTAAGTTCTATTTTCAAAGCATTGGTTGGCAAGCTCAAGGAAAATTATTGCCCACACTGGTTCATGCTGTTTATCCAATGAAGCATGGAGGATATTAGAATTTAAAGCAAGTACCTTAACCAGCAGGCTAGAATCACAGAATCTCTACAGTGTGAGAGCAGGCCTTTTCGTCCATTGAGTCCACACCAACCCCATTAAGAACACCCCACCCAGACCCTGCATTTCCCATGGAAACCAACCTATCCATGCACATCTTTGGACTGTGGGAGGAAACTCACGCAGACAGCCGTCCAAGGGTGGACCTGGTGCTGTGAGGCAGCAGTACTAGCCACAGCAACCCCCCCCCCCCCTGCTGTAGTGCTCTGGAATTTCAAGCATTTTGTTTGCTAGTGATGCATCTGAATACCATGTGAAACTGCACATTCATACAAGAGACTTGCCTGGCTTTCTAAGTATGTGGCACTTGCCCACCAGGCTGCAATACCCAGTCCTGCTACTGACGCATCTTTACGAACTGCATGGTGTTCTCACTGGGAACATCATTATTCAGCTGAGTTCAATACTCCACTAGCAACTGGAATTCACTGACAAGATCACAAACAGCTCTGTTTTAGTTAACTTTGGGACAAACATCTCCCCAACCTTTGAATAATTTATACCGCGATCTAACATCTAAACACAAGGATTTAATTATTGTTGCTGTTGGCAAGGCTGAAGCAGAGAGCTGGGAGGAAGCCTGGGATTTGTTTTCCGAAGATTGTTCTTGGCTGTGGGACAGATATCTCTGTTGAGACATACAGTACAGCGAGGATTCACTGGCAGGCACATCTGCTGACCAAAGCCCACCAGCAGCCAATTGGTCTCACTCCAGAGCTCCCTGAAAGAGAAAGGAGGGGGAGGCATACATTAAAAAAAATATAGTTCTTTGTGAGATTTCCATAGGCTGATTCCACAAAAATCAAGTACATGAATTGTGAACACAAAAGTGAGATGGATACAGGGATCCAAGGTCAGAAAGCACTTGCTGTAAAAGATGGGGGCAGAGGGAGAGGGGATTCTGTATGGATTTAGAGGGGAAACGAGAGGGAACTTTGAGTTTGTTGTGCAACAGCATGATGGAAGGATGCCACTAGATGCTGTCATGTTGGTAAATTAAACGGTTTAAGGAAGAAGAATTTTGATTTAATGTCAGTGATTAAATAAAACACCAGGGGCAATTTAGTGTGGGAAAAATAAAAGCACTCGCTGGTGTGTAAGAGCATTTCTGGATGTTAAACAAATAAAAATTCATCAAGAGCATTCCAAATTCAGCTTCAGGCAATCAGTAGAAACATCTACATTCTGCAAAAGAATTAAATCAGGTCAGAGAGATGTTCAGCACAGAAACAGACCCTTCGGTCCAACTCGTTCATGCCAACCAGATGTCCCAACCAAATCTAGTTCCACTTACTGTCCCATATCCCTCCATTCCCTTCCTATTCATATACCCATCCAGATGCCTTTTAAATGTTGCAATTGTACTAACCTCCACCATGACTTCTGACAGCTCATTCTATACACATACCACCCTCTGTTTGAAAAAGTTGTCCCTTAGGTCTCTTTTATATCTTTCCCCTCTCACCCTAAACCTATGCCCTCTAGTTCTGGACTCCCCCACTCCAGGGAAAAGACTTTGTCTATTCACCCTATCCTTGCACCTCATGATTTTATAAACCTCTGCAAGGTCACCCCTCAGCCTCCAATGCTCCAGGGAAAACAGTCCCAGCCTGTTCAACCTCTCCCTTTAGCTCAAATCCTCCAACCCTGGCAACAACATTGTAAATCTTTTCTGAACCCTTTCAAGTTTCACAACATCCTACCGATAGGAAGATGACCAGAATTGCACACAACATTCCAAAAGTGGCCTAACCAATGTTCTGTACAGCTGCAACATGACCTCCCAAATCCTATACTCAATACTCTGACCAATAAAGGAAAGCAAACCAAAAGCCTTCTGCACTATCCTATCTACCTGCGACTCTACTTTCAAGGAGCTATGAACCTGCACTCCAAGTTCATTCTTGTTCAGCAACCTTCCCTCGGACCTTACCATTAAGTGTATAGTCCTAAGTTAAAAATCACACAACACCAGGTTATAATCCAACAGGTTTAATTGGAAGCACACTAGCTTTCGGAGCGACGCTCCTTCATCAGGTGATAGTGCAGAGCTCAATCCTAACACACAGAATTCTGGTGTTGTGTGATTTTTAACTTTGTACACTCCAGTCCAATACCGGCATCTCCAAATCGTGTATAGTCCTGCTACTGAGTCAACTTCGCTCCCTGCAAGGTGTCAACCCATCTTCAATTATTGGTTGTCTGACTGTACTACATGTACCATCACTTGGTTACATTTAGAGGTCTCCTCCCATGCCCAGTTTACCGTGGCATCCATTCTTCCAGCGCCAGTCTGGTTTCCTCTGGGGTTTTGGTCTCTTTTTTGACCCACTTCAGTCGATTTGTGATTCTATGCACATGGGTGTCAACACCTGGAATGAAAAATTAAAACAGACAAAAAGGGGTTAATTGGGTGCTGAGGTGGATTAAGTGCCTGTGAAATGGATTTATCAAACCAAATCAACAACACTATGTTACAAATTTTGGATTGCATTAAATATCCTCCAGGATTAACTAGTGCTCTTGGGCAAACAAGAGGAGTTTGAGTGGAATATTGAAGGAGGCAAGTTAAAACTAATTCATTGTTGGAAAATTGCACCCAAAAAGTGGTGAAGTTACAGTCCAAGTAAAAGTCAAGTTCTATAATCACAATTGCAGAAGCTGCACGAATTGCATGAATCAATGCCACGGCCAACATACCAGAACATAATCACTTATTTGTTTCTCTTTCTATACATTTAAGTCTTGGAGCCAGGGGGTTGCTATAGTAATAAAGCTAAAAATAAGCTTATCACCAAAGAAAGCATTTTTAATCAGGGTATCTAGTGCTTCACTTGTGAATAACCCAATTAAAAGTCAGAGAAAATGATTTTTTTTAAGAAGTATACTTAACCTTTCACTGGCGAACAGCAGTTGTTTACTAGTAATTTTTTTGAAAAATGAAAAATTGTCTGGTCAAATTGCCTAAGAAAATGAATGCAATTTAAAGAGCCTTCCTTAAATCATCACAACTGGCGGAAACAGGTAACAGTCACCTGGGAACACGGACAGCTTTGACTGGGATAAAGCGTGAACCTTGAACCAGTGGAAACTCAAGTGCAACTGGTTTTGGGTCAAGCTCAGGTACACTTAAAATCCCTTTAAATGCTAATTCTGCCCAAACGGTATTGATATTGCTGTTGATATTGACCCATAAATTAGATATGTCCAGACTGTTCACTCAAGGTGGAACAAACTTGGACACCAACATGAGAGACATTTTGGGACTCTGGATCCCTGCACATAAGCAGTCTATATGAGAGTAAAAGAATCTCGTAATAATTTAGCAAATGGGAGCTGGAGTGGATCATAAAGCTAAGTGAGCCTCCCATTACATTTTAAAATCGTTGCCGTGCACAATGTGTTGCACAAGTCTTTCTCACTTTCAGGACCTGTTTCATGAAGGCACCACAGTGCCAATGACATAATAAACTTATAACCTGAAAGCATCAATTTTGCAATTCTCAATCATTTCCGAAACCTTCCATTGCTTTCGCCTTCTTATCTCTATAACCTCCTCCATCCCTATCACCTCCAAAATATCTGTACTCCAATTCTGGACTCTTGAACATTCTGATTTTAATAGGTGCAACGTTAACAGACTCTTATATCTTTCCCCTCTCACCCTAAACCTGTGCCCTCTAGTTCTGGACTCTCCATGTTTATCTCCAGCATGGAGAATTCTTGGAAAGGTACAATCAGAACAGTCTATTGTGATTGCTGCTGCAAATGTAACTACTCAAAGTATTTCTTTGGCTATGAAGTGCTTTCAAGTGATGAGAAGTCACAAAAGGTGCTATATTAATGAAAGTTCACTGTTTGTCCCTTTTCCATCAGTCATAAATTACTGCTGCACAGTGCTCAATACAGGAATTTTGTATGTGTGTTTGAGTTTGTGACAACTTGGCATGGTCATCTTGGGCCTCAACTCCATTTCCTGTGCATGCACCAACCCCCCTGCCCCCCACAACTTCCTCAGAGTCCAATATCCCTCTTTCCCAGTCTTAAATACTTTCAACAATGATGAAGCTTCCATAACCCTTGTGTGGGGCAGAGAATTTCACAGGAGAAAGTGAGGATTGCAGATGCTGGAGATCAGAGCTGAAAAAGCGCTTTTTCAGAGAATTTCACAGGTTGAGTAATTTTTCTTCAGCTCAGTCCCAAATGATTGTCCTCTTATTTTGGGACTGTTCACCCATGGTTAGATTTGACAACCAGCAGAAACACAGTCTCTCAGCACCAACCTTGAGAATCCTGGCAGTCAGTCAATCTCACACCCCCATTCTAAGTGATTAAAGACTTAACAGCAATCTAAGTTTGTTCAATATATTGCATCAGTTCTATGATACTTGAATACTTTAAATTCTGTGTCCTATGATCCTGGCCCACTAGCCACCTGATGAAGGAGCAGCACTCCAAAAGCTTGTACTTTCAAATAAACCTGTTGGACTATAACTTGGTGTTGTGTGATTTTTAACTCTGTCCACCCCAGTCCAACACTGGCACCTCCACACTACACAGAAGACATAGTGCACATTTTAATGTTTAACAGTTAATGAACAGAGCTGTGTAAATAATGGAGGAGCAAGCATGGGAATAAAATAACTGAAAATTTACAAACTTTTAGTATGTCATGCTCTCACCTCCAAGTAGTGCATTCAAGTACCGCTCTGGACATACAAATCTAGGCCAACAGAACCAATGCAGCATTAAGGAGGTGTTGCATCGTCCAAAGTGCTTTTGAATGAAACGTTACCCCAAAGTCCCAGTTGGCCTCTCAGGTGCATCTGAAAAGATTATTCTAGAGGACCAGGAAGCTTTTTTGGCCTAGGCCAACTTCTCTAAAATAGGTCATCGGTTGGCTATCACACTTCTATTTGTGGCAGTTTGTTTTGTGCAAATTGGTTGTGGGGTTTCCTTCCTTACAGCAGTGGATTCACTTTGAAAGAACTGAAGTAATCATGATCTCCTCTGCTTATGAAAGGTGCCATACAAATCCAAGCCTTTTTGTTTTCATTGCTACAGATTAGCTATCTAGATTGTCATAAATTCAGTCCTCAATAATTCAGTACTGCACTGTACAGGTCTGGGAGGTCAATCTGACAGACACTAAGCCTACATGGTCTAAATTTGGAGATGCCGGTGTTGGACTGGGGTGTACAAAGTTAAAAATCACACAACACCAGGTTATAGTCCAACAGGTTTAATTGGAAGCACACTAGCTTTCTGAGTGACAATCACCTGATGAAGGAGCATCGCTCCGAAAGCTAGTGTGCTTCCAATTAAACCTGTTGGACTATAACCTGGTGTTGTGATTTTTAACTTTGTACATGGTCTAAGGTCATGTTCTAGACATGAAATACAAAGCCAAATGCTCAAAGGCAAGCAAAGGAAGGGATGCATTTATACATCAGGTTTCATAGCCCCAAGACATCCCAATGCCTTTGCATCATTTCATCAGTTCTGCATTGGAGTGTGCTCAAGTCATACTTGCTAGTCCTCCAATTTACCCAATAGCTGTATTGACTTCCAAGAACCATAAGAATTAAAAAAAAATAATTTGACATATTCAATTTCAAATACTTATGGGGTTTGTTTCCTGATCTGACTCTACACAATGGGTGTTTTAAGCATTGGCATAGAGTTTCCAACAAATTGCTTCTGTTCCACCCAGCATCCAGAAAAGTATCAACTTGGATCTCTGCTGTGTAAGCAGTTTGCACCATTATGTATATTTCAAAGACTTGTCACCAAGAGAATTGTCAAATTTTAAAGAGCACTGAGAGAACACCCAAAGCTTTTTCTTCAGACTCACCTCTTCAAGCATTAAAAAGAGCTTCCTGACTACTTCACCCATTAGTGCAGGTAGATATAGTCGATGATTTGTACCAGGAGTCCACTAGATTAATATTGAAAACAAGAGTTCATGCTGCACTGCAGCACCATCCAGTGGCAGGGACTGAACACACACCATTGTTCCCAGAATGATGCTCTTGCAGCAGGAAGCCTGGTATTTTCCTACAGTGCTACTGCTCTCAGACTTTGTCATGACAGTAATGCCCATATAATGGCAGATAGCTGATCTGTCTAAGTTGATTCCTTGATTTCATTACGTTACTGGTGCCTGTGGTACTTACTGATGCCAGACACATTATTCCAGGCTAGCTTCATGATGAGATGAGCCATCTTCGGTCCCACTCCTGGAAGTTTCAGAAGCTCGCTGACACTGCTGGGAATGTCACCATTGTACTGCTCCTTCAAGATTGCTGTGGTCTGCTTGATGTATTTCACTTTACTCTGCATGGGTACATCATATAATGGATAAGATGTAAAGGTAATAACAATCTATCAATTCTGTCTTTCAGTCGCGGCAGCAGTGGTTATGTCACTGGACAGGGGCCTGGCCTATAATGATCCAGAAATCGGTGTTCAAATCCCCCCATAACAGCCAAATGATTTAATTTCAATTAGTTAAATAAAATCAGTCATCATGTTAATAATTGTAATTGGATTATTGTAGAACCTAAGCCAGTTCATTGATGTCCTTTTCCATAGGGAAAATAATCCTCCACCCTTACCCAGCATTTGTTGTCGATTCCTAATTGCCCTTGAGAAGATGGTGAGCCACCTTCTTGAAATGCTGCAATAGGTACTCCCACAATGCTGTTACTAAGGGAAAGCCATGATATTGATTCAGAGACAGTGAAGGTATGGCAATACTGTTTCAAGTCAGAAAGGCGGTTGGTTAAGAAGAGTGTTAGAGATGTACAGCAAGGAAATAGACCCTTTGGTCCAACTCGTCCAAGGGGAATTGTTTCAGTGTCTGCTGCCCTTGTTCTTCTAGGTGGCGATGGTTGCAGGTTTGGAAACTGCTGTTGAAAGACACTTACTTAGAGACAAAAAAAAAATGAGACAAGCAGGAGGTTGTAAGAACACAAGTCAGGCAGCATCAGGCGATGGAGAAGTCAATGTTTCAGGTGTAAGCCTTCTTCTGAGTTATAACCAAAACGATTGATCTCTCCACTTGCTGCTGCCTGGCTTGCTGTGTTCTTCCAGCCTCCTGCCTGTCTATGTTGAAAGGGACTTGGCAAACTGCTACAGTGTTACTCTGATGATACACAAAGCTGCCACTATGTGTCAGTGGAAGCGGGATTGAATAATTAAGCTGGTAATGCCTATCAAGTGGATTGGTAGATCTTGGAATGTTTTGAGCTCCTTAAGTGGTGCTAGAGTCACACAGAATATATAAGGCTGGACTGATTAAATTTCTGGTTGATGATAGCTCCCAAAATGTTGATTGTTGGGTATTCAGCAATAGTAATGATTGTGAATGTCAAGAGGAGATAGTTAGATTCCCGCTAGTTGGAGATTGCCATTGCCTAGTACTCAAGTGGTATATAAATGTTACTTACCATTTACCAGCTCAGACCTGAAAGTTGTCCATACCTTGGAATGTGGGAATGGCATTCAGTATCTGAGGAATCTTGAATGGCACTTTGTAATCATCAACTAATCTCTCCACTTCTGATCTTACGATGGAGGGAATATCATTGATGAAGTAGGCGAAGATGGGTGGACCGAAGACAACACTGGGAGGAACTCTTGCAGTGATATCCTCAGACTAGGAAGATTGACTTCCAAATAAACCGATTGGACTATAACCTGATGTGTGATTTTTAACTTTGTTGATAACCAGAACCATGTTCCTTTGTTCTATGATTGACTTCAACTGGTAAGAGAGTCTTGCTCCTCATTCTCAACATTTTTCGGGTTCCTTGATGCCACATATTGTCAAATACTACCCTGATGTCCAGGATAGTCAATTCGACTCTGGAGTTTGGCTTCATTGTCCATGTTTGAATCAAGGTTGTAATGAGGTTAAGAACCAAGAGTGCTAACTGACCTTTGACCTAACAAATCAGTTAACACAAAAACAATAAATGACAGTCTTGCAAGTAGTAGATGAATTTAAAAAAAAAATCAAGTGAAAAGGAGATGAGATGCAGCATGTTCGAAAGGGAGTGAGTAGAAGGGAAGGGTTTCTTATGGATACCACTAGGTTTCTGAAACTACCATCATTCTCACAATTGTTAGAGACCTAAGTAGGCCATTCAACCTTGAGCGTCTTCCACCATTCAATGAGATTATGGCTGATCTGTGGCCTAACTCCATATACCTGCCTTTGGCCATATCCCTTAATACTTCTGCTTAACAAAAAAATTACTATTTCAGATTTAAAATGAATAACATACCCAACATCCACTATTGTTTATGGAAGAGTTCCAAACATCTACCACCCTTTGTATGTAGAAGTGCTTCCTAAAATCTCTCCTGAATGGTCTGGCCCCAATTCTCAGTCTATGCCCCCTAGTTGTAAAATCCTCAGCTAGTGGAAATAGCTTATCTTTACGTATCCAGTCTTTACCTATTAATATCTTGAAGACTTCAATCAGATCATCCCTCAACCTTCTAAATTCTAGAGAAAGCAGGTCTAATTTGCAGTAACTCAGATTCACATTGAATAGTGCAACAAGCAGCCTCGAATAAAACTGACCACTGCATTGCAAATGTCTTTGATATTTAAAAAGCCAACTAGCCCACTGAATAATGAATCTGCATGTAAGGAAGTGATTGACAGACAGAATAACCGATCACTTGTTAGGTGGTTTGGAATGTACACATGTTGCACAGACTAAATATCGGTACTGTACTGGCAACAGGAATTTAAATATTAAAATGTAATAAGTGAAAATTTTCCTCATGATATCACATGCAAACTGTACCCTTTGGCAAACATTGATAGGAAACCGCAAAGCGAAACATTAACACTAAAATAATCAAAAGTTAACACTAAAATTCAGGCATGATTTATGATCTTCCCTTTCACATAGTGAAACTTCCTGAGCTGTTTCATGGTAGAGAACAAATTTCGATACCTACCAGCTTTAGGACAGTGACCAAAACCTTGGTCAAAGGGGTAAGTTTGATGGACCTATGTAAAGAAGATGAAGTCAGCGAGATTAAGGGAGAGAACTGCTGAGCTGAGGGCCCAAGTAGCTGAATTCTATTATCAATGGTAGAGCGATGAGCATTGGGATGTACATTTGAGGAGATGCTCAGTTGCAAGATAGTGATTCAGTAATTGTGCACTAACCCTCCAGAATCCAACTGGATAGATAAGCTCTCCCAGTGTCTTATCATCCATCTTGAGGATGTTGTCCACAGTCAAGCCATGGTCCCTTAGCTGCTTCATTGCTTCAAATGTCACCTGATCCCTGGTTTGGCTGGACAACATGAGCGACAAAAGCACTTGATACCTCATGACCTGCAGAATTCCAATAAAGACATATCAAAATAGTCAGTGGCAACATTCAGCTGAGGCAGACCCATTCCTATTTCAACTTTGATTTTAACTTCAAGTATGCCTTTAAGTATTAAGAATGAAGGAGACTTGTGGGGGCATTTCTTTCCTGCTCTTTCTCTCCAGTGGGGGTCGCCCAACATCTGCTATCCTCATCTCAATCCAAACGGCAAGTGTGGAAAGGACACTGACAAGGTGTGTCAGTTTTGTAGCACCCTCATTTCTGCATCAGGAGGTTGTGGGTTCAAGCCCTTCTCAAGGCTCTGTGGCTTTTTCATAGGTGGCTCAGTTAGCTAGATGGAGAAAGTGAGGACTGCAGATGCTGGAGATCAGAGCTGAAAAATATGTTACTGGAAAAGCACAGCAGGTCAGGCAGCATCCAAGGAGAATCAACGTTTCGGGAATGCCTGAAGAAGGGCTTATGCCCGAAACGTCGATTCTCCTGCTCCTTGGATGCTGCCTGACCTGCTGCGCTTTTCCAGCAACACATTTTTCAGCAGTTAGCTAGATGATTGATTTATGATGCAGAGTATACCAACAGCATGGGTTCAATTCCCATGCTCACTGATGGAGATCCTGCCTTCTTGCCACTTACTTGAGGTATGGTGAAGCTCAGGCTAAACATTCACCATCACCACTCTCTCTCGCCTCAAAAAGCCTCTGGACCCGGAGATAATAGCAACATTACTACAAGATCTTCGGAAAGAGGATGATGAAGGGCTCCTGCCTGAAATGTCGCTTTTCCTGTATTCTGCATTTAAACTTCACCTTCCAAAGTGAACGACTTCACATTTTTTCCAGGTTGGACTCCATCCGTCTCTTATCAGCCTAGTTCTGCTTCCTGTCATGTCTTGTTGCAACTTACAGCAACTTTCCACACTGTCCACAGCTCCACCAACCTTTGGTGTCATCGACAAATTTACTAACCCACTCTTCCACTTCCTCATCCAGATTTGTAAAAGTCACAGAGCAGAGGCCCCAGAACCAACCCCTGCGGAACAAACTGGTCACGGACTCCAGGCCGAATACTTTCCATCTACCACCAAACTCTGTCTTATGTGGGCCAGCCAATTCTGTATCCAGACAGAACAGGTTTCCCAGTATCTCATTCCTCCTTTTTTAAATGAATGAGCCTACCATGGGGAACCGTATCAAACTGAGAAGACAAGGGCGCCCTATCTCCCCGTGTCTGCGTGGGTTTCCTCCGGGTGCTCCGGTTTCCTCCCACAGTCCAAAGATGTGCAGGTCAGGTGAATTGGCCATGCTAAATTGCCCGTAGTGTTAGGTAAGGGGTAGATGTAGGGGTATGGGTGGGTTGCGCTTCGGCGGGGCGGTGTGGACTTGTTGGGCCGAAGGGCCTGTTTCCACACTGTAAGTAATCTAATCTAATCTAAACATCGATTTTCCTGTTCCTCGGATGCTGCGCTTTTCCAGCACCACTCTAATCTTGACTCTCATCTCTAGCATCTGCAGTCCTCACTTTCGCCTAGGATAGTTTCCTTGTCAATCCATACACCTCAACGAACAAATAATTACTTATTTCATTGCTGTTTGTGAAAGCTTTTTATATACAAACTGGTTACCACCTCCAGATACTGCACATAGTTGACTCTGAAGCACTTTGTGTATTCTTGGGAGTCAGGAAAGTCGCTATACAAGTGCAAGTTTCAGTTTAGCTACAGGATCTGGGTTCTATCAAATTACCTCGGGGGCTGCAGTTTTGTCGAAGCATTGTTCAGCGCCCATGTGATCCACGGGCGCATCCCTGCCTTTCCTCATCTTCCTGATATTATCCAACTGCTCCCTCCAGTCCTTGGGCTCCCATTTAGAGTTTGTGTCCTTTTCTGGGGAAGCAGACTGCGGCCGGCTAAGCTTTCGGCCCGAACCGCCAGCAGTCTGCAAGGACTCCCTTTTCTGTCTCCGTGCATTTCCGCGTACAGGAGAGCTGCCAGGCCGGATCGGTGAGGCAGCTCCGACCGCGTCTGCTTCAATCTGGAGGCCGGGCTGGCCCACTGCTGGCCTGCCAGCGGCAGGGCTCTTTGCTAAATTGGAGCCGGGGTGATCCCGCTCCCTGGCCACGCACACCCGTCGGCTCATGTTCCGAGTCAGTATGCCTGATGTAAAATAAGACGAGGTAGCCATAATGCCCACTTTTTGTGAGATGAGAGCTGAGGGTCGCGGTCCCTTTAAATCTCGCGCTGCTAACATGTATCAATCCGGGGGAATGTCACAACATTCGATTCTGGGGCGGGGCTTCGCCTTGGCGCGGTCTGACCTACTTTAACCCCATGGTCCTGTTCACTGAATCCCAGTCAAAGCTGGGAATAAGCCTGTAAAGAGAGAATAGTCTTTTCCCGGTCCCAATCTTCCCTGATTTCCATGGGAATACTACTCCTGATACTTTGGGCCCAACAATATCCTTGTACATACTGCAGAGAATGGGATTTACCCTGTTGCCTTTCAGGACGTTTGGCATCAGTAATGGGAAATTTGTTACAATCAGTTGTAGAGGATGCGATTAATGTACATTTGGATAATAATGACCTGATTGGGTCAAATCAGCATGTATTTGCAAATGGCAAATCGTGTTCGACGAACTTAGCGTTTTTTGAGGTTGTCTCTGACAAAGTTGATAATACGGCGTTGGTGGACATAATAAACTTGGTTTCTCAGAAGTCTTTTGATAAAAGCGCCCAGAGGAAGTTGCTTAACAAAATCAAAAGGCATGAGACAGTGGATAAAGAACCAGCATGGATTAAATATTGACTATCAGACAGATTCTGAGGGTGCTGGTGTTGAACTGGGTTGGACATGGTCAAAAGTCACTCGACACCAGATTATAGTTCAACCGGTTTATTTGAAAACACGAACTTTCAGAGAGCTGATCCTTCATCAAGTGCTCAAGATTTCACTAGAGACCACTCACAGACACTCATAATCCCTGCTCCCCGCCCAACGCAAACCCAAAAACGTACACATATAAGTTTGTGGAGTGAGTTTGTTCTTGCAGAATTACATTTTACTTTTTTTGAAAACTGCCTGAATCCATGTAAGATTCTGTAAATCTGTTTTTTAGATTAGAATCAGTCTGAACATTGTGGCACAGACAGTCTCACACAGTGCAGCTCACACCTTAAATACATTATCTGGGCCCACATGACACCAATTGTTAAAGTTCACTTGAGAATGTAACTTTTAAAAAGGTTTTGTGATTTAGATATGAAAGAACTGAAACCAACATGTTCATTCTAAAAGATGAGAGACTTAACAAACAATCCAGGTCTTTTTCAATATATACAATTTCAGTTACATCACACTGTAAACTTTTGCTATAAATTCTGTGCCTTACTATCTTATACTCCACTCCTGATGAAGGAGCAGTGCTCCGAAAGCTAATGCTTCCAAATAAACCTGTTCGACTATAACCTGGTGTTGTGTGATTTTTAACTTTTTAACCTGCTGAAGGAGCAGCGCTCCAGAAGCTAATGTTTTCAAATAAACCCGTTGGACTATAACTTTGTGTTGTGTGATGTTTGACCTTATCAGACAGAAAATAGTTGGAGTACTGGTATGACCGGAGAACAGTCATTCTCCGTTTGGCAGACTGCAACGAGTGGGGTACTGGAAGAATCATTCTCCAGCCCCAAGCACTCACAATATATAACAATGATTGTATATGGGGACTTGTGGTGCAACAGTAGTGTGCCTACCCTCTGGACCAGGAGGCATAAGTTCACGTTCGACCTGCTCCAAAAATTTGTATGAGGGGACTAGGACTCTGGTAGCATAGTGTTTGTATCCCTAGCTCTGAGACAGTAGGCCAGGGTATAAGTCCCATCTGCTCCAGTGATGTGTTATAACATCTCTGAGCAGGTTGATTAGGAAAATATGTGAATGTGGAGACTAAGTGTATCATTTCCAAGTTCCTGATGACATAGATAGTGAGGTGTGCTGCATTAAGCATTTAAGAAGCTCAGTAACTAGTGAAGAACATAGAGTTATGGAATTATCTAGTACTGAAACAGACTCTTCAGTCCAATTTTTCCATGCTGAACAGACATTCCAATCTGATCTAGCCCTCATTTGCCAGCATTTGCTTCATATCCCTCTAAACCCTTCCCATTCATGTACCTGTCCAGATGCCTTTTAAATGTTGTAGTTGTACCAGCCTCCACCACTTCCTCTGGCAGCTCATTCCATACACGCACCACCGTTTGCATTAAAACGTTGCCCCTCAGGTCCTTTATAGATCTTTCCCCCCTTACCTTAAACCTACGTCCTCTAATTTTAGACTCCCCCTCCTAGGAAAAACACCTAGGATGTTAACTTTATTCATGCCCGGCATGATTTTATAAAGATGGTAAACAGAAAGGACCTGAAGACTAACATGCAGGCAAATAGGAAGGCTAATGGGATGTTAGCCTTTGTCACAAGAGATTTGTGTACAGGATTAATGAATTCTTGCTTCAATTGTATAGAACTTTGGTTAGACAACGCCAGGAGTATAGTGTGCTTAGGAAGATTATTTAGAGGCCGTACAACAAAGGTTTACTAAACTGGCTCCTGGTATGATGGGACTACCCAAGAAGAGAGATTTGGAAAACTGGGCCAGTATTCTTGAGTATCTTGAAGACTGAGATGTGATTTTATTGAAACCTACAAAATACTTAAAGGAGTTGACAGAGTAAGTGCAGGGAAGATGTTACTTCTATTTGTGCTCCCTCACTCCACTGTCAGAATTTTCAGTATGGATTTTGTGCTCAAGTCACTGGAATGGGATTTAAACTTACTAGCTGCTAACGTAGAGCATAGTGATTACAGCTGACAATATTAAGGTCACAAAATTTCCCATCATCTGAACTGTATCATGGGGCATTGAAGTAAATAGGAGTTGATTGAGTAGGTGTTAAGGATCGTTCTCGGTGGAAGAGATATAGCAAGAGATCCCATCAATGTATCCACCAAACTGATAAACTTAGCATCATTGATAGAATCGAGGGAGTGGACAATGAGGAGGAGGCTAGTATTGTAGACCAGATGTTAAAAGTGTGAATATAAGATCAGGAGATTTTGCAGAGTTAGTGTACAATGAATCCATGGAGGATGTGGATCAACCTAAGCACTTTGAAAGTCAAATGGTGAACCAGTGGAAGTTGATGAGGAGAGTGGATGATTAATAAGTGGACCTTAGAATGAAACCGAGTGAAGGAAACAAACTTGAGGTGAACTGCAACCCTTACTCAGTAATAATTTTATTGAATCATGGAGCAGGCTTACAGGAATAAAAGAGCTACTTGTTGCTTATGTTTCCTATGGAAGTCATATTAGAGTTCAAAAGTACACTTATGAGCACTGTGGGGAAGCCAGATTTACAGATGAAGAAGTCATAGATGATTATTTCAGCAGTAGCTGGGGTGATGTAGAAAAGGAAATGATTGACACTTTTTGTGTAATCTTGAAGAACTGAGTTTGAAGAGCTAAGTGGCCCTTTTTATATTGATTTACATTGTTCTCGTGATCTATTTGTCTATTTTTGCTTTACAAAATAGACACATCTTCTCCAGGGTCAGTTTTCTAAGTGTACCCTCTGAATATGAAATCCTCCCTGTCAGAAGCACACATCTCGCAATGGAACATGTGCTCACCATCATCTTCCATCTACTAATTGAAATGCACTGAATAGCATGTGAGGTAAGAATCAACATTTCTATTTCACTTCAATGACACCCCAAAGCATTTTAACACCAACTAAATTTTTTGAAGTCTGAACATTTTTGTAACATAGCAAAACACAATTTCTTGATGTACACTCATAGTTGAGGAGGTGACACAAAGTTCACATTCATGTCGTGCAATCTTCTTTTTTGTTGAATATAGAAATGTCATTCTTCATACTTCCCCCATGTTATATTTGAAATGACAGCTTATTATCTCGCTGGAGTAGTTTATGCAATGAAGGTCACCTCCTGATAGCCATGAGTGACTTACATTGAAACCCTGGAAGGCTGATCAGTTAGAGGAGTTTGCATTTTAGAACATGCACCATGTACTGTTCCTTGAAAATATTTCAATAGCTTAGCTTCAAATGAAACCTCAACCTAAACGTTTCTTACTAATCAATGCTTCATCATTATATCCTAGCTGATTTGTATATTATCCACGTACATTTTAATGATGCTATATTTTAATTCTGAAAAGTGACAATTTTTAAATTAATCAGCAACCACCATTTGCTGTAACAAAGAGTAATCCTTCTTTTGGTTTTAGATGTATTCAGTCAAAAGTACTGATTTCACTGCTTATAAGTCAATTTTCTACTCAGCTTGAGCTAATATTTCAGATCAATTTTAGCTTTTTGGAACATTCGAATTTTCTATTTCTATGCATGAACTTGTCTATGTTTTTGCGAACTGTAGCATCCCTACAGTGAGCAAACAGGTCATTCGGGCCATTGAGTCTTCCCTCTCAAGACAATCCCAACCAGACTCACCCCACTATCCCTGTAACGCTGCATTTCTCATGCTGAATCCAGTTAGTCTGATTTGGAAGTGTCGGTGTTGGATGGGTGTTCAAAGTTAAAAATCACACAACACCAAGTTATAGTCCAACAGGTTTATTTGGAAGCACGAGCTTTCGGAGTGTTGCCAATTACCTGACGAAGGAGCAGCGCTCCGAAAGCTAGTGCTTCCAAATAAACCTGTTGGACTATCACCTCTGCACATCACTGGACACTATGGGGCAATTTAGAATTGTCAGTCCGTCTAAGCTACACATCTTTGAACTGTGGGAAGAAACCCACGCAGACACGGGGAGAATGTGCAAACTCCACACAGTCACCTGAGGGGTGGGAATTGAATCCCCCTCTGTGAGGCAGCAACCGTGCCGACCAGGAATAATAAAATATTAGTTGTCATTTATCAAGGCTGAGAACTTATTAAGGATCTTCGGGGGCTTGGGGGGGGTCAATAATCACTGGTCCTTTGCGGAATATTTGACAATCCAGGAATGAATGAAAATAACATCTGCCCCAAAACTACAGCCGGCCTACAATTCCCGGCAGGCATCGCGAACGGCCGTCTGCCGAAACGGAAGTACCTGTGCGTGTGACGTCAGTTCCTGGAAGGCAGGGCCTGTAGCGGGAGCCAGGAGCTGGTGCAATGGGTGATTGAGGCGGCCGAGCGCGGCTCAGACGGCAGGGTGAGTGGCAACTGGCGATTAGGACTAATGGGGGAGGGACTGCATTCGGGCAGCCCGGGAGAGGCAGTGAGGCCGAGCCTGGATCCGCCAAAATGGGGGGAGGCCGCTGCAGTAAACAGCTTCTGGCTGCTGTGGGGGCGGGGCATGAGAAGGTAAGGGAGGGGGGCGTGAACCACTGGGGAGGAGGGTGAATGGGGAGGGGGGAGAACACCATGGTAGGGAGGGCACCCCCTGGGGGGGGGGGGCACCATGGTGGAGAGTTCCTCCATGGAGAAAGGGAGGAGAGGAGGGTCCTTCTATAGAGGAAAATAGGAGAGGGGCGACCCCCTCCCAATTGAGGAGAGGAGGAGGGCTACCCCCATGGAAGAAGAGAGGGTGGGGTGGTCCCCTAAGGAGGAGGAGAGGAGGAGGAGGAGGAGGAGGAGGGGGGGGGGGGGGTGGTGTGGTCTGATGTGGAGGGGGTTCCCATGGAGGGGAGGGATGTCACAGTCTCTCGATGGAGTGGAACAGGAAGGGTAGTATAAACATGGGGGTGGGAGCAGTCATGCAAAAACATGGAGTGGGGAAGGGGTGAGGGCGGATTGTTTGCAAGTTTGGAGGGGGAGGGGGAGGGGGAATGGGAATCCATGGAGGAGGAAGGGAGGACGTATGTGAACTTATGGGGTTGTGGCAAGGGATGTGCATAAACCCTTGGAGAAGTTCATGCTGGGGACCGAGAGGTGCTTAAACCTGGAAGAAGTTGCTCAGGAAATTGAACTTACTTCTGGGTAAAGCCTCCTCTTGGAACACCAAAGTCTCCAATTTAAATTGAGACTTTTGAAGGGTTCTCATGAAATTAAGTAATATGCTCAGGAAAAACCTGAACCATTTAAGGGCATAGTATAACTCCTGAGCATTTAACAGACTCCACACATACATCTCACACTTTGAACTACACCCCTCTTCTGATGTTACCCTGATGTTTCCTGCTCAATAAATGACAACCCTCCTCATGAGCTGTGAAACATAAACTGATTCCAGACCCACTGGAGCCAAAGTAACCCACTCCCATGCTGCCAGGCTCCAAAAAACCCTACCTGCCAGATCTGACCCGAGACCTCTGCCTCCACTAGACCCAAACCCTGTAGTCTTGATGCGATGCTACACTACCATACCCCCTGCCCAACTTATTCTTCCGCTGATCCTGACCTACCCAGCAGGCTGCATCGCCTACCTTGCCAGCTAACACCTTATCTCCTTCACATTTGTCATCTTACCCTAGTTCCATATCCCATCCCCAGCTGGCATCAATTTGAGAGACTGCCACTTCACAGAATCTGACCCATTGTGTTGGTTGAGTTTGTTTGCAAATAATCATTGTTCTCTTATAGAGTCATAGAAATGTACAGCATGGAAACAGACCCTTTGCTCCAACTCGTCCATGCTGACCAAATATCCTAATCTAATCTAGTCCCATTTGCCAGCACTTGGCCTATATCGCTCTAAAGCCTTCCTATTTATTTATCCATCCAGATGCCTTTTAAATGATGTAATTGTACCAGCCTCCATCACTTCCTCTGACAGCTCATTCCATATGCGCACTACCCTCTGGGTGAAAATGTTGCCCCTTAGGTCTCTCTCAAATTTTTCCCCTCTCACCCCAAAAATCTGCCCTCTAGTTCTGGACTCTTTCTCCCCCCCACCCCCCGCAAGGGAAAAGACCTAATTTATTTATCCTATCCGTGCCCCTCATGATTTTATAAACCTCTATAAGGTCACCCCTCAGCCTCCGACACTCCAGGGAAAACAGCCCCAGCCTATTCAGCCTCTCCCTGTAGCTCAAATCATCCAACTCTGGCAACATCCTTGTAAATCTTTTCTGAACCCTTTCAAGTTTTAACATCATCCGACTGATAGGGGGATCAGAGTTGTACACAATATTCCAAAAGTTGCCTAACCAATGTTCTGTACAGCGGCAACATAACCTCCCAAGTCCAACAAAGGAAAGCATATCAAATGCCAGCTTTAGTATCCTACATACCTGCGACTCAACTTTCAAGGAACTATGAAACAGTGCTCCAGTGTTCAGCAACTTTCCTAGGATCTTCCCATTAAGTCTATAAGAACTGTTCTGATTTGCTTTTCCAAAATGTAGCACCTCACATTTATCTAAATTAAACTCTATCTGCCACTCCTTAGCCCATTGGCCCATCTGATCAAGATCAGTTGTACTCTGAGGTAATCTTCATCACTGTCCACTACACCTCCTTTTAATGAACCTTGCTCATTTTAATTCACGTCATGTTGTTAGTTTGTGTCTTTGCCGGTAGCAGTTATTATTTTAGATCTTGCATTTATCCAGTGCTAAGGTATGTATCTTTTATATGCCAGAGATCAGTTTGTTATTGGAAAAGGTGACAGATTTAGACTTTGACTCACAAGTACTCTTCACATGAACAGACTGCTGCAGTTAATATACTTGGTTTCTAGCAATTATTTAATTATCTCCTTTTGCATCGGGATCTGGTGTCTTTTGCATCCTTGAAGTGCTTTGGGTGTTTTATTACATTTAAAGGCTTTAGTCTTGAAGCATTATAAAGTCATAGAGATGTACAGCATGGAAACAGACCCTTCGGTCCAACCCATCCATGCCGATCAGATATCTCAACCCAATCTAGTCCCACCTGCCAGCACCCGGCCCATATCCCTCCAAACCCTTCCTCTTCATATACCCATCCAAATGCCTCATAAATGTTGCACTTGTACCAGCCTCCACCATTTCCTCTGGCAGCTCATTCATTACACTTACCACCCTCTGCGTGAAAATGTTGCTACTTAGGTCTCTTTTATATCTTTCCCCTCCCATCCTAAACCTATGCTCTGTAGTTCTGGACTCCCTGACCCCACGGGAAAGACTTTGCCTATTTATCCTATCCATGCCCCTCATAATTTTGTAAACCTCTATAAGGTCACCCGTCAGCCTCCAACGCTTTGGGGAAAACAGCCTCAACCTGTTCAGCCTCTCCCTATAGCTCAGATCCTCCAACATCCTTGTAAGTCTTTTCTCGACCCTTTCAAGTTTCACAACATCTTTCCGATAGGAAGGAGACCAGAATTACGCGCAATATTCCAACAGTGGCCTAACCAATGTCCTGTACAGCCGCAACATGACCTCCTAACTCCTGTATTCAATATTCTGACCAATAAGGAAAGCATACCAAACACCACCTTAACTATCCTATCTACGTGTGACTCCACTTTCAAGGAGCTATGAACCTGCACTCCAAGGTCTCTTTATTCAGCAACACTGCCTTGGACCTTACCATTAAGTGGATAAGTCCTGCTAAGATTTGCTTTCCCAAAATGCAGCACCTTGGATTTATCTGAATTAAACTCCATCTGCCACTTCTCAGCCCATTGGCCCATCTGATCAAGATCCTGTTGTAATCTGAGGTCACCCTCTTCGCTGTCCACTACACCTCCAATTTTGGTGTCATCTGCAAACTTACTAACTGTACCTCTTATGCTCACATCCAAATCATTTATGTAAATGACAAAAAGTAGAGAACCCAGCACCAATCCTTGTGGCACTCCACTGGTCACAGGCCTCCAGTCTGAAAAACAACCCTCCATCACCACCCTCTGTCTTCTACCTTTGAGACAGTTCTGTATCCAAGTGGCTAGTTCTCCCTGTGTTCCATGAGATCCAACCTTGCTAATCAGTCTCCATGGGGAACCTTGTCGAACGCCTTACTGAAGTCCATGTAGATCACATCTACTGTTCTGCCCTCATCAATCCTCTTTGTTACTTCAAAAAACTCAATCAAGTTTGTGAGACATGATTTCTCATGCACAAAGCCATGTTGACTATCCCTAATCAGTCCTTGCCTTTCCAAATAAATGTACATCCTGTCCCTCAGGATTCCCTCCAACAGCTTGCACACCACCGAGGTCAAGCTCACCGGTCTATAGTTCCCTGGCTTGTCTTTACTGCCCTTCTTAAACAGTGGCACCACGGTTGCCAACCTCCAGTCTTCTGGCACCTCACCTGTGACTATCGGTGATACATATATCTCAGCAATCACTTCTCTGGCTTCCCACAGAGTACCCGGGTACACCTGATCAGGTGTATTAGCTTGCTCTTTCTCTGTGGATGCTGCCTGAGCCGCTGTGATCTCCAGCATTTATTGTTTTCAGTACAGATTCCAGCATCTGCAGTTTTTTGCTCCGTATTGTCTTCTGTGCTTGTTTTTAAATCTGCTGTTATTCTGTGATGAAAGGTGACTTGTGGTTATTCCGATCTGGGTGCTATTATGTGTGTTGATTGTCAGTGAGGTCCCGAGAGTAGTTTGAAGGGACAGCAACCCTGTGGTATTTTTAGCAGGTACTTCAGTTGACTGCTGCAGGTATAAATTAATATTTTTGTAGGAGAACTTGGCAGAGGCTTGATATGGCTGCTAGTTTGTTGTTTGAATCTATGTGTTCCTCAAACTCTGGGTGTCATATTGAAATCTCACCTCCTTCTAATTGAATGAGTCCTACTGATGGAAGCTTGCCTTTTGAACTTGAGTAGAGCCATCTTTGGGTGCTGTTGAATTGGTGTAAAAGAGTGAGGTATTAGTGCATGAAGTAGGTACAGGTGCAACCTGCATCGAAAACTCTTCTATCTTTTTGAGAGATTTGATTTGCCTGTGTTTGGTGTCATGTAATCACTTTGGACTGAAGCATTGTGGCAATTTCTTGTTCATGAGAACTGCACGTCATTGGCAAGGCCAATATTTACTGCCCATCCTTAATTGGCCAGAGAGCACTTAAAAGTCAACCACATTGCTGTGGTTCCAGAGTCACATCTAGACCAGACTAGATAAAGATTTCCAGTTTCCTTGCTTAAAAGGATATAAGTGAGCAAGATGTGTTTTTTTTAACAACAATCAGTACTGGCTACATGGTCACCATTGGTTTACCTTGCTTTTAATATTCTAGATCTTGGTTGAATTTACATTCCCCCCTCAGGTACAATGTGGTTCAACCTCATGTTGTCAGTACATTAACCTGAGGTTGTGGATTACGAACCTAGAGACATTAGCACTATGTCACTACCTCCCCAATTTATTTACAGTAAGTACAAATCTGTCATCTAAGTCTAGACTGCAAATTGCATCCAGCTGTCCAATTGGGGGAGTTGTATGGGATAATATTGGGGCTTGATGATTTGCCAGTCATGATAGTGGATGGAGAAATCTGCAGCAAATATATTTTGCACATTATATAGGCCAATATTTCAGTGTGATTTCTGTTTTCTGTAGCATTTTGGAAACTAATCTGCAAATTAAATTTTGTGCCAGTTCTCAACTGAGTATACTGTCTGGGTAGCAGAACTGTCGGAATGCTTGAAGCTGGAAGAACAATTGGCATGTTACTGGAGATAAATGTTGCTTATTTTTGGACTGTAGCAGTGAGGGAACTTACATTCACAGCCAGAATCGCTACTTACTCTGTGAGCCTAACCAAGGTCATTTGTGGAAGCAGTGGCTGTTGTCTCCCAAACTCAAGTGACTAATGGGAACCACAAGTGCTGAATGTCTCTGACATATTTGACTGAGCCTGGAGTTGTTTGTGTACTAGAGTGTTGTGTTGACAGTTGAATTAATGAGCTTGTTGATAGAATCTTCCGTTGCAGTTCTTCAATGCACAGTATGTTGTGGCTTCCCTGAAATTTCAGAGCATGGTTATTCTTGTCTGAAACTGACCAGATACATCATTGGCTGTACTCCATGTCAAACATCCTCTGTGCTACCTGAAGAAGAAAGTAATTTAGTAACAGATGCCTTGTAACTGATTTGAGCAGGAGACAGCCCTTTCAGTCCTTGTATTTTTCCTGTTAATACCAATTTATACCATAATTCGATCTCTCTCTTTGACTTATTGCATTGTGTTGCATTGCAGATGATGGGCTATTATTTGTATTTGGCTTGTGCATTCTAGAACTTTTAAGTTAAACAAGCCTGACTTGAATTTTCCATCCATATTGCTTTGTCATAAGGAAGTTGAGTGTTTGACTTTATTTTCATGCCAAAGAGACAAAATTTAAATTTGCAAAAGCAGAACTGACTGAGGCGTTTGAGCAATAGATGTGGTGATGCTGAGTTTATGTCCCAGATAGCAATAAGTGGTCTTTGCATGAAGGTGATGTGGTTTGTAGCCTTGGCTTGATATTAGATGGTTGAGTTACAACACGAGGTAAACCCCTCTTCGAATTTAAACTGTACACACAGAAGTTCACCTCGCATCGTAATCTGTTAAATTTCGAGAGGTAAAGAACTATCCCATAGGTCACTATTTAAAGTAAAAATTTAACAATTTTATTCTTTAAGTCCCAAAAGAGAAAATTAGACAACTATTTATGACTCCTTTCTCTTAAACCGATCTTTTACCTCTCACTTTACAATACTGGTCCAATAAATTCCCTCTTAAATTTACAGCTAATCACTTTCAAACCCCAGTTGTTGTCTTCGGATGTCAAACTTTCTGTGTAGATTTCTTTTGGTAGTCTTCAGGGGTCTGCTGCACAAATCTCTTATGGACAGGTACCTTTCAGAGAGCTATTCAGCTGGCAGTCTGTACTTGATGGTGCTTTTGGCAGTTCTCCCCCTAACTGTTCAAACTGTCTGGTTTTATACTCCAAAACATTGCATCATTTCATTGGTTTGATGCCATCCCAAACAGTAAAATTCAAATTCGATTGGGTTTTGGTATCTGGGGTACAATTTAAACTGGTTGGCCAAATTTGAATTTGTTCTTGTTCCATGGCAATGCAACTCCAGCTATTTTTTTTCAACCAAATGTTACATTTTAAAATTGTTCAGCACATACTGTGCTTTCAGTCCTTGCTACCTTCCTCTCTTCTCTCTCTCTCTCTCTCTCTCTCTCTCTCTCTCTCTCTCTCTCTCTCTCTCTCTCTCTCTCTCTCTCTCTCTCTCAAAGGTACGGTACACCTCTACACCTTCATAACAGATTTGAACAACATGACATGTTTGTGAAGAATGATGGAGTCAGTGGCAAGAATATAGAGCTTGGTGTTATTTTTGTTTAACTGGGATAAATTATGGTTCATCCAATGCTCAAATGTTTTGTGTTCCTACAGTTAATTCCTTTATCTCAGGCCAAGGTATGACTCCAGAATTTTTGTTTTGCACCAGTTTGTCTGTGGACAAATACAGAAGGTGTTCCATTCTCATTTACTATATCAAAACTCAAGCCATATTCCACCTTCATCCAATCCACATACATGACAGATAAATGGTGTAAATCAGCCTTGATCTAATTGAAAAGGCAGTACAGAACTGAGGGACTGAATGGCCTCTCATAAGTAATCAGATTTGGAATTTTGACCTTCTCCAACCTAAGAGGCCAGTAGTAGCATTTGTATTACTATTCAAGACCAGGTTTGGCACTCACTGGGGGACCTGCATTGTGGTTCCATTTTGTACAGTTCATTCACAGGAGCTAATTTATTTCTTGATTGAGCTGAAGGACAACAATTCAAGCTTCATCCTTTCCTGATGAAGGACTTTTGCCTGAAACATCGATTCTCCTGCTCCTCGGATGCTGCCTGACTTGCTGTGCCTTTCCAGCACCACACTCTTGACTCTAACCTCCAACATTTGCAGACCTGTTCGAGGTTCTGTCCAACTGCTCCTGGATAGGCAAGCTTTGCTTTGTGCATCCACTAAGATTATCACTGATGGATGTACAGATTCATTTGCAGGTCTGCAGAGCTGATTCCTGATTTAATCATTTATTTACTTCAGTTTAGGGAAGGTTGAACAGCCCCCTTGATCATGTCCAAACCCACAAGCAAAGATCCGTCCTTCCGTGAGCGATTCAAAAGCCTTCTGGGAATTGGCCCTCGTATTAACACCAAGCAAACGGAATGTAAGCCAGCAGAATTCATCATAACGAGTGAAATACTAAAGGTATAGTGCTCAATATATAATGAGAAATGTATTCTCTTTTTGTTTGCAGAAATGTTTTGTCTATTTTGTGTGGAACAATGTCATTGAGAGTATATTTTTTCTATTGCTTCAGGATCTGAACATCGAGTGTGGACTTTACAACAGAATAAAAACCATTGGCCATGTTTGTGACCTAGCCAGGACCAGGAAGTTTGAAGAGGTAATAAACATGTATAGCACACCTTTAGTGGATGTGCTCCTCCAGTTGTAGGAACCATGGTTTTTACAGGTTAAGACAATGATGGTACAATTTAGACAATCGGTTATTGCTGAAATAGTTTTATCACCTCCAATATTTTAGTTTTATCTCGATAGTTGTGTTCCAGACTCTGCTACTTTTAAAAAGAGGTAGAAACATGCAGTGGGAATGCTCGGAGGAGTTGATGCATGTTTAAAAAAGAAAAACAGTATTGGGTTACAAGAAAGAGCAAGAGGAGTGGACTGATTAATTAACTCATTCAGCTTAGGTGCAATGGGCTGAATGTCCTTCTGTGCTTCATTTACAGCACCAAGCTCTTTCTGTCTTCATTTAACTTAGATTTCTGCAAGTCATTTCCACCCATTTTTGGAAAGTGTGTTTCTATCTGTTTAATGTAAATTTTCCCCTTTTTGTTTCTTTTGTGTATTTAAAGCATGCAGTGGAAGCTGTGTGGCAGGCTGTGGATGACTTGATTTCTGATGAACACTCAGAGGCTAGGCATGCAGTATTGCAACTGATGAAGGCTATTATTCAGGGACAGGTGAGCAAAACCTTAGTTTTATCCTCGTTTGAACTGTACTTCAATGATCCTTTCATTTCTTCTGTTATCGCAGTAACAGTCTTATGAATTGAGTTTATTCCCTTTAAAAATACTACTGATTTAATTCCTCAGTATTGCCTATTCGATAACGACGTCAATCTCTCTCAGCACGTCTGCTGAAATTCTCATCCATGCCTTTATGGCCTCTTTATATTTGACTATTCTAATGCTTTCCTGACTGGCCTATTGTCCACATTGCATAAGCTTGAGTTATTGCAACTCTGCTCTATCCTATTTTTTTCCTAGCCCCATTCATCATTGTTTCCTAGCCTAGCAAGGCCTCCGTTTTAAAATTCTCATCAACATCATCTCCAATTCACTCTGTGGCTTCACCCATCCCTTTTTCTGCCAAATTGTAATAAAGTAACCTTTAGGAATGAATGTCCACAATATCATAGAATTTTATGACATGTTTAAAAGTTAGGCATGTCATCAGATACGGTGGGCGCAAAGTTCTCAAATTCTCTATACTTGCGAGCTGCCAGCCAGCCTGATTTGGAAATCTACTGCCAATTCTTCACCATTGCTTTGAACTGCATTAACAATTGTGTATGTACCTGTAGTTATGACTAGACCCCGAGTGAGTCCAAATTATTACGGTTCCAAACAGGCACCCCAAATTGTTCAGCTCCTGAATGAAGACAGGTGAACTGGTTCTCCTCCTTTATTAACCCTCCCTATGGCTGGTCGCAATGAGAAAAGTCCCCTCCTTTGTGGCTATCTTTCTGCCAGATTACATGAACTAATGTTCTAAAATGAGCCAACTTACCCAGGTTTTCTTGAGTTAGAAAGTTGTGAACTTATTCGCTCTCAAATGCAAAAATTATTGACAGCACAATGCAAACATGCACAGATTAGGAATAAGCCACGAGTCCAAAAAGATAAAAGTTAAAAGATATGCAGATCGGTCTTTGAGAAGAAAAGTAATGGAACTTTGATAGGTGAACGGTTCATTTTGGGTTGTTTTACTTTTGCTGATTTGCTAATAGTACTAACAACACTCAGAGTTCTTCTTGACCTGTTCCTTTTTGACTGGCTTGCTGGCTAGTTATGGTCCAGCACTCAGATGAGAATGCTTATATCTGCAAAATAAGGGGTGGCTATTGGTGGTTCTTTGACTGTGAACTTCACAGAATTTCAGCACCCGAACCGAGACTATGTGAATACTTCTGTTCACAAGCACATCTGCTTCTGATAGCTCTCCTTCAGCTAACACGCAGAGACCAGAGTTGCTCTCTGTCTTTAACTCTTTTTACATATTCCTGGAAAGGTGAAACAGAAAAAAAAGTCTTAAACAAGTGGCTGTCTGCTGAAAGCCTGGGCTGGTGGGGAGCGATATTCGGCCCCCTTTGTTACGTGTTTCCCTAACACTCTTTAGGTGTGATATTCACATGTCCCATGCAGGACTTTGCCAGCCAGCCCAAAATTTTCGTTTGTACTTTTTGTTTTGTTATTTGCAGCAGCCCTCTTTAAAAATAGATTTTGGAATTAAATGCTGAAATGTGTCCATACCAATTTGGGATTCTGGTCTGTTGCCATGACACTACACCATGCAGTTTGTTCCTTCAGTGAGACTAACTTTTTGCACGAGCAAGTCACTGGTTGGAAATAGTTATAAAAATGTTATGAAAGTCTCTTTGCCACTATGATGTCTTGAGAAGGCAAATGGATTGAGTATGCCAATAGCCTGGAGTGATTAAGGCAAGTTTGGATATTTTACTATTTTAATTGCACTTACGTAAAGGTATGTTGTTATACAGGTAGACAACACTTTATCTGGAATCTGGAATCTGAAAAGCTCCAAAGTCCAAAGGTTTTTTTTCTCATTAACAACGTTGTTTGGTGTGCAGACAGTTAACCCAAGTCCACACCTGTTTGATGCCCTGTCACTCAGATGCGACATGTGTGGGCATGGCCCAGCACTGGCAGGCTTCAAATCTGTTTCAGGGCCTGTTTTACTCACCGTAAGTCTGTTCTTTGGGAAGATTTTTAAAAATTATGCCATCAAACTGTCACTTATTCTGAAATTCAAAAAATTCTGAAAACAGCTTGTTGAGAGCATTTCGGATAAAGGATTGTGCACCTGTACTATGAAATCCCTCCTCCAGTTTATTTAACAAACTGACTGAGTACATTCATTTAATTAGGGCGAAAGACTCGGGCCAATCCGTGCACACTTCTTCCTCATCATCAAGGATTACCCAGTGAATGGTGACCTGCTTGAGAGACTTGACGTCTTCAAAGCACTAACAGAAAATGGAAAAGACATCACCTACTTGGAGGAAGATCTGTGTATGTGTGTGACGTATTTAGAAAGGTCTTTGAATGGCTAGGCTGATGCTGAAGTTTTTGTTGAAACTCAAACTTAAGTTTTGTTCAAAGTTAAAAATCACGCAACACCAGGTTATAGTCCAGTGGGTTTAATTGGAAGCGCTAGCTTTCAGAGCACCGCTCCTTCATCAGGAAGCTAGAGCTTCTAATTAAACCTGTTGGACTATAACCTGATGTTGTGATTTTTAACTTTGTACACCCCGGTCCAACATCGGCATCTCCAAATCATGACTACCATCGACACCGTTAAGATTTGTAGATCTGGTTTTGAAATCATAGTGCTAATAATAAAATTTTGCTGATTGCAGTAATGGCATTAAAATAATTAGGAAAAGGAATGCATGCACACACTTCATTCCCTCAAAATTCAGCACCATTTATATTAATACCTGTCTGGTGCCATGCATTAAAGCAAATCATCCTTTAGAAATGTCTTTAGAATAGATATTGAACATTTAACTTTGATCCAAATGTTTTCTATACCATTTGACATATTGCTTTAACATAAATGCCGAGAAATGATCTTGCAGACAGCTAAACGGTGAATTTATAGTTCTTATAAGGGTAACAATTACAATTTTCTTTAGGCTGCATGTAGTGACACCATTATTCTCAGCCAGATTGGGTGATAATTTGCTAATTTCCTCCAAACAGTCACATTGGAGATGTCCCTGCTGAAAACAATTAAAACTCATTTTGTGCAGCTAATTTACCAGATGTAGCTATCCTGCACTCATTTAATTTTGCTGGAAAGAGTATCCTGCTATTATCAGGAGACTTCTCTTGTCCTCTTTACTGTAGTTTGCTGAGGTTTTTTAAATAGATCCTGATGTAAAATAGATTGTTTACTATGTGCCTGACCCAAGTCCCATCCGAACAATAAAAATGATGGTGCCAGTATTCACTTTGTACCATGGAGTGCATAGACATGAATTCTTATTTTTCGCATAATGTACTGTTTTCTTTTGAAAATATTCCTGCATTCTTCTATCTGTCCCCATTTGGATATTTCTGTACCATGGAGCCTGTCCAGCTAATAGGGTATTTGACCACCTGCTAGACCTTCTCTTAAGGCCTGACACTGACTATTTGGAGAGCAATCAAAAGTAAAGTGAGATGACACCTTCCCTTCATTTTTTTGTGAATGTACTTTAACAAAGGTTAAGTTCATAAGAATACACAGAGAAGGAGAGCAGAGTGTGAACCTGCATCTCCCAGCTGTGTGATTTTTTTTTGATCCCTGAAATGCTTTGCTGTATTTTGGGCTTTCAACTTTAACTGGTTGAATTATTGGCTGTTCAAGACTTGAATACCAATAAATGAATGTATTTTTATTATTTGACAATTAAGTCAGTGCTGTTTAAGAATGAGACTGTTGCTTTGTAGGCAATATATGATCTTGCCTGTGTGTCTGTGTGTTTTTCTTTTTTTGTGTTAAAGCCTCTTTTGTCCTCAAGTGGTTGGATATTGGTCTCACTGCGGAGTTTCTGGAGGTGCTAGTCAATCTTGTCAAATTCAACAGCTGCTACCTGGATCTGATTGTGGCTCAGATAGTCCAGTGAGTATGTATGGGTGTTTAATTAAATTTGCTGTTAAAAAGTATGGGTGATGGTCGGAATTATCTAAATTGCTTATCAATGCATAAGTACTCTGAACCATGTGAAGCTAAAGCCTGTGATAGCCCGATGTAGGCGCTTGTCATGTACAGGGCCTGAGTTGATTTTTGCAGATCTAATAAATGGCACTTATCATAAACTAAAAGTAAAATTTGAGTTTGGTTCTCCCTGTATGTTCCTTGTACCTTCCATCCCTTGTCCAACTTTTCTTTTATGAAGAACTTATTACAGCATGTAAGTTAGCTCGCAAAGCCGGAGGTTTTTTCAGACATTTCGCCACCACGACTAGGTAACATTATCAATGAGTCTCCAGAGAAGCGCTGCAGGTATGTCCCACCTCTCTCTTTATAGGTCTTGTGTTTCTTAAGGTGGGTGATGTCATTTCTGTTTTTTTTCCCCAAAAGGGAAGGTAGATGGGACCTAAGGCGATGTGATTATTGATGGAGTTCTGGTTAGAATGCCATGCCTCTAAGAATTCTCATGTGTGTCTTTGTTTTGCCTGTCCTGGAATGTGTGTATTTCCCAGTCAAAGTGGTGTCCTTCTTTGTCTGTATGTATGGAAACTAGTGATAGTAGATTGTGTCTTTTGGTGTCAGTTAGTGTTCATGTATCCTGGTAGCAGGTTTCCTGCTTGTTTGTTCGATGTAGTGTTTTTTTTTACAGTTTTTGCATGGTATTTTGTAAATGGTGTTAGTTTTGCTGGTAGTATCTAATGGATCCTTTAGGTTCATTAGTCACTGTTTTAATGTGTTGGTAGGTTTGTGGGCTACCATGATGCCAAGTAGTCTGGAAGTCATTTCTGATATGTCTTTGATGTAAGGTAATGTGGCTATAGTTTTTGGTTGCATTGTGTCTGCTGTTTAGGTTTGTTTCTGAGGAATCAGCAGATTGTGCTTATTGGGTAACAGTTTTTCTTAAAAACATTGTATAGGTATTTTTCTTCTGTTTGCAGTTCTTGGGTGCTGTAGTGTGATGTAGCTCGTTGGGTAATGTCTTGATGCATCTCTGTTTGTGGGTGTTAGGATGATTGCTTCTGAAGTTAAGTATTTGGTCCGTGTGTGGTGTTTATCTGTAGACGCTGGTTTGAAGCTCTCCGTTAACTGTATGTTCAACTGTCCCGTCTAGGAATGAGAATCTGTTGTTGATCTCCTTTTTTGTGAATTTTATGCATGTCAGGATATAGTTGACGGTGCTGTATGTTTCCTCTAATTTGAGATGACAAAGGTATCATCCATGTAGACTTAAAAAAAGATAAAAACATTGTAATAATTCCTTCAGATAAGGGATACATGACAGTCTGATTTGTTTAAAATAACAATCTTAAGAAGGCAAATGCTCTGCTTGCAGACACTGACATTTACCAGCAGGTGGCGATAGACCTGACCTCACAACGACTAAACAGAATCTCATCCTTTCTAACAGGACTTAAAAAAAAAATCAGGAGAATTAAACAGGGCAGACTTTAAAAATATGAAACCAGATGGATCCAATGCCACGCTTCTACGGATTACCAAATATACACAAATTGGGGCCCCCATAGTCTCTCTACCTGGCACACCAACATACAGACTAGCCAAGGAACTCCACCAAAAACGAAAACATCTGATTGAAGATTCACGTCACTCTATTCACTCCGCCCAAAAATTCCTGAACACCATCAAAGACACCAAGGTAGAAGGGGGCGAAATAATGGTCTCCTTTGACATTACAGCCCTTATCACATCAATTAACATCGACCTGGCCAAAGAAACACTGGCATCACTACTAGGAAAACCAAATACTTAACTTCAGAAGCAATCATCCCAACACCCACAAACGGAGTTGCATCAAGACATTATTCCAACGAGCTGCATCACACCACAGCACCCAAGAACTGCAAACAGCAGAAGAAAAATATCTATACAACTTTTTTAAGAAAAACAGTTACCCAATAAACACAATCTGTCGATTCCTCAGAAACAAACCCAAACAGCAGACACAATGCAACCAAGAACTATAGCCACATTACCTTACATTAAAGACATATCAGAAATGACTTCCGGATGACTCAGACCCCTTGGCATCACGGTAGCCCATAAACCTTATCAACACACTTAAACAGCGACTAATGAACCATTAGATGCTACCAGCAAAACTAACGCCATTTACAAAATACTATGCAAGAACTGTAAAACAAAAAACACTACGTCGGACAAACAATCAGGAAACCTGCTACCAGGATACATGAACACTAACTGGCCACCAAAGACACGACCCACTATCACTAGTTTCCATACATACAGACAAAGAAGGACACCACTTTGACTGGGACAATACACACATTCTCGGACAGGCAAAACAAAGACACGCATGAGAATTCTTAGAGGCATGGCATTCTAACCAGAACTCCATCAATAATCACATCGCCTAAGGTCCCATCTACCTTCCCTTTTGGGGAAAAAAAAGAACCGGAAATGACATCACTCACCTTAAGGAACCAAAACCTATAAATAGAGAGGTGGGACATACCCGAGCACTTCACCAGAGACACTCACTAATGAATGTTACCTAGTCATGGTGATGAAACGTTGAAAACAAACCTTCCAGCTCAGCAAGCTAATTTATACCCATTTCATCAACCTGACCTACAAATCTTCTCAAAAATCACTAACTTTATTGTAGCCCCAATAATGTAGCTTGCTGCTACTGTCTAAAAACCAGTACTTACAGAACATAGAACAGTACAGCACAGTGCAGGCCCTTGATGTTGTGCCTGCCTTCTATCCTACTCTAACATCAGACTAACCTACATACCCTTCATTTTACTATCCTCCATGTGCCTACCCAAGAGTCGCTTAAATGTCCCGAATGTATCTGACTCTACTACCCCTGCTGGCAGTGCATTCCATGCACCCACCACTGTAAGTAAAGAACCTAACTCCAATTACTTTAAAATTTTCCCCTCATGATAGACTTTTCTGTCATGGGAAGAAGTCTCTGGATGTCCACTCTCTGCCTCTCAACAACCTATAGACCTCTGCCAAGTCACCTCTCATCCTTCTTCACTCCAATTAGAAAAGCCCTAGCTCTGTCAGCCTTTCTTCAAAAGACATGCCCTCCAGTCCAGGCAGCATCCTGATAAATCTCCTCTCCACCCTCTCTAAAGCTTCCACATCTTTCCTATAATGAGGCAACCAGAACTGATCTCAGTATTTCAAGTGTGCTCTAACCAGGGATTTATAGAGCTTGCAGCATAACCTTGTGGTCTTAAACTCAACTCGCCCTGCTAATGAAAGCCAATACACTATGTGCCACCTTAACAAATCTGTCACCTGGATGGCAATTTTGAGAGATCTGTGCACGTGGACTCCAAGATCCCTCTGTTCCTCCACGCTGCCAAGAACCCTGCCTTTAACCCTGTATTCTGCATTCAAATTTGACCTTCCAAAGTGAATGACTTCACATTTTTCCAGGTTGAACTCCATCTGCCACTTATCAGCCCAGTTCTGCATCCTGTCAATGTCTCGTTGCAACCTACTACACCCTTCCACGTTGTCCACAGCTCCACCAGCCTTCGTGTCATTGGCAAACTTACTAACCCACCCTTCCACTTCCTCATCCAGATTTCTAAAAGTCACAGAGCAGAGGTCCCAGAACTGATCCATATGGAACAAACTGGTCACTGAACAGGTTGAATACTTTCCATCTACCACCACCCTCTATCTTCCATGGGCCAACCAATTCTGTATTCAGACAGATAGGTTTCCCAGTATCTCATTCCTCCTTTTTTTTTCTGAATGAGCCTGCCATGGGGAACTGTATCAAACCGATAAGGGCTTATGCCCGAAACGTCGATTTTCCTGCTTCTCAGATGCTGCCTGACCTGCTTTGCTTTTCCAGCACCACACTCTTGAACCTGGTCAAATGCCTTGCCAAAATCCATGTACACCACATCCACTGCTTTACCTTCATCAATGTATTTTGTCACATCCTTAAAGAATTCAGTAAGGTTTCTGAGGTATGACCTGCCCCTCTGAAAGCCATGCTGACTATCTCTAATCAAACTATGATTTTCCAAGTAATCATAAATCCTCTTGGAATCCCCTCCAGTACTTTGCCCATCACTGACGTAAGACTGACTGGTCTGTACTTCCCAGGATAATTCCTATTCCCTTTCTTGAAGAAAGGAATAGCATTTGCCACCCTCCAATCATCTGGCACTACTCCTGTGGACAGTCAGAATGCAAAGATCATCACCAAAGGTGCAGCAATCTCTTTCCTTGCTGACTGTGGTAACCTCGGGTATATCCTGGCTGGTCCAGGTGATTTATCTATCCTTGTGTTTTTCAAAATTTTCAGCACATCCTCCTTCTTAACATGAATGTGTTCCAGCATATCAGTCTGTTTCATGCTGTCCTCAGAAACATCAAACTCCCTCTCAGTAGTGAATACTGAAGCTAAGGGCGGCACGGTGGCACAGTGGTTAGCACTGCTGCCTCACAGAGCCAGAGACCCGGGTTAAATTCCCGCCTCAGGCGACTGACTGTGTGGAGTTTGCACGTTCTCCCTGTGTCTGTGTGGATTTCCTCCGGGTGCTCCGGTTTCCTCCCACAGTCCAAAGATGTGCAGGTCAGGTGAATTGGCCATGCTAAATTGCCCATAGTGTTCGGTAAGGGGTAGATGTAGATGTAGGGGTATGGGTGGGTTACGCTTCGGCGGGGTGGTGTGGACTTGTTGGGCCGAAGGGCCTGTTTCCACACTGTAAGTAATCTAATCTAATCTAAAGTATTCATTAAGGACTTGCCCTACTTCCTCCGACTCCAGGTGGAAGTTCCGTCCACTATCCCTGATCTGCTCTACACTTGCTCTGGCCATCCTCTTGTTCATCTCATTACTGTCGAACACCTTAGGGTTTTCCTTAATCCTACCTGCTAAAGCTTTTTGATGCCCCCTTCTAGCTCTCCTAACTCCATTCTTCAGTTCCTTCCTGGCTGCCTTGCAACCCTCTAAAGCCCTAACTTATCCTCCCCTCCTCAATGTTAAGTAAGCTTCCTTCTTACTGTTGACTAGATGTTCCACATCCCTTGTCACCCAAGGTTCTTTCACGCTACCATCCCTCCTTCCCTCAGGGGGACAAACCTGTCCAGCACTATCAGCAGGTGGTTCTTAAACAACCTCCCAATAAAGTGACTGCTCTTTTCCTGTTTATGACCTACAACCATACTGATTCTGTAGACAAATCCTCCTTGACTATCTCCCTTACTGCAACTGTCACACTATCCCTGATTAGTAATGCCGCTCCTCCACCTCTTTTTAACTCCCTCCCGACTATTCCTTTTGATACAGCTAAATGCTGGAACATCCAACAATCAATCCTGACCCTGTGATATCCAAGTCTCCATAATGGCCACCATATCATATTTCCAAGTACTAATCCATGGTCTGAGTTTGTCATCCTTATTCCTGATATCTCTTGCATTAAAATAGACACATTTCATCCCATCACACTGACTGCACCTTTTCCCTGTCAAGTGCCTATCCCTCCTCACAAGTCTCTGCACGCTGTGTCTGGCCATTCACTACCTACTCCATCATCTGATCTGTAGCTCAGGTTCCCACCCCCCTGCCAATCTAGTTTAAACCCTCCTGAAGAGCTCTAGCAAACCTTTCGCCCAGGATATCGGTGCCCCTCCAGGTCAGGTGCAACCGGTCCTTTTTGTACAGTGTCACGCTCCCCAGAAAGTATCCCAATGATCCACATATCTGAAAGCCACAGCAGCCAGGTTTCTGGCTCTGTGGCTGAGAAGGGAAGGGAGAAGAATGGTGATAAAGTTATGTGGCCTATTGTAACTGGTTTAGGGTGTAGCTTGATTTACATGCAGCAACAGTTTGTCATACAAGAATTTGGTATATTCATGTCTGTTTCTATTAATTTCAGCGTATTGCATGTCTCTTGTATTGGCAGACATACTGTAGCACCAACTGTTCCACACCTCATAACTGTTATTATCCATTTGGCTTCCTTTCAGAATAACAACAAAATTATTTCTGAATTGTCTAAAACCTCTTTAAAATACACAATCATATAATGTAACAATAATAAAACAGATGTGAGTAGTTTTGAACTTTTCTATTTTTATTTTAAGGTTTGTGATTGTTCAATTTAATTTGCTGATTTATCAATTTCTTTTTCTCTTATAGTGATACAGTAATGTACAGTCTTAACAAGAGTTATGTATTGCTTTGTTCTCTTGCAGTAAAATCTGTGTTCTTTGTAATCTGACCACAGTGCCAACAGATATAGAGGTTAGTGTCTGGTATTTAGCATGTACACAGCCTTATGTTAGAATGGAGATTTTCAGTACTTGCCAATTTTCAGCAGAGTATTTTAAATGATTTAGAAAGCCCCTTTAACTGCAAACATACATCTGTGTAGTATGCTATGTATTATTGTTTCATGCAAAACCTTCTGGGTAAATATAATGTGCCTGTAAGTGTTTTTTTGGCAATTGAATCGGACTCCTAAATTAGATGAATTGTTTACATTTCTGTGATTTTTTTCATGTAGGCACTGTGAAGATATGAATTGATGTGAACTTGATATCTGTTCCTTAAAATTGATACTTTTAGGGTAGTTAGCTTGCGTGATGAAGATGTGACTGTTTACATGTAACATTTTAATGTCACACTAGTAGAAGATGGAAACACAGGCTGCCAAGTGAGAATGTGTGATAGATCTTCTATCACACTCAAACCAGGATGTTCATATACTCGTAGAGCTCTTGCAAGTAAAACTGCTGTTCTTTCAAAGCAGTCAGACTTGAGTATATGAACATTTGTTAAGATGGTTAACATGTATTAAAATCAATGAGGTTAAGCTTGAATTCGCAAGCAGATGATGTTTCAAATAAAATTTCTCAAACTTGAGGTCGCTTCTTAAAAATTGGGGTTGCCAATTTAAAACCGACATGAGATGAATGTTTTTCTGAGGTTTTGAGGGTGTTTGGAACACTCTTCCTGAAAAGATGGTGGAAGTAAAGCCCTTGAATGTGTCTTGTCCCACTGGAGGAGTGCACTGGAAATAAAGTCCCACTATTCCTGGTATCGTGACAAATGTTAAGATTTAATTAAACTGCCCCATATCCCATTTTGGCTCTGACTTGCTATTAATTAGCATAAAAAATAATCCACACCAAATTACTACAGTAACAAAAAAAAATTATTGCAAGGCTCTTAAAATTAAAAAGAGCAGTTTAAAAAGGCATGATTTCTAGTTTATTTCTTGGACTTTACCCCTCTCAACTAACATGTACAAACAAACACATCTTATGAGTGGAGGGACCAAATAGCCAGAGGAACATAATTCTGTATCGTCGGTGTAAAATTACAAACCTAAATGGGTTGGTTCTACAGTCCTTTTCCTTCCTTCAATGATGTCTTGAGGTTATTGGCCCAGTGATGATCAGTCTTAGTTCACTGGTTGCTTGGTTGGACTTAGGGTCATTTTGATTGTCTTTGTATTTCTTTCAGCATTTCTAGATGTTTGCTTTACTGCTCTTTTGACAGAAAATTGGAGAGAACAACATTACAGAGTAAGGGGAGAGAGTAAGATTGATGCAGTTAGCTATGAAGGGCTCTTTCTTTTCATTTCAGTCTCCTCACTGAGTGTGCAGTAAACTGCATCCTGGCCATTCAGGGATCTGTTGAGTTGAACTGTCCTGAATCCATAACAACTGGTGCCACTTAAAAATCAAAAGATCAGCTCTGGGAAGATGTGGCTTCAACATACAGCTAGTCTTGTTTTATCTGGGCGCTGTCTCTCAAAAGTACCATTGTTACACGTACATCAGTTAGCTTCTCTTTTTCTAAAGCTGCAATTAACTCCTCGCATTGTCCACTTTTTAAAGCAGTGTCTGTTCTTCTCATTTTCAGACTATAGTCCAAACAAGTAAAATGGTGTGGTCTCTTACAAAAACGTTTCACTGTAAAAATAATCAGGGTGGGTGGGAATGTGGATTTGAGATTGCAGTCAAATAAACCATGATCTTGAGGTTAACCGATGGTGGAGCAAGCTCAAGGGGCCGATTGGTCTACTGCTCCTAATTTATGTTTGTAGAGTTCTAGGAGCCACACTGGAATGATCTCCATGTGCTGCATGTGTATTTGCCTTTGGAAGTGGCTTGCAGCATTGCTTGGATTTATCATGTTTGCCTAATCCACCATTCATTTGATAATTCATTGGCTAAATTATAGTCTCAGCTGCTGAACATGATGATTTGGCTAAAAATAAAAGCAATTTCAGGATGTTTCTGAATTTGCATCTTATTGGAGAGGTGTTCAGATTGCCTGTGGTCAAGATTCGTGTTCTAAAGATTTGATTATATTGTTTTAGGCAGGTTCTCATGGCATAGTTTGAACGTACAGTGAAGTATAAGTTCAGCCTAAGCAATGATTGTCATCCTATTATCAATGCAAGAACTATTCTCAAATGTTGTTCTTGCTTTCCATTTCTCTAATCCCATTTTGTGTGTGTATAGCGTGAGCAAAGAGCTAAAAATAATTTGCATACGTGCTGCTTTGTATTGATGTCATAGATCCTGTGATTACACAGTGTATGTTTTTGGACGACGGCATGTTTTGTACACTCTAATTAATATTTAACACATTTTAATGTAGAAAAAAAACATTTGTTTCAGGTTTCTTTACAAGTCCTCGATGCAGTTGTTTGCTATAACTCTTTGCCTTCTGAGTCTCTTCCGGGATTTATCATTACGCTTTGCCGCACGGTTAATGTCAAGGAGTTTTGTGAGTCCTGTTGGAAGGTAATTTGATTTAGCACTTGTGTCACAATGCAAGTGTAAATATTGGAAATCACTTTTTGAAAATTAGATTAACTCCCCTAAGAAGTTTGTCCACAGGCTATGTTTACAAAGGTGTTGCCAACAACTTTGCCATTATTTGGCAAGTATGAGTATCAAAATGATACTTGATAAGTAATGAAGCCTTAAAATTCTTATGTAAACATAATTGCAAGCACCCCTTGCAGATGTTTGACGTTTCGAACCATTTAGCTGTTTAGTTAGAGTAAGACAACAGTGAACAAAGTATTTTGAAAAAAATATTAATGAGTCCTTTTCAGTTCACAATTATTTATGGTTGTTTTTAAAGTGCATAAGTTTAACCTGTTGGCTGTGCAGCAGCTGTTTCTGGTGAGTATGCAATTACTCCAGAATTGGAAGATGCTTTTTTGTTTAAGACAACAGGCGACTTTATAGGTCAGCACATATCTGTTGATCAGATTGGCCTGTTTGTTCTCCCAAACTGTTATTTATAGATGAACGTCTTGGAGTTCCTGTATCAGGTAGAAATCACAGTTGGGGTCTGTGCTTCCACCCATTGACACTATTGGATATTAGATGCATATTTCTGTGAGACAATTCATTCATCTGATGTCAACTGTGCTCCATTGTTAAAATAAAGAATTGATGGACTGTATTGCATAGAACTTTGCACCCAGTAAATAAATATATTTTAAGAGCAAAATAGGTATAATGTGTCTAAATATTGGATAGTTTTGGCACCCCAGTGTAAGCTGTATCTAATTGCAAGGACTTTGACATTGACCTAAATGCTCAAGGGTTTGTTCTTTTCCAGCTGATGCGCAAAGTCTTGGGAACTCATCTGGGCCACAGTGCAATTTATACAATGTGTCGCATAATGGAGGATAAGTATGGTTATATTTTTATTCTATACTTTTAATTAAACGTGCTGAAAGTATTTCAGTAATTTGTCATTTTTTTCAAGTTCTTTCATATGTAGTAAAATGTGTATAATTTTAGCTGCTCTTGGATATCCTGTCAATAATTTTGATGTTTTAAACTTTGTTGTCCTAATGTTAGAGTGCACATGGATGATGCGGCTTTATTGAGAGGTGCAGTATTCTTTGTTGGAATGGCTCTTTGGGGTGCACATCGTCTCTTTACCCTGAAGAGTACCCCAACATCCGTTTTACCCTCTTTTTATAAGGTAAAACTGGGTTATCTTTTAACTAGACAGTAGCTTATTTTCCTAAACTGGGACTTTGAATTCACACTGTTTCCTTTTGACAGAAACTATTTGTGTTGCAGACTTTATTCCCTTGAACTTGTATAGCCAATCCAATAACTGACATTAAAGCAACATTAATTTAGGGATCAATATTCAGTTTGCTTTCCAAATATAAGGGAATAAACATTGCTAAAAACATGAAAAGACACACTTATGACTGTCAAATGTTTGTCTTACTCAACTGCCACCTTGTTAGAGAAACATAGAATATATGAGCAGCAGAAGGTCATTTGGCCCCTAGGCTTTCTCCACGATTGAATATGATCCTGGATGATTATCTAACTCAGTACTCTGTTTCTGCCTTCTCCCCATCGTCTTTGATCTCTCGTAAAAGGCCTTCCCCTTATCCTTGGGCACCAACCCCTGGTTCTGTGGATTCCCCAGGCATAGAGAACATCTTTCCTGCACCCACCCTGTCTAATCCTATTAGAATTTTGTAGATTTCTATGAGAGACCCCCTAATTCTTCCAAGATGTCAGAGGCAGGTTCTTTACACAGAGAGTGGTAAGAGCATGGAATGCCCTACCTGCTAATGTAGTCAACTCAGCCACATTAGGGAGATTTAAACAATCCTTAGATAAGCACATGGATGATTTTGGGATAGTGTAGAGGGACGAGCTGCGAATAGTTCACAGGTCAGCGCAACATCGAGGGCCTGTTCTGCGCTATATTGTTCTATGTTCTATTTTCCCCACTATCAATGTCAAGCTAACCAATCTACAATTCACTCTTTCCTTTCTGCCTCCCTTCCTAAATAGTAGGGTTACGTTAGCTGCCCTCCAATCCAGAGAGACATTTCTAGAGCCTGTAGAAGTTTGGAAGATGGCAAAATCCTGGAATTCCCTCCCTAATTGCATTGTGGGTCAACCATCAGCAGGTGGACTGCATCGTTGCAAGGAGGCAACTCACTACCATCTTCTCAAGGGCATCGAGGGATGGGCAATAAATGTTGGCCAGCTAGCAATACTCATATCCCACAAAAAAATGAATAAATAAAAAATACCGTTATTTCTAAGGCCACTTCCTTGAGTTTTCTATGATGAAGGTTATCAGGACTGGGGATTTATCTGCCTTTAGTCCTGTTAGTTTCTTCAACTACTTCCCAACTAATATTAATATTAATTTCTTTCAGCTCTTCCTTCCCATTAGGCCCCATATGTCTCTTCCTTTGTGAAGACAGAACTAAAGTATACATTTAATTGGTCTGCTATTTCTTTGTTATAGCCAGTTCTGTTGTCTCTAAGTGGAATTGTTGCTAAAACAAGTATTTGCTTTTATTTTACTTATCCAAATAGGGCCCTATGTAATAACTCAGTCTATGCTCAACATTTACTCAATATCAGATAAGAAATCTAGTCAAAATTCATCATATACCGATTCATTATCAATACTAACTACTCCCACTGCAAACCAAAATTTGCAATTTAATACAACACACTGTTTAGCTGTGGTCATAAAGTCATAGAGATATACAGCAAGGAAATAGATCCTTCAGTTCAACTCATTCATGCTGACTAGATATCCTAAATTAATCCAGTCCCATTTACCAGCACTTGGTCCATATCCCTCCTAAACCCTTCCTATTCATATACCTATCCAGATATCTTTTAAATGTTGTAATTATATCCACCACTTCCTCTGGCAGTGCATTCCATACACGCACTAGCCTCTGCATGAAAAAGTTGCCCCTTCGGTCCCTTTTAAATTTTGTCCCCCTCAACTTAAACCTATGCCATCTAGTTTTGGACTCCCCCACCCTGGGAAAAGACTTAGTCCGTTTATCCTATCCATGCCCCTTATGATTTTATAAACCTCTACTCGGTCACCCCTCGGCCTTCGACGCTCCAAAGAAAATAATTTCAGCCTCTCCTTTTAGCTTAAAACTCCTCAACCTTGCAATATCCTTGTGCACTGTAAATATTTTCTGAACCCTTATTCAACAATCCGTAACTTACTCAGAATTTTAGACACTCCCTAATTCATTCAGCATTAAAAACTCAGCTAATATTCCACACTAATGTAGTCAGTGTTGGGCACTTTGTAACTCAGTTAATATTAAACATTAATATTGAGTATATTGATAATTCAGTAACTCAAGCAAAATTGGCAATAATTTTCAACAATATTAGTTGCTCTAGCTGCTCTAACTTTGCCGATATTGGATACTTGGTGATATTTCAAACATTATTAAACTCTGTAACTGGGTCATTAGACAATCTGCTCAAATTGGAATTTGTGTAAAAATAAATCCAATAAAATTGCAACTGGTGATTTTCTTTCAGGCTATGACAAGTGCCAATGCAGTAGTTTCCTATGAAATTGTCCTGTCTATCACAAGACTGATCAAAAAATATGGAAAAGAGTTGCAGGTGGTTACCTGGGAACAACTTTTAAATATTATTGAAAGGTTACTTCAACAAATCCAGGTGAGTTTGAAGTTGGGTGTATTTGAATCTTAACATTTACCGTTAGGCTGAGCTTCAAGTTACTTGTTCTGTGTCCAAGGTGTACACTTGATTCAAATAAAGTTCTTTGGAGAGAGAAAAAATATTCACTCGACAACAGGTTAAACTGATCGTCAGTTAGTGTCAGCTGCTGTGCACTGTTCAATTTTATTCCCATTGTGAAGGTTCCTAAACTGTCAATCATTTCAGACATATTTGTGATGTCAACAGGCATATTGGGTTTGAAATCAATTTTATTATGAGATTGTGATAAATTATTTAAAATATCACAGCATAGATTGAAACCAGTCTGCTCATTGTGCTTGTACCAACAGTTTGTCTCTTTCTGCATAGTCTTGCAAAGTTTTCCTTTTGAAGCATACATAGATTCATAGAATCCTACAGCACGGAGACAGACCTTTTGGTCCACGCCAGTCAAAATGTCCGTCCACACTAACTCCATTTCCCTGCACTTGGACCATATCCTTCTAATCCTTTCCTCTCCATGTATTTGTCCAAATGCCTTTTTAAATATTGTTAATGTACCTGCCTCAACCACTTGCGCTGGCAGCTCATTCCGTACACGTACCACCCTCTGTTAAAAAAAATATTGCCCCTCAGGTTCTCTTTTAGTCTTTCCCGACCCTTAAAGTGATGCTGTCTAGTCTTAATCTTTTTCCCAAATGTGGGGAATCAGAGTGCATTCACCCTATCCATGCCACATGACCTTATACACCTCTATAAGGTCCCTCCTCAGTCTCCTATGTTCTAAACAAAAATGTCCTAGCTTGTCCAATCTCTCCCTATAGCTCAGATCATTGAGTCCAAGCAACATCCTTATAAATTTCTTTTGCATTCTTTCCAGTTCAATAACATCCTTCTGTTGGCAAGGTGACCAAAACTGAACACCATACTCCAAGTGCGGTCTCGCCAACGTCCTATATAACTGTAACATAACTTCTTTACTCAGTGCCCAGACTGATGAAGGCCAGTGTGCCAAAAGCCGCCTTTGCTGCCCTGTCTACCTGTGACTCTACTTTCAGAGAACTGTGAACCTGAACTCCAAGATCCCTCTGTTCCACTACACTCCTTACAGCCCTACCATGCACCATAAACTTTCCAAAATGCAAGATCTCGCAGTTATCTATATTAAGCTCCATATGGTGCACTTCCTCAGCTGGTCTCCCCCTCTGCAATGTCTGATAACCTTCCTCACTGTCCATGATACTGCTTATATTAGTGTCATCAACAAACTTACTAATCATGCCTTGTACATTCTCATCCACTCATTGATAGAGATAGCAAACAGCGATGTGCCCAGCACCGGCTCCTGACGCACTCCACTAGTCACAGGCCTCCAGTTCAACAAGCATCCTTTCACTATTACCCTCTGTTTCCTACCATCAAGCCAATTGTATCCAATTTGCCAGCTTGCCCTGGATTCCATGCAATCTGACCTTCCAGAATGGCCTACCATGTGGAAACTTATCAAAGGCCTTACTGAAATCCATATAGACTGCGTCTACCGCATTGTTATTGTCAACCTTCCTCGTCACTTCTTCAAAGAATTCTAACAAATTTGTGAAGCATGATCTCACTCGCAAAGCCATGCTGACTACTCGTAATCAAACCCACGATTACTTTTCGGAATACTATTGAATCTGTTTCCACTGCCCTGTCAGGGTGAATCATGTTAGGCTGAGTTCAGTTTTTAAAAAAAAAGTTCTCCTATTGTCAGTCCTTTTGTTATTTGTGCTTTGATAGTCAAAGCTGCAAAGCTCACATTTCCTTAAGTGTGGATGCCACAGGTTAGTGGTGACGTTACTGGGCTCCTAATCAGTGAATTCAAATCCCTGGCAGTTTGAGAATTTGAGAATCCGTTTAAAAGAAATGAAGATACAAAAGACGATCGTGAAAATGTTGGCTCATTGGAATAAACCCGTTGGGTCATTAATATCTGATCAAGAAAAAAGCTGTCCCCTTGCATGGTTTCAACATAATGAATCTTAGCAGTCATCTGAGATAGTCCAGTAAGGCTCATCATCATCAGGCAATGAATAGACAATTGTGCTTGGAATAACTATGAGCTTAAAAGGAAAAACATATTTCCTCTGTTTATTTGGTATTGGACTTCACTTGCTTTTGATGGTGAATTCAGTTCCTTTTGTGTAAAATATTTCTAACTACAGCAAGTCTTGTTATAATTACCATTCTTTGGAATGAATTCAAATAACTTGCCTGTGACTCTTGCATCCTGATATTGTGACTAAGTATTTCTTTAATGTACCAATCATGTTTTCTTGTCCTAATTGTACTTTAGACACTGGGTAGCCATGAGCTGTCAGTTATTGTACATGAACTGTTAACCACTATAGAGGAGTTGTATGAGCAGAATGATTACCATGGTCCGCAGGAGCGATTATTCACACTGATTGAGAAGTGCTCTGATAAGAGACCGGTAAGAGTCAAAAATTGCTTCAATCACCTCTTTTAGTAAAACTACGGTTTGTCAGAGTAGAAAATATTCAAGCTAACACGTTCAGATAAATGCCAAACAGTTGCAAAGTATAACCTATGCACATAACAAAGCATAGAAACTAGAATTAGCCCAATACCCCTGGAATCTGCTCCTCTATTCAGTAATATGGTCAGTCTTGGTATTTCCAAATACAGCATCTCAGCTGTAAACCACCAGATCCAAGGGACTGTCAGCTCTTAGTTCCCTCTGGTACATCATACTTTTCCTCTACTGATATTAACTACCTCTGTCTCATTTGTCCCTTGGTAATCCATTACATTGAGTAATTTTTGCCTTCTGTGAAGACATGTACAAAATATTTGTTCATAGCCTCTATTATTTCCTTATTCTTCATTTAAATTTCTCCTGCCTCAGCCTGTAAGGGATTATCAGTCACTTATTGTCAGAGTAAACATAAACTGTGTACATATCTGAATTGAGAGATCGAACCAAGCTGACAAGTCACCGTCATGGTCCTGACATTCAGTTGCCTAGTGATAAATGACAATGACCTTTTGCTCTAAATTGTTCCAATCTTGCAAGGTTCAGGGAATGAGCCTATGAGGTACTAGAATCAAATGCTTGTTTTTCTTGTGACAAAGTTAAAGTACTAGTGTACACTAACATTCTATGTATTTCTGTCTTAAATTATTAAGGAGGTCTCTGTCCTAACTCTTGTATCCTACCGGGCTCAGTCTATTCATCCTGCAAAACACTACTGGATTCAAAATCTGCAGGAGCTAATGGAGAAATTCTTCAGGTAAGCAGCTACCTTCATGACTGCAACTAGCCATGCCCAGTACTTATCTTAGTAATAGTTTCTGTCAGACTATTTTAGATAAATTCTGTGGGGTGGGAGGATATAGAAAATTTATGGTATTCAAAATAGACCAATTAATGCTTAGTATACAACTCTTTACCACTGCAATGCATCTTGATTGAGATGATGATGTCCTGATGTACTATATAAGCTTCTGTTTCAGTTTTGTTTTTCACCTTCGATGTACCTTTTGGGCAATATGCACTTCTATTAATATAGAAAAATAACTGCAGTTTATTTTTGTGTGAAATACTGCAGTGGTTAAACATTTTCTTAGTCCAATGTCATCATATCTCTGCAGGAATGAGAATCGGAGCACCATTCGCAAGAAAGCTCTTGATGTTTTGTCATTTGTTTTGAGCATCAATCGGCAATTGTATGAAGTAAGTACGAGGGTTATAGAGTGATGTTTAAAGTAGGGTAGAAACTCTGTATAACTGTGTGTTAAGATCACATCATGGTCTGCCATAAAAATGGTACACTGCAGGTCAGTATTGCTGAACTTTGCATATAAAACTCAGTTTTGGTGAAAGTATAACTGTGTGGGGCATTCTAAGTGGAAGTGAAGTACCACAATGCAGTTAGATGAGAGCATGACAGCAATCCAAACTCTGCATTTCTATGTCCTTGCAGTAGTGCAACCCTTGCCTAGTGAGCCCCTCATAAGTTTTTTTAATTAATCTGCTTTTTCTTTAATCAGCTGAAGTACTTAAATTTGCAAAAGGGAACTTGAGTTACAAATGTCATACATTGAGTTTGAATTTGGATATTTTCCATTGGAATATTTGTATCCAGAGAAAAATATTGAGAGTGTACAAAGTTTTGTGGTATTGCTTGTTAATTCACGGCAAATACTGTCTTGTTTTTTAAACAGGAGGAGCTGATTGAAGCTATAGTGATCCCCCAGCTAGGGCATATTGCGGATGATAAAGATCATATGGTACGAAAATTAGCCTCTCAGCTGCTAGTGGACTTGGCAGAAGACTGCAACACACCTCAATTTAATAATCTCTTGGATATTATAGAAAAGGTATTTTATGAGCACTACAGTCAATGTTAAGTACAGAGAGCATTGGTGGTTTGATGATACAAGCCTGTTACATAGTGTATATTTTGTTTTCCAATTGATCTTTGCACATATGGAAAGAATTTGTTTCTATCATGATTGCGTGATGTTAATGATATTTGACAATAGCTTTGATTAATTACTTCATGATTTGGTTTCAGTGTATGTGTTGATAAATCTAGAGACAAATTGTAACCTTTCAGGGTTTTAAATTTTGTTTATAATAGTTTATAATGTATTTGTATGTCTGTAAGTTGAAAAAAAATTCTCTTTTTTTTCTTTAAAGGTTGTTAATCGGCCACTCATTGACCCACCTGTTGTGGAAGCTGTGGAAAGTGATTTTTTATATGAATCTCCACTGGAAGATGTGAAGACAGCTGTCCTGGGGCTTCTAGAGATTCTGCAGGTTGAACATAAATCTCTTGCCTAATTCCATCAGGTCTTTTTGTTTTGAAATGTTCAGTTATCACCAGTCATCTTCAGAGTTAAGTTGATGTGCAAATGTATTAGATGGATCATAATATTAGCATGGCATTTTGCCCTCAGCGAACTGTACATCATGGAAGCCATTTTACTTCTGTCACCCACTTGTTGTCATCAATTGCTGCATTTAAATTGTTAACAAGCATGTCTTATCCTTAGATGCTTTATCTCCTTGTGGGGGTTTCTAGCTGTTTAATTACTGGTTAATCTAGTTGTGCTGGGTTATGCAAATTCTATTGAGAGCTTTTAGAGGAATGCAAGCATGGCATCTGATGAAGTAAGAAAGTATAGGGAAATGGTTTCACTTCATTGCTTCACTAGAAATGTTCATCACAACATCAATCCAAGTTGAATAATTTCTTGATGAGTTTGTACCTTTATTCATACACTAATATTTCTGATATCTTAAATAGGCTTCACTATGCTATTCCAATTAATTTAACTTGGTATGAATGTTCTGAATAAGAAGGGAAAAATGAGGTCTGCAGATGCTGAAGTTCAGAGTCGAGAGTGTGTTGCTAGAAAAGCACAGCAGGTCAGGCAGCATCCGAGGAGCAGGAGAATGATGTCTCGGGCCAGAGCCCTTCACTCCTGACGAAGGACTCTGGCCTGAAACGTTGATTCTCCTGCTCCTCGGATGCTGCCTGACCGGCTGTGTTTTTCCAGCAACACACACTGTTCTGAATAAGAATACGGTTAGTAGACGTTTTATACCAGCAGATGGCGCTTCTCCACAAAGGCTATGCACTCTTCATTACAAAGTGAATTGACTTCCACTTTTCTGTATCTTTGAAACTACGATCATTATATATTCAGAGATAGTCAAGACAGCAAATATTTGTGCAGTGGGTGTAGTGATGCATTCTGTTTATCTTGATGAATTTTGAAAGAAATTCAAAATGTTGGTCAAGCCATATTTAAAACAATCTGCTCCTTATATAAAAATGTGGTCTTTGGATTCTCTATTAATGCATTATTGAGTTCAGCTACTTCTGGAGAAAAGAATCGGCTGCTGATATTATAAACCAACCATGTGTCCTTGAAGCATAATTTACACACCAAAATAAAGTGTAGATTGGGAAAAATTTAAGTGGGCTAATAGTTTAATGTTGAACTGAGACTGAATATTAATTTTATACTGAATACTAATTTTATACTGAATACATTCTGCAGTCAATCAATCTTTCATACAATCAGGCAGCGAAAGTTTTAATTAATATCCTACAGGAAAAGTAACTCCAACGATTTTCTTGAAGGAGCAGTCAATCATATTTTATTAATGTGATTATTTGTCTTCCATTTAAGGCAGATGAGAAATTTCCTTTGAGGGTAAGGAATCTGTAGACTTCTTTACCACAGAAGGTTGTTGAGGCTGTGTTATTCAGTATATTCAAGGCTGAGGTAGACATATCCCTAATGATTCAAGGAATCAAGGGTTATAAGGATAAGGCAGTAAAGTGGAGTTGAGGATTATCAGATCAGCCATGATCTCAGTAAATGGCAGAAAGGTCTAGATGTGTCAACTGGCCTACTTGTGCTGCAAAGTCTTCTGGTCTTATGTCCAAATCAGAGCCAGTTTGTATCCATAACAATAAACTATGGTCATATCATTTGTTTCAGTTGTTAATTAGGTGATAAATGATGGTCAGAACAGTGGGGAAGAGACCTCTTGACCTGTTCCAATGGTCCTGTGGAATCTGTTGTGTCTCTAAGCAATGCAGGCATTTAACATCATATCTGATAGTGCCACATAGCTGCAGTACTGTATGTCTACAATTTAAATTGATTCTGATATTTTATGTTGTATTAACACATTTTTCTTTCCAGACCAAATTGTATAGTTTACCAGCCAGTCACGCAAGCCGGGTATATGAGCTTCTGATTAGTCACATTCAGTCACATTACCAACAAATGTACACATCTTCCATCGCAAGCAGTATACGCCTAAAGGTAGGTAGGACCAGAGAATTCATCTCATAATAGTTTTAGAATTAATGTTCAGTTCTATTAGTAACCCATTGTGTACTGCACTGTATATGTGGATAAATGTACAAATTATCTTTGTAGTAATTCTCTGTTTGAAATGAGCTAATTAACATGGAAAATACTATTTTATTCTGTCAGTCTGCTCTGTGATTCAATATAGTGTGGTGTTACACGATTCAAGTCTACGATAGAATGGTGGCTTAAAACTGCAGTGCCTCCGGTGATTTGCATTTATATAGTGACTTTTACCATAGTAATATCCCAGGTCTTGGCAGGACTGCTTATACAACAAAGCAGGCTATTCGTTTCTGTCAACCAACCTGTCTCATTGCATTTTCAGAAGAGGAATGACACTCCACAGACTGAGTGGCAATCAGAATTAGAAATATCCCCAATTTAATATTTGTCTTTATGTTGATGTCCATGCGTACTATGCACTGAATGTGGCATAACTGGCCTATGGGTCTATGTACTTTTTGTTCAGTTCTCAAAATGGCCAGTACAATTGCTGTATTGCTTTGAAGAACTTGCTAATCTTTGATTTTGTTCCTGAATATTGTACTGGTCTTTTCCCTCCTCTCTTCACAAGGCAGTCAGGTTACTCATGGAATGCAGCTGAGTACAGTGACTGTCCAATTTATAACTTTTCATAAAACGTGTTCCATGAAATGATTATTTAGGGTGGAAACTCTGAATTTGAATATCTCAAAGTAAATTCATTATTTGTACTGAATTTTTTTCTAGACCATGACACTGCGATCTGAAATAGGAACTGAAAAACAATGAGCTTTCTGAAATGTACTTACATCCTCTAACTATAGCTCTGCATCAAGAAAATATTTTGTTTACTGTAAAATTAAATAATTTAAGCAAAATCTATATGAAAGGTACAACATTTTTCAATGTCTTGAAATGTCAGTAACTTAATATCAATGAATACAGTAATTTTAAATAACTAGCAAAGTTCTTTTCATAGGTATTCAATTTCTTTCTGCATCTTCGAGTTGACTCTCTCTTTCGCATTGGACTGCCAAATAAGGATAGAATAGTGAGATTCAGTCCATATTGTCTCTGTGGAAGCAGGTAGGCAATTTTTAGTTTCAACGTTATCCTTCATTCAATTCATTCTTTCAGAGTCTGTAACACTTACACCAGAGCATAGGGACAGAAGTGGACCATTGAGACTCAAGCTGGTGGCTAATTTTACATCAACACCACGTGCTCCATGCCCTAGGTACTTTCATCTAACAAAAATTCAACAATATTGATCTTCAAAATTTCAATTAAGTCAGCATTTACAGCTTTTTGAGGAAAGTAAGTTTCTGGAGTCAGTTAGACTCTAAACGTTAGCTCTTTTCTCTCCTTGCAGATGCTGCCAGACCTGCTGAGATTTTCCAGCATTTTCTCTTTTGGTTTCAAGTTCTGGGGTCTATGGGTGGACTTGGGTCACATGACATAACATGACTACTTATTGATTTTAGAGTCATAGAGCTGTACATCAGGGACACAGACCCTTCCCGGTCAAAATCGTCCATGCCGACCAGATATCCTATAGAAATCTAGTCCCATCTGCCAGAATTTATATCGTATACCATATCCAGATGCTTTTAAAATGTTGTCATTGTAACAGCTTCCACCTCTTCCTCTGGCAGCTCATTCCATACACTTACCACCCTCAGTGTGAAACAGTTGCCCCTTACATCCCTTTTATATCTTTCACTGCACCTTAAACCTATGCCCTCTAGTTCTAGAAATGAGTTGGCATTAATGTAACTTTTTAGATATAGCGTTAACTTGATAACAAGTTATAACAAGCCATAATCCCTCAGCTTGATTAAGCAAAACCGTATTCCTTTAAAATCTCCAATGTTCACTGAATTATATTTTGTTGTAGTGAATCTGAGAAGAGAGGTTGTGAGAAAAAAGGACAAGGTACAGTTTCTCCACCAGCGGGAAGCCCTGCAGCAGCTCAGAATACCACCATTCGCATGGGCTATTTACCTTTCTCTTTGGCTTTTAATGCTCTTCTCCAGTGCCTTGAACATGTAAGCAAAATGGTTTCCTATCAAAACACGCAAATTTGAAATGAGTTAAGATATTCCTTTTAAATTCTCAACTGGCTGCTCATTCTGCAGACCATGTACATTTACTGTGGCTAATGACTGTTCCCTATTCCTGCTGAGGAAGCACTTTCCAAATGTCTTCTCATTTTCCCTCCATACTCCTCTTCCAACTCTTGATTGAAATCTGTCCAGTGTTTCTCCAATGTTTTTGTTCCATGTGTCAGCATTTCCATACTGCTTATAATCATTGTGTTCCAGAGTATACAATTTTTTTTCTTTTAAACTTGACTTGCTCATATCCCTCAATCCTGTCCTTAACCAGAGAATTATTTGCATATTGTTTAAAGCTGTGATTTATGGGGTGAGCTGTTTCAGCTGGGATGCATTGCGATTTTTAAAACAACTTAAAGTAATGCAGAGTCCCAAGGTGCCTTGCAGGAGAATCATAGAACAATATGACCCAAACTCCAGCTTTGATATTAGGTCAAATGACCAAACTTTTGTCCAAATGCATAGGTTTTAAGGAGTGGTTTTAACAGTAAAGTGAGATAAAGGTATGGTAGGGGTATAATAAGGACGTTTTTGTAGCTTGTGGGCTAGACAACTGAAGGTCCCGTTTCCAAAGATTGGTCAGTTATGTTTGGGAATGTATAAGAGACCAGTATGAATGAGCTCTTGGATGTTAAGAGGGTTCTACCTTTGGAGGAAATTACAAAGAAAGGGAGGAACAAGATGACGTAGGGAATTGAAAATGGAGATGAGAATTTTAAGATCAAAATGTTGCTTTACTAGGCGCCATTGTAATTCAGTGAACAAAGGGATAGTAGGGAAACAGGACTTGCTGTGAGTAAAGTTGTAGATGGCATACGTTTGGATGATCTTCAGTTTACAGTAGACAGCATGAGGAAGATCAGCTAGCAGTGCATTGCAGTAGTTGAGTTGAGAGATAATGAAGAGGTGAATGAGAGTTTCAACAGCTGCTGAGCTGAGATGGATGTAATTGGGCATATTCAGAAAGTGGAAATAGTTTCTCAGTGATGGCATGAGTACACAGTTGAAATCTTATCATCAAACGTGGCATAAAGCAGTGAATAGACTGGCATAATCTCTGACTGTTCTGAAGGAAAAGGCTAAGAAACTGAGTTTTAAGAATGGACTGAAACAATAGTTTTGGTTTTCCTCATATTTAATTGGAGGAATGTTGTGCTTATTCAGTGCTGTATGGTGAATAAGCAGTCTGATGATTCAGCAAAAATGGGGGGGGAGTGGGAGTTCAGATGAGCTAGAGTGGATGCCCATAACACCACAATAAGTCAGAGTACAAGTAGGCCATTTAGCCAGTCAAGTCTGTTTCACTGTTTGTTGAGATCGTGGTTGGTCTTAATAACTCTCAACTTTGCCTTTCTGCCTCATCTCTCTCTCCACCTCTCTCTTCCCCCCCCCCCCCCCCCCCCCCCCCGGAACCTTGATTCTGCACTGATCGAAAGCCAAGCATCGGGACCTTGCGATCTTGTCCGGATAACCTGAAATTCGGATAATCCAATGCTGGATAGTCGAGGTTCCTCTGTATATCTTTCTTTAGATAAGGAACCAGACTTTTGCAGTATTCCAGATGTGATCCAGTGCTTTGTACAGTTTTAGCAAGATGTCAATATTTTATACTCCATTTCATTTTGAATTAAAGACCACCGCCCCCCCCCCCCCCCCCCCACCCCAACAGTTCATTTGCCTTCCTGATTATCCACTGAACTTTGTGATTCACGTGTAAATGCCCCTTCTATTGCAGCATTCTCAATGTGTCTCAATTTTAAGTAATATTTGCTCCTCTACTCTTGCCAAAGTACATAACCTCACATTTTCCTCCTTTACATTCCAACTGCCAATCTTTTGCCCACTATCTTAACCTGTCTGGATCCATCCTTAGACTCTTCATGTCATCCTCACTATTCTCCTTCTCATCTGTTTTTCTGTCATCTGTAAACTTGGCAATATTATATTCATTTCTGTCATCCTAATCATTAATACATACTGTAAATAACTGTGGGCCCTGTACTGATCCCTGTGACACTCCATTATTTCCAGGTTGCCTTCCTGAAAATACTCTTTCAATCTTAATCTTGGTCATCTCTTTGTTTGTCAGTCCTTAATTCTTGCTAATATGTTGCTAATAACATCATGGGCTCTTATCAAAAGCCTCACGTGTGGTTCCTTATCAAACACATTTTGGAAATCCAACTATATTTCTGCTCTGATTGTCTTCCTCTCAAAAAAAAACTCTAATAAATTTGTCAGGCCTGACTTTCCTTCATGAAGCCATGCTGACTCTGCTTGATTATATTCTATGGCTTGAAATGCTCCACTATTATATCTTTTATAATGAACTCTAACATTTTCCCAATGGCCAATGTTAAGTTATTCGGTGTATAGTTAGTGTTTTTTTGTCTCCCTTCCTTTTTGAATAAGTTTGGTACATTGGCAATTGTCTTGAGAGTACATGTAAAAATTAAGGCGTTAAAAACTAAAGTTTCTATTTTGAAAGTGTAAGACCAATTGTGGAAGCATTTTGTGTTGTGTTACCTTATAAATTCAATCAATTTGGTGTGATTTTCTTTAAAACATGCTTATGCAAATGGTAAGTCAGGACCTAGTGTTGATCTTTCAAAGGTAATGTTCTATTTATCACTTGCCTTTGTTATTGAATGCACTTCATCCCTCCGTTGCCTTACCCTGCCATACAGCTATCGTTTCCTCCACTCTTACTGGTCTTGTTCCAAGCCCTTTGTTAATCTGATTTCCTGTGTATCCCTGTCTTAACAGCAACCTGTATTTATACAGCATCATTAAAGTCATAAAAAAGCTGAAGATGCTTCCCGAGGTGTTATAAAGCCATGTATTGTTAGCACAGATGACCAGAGGTTTTGGCAAAGAATTAAAGTTTGAGTATTTTAAATCAGGAAAGTGGAAAGTTGGTTGAAAGAATTCCAGAACTTGGGGATTTGGCAGCTGAAGACACAATTGTAAAACCTTCAATTCCCCTCTCTGTTTCCAAAACCCCTTCCACCTTTACTTCCCTTCTCCCTGTCTGTAAGTACTCAAAACCTGCTTTTGAAACTGTGCTTTTAGTCAGTGTTCCTGTTGTTCTCAGTGTTTCTTCTCTTTCTTTCCTTTTATCCAGGAAATCATTTTTTTTTTTGCAATTTAAACAGCTTTGTTTTTGTTTTGTTCAATAGTCAGAGTGGTAAGAGGCCATTTGGCCTGCCATGACTGGGTGAGCTCTTTCAAAGAGCTGCCTAATATCCTGCTGCTTTCCTCCTCTTTCTCCAAAGTTGTGATACTTTTCCCTTGTGAGTACTTTATGTTATTCATTTGATAGCTACTGTTGAATATAATTCCACGCATCTTTCAGGCACTGCATTCTCAATTGTGATACAAAATGTTTCCTCCATCTCCCTGTGGCTTCCTTTGCCATTGACCTTCAGCCTGTGTTCTCTGGTTTTTAAATCATTTTTAACCCATTTCTAACTATCCACGCCATTAAAATTCTTAATTTTGAGCAGCACCTAAAAGTAGTTCAGTTTCATGAAGTTGCATTCTTTTGGACTTTGAAACTGTCTGTCGAGGGTGCTAGCAAAGCAATCAAATATTTAGGATGATTGAGTATCTTTGTGACGTTTGCAACTTAAAAGGTGATTATTTCTACATCTTCCATTCTTTTGTTTGTGTTATTTTATTGTTTAAAGGAGACAGACTGGAAGGTGCTGAAACTTGTACTGGATAAACTACCCGAATTGCTGAAGTATAAGGGACTCATTCTGACCTCTCTATGCAGCGTAGACCAACTCTGTTCAGCTCTCTGTGCCATGGTAAAGTAAAATTAATTCAGTCATCTATACTCCATTACTTTCCTTATCTTTGCAAAGGAATTGTGCTTGACTGGGGCTTTGACAGATGCAGGCAGTCCTTTGGTATCATTTCCATGCTGATATTAACTAGATTGCAAAGTAGTTGAAATCCTTCCATGTTCATGGCTGACTGGACCATCTGGGAAAATTATTTCTTTCCCTGCTATATTGATTCCAGGAAATAATTAATTAATTAATATTAATTGGGAAATTAGTCCTGATCTGACCTCTTAAGGTTTCCTCCCACAGTCTGAAGATGTACAGGTTATATGGATTGGCCAAGCTAGTGTCCAGGGAGAAATAAATTAGGTGGATTAACCATGGGGCTTATGCAGGGTTACAGAGTTGGGTTGGTGGTGGTGTTGGGTGGGATGCTATTCAGGGTGTCAGTGTGGACTTGTTGGGCCGAATGGCTTGTTTCCGCATAGTAGGGATTCTATGAATCTCATTTGTTGCTTATTTCAGACATGAAGACATTGCTTTACTATTATAAATGTTATATTAAGCATTTCCAGATTGGTGAGTGTGCTGTGTCTAGCCAGAAAAGACTTGCCCATGCAGTGTGGGCATGCCTGTATCTGTCTTCGTACTGTGATAAAGTTTCTTTAAAAAAGGGGTTATTTCTGTTTTGTCGTACTTGCATTACTTCTGTCTGGTTAGAGCTACATCAATAAAGATTGTGCGGCAAATAATCTGTACTGTGTGTCTTAGCTTATCTTGGAGGATACCCAAAGATGAGGTTTTCTCTTCAATTTGGCCGCATTATATCTGCTGTTGACTTGAATGATATGAACCCTTTAGGACTGAATTAATTGCGGGAGAAATTGGTGCAGTCCGTGAAATAACATTTTGAGCAGGCTGTTAAATATCAAGCTGGTGTCGTCATGTCCGACATTTCAGACTTTATTTTCTAGGTCACAGACCGCCAGCTAGCAGAGAGGTTGAGGAACACACCTGATGGTTTCTCTCGCACTGATGTCCAGTTGGCAGTTGTCCCGGTGCTGACAGTCATTACCTCATACCATATTTACTTGGACCAGTCTAAACAGGTAATTAAAATGTAGTTAAATGTGTTTTTGTTAGGCCATACATGGATCTTCTGAAAGAAGGGTAGAGAGAACAGAGGGAATTTATTTATTCATTCAATCATGGGACGTGGGCATTGCTGGCTGGCCAGCATCTATTGCATGTCACTAGTTGCCCTCGATAAGGTGGTGGTGAGCTGCTTTCTTGAACCGCTGCAGTCCATGTACTGTCGGTTGACCCACAATGCCCTTTAGGAGGGAATTCCAGGATTTTGACCCAGCAACAGTAGAGGAACAGCAATATATTTCCAATTCAGGATGGTGGGTGGCTTGAAGGGGAACTTGAAGATGGTGGTGTTCCCATGTATCTGTTGCCCTTGTCCTTCCAGATGGAAAGGATCATATGTTTGGACAATGCTACCTCAGAATCCTTGGTGAATTTCTGCAGTGCATCTTGAGGATAGTACACACTGCTGCTACTGAGCAATAGTGATGAAGTGAGTGGATGTCGTGCCAATGAAGCAAGCTGCATTGTCCTGGATGGTGTCAAGCTTCTTGTATTGTTGGAGCTACACCTATCTAGGCAAGTAGGGATTATTCCATCACACTCTTGACTTGTATCTTGTAGTTGGTGGACAGACTTTGGGGAATCAGGAGCTGAGGTTCTTGCCACAGTTGTCCCCCTAGCCTTTGACCTGCTTTTGTAACCACTATATGTGGTGAGTGCAATTGAGTTTCCAGTCAGTGGTAAACACCGCCCCGCCGGGCATTGATAGTGTAGGATTCAATGACAGTGACGTTATTAAATGTCAAGGGGTCATGATTAGATTGTATATAAGTAATTAACATGGGTTGCGAATGAATGATCGATGTACCTGACATCCTCCTTTGCATTGCAGAGACAAACCCGCTCATTCGTATATTACAATGAATCTACAACTTTGTTTGATCTACCTAGAGATTTAGTTTTAAGTTGGATCATTATTTCTCCTTGATATGATTAACTAAGACTGCCCTAGAAACACCTGAAAATATTTAAGGCAGATCCAGAATTTGAAATAGTCCTAGAGTCTACTGCAAATTCAGTTTTAACTGCAGTGATTTAATGTGATGAGCATGAATGAAATTGCAATTTTATTACTACGTGACCATATTTCTGGCTAAGATCCCTGAATAACCAAAATGAATTGTCTTAACATGATCCATTGTTCTTTATATTTTGAGCAGCGTGAATTTGTTCATTGCCTTGATACTGGCCTGATCTACCGTTGTGCCAAACAGTGTGTGGTGACACTGACCATGTGTATCATCGAGATGCCCGACATAATGGTTAAGCTGCTTCCAGGCATTATTCTCAAACTGACTCATATCTCTGCCACCCTCACCATGGCTATCCCAATGCTGGAATTTTTATCAAGTAAGATTATCTGGTTGCATTAGTGGCTCTTCTGTGATTGTAACTCGTGATGAGTGGGAGGTTCATGTTTTATAATGCCGATCTGCTAAATTGCAATACCTACTATTTCCAACAACAGATAGTTGTTGTGATAGGGACATTTGTTTTTGTTACTGAGTGAACAGAGGCACCCTGGCTCCAATTTTTTATTCAATTTGTCCCCCCTTATTGGTTGTATCAAGGTTAACTTCAAACTAAGGATCCCTTCCTTCATGCATACCTTTTCCAATGTTAATGTATTTATGTTTTAAGAGGAAGATAACCAGGCTTTATTGACTTGAAAGAAGAGTGAGTTTATTGGTTACTAAAACAAATAAAATGCAACAGAGTACACACAGATGAGAAATGAAAAGTGAGTAAAAAGCAAACAAGTAGTGAGGGTGTATGTCAAGCTTTGGTTTGTCCATGTGGAATAGTAAGTTGGGTAATTCCAATGGCATTGACTCTGGCAGCTGAACTGTTTGTTTGGAGAGCCTGGGTTTTGCAGATTAGCGCAAGGGACTTGTTTGGTTTCCTATTCAGCTGTAGCTTTTGACTGGCAATTTGCTTTCATCAATCAGTGAGAGAGAGAGAATTAGAGAGGGAGATGTGACTGTCATTTCCTTTTACCTGCAAGTACAGGCATGTCAAGCAGATGTTTCCAGCAGTAACCATCATGGCACACTCCAGCCCAAAGCAGGCTGGCATGCACAAACCAGTGGTGTAGTTGATTTTTAATCCTTTCTCTTGTGGAATACACCAATATGTTTTTCATACAGACTGATTTATCGCACAAAATGTGGAGAACAAATCTCTGAGCAGTAGACATGTAACACTCAGGTGATGGTTCAGGTTTTACATTGTATCTCTTCCTTTGAAGCATCTTTCTGAAATTCCTTGACATTCTTCCAGGAGTGACATTCCTTTCAAATGTATGGAATTGGAGAGACTGGTCAGTGTAACGTCAGCAGAACTTTGGAAGGAGTAGACCATGGCAAATTCCATATGTTAAAGCTTTAGATCCATGGTTACATTTGTAAATTGTAGTTTCATTGTTGGTGCTTGAGAAAATTGCATTCCTGAGCATCAGAGTCAGAAGTTGGGTAAATAACCTAGCAGATAATCTCTTGTATACTTTGGGGGAGTAGGGATGGATGATACTTGATAGATCTTGAAAAGTTCTCAAATTCTCTAAAATGCAGAAGATGCATCTTACCTCCACGCAGCTGGAGTTGAAGGGATGGTGACATGAATTCCTTTGTTTGAAACCTTGATTCTTGGGATTTGTTCTTGGAGATATTCACTAGCATATTTTAAATAACAGTAAGCATGGAAAAGGCATGAAAGTTCAGAGGCAATGAACTGAACTCCTGCATGCCTTCCACCTTCCTATAAACATTAGACGGTGCCATTCCACAGTTGTCTGCTGGAATAGTTACCAGTGGCAGAGATTCTCTTCCTGGGGGAGCTCAAACCAGAGAAAATGCAATACCAGAATAAGGGGCTTCCTGTTTAAGATGGAAATGAGGAATTTATTTCCTGACAGTTGTCAGTCTTGGAATTACCTACCCCAGCAAAGTAGTATGCTGAGTCATCAAAGACTAAGATAGATTTCTGATCTATAAGGGTAGCAATGGTTATGAGAAGAAGACAGGAAAGTGGAATTGAGGTGACAATCAGATCAACATGATCTGTTGTATAATGCAGTTGGTCTGAGGGGCCGAATGGGCTTACTCCTGTCACTTAGGATTTTATGTTGCAGTTTTACTTCTCAGAGTTAAAATTAACCTGTAACTTCCTGCTCACTACTGGGCAGTGCATCAAATTGCTCTGTAACCTCAGAGTGCAGAGTTTCGTGATTTATTTGCTGGCTACTCACTAATGCATCCTCGATTCAGACAGAGAGGTCAAGTGACAACATATTGCTGTGGTCTTGTAATGCAAATCTTTTGAAGTATAAGAGATTTAACATGTGTGTTCCCTTACAGCTTTGGTGAGACTTCCTCCTCTGTATGCCAATTTTGTGGCAGAACAGTATGTCAGTGTATTTGCTATCTCCTTACCCTACACTAACCCTTTCAAGTAAGTGTTTAATTTTCTCAATTTTTAAAGAAATTTCAGAGCCTTTTAAAATAATTGCTCATGTAATTAGATATAGCTATTAATTTGGCATTATAATTCTTGTATCTAAATTACAACAGTATAACCTCATGTAAACCTGAGTCTAGTTCTTGACACTTTGAACTGGTATGAAGGTGGCTATCAAAGTTTAGGAAGTTTTCAATGATATTTCCACTTTGCTTTTATTCTGTCATTCCTAGATTCAACCAATATATAGTGTCTCTAGCACATCACGTCATAGCCATGTGGTTCATTCGTTGTCGGCTTGTGTTCCGAAAAGATTTTGTCCGGTATATCACAAAAGTAAGAACCTTGCTGCTTTACAAGTTGATCCTTCACTTAGTGTGTTGGTTATTAATTACTGGCATCTATTTTTAAAGAACCAGTGTACTTTGTAACTCATGCACTGTGACACATAATTTAAATTATACATTTTGTGAAAATATTTTGGTTTGGTTTATACACTAATGTTGAAGATTTTAAACAACCTTACTTGTCATAAGTCTGACCACCATCAAAGTGTTTTGTGAAAGTACTTTGATAGATGAGAATTTTTATCACTGAATTTTAGGTTTAAAAAAAGGTGTGCAACTTTGTTTTGTGGCGTTGACAAAGAAATTTACATTTGCGGGAGCATTAATTGTTGCTCCCTCTAAAGTGCATTTAGAATCTTGCAGATCTCATATACAAATTACTTTAAAGAAAGAACTTGAATTTGTGTAATGTCACTTTACAATCTCGGAGCCTGAAATATTTTACAGCCAGTTTGTTAATTTTGTAGTATGTGCTGTATTTTGTTGAACAAATATTCAGCAGTGTCTTACCAGCAGCTGGGAAATAAATGATCAGTTTGTTCTGTTTCTTTGTAATGTTTTTTCCAAGGCACCAGTAGAATGTTCCTGCCTATCCATGCTGTAAATCTCCATAGTTTTATTCCTTATTGTCTATAATCTGCTTCAAATAGCTTTTGTCTTGTCTCTCTTAGAATAAGTAAACATTTTTGGCTGCATCAGCTGAGTATAAAGGTTATGAAATTAGCTGTTCTGATTCAATGTAGGATATGAATGTGAACTGAAATTATATGTTATATTATTAATTTTTAAAATTTTAATGATCAAGGGCCTACGGTCAAATGCCTTATTACCATTTGAGGACACACATGAACCTAGCAGTTTTCGAGCCCGTAGCACAAGTTTGAATGAAAGACCCCTCAAAAGGTAGGCTAATTTCCAAAATTGGGAGCATACTTTTATTATAATGCATGTATGATCTAAAGGTAAACCATAACTTTATTGAAATGTGTAATGGCAATTCGAAGATAACAAGTGAAATTTTATATGCAGCACTCTACATCAGTATACAAGTTGATGTTTGGCAAATAATGTCTCTTGGGCTTAAAAGCTGATTCACTATTATGGTCACTAATAGTAATTTATTTCAATTTTGCAAGAAGCTCACTAACACTTCTAATGTTTGGGAATTCTAATGACATCCAAATGTACTTTGGGTGGAGTTGGAAAATACTGAAGTGTTGAAGAATTGAACACTTGCTGACAACACTGAATATTCATCTGTTGAATACAGCTAGCCAAGTGTGGGTGAAATGCAATGTTCAACAGGAAATTTCAAATTAAAGCAGAAAATACTAGAAATGCCCAGCAGGTCTAATGAAATGGGTCACAACCTGAATTATTAACTATCAACTGACCTGACAAAAGTTAGAAATGTAATGGGTTTTAAGTAGATCAAATTGGGGACAGTGGAAAAAGAACAAAGTGAAGGTTTCTGATGGGAATGAAAATGGGAGACACTAAATGAGGTGGGTAAGATCCATGTTGGGTAAGATTACACATTTCTCTTTTCAATATGGCTGATGATGTGTTCTTTGCACAGCAGGTACGGGTTTGGTTGGCAGAGCTTGTTTCAGATTGAGTCCTTGAACCGATTGAATCTTCAATCCCATAGGTCTGGGTTGGATTATCTGCTACATAAACCCCTTCCAATTAAACAGTGTTAATGACAGAATAGCTTCTAAAGCAGTGCTCCCCAAACATTTTCTCCACTGTGATTCCTTTTTGAGACTTGGATATTGCCATGACCCCCTCGGGAAGAACTAGAGGATTGTGATAGTGAATGGAGAAGCTCGATGGGAGTAGGAGGGAGTTTGGAGCTCACGACTAACATTTCAGCATGAGCCTGCTTGGGAGTCTGAACCCCTGCACCCCCACCCCCACATTGGGAAGAGCAATTCTAACTCATACCACTGAGGGCTCACATAAACATGCTCCTGAGAGGTTTCAGAGAATTTGGGACAACACAACTGATCTTAAATGTTCTCTCTATGGATCCATTCATTTTGCTGCTGAATTATGCAATAATAAAGCCAAAAGATGTGTTGCTGGGAAAGCGCAGCAGGTCAGGCAGCATCAAAGGAGCAGGAGAATCGACCTTTCAGGCATCAGCCCTTCTGATTCCTGAAGAAGGGCTTATGCCCGAAACGTCGATTCTCCTGCTCCTTGGATGCTGCCTGACCTGCTGCGCTTTTCCAGCAACACATTTTTCAGCTCTGATCTCCAGCATCTGTGGTCCTCACTTTCTCCTAATAATAAAGCCAACCATGCCTCACTGTGATTTGTTCTGAATGTGGTCTTCTATCGTCTTGCTTCAGTGTCCAGTATTTATGCATTTTTAGCCAAATTAAAATTGTGCTTTGCCCTGTTTCTTGATTTTTGTATAATGTATAGTTGGACTGTGCATAGTTTGATTTCTTTTTTGTGTTCAACTGTAAACAGATGTGTAAGGTTGGAATATGAGCATTTGAAAGGAAGTGATTTTTAAAGAAAGTATTTTTAAATTATAATTTAGTCTTGCATTCCCACTAAATTGCTTCTTACTGGAAGTCCAGCTAAGTTAATGGGATGCAAGAGTACAATATCCATTTGTCACTTGAGCTCAGTCTGAACAATGTCAGAGTAAGGGTACTCAATGCATTCAGATGGAAATCTGCTCTCGTTATTTTAACTCTCATTTACTGTTCTAAACAGTTTAAACCCATATATTCTGTGCAGTTTTCCTTCATTTATGAGGAGAATACTCTTCACACAAGTACATTCTAAGTTTGACCTCTAGTATTCTTATGTAACTTAAAGGCCATTGTTCCATTGTTTATGTGGAGCAGCTGGTACTTCACTTCACTTTCCTTTCCACTAATTATGTAACTCAAGGCTTTAAATGGGCCATAACTTGTTTATAGAGCCAATGACTCAAATTTCCCAACTAAGGTTGTTAGCTGTGTTATGCATGCTGAGATTTATGGGCGTTTGTATTTCGTTTGTAAAACCCTGCAGAGTTCCCAGTTAGCCATGAAACAAATCCACATTAATTAATTAGGCCTGTCCTCACTGTATTAGCAATTTATCTCTCCCTGCGTACAATTGTGTTGTCAAGATCTGAAATGCCATTCCAACCTTAATTTTCTGTATTGCTTGTTCTACCAATTGTAATCAATATTGTAATAGGAATTTGTATATTCCTTTGTTGTGTAGCATATATATGCTGTTTGATCTAATTTGCTATTTTGTCATGTTTCAGATTTTGTTTAATGCTTTCAAGTTTTTATTTCCCCCCTCTTTTGTTCTTCTATCTCTGCTGGTGTTTGCTTCCCTCACTTATCTGGGAACCCCATTCCTGGCCTGTGACCTCTGACCATCAACTCCTCCCATTGGCTCCTCTGCCACCTGCGGTGTCTTTGGGTTGGTGCTTGTAGCTTGCGAGCCACAAAGCCCCTAAAGCCAGGCTTGAATAGTTCCCAAATAAAAGATATGAAAGACCTCTCAGCAGTCGAGGCCTTCCGATCCCGCAGCATCAGTGTTTCAGAACATGCAGTCCGCAGGTAGAGGAATTACAAGAACCTATGGTCAACAGAATTTCATTCTGGGGTTTCTGCATGCTTGGGAGGCTTGCATGACGTAGTAGTAGATTTTAAAAGTATATATACTTTTTGCTTTTTCAATGAATACCTAATATGTGAATTTTGATCTGGATTAATATTAATTTCACAAATGTAGATTATGTTTAGGTCAGTGGTTGTCAATCAGGACTTGAATTTAGTTTCCAGCTCTTGAGATCATATGGCTGTGTAAATACAACTGTAATCTTGATAGGCAAAATTGTCTGTCTGGGCTTATGTTAGTCTAAAACATTTGCTTTTTTAAAGAACTTCCATTTATTTAGAATCTTTCACAGTTTCAGGAAATTCCAAAGCATTTTATAACCAATTACCTCTGGAAGTGTAATGCAGAAAAATAACAAATTGCAGCTAGTGAGGAACAATACTTAATTGTATCTCTTCTTAATCATCCTTGAGTCAAATATGCTTTTGTGATAAAAAGGGTAATACCAGCTGCCTGATCTGTTAGTTTTTTTTCCCAGATGGATGCTGTGTTCCCTATTATTTTATTTGTCCCAATGTCTTTTTAGTATCTGATGTGTGAATTGTTGATGCTACTATTTCAAATGTGCGAAAGTGAGGGAAAGGGAAAAAAACTAGAACAAAGATGAAGGAATAAAAATCTTGCTCCAGTTGGTTTACTTGATTCATTAGCTGATTGCAGGAAATACATTTGGTGGATCCCTCCTAAAACTTGTTTATTCAAATGAAGAGTACAAGATTGAATCTACAGAACAGGAAGTGGTTTTGATACTAAACTCACCTTCAGAGTTAAGCCAATGCAGTGGGACAGCAATTACCTCTCAGCAGATGAACTACTCAGTGAGCCACTGATATATGCCTGAAAGTAGCTTATAACGTAGATTCACACTTTTATGAAATCCTCCAGTATCAACACATTCCTCCTTGAGTAGCCATACAAATGAGCTGAGGTATTAAACCGAAGTTGCTCCATTTCTCATGATTTAGGATTGTTGATTAATATTTCTGGAAGGCCTGGAATTTATTTTGCCACTGCTTTACTGGGGTATTTGTTTTGAGATGACCTCAATGTGAAATTTGTACCATCTCTTATCCTCAAAATGAATTCTAAGGTATGTTTTATTCATGGCCCTTAATTTCTGAATCAAGTCCTGTGTATATCTCAAAACTGGTTAAATTAATACAATATTTGATCATTGTGCAAATCAAACTGGTTTAATTAAGTGATAATTGTTAGTTTTCTTCTGAGGAAAGACTTTTAAACTCCTGTTGGGCAGTCTTGTTATAAATACAAATGAGCGAGCTGAACTAAAGACAACCTGTCAACACGTTTATTTTAGCCCCCAATAAGAAATGTGCTGCTGGTGATCATTTTTATTTTCACAGTTGAATTTCATTCTTTATCCTCTGATTCAGCCTGTGTATGAATGATTTCCTGCAATCCATGTGTTGCAGAAACTCCGTATAGCTTTAAAATATTATGCTTGTTTCTTATAATGATGAATGCATTTTAATCTTCACTCTTTCCCTTGCCCTCACTCATTTATTTTTGCAATTTTGTAAACATACACCCATTAAAACTTGAAAACACACAGCATCCTTATCTACTGAGTAGATGTGTTGCAGAAGTACCAAATGACATTTATCGGAATGTGGCTGACTAATGTTGAATCCCTGATCGAAGATGTTTAAAATAAGCGTGTAGTTAGCAGTTACCATAGCCTTCTGTTTTGAGACTTCAAACTAATCACCTCACTGTTGAGAAGCCAAGTTGCTCTAGGCATAATGAATGTAAAAAGGGAGTAAGCTAAAGGCCCTTTGAACCTGCAATGATGCTCATTATGATTGTGGCTGATCTCTTAAGTTAACTCCACTTTCCTGCCCTTTCCTCCTATACGTTGAATCCCCTATTGCCCGAAAGTCTAATGATCTTAACCTCAATAAAGAATTCCAAAGATTTACATCCTCTGAAAGAAAAAATGTCCCTGTGGTTTTACTTAGATTGTCTAGTATATCGGACTCCCTTGTTTTAAACTCTGAGTTGCTGCATAATGTGGAACTGCTCTTCAATCAGATCACGCAACAATAACAACTTGCCTGCAATTTATTTAAAGCATTAAGAACTAAGAAATGCTCTTGTTTTGAAACATCGTTTTTGTATATCACATCTGCCTGCTGAACATGGAGTATATCTATTTCAAACACTGACTACTTCACCTTTCAGGTAGGTATAGTGCACAACATGTGCCCTGTTCAAAGTAATTCATCTATGGCGAGTTGTCGTTCCCAACTTGTTCAGCATTAGTTGTATTATCAACTAAAATCTGGATTGACACTTGCCCATGAATGCCAATAGTTTTCCTTATGGCTCATTCAGTTGTGTTTTAAACAGTTGAACGAAAGGTAGAAATGTTTTTGCATGTACTGAGAGACAACCACTGATCAAAGGTCTGAATACAGTCTAGTCCTGATAAATTGATTTTCTTCCTTTTGAAGACTTAATAAAACATATACTTGTTTAAATAGAGAGGATTAGACTGTACTTATAATCCTTCCATGATATGTAATTAACTTTGGGATAGTAATACTATTTATTAATCACCCATCAAAATGGTGTTTAATTCTGCCTTTCAACCAGATCATTCATTTGGCCACTTGCAGTATTTGTAACAACCATACTTTTTTGGTGAGCGTTAACTAATGACAAATGAACATAAAAGAAAACAGAGTGCATACATTTTACAAATCTAAAAATTCAAATCTTTGAACTAAGTTCAGCAAATCTGGCATCAATATATTGAGTTACATTTTTTAAAAATACATTGTTGCAAATGTCTGAGGAAAAGGTTGTAATCAACTCCAAAATATAAAATTGGTGGTAAAGATAGGCAAGTGGCAAATTCTTGCTTGAAACTAAGTTCTTTGTTTTATTTTTGGTGCAAAGGCCAAATTTCTGTAATGATAAAATAATTCAAAAAAATCTATACGAATGCATTCTTGGTGCTTGCTTGAAATGGTATGCAAAGATAAATAATACTGAGAGAAGGATCTAATTGTTGTTATTGCACCAGGGTGTAATTTATACTTTATTTTTACTTAATCCGTTCCAATTCCAGTAGAATGCAGACTTCTGTCACAAGTTCAAGTTTGGGATCAGCAGATGAGAATTCGATGGCAGAGGCTGAAGACAGTCTTAAAACTGTGCACCTTGAACTAACTGAGACCTGCTTGGATATGATGGCTCGATATGTTTTCTCCAACTTCTCTGCTCTGCCCAAGAGGTTTGCGTTACATTTTCAAAATGTTACTTTGTTCATTTTTTAAAATTTTTTGAAAGTAATTTGAGAATTACATAGTGCATGGAACACAAGTGACCAATTGACCCATGGTTCTCATGAACTTGTGCTCGCTTCTTATCATCTAACCCTCTCAGGGTCACCTTGCACTTCTTTCTACCACTTACTTATGTAGCTTTTCAATTAATGCTGTTTGCCTCAATTACTTCTGTCATGAAATTCACAATCTAACTAATCCTTTGTTAAATTTTTTCTTGAATTTTTTTGAATTGGATTTATTAATGACTAACCTATGACTTCTAATTTTGGTCTCCCCCAGAACTGGAAGTATTTTCTGCACATCCACCGTCTTTTGTAATCTTAAATGGCTATGTCAAGTCACTTTCTCAGTCATCTTTTTCTAACAAAAAAAATGCCCATTTTTTTTTTCTTGATATCTGTTCATCTTAGCAAAACTATTTTTGCTTCCTTATCACATGGAACCGAATATCAGCATTAAAATATAAATTGAATAAAAGCAAAAACTAAAGGTGTATTGGTGAATTTTGAGAAGATTTGTAGCTCAGGTTGATAAGTATGTAAGTTTGCTCGCTGAGCTTGAAGGTTTGTTTTCAGACATTTCGTCGCCATACTAGGTACCACCATTGGTAAGAGTCTCTAGTGAAGCTATAGATGTATGAGAACACCGGGATTTCATCGGAAATGTTAATCTGCCTCACTTCTTTTCTATATATAGTGGATGTGCTATATATTTCCAATTTTACTTTAAATGCACAAAATCTGCTCAATATTTTCAATCGCTTACCTCAGATTTTGGAAACTGACCTCTTTCTGTTTTTACACTCAAGTCAATACCATGCCTTCCTTTTTGGTCTTATTCACACTCTTGTGGTTTCTAAGGTCCCCTGTGGCAGAGTTTCTTCTTGGTGCAGGAAGAAGTAATACATGGTTGGTTGGAAACAAACTTGTCACAGTAACCACCAGCAGTGGCGTCGGAGCGAGAGCGCTGTTGGGTTTAGATTCCTTGGATCAAAAGAGAACTGAAGAGGTATCCAGGTATGGACTGCAGAGATACTGCAGCAATGTATATAGTAAAATGTTTGTTTACTGTGCTTTTGTTGATCTTCAATATTTGATATAAAACAGCTGGTGTTTTATCATTTGTAAGAAATGGTCCCAATTTATTAAATAAAATTGTTTTTTTTTCAAATATAATTTGCTGTGATATGTCAAGTAACAAAGGCAATGGTCAACTATATTGTTACCAAGTTATGCAAAGATTTTGTGTGTTTTGGATTTGACTGAGATTTCAATTAAGATGTTTTTTGCCCTGACTATATTTTTAAGACTGGATTTATCTCAACAAGTAAAAACAACCCAAGAAGCACCTGCCAAGCTGGAGTCTCAGACTAGCCAGCAGATTGGAAAAGCTGCACGCCTGCGAGTGAGATCCATATCAGGTGACTGTTGAAAGGATTAGGTTTTTTTTCAAAGAGAATAATATTTAACATGGGGCAATGAGCAACTTTCCTTACTTTCCCTTTAATGACAAATATCCTATTTACAATTGCAATGACAATATTCATAAATCTAATAAAATCTTGTTGCTGGCTAATTGCATCTATCGATTGTGCTTCACAGTCTAAGTACTTAATATATTGAATACTGTTTAAAATGTAGTGCTTTGAAACAAACAATTTTGTAACTGTATATATCTGCAGAACTGGAATTGGTGGCACGGTGGCGCAGTGGTTAGTTCTGCTGCCTCACAGCACCAGGATACTGGGTTTGATTCCCACCTTGGGTGATTGTCTGTCTGGAGTTTGTACGTTCTTCTCGTGTCTGTGTGGGTTTTCTCCGGGTGCTCTGGTTTCCCCTCTCAATCCAAAGAAGTGCAAGTCAGGTAACTTGGCCATGCTAAATTGCCCAGAGTGTTAGGTGCATTAGTCAGGGATAAATATAGGGTAAGGGAATGGGTGGGTTACTGTTTGGAGGGTCAGTATGGACTTGTTGGGCCAAATTGTGTGTTTCCATATTGTCGCAATTTAATTGAATGGAACAGAGCCCATATTTATTTAATCTTTATTATCCACGTCACATTGGAGAAACATCTTTTTGTCCTGATAACAAGGGTATACATTATTATTGCTCCATTTCAGTGTGAACTGTTTTTCTTTAGTCTTACTTTTCTGGTTTTCTAGGTGGCCATGCTCTTCACAGTGATTCAGTTCCGAGTTTAAGTCCCCTGGTGTCACCCTCAGATAGCGAATTCTGCACTCCTGTAGCATCAAATTTGAAAGGATTGGAAAACAGGAAAGCATTGCGTCAGGATGGACCTTATTCAAGTGGCCAGCTGCTCTACCAGAAGGAAAAAGCCAATCTGGCTGAATATGCACCTGTACTAACTCAAGGCTGGGCCGAAGTATACATTCGGCGACCCTCAGGTATAAATATTTGATTGGGCCAACCCCCCAAAAGTTTTAGAGTTGATTGTGGCTTTAATGAGCTTTCCATAGTTTTAAATCAGATAAATGTTACAAAATTCAAGAACAGCAAAGGGCTCCATTTACACAAGTCGGACGTTTTTGGCGACACTCTATCCTACCTTTCAGTTCTCTAACCATGTGCCTGTTATGGCAACATTTTTTCAAGAAACAACTTTATTTGTTAAACGCGTTTATCATAGTTACTCCAATGCTATTCCTAATTAATTCACTTGGAATAATTTTAACCTAACTCATTTGCCAGAAAATTGCCAAAATGAGGTGCAGCAATGTTTAATCCTTGCTTGGTGTACAGAGTATTGAAGCTAATAGAGAGTAATATTGTGAAGGAAGGTTATAAAATCAGTACTTGTCATGATTCTGTAAGTTCTATATACCCTATTGTAGTAAAGTCTATAAAGTCCTTTATGGCTGTTATCTATTGTGTGAATTAGTTACATAGTATTTTACGTGGCGTGCATTCGGGTCATTTGACTCAAATGGTCCATGTCAGTGTATCTGCTTTACAGGTGCCTCCTCCCACCCCCTTCACCTTATTCCATCCACAGGTCATACTTAGGTCTTAAACACATCTCATACCTTCCAGAAAAGTTGAGTTTTTACTCTTAATTTCCTGATGGTTGCTTCTTATAAGTTAAATTTTTTTTCATTAAAACTATGTGAAATTCTTCTGTTATTTTTAAAAAAAGTTATGCTTTTTCATGTTCTGGCTCTTAAATAGAGCCTGGAATAACTTACTTTTCTTGTCTTAATACTTCTTAATAGTGTTGACTTTGGTTCCTTGCAGGTAATGCAAGTTGGCTTCTGTGTCTGGAAAATCCACCAAGTCCATTCTCATCTGAGATAAACAACATGCCCCTACAAGAACTGTCCACAATGCTAATGGCTGTAGAGAGAGTGACTGATCCACGCCAGCATGGTCCCAGTCGATCAGAATCCATGCCATGCCCAACTGCTGGAGCAGCTAAACCCACCTTGCTTCAGCGATTCAACACTGGTTAGTGAAAGTTTCCACTTCTTAACCATCAGTTTCACTGTCTTCACTTTCAAGCGTGCATATTATTTTATATTCTGTCCCTGAAATTCTGTTGTATTTTAGAATGACTGTAATGTTAGGTACTCTAAGAAATAATATGAAACCTTAATCTACTTGAGTATTAAGCTTTCACGTAGTTTTTTATGCTAAGATGATTAATTAGGATGCTTTTAAAAATTTTAAATCTTTGTTAAATCTGTTGTTGTGGTTCTGTTCGCCAAGCTGGGAATTTGTGTTGCAGATGTTTTGTCCTCTGTCTAGGTGACATCCTCAGTGCTTGGGAGCCTCCTGTGAAGCGCTTCTGTGATGTTTCCTCCGGCATTTATAGTGATTTGTACCTGCCGCTTCTGGTTGTCAGTTCCAGCTGTCTGCTGCAGTGGACAGTATATTGGGTCCAGGTCGATGTGCTCTCATTCCTAGACGTGATGGTACAGAGAACACCAAACAGAGAATTCACCACAAAGGTTTACAGGAAAGCCACACACACAGACCAAGTCCTAACTACAAAAGCAACCACCCCAACACACACAAAAGAAGTTGCGTTAGAAACTCTTCAAAAGGGCCACAACACACTGCAGTACACCAGAACTGCAAAAAGAGGAAGAAGAACACCTATACAATGTATTTGCCAAAAACTGATACGCCCGAAATTTCATCAACAGATGCCTAAGGGAAAGACAACGGAATGAGGACATGCCACAACCCAAAGGACTAGCCACACTACCATACATCAAAAATATTTCTGAACTGACAGCCAGACTACTGCGACCACTAGGACTCATAACAGCACACACACCAACAGCCACTCTCAGACAACAACTCACCAGGACGAAGGACCCAATACCCAGCATGAGCAAAACCAATGTAGTGGACAAAATCCCATGCAAGGACTGCACAAAACACTACATAGGACAAACAGGAAGACAGCTAACGGTCCGCATCCATGAACACCAACTAGCCACAAAACGACATGACCAGCTATCCTTAGTAGCCACACACTCCGATGGCAAGCAACATGAATTCGACTGGGACAACACTACTATTATAGGACAAGCCAAACAGAGAACAGCCAGGGAATTCCTAGAAGCATGGCACTCATCCATAGATTCAATCAATAAGCACATCGACCTGGACCCAATATACCGGCCACTGCAGCGGACAGCTGTAACTGACAACCGGAAACGGCAGGTAGAAATCACTATAAATGCCGGAGGAAACTTCACCGAAGCGCTTCACAGGAGGCTCCCAAGCACTGAGGATGTCACCTAGACAGGGGACGAAACGTCTGCAACACAAATTCCCAGCTTGGCGAACAGAACCACAACAACGAGCATCCGAGCTACAAATCTTCTACCAAACTTTGTTGAATCTAGAAATTGTACATTATTAATGTGCAATGTTTCTTGTCTTGGCTATTGTTTTCAGGCCTTTTAATTTTTTATAAAGGCAATTTGGTGTTTTGCATGCTTATTCGGGGAGACTTTCCTTTTGCCCTCCACGCAAAATGACAAGTGATGAATTTGATGCTTTTGTTTGTCCTGTCCTGAGGCAGTTCTCAATTTGGGACAGGCCTATCTGTGTAGGCAAGGTGCCAATTGTGCAGTAGCAAATCTGAGTCTGCGACCACACTTAATACTTGGAATGTGGGGCTGCTGGCTGTGGGAAATGGAGACTAAGATACTTCAAATTATTTGTGCTGTCTACCAATGTGTTCTCCAGCCTTTTCTGAGGTTTGGCAAAAAATGGAAGATTTGGGACATGCCTTCTGTTTCCAACAATTGCTTGAGCATGAGACTACCAGGTCTAATTAGATCTGCTAGAGAATGAGGCATGAAAGACCTCTACCTCCCGTTGGCTTTTCCACCTGATGTGTTAGAGTAGAAATGTTAATAACTACAGGCCCCCTTGCATCATTACAGAGTGGCAGTAGAAGTTCAGGGAAAACACAGTGTGGCGTATCAGTCTTTGTCCCTTTTTCTGCTGATTCTCCGAGCAAAAAGCAGAAGGTAGCATAGTCCTGGAGAAAAGCAAGGTCCCTAATTATTCTCAACATTTGCATGGGTAGATGCCTTTTTTTGTACAAGTTTAATTTCCAAATTTTTCCTAAGCTTTTGTTGACTTAACAATCCTGTAAAATTAATCTGAGATTCAGATGGCTTGTGTTTTTAAATGTATCTCAGACTAAGACTTGTGTAGATTTTGCATCAGACATCATCTGCAACAGGTTTTTATTTTGGTGTTTGTTTCTAACGCAAATCAATTGTTTGGATTTTTGTTTAAGTTTGTGTCCTGTGCTTCACACAGCCACTGATTTCGTTTCCCTTTGCAGTCGATTCTTTCTCTTCTATGTACCAGACAAGCTGTCAAGAAAAGTTGCACAGGAGCATTTCCTGGGCAGGTACACAGTAGCACACTTAAGACTCCCATGAATCATTAGTGCCCATGCATTGCGTGCTGTTTCATAGCTGTGTGTGTCTTTTGTGAGAGAGAAAAAAAAATTATTAGCTGGAGGAGCATGAAATTCCCCCAACTTGATGTTACAAAGTGGCAGCCTTGCCTTAAACTATTTATTTTCAATGAGTGAATATTTATTTGAACAATTTGCTTATTAACAAAAGGCTTAGTTGTCTCATCATTATAGGTCAAGTTTAAACTAATCAAGCATGCACTGCTAATTGAAACCAGCTTATTTGAAAATCATTATTTGGTGCAGGGTATAGCACTATTAGTTTCATACATTTGAAAAGGTTTGGTTTTCTCATAACACCTTTTAATGTAAATGCACTCTTTCTTCATATATCGTGGCTTCCAATAGATAAGGCTCTTTATGTTGTTATTGGTGTTGCTGTTAAATAACTATTATTTGTCTTCTCCATTTTGAACCTGGACCCTACATCCCTCCACCATCAAATATCCTGCTGAACTCTAAGCACGGTCACTATGTGGATATGGAATTTTTATTTTAATTTGCTGATAAGTGAAACATAATGAATTAACGGCTTTGAGTATTGAAATTGGATGTCACCATTTTCAATGCCTGGTGACCAGGGTGACTGAAATAATGACCAAGTGGATGGGTATGGGATCCTGACTCAAAACCAAGGCAAGTAATAATCCTAGTCATGCTGCAAGTAAACTTGCCTCATGTTTACTCTCATGACAAGATATAACTGCATGAAATTAGTAAGTGGCAGGGATGTGGTTATATGCTCGCATTAAGTCATCTTCAGTTCTAATAAGCTCCAACAGTACAGCAAAAAGTGAGGTGTAATAGGGTGCAAAATCAAATGTGCAGTTTAAGTTCAAGGACAAACTGAAGACTAAATTTCTGAAAACTAGTGCTTTGATTAACAATTGACTGAATTTGGCTGACAGATCTATGTTTTACTCATCAAGCGTGTAATGAGGAAGTGCAGCCATTCCAGTTCATATTAAATATGTTGCTGAACTAAAATATTGAGGTCTCAATGATCTACAGGTTAAGGCATAAAAACAATGCAAACATTTCTTGGCCCTATTAACCAGATGACTCTTTAAGAAAAGCATTCAGCTAAATGATTAAATAGGATTAATCTTTTTAGTATAACACACTTTTGGCATAACGCACATAAAATTCCTACTAAAATCTACACTGGGGCAAACAAAAAGGAACAAGAAATTTTAAAGGTTATTTCATATCTCATAATATGCCAGGGCTGAAAAATCTGCTGTTGTCTTATTCCTAGCTGCAGCAAGGGATAAAGTTGGTGCACAAGTCCAGCAAAAATTTAATACATATATCAAAGACCGTATATGGTTCTCTGACATTTGGTGATTGATACTTGCTTAAATTGACTTGGTTTAACAAAAGCAATTAACTGTATGTTAGTTGCAAAGTGGATTGGTACGCTACAGAAATAAAGAGAGAGCTGAATTCGGACTTAAGGACAAGGGAAATAGATACGTTAGTGTGCTGCTAGTGGTATTAGTTGCTGTGTGAGCAAAATACCGAAACAGAGGAACTTTTTGTTTAAATCAGCCAATTAACAATCTTCTCACCCTGAGTTTGACTTTGAATTTGGCAAATTTCCTTGTCAAAGGAGTCTGAGAATGTGAATGCCTCATCTTATGTTGTTCCAGTAAAAGTAGCACAGGTTTTGTTGTCTCTTGGGGTTAATGAGCACAGCATAGCTTGCATTTAAAAAATAAATGCATCAAAACATGTCCCAGCTGAAATCTTCTGTTTAATTGAACAAAGGAAAAACGTCAAAACTCCATTACTCTGTTTAGTCCATATGTTGTATATGCATTATATTGAAACTTTAAATACAGTGGCTCAGTGATTAGCACTGCTGCCTCGCAGCGCCAGGGACCCGGCTTCGATTCCAGCTTCGGGTGACTGTTTGCTTGGAGTTTGCACATTCTCCCCGTGTCTGCGTGGGTTTCCTCCGCGTGCTCTGGTTTCCTCCCACAGTCCAAAAGATGTGCAGGTCAGGTGAATTGTCCATGGTAAATTGCCCGTAGTGATAGGTGCATTAGTAGGGCGTAGGGGAATGGGTCTGGGTGGGTTACTCTTCAGAGGGTTGGTGTGGACTTGTTGGGCTGAAGGGCCTGTTTCCACACTGTAGGGAATCTAATCTAATCTAAAGGCATTGGAAACTAATATATTTGGAGAACTAGTGCCTTAGGATGATTTTCTCCATTTTAAGGTAACTATACAAATTATTGCAAGGCGTGATCAGAAAGTTCATTGCAAATATTGAATTATCTGTGGTCACTTTTTCTCACTTATACTGTTGTTTCCTTTTTATAAAATGCAAGAACAAAGAAAGCTAGACGAAAGCTGTTGTATTGCCCTTAGCATGTGCCTCATGTCTGCTATAAAAAAAGTGTGATCCAAATATTAATTTATAATAAGATTGACTGGATCCTTTGAACTTTTAACAATTAGGGCACTCTGCAAAGGGACAAAGGCAGTAGATACAAAAGCAGCAGTAGTGCATCTGCATGTAGTAGGGGTTGAAATGAAAATTTCCAGTCTGCAGGATTTTGAGAGAGGTCACCTGGCACAACTTGGTTGCAATAAAGTTAGTACATTTTGAACCCAGTGAGATTTTGAGATATGTTGCCCGAAGTGGAACAACTCTATGCTCCCTCTGTCTTTCTTTGCAATTCCTCTCAGCAAAATGTGAGAGCTGAAAACCCATTAGAAGTCATCTTTACCACTCCTGAAGAGGATTTCTTTGACGTCTGACTCCAGTGATGTGATTTCAACCAATCACAACTGTTCCACAAAGACACCCCTTCCCCTTACGTGTGCAGAATAACTTTCAATGTGCGACCATCTGGGTAATCAGTGACTTTTATTTTCTCCTGAGTTTCACTGTAATTTTCCAAGTGCTTTTAAGTTAACTGTCTGCAAGATTTTCATTTCTCTTTGTATTTCTTTGGACCGAAGGGTCTGTTTCCATGCTGTACGTCTCTATGACTCTGTGTATGTTAACTTTTTAAAGGGTAGGTATATGTTTAAAACAAAATTGTATAGGCCAAACTATCAATAATCATTTCATTTTTGAGAACGTTTTATTTGTAATAGACGAGGCAATCTTTGTTAATTAAAGAAACTTGCCTGGTGTTCCTAAAATAACCCATACAGTCTGACACTTACAATTGGCTACTTCATCTGATCAAAGGAAAACATTATGACCACTAGAGAAGTTGGTCTAGGAAAAGAATTGGCCACTTCCTAGCCTTGAATATAACACTTAAAGACAGCTATTTTTTGAGTTTAGCGATTTGTCATAGATAAAACACAGTGACTTGTTTTGCATATTGCTTTTAATAGAGATTGCATTTTTTTTTTTGAAGTACTGAATTGGTACATTTTGGTGAAGATAATTGTCTTTTATATCCTTTTATTTTTACGCATTAGTGTTCCAAAGTGCTTCACACAAAGAAGATAGTTTTGTTGTCAATCAGAATAGTGTTTATAAATCTGCTAATTTATTCCATGTTGGCAATTACTCAATATTAAACTTGAACTAATTTGCTAAATAGATTGTTAAATAGATGGCTTCAGTAAATCTCGAAGGATAGTTTTCATTTGATGTGGGTGGAAGATGTTAGTTTCGATATTTAATGCTGTAGTTTTTTTGTGTTACTGCTAATGCTTTGCATGGAATTCTGAGAGGTTAAAACGTTGATCCTCAACTCTTCCTCATGTACCTTGAACAAGATCTCATCTGTTCAGAGGTTTTGCAGTTAGACCTAAGGGAATATTGTTTTAAACAATGTAAGTCCTGATCTTGATTGAATTTGTAGATTCAGTTGCAGTGGTAGAGGAAGGTGATGGGCCTGGGATGCACTTGAAGGTGTGCGACTCTCCTGTGGAATCTCAAGAACTTGAAGACTTTGAGGCAATGGTATCTGAGCCAATCTTCATGCCTGCAGAGAGCTATGATAAAAGTCCGGTGCACTGCAGTAGAGTAAGTGAAAGCACTTTTGTCTTGGGAAGGCCATTATCTATTGTTCATTAAATTTATTATTTTTCTTTTCAATCCTTGCTGTAGTACAATGGTTTAATTCACACTGTTGCATATTAAACAAAACTTGTCTTTGTCAACCTTGCACCACTAGCTTTGACCCAGTTTGGTTGTTTGAGATTGTGATTGATTGATGTATCATTCTGCTGTGTTCATTGTTCACAATGCAGTCACTTTAATCTATAGAGACCCAGTGCTGATTGGTAGGTTTGCTAGCTATGTTATCTCTGTCACACAAAACACAGATCCAATCTCCTCGTACCATTCTGATCCTTCAGGTGTTTTGGCCTACTACATGCTTACATCCAAAATGAATGTCAAGTGGTTGAAAATCAGTATGTCAACATTTCCTCTGGAACTCTGCAGCATTCTAGAACTAACATTTGGCTTCAGGTCCTACCTGCCAGCCTCCGTTTTTCACATTACTTTTTTTTTCCATTTGCTTACCACTCTGCACCTACCTTTTTGGAGTTGCATTACTCATTTTGTTTTTCTGAATGCTTTCACAGCCTGACTGGGCTGAGACTTGTATGTCATCCAGCTCGTTTAAATTCTGCCCAGCTGTGATTATATTGAAGAAAAAGTCTCATTAAGTAGCAGATGTCAGGTTTGGCTCAGTATGTAGCCCTAATGTCTCTGAGTCAGAAGATTGTGGTTTCAGTCCCACACCAGGGGATTTCACCTAACCTGGTACCACACCACAGTGCGGCACTGTCTGAGTCATGTGAGATACTACTTAGTGACCTCATCTGCCCTATAAATTAGATATTAATGATCACATTGGCATGATTTTGAAAAGAACAAGCAAGTTCTCCAACTAATATTTTTCTCTTAGTCAGCACCACTAAAACAAATTACCTAGTCATGTATTTCATTGCTGTTTGTGGATCTCTGCTATGTGCAATTTGGTTGCCGCATTTCATTTAATGCAACTGTGAATACACTGCAAAGTATTGAAGTAGAGTCAGCTCAAATGGCTGGACAGCTGGTTTGCAATGCAGAGTGATGCAACACCATGGGTTTAATTCCTGCATTGGCAGGGGTTACTGTAAAGGACACCCTTTTTCAGCTGCTTCCCTCGCCTAATGTATAGTGGTGTTCAGGTTCCACCATTACTAATTGTGTCTCTCTCTTTCTTTCTCCCTCAAGAGCAGCCCTCTAGTTCTCTGAGACAGTAATGACTCTTTACAGTTTAAAGATGCTTCATTGGCTCTAAAGTCAGTAGGGCTTCAGGAGGTTTTGAGCAATTAAAATTCTAAAGAAATAAAAGTAAGCTCCTTTTAGGCAAATTTGAATTGCTCTGTTCTCCTCTTCATACCATCTTCCCGACAAGCACATGAATTAAGATTCTGAGTAGACCATTCAACCCCTCGAGACTGCTCAATTGTTCATTAGGATCATGACTGATCTGATTGTAAGCTCAATTCCAGTCCATTCCTGATACCATTTCACAACCTTGCTTCAGAATATATCTGTCTCTGCCTTTAAGTATTAGCAACTATACTATCACTACTACCATTTTTAGGAGCCAGGTTCCAAAGACACTCAAACCTCAGAGAAAAATATTTCACCTCAATTCTCTTTTATAAATGGGTGACCCTGATTTTTAAACACTGATCCTTAGTTCTGGATTCTCCCATATGAGGAAATATTACTTCCATGTCCACTCTTTTAAGACCCCTCAGGATCTTCCATCAAGTTACCTGTTACTCTTCTAAATTCCAGCAGCCACATGCCTAGATTTTTCTAATCTTTCCTCATTAGTAAACTCTCTTATTCCAGGTGTTAGCTAGGTTACATTTTCTGAATGCCTCTGATGCAATTGCACCCTTCCTTAAATGACCAGAACTGTACTCCATACTCTATATGCAGTATCACAAGAACCCTGTGTTACTGAAGCATAACGTCTTCACTCCTGCATTCAATTCCCTTCGCACTAAATGATAACATTCTATCAGGTTTCCTAATTACTTTTGATACCTGCATACTGACGTTTTGCAGTCCCTGTGTATGTCTGAGCTGTCACCATTTAGGTAATACGCTTTTATATTTGTCATGTCAAAATGGACATTTTCACTTGTTCCCAAGTTATGCTCCATTTTCCAGATCCTTGCACATTTGATTAACCTATCTAGATATTTTTGTAGTCTCCATGTGCCCTCTTCACAACATACTGTCCTACCAAGCTTTGTACCATAAGCAAACCTGGCAGTCAGACCCCTGTCCCCCCCCTCCTTCATTTATATCAGTTGTAAACAGCTGAGATTTGAAAAATTTGAAAAAGATCTATTTGTACTTACTCTCTGCTTCCTCTTAGCCAGCCAGTCAGTCTTCTATCCATACCAATTTGTTATCCCCTTGACTCTGCTTGATTATCTTGAACTTATCCAAATTCCCTGCTATAATTTTTTTAATTAGTCAAGATTTTCTGGTATTTTCTTGTGCATTTGTCATTTTCTAAATTTGTATCGTGCAAATCCATTTTTAGGCAGCACTGCAGGCAAGGTGACATATATTACTACACTCTGTGATACATTACCTACATATTCTCTATAATTTGGTAAATGTCTTGACAAAGCTGGACAATGTGAAAAATGAATATTTAATGGTTTATTGCATTCAAATAGACTATAGTATTGCAGTTGCCAAAGCTTTCAAACGGTTTCATTAATGTTGAATAAATAAGCGGTTTGCTTTAATCGGTGATTTTCCTCCTCCAACCCCCAGTCGTCATCAACTTCGAGTCAGGAGGAAGACAAAATCCTTCAAGTGGAGGATAGTGGGATTATGGGAATTGCAACGGAAAAGGTTGTGCCATCTTCATTAGCTGTGGATCCCTCGGAAGAAGAATTCAATATTGACCACGCTCAAATTCTCAATAAATCCAGCTCCTCCCCTGAACTTCAGAACCTGCAAGAAATGACAGAACTATATGGGAGAGAGGGACCCCCTGGGAAACCTGTGGCTGAAGGGAAGCCCAGAAGCCGCACTGAAAGCATTGAAGAAGAATGCTCTTCAAATGGCAAACTTGAAACCAATGATGTGAACACCAGACTGGAAAACCTGCAGCCGACAGAAAGTCAGGAACCCCCTCTGTCGCCAAACCGGTACAGACCCAGGGGCCATACCATCTCTGATTCTGCTCCATCAAGGAGGGAGAGAAGGTCACAACGCGATGGGGTTCAGAACAGATCCACAGCTTCGAATGCAGAAAAAATTAGTGGGATTAGCCCAAGGTATGTTTGGCCTGTCTTTGCATTTAAAAAGATTTTAGAAAGACAAAGAGGAGACTTTATATAGTGCCTGTCAGCAAACTCGGGCAGTCACAAAGCATTTTATAGCCAATGAAGTTGTTTTGAACTGCAGTCTTTGTTATAATGCAAAGTAAGATCCAAAAAACAGGACTACTATTGGATAAAAAAATTAGCCCCAATTTTATATGTTGGCAAATTGTTCTAATTATCATATGCTCGAGGTTAAAACAGTACATTGATGCAAAAGTTCCTGAAGATCTTCATGGGATCATTTCCATGTTTAATAATGAGCATTTTTATTGATTGGATCACTGTAATCCATTTTAAAATAATTGATAAATGTAAAAATTTAGTGTTAGTGTGAATGAATTATAGGAAGGATATTAAACCAGAGAGGGTTCAGAAAAGATTTACCAGGATGTTGCCAGGAATGGAGGGTTTGAGATATAAAAATAGGCTGGGGCTTTTTTCACTGGAGCCTAGGAGGTTGAGGGATGACCTTATAGTGACTTACAAAATCATGAGCATCGATGAGGTGAATAGCAAAGTTCAAAAACTAAGGGGTATATTTTTAAGGTGAAAGGATAAAGATTTAAAAAGGATACAAAGAGGCAACCTTTTTACACAGAGCGCTTTGTGTGTGGAATGAATTGCAAGAGGAGATGATGCATGCAGCGCAACTTAGAATGTTTCAAAGACGTTTGGATAAGGATGTCAATAGGAAAGGTTTGGAGGGATATGAGCCAAATGCAGGCTGGTGGGACTTGTTTAGTTTGGGAACATGATTGGCATGAACTGGTTGGACTGAAGAGTCTGTTTCCCTGCTGTATAACTCTATGATTACCTTAGCTTGTGAGTAAGAGCAAGTATCTCAGACCCCGTTGAGGATCTTTTGTTGACACTATTCCTGTGTGACATCTCTGCAATATTATTCAAAGATATGGAACCAGGTTTCACATGATGACAACCAGTTGCACCATATGACCAACTCCCTCAACCCTCCCATTGCGTCTGTCACCAGACTGTGTTCATGCGGCATTCAATGCTAATGAATTATGGTTTTCTCCAAACTGACGTTGTGTAGTCCATGGTCAATGACTTTGCCATCCCTCCCAATTTCTCACCCCACAAACTTTGTACTCTTGCCACAGATTGCACCTCCTGCCTGGCCGCACTTGCATTGAGCGAGATGGGTTTTTAAGCTTGTAGCTCTGTTTGACTGTTGGCTAAACTGCAAGTCTCCTACTTTCAACATCACAGTGACCGGACCCTTTACTTTCAGCTGTTTGCTGCTGCAGCCCATCTGCTGCTAAGACCCTGTGCATGCGTTTGTTGGCAGCAGGCTGAGCTGTTCCTGTGCTCTTCCTGGCCTGCATGCCATCTTCTATCTGCTAACAAACTGTGAAGCTTTTCTAAGATAAACTGTTTAACTGTTAATTGCTATGAGACCCATTCACCTTCACCCCTGCTCTTACTGATCTTCACTAACTTAGTTTTGGGCACCTATTCTCACTGCCTGTTTTTTTTTTTATGGCTCTATTCTTTGCTACAATTCTTTGCTAGATTTTTTACTCAGTGGGTTGTGAGTTCATGGAATGCCCTGCCAGTAGCAGTGGTGGACTCTCCCTCTTTATGGTCATTTAAGCGGGCATTGGACAAGCATATGGAGGTTATTGGACTAGTGTAGGTTAGGTAGGCTTCGGTCGGCGCAACATCGAGGGCTGAAGGACCTGTACTACGCTGTATTTTTCTATGTTCTATGCTCTATGTTCACCAGGATGTTATACAACCATCCTGCCATTGTAGCAAGCCACAGATTTTGATCACTCCTATACTTGCTCCCCAAGTACCTATGTATTTAAAATCATCATATAACCTTGAATTTAATCAGAAGAAGGAGAGGAAGCCTTGGAAATACTGGAGCTATTTTCTTTGAAGCAGAAAAGGCTGAGGGGAGCTTTAGTGAATTTGGATAAAATTAAGAACTGCTTGGATAGAGTATATTGGAGCAGCCTTTTTCCTTTAGCAGTATTAGCCATAAATTTAAAGAAATTAACAGAAATGTTAGAGGGGAATTGAGGCAACGTTTCTTTTCCTAGACACTGGAGATGGGTCTGGAACTCCTGAAAGAATATTCAAGGAAGGAATCCTTACTGTATCTCAACAATATGGGGGTTTGAAATTTGAAAAGCTTTGACCTACAGGGCTGCAGATTAAGATGAAAAATGGGATTTGACTCTACAACTTCAGCTGGCATGGAAAAGATGGACCGTCACTTGTGTTGCAAGTGTTCTATGTTTCTGTGTTTTTGATTCCCTTGCAGTTTTGTATTCCTACAGTTGTATCATTCGCCATTCTTCGGAAGTGAAGCTAACAAGCCCCTTCTGGTACCCAAGACTGAGGTGAGTGAAATTCAAACTTCAGGTCACCACTCCAAAGCATGTTGCTTGTTTTACAATGAAGCGAGTATGCAGTGTTGTTTGGATTAGTATTAGGTAAGTGGACAGAAACACTATTGTCAATGAGGTTTCAACCTTTCTTTATTGGATCATAGCATAATTTCCATGGAAAAAGAAACTTGATGAAGTTGCCTTCTGTCAATTGAAAAGAAATGGTCAAGAAAGTTTGCTTTGAGTTGCCTTAATATGATCCTTGTCCGGATATGTGGGTAAGAGAAGCAACACGCCCCCAGGAAGAGAATTATTTGGAGAGGTAAGGTCCTAGGGAGTGTTGCTGAACAAAGACACTTTGGAGTGCAGGTTCATTGCTCCTTGAAAGTGGAGTTACAGGTAGATAAGATAGTGAAGAAGGCGTTTGGTATGCTTTCTTTTATTGGTCAGAGTATTGAGTACAGGAGTTGGAAGGTCGAGCCAAATTGGGAATTGATGAAAGCAGTTGTAGGACATTTAAATCTTGGAATCTTTTCTAAAAAGGGGTAGGAATTTTTATTTTTCTATGGAGAGTTGCCACTCAAGAATTTACTCTCCAAAAGGTTTGTGGAAACAGTTTCAGTGATAACGTTAAAAAGGAATGAAAAATAATTTGAAGAAAAAGAAAGCAGTTGCAAGGCTACAGCACTCAACTGGATTGGTGGGGTACCATCTACAAGCAGCTGAGACAGCACAGTAGGTTGATTGGCTACCTTCTGTGCTGTGATTCTCTTTGTCGATAAGATGCTGACTAAGGCATTTGTTGCTTACACCAGTTGCTTGAGAAGGTAATGAGTCCTTTTCCTTGAATTGTTGGTGTCATCATGACCACAATGGTGTTGGGTAGAACATTCAACAATGTCGATTTGTTGGTGGTTGTGAACGTACAGTGATACACGTTCAGATGCAGGCTTGAATTATGAATATGTATGGTGGCACCCCTTTGCAAACAAAAAGTGCGAGTATATTTAATATCTGTGCATTGTATAAAGTTGTTTGTTGCAGATGTATGTACTGCTAGCTATAGGTAACTAATGAAGAGTTTTTTTTAAAATTTAGATCACAGAGCGAGCCATAAAAGTTCTGGACCAGATGCCGCCTTATGACACACACAAGATTGGAGTTGTCTATGTGGGAGAAGGACAGGTAAAGGCTTTTCCCAGCTCAATGAGTCATCTCCATCTTCACCTCCACAATACTTTGTTATGGCTATACTGCTAGAGACTGCTGTTCCCATTTATACTTTACCTAGATCTGTCTTTGATTTCTTGCTATAGCTCTTTGTCATCCAGCTCATTTAGTTTTATCCTGCTTTCCACCCATCTGAAACCATTCTGTTGGTGGTGTTCCCTTCAATTTCTTTATCTCTGCATTTGCTTAACACCTGTCACATTGCTAGCTCTTTTCTGGTTCTGAAGAAAGGCCACTGGCCTGACCATTAATTCTGTATCCTTGCAACATGTTACCTGTCATGCTAAGTATTTTCAAAAATTTTTGTTTTCATTTCAATCAAAGAGTTTGCTTCCCACTCCTTCCTATTTTGGCGACCTGACCTTGCCTCCACTTTGAAATTTCCAGCTTTAGCACCATTGGAGGTGATCAAATGGACATAAAACTATAATGGGCCAAATTTCTGATGCTGCCAATGATGGGTGCAAAGACTTCCACCAGTTTGCCCTTAGCACCCATCAGAAATCCTGATATGCAAATAAATGTTAAAAGTATCTACAAAGTTTAAACTTCTGATGGGCTTATTTGTACTGCCCAGGGCATTCCGTGAATGTTTCTTACATTTATCTCCATGTCAGAGACTTGGGCTATGTATACAATCCTCAGTCAGGCACTGTCGTTTATTACACTTCAATCTTTGCAACCCAGTGCGTACAGCATCACTCAAACCACCACACTGACAAACCTCTGTCCAAATTCCTACCCAACCTGACTGTCCATTTCCCATTGACTCGAACTTCGCAAACACATTGAGTCAATTGCACCCTGTATCCTTTACTCCCGATGCGGTCTCCTCTATATTGGGGAGACAGGACGCCTATTCGCAGAGCGCTTTGAGAACATCTCCGGGACATCTACACCAATCAACCCTAATGCTTCGTGGCTGAACATTTCAACTTCCCCTCCCAATCTGATAAAGACATGTAGGTCCTGGGCCGCCTCCATCGCCCCTCCCTAACCACCTGACACCTGAAGGAAGAACGCCTCACCTTTCACCTTGGGACCCTCTTCTCCCCCCCCCCCCCTTTCAAATCTCACCCAAATAACCCAAATAGCTCACCAACCTCCATAACCATAGACAGACCCCCACAAACTCCCTCTTGTGGATGCAGTCTCACACTTGATCTCACTTGTGCGCGTACATTCTCTCTCTCGTGCTATCTCTCTCAGCTCCTCATCAAATCACTGAAATGTATAAGCCCCTGAATGTCAGTATTCTGTGGTGTTTCTCTTTGCCAACGCTTTCAGTGTCTGGCTGTGGTGATCCATTGCTGCTGTCGTCAGGATTGAGATCCTGACAGGAAGCATGCAAAGAGGTTGTAGCAAACCCATCTTCGCAGTCAGCAGTGATCAGCATTGTTGCAGACAGGAGAATCTGGGCCATTGTTCAAAATTCTTGTTTTTGGCAGGTTTTTGGGTGTTTTCCTTATTTTTCATCAAAAGAAACTGCAAGTTAAGGTTAGCATTTGACCAAAGTTAAGTGATTGCTAAATAAAAGGCATAAATAATCTGTTTCAGGATTCCTGTATGGACCCCATTAGTCACTGATTTTCTTGATATTGTGAGGTAACTAATCCCTATTTCACACATCTGTTCTATAATATTCTCATTGAGATTAGTCCCTAGAAACTAGCTTGAGTGTTACGTGCTATTTTGCCTTGCACACCAAACTTCAGCATCTTAAGTAAACCCTCAATGTATGGTTTAATTGGCGTTTTATTGTCTTATGTTTCAGACTAATAATGAAGTTGAAATTCTGTCCAATGCATACGGCTCATCCAGGTATGCACAGTTCCTTACGGGCCTTGGCAAATTAATCTATCTTCAAGACTGTAACCCAGAGCAGATTTTCCTCGGTGGCCTTGACACATATGGTGATGATGGGCAGTTTACCTACTGTTGGCATGACGACATCATGCAAGGTAAATGAGTTCAGCTTGCCACACAGGGGTAGCCTTGCTGAGGTTTGGTAAATTGAGTTTGGTGAGTTGTTTGGTTGACCTGGCCAGGTTCTATGCTTAGATTGTGAGTGGTGGACCCAGCAGATCCTGTGGTAATGAAGACAGAGGAGTGACAACTTCCAAGGCTGACAACTTGCTGCGTGGGCAGGTGGGACCTTGGTTTAACATCTCAACTTGAAGATGACACCTCCAAGAGTGGATCACTCCCTTGGCACTACGCAGGAGTGTCATCTTAGGCTGTTGCCCTCAACTCCAGGAGATCACCTTGAACCCTTAACCTTCTGACTCAGGCAAGAATGTTGCAACTCACATTGGTGCTTGACACAGCTGACATCCAGGAATCACTTACCTGTTAACTTCCAGTCCGTAGTAGGAAAAGTAATTGTATTTAATGGGAAAGTGCAAACGTAGTATAACAACAGTTGATCTTTCCAGGGAGGCCTATTCTCTATTGCTTGAGTTTAGAGAAGCTAGTTTTTGAGTATGAAGAATGCCAGTAAAGCAGGCAAGGTTCCAACATGTTAATGTGTATTCATCCATTCAAATATTCAGCTCCAATTAACCTTGAAATGAAATGGTTTATGTATTAAGTTCTGTCCTTGCTCAGCTTGACTCATTAATGTTAGCAGATGCAAATGTGACAGGAGGTTATTTTCCTGTTCAGTTAAGGGATTACTTCATCCCTTTTCTCACCCTGTGTTCATCCCTGCACCCCTCTTTGGTCCAATCGCACCCAGTTCTGATGGACTGAACTGATGCAGAGGGCATTCCCATTGTCTACAGCTGATTGAGCCAGTAAAGAAGGCAACATTTTGTTCAACTTAGCATTCTATTTGGTGATGACCATTACAGGTATTTTTAAAGTATTTGTTTTTGCCCCAGTGGAACTTATTCTTTTACTTCAGATTTAGAGTCGTAGAGTTGTACAGCCTGGAAACAGACTCTTCAGTCCAACTTAACCAGATATTCGAAATTAATCTAGTCCCATTTGCCAGCATTTGGCCCCATCCCTGTTTAAACCCTTCCTATTCATATACCTATCCAGGTGCCTTTTAAATGTTGCAATTGTACCAGCCTCCACCACTTCCTTTGGCAGCTTATTCCATACACGCATGCCCATCTGTGTGAAAAGGTTGCCCAGTTGGTCCTTTTTAAATCTTTCCCCCTCACCTTAATTTTTTTTTAAACTAAATATTCTTTGACTCAAATTCAGAAATGAAAAGCCCCAAAATCAGAAGGCTTATTATTATGTAATAACAAGATATTTTGATGTAAAACAAGTCTAAAGATTTCAGTTTGGAGATATAGTTGGACATAGTGGGATGTCTTTTGAAATTTGAACAATTGTGTAAGATTAATGACCTTGATTAAGGTGTTCATTGCACATCACACCTGAATTTTGTCTTTTTTACCTTGGAAAGAGCAATGCTGACAAGGCCAGCATTTCCCTCTGTCCCCTAATTGCTCTTTCACGGAGTGACTGGCTTAGCCATTTCCGAGGGCAGTAAAGAATCAACAATATTGCTGTACATCTGTAAATGCCAGAGTGTGTAAAGGTGGCAGATTTCTTTCCCAAAAGGGCATTAGTAAACCAGATTTTTTTGATCATTTGGAAGTCTATAATTATTATTAAAGACTAGCAATTTATTCCAGATGGTCTTCATTGGGAGAGAGATTTAATATTATTAAACAGATATGGTGCATTTTTCACTGGTTGGCTGGATAACCCCTGTGCATTTATGAAACTAGATTTTCTCTTCTCCTTCAGCATTTTCCTGTGCAATGATGAATTTTTCTTTTCTCCAACATAATTGAAGCAATTTTTCACATTGCGACCTTGATGCCAAATAAAGAATCCGACAGAGCCTGCTGTAATAAGAAACGGCACATCGGGAATGACTATGTGGTTGTGATATACAAGGACACTGAGGAAGAATACAAACTGGGAACGATAAAGGTAGTTTATGTTTTTTTCAATTTCTATATCTCTTCCTTCATTGTTTTCCCCTCCACTCTTGCCTCCTCAACCCTCTTCCCTGTCCCTTCCCCAGCAGCCTTCTCTCCCTGCCCCACTTCACCTTACCATATGCTGGCTTTCCCTTTGTGTGGAGACCAAAACTAGGTACGATAACTACATGTCAGTTACTAGTCAATCCAATGATTAGATTCAGGAGGAACCTCTTAAGCCAAAGAGTGATTAGAATTCTAGCAGGACTCTTGTGGCACAGTGGTAATATCTCTACCCCGGTCTTGGAGGCCCAGGTTCAAGTCTCACCTGCTGCACAGGTGTGTAATAACATCTCTGAACGGGTTGATAAGAAAATTTAAAAGAAATTAACTTATAGCTTGGGGTTAAATGTGGAACATGCTGCCACAAAGAGGATTTGAGGTACAGATTATTGATAATTTTAAGAGGAAGATAAATTCAGGCTGGTTTTCCCAAGGGCTTTGAGACTTCAGCCTCACAACCAGATGGAGATACTGAACTTGCTGTTACCATCCAGTGAGCTGAGTTTCCAACCCAGTCGGAGGAGGGCAGTCTTGATGGCCAACACAAAAGCAAAGCACTGAAGTCTTCTGATGTCTGTCAGGCCATTGTGTTGTAGGCCGAGTTATCATCTGACCTGATGAAGGGCTTTTGCCCAAAATGTCGATTTTTCTGCTCCTTGGATGCTGCCTGACCTGCTGTGCTTTTCCAGCAGCATACTCTTGACATCATCTGACTAGTAGCCACTCATCTCCTTAGCTCCATGGCTTGGGGCGTGGAACCTCTGGCTGTGATGCTGCTTGGCCTGCTACTAGATGGGCCCTGTTGATTTGAGCTGGCAGCCTTGACGCGTGTGGCAAAGGGTTACTTCGACATTGGTAAAAGTTACCAGCAGAGGCTCAAAATGGCCTACGTTGGACTAGTTACTGCTTTCCTATGTAGAAGAACAGCTGATCCAGTCGACAGCCTGTCCCAGACACAAGAATGCATGGGGAGGTGTCCCGATGTGACTCCCCACTGTTTTCCAGTCTCCTTGGATCAGCAGAACAAGGAGAATCCAGCTGCACATGAGGAAGGAAAAAATGAGAGGAAATGCTGATAGGTCAATACTGGTGGGGTGCCTAGTGGTGCATCAACACCAGAATGGACTAGTTGGGATAAATCCCCTGTTGTGTTGTATATTCTGTGTGATTGATTGCTTATACTCCAATTATATTTGCAACATGAAATTATTATGATTATGCTCCCAATAAACTTTTCAGTATAATCCTCAGAGTTTGGGGGTGTGCTTTGAAATCACTAGATTTGCCCCTTGGCATAATTGCTTGTTATGTTCTCCATGAAGTTTGCATAATTGCAAATTATTGAAGCAGTGTAAGTTCTACCTTTTGCACATGTAGTGTGTTGTGATGTGTTATTCCATTTGCTGTCCTGAATTATATGTTTGCTTTGTCAGCATATGCGAACAGGTTGCTATTATCAAATTTGATGTGTATTAGATCTGCTTTTTAGAAGCTCACAGTCTGAACTGCTTTTTCTTCTTTCTTTTCTGCCCATTTTAATAGGGTCAGTTTAACTTTGTTGAAATAATTATTAAACCTTTAGACTTTGAGAGCAACCTAGTGACCTTACAAGCACGAAAAGGTAAGTGACTAGTTTAAGGTACTGATTATTGTAACTCATCACTATAAAGTTTGCATTTATTTTGAAATGAATGTTGTGGACACCATATACTACCATTCATTGTCACCAATTTCTAACATTAAGTATTCACCAAAATAGCACTAAATTGCTGTACTTTTGCATGCTAAACATGGGCATTTTCTGATTGTACATATTAAAAAACAAAGTGCTTCAAATGCTGAAACATGATTTATTTTTATGTAATACTTTTTAATCCTGCACTAAGTTTAATATATCAATACAAATGTGGATTGCTATATTTTAATGCACAGGATTGTATTTCTGTCTGTACTCAGCATTCCTAACATCCTGAAGCATTTAAGAAAGTGACATGCGTTACCTCTTATGTTGCTAGATTACACGCCCAAGTTGTGGAGTAATATTTGCAATCTTCTCATTCAAGTAATGCATTCTATGAATTCACTATATTGACTCAAAATTGAATCGTTTACAACCTCATGTTTTGATGTATTGTCTTGTATTTGTGGAAATGAGTACTTGACAGTGAATTCAAAATATGGAACTCATTACTGAAAGGAATAATTGAGGCCAAGAGGATGCTGAAGGGCATGAAGTTGAAAGGGGTTGAAATTATGCTGCTAAAGTCAAATGAAGAGAAGGATCCTTTAGTGGAGTAGCATGGACCAATTGTACTGAATGGCTGTTTCGGTGATATAAATTAAATGGAATCCCAGCATCTATTAATTGGGGGAAAACTACATATGAAGATGTATTTTTATTTTAAATTGGATGCAGTTTCTCAGTAGGTGACACAGGTTTCTTTTCCTGTCTTGTAGATATGGAGGGGTTGGTTGACACAAATGTGGCAAGGATTGTGTCAGACAAGAATCTTCCCCTGTTAGTGCGACAAATGGCTCTGCATGCAAATGTAAGTATAAGGAAGTTGTTTAATTTTGCTTTTTTTTTTGTGGATAGAACATCAGGGGTTAGCTATAGTCCAACCAAACTGGGCCAGATTTCAATTTTCATTGATTCCAGTCACAACACAGGTTTCTGCCCATATCCAAAGTCTTATGGCAGTAAGTAGTATGATTGAGATAACATGCCTATATGCCTGTTTACTTTTTTTTTTGACTGATACATGTCATTGCTAGCCATTTGGCCAAGGGCTATGCTCTTCACATTAATTGATGCCAGCTTCTATCTCATTGTTCCTTTTGATGTGTATTTTGGAGATGGGTGTGGAAGTAAGGCAGACTTCAGCATGTGGCTATAGACTAGACATTGGTCATTCCTGTTAACATGCCTGCTGGAGACAAATACGTCAAACTGATCCTTTATCAGATGGTTGAGAAACTTGTTTCTTTTTTGTTACTCTTGCTTTACCAAGTGTCTCAATTCTTCAGGCACAATACCAGAGTGAAACTTTATACTTTGGTACTTCCCTGATTGTATCAATACTTTTCTCAGGTCACATTAGCACAGTTGGTATCTTATGAGTTTATAACTTACAAAACTGTTGTTGACCTTGCCAGAATTTGCAGAGCACTATGCACTGACTGTGGTGCATTCAAAATATTTTTTGTTCCCAGGAATTTGGACCATTTCTAATTCAGACTGTCCCTTTAATGTAATGCAAGATTAAACCTGTCCAGCTACTATCCTGCAGTATTCATCTGGGATGTTAACTGTTTTTGTATTTTTCTTTCCGATTGAAGATTTTAATTGTATTCTGAATTGGTTGGTTTTATAATGCAATATGGTTATCATGTTTAGACATAGACGAGACGATTTCTGGTTTGGTAAAACAGTTCTGTTGCTAGTTACATTATAGTTTCAATGCTGTGAACGATGTTTTCTTGTTTACACCAGATGGCTTCACTTGTACATCACAACAGTGCAGTTCCTTCAGAAGCTTATGCATCTAAGTGGCTAGCAAGGTTGCGACAGATCAAACGGATTCGATCGAAGGTACAGATATTGCCTATTGCTTGTCAGCTCTGAAATGCCCATGTGGTGGGTATGTCAATGTTCTGTGAACTATGAATTTGTACATGCTATAACGTAGCCCCCTTGTAATTAGTGTTTCAATGTTTGTGTGTAGTAAACTACCTCTTTCTCATAAAGCTGTACTGTTCTATGACGAAGAGATCACTTATTACACACCGAGGTTGAAAGTTATGTAAATTAGAAGAAATTCTAGTTATAAGCTAAAATTAGGCTCCAGTGGTCTCCATCCCTGTCATCCCAGCCTCCTGCTTTGCATCTGGCCCGGCCTGACAACTTGTGAATCTCTGGCCCCGGGACACCTCAGCACCACTACCTTGTGCCTCCTCGCTGCTCCTCCATGCACAGACTGGATCTGGCTCATGTTTGCTGCTTACCCTGTCCGAAGCAAGCTTGGCAGAGAAGCAGCCTCTGACAGGAGGAGAAGCTTGTCAGAGGTTCAGTCCAGACTAGAAGATTATGCTAATGCAAGTAGTTTGGGAGAGAGGAGTGGACTAGAGAGGGGGCTCATAGGCAGCATTAGCATCGATATAAACTAATTAAGTCTCTTAAAAAAATTATTTCAGAGGATATGGGTATTTCTGGCTGGGCCAGCATTTGTTGCCCATCCCTAATTGCCCTGGAAAACATGGCAATGATCTACCTTCTTGAGCCTCTGCAGATCGCGGGAGCGATGAGACACTCAGTCAGGAAGTGAGTTCCAGAGTTTTGACCCAGCAACCGTGAAGTCTGATATTATTCTAAGTCAGGTTGCTGTGTGACTTGGAAGGGAACTTGCATGTGGTGGTGTTGCTATATGTCTGTTGCCTCTATCTTTCTAAATGATAAAGGCCTTGGCGAGCTACTGTAATGCATCTTGTTGATTGTATACACTGCTGTCACTGTACATCAATAGAGAAGGGCGTAAATGCTGAAGGTGGTGGATGGAATGCCAGCCCTAATGGGTTGCTTTGACTTGAATGGTGTAAGGTTTCTTCAGTGTTGTAGAAGCCGCACTCCTCTAGGTAAGTGGAGAGTACTCCATCACACTTTGACTTGTGCCTTGAAGATGTTAGTAAAAGTGGTGGGTCACTTGCTGCTGAATTCTTAGCCCATGGCCAGCTCTTCAAACACGATAAAGGCCCTGGTCAGTGGTAATCCCCTGTTGTTAGCAGGGAATTTGGTGATGGTAATACCATTGAACATTAAGAAGCGACGGTTAGACTGGTTTATTGGAGGTACTAATTGCCTGGCATGAATGTTACTTGCTACTTATTGCACATGCCTCATTGAATTTGATCATTGACTGCTTCAGAATCTGAGGAGTCACAAATGGTGCAATTATTAGTGAATATTCGGACTGCTGACCTTGTGATGGAGGAAAGTCACTAAAGCAGCTGAAGATGGTTTGGCTGAGGTCACAATCCTGTGGAACTCCTGTAGTGATTTCCTGGAGCTGAGGTGATCAGCCTCCCACAACTGCAACCACCTCCCTTTTCTGTCAGTTATGACTCCAACCAGGAGAGAATTTCCCCTCTGTTCCCATTGAGTCCAATTTTATAGGAATCTGCAACGCCATTACCTGTAAAATGCTGCTTTAATGTCAAAGACAGTTGCTCTCACCTCGCTTCTGAAGTTCAACTATTTTGTCTGTGATTGGACCCAGAGCTGACTGGCCCTAGTAGAACCCAAACTGACAATGTTATGCCTTTGCAAGTGTTACTTGATGTGCATTGTCAGCAAACTCTTTTTGCTGATGATAAGCTGTAAAGTGATGATTGGATTTCCACTTTTTTGTGCAAAAGAGATACATGCTTAGGGATGATGCTAGTATTGTAGCTATGCCGGAAAAACTTGAATAGGGTTGCAGCTAGTTCAACAACAACATTTTCAATAATAATGCTGGAATGTTGCCAGGAAGCCTAGTTTTTGCAGTATCCAGAGTCTTCAGTCATTTCTTGAAATCATGTGCCATGAATCAATTTGCCGAAGACTGACATCTGCTCAGGTACAGCCAAGATAGATTGATCATTGGTACTTCTGGCTGAAGAAAGCACAAATACTTCAACCTTGTCTGTGGCACTAGTTTGCTGGGCTGCCATGGCTTTGATGAACCTCCACTCCTGTTAATTGTTTAATGGTTCACCAGTGGAGGACTGCAAAGCTTAGATTTGATTCATTGGCCGTGGTGTCACTGAGCCCTCTGTATTGCGTGCTGCTTCCGTTGTTTAGGTTACAAGTCATCCTGCATTGTTGCTTCGCCAGGTTGAACCTCATTTTTGCTGCTGCTCACGTGCATTTTCCACTGAACCAGCACTGATCACCTGGCTTGACGGTAAAGGTAGAGGAGAGGATATGCTGAGCCTTGAAGTTATTATGATTGTGCTGCTGCTAACTCATGATGCCTCATAGATGCCCACTTTGGAGTTACTAGATCTGCTGGAGTCTGTCCCATTTAGCATGGTACTAGTAGAACACAACATGATGGAGTGTATCCTTAGATTGAGAATAGGACTTCAATTCCACAAAGAATGTGTACTGCTCAGTTCTATTGATTGATTGTGTCTTGGACAAATGTGTCTGCAGCAAGTAGATTGATGAGGAAGCGATCAAATAGATGTTTTTCCTTTTTGGTTCCCTCACCAACTGTCACAGAATTACTATGGTGCATAAGGCCATTCAGCCCGTCATGGCTACACCAGCTTTCTGAACATTTTGGTTTAGTGCCAATCTCCATCCTCTTTTCCATAATCCTGCATGTTTGTTTCGAATTAAAAGAACCTCATGCTCCCTAGAATGTCTGAATTAAACATGTAGGCAGAAGTGGGTACTGCAGATGCTGGAGGTTAGAGCCAAGATTAGAGTTATGCTGGAAAAGCACAGCAGGTCAGACAGCATCCAAGAAACAGGAAAATTGACGTTTCGGGCAAAAGCCCTTTATCAGAATTCCTGTGCTTTTCCAGCACCACTCCAATCTTGAATTAAACATGTGTCCACTATACCTCAAGACAGTGCATTCCAAACACACACCACTATCTGTGTGATAAAGTTTTTTTCTCATCTAACATTTTCTTCCTTTGCAAAAGCACTTTGATAACCAAAGGGCATAGTTTTAATGTTTGAGAGGGACCAAATTCTCCCTTTTCACTGTCCAGGCCTGTCATGAATTAGTAAACTTGTAACAGACTCTTAGACTTCTCATCCCCAAGGAAAGCAATCCCAAATTCTGCAGTCTTTTCCCGAGTGTCTCATCCCCCTCCTAAATATCTTTGACATGATGTCTGATGCATTCATAATCTTCCAACAGTTGGCCACTCAGAAATCGTGAACGATACTTTAGCTGAGGTCTAACCAATGTCTGGTATAGATTCAGCATAACCTCCCTGCTCTTGTACTCTTTGCCATTAGTAATGAAGTCTTAAATACTGTATGCTTTTTCTAGCAGCTCCTTCTACCTGTTCTGCCACCTTTCATGACTTGTGCCCATCTACATCTTTCTGTGCTCCTGTATTTCCTTTGGAATAGTACCCTTCAATGTACACTATCAGCCCTCATTTCTCCACATTTGAACTGCTGCCTGTCTGCCCACTCCACCAATGTGTCAATGTCCTTTCAAAATTCTACCCTTCCTCTCAATTATAATTCTCCCAAATTTTGTGTGGTCCACAAACTTTGAAATTGTCTCCTACATGCGAAGATTGTATCATTTGTATGTGTGTGTGTGTGTGTGTGTATATATATAATTTTATATATATATAATGAGCACAGCTTCAAAAAGTTAAACGTGAGTGTGGGTGTAGGCACGTTCAAGCGTTTCTTTGTCCAAAGGTTTTCTCTGGAGCAAAAGTTACATATTTTTCTTTCTACCTAGGTGTACGAGGACCTGCAGTATCGTCAGAATGCTGGAATTTCATTGATTCATGCTGCTGGTCAGAGTAAAACTCACCACCATCACCATCATCATCACCATCAACAACAGCAGCACCTTCCTCACCACCATTACGGTCCACAGCACTCTCAGCAGCAACAGCAACCGTCACAGTCAGCCAATGCAGAAACAGGCCAGCGGAAAAGGCTAATGTCCACTGTGGATGATTTCACAGACTTTGTTTAGGTGCAGTCTCACGGACAAAATCTGTTAACTGTGTGCAATATGTACACCATACTGTGATGAAGGCCAAATGATTGCTTGGCTTGCAGAAGTGGGTGAGAGGGGAGGTTGGGGGGGAGGGGTGGGGGTGGTGGGGAGCAGAATATCTTTACTTGTGATGTGAAGATAAATGCTGCTTTGAACTGACTTCTCCCAAGGATGTGTCCCAGTTAGGCAGTGGACCATTTGAAGATGCATGTGATCCAAGCTGTTGTTAATTATGGATCTTCTCACTTGCATCTTTCTCGATCTGCATGATGGGTATCATGGTTTGAAGAAACAGCCTACTTTTCCAATTTTGAAAGCAGACCGTGAGAGGTCTGAAACTACCCCGAAGTCATACTCACGTTGGTATTGAAATGGGTTTGCTGATCAAAGTAAACTTCCACAGGGTTAGACAATTTAAAATAAATTGGGGTGGGAAGTGTATGACTGGAGCAGAATAATTGTATTCAGTTCCTTTCTGATCTTGTAATAACTGATGTTGTGCAATTACCTTGTAAAGGAATGAGTGTTGTTCTCCACACAATTGGAATACAGTTGTCAGTGTTGAATGATGTAATTAAGATTCCACTAAAAGTGAATAAATTGCATTTAAAAATTGTTCCGTTAAGTATTATGGGCTGTTTGATACAAATTGCAGATTATTGGGATCAATTGATCATCTTAGTTTTTATTTTAGAATTGGTAGCTGCGATAAAGCTCCAAATATATTTTTGTAAGATGATGAAAGTTGGAACTGCTGTTGCATTGACCCCTTTACTAATCTGATTAGCTGCTGTTCAGCAACTGTTTGTTTGCATTCTGCGAGGATCTAAAAGACATGTGGCAACGAACATGTCTGCCTGTGCTGGAAGCTTATGTAGTCATATGGACTTGAAAACATCCTGCATGTTTTCCAGTGTACTGGGTGTATGATGCATAATCTCTAAGAACTTGCATTTATATGGTGCCATTTAATCAGACAACAAAGTACTAACATGCAACATATTTTGGAAATTATGCAACAAAAATCCACCTCTGAAATCTAAATTGGCATGCATTACATGGGCCATTTAGGCATGGCTAAATATCAATGGGATTTTATGTTGGCTGTTGAGCATTCCTACCCACATTGTATCTGTCACCTGTTTTCCACTTCTAAATAGCAATTCTAATGATATCCCAAAGCACTCCATAGCCAATGAACTACTTTTGATTTGCAGTTGCTTGTGTAATGTAGGTAAAGCAACAGCCAATTTGCTAAGAAAGGATCAAACACACAGATCCCAATTGTAAACAGAACTAGTGATGAGTAATAATTACAGGTTTGAAGTCACTGCTCCATAGAAATGTTTTTTGGGAGTTGGATAGGGAGATCTCAGGCATGCACGAACAATGAAGTTTAGTTAAATATTACAAAAAAGAGTTGCAAAAACGAAGTGTTGGAAATACTCAGCAGGTTATGCACAGTATATGGAGAAAGAAGCAATTGATGTTTCAGGTCAGTGACCTTTCATCAGAAAAGAGTGGCTGGAAAAGTTCACCCAGAATATTGAACAGTCTGTGTAAATTAATAAAATAAAAACTGTATCCTGTAACAAAAAGAAAAATGTTTAAAAATTAAAGCTGTAACACTTCTATTTTCATATTTCAATCTGTATATGCCATAGTTAAACATTTTGAGAGATGAAGTTATTTTGTATTTTCCAAAAAAAACATTCAAAACAGATCAACTAACAAACTCTAATTTGATCAGTCAAAACTTTATTGACATTGTCCTTCAGTGCATCAGAAATGTTTCTGGCATAAAGACTACAATTATTTACATTTGTATCCTACATTAATACTGTCTACTGATGATTCAAAGGAATGGATCTTCAGACAATGGCAACTTTGTACAGCGACTAAATTGATAAATGAACATTGGAATTCTAATACCAGGGCCTTAAGCTAGTGCATTTTTCCTACATCTTTAAATGTTATATGATTATGAAAGAATCCTTTGCACCAGCGAAATACTAAAAAGATGTACTTGGCTCCCAGCCAAAGCAGACTGGCATTCAATTTGCAGCCTTTGAGGTGCCTGCATTTGAGTCCATGGTTATCCCAAGTCCTGCAAGGATGTTTATACCAGTGAAGGAATCCATCTATTCCTTTTGTTTGCTATCAGTGAGAGTACCTCATTCTTGTGGTCAGAGAGCCCTGTTCTCAATGACATCGTCTTATAACAATCTATTCACTAAATACTCACTGGGCTACAGTGCAACAACATTCTCATGTAAGCTTTCCCATGCTGTTAGGAACAGTCAGATGCGTTGGGTACCTCATCTACTACAGCCACAATATTTATTGCCCATCCCTTGTTGCCCTTAAGATGTTAATGAGTTGCCGCCTTAAATCCATACAGTCTGTGCTGCAGGGAGATCCACAATGTCGTTCGGGATAGAGTTTCAGGATTTTGACCCAGTGACCATTAAGTGACAACAATATGTTTCTAAGTCAGAATTCCAAGTGGCTTGGAGGGGAACTGCCCTTGCCCCTTTAGTGGTTGAATGGTAGCAGTCATTGTTGTAGATTAGGTTAGATCCCCTACAGTGTGGAAACAGGCCCTTCGGCCCAACAAGTCCACACCGACCCGCCGAAGAGTAACCCATCAAGACCCATTTCCTCTGACTAATGCAGCTAACACTATGAGCGATTTAGCATAGCCAATTCACCTGACCTGCACAGCTATGGACTGTGGGAGGAAACCGGAGCAGCTGGAAGAAACCAACGCACATACGGAGAGAATGTGCAAACTCCACACACAGTCGCCCGAGGCAGGAGTGGAACCCGGGTCCCTGGTGCTGAGAGGCAACAGTGCTAACCATTGAGTCACCGTGCCACCCCAATGCTGTCAAATAATTCTTGCAGTGCATCTTGTAGACCATAAACACTCCTGCTGCAGTGCATCAGTGATGGAGGGAGTGAATTATTGATGTGGTACGAATCAAATCAGACTGCTCTGTTCTGGATGGTATTATGTTTCTTGATTGTTATTGGAGCTGCACTCATTCTAGTGAATGTGGAGTATTCTATCACAGTCCTGACCTGTGCCTTGTAGATAGTAGACAGGCTTTGAGGAATCAGGACTGTTATTTGTTGCAGGGTTCCTAGCCTTTGATCTATTCTTGTAGCTATATTGTTGTTTGTTTATAGTCCAGTTTCTGGTCAATATTTACTTTTCCAGGCTATTGATAGTGGGGAAATTCAGAGATTGTAATATCATTAAATGTCAAGAGACAATGGATAGACTCTACCTTGTTGGAAAGGGTCACTGCTTGGCATATGTGTGTCAAATGTATGTGTGGGTTGAATGTTACTTACTTCTTGTCAGCTTGGGCCTGGAATATTGTCCAGGTCTTACTGCAAAAGGACACACACTGCTTCAATATCTGAGGAGTCATGAAAGGTGCTGAACATTGTGCAATAATTGGTAAACATCCCTACTTCTGACCTTATGATGGGGTTGGGGGGGGGGGCGGGGGGCGGGGGGGGGAAGAAAGTCATCAAAAAGCAGCTGCAGATGGTGGAGTCTGAGACACTACTGTGAGGACCTCCTTCAAAATGTTCTGGAGCTGAGATGGCTGACTACCAGCACCAGCAAACTTTGTGTATATTGGGTATGACTCCAACCAGCGGACAGTTTTCTATCTGATTCAAATTTATTTGGGCTCCTTGATGCCACACGTAGTCAAAACCACCCTTGCTGTCAAGAGTTCAGAATCAGGTATCTGATTCTAATTTGTTCATTTTCATTCCATTAAAATGTTTTCTTCAACAATAGCTGCAGGGTGATGACCTATGTTCTGTTTTTATAGGCCTTATTGCTTTGAATGTTGTGGTATTTAATCATATTTTTCTGTCCAGCATACTCTTTATAATAAGATGACTAGTAAGTTAACTTTACGATTGCTACTAGTTTCAGATATGAGTATATGGTATGTCAACATGTTTGTGATTTATGTGCATTTTATAATACTTAGTCTGTTTCCTAGTCGCAGTGCTGGGATGATGTTAGTTTCGTTGAAAATTCTATTTACAGTTTAAAGTCAACACAAAATTTCCATATTACATTCTGTAACAGAACTGATCTACTGAAACTTAAGCAAAAATACTGACTTGTAAAATTAATTGTGTGCTCTGACATTTTTCAATGATCAACTGAAGTTAATTCAAAATTAAGTAATTAAAACAGCTTTTTTTTAAATAAGTGCACCTTTTAAGTGCATGGCAACAAAAAGCAAATTTGTACAATCTCTCCTTCTGAGCTGTCCTCAATTAAAGTGCTTGTTAATACATATAAAGTAAACTCTTCTTAAAATATCCATCCTTTTTAAGGGCCTGCTGCACCATGTCTGACAAATAACTGGTCTGTGGTGCCCCTGCAGTGTCCTCAGATCATGGTGGTTATACTCAAGTGTGAAATGTTCACTTATATCTGTCCTTGCTTCAAGCAGCAACATTCTCAATCTCATTCTTTAAAAATTCTTCTGGTAAAACCAAAGCACATTTACTGAGCAGCCTTTGTTGGCCCCGTGTAGTTCTTTGGTCATCACTTTTCTAGAATGCCAGTGCCATTTGTTGATATCTTTCTTATTTTAGTAAGAAAACTAGTCAATTAACAGAGCCATTAGTAGACAAGGACTCATTCGTAGCCCTTTCAGGCTGCAGGCACAGGCCATGATGGGCTGCATGACCTCTTGTTGTAAGATTCTAAGCCCTACTCACTCACTGCTTTGAGGTGTTTGATCATCTGAAGCTCTGCGCTGCCACTTCTTGTCTGAAGTTTTAGACTTCCTTCGAGGTGGATGAGGCCCTTTCCGTCGGAGGCCCTGCTTTGTACTGTCTTCTGCTAATGGGATATTTCCAGGCTGTTGCCCATCCTGAGTGCCATTTGTGTTACTTGTCCTTGTATTATTTCTCGAGTTCCAAAGGGATGAATGGAGATCGTCACCCTGTCTCCGGACTTTGATCCGGCTGTATGCTGCAAATAACTCTTCAGCCTTTTTGTTAATCTTCTTCTGGTGCATTCTGTCCTGGACATTTCTCAGTTTGCATTCAATCTGGTAGACATCCTCTGTTGCCATGTTTACTCTGTCAAACTGTTCAAGCAGGGTTTCGAACAGTGGAACCAGACGGTGAATATTTATCTCAATTTGTGTCACTTTGTTTGGGCTGACGAGAGGAAAAGTGTCCACTGGAATGGAAACGCTTGAAGTGGAAGATGAAGAGATATCAGAGATGGTGCTGGCTGTGTGGAGATCAGTTGATTTTGAATCTCTAGAGGATTGGGAAGGTAAGGAAACCATTCCTTCAAATTTGACTTTATGGCGGAACTGTAAAAGTAAGGGGGCAAAAAACTAATTATTAGATTACGTGAAAAAAAATAAAGAAAACTCAATTTCCCACCACAGGAACCTGATCACCATATCCAGGCTCGTGTTCCCATTGCAGTAATGAAGGAATGCTGTCGGATCCAATTTAAACCAAGACTTCTTAGGAAGATGTAAAAGATCCCAAGGTACTATTTCAAAGAAGGATATAGGGCTTCTCCTAACAGTCCTGCCTGATATACCAACATCACTCACACATTATCTGACCATTTTTGCTTTTCTATTTATGGGAATTTCTGTGTGTAAACTAGGTGTAATTTTTCCTACATTGCAACAGTGACTACACTTCAATTAATACTTTGCTGGTTGCAAAGCACTTAGGAACTTCCTAACTTGGTGAAAGAGTCTATGAAGATCCAGCCTTTGTTTAACATATAAAGTGCTCTAATTATCCCAACATGTACCTATTGACTTCTCCCACTGCTGCCTCGTTCTGATTATCATCATCTCTGCTCTCAGCAAAAAAAAAAACCCATGCAATCAGTCTATAATAAAACAAATAACTGGGGATGTTGTAGATCTGGAACAAACAAAAACAAATTCCTAGAGAAATTCAGGTTTGGCAGCATCGTCTCAGACCTGCTGAGTTTCTCCAGCAATTTCTGATTTTCTGTTGCAATCTGTCTCATTGGCTGTAGGTGGTGCTGTTGCAGCAATTGACAGCAAATGAGAAAATACTGCATTCCAATATAATTGCATAAGAGGAATGATTATAAGTAAGAGAGACAAACTGCCTATATTTCAGTGTATTACCGATGCACAAGGATACACCTAAAGTACCAACAGAACAGGAAATCACAGATGCGGCCATCAGTTCTTTTCAAAGTGTCAACTTATACAATTGTATTAAAATTCTGCTGTTTAATATTGAATAATTTAAAGTGCATTACGCAACAAATAGCTTATGAAGAAAATGTTAATTTTTAAAAATAGATACATCGCTCCCAATATGAAACAAGAACAATTCTAGAAAAATACAATATCTGGAAGGGGAAAAGGCAGGTAAATGTTCTAGGTAAATGTGAAATGACAGTCTGTTTTTTCTCCACCAGATCCTGATGGATCTCCAGTACCTTTCTTCACTTTTTGTTTGTTCCTTGGCTTCAAGTTGTTTTTTCAAATTTTGTTCAGTTGTCAAAGCCAAAAATATACAGCCCAGAATTTATTGTTGCCAATTTTACCAAAAGTGGATTTTTATGAAATTGACTTTTGAATATAGGGATGCAGTAACAGGATATTCAGTCCAACTGGTATATGCTTAAGCTCCACAAAAGAACTCCTCCCACCCTTCAGCATCTCCCTGCAACAACATACCCACCTATTCCTTTCCCCGTCACTTATTTTTCTAACCTCCCAAAAAATGCATTAATACTATGACCTACAACAACTCCTAATTGTCGCAAATTCCATACTTTAATTATTCCCTTGAATAAGATTGAAAGGTAATTTTAATTTTATTTTTCTTATTCCAGGAATATAAGCTTTGTGATTGCACAGCTCTAATTGCCCTTGCAAAGTTGTGGATGAGTTGCCTTTTTGAACTGCTGTGGTTAGTTTGGTTTAAGTAGGGTGTAAGCCTATTTAAGCCCACCATATGATAAGTGGTTCCAGGATTTTGACCCAGTGACAGATAGCAATACACTCCCAAGTCAGAATGGTGAGCTGCTTATAGTGGAAACTGAGAGTGGTGGTATCAAGCTTTTTGAGTATCATTGGAGCTACGCTTATCCAATGAAGTGCAGCGTTTTCCATCACACTGCTGATTTGTGCCTTGTAGATGGTGAATGGATTTTGGGAATCTACAGGTGAATAATTCACTGTAGGATTTCTAGCATATGACCTGCTCTTACAGCCACTGTATTTATATGGCTAGTTCAGTTTCTGGTCAGTGTAAATCCTCCAGGTATTGATAGTGGGGGATTTAGTGATGGTCATACCACAATATCACAGGACAAAGGTTAAGTTCTCTTGTTAGAGACAGTCATTGCCTGGCACTTACATGGCATGAATGTTACTTGCCACTTTTTTTCAGCTCAAGCCTGGATATTATCTCAATCTTGCTGCAATTGGACATGGGTTGCTTCAGTATTGAAGGAATTGTGAATGGTGTTGAACATCGAGTAATCATCAGCAAACACCCCTACGTCTAACCTCACTATGGACGGAAGTCATCAATGAGGTAGCTTAAGATGGGAGAATCTAAAATATTCCCTGATAAACTCTTGTAGTGATGTTTTTGGGATGGGATGACTGACCTCTGTCATCCATACCCATCCTCCGCTGTGTCAGTATGACTCCCTTCAGCATACAATTCTCTCTCTGATTCCTGACTGTAGTTTTATTGAGTGAGCGTCAATAAGCAGTTTGTTGATATGCAAATCCTGTTTCATAGCACTGTTAGTGACCCCTTACATCACTTTACTGATGGACTGTAGATAAATTGATGTAATTGGCAAGGTTGGATCTTTTCTTCTTTTAGTGTATAGGACATACTTGGGGAATTTCCATATGGTTGGATTGATGCCAGTGTTTTAACTATAGTCGAACAACTTGGTGAAGGGGTGTGGCAAGTTGTGGAGCACATTTTAGTCAGAATATTGTTAGGGCTTATTGGCTTTGCAGTATCTGGTGTTCAGGCATTTCTTAATTTCGTATGGTGTGAATGGGATTGGCTGCAGCCTGACATCTCTGATGCTGAAGACCCCTGGAGTACGCTGAGTTGGACCATCTGCTTGGCACTTCTGGCTGAAAATGGATGCAAATACTTCAGCCTTGACTTTTACACTGCCCTGGGCTCCCCTATCATTGAGAATGGGGTTAATAGTGCCGTTGCCTCCTCCAGTGAATTGTTCAATTGTCCACTACCATTCATTTTAGTCTGGATGTGGCAGGACCATACAGCTTCAATCAGACTTATTGGTTTTGTGCAAGTGCTTAGCTCTGTTTACCTCCAGCTGCTTAACAGGTTTACAGCACAAATAGTCCTGTTTTGGACTTCACGTTGACACATTTTTACACATCCCTGATGAAGAGCTTTTACCCAAAATGCCGATTCTCCTGCTCCTTGGATGCTGCTTGACCTGCTGTGCTGTTCCAGCATCACACTCTGAACTCTAATCTCCAGCATCTGCAGTCCTCACTTTCTCCATGTTTTTATACATGCCTGATGTCACTCCAGGCATGACGGTAATAGTGGGGGAATATGCCGGGCCATGACATTGGAGTAGGATTCTGTTTTTCAGGGTCAACGAGACTGAGTTTGACAGTCTCATTTCTGGTGCTTAGGTTAATGTCAGATGATCCACTCCTTTGAGACACTTTGGCATTTTGAGAATCAACTGTATTACTGTGGGTCTGGAATCCGATGTAGACCAGACCAGGCAAGATTTCCTTCCCTAAAAAGGACATTGGGCTTTTATGATGATTGACAAGTTTAAGGGTTATTATTGGATTTTTAATTGCAGATTTTTCAAACTTGGAATTTTACCTTCTTTCTGGATTAGATTCAAACCCAGGTCCGCAGAATATGACGGGGCGGCATGGTGGCTCAGTGGTTAGCACTGATGCCTCACAGCACCAAAGACCCGGGTTCAATTCCTGCCTCAGGCAACTGTCAGTGTGGAGTTTGTACATTCTCCCAGTGTCTACGTGGATTTCCTCCGGGCACTCCGGTTTCCTCCCATAGGTTAGGTGAATTGGCCATGGGAAATTGCCCGTAGTGTTAGGTGCATTAGTCAGGGGAATGGGTCTGGATGGGTTGCTCTTCAGAGGGTTGGTGTGGACTGGTTGGGCCGAAGGGCCTGTTTTCACACTGTAGGATATCTAAAAAACTAATCTAATCAATGATCTAGGCCTCAGGATTGCTAGTCCAGTGACAATGCCATTACATCACTTACCCTCGATTAAAATAATTCAAAGATTTGATGGGAGTTATTCAGCTTGTATTTTTAAGAGACCATCTTGCCTTTGTCAAGGTTCCGCATGGTAGACAGGTTGGTAAAGTTAGATCACATGGGATTTGGGAGAGCTTGTCAACAGTATATAAAATTAGTTTGATGGGAGGAGACAGAGTGGTAGTGGAGAGTTGTTTCTCAGACTGGAGGCTTGTGACCAGTGGTGTTCTGCAAGGATCGGTGCTGAGTCCACCATTGTTTGTCATTTATATAAAATGATTTGGATGACAATATAGGAGGCATGATTAGTAAGTGTGTGGATGACACCAAAATTGGTGTTGAGCTGACAGTGAAGAAGGTTATCTAAGATTACAAAGGGACCTTGATCAGTTGGGCCAATGGGTAGCAAGATGAGTTTAATTTGGATAAATGAGAGATGTTGCATTTTGTTAAAGTGGACAAGGGCAGGATTTATCCAGTTAATGTAGAGCCCTGGGTAGTATTGTTGATCAGAGAGACTTAGGGGTTCAGGTACATAGTCCTTTGTTGTGTCCCAGCGTTGTGAAGAAGGCATTTAGTACACTTGCCTCCATTACTTATTCCAACTCTCATACTCAATGGTCTGTCATGTTGCAGCTGTATAGGACGTTTCTGAAGTACTGTGTACAGTTCTCGTTGCCCTGCTATAGGAACGATATTACTAAATAGGAGAGGGTTCAGGGAAGTTTTACCAGAATGTTGCTTGGATGAGAGGGTTTAAGTTATAAGGAAGGACTCTCTTTCACTGGAGCATGAGAGGTTAAGGGGTTACCTTGTATATGTTTATAACATTATGAGGGGCATTAATAAGGTGAATAACAAAGGTCTTTTTCCTAGGGTGAGGAAGATCAAAACTAGAGGGCATATTTTTAAGGTGAGAGGGAAAAGATTTAAAAGAGACTCAAGGGAAAACGTTTGTATGTGGAAGAAACTGCCAAAGAAAGTGGTAGATGAGGGACAGGTACATAAATAAGAAAACTTTAGAGGGGTATGGGCCCAATGCAGGCAAATGGGATGAGTTTTTAGTTTGGGGAAACTTGGTTAACATGGATGAGTTGGGCTGACAAGTCTGTTTCTGTGCTAAATGACTCTGAGACTTGTGCTCCAGTGTCATAAATGGAAATATTTTCTCTTTGATTATTCCATCAAACCCTTTAAAAACCTCCACCACAACACCAGTTTTAGTTTCTTTTCTCAAGTGATTCACTAATTGTTAAGGATCCTCTCTTCTGAGTTTAGAAATAAACAGACAGGAATGTTATTCAGTGTCCACTAAAATCTACAGCAACACAGTAATTGAATCACCAGGAAAATTCAATATTTATAATCTATTTTTAACCCTTCATGGCTGAAGTCAGGACTCCTGCAATGGCTTGCCCTGATACATTTCCATACAGTATTAATTGACCGAGTTGTGCTTATGAAGGAGATTTGGTGTTCAAGGGGACAAATCATCTTATTATCAATACAGTTAAAATAAACTTTAAGCATGCAGTAGTGGTGGTGGGGAGGGAAAGAGTTGGAGGCATGGGGGGGTTGATGGGGAAAAGAGAGGGAGGTGCAACAAGTCTCCTGCATTCAGCTTTGCTTCTGGACAAGAATTGCCGATGATAGTTAGTCCTTTGGAACAGCACAGAAGGAGGTGGTTACACTTGGGTTCCTCCCGTCAGCTGTCCATACATTGACACTGGCACAAACTGGACTCACTGGAAGGGTAGGGATAGGAGAATACATTTCTTGGGAAATTGACACGTTAAGAAACATATGTCATGCACATGGAAGTCCCAAACAATAGAGTCATAAAGACGTACAGCACGGAAACAGACCCTTCAGGCAAACTCATCCATGCTGACCAGATATCCTAATCTAATCTAGTTCCATTTGCCAGCACCCAGCCCATACCCCTCTAAATCCTTCTTATTCATATACCCATCCAGATGCCTTTTAAATGTTGCAATTGTACCAGCCTCCACCACTTCCTCTAGCAGCTCATTCCATAAATGTACTATCCTCTGAGTGAAAAGGTTGCCCCTTAGGTCTCTTTTATATCTTTCCCCTCTCACCCTAAACCTATGCCCTCGAATTCTGGACTCCCCACACCCGAGGGAAAAGATTTTGTCTATTTACTCTATCCATGACCCTCATGGTTTTATAAACCTCCATAAGCAATTTGAAAAGAATTCATCAATAATTCTTCAGCCTCCGAAGCTCCAGGGAAAACAGCCACAGCCTGTTCAACCTCTCCCCATAGCTCAAATCCTCCATCCCAGTGCATTAGTCAGGGGAAATGTAACCTATAGAGTAGGGGAATGGGTCTGGGTGGGTTACTGTTCAGAGGGTAGGTATGAATTTGTTGGGCCTAATGGCCTGTTTCCACACTGTAGGGATTCTATGAATGTCAGAAGGATAATGACATGTCATACTGCAGGTCAGACAATACAATCACAATTCATGCAACTTGAGATAGCAACCAATGGGAGCTTTTGACAAAAGCAATTTACAGGAAGTTGTGTTGCCCTTGTAAGATTAGATACTCCACAACCCTGTCTTTTACCAGATAAAAATTGGCCCAAGCATTAAATAGACTGCACACTTACTTCTTTCTCTTTGCTTATACCAATCCACATCTTCAGCCTTTTGACGAATAATTCCACCAGCTCATAGTCTTGTGGTTCAACTGCAGGCCTGTACATCTCCAACTTCATTGTTTTGTAATTCTGAATGAGTACCACCGCAAACAGTCGCAGTACAATCCATACCTCAATGGTGATGTAACTGGTGTAGTATACATAGCAGAGATTTGGGTACGCAAAGAGGCACTGCTTGAAGCAAACTCCTTTTTCAATCACAGCAAACAGGGAAAGAATGCTGCCTCCAAATGTCTTGAAGTTATCAAGGTTAGCAGAAAAAACCTGAGCGAGAGAGAATCAAATTTTCAGAGATCATTCTACCTGTTCCTGGCAACATATTCTCCAAATGAAATATGCTGCTGCTTATTTGCTGCTGAGGCTGCACTGAGATGACGTGTTGAAACTGAAGCCCCACCTTCCCCCTCATAGATCCCAAATCAACTGTTAACATATCGTCTCTCCCTTCCCCAACTCCAAGGGCTACTACTTGATTTTCAGGGCCTATTTACTTCATTCTGACCCTTTTTTGAGGTGACAAAAGTTAATATCACTATTTGTTTTGACAGATGTGATATTAGGGCTCTCAGAAGCAATTTGAAAAGAATTCATCAATAATTACCAACTCAACTAAACTTTAAGACATGACACGCAAGGAAAACATTAATTTCCTAGATGCCACAGTACTTAAAATGACATAAGGAAACTGACATTAATCAGCAAGGGTTTTTTTTTCAAAATAACATATGCATATTTCTACACAGAGCCACTGCCCCAAAAATATTTTGCAAAGACTAATGATGTCGCAGCTTTGTTTCCATCGCATATTCATAAAGCGCAAGTATTTTAGTCAGGAAGTACTTTCCTTTTTAATGCTCCCAAGATCTCCATTTCACTTTTAAATTTTAACAATTTGTGTGTTTGGCTTCTCTTTTACCAAATCCCTACACCCAGACCCCTTGCGGCTATTGTCAACCCCCTATATTGTCCAAACCTGCTGGCAATGTTCCTTCCCAATCCTTAGACCTGACGTGCAGACAGCACATCCCAATGTGCTTCACAGGAACCTATTCAACATTTCACACTGAGATATGAATACTACAACAAAACCTTGATCAAAGCTATATGTTTTCTTAAGAAATATCAAATATAGAGACAACTCAGTGAATTCCAGAGCTTAGGGCCTTGGCAGCTAAAGAAATAGTTGCCAACTGTGGCAAGTAATATAGATATAGTCAACATGTATAATGAAATACATACCAAGTAACCAATCTGTGCGTAGACAAGAGCAAGACCAACCAAAGTTGCACCAATTACCATCAGTTCCTTTGCAGAATTACACAATGTTTTCCCAAAGATGGACCACTTCCTGATAAACCGCAGTTGTCGGGCAGCCTAATATTTCCGCAGAAACCAGAAAATAAATTTTAATTAATTCTGATTTAATCCATTTCAAGCTACCAACAAATGTTTCAAATGAATAACTGGACTAGTTTCTGGCTGGGAGCTAGAGTTAGGGGCATTCAGCCTCTCAAACCTTCCCACCATTCAATTAGGCACTTGCTGATTTGCTACAGGACCACAAGTTGTAGGAGCAGAAGTGCGCATTTCAGCTCACTGCAATTGGTCCATTATGCAATGAGATCATTGCTGTTCTGATCATTTGCTCCCCCCAAGACCCTCAATTCCCTTATTAGTTAAAGATCTGTCTATCTCAGACTTGTATACACATAATGACCCTACCTCAAAAGGTAAAGAATTCCACAGATTCACTACCCTCAATATAGTTCTTCCACATCTGTCTTAATTGGGCAACCTCTTACTCTTGAGATTATGCCCTCTGGTCCTAGGCAAGGGGAAATAACCTTTCCACATCTTCCCCAAGAATCTTCTCAGGTTTTATAAGGTTGCCTCTCATTCTTCTAAACTCCAGTGACAGCAGGTCCAACCTTCTCAAGCTCTCCTCATAAAACAGTCCCTCCTTACCTCATATCAACCTTCTCTGCACTGTCAGTATATCTTTCCTTAGATCAGGGTATCTAAACTTTATCCATATTACCTAATGCTGTTGTCTAATAAAAACATATGGATCACAGTTTTGACACTTTCCAAATGATAAGGCATTCATATGAATATACACTGTGTAAGAAAAATAAATTTTGCTATAATTAGAAGCATCATTCACTTTTGAAATAACTTTATGACTGGATATTCAAAGTGAAACTGAGAAGAATGAGTTTAATCAACTGAGACCCATAGAGGGCGGTAGGAGATGGAATAGTGTCCTTGACTAGTAATACAGAGACCTGGTTTAGCACCCTGGGGAAATGGTTAAAAATCCCATTATGGCAAGTGCAAATAAATCTGGAGTTGAAAGCTAGTCTTAGTAATGGTGATCATGAAAACCACTGCTGCTTGTAATAAAAAAATTCCATTTCTTCAGGGAAGGAAATCTGCTATCCTAATTGGTCTGGCCTCCAGCAATTTGTTGACTCTTAATTGCCCTCTGAAATGACCAAACAACCAAATAGAGACTGGCAACAAACAGTGACCTTGCCAGTGATGCCCAAAATCCGAGGAACCTGTCTGCAAACCATTTTCACTCAACAAATCCCCAGATCTTGTTATAGGATGAAAAAACATTAGAGAATCTGAGGACATTTAGCCTTCTAAGAGGGTGAGTTCATGGGGGTCATAACATAAGTATAGAAGACATTAAATATTGTGAACCCAAGCAATTGTGCTAAGATGACCAAAAGGTTGGGATAGTGGGATTATGGACTAAACTGGGTGAAGTAAAATGATCAATTACCACAAAATGTTTAATACTTATGATCTGAAATAACTTTCCTGAAAAGCTGTAGGAAGCATAGCTAATAGTAACTTTCAAAAGGGAACGAGAAATGTACTTGAAGGGAAAGATATTTTAGGCTATGTCAGGTTCTTCCAAGAGGCTGACATTTGCTCAGGTGTGCTGAGATGAATGGCTTCCTCCTGGGCTGTGCCATAGTATGTTAGTCAGAATACCTTAGGACTGCAATTAAATACAGTAATGTGATGGCTTTGCAATTGATTGGTGGTGGGGTGGGGGTAGATGGTACTATAAATTTGTTCCTTGGATATATGACGGGCATCCCTCCTTTCTTTCACCTGGTGTTTGAATAATACAGTCACATTATTCTTTCCAATGGGCTGTAGCTCCAGTCAACCAAAGTGGAGGTCACCTTACATAGTATCAGTGAGTTGAACCTAAAGGTTTGCAATGCTTGCAATATTTATGAATGAACATTAGTTTCAGGCCAGAGTTTCTCTGGATCATACCTTAATCGTCAGCAGAAAAAGGAGGGTGGCAGTCACACTGGTGAATACGTAGCTCAAATATGCCATCTCGTAAAAGTTGGTGAAGCTGTTTGGACTGGAGCGATATAGTGCCCACTGCTTGTCGCCAATTCTGGCACATTTCAGATGCAGAACCACACAACAGATACTGAGAATAATGATGCACCAGTGCAGATAGTTCCAGAACTGAAGAAAGTAAGATTTGCCCCTGCGACTGATCAACACCAATTCAGTAACGGTGAAGTAAAGAACGAAGAGCATGAGGAAAATCTGCAAGGAAGCAAATAGTGAAGCATTTTCTTAATTGATAGCTAAACAAAACAAAAAGACCGATAACACAATTTTAAGGTTTTGCTGATAAAGTTACTATCAACTTCACTGTTTTAACACTTAAATCTTTCAGAATGTACTTCATTCAGTGAGGTATAATTCAGCAAAGAGAACATTGAAGGAGCAGCGACAACCAAGTATTTAACAAAGATGATATGAACATGTATGACTCCACATCCATACAAGCCTGACTACATTAAGATCACCCTTCCAGTTTATCTGACTGATATTACAGAAGAATCTCTGACAATATGTGGGCCAACAGACATTCACAAAGGATAACGCACAAAACTGTAGAGATGTAGAAAAATGTCTTGAATGAGTGCACCTTCCTATTCCAATGTCCACTTCATGTTATCCTGCATGGCTCAATATCACTACAGGCGTTTTGTTATCTAGGAGCAGAAGGTGGCTCTTTAGTCCATCAAGCCTGCTCTGTCATTCAATTAGATCATAGCTGATTATCTACCTAAACTCCACTTACCTACAATCTCCACATCTACTGATGTTGGTAGTCTCCAGAAATTGATCAATTCCCCTCTTCAGCAGAGTGATGATCAAGCTACGAAAACACCCTGATTAAACATCCTCACTAAAGGAATTCCTCCTCATTTAGTTTTAAATTACCCACGTTATCCGGAGATTATATCTCCCGGTTTTGGACTCACCAGCCAGGGGAAATTCCTTACTTTCATTTACCCAGCCATGACCTGTATGCAATTTTTAATGAGGTCCACCCCATATTTTTTGAAACTGAGGAATATCGATCCAATCTCCTTAATTTGTCCTTATAAAACAATCCTGCCACCATAGAGATTAATTTGGTGAACCTCTGTTGCACTCCCTCTATGGCAAGTATATCCTTTCTTTACCAAGGCGGCCAAGGTCTGACCAAGGCTCTATACAACTGCAGTAAGACCTCTTTACTCCTGTAAAAATCACTCGCTGTGAAGGCCAATGTAGTAACTGCTTCCTAATTTTTTTCTGCACTTACCTGCTAACTTCAGTCACATATGAACAAAGGCACCCTTTCCAATAGCTCTTCATTCAACAATGTTCTGCCTTTGTTTTATTATTCACTTTGGCAGAATCAACACATATTCATCTCTTTACATACCTCTTCACATATCTCAACACATACCTCTTCATTCCAACTAACATGTTCTAGCCCACTCAGCCTGTCCCAGGTCCTCTTGAAGCCTCCTCAAATTGTCAGAATGTAAGTTCCCAGCCAGATTGGTAAAATTAACAAATTTGGAAATATTACAGGTTTTCTGTATTCTTTTCCCAGAATGACAAACTGTTCTAGAACATAGAACAGTACAGCACAGAACAGGCCCTTCAGCCCACGATGTTGTGCTGGCCATTGATCCTCCTGTAAGGTAAACCTAATGTACAAACCCTCAAATTTCTGTGACCATTTGATTAGATTAGATTACTTACAGTGTGGAAACAGGCCCTTCGGCCCAACAAGTCCACACCGCCCCGCCAAAGCGTAACCCACCCATACCCCTACATCTACATCTACCCCTTACCTAACACTATGGGCAATTTAGCATGGCCAATTCACCTGACCTGCACATCTTTGGACTGTGGGAGGAAACCGGAGCACCCGGAGGAAACCCACGCAGACATGGGGAGAACGTGCAAACTCCACGCAGTCAGTCGCCTGAGGCAGGAATTGAACTGGCGCTGTGAGGCAGCAGTGCTAACTACTGTGCCGCCCACAATGTGCCGCTGCATGTCCAGCAGTCTCTTAAATATCCCCAATGACCTCGCTTCCACAACTGCTGCTGGCAACACATTCCATGCTCCCATAACTCTCTGTGTAAAGAACCTGCCTCCGACATCCCCTCTATACTTTCCTCCAACCCAGTTTAAAACTATGACCCCTCGTGTTAGTCATTTCTGCCCTGGGAAATAGTCTCTGGCTATCGACTCTATCTATGCCTCTCACTACCTTGTATACCTCAATTAGGTCCCCTCTCCTCCTGCTTTTCTCCAATGACAAAAGTCCGAGCTCAGTCAACCTCTCCTCACTTTCCCCTCGAACCTTATCAAATGCTTTGCTGAAATCCATATACACCACTCGACCCTCATCAACCTGTCTAGTAACATCCTCAAAGAGTTCTACAAAGAGAGGCTGGATAAAGTGGACATGTATTCTCTGGAATTTTGAAAAATGAGGAATTTTAGGACAGAGATAAAGAGAAACTTCTTCAGCCAGAGTGGTGAGTCTATGGAAGTCAGGTCATTGAGTATATTTAAGACTGAGATAAATAAATCTTGAGTATCAAAGGGAGAAAGCGGGAGAATGGAGTTGAGAAACTTATCAGCCAAAATTGAATGGTGGAACAGACTCAATGGCTGAATGGCCTAATTTCTGCTCCTATGTCTTAAGTGATTCACTGAAACTTATAAAATACTTAAAGGGGATAGATGGTGTAGATACAGGCAAGATTCTTCCCCTGAGTGGGGAGTCTAAAACTAGGGAACACAAAAAAGGGGCGGGGAAATGGCACTTAATTCTGAGATGAGGAGGAATTATTTGACTCATAAGGTTGTAAATCATTAGAATTAAAGCATTAAAGTAGTCCATCAGACAAGAATGGCCTTCTCCTGTTCCAATGTTGTGTGAAGACAGAGTGAAAGTAACTGTTTAGTTTCTCTGCTATTTTCTTGTTTTCCACTATAAATTTGCCGGTACCAACCTGCTAATTTTGTTTTTAACTTTCCACTTACTGAAAAAGCTTTTACAGTCTACACATATGTGCCTTGCATTCATTACCACTTTCTTGACTGCCCCTTTCATAGATTTTAAATTGCTCCCAATCCTCAGCCTTGCCATTTTTCTTGCCATCCTTATAAACCATTCCTTTTGGATATATTGGAAATGTTAACTTAATTTGTTGACCACAATCAATTTCCCTTTTCCATTGTGCCTTGGAGAAATGTATATTGATTGTCCAATGATAGCCATTGTCTGTCTACATTCAAATCTTTTGGTGTGCTTTCCCAATCCATCATGGCAAGCCTTCCCCTCATTTCATAGAATATAGAACATAGAATAATACAGTGCAGAACAGGCCCTTCGGCCCTTGATGTTGCGCCAACCTGTGAACTAATCTAAACCCTACGCTATCCTGTCATCATCTATATGTTTATCCAAGGACTGTTTAAATGCCCCTAATGTGGCTGAGTTAACTACACTGGCAGGCAGGACACTCCACGCCCTTACCACTCTGAGTAAAGAACCTGCCTCTGCCATCTGTCTTAAATCTAGCTCCCCTCAATTTTTAGCTATGCCCCCTCGTACAAATCAACATCATCATCCTAGGAAAAAGACTCTCACTGTCCACTCTATCTAATCCTCTGATCATCTTGAATGTCTCGAGGGTCAGTGTGGACTGGTTGGGCCGAAGGGCCTGTTTTCACACTGTAAGGAACCTAACCTAATCTAATCTAATCTAATCTAATTCCCCTCTTAGCCTTCTTCTCTCGAATGAGAACAGACCTAAGTCCCTCAGCCTTTCCTCATAAGTCCTTTGCTCCATATGCAATATCCAGGTAATTCTCCTCTGCACCTTTTCTAACGCTTCCACATCCTTCCTGTAGTGGGGTAACCAGAATGGTACACAATATTCCAAGTGAAACCATACTAGCATTGTGTATAGTTGCAGCGTGACATCACTGCTCCGGAACTCAAATCCCTCTACCAATAAAACCTAACACACCGTATGCCTTCTTAACAACTCTATCAACCTGGGAGGCAACTTTCAGGGATTTATGTACAAGGACAGTGCGATCCCTCTGTACAGCCACACTACCAAGACCCAATATTCTCCCTTCCTGTTATTTTTCCCAAAGTGAATTACATCACTTTGTTGTGGTTCTGTTCGCCGAGCTGGGAATTTGTGTTGCAGATGTTTTGGCTCCTGTCTAGGTGACATCCTCAGTGCTTGGGAGCCTCCTGTGAAGCGCTTCTGTGATCTTTCCTCCGGCATTTGTAGTGGCTTGTCTCTGCCGCTTCTGGTTGTCAGTTCCAGCCGTCCACTGCAGTGGCCGGTATATTGGGTCCAGGTCGATGTGCTTATTGATTGAATCTGTGGATGAGTGCCATGCCTCTAGGAATTCCCTGGCTGTTCTATGTTTGGCTTGTCCTATAATAGTAAACTGAGACTGAGCTTGTCCCAGTCAAACTCATGTTGCTTGTCATCGGAGTGTGTGGCTACTGAGGATAGCTGGTCATGTCGTTTCATGGCTAGTTGGTGTTCGTGGATGCGGACCGTTAGCTGTCTTCCTGTTTGTCCTATGTAGTGTTTTGTGCAGTCCTTGCATGGGATTTTGTACACTACATTGGTTTTGCTCATGATAGGATTAGGTAATTTTGGATTAGGTAAAAACAATGACTGCAGATGCTGGAAACCAGATTCTGGATTAGTGGTGCTGGAAGAGCACAGCAGTTCAGGCAGCATCCGAGGAGCAGCAAAATCGACGTTTCGAGCAAAAGCCATTCATCAGGTACAAAGGCAGAGAGCCTGAAGCGTGGAGAGAGAAGCTAGAGGAGGGTGGGGGGTGGGGAGAAAGTAGCATGTAGTACAACAGGTGAGTGGGGTAGGGGATGAAGGTGATAGGTCAGGGAAGAGGGTGGAGTGGATAGGTGGAAAAGATGATAGGCAGGTAGGACAAGTCATGGAGACAGTGCTGAGCTGGAAGTTTGGAACTAGGGTGAGGTGGGGGAAGGGGAAATGAGGAAACTGTTGAAGTCCACATTGATGCCCTGGGGTTGAAGTGTTCCGAGGCGGAAGATGAGGCGTTCTTCATCCAGGCGTCTGGTGGTGAGGGAGCGGCGGTGAAGGAGGCCCAGGACCTCCACGTCCTCGGCAGAGTGGGAGGGGGGAGTTGGAATGTTGGGCCACAGGGCGGTGTGGTTGATTGGTGCGGGTGTCCCGGAGATGTTCCCTAAAGTGCTCTGCTAGGAGGCATCCAGTCTCCCCAATATAGAGGAGACCGCATCGGGAGCAACGGATGTAATAAATGATATTAGTGGATGTGCAGGGAAAACTTTGATGGATGTGGAAGTCTCCTTTAGGGCATTGGATGGAGGTGAGGGAGGTAGTGTGGGTGCAGGTTTTGCAGTTCCTGCGGTGGCAGGGGAAGGTGCGAGGATGGGAGGGTGGGTTGTAGGGGGGTGTGGACCTGACCAGGTAGTCACGGAGGGAACGGTCTTTGCGGAAGGCAGAAAGGGGTGGGGAGGGAAATATATCCCTGGTGGTGGGGTCTTTTTGGAGGTGGCGGAAATGTCGGCAGATGAGTTGGTTTATGCAAAGGTTGGTAGGGTGGAAGGTGAGCACCAGGGGCATTCTGTCCTTGTTACGGTTGGAGGGGTGGGATCTGAGGGCGGAGGTGCGGGATATGGACGAGATGCATTGGAGGGCCTCTTTAACCACGTGGGAAGGGAAATTGCGGTCTCTAAAGAAGGAGGCCATCTGGTGTGTTCGGTGGTGGAACTGGTCCTCCTGGGAGCAGATATGGCGGAGGTGAAGGAATTGGGAATACGGGATGGCATTTTTGCAAGAGGAAGGGTGGGAAGAGGTGTAATCCAGGTAGCTGTGGGAGTTGGTGGGTTTGTAAAACATGTCAGTGTCAAGTCGGTCATCATTAATGGAGATGGAGAGGTCCAGGAAGGGGAGGAGGTGTTAGAGACGGTCCAGGTAAATTTAAGGTCAGGGTGAAATGTGTTGGTGAAGTTGATGAATTGCTCAACCTCCTCGTGGGAGCATGAGGTGGCGCCAATGCAGTCATCAATGTAGCGGAGGAAGAGGTGGGGAGTGGTGCCGGTGTAATTACAGAAGATGGACTGTTCTACGTACCCAACAAAGAGACAGGCATAGCTGGGGCCCATACGTGTGCCCATGGCTACCCCTTTGGGCTGGAGGAAGTGGGAGGATTCGAAGGAGAAATTGTTAAGGGTGAGGACCAGTTTGGCCAAATGAATGAGTGTGTCGGTGGAAGGGTACTGTTGGGGACGTCTGGAGAGGAAAAAACGGAGGGCTTGCAGGCCCTGGTCATGGCGGATGGAGGTAGAAGGATTGGATATCCATGATGAAGATGAGGTGTTGGGGGCCGGGAAAACTGAAGTCTTGGAGGAGGTGGAGGGCGTGAGTGGTGTCTCGAACGTATGTGGGGAGTTCTTGGACTAGGGGGGATAGCACAGTGTCGAGGTAGGTAGAGATGAGTTCAGTGGGGCAGGAGCATGCTGAGACAATGGGTCAGCCAGGGTGGTCAGGCTTGTGGATCTTGGGAAGGAGGTAGAACCGGGCAGTGCGGGGTTCCCGGACTATGAGGGTGGAAGCTGTGGGTGGGAGATCTCCTGAGGTGATGAGGCTCTGTCTGGTCTGGGAGATGATGGTTTGGTGATGGGGGGTAGGGTCATGGTTGAGGGGGTGGTAGGAATATGTGTCCTCGAGCTGGCATTTTGGCTTCAGCGGTGTAGAGGTCAGTGCATCAGACTACCACTGCGCCCCCTTTATCCGCTGGCTTGATGGTGAGGTTGGGATTGGAGCAGGAGGATTGGAGGGCTGTGCATTGTGAGGGTGAGGTTGGAGTGGCGGAGGGGGTTAGACAGGTTAAGGCGGGTAATGTCCCGGTGGAAGTTGGAAATGAAGAGGTCGAGGGTGGGTAATAGGCCAGCGCAGGGTGTCTAGGTGGATGCAGTGTGTTGGAGGTGGGCGAAGGGGTCCTTGGAAGGTGGGCGGGAGTCCTGATTGTGAAAGTAAGCTTGGAGGCGGAGGTGGTGGAAGAAGTGTTCGACGTCACGGAGTGTATTAAATTCATTGATGCGTGGACGGAGGGGGATGAAGGTGAGTCCTTTGGTGAAGACTGATCGTTCGTCCTCAGTGAGGGGAATGTCTGGAGGGATGGTGAAAACTCAGCAGGGCTGGGAGCTGAGATCTGGTGTGGGTGCGGAGCCAGTACCTGGAGTGGGCTTGGTGGTGGAGGGAATGGGGGTGGAGTCATGAGTAGGGGTGGTGCTCCCCTCAGAGTTCTGGGGGCTAGGAATGGTGATAGTGGGATATGTGGGGGGGTGTGTCAGCAGAATGCAGGTGAGTGGCGTTGGTGGGGGCGGAAGTGGTAGCAACATGAATTTGGCTGGGACAACACTACTATTATAGGACAAGCCAAACAGAGAATAGCCAGGGAATTCCTAGAGGCATGGCACTCATCCACAGATTCAATCAATAAGCACATTGACCTGGACCTAATATACCCACCACTGCAATGGACAGCTGGAACTGACAACTGGAAACGGCAGAGACAAACCAGTATAAATGCCGGAGGAAAGATCACAGAAGCGCTTCACAGGGGGCTCCCAAGCACTGAGGATGTCACCTAGACAGGGGACAAAACATCTGCAACACAAATTCCCAGCTCGGCGAACAGAACCACAACAACGAGCACCCGAGCTACAAATCTTCTCCCAAACTTTGAACACCTCATATTTATCTGCATTGAACTCCATTTGCCACCTCTCAGCCCAATTCTGCAGTTAATCCAAGTCCCCCCGCAACCTGCAACATTCTTCCACACTATCCACCACTCCACCAACTTTAGTGTCACCTGCAAACTTACTAGGTGAAAGTAAGGACTGCAAATGTTGGAGTGTACAGTCAAGATTAGAATGGTGCTGGAAATGTACAGCAGGTCAGGCAGCATCCAAGGAGCAAGAGCCCTTCATCAGAAATGCAAGCTTATTAACCCATCCACCTATGCTTACATCCAAGTCATTTATAAAAATGACAAACAGCAGTGGTCCCAAAACAGATCCTTGTGGCACACTACTTGTAACCAGACTCCAGGCTGAATATTTTCCATCAACCACCACTTGAAGTCTTCTTACAGAAAGCCAGTTTCTAATCCAAACTGCTAAATCATCCTCAATCCCATGTCTCCACATTTTCTTCAATAGCCTACCATGTGGGACCTTATCAAAGGCTTTACTGAGGTCCATGTGCAGCACGTTAACTGCCCTACCTTCATGCACATGCTTGGTCATCTCCTCACAAAAACTCTGAGGTTTGTGAGACACAACCTGCCTTGATGAAATCATGTTGACTACCTGCAATCAAATTGTTGCTTGCTAGCTGATTATAAATCCTATCTCTTACAAACCTTTCCAAAACCTTTCCTACAACAGACGCAAGGCTCACTGGCCTATAATTACCTGGGTCATGTCTGCTGCCCTTCTTGAACAAGGACACATTTGCAATCCTCCAGTCCTCTGGTACTAAACCTGCAGACAATGACGACTCAACAATCAAGGTCAAAGGCTCCACTATCTCCTCCCTAACTTCCCAGGGAATCCTTGGATAAATCCCATCTGGCCCAGGGACTTATCTACTTTCACACATACTAGAATTGAGAACACCCCCTCCTTACTAACCTCAATCCTTTCTAATCTAATAGCTTGTATTTCAGTGTTCTCCTCAACAATATTCTCCTTTTCTTGAGTGAAAACAGATAAGAAATATTCGATAAGCACCTCTGCAATCTCCACAGGGTCCACACACAACTTCCCACTTCTGTCTTTTTTTTTGTAAATATATTTTAAAACATTTTTTGATTTACAAAAATATAAAGTTCTTCAAAATACAACCAATAACAAATACCAGTATAATAAAGAGAAAAAAACCCCCACAAATTACAATACAGCTACTGTCTGCTAAGTACTATCCTACCCTGTTAATACAAAACAAAACCTAACTGTGCAAAACAATGCCAATAAATAAGTGACTAATAAATTTAAAAAAAGCAAAAGAAAACATTAAAAAAACCACAAAATAGCTATGCTCAGCGCAAACAAAAGAACAGGAGCGTTGTGTATATACTCATATTAACTCGGGAGTTCCCCCCTCCAGGGCCCAGGGCTCAACAAACCTAACAATCCTGGTTAAACAAATGCCTTAGTTAAAATAGCTGACAAATCTATATGCAAATAACTCAAATAGGGCTGCCATGTCTTATAGAAATGGTCTGTTGTGTGATACACCACGTTTGTAAAAAAATCCAAGGGAATGGGCTCCATAATTAATTTCCGCCATCCCAGAAGGCTCGGTGGGTTCTCAGACACCCAATTCATCAGAATATTCTTCCATGCATTGTATGCAAGAATATTAAATAATTTCTTCCCATGCCCGTCGAAGGATGATAAATTCAGTAGACCTAAGAGGAGAGATATTGAGTCTGCTTTAACTTCAGTCCTCAATACCTTCCCTATTTCTCCCATCACAGTGCTCCAATAAACACGGAGTCTGTGGCATGTCCAGAAACAATGATAAGAGTATCTACACTTATTTTACATTTGGGGCACATTAGAGGTGCCCCTTTTCCAAAATTCACGGATGGTCCGGTACCAAATGAACCCTATGCAGAACATCTAACTGGGTAGTGCATGTCCTATTACAGATTGAGATCTTTTGCGTGTTCTCCCATATGTTTTCCCATGTTTCAGCCCATCCCAGGAAGCCCGGCAGGTTCTCAGACACCCAACTGATCAGAATATTCTTCCAGCCACTCCTAGCTCTTGCTCCCAGACCTCACAAAATATACTGCCAGACCCTGCCACCCAGCAGGTAATAGAGGGCACTTAACCGAAAGGGTGCTTGTGGAATGTAGCAACAACCTCCCTGTATCGGGCTTAAAGAGTTTAGTGAGAAGCGTAATCTTCTTCTGGATGAAATCCCTAACCTGAAGAAAATGGAAAAGATCTCTGCGGCTCAGTTGCTCAAAAGACATCATAACTACCCCCTCAAACAAGTCTCCCAAACTCCTCTTGCTGTCCATAGTTTGAACCCTGAGTCCATCACCCCTGGTCGGAACCCTGGCATACCAACTATAGGCATAAGTGGCGAAGTCTTGATTAAGCAACCCTCACTCTGACGCATCGCCCTCTGTGCCTTGACCATACTAATAACAATGGAGTTCCGGCAGTGGTCCATAACTGTCCTCATCTTATCCATGAACAACAAGTTAATAAGAGGGCACTTTGCCTGTGAGGTCTCAATATCCAGCCATATTGAGCCCGGATCGTTACCTGCCCAATCGCACATAAAGGACAGTAGGGAACTCAATTGATACGTCCTGATGTCTGGGAAAACAACTCTCCCCAACCCCCCCTCCTTGAGGCATCTTCAATTTAGTAAGCTTGATGAGGGGCCGCCCACGATGTCAGACAAAGGAACCAAACCAACCCATAAGTTTCTGCAGCATTGACCTAGGAAACACTATATGGAGCATACGCATAGGACAAAGAAACAAGGAAGAACATTCAACTTAATTAGCGATATTTGGCCCAACCATGAAATTGGAAGATCCTCCCATCTCTGGAGATCCGCCGAATATTGTTGAGCATATTTAATCCGAAATAACCGATCAAACTTGGGGGTGATAAAAATGCTGAGGTATCTGAACCCCACTCTGAAGTTGCCTCGCTGCCTCCTGTATTTCCTGAGCTGTTAAGGGGTCATTAAAGAGACAGGCCTGCTCCAAGGTTACCCCTGGGAGGCCCAGGTTCTTAAAAAAGGCCTCTATTTTAGCCTACCTATCCTTACAACCTTCCGACCGATACAATTCAGAGTAAAAACTCCGAAAAGCCTCATTAATCCTTCTGGCATCCTATGTAAGGACCCTGGCACTGTCTCTGATTGCAGTAATGGATTGGGGAGCGTGCTTTTTCCTAGTCAGGTGCGCTAAATACTTCCCTGGCCTATCCCCATACTTGAACAGCCTTTGTCTAGCAAAGTAAGTTCTTTCTTTGCGTCAGTATTGAATTTAAGGCAACCCGGAGGGCCGTGATCCGCTGTAGCTTAGTCACTGAAGGCAGCGCAAAATGTGCCGCCTCAGCGGCTTTCAACTGCGCCTCAAGTAGACTCTGCTGTGCCCCATCTGTCATTTCGGGCTAGCCAAATAGAAAATAGCTAATCCCCTGGCAAAGGCCTTAGTGGTGTTCCACAACACAGACGGACTACTAGCATTGCCTGAGTTGATAGTCAAGAATTCCTGAAACTCCTTCAAAAGGTATTCTACAAATTTGGAATCCTTAAGGAGAAAAGGATCCTGATGCCATTGCTACAAACCTAGACTTTCACTCTTGGCCTTAACCTTCAAATATACCGCTGCTTTATCAGAGATAGCTATGTTCCCAATTTTACAACCCATAATCGAAGGGCTGAGGGAACCAGAAAAAGAGATCAATCCTCGTCTGACATTTATGTGGGTTTGAACAAAAGTGACACCCCTGCCGGTAGGGTGAAGACATCTCCAAATACCCACGAGCCCCAACTCTTCCCATAAGTCAGTCACCTGCTTGGCCTGTAAAGGAATAATTGGGGGCCCACTGGGCATCGGTGTCCACTGTTGGATCCGAAAGTCAAATGAAACTCCCCCCTATAATAATGTGCCATGTTCCAAAGGCAATCAGCTTAGAGAAAGCACTAATCAAAACTTTGAGGGGATGTGCCGGAGGACAGTAGACATTTAAAATGCCACATTCCTCCCCATGTATCAGGGCCTTAAGTATCACAAGCCATCCCTGCTCATCTTTCACCTGCTCTAATAATGTGAACGGAAGATTTTTCTGGATAAATACTGCCACTCCCTTACTTTTAGTAGTAAAGGATGAAAAGAACACCCGATCATAACTCCCCTGTTGTAGCTTCAGGTGTTCCCTGTCATCAAGATGAGTTTCCTGCAACAGAGTAATATCAACCCTTTCCCCCTTAAGTCTAGAAAGCACGTTTTTCCTTTTAACAGGCAAATGACTTCCCTTGATGTTCCAGGTGCACCATTTAACAAGACACTTAGCCGTACCCCCTTTCGGAGACCCTTGAACCCCTGGGAGGGAGAACCCTGCTTACAATGCGCCAAGCACAAATAAATAAAGACTCAGAGTCGATGAATTATGTAAACAAAAACTGCTCTATCAGAACTACAAGCAACTATTACTACCAACAAGACTACAAAGAAAACCAACTATAAAATCTTGAACGGAAGACTCTCCCCCTTGGCCATAAGGGGCACAAAACCTACTCGTCCCCTCCATCACAGGTCCTTCAAGCCCGGAGTATGTCCTAGCCTTAGGTGAAAAAAAAGATGATCCTTAAATCAACAAAAAAAAGGACAAAGTCAGGATAAGCACTCTACCCATCGCCGGCTTCATGTCACCCCAATTTGTGACTAAGAAAGAAAGAAAACAAACAAAAAAAAACAAAGGACATCCGCAAAAATTCCCATAATAAAATAGTCATTAAAAAAATAGGAACAACATATTCCAAGTTTTCAAAAAATTATTAGGGAGCAAAAAAGGAAAAAAAAGGGAAAACGCAGGGAAAGAAGGAAAAGAGGAAAAACATTAACCGTATTCTTTAGACCAGTCCGTCTATTTTAAACTAGTTCTTAGCTTTATCCGCTGAGACAAATGTATAAACTGAGTCCTCATGGATGAAACGAAGCACTGCGGGGTATCTCATGGAGTACTGGATACCCAGGTTCCTCAGTCTCTTTTTAACTCCATCGAAGGATTTCCTCTTTCGAACTAAAGTTCCCGGGAAATCCTGGAAAAATATGATTTTTGACCCCTTATGCAGCAGTGTCTGTGGGTGTTTTTCCAGTAATCTGGAGGCTTCTATCATTTTTTGCTTGTCCTTGTATGAGTGAAAGTGCAATAGGACCGGGTGAGGGTGCTGAACCGGCCCAGACCGGTTCGAGTCGACCACTTCGAGCCGATAGGCCCTTTCAATCTGCAGCCAGCTGGACTCGATTTGAAGGCCCAGGAACTGCTGCAGCCAGCTTTCAAAGAAGCTGACTGGCTGCCACCTTCATCTCTCTCAGGGAGACCGACAACCTGCAGATTCGTCCTCCGACCTCTATTTTCGAGGTCATCAATCTGGTCTCGTAAGGCTCACATCTCTTGCTCCAGCACCTGGATCTGACCAGATGAGGACTCCATTGCTGCTTCTGACATCTTGATTCCACCTCCACCTCCTCCATCCATTCCCCGAGGCCCTGGAGCCCCCATTTATGCTTCTGCGGCATGGACGTGACGGGTTGGACCTGGGCACAAATCTCCTCAATCGCAGCCCCAACCTTCGAGGTAAGTCTCTCCATAGCCACCACCAATTCCTATGAGTCTGTCAGGTCCCCGAGGTGGGGTTTGGGAGAGGCTACTGCAGCAGTCTCTAGTGTGGTAGGTGCTGCAGGGGAGTGTCCTCCCTGCCGCTGTTTGCTCACTCAGTGTCCGGGAGAAGGATTCACATTCTTGGATCATTGGAATCTCTTTTGGGGTAGAAGTGACCTGTACAAAAAAGACGGATTGCACCTCCCTAAATTGGAAGGGGACTAATACACTGGCAGGGAGATTTGCTCGAGCTGCTTGGGAGGATTTAAACTAGTAAAATGGGGGAGGTGGGACCCAGGGAGGTAGTGAGGAAAGAGATCAATCTGAGACTGGTACAGTTGAGAACAGAAGTGAGTCAAACAGTCAGGGCTGGCAGGGACAAGGTAGGACTAATAAATTAAACTGCATTTATTTCAATGCAAGGGGTGGGACTAACAGGGAAGGCAGATGAACTCAGGGCATGGTTAGGAACATGGGAATGGGATATCATAGCAATTACAGAAACATGGCTCAGGGATGGGCAGGACTGACAGCTTAATGTTCCAGGATACAAATGCTACAGGAAGGACAGAAAGGAAGGCAAGAGAGGAGGGGGAGTGGCGTTTTTGATAAGGGATAGCATTGCAGCTATACTGAGGGAGGATATTCCCGGAAGGACATCCAGGGAAGTTATTTGGGTGGAACTGAGAAATAAGAAAGGGATGATCACCTTATTGGGGTTGTATTATAGACTCCTTAATAGTCAGAGGGAAATTGAGAAACAATTTTGTAAGGAGAAAGTGAGGACTGCTGATGCTGCAGATCAGAGCTGAAAAATGTATTGCTGGAAAAGCGCAGCAGGTCAGGCAGCATCCAAGGAGCAGGAGAATCGACTTTTCAGGCCTAAGCCCTTCTTCAGGAATGAGGAGGGTGTGCCAAGCAGGTTAAGATAACAGGTAGGGAGGAGGGACTTGGGGGAGGGGCGTTGGGAATGCGATAGGTGGAAGGAAGTTAAGGTGAGGGTGATAGGCCAGAGAGGGGGTGGGCGCGGAGAGATCGGGAAGTAGATTGCAGGTCAAGAAGGCGGTGCTGAGTCTGAGGGCTGGGACTGAGATAAGGTGGGAGGAGGGGAAATGAGGAAGCTGGTGAAATCTGCATTCATCCCTTGTGATTGGCGGTTTCCCAGGCGGGAGATGAGGCGCTCTTCCTCCTGGTGTCGTCTTGCCATGGTCTGGCGATGGAGGAGGAGTTAAAGTGTTCAGCCACGGGGCGCTTGGGTTGGTTGGTGCAGGTGTCCTAGAGGTGTTCTCTGAAACATTCCGCAAGTAGGCGGCCTGTCTCCCCAGTATAGAGAAGGCCACATCGGGTGCAGCAGATGCAGTAAGTGATGTGTGTGGAGATGCAGGTGAATTTGTGACGGATATGGAAGGATCCCTTGGGGCCTTGGAGGGAAGTGAGAGGGGAGGTGTGGGCGCAAGTTTTGCATTTCTTGCGGTTGCAGGGGAAGGTGCCGGGAGTGGAGGTTGGGTTAGTGGGGGGTGTGGACCTGACGAGGGAGTCGCAGAGGGAGTGGTCTTTCTGGAACGCTGATAGGGGAGGGGAGGGAAATATACCCTTAGTGGTGAGGTCTGTTTAGAGGTGTCGGAAATGATGAAGGATGATACGGTGTATATGGAGGTTGGTGGGGTGGAAGGTGAGGACCAGTGGGGTTCTGTCCTGCTGGCGATTGGAGGGGCGGTGTTCAAGGGCGGAGGAGCGGGAAGTGGAGGAGATGTGGTGGAGAGCATCGTCAACTGTGTCTGAGGGCTGAGGGGAAATTGCACTCCTTCGCCCTTGAACCCCGTCCCTCCAATTGCCAGCAGGACAGAACCCCACTGGTCCTCACCTACCACCCCACCAGCCTACAGATACATCGTATCATCCTTCGTCATTTCTGCCACCTCCAAACAGACCCCACCACCAAGGATATATTTCCCTCCCCTCCCCTATCAGCATTCCAGAAAGACCACTCCCTCCGCGACTCCCTCGTCAGGTCCACACCCCCCCCACCAACCCAACCTCCACTCCTGGCACCTTCCCCTGCAACCGCAAGAAATGCAAAACCTACGCCCACACTGCCCCCCCTCACTTCCCTCCAAGGCCCCAAGGATCCTTCCATATCCGTCACAAATTCACCTGCATCTCCACACACATCATTTACTGCATCTGCTGCACCCGATGTGGCCTCCTATACATTGGGGAGACAGGCCGCCTACTTGCGGAATGTTTCAGAGAACACCTCTGGAAACCCGCACCAACCAACCCAACCGCCCCGTGGCTAAACACTTTAACTCCCCCTCTCACTCCGCCAAGGACATGCAGGTCCTTGGCCTCCTCCATCGCCAGATAATGGCAACACGACACCTGGAGGAAGAGCGCCTCATCTCCCGCCTAGGAACCCTCCAACCACAAGGGATGAATGCAGATTTCTCCAGCTTCCTCATTTCCCCTCTCCCCACCTTATCTCAGTTCCAACCCTCGGACTCAGCACTGCCTTCTTGACCTGCAATCTTCTTCCCAACCTCTCCGCGCCCACCCGCTCTCCGGCCTATCACCCTCACCTTAACCTCCTTCCACCTATTGCATTCCCAACGCCCCTCCCCCAAGTCTCTCCTCCATACCTTTTATCTTAGCCTGCTTGGCACACGTTCCTCATTCCTGAAGAAGGGCTTATGCCCGAAACGTCGATTCTCTTGCCTCCTTGGATGCAAACAAATTTGTAAGGAGATCTCAGCTTTCTGTAAGAATAATAGGGTGGTTATGGTAGAGGATTTTAACTTTCTGATCATTGACTGGGACTGCCATAGTGTTAAGGGTTTAGATGGAGAGGAATTTGTTAAGTGTGTACAAGAAAATTTTCTGATTCAGTATGTGAATGTACCTACTAGAGAAGGTGCAAAACTTGACCTACTCTTGGGAAATAAGGCAGGGCAGGTGATTGAGGTGTCAGTGGGGGAGCACTTTGGGGCCAGTGACCACAATTCTATTAGATTTAAAATAATGATGGAAAAGGATAGACCAGATCTAAAAGTTGAAGTTCTAAATTGGAGAAAGGCCAATTTTGACGGTATTAGGCAAGGAAGTTCGAAAGCTGATTGGGGGCAGATGTTCACAGGTCAAGGGACAGCTGGAAAATGGGAAGCCTTCAGAAATGAGAAGCCTTCAGAAATGAGATAACGAGAATCCAGAGAAAGTATATTCCTGTTAGGGTGAAAGGAAAGACTGGTAGGTATAGGGAATCCTGAATGACTAAAGAAATTGAGGGTTTGGTTAAGAAAAAGAAGGAAGCATATGTCAGGTATAGACAAGATAGATCGAGTGAATCCTTAGAAGAGTATAAAGGAAGTAGGAGTATACTTAAGAGGGAAATCAGGAGGGCAAAAAGGGGACATGAGATAGCTTTGGCAAATAGAATTAAGGAGAATCCAAGGGTTTTTTAAAATACATTAAGGACAAAAGGCTAACTAGGGAGAATAGGGCCCCTCAAAGATCAGCAAGGTTGCTTTTGTGTGGAGCCTCTGAAAGTGGGGGAGATACTAAACGAGTATTTTGCATCAGTATTTACTGTTGTAAAAGACATGGAAGATATAGAATGTAGGGGAATAGATGGTGACACCTTGCAAAATGTCCATATTACAGAGGAGAAAGTGCTAGATGTCTTGAAACTGGTAAAGGTGGTTAAATCCCCAGGACCTGATCAGGTGTACCCAAGAACTCTGTGGGAAGCTAGAGAAGTGATTGCTGGGCCTCTTGCTGAGATGTTTGTATCATTGATAGTCACAGGTGAGGTTCCGGAAGACTGGAGGTTGGCTAACCTGGTGCCACTGTTTAAGAAGGGTGGTAAGGACAAGCCAGGGAACTATAGACCAGTGAGCCTGACATCGGTGGTGGGCAAGTTGTTGGAGGGAATCCTGAGGAACAGGATGTACATGTATTTGGAAAGGCAAGGACTGATTCGGGATCGTCAACATGGATTTGTGCATGGGAAATCATGTCTCACAAATTTGAGTTTTTGAAGAAGTAACAAAGAGGATTGATGAGGGCAGAGCGGTAGATGTGATCAAAATGGACTTCAGTAAGGCGTTTGACAAAGTTTCCCATGGGAGACTGATGAGCAAGGTTAGATCTCATGGAATAAAGGGAGAACTAGCCATTTGGATACAGAACTGGCTCAAAGGTAGAAGACAGATGGGTGGAGATGGAGGGTTGTTTTTCAGACTGGAGGCCTGTGACCAGCGGAGTGCCACAAGGATCGGTGCTGGGCCCTCTACTTTTTGTCATTTACATAAATGATTTGGATGCGAGCATAAGTGGTATTGATAGTAAGTTTGCAGATGACACCAAAATTGGAGGTGTAGTGGACAGCGAAGTAGATGATCACAGATTATAACAGGATCTTGACCAGATGGACCAATGGGCTGAGAAGTGGCAGATGGATTTCAATTCAGATAAATGTGAGGTGCTGCATTTTGGGAAAGCAAATCTTAGCAGGACTTATACACTTAATGGTAAGGTCCTAGGGAGTGTTGCTGAACAAAGAGACCTTGGAGTGCAGGTTCATAGCTCCTTGAAAGTGGAGTCGCACGTAGGTAGGATAGTGAAGAAGGCGTTTGGTATGCTTTCCTTTATTGGTCAGAATATAGAGTACAGGAGTTGGGAGGTCATGTTGCGACTGTACAGGACACTGTAGGAATATTGCGCGCAATTCTGGACTCCTTCCTATCGGAAAGATGTTGTGTAACTTCAATGGGTTCAGTAAAGATTTACAATGTTGTTGCCAGATTGAAGGATTTGAGCCACAGGGAGAGGCTGAACAGGCTGGGGCTGTTTTCCCCGGAGCATCGGAGGCTGAGGGACGACCTTATAGAGGTTTACTAAATTGAGGGGCATGGATAGGGTAAATAGACAAAGTCTTTTCCCTGGGGTCGCGGAGTCCAGAATTAGAGGGCATAGGTTTAGGGTGAGAGGGGAAAGATATAAAGGAGACCTAAGGGGCAACCTTTTCACGCAGAGGCTGGTAAGTGTATGGAATGAGCTGCCAGAGGAAGTGGTGGAGGCTAGTACAATTGCAACATTTGAAAGGCATTTGGATGGGTATATGAATAGGAAGGGTTTGGAGGGATATGGGCCGGGTGCTGGCAGGTGGGACTAGATTGGGTTGGGATAACTGGTTGGCATGGACGGGTTGGACCGAAGGTTCTGCTTCTGTGCTGTACATTTCCCTTTGGCATCATTCCCACTCCCAAATATTAACAAATATGTGTTCTGTAAGGTTTAAACTAATAATTCCTCCACATAAGTTGGCCAGGGATGGCAAAACACACCAATATGCCTTGGCTGATAGGCGGAGCTGTCCACGGCAGTTCTACAGATTTACTGCCATCTTGCTGAGTCCCACTTTTGTCTTTGACTGGCCCTATTCCTACCCTAGTCATCCTTTTATTCTCACATACCTCTAGAAAGCTTTAGGGTTCTCCTTTATTCTACTTGCTAAAGACTGCTCATGTCCCTTCCTTCATCTTCCTAACTCTCTCTTTAAATCCTTCCTAGCTAATATGTAACACTCCATCATCTCATCTGAACCATCTTGTCTCAACGTAACATAAGCCTCCTTCTTCTGCTTAACAAGAGATACAATTCATTTAGTTAACTTATCTTATCACTTCCTTCCTGCCTGACAGGGACATATCTCTCAAGGACACGTGATAAATGTTCCTTAAACCAGCTCCACATTTCAACTGTCCCCATCTCCTGCATTTTGCTATCCTATTCCATGCCTCCTAAGTCTTGACTAATCGCATTATAATGGCCCTGTGGCATGTGCCTTTCCCTTTCCAACGCTAAACTAAACGTAACCAAATTATGATCACTTTCTCCAAAGTGCTCACCTATGACTAAATTAAACACCTGGCCTGGTTCATTACCAAGTACCAGATCCCCTCTTGTCACCTCTTCGACCTATTGTGTCAGGAAACCCTGGTGCACACGTTGGACAAAAACCAATCCATCTGACATACTAGAGTTCCAGCATTTCCAGTCAATTTCTTCAGATAATGAACCATATTGCATTCAAACTTTATACATAATTCTTTCATATTATGGTCACGTCTTTCCAAAGCAATTTTACAACAGGTTGTTAATTATGTCATAGTGGCCAGGTCCATAACTCAGAGTCAGAAGGCTTGGATTGTTGCTCATCCCTAATTGCCCTTGAACTACCCTTTGAAGTGGCCTATCAAACCATTCAGTTCAAGTCCCAACTGCTCTCGAGGTGTGTCATTACACAGAATTATAGAACCCCTACAGAATGGAAGCAGGCCATTTGGCCTATCAAGTCCACACTGACCTTCCAAAGAGCATCCCACCCAGACCGGCACGCCTACCTTATCCCTGTAACCCTGCATTTCCCATGGCTAATCCACATAGCTGGCATACCCCTGGACACTGGGAAATTTAGCACGGCCAATCCACCCAACCTGCACATCTTTGGGCTTGGGGAGGAAACTCATGCACACATGGAAGAATGTGCAAACTCCATACAGACAGTCGGCCGATGTAAGAACAGATTGATTAATTTCCATCAAAAATATCTATTTACTGGTCCTTTCTTATTGCACTAAATCCATAATACTCTGTTCCCTTGTTGGGTCCTTAAAATATTGCTCCAGACAGGCATCTTGTACACACTGTAGGAATTCATCATCTACAGCACAACTTAACCAAATCTGTTTATAAACTGACGTTACCATTACTACGGTATTATTCATGTTATACACATCTCTAATTTCCCAAATTATATTGTGCCCATTGCTTTTTCTTAGCTCCACCCAAACTGATTCCACATTTTGATTCATCGATCCAAGATTCTCTCTTACCTTGTCCCTTATGAGTACTACCCCATCTCCCTTCCTTACTGCCTATCTCACCTAATTGTTAAATATCCTTAAATATGCAATTCTTAACCAGTCATGATTTCTCTGTAGCCATGTCTCTTTGATGGAGATTAAGTTGTACCCTCAATTTGTAGTCAACTCAACAAGCATCCACTTCTTCTATCAGCAGCACTCTGTATTGGCAGCAGTGTGGACTATATACAAGACAAACAGCAGAAATTCACTCAAGATCTTTAGACAGCACCTTCCAAACACACGACGAATGCAACTAGAAGGACAAGTGCAGCAGATGCATGGAAACACCGCCATCTAAAAGTTCCCCTCCATGCCACTTCCCATCCCAACTTGAAAATACAGAGGAACCTCGATTATCCGAATACCAATTATCTGAAGGAGATCCTGAGGTCCCGAAGGAAACATTACATCAAAGAAGTGTTTCCAACAATGATCGCGTCTTTTGTTTAGTGATTAAACAGGCACCTCCCACCCTGTCTCTCCCTACACTTTCCCTGGAGTTCGTCACAGGGGGGTACCCTAACCACCCCTCCCCTACTTCCCCAGATAAACTCTCCAACATTGTCCTGTAGTTGCAAGAAAAAGTTGTATGTTGGTTGTGTGTGTGTGCACGCACACACTATTTGGAGACTTTCACCACAAAGGAAGCTGCAGCAGCAGCAGTCTTGTTGTTGGTGTACAGTCCGGCAGCCCTGGAGAGGGGGCGGGGGGGGCAGGCAGAGGGCTGGACAGAGTTGGGGGCGGGGGCATGGTGTTGGATGGCATTGGGGGGGGGCAGGGGCGGTGTTAGACAGGGTTCTGGGGCAGGCAGGGGGCGGTGTTGGGGCGAGGGCTCGTGTGTTTTGTGCTGGGGTGTGGGGGTGGTGTTGGACCAGGTTGGGGGAGCAGGCAGTGTTGGGGCGAGGGCTCATGCGTTTTATGCTGGGGGGTGGGGGATGCAGTGTTGGAAGTGGTTGGGGGTGGGCGGGGGGGGCAGTGTTGGACAGGGGCGTGGGCAGTATTGGGGGTGGGGTCTCGCGCAATGTGTGCTGCTGCTAGTGTCCTGAACGGGGAGCAGACTTTAAAAACTCCGAGCCCCAGAGGAAAGGCATTTAATTGATTAACTGAATGATCGATTATTGAAACGAAATAGTGCCCTCCCATCCCGTTCGGACAATCGAGGTTCCCCTGTATATCGCTGGATCGAAACCCTGGAATTCCCTCCCTAAGGTTACTGTGGGTCAACCAACTGCATGTGAATTGTAGTGGTTCAAAAGGCAGCTCAACACCAACTTAAGGACAACTAGGTGCTGGCAATAAATGCTGGCCAGTCAGTGACACCCATGTCCCACAATTGAACTAAAAAAAGTCAATCTTCTTTGCAAATTCCTCATGCATTTAGAGTGCATTTGATTTAGTGTTTTTTTTTAACATTATTCTCTATTCTGATTCTATTTGATACTTGTCCATGCTTTGTCTGACTTCCGTTTTTGCTTTCTATTTTCCTAGTTCCTTTCCTTCCCTCAAATTGAAGTTCCTGCTCAGGTTCCTATCCCCTGGTGTGATATTAAATTTAGTTTGCCCTGCTGACCTTCAAGGAATTGAATGCCCCGGTTTTGTCTTCTAGGTGGAACGTAGGAGGTTTACGTAGCCATTTCCTTGCCATTCAGGGATGATTTACATTTTCATCCAGAAATCAATAAGAACATTACAGTTAGAATTTAACTATCCCCCTATACAGAGGAAGCTCGATTATCCGAACAAGATGGGCGGGCACTATTTTGTTCGGATAATTGATTATTCGGTTAATTGATTCAAAGCCTCTCCTCTGGGACTCGGAGTTTTCTGAAGTTTCCTTTTTCTTCGCTCTGCCTGCCTTGTTCCTTCTTTCTGGCTTAGGGTTTATTTTTGAGCAGACACACGCTTGAAGCGCCACCCACCACCCAACACCAAACCCCCCTCCCCCCCCAACCCCCAAATCAGTTCAATGGGATTGATACAGCGAGCTCTTGCTAAGTCCGCTCCCTGTTCAAGAGAGTAGGCAGCAGCACACCACGGGAGAGCCCCCACCCTCCCATCTGCCCCCGCAAGGCCCCTCCTACTCCTACATGCCGTCTGCGCCCACAGCAACCAACTATGTGACACTCTCCCCCCCACCCCCCCAAGGGCAGCAGGACTGGACAGCAACAGTAAGCCTGCTGCTGCCTTTGGGGGGGATTTACGACTTATGAATGCCACATGAGCAAGACTTACCATCATGATGAGCAGGAAATCCACTCCAGTACTCAGTTGCAGCAGTGAGAATGGTTTGATATCAATGCTGGTGGACACTCCCCCCGAGAATGGGAACTCTAGGAGAAGGGTGACTACACTGTACAAATCCACATTTTGGAAATACTGGGTAAATTCGATGAAGATGGCCCTTGTCCTAGCAACACAAAATTACAAGTCTGTTTGAAACAGTATGTCTTTACATCAGCCTATATTGTCTTCATAGAAAGCAGTGCATTATTGTCCTTTTGAAAAATAAATGATTTTGAACATTTAACATTTTCTATTTTCTCTTGATGACATTGACTGCAGGGCAAGGGTCTATGTATATGGCTACCTTTTGATACCTCAGCCATGTTCTCCTTGAGTGAGCCTCAAATTTAAGCTCCAACAAGCCTTGTGGGGTCTGAGAGCTAAGTCCAAGTTTGTTCTCACTTGCCAACCAATTATAACTTTCTTCTCATACAACTGTTGGTTTCCCTTTTACTTTGGTGTTCCTGTGAACTATCGTAATGAGTGCAAGATCGAAAGCTTCAACAACATGTTATTTTTCAGTGGTGCTTAAGATCAGCACTGCCAAACAACAAGGTGCTTTCTGACATATTCACTTAGCAGCACTTGAGAATTGTGGCATACTTTCTTTCCAATCTAAACCGAGTGTAATAAGCTAACTATGGAACCTTCTGAACTGAGAGCTCATTTACCAAAGACTTGTAATCAAGGGATTAAGCTGTGGCTCAGGAAGTAGCATTCTAATCTCTGAATCTGAGTTTAGTCCCACTACAGGAATCCGAGGCTGATATTTCAGTGCAGTATTGAGTGAGAGTTTCACTATCGGATGAGACTTTTTTTTTCCTCTTTTTATTCTTTCAAGGATGTCTCTCTCAATCTAAAGGCCAACCCATGCGTTGCTCATCCCTAATTGCCCTGAACTGATGGTTTGATAGGCCACTTCAGAGGGCTGTTAGCAGTCATCAACTTCATTATGGATCTGGAGTCACATATAGGCTAGATCAGGTAAGTACTGCAAATTTGCTGTATTAACAAACTTAGGGAAGAAGATGCATTTTTAAAACAATCTAGAATGGGTTTATGGTCACCATCAGATTAGTATTATATTCCAGATTTATTAAGTGAATTTAAATTTCACCAGATGCTATAGTAGAATTTAAACATGTGTCACTAGAGCATTAGACATCTAGATTAGTAGTCTAGTGACAGATCACGACTCAAATTTCACTCCAAGACTTCAATTCCTACCAAAGCAGCACCGAAGGAGTTAAAGGTAAAGTTGCCAGAGTCCCAAAAATCCACGGGGTTGCTCTCTCATTAGAGAAAGAGACACTTGGTGATTGTTTACAGAGGGTCACTACGCCTTAGGTGAGGGGAGAGGTTGAGAACTTTCATGGTAACCTCAGCCAGTGTGGAAGTTAAATCTGTGCTGTTGGCATCACTCTGAATTGCAAACCAGTCGAGCTAACTGATCCCAAGAAGTATTGTCCGTTTGGATGTCAAAGTCCTGTCCATTGTTTGAGGGTATTGTAAGATTCCATTATGCTATTCAAACAAATAAAAAAAAGGGTACTTTCTCTATATCTTGAAAAACCCATCTTGTTTTTGTATCTGAAATCTTGTTTCTGGGATCTTGCTCTGCAGACTTATTGACAGGACAGTCACCGCAACTCAAAAGTAAATCATTGGCTGTGAGGCATTTTATATTTTGGAGACTTTATGACATAGGTTTTAATTGCAAATTAATTCTTTAAAGAGCAAAATATCAAATTTGATGGTCATGTTGCTGACATAATAGTCACATCTTTTAAATTGGGAGACCATTCAATAATTGTGTTTTTTTAAACCGAGTCTGACTTTGAACTAGCTTAATCAAAAATACCATGTTAAAAATCTGCTTAAATCTTGAAGTCTCAGAGCTGCCAAACATTCAGAATCCTGTTTTATTTCTCAGTAACACTCAGTGTAATAAAGCTTACCTTACATCCAGCCAATTTCTTTCCTGTAAATTCCACAGCGTGTAATTACTCTGGTCTCTCGTCCTGCCAAGTTTCTGTATGTATCCACCACTGTCATATACAGCATTCTGGCCCCAGTACCACACCCTAAGAAAAGAAAAAGACCCAGAAATTATAACACACAGACACATTGTTGTTTTATTGTTGAGGGCCTCATTCCCCGATCTGCATTGCCCAGTGTGCCTCCTTTCTGTATTGAATCTGCTAAATCCATTTGGGGATCTACCTCCTTCATCATTTAGCCCAGGTAGCCAGTCTATAGGTACAAGTCTATGCAATTTGGGCAAACAGTCACTTAGTATGAAAAATGTATCACATTCATGTGGAATCTATACGTGTTTTCCTCCTCCTTTCCTCCAGCATATGGATCACAGCCAATTGTAGAATTCAAATGATCCTCATGTTCAGCTCAGTAAATTCAGTCTAGACTGGGGTTCAAATCTAGGACCACCTCTTTGGTTTTAGTCAGTGCTGTACTCCCAGTTTGCATTCATTTATGAAGGGAAATGTCTTGCAAAACAAAAACTATTTCATAACTACCTAATATAGATCTTTTAACAACATAAAAGTTTAATAATGTACAGTCAGAGGAGATGCGTGGGGCAGTCCCAATCTTGAGGGTGTAATTATAAGATGGTCACTCTAAGGAATTCAGAAGTTTCTTTACACAGTGTGGTGAGAATGTGGAACTCACTACCACAAACAGGAGTTGAGACCAACATTGTAGATACATTTAAAGATGCATGAAGGAGAAAAGAAGGATAAGAAGTCAGGTTGGGAGGAGTTTGATGTGGAAGTTTCACACAAGTACAACCTATTAGATAGAATGGCCTTTTTGGAAACTGTAAATTCTACATACCATCCATTGAGGTTAATTGTAGAAGAAATAGTGTCATTAGCATGGTTAAATTAATACTACAACCAAAAAAAACACGAGTTCACCAGATTGATTTCAGTATTCCCCAGAATTGCAATAAACAAGGCTAGGAAATGATCTGTGGATGATGAGTTACTGAGGAAAAGTTTAAGCAGTTCCAGAATCGAAGAAACTGAAAACACTGGAAATACACAGCAGATTAGGCAATATGTGTAGGGAGATTCCGAGTTCACCAGTGAATCATCATCAGAGCACATTTGTTGGCCATTGTTCCTGTGTGGGCCGAGTCTGTAAACATGGGAGAGCTGTATCACTTCTGTGGTACTTGCAGCTGAGCCTTGTTCCATCCTCAGCTTCTTATGTAACCTTTCCAACACAAGGTGGAGTCTGTTACTGGATTGGGGAAACAGCCCATGCTGACTTTCCATTTCCTTAGCTTGGAAGAGGTGTCTACACTCTTGCATTCAGTGATCATTAAAAGGAATACACAGAACAAATCTCTCTGGTCAATATCCAGAGCATGTTCCTTACCCTGGTAGATCAGGTGATGAGTATGACCATGTATCGCTCAGATTTGTAACTGGACTCTTCCAACCAGCCTCGTGATCACGGTTATCGTGAAGCCCAGGGTCTTGAAGACACTGTGTAATTATTGGTAATGACGAAGGTTGCTGAAGACATTGAACTGGTTAGACATAAGTATAAAAGAATAGAAAGCTCATTCAGCTGAGAATGGTTCACAAGAATTAGAATCATTTATGTCATTTACAGGTTCTGATCCTGTAATGAATTCACTGGAGCAGAAAGCAGGCATATGGAGTCTAATTTGGATAAATGCAAGGTATTGCATTTTGGTAAAGACAAACAAAAGCAGGGCTCTGTGTCATGTTGTAGAATGGAAAGACCAAGAGATTCTGGTACGTAATTCTTTGAAATTTGTGTTCTATCAGCTGTTTAGCACACTAGTCTTTATTGCTGAGACCTTTGAGTATAAGAGTTAGGATATCATGTTGAGGTTGTACAGGAAATTGGTGAGACATCGTCAGGACTACTGTGTACAGTTCTGGTGCCCTGCTATAGGAAACATATTATTAAATTGGAGGGGATTCAGAAAAGATTTACCAGGATATTGCCAGGAATGGAAGGGTTAAGTTATAAAGATAGGCTTCGACATTTTTCCACTGGAGTGTAGGGGGTTGACAGGTGACCTTATAGAAGTTTATAAAATCCTGTGGGACATAGGTAAGGGGAACAGCAAGGACCTAGAGTGGGGGAATTGAAACCTAGGGGCATATTTTTAAGGTGAGACGGGAAAGATTTAAAGAGGATATGAGGAGCAACTTTTTATTTTACACAGAGCAGTTCGTATAAGGAGTGAACTGCCAGAGAAATTGGTGGATGCAGGTGCAGTTACAATGTTGAAAAGTAATTTGGATAAGTTCATAAATTGGAAAGGTTTGGAGGAACATGGGCCAAATGCAGGCAAAGTGGGGCTAGTTTGGTTTGGGAACATGGGCAGCGTGTACTCATTGGACCAAAGGGTCTGCTTCCATGCTATAGGACTTCAAGGCTCTATTGTGATTACTCATTTTGTCATATTATTTCAAATAGTATGAGCCTTTAGAGATGTTTTATTCCATATCTAAATTTTAATTAAGTGGTAACTCATTATATCCAGACTGGCCAGTCTGCAAATTGAAGCTTATGAGCTGGTGTGAGCTTTTCAATTTAAAGATCATTCTTCAACTATAATAAATCCACTTCTTTTCCTCTAACATTCTAAGTTAAACTCTAAAATACATATAAATAATTTATTGAGCCCTCAGTGTGAAATTGGTTGCAGACTCAGCTGTGTCAAAAGTTCAAGTCCATTCTAGAGCCAAGCACATAATCAAGGTCAAGACTCCCGTGCTGTATTACCACAAGTGCCACATTTGAGAAGACACTTAAGTTATTCACGGGCTACCCTTTCTGTTGGATGCAAAACATTTCTTTGGGACTACTTTCTAGAAGAGCAAGAGAGCTCTCCCTAGTTTCTGATCGGAACTGCAACCAATGTTACTAAAAACAGACAAGCTAGTCAGTGTCATGCTGTTGTTAGTTGGAGATTGTTCTGTGCAAATTGTTTGAGAGCTTCCTTAACTTCAACAGCATCTGCATATCTAAAAGTACTTTAAAAGTGTGTTCAGTACTGAGACAGTAAGGTTGTGCAAGGCACTTAGGAAATGTAAGTTTTATTTTACCATTGTTTATTTTTGAACGGATTTGGCGTATTCGTGGACATCCCAATAGCGTCCTACTTCTATTGTTATACAGGTACGGTAGGAGCACCTCTGCCATCCATTTCCAAAGCTCCCCTGATCTGAAAAAAAGCACCAATTTAGACGGGACTCCAACAGAAAGCATATACAGGTAGTTCTCCTATAACACGGTGTCTCAACCGTAACGCGATTGATGAATTGTGGACCATGTTTGCACAACACGAACTTTCTGCTGAATGGGTATAGCAGAATTTCCATGGTGCGATTTTCTACAGCGCACGATTACAGAGGAACACACCTGTCACATTATAGCAGAATGACCTATATAAGAAATGTAGGGTTACAACAATGGATATCTCAAACATTGTGCTTGAACAAGCCATAAAGATGCAGGATCAAGGCCATTTGGACCATGGAGAATGTTTTGTCATTTAGTTCAGGTACCTCAAGCCCACTTTCCAACACCATCCCTAAACCTCGTGTTCACTGATCTCAAAGCCACTACTTTCCACAGGCAATAAACAGCAGAATCAGCTAAACTGTACTCTGACACATCAAAACTTTCCCATTCCTAGTGACAGTACAATTCCACTAGGTATTTGCGTGTTTCATTGAACTCCATTCATTGAACTCTTTGCCAAAGACTGAACTAAGTCAAGTACATTCTATTTCTTGTTGGTTTCCTCAGTAGCTGCTGTAGATATGGCTTTGCAGCCATGTCCTTCAGGACTTGGTTAGCAGTGGTGCTATGAGACTTTGTGAGATGATAATAAGGTTTTCTCGTCCACATCAAGGGTAACTTGTTGATGGGTAGTAGGCAGCCACATCCAAGAGTGAATAATTTCTGTAACTTGTTACTGGTTGAAGAGGTCGTTTGACCAGTCCTTGGCCAATATTCAGTACCTCCACCTGGTGGCTTGGCTGAGTTCCCATTATCATATAGAAAACCACCACGATCAGGCCTTGACCCAAAGCACTGGGCTGAATTTTACCGGACACTAGGAAGCATCTTCACTGGATCCAAAAGCAGGTCCCATGCCTGTACAGGCTCATGGCAGGACACAGGGCATGGTTTTACCCATAAAAGTCACTGCCCAGACTCCCATCCAATTAATGTTTGTGATCTGCTTCTCAGAGTTGAGAGTTGCCAACTCAGTGACAGCACCCACTGAGATGACTGGTGCTGAGGCTGAAGGGAGAAACGGATACTTCCACATTAGATGCCCTCAAGATCTGTTCTGATATTGGCAAAATGCCTTCAGGATAGGGAAGTGGTCATAATTTTGCTTTCATTCAAATATATCAATGAATTGGTAAAGTGCTGCAGGTGCTGATGGTCTGAAATAAGAATCAAAGTTCTAAAGAAACTCAGCAGGTCTGGTAGCATCTGAGGAGAGAGAAAGGGAGTTAATGTTTCAAGTCCAGTATGACTGCTTCAGAAATAGGGTTCCAAAGAATACTGTACTCAATGTTGATTCTTTTCTCTCTTCACACATTAGGTCATTTTATAGTCATGATCACACTGCTGATTGGAATAGTTTGCTGTGTGCAAATTGGCTGCCACATTTCTTGCAATACAACAATAATCAGATTGAAAACATGGAAATCCTATCGATATGGAAGTTCGGTCTTTCTTTTAATGGAGAAATATATTTACAACAGTTACAATATGAAGTGAGTAACAGGAGGTGTCAGAGTAGGATATGCTGTTTTCAATTAAATGATACCTATTCTAATAAATCTGATAGCTGTCTTACCTTTTGATTTTCTGGAATTCAACCCCTTTACTGGGCCCTAGCAGGCTTTGTCTAATTGAACTGTGCAAGAGTCTGCCCTGGGCATCTCTGAATGAATCTCCATAATTGATCAACAGGACCACGAGCAGAAACAACATATAAATGATGAAGTTCTGAAACAGAAGGGATGACAATTCAGTCAGCTCTATTTAACATTAATGCAATAATTAATTAAAAAAATATAAGGACATCACAAAAGAACTCAAAGTTGACCTCATGTGCATCTGTCTGGAGTGACAGCAATCATCAACTAGCATTAAAAGTGAGAGTCTAAACTTGGAAATCTGAACGTTCTGTTAAAATAATCATCCATGTTTGTGCTTTTATTCTCTGGATGCTCACATTTTTATTGCTAGTTGGAAAATTAACAGGATAGCATCCAAAGTCTGGATAAGTATTCTATGTACAACTTTACTCCAAGTATGTTATCCCGAAAGATTTGCAATTGTCTGGACAACGTATGTTCTCTCTCCTTCATGCCACTGTTAAATCAGTAAGTTTGGCTAGTGAAGGCCCTTCGTTTTTAAAGCAGGGATCCTACAAAATTGCCCTCTTATTGAGCAGCTTGCGCCTGATGCACAAGTGAAATGTTGTTCTCAAGCCCCAGGAAAGACAAAGTAGCACACAGCACTGGTTATTATTCATGCAAATAGCTCTCGTTTATGAAGAAGGTAGCAGCCCATTAATAATGATGGGAAAAGAAGGTTTATTCAAATTCCCTATGGTGTTGAAGCCATAGTAGTGCTAGACCAAAACAGGGGGAGAAAGTGAGAGAGGGATTAGTTACAGGTCTGAGTGAGGGAGGAAAAGGACAGGTACAGCAGTAAGGGACAGAGAGGATAGTCACAGAAAGGTGAGAGTAAAGTTATGTGAAGACAGAGAGAGGCCTGTTGTGAAAATGCTTATGGAAGTGATGATCTGTGGTCAGTCTGCTGAATGTGATTAAACCTAAGGTCATTTATTTTTCCTACAAGTGGTTTCCAATTTTAAAAAAACTTCTTAAAAGTCTATCAAATTTTTTAAAAACTTAAATAATTAAGTGGACAATTCTATCTTTAAATGTTTTTTCAGCAAAACATGCTCCATCATCTACATATCACTTATGTTGAAAGAAATAAAATTTTGATTACGTTTTGTGCACAGCTCTAGACTTCATGCTGCATTTGATGGTGTATTTGAATGTTTAACTGTAGAAGAAAATTTTGATATATTTAAAAATGTACTTTTTTTGAAAAAATATTGCTTTTCAATGCCTTTTGGTGACTTGCAGAATTGCCTTCAGCTGCTGATCAATCATCCAGACAGAAATTAAAACTATATTATACAGGGAGGCAACTGATAGGTGTGTATTATAAAAGATAGAAGATTGATTAATCTCCTGGTCACATTGATAGTCAAGGACTCAGAAATACTGGGAGCCAAGACTAGTAATGTATTTGGCCTCAGTCCTTTGATATCTTTGTTGCTTTGACACTGATGGATCAGCTGCAATGAACAGCTGGCCTCTGAACTGGAAAAATACTAATGTCAGCCACGATTCACTGAAAAAAAATTACTTTTACCATTTTTTTTCTCTCCGTATTTGTTTTGGCTACTGCTGGGAATTTAAAAAGTTGTGTCCAAGATCAAGCAATATGCAATGCCGGGTCTGTGCCTCAGAAAAAAACTACATATTTACCTCAGCGATAAGTGAAGCACAAGTCATTTTTCTCTCGATTTGTCAAAGATTAAACATTTCACAATGAAAACATGTTTGCTGGGACTTCTGAAGTAAAACCAAAGAAGTGCTGAAAATATGTCAGCATGTCAAACTGAAACAACCTCAATTTGAGTGAGGATTTTTTTTTAGCAGACATCATTAATTTGCTCTTTCCACATACTAACTGACTTATTGTGTATTCTATTATCCTTATTTTCATTTTGTGTGGTTTGATGCATTTGTCATGTTCTGGTAGTTAACTGAACAGATAATGGCGGCATGGTGGCTCAGTGGTTAGCACTGCTGTCTCGGAGTGGGTTTCCTCCGGGTGCTCCGGTTTCCTCCCACAATCCAAAGATGTGCAGGTTAGGTGAATTGGCTATGCTAAGTTGCCCATCGAGATGTGTAGGTTAGGTGCATTAGTTCATGTAGAGTAATAAGGTCGTGGAATGGGATTGGATGGGATACTCTTTGGACAGACAGTATGGAGTCATTGGGCCGAAGGGCCTGTTTCCACACTGTAGGGATATTATGATTCTATAACATTTTGGACAGGAGCTTCTTGAGAAAAATGCATAGCACTGCAAGAGCCCGGTCAGCCGATCTGAGTTTGGCCAGTGTTTTTTATTCATAGGAGTAAACCTCCAAGCTTATAGCATCTATTTCTTTTTTCCCTGTGTGTCTATCTAGCTCCCTATTAAATGAATTCAAACTAATCACCTCAACTCCTCCACAAGGACCTGTAACAAATTCCACATTCTAACCACTCTCTATGTTGAAACATACATGAATCTTTGGGGATTTAACAGGTCAGATGCAAGAGGGTGTTCCACCATGTGGGAAAGTCTAGGACCAGACAGCATAGTCTCAGAATAAGGGGTCACACATTTAAGACAGATGAAGAGGAAGTTCTTCTTTCAGAGGATTATGAATCTGTGGAATTCTTCACTGCGGAAGGCTGTTGAGACTGCATCATTGAGTATATTCAAGGCTAAAAGGGCTAGATTTTTAACCACTGAGGGAATCAATGGTTATGGAGAAAAGGCAGAAAAGTGAAGTTAAGAATTATCAGATATGCCACGATTTCACTGAATGCAGAGCCGATGTAATGTGCTAAGCGGCCTACTTCTGCTCCTATGTTCTTATGTTCTAAAGAGGCTTCATCTGAATTTCCCATTTTATTGCTAGTTGAAGTTTTGAATTGATGGAAGTTTTCCATTTATACCTTGAGCATTCTGTGAAGAATCTGAACCTTCCTGGCCTCCTCCTTCGCTTGGAGAAGGCCATATCCTTGAGGAGGCCGCACTTTGCCGATTTTTTCCAGGGTCTGTTCAACACGTGGCTTTGCCACTAAATTGTCATCTTCATCTGGATGGATGCGCTTAGCAACCACTGTGAAGTAAAGTGCTTCAGTCAGAACCTGGATCACAAGGATCAGAAAGGGCATTGTCATTTAATGTGGAACATTTGTATTAAAGACAAAAAGTGATCACATACAATAGTAGAGATTAAACTTTTAGTTTTAAAAGTTCGGATAAATTTAAGATCAGATAAACAGAACTTAGAGATTCAGAGTCAATGGCAATTCCTTAAATGCAGACTGCAAACAATTCATCAGAAAATTCTGAGTCTTTATCTTATTCTTTATCCAATTCCTTTTTAATACTGAGTCCGATTCCAACAAGCTTTCAGGCATTAAGAGGTGCTACACTGATACAAGTTGTTGCTGTATTGAAGACTGCCCTAAAATACATCATTATTTATCAGGTAGTCAAAAATAGACAACTTTATTGCCTAGTTTAATTGAATGTAGGCTGAAAAAAAATTAATGTCCAGCCTGGCTTACTCACAACATCCTGGTAAATCATGGATAAGACTTGAAATTATGTGATCCTTCAATATATCATATGACGCTACCACAAAACATCAGAGGCTAGAAATTTCATCAGATGTGTGCATTCTCTGCGGTGCAATTCAGCCGACAGTGTGACTTAATGTTCCTTTACATCAACTAAATTCCTGACACACTTTCAATGAAGGTAAGGTACAAATTCTAAAGGTATTACTAGCCATGCAGACACAGAGCAGAAAGTGAGGACTGCAAATGCTGGAGACCAGAGTTGAGAGCCTGGTACTAGAAAAGCATAGCAGGTCAGGCAACCCTCTGGCCCACAAGCCTCATTCCTGCCGAAGGGCTTATGCCCAAAATGTCGATTCTCCTGCTACTCGGATGCCGACTGACCTGCTGTGCAATTCCAGCACCACACTCTCGACTCATGCAGACACACAAGCAGCCACATTTTCAAAGGAATCTAGACTCAAGCCATTGCACCCTCTTGTGCCAGAACCTGCCTTGAGAGGTTCCAGGAGGAAGAATGAAGAGAGAACACTGAAGATTCCTGAGATAAGCCACATGAGGGCAATCCTGGAAGTGAAGTTAACGCCAATCCATATGGACACAATGAGGCATCCAGAGAAGAGGAGCAAACAAAGGACATGAGCTGTATAACTACACCAGAACGGGAACAGACATTGTTGTGGAGGGTCAGTGAAAGCTGTTGAAACATAAGAATATAAATTAACATTAATGGAGTTGACCCTGAATTATCATACCCTCGCAATAGTACTTAAAATGGATACAACAGACTAAAAGTTTGATATTTAAAGAAAAGCCATATGGTGGTTATTATAATACAAGGTATTATACATACAATGCATTTCCAGCATAGAAACAGGTCACTTGGCGCAATAGATCCATGTTTTCATTCCACATGACCCTTCCCTTACATATCTTCATCTAACCCGGTCAGTAAATCTTTCTAATCCTCACTCCCTCTTGTGCTTATCAATCTTCTCTTTAATGGCATTCAATCTGTTTGTCTCAACTACTCCCTGCAGGAATAAAATCTGACATTCTCAGGGTAAGGAAATTTCCCCCGAATTCCCTTATATCTATGGCTCTGTATTCTGGTCTCACTGACTTATAGTTCTGAACTTTCGTGCAAGTTATTGCACTTCCTTGTACTCTATACTGGCTCACTTCATTAACAGACCGTTTTCTGTGCGAAATGTGTTTTCACCTGCCTTATATCCAATTAAACATTGCAGAGCCCAGTGTTTAAACAGAAACCTCAAACTTTATCCTGGTCCATTAAACATTTTGCAGATCATCAGGCAGTCTCCTCCTCTTTGAGGGATGTAGAAGTATGTGCTTAATCAAACTCAGCACAGGCTTTAAACCCACAGCTTTTCAACTCAGTGCTAAGGATGCTGCCCTACTGAATCATAAGCAATAATAATTTAGCAAACTTTCAAGTGTGGGATGCATGTACAGAATTTCTGTAGCACATCATAAACTCTTAATGGAACACTGATAATACACCAATGCGAAGGTAAAGACTTTTACATCATAGGGTATGGAAAGCCAGGAGGGGTTTTTGCAGATCCTCTGCTAGAGTTATGACACTGAAGACACAGGGAGAAGTTGGTGGATTCGAATCTACTTCAGAGTAGTGGGACTGGAATTTCCACTGACAGTTGAAATGGTTCAAAGTTGGATAAATATAGGAGTCCTTCAACAGATACAGTAGGTATCCAGAACTTTACACCACAAAGCTGCAATAAGCATTCGAATAATTAGGGAGAATGGCCAATAGCACAGCCATGAGGCTTTTTCTGGGTATCCAGGATCTATAGTTGTAGATTTTACCTATTCTTCTGGTTGTAGATGATCTTGCGATGCCTTGGGAAGGTCTAATGATCTGACCATTATCATTAGTCTGGTCTAGGATTGGTGCTTCAGCTCGTGGTTGTTTACTCCCATCAATAATTTCCGTTCTGAAGAAGAAAAGGGAAAATGCAACTGTACCAATGACAGCTTGACAAATCTCAAGGGGAACATAAGAATTTTCTGTCACAGTAAATGCAGAACATTTTCCTATCAAGTCTGCTTGACAAATAAAAGATATCTAATATTAGAAATACAAACCTTGAGATCAGCAGATTTTTAGTTTGCCCTTCACATACAAAGTTGTCATTACAGGACAGCTGCCAGTTACAGAAACAACAAAAAATGATTTACACTGATTTTTCAAAAGTCAGTTGATTTGTCAGGACAACAAATTGAAAATCAATCACATGATCTTTCCAAATTTTAGCTGAGCCCAAAGAGAATATTCTGAGTGCAGAATATTAACTTGACAAGGAAGTCCCAGGGGTCACTTGCTTGTCACAATTTGGTAAATTAAGAGTCACATAAGAAAATATCACATTTTGACAAAAGAAGTGTGATTCAGGTTCCAAAGTTTTAAAAATATTAACGGGACTGAAATTACACAATGATAATAGGAGACTAAATTCATTTAAAATAAATTTCTTACTGACTGAGCTAAATGAGTTCTTTTGTAATTCATTAATGGGATGAGGGCATCCCTGGCTAGGTCAGCATTTATTGCCCATCTCTAAGTATCCAGAGGGCAGTTAAGAATCAATCTCATCGCTGTGGGTCTGCAGTCACTGGTAGGTCAGACCAGGTAAGGACAGCAATTTCTTTCCCTAAAGGACATCAGTGAACCAAATGGGGTTTTCCAACAATTGACAATGGATTCATGGTCATCATTAGACTGTTAATTCCATATTTTAAAAATTGAATTCAAATTCCATCATTTGCCATATTGAGGTTCGACAGAACATTACCTGGGTCTCTGGATCAATAGTCTAGCGACAATATGACTAGGCTATCATTTCCCCAGTTGAGGAAGCACATTTCATAATAATGTTTGTTCCTGAAATTGCACCACATTATATTAACCCAAGTGAAAGGAATCCCATGGACTTGTATCTGCTAGCATTTTGGATAACAGTCATTTAGTTTCTCAATGGTAGTCAGACATTCCTGTCAAAACAATATAATTAAACCACTTTCAGTGTATTAGGGGCAGATTTAAGACATACTCACAGGTTAGATATCAAGTGACTTTCGGCATCTAGTGAGACCCTGCCACTGTCATATGAGGTTGACACCTCATTGGTCTCATCAATGTTAATTCTTTGTATCAGGCGTTCATCTGAGGGAAACAAAGCATCAACATGTGTAAATGCGAAGATTCAATGCACAAATAATTTACTACAGAAATGGGATTCCTGCACATTAACCAGGGTCATGCTGTGTATACAGAATAGGCCATTCAGACCAAACCTGCCAAAGCTAATGCTCCATTTGAGCCACATCCTACTTCTTTTCATTTAACAGTACAATCGTCAATTCCATTCTCCAACAATTAGTCTTTACTTAAGTCCATTCATGCTACTTGCTTGAACTACTCTCTGGGTAAAGAAGTTCTTTCTGAGTTCCTTATTAGATTTCTTGAGACTACCATATATTTATGGGCTTCGAGTTTCTATTCTCCACAACTGCAAATATGCTCTGAGCCACAGACAAGGGGGAAATCAATGTTAGTTGGATTAGACATATAGTGCATGATTGTTGTGATTTAAGTACATAGTTTTGCTTGATTTATTCCTTGTTTTAACAAAAACAGCCTGAATAAGCATATTATTGCTACACAGGACAAGGAAATAAAGGGAACCAGGAATCCAGTCTTAAGATTCAGATAAGAGGAGCTTGGATGAACTTATGTTGAAAACCCCATATTTTTGAGAAGTTTACTGGGTAACCAAATGAGCTTCCCCCCATCATATGCTCAAATAAAATAACATCCTTGCCTGAACTATGCAGACTCGAGAATGGCTATTCTTCAGCATAGTCCTCTTTATAAACCTTTTCAATTAATCCCTTTCATAATTTGTGGGTGGCACGGTGGCACAGTGGTTAGCACTGCTGTCTCACAGTGCCAGAGATCTGGGTTCAATTCCTGCCTTAGGCGACTGACTGTGTGGAGTTTGCACATTCTCCCCGTGTCTGCGTGGGTTTCCTCCGGGTGCTCCGGTTTCCTCCCACAGTCCAAAGATGTGCAGGTCAGGCGAATTGGCCATGCTAAATTGCCCGTAGTGTTAGAGGAAGGGGTAAATGTAGGGGTATGGGTGGGTTGTGCTTCAGCAGGTCGGTGTGAACTTGTTGGGCCGAAGGGCCTGTCTCCACACTGTAAGTAATCTAATAATTTTAAGGACCTCTATCAAGTTTCCTCTCAAGCCACCTCTTTTCAAGGGGAAGGAGATCCGGCTTGTTAATTTTTTTGATAGATACATTTTTTTGCATTTCCAACATCATTCTTATAAGACACTTTTTCTCACCCTCTTGACTGTCTCTATATCTTTTCCACAATGGCAATTTAATGTAGCACTCTAGCTAGGTTCAACCAAGGTTTGCTATAAGTTGCACCTGCTTTTAGTTTGCAGAACTGTAAAACATTGATCTTTCAAAAGAAAATCATAAGGGCTTGTGTTTGAAAAATGACTGCATGTAGATATGACAAACATTTCAATTATGTTATAGAGTTTGAACAAAAGTAAAACCGCACAGGATAAACAGGAATGAGATTGAAGTCTCCCCGATCCTATTTAATTTGCTAGTATCAGTCAGTTCTGCTATAACATGTGTTTCTTCAGGATGAATTTGCGTTAAAGCGATGGAAGAATTTAGATCGTTATTTGTAGAATGTGAACTGTCCTTATGTGTACTGGCTATGGCATGATTCCGGCCCCATTAGTTGAAATGGCATGGCTTATGTGTGATTTTCTTATAATGTGAGATCGCACAAGAGCAAAACTATCGTGTTATATCAGAACCGACTACATTCAGGAATGAATAGCAAAGTCTGTGGTAATTATCCACCTTGCTAAAATCAAGGAACAGTTGGGATTTGGTTACAAAGGGTTTGAAAGTGAAGCCATGTCTTTATTTGGCAGAATGTACTTCAGGAGCCAAATGGCAACTCCTGCTCCAATGCCTCATATTCATTTGTGATTCTATGGCCTGGTGCTCGCAGGAAGAACAAGTTGAAGAAATGTGAATACACAGCATATCCATCACTTTTCATAGAACTAAAATCCTGATCGTGTGCTCCTTACTAGAGTGCTAGGTCTCATAAAAAACAATCATGAAGTATCTGGGCTTTTACACCCATTTGTGCTCGAGAAAGGAGTTGCAGAAAAAAATTGCTAAATATTTTCTGAAATGAAGATATTGGCATGTGTCTTCTTTGCAAGTTCTTCCAAATGGAGAGGGACTTTGAAGAAAGTTGCTTCATATTATTGCCAGAAGTTGCTAATTAATAAACATTTCATCATTCACACAAAACATCTGAAAATGACTTTATCACAAAGCTTTTGAGCTCTGTCACTCTGCAAGAACTGGTCATTTTCACATTGCTGCTTATAGGAGGTTGCTGTGCACAAACTGACTACTGTGTTTCCCAAACTCCAACAGTGACTTCTAAAGTACTTTATCCGTTAAAGCTTTTTGTGATTGGCACTACAGGTCCTTTCTCTTGTACCACTTCATGGAGTCCTTGATTTCTCGCTCACAGAAGATCAGTGCTTTTGTAATATTATAAAAGATTACCTGAAGTGGAAAAATATTTGTTCCTGACTTGATCGAAGCCAAGCGAGAGGGGCTCATCATCTGAACTCAGTTGCGTCTCTATTCCGAGATGGCGAGTTCCTCGGCCTCGCCTTAGCTTTGAATTGTTACTCCCTATCATGGGCTGATCGTTCAACAAATCTGGCCAATTCATCATGCTGTCATAGGCTGGCCAATTCGGCAGGCTGCGGGTGAACATGAAGTCTCAGCAGTTGTGTTACAGTAACTGGAACAAAGCCACTTAACTTTCCAACATAAACACTATCCACCTCCCAAGGGCTCTTCCTTTTCTTTTTGAAATGAAAATGCAGAAGTCCACAAATTAATAACAATTATGACTGTGTAGAGGGGGCGGAGGGGATGGTATCATTGGCCTCACATACCCTGAGCCAAGGCAAAAAGGAAAAAAGAAAGAAACTGATGTGACCGTTATACTAGTGAAATTCGTGGCTGACTTTACGTTAGGTTTCAACAACAACTTGTAATGATATAGTGCATAATGCAAAACATCCCGAGGTACTTCACAGGAAAATTAAAGTGGGAAAGTGAGCAACACAGGAAGGTATTAAGGCAGTATTAAGGCAAAAAAGCTAGTGCAAAGAGTTAAGATTTAGCAAGTATCCTAAAGTGAAGTAGAGAGGCAAAGAAGTTTAAGAAGGGAATTTGTGAGATTCCAGCCTAGGCAGCTGAAGGTACAATCACTAATAGTGGAGTATTTAAAATCAGCAATCTTCAAGAGGCCAGAATTACAGGATCACAGTATCTTGGAAAGGTGTGTAACTGGAGGGATGGGAAAGGATGACGCCACAGAGAGAACTTGAAAACGAAGAGAACTTTAAGATCAATACTCAACTTGACCAAGACCCAAAGATAAGCAAGCAGAGAGGCAACAGGGAATTGAGAGTTAGTCATGAGATGGATGACGTTTTGGGTGACCTTGAATTTATGGAGAGTAGAATGTGGGAAACCAGCTAAGAGGGCATTGGAATATTCAATTCTAAAAGTAATGAAGCCATGAATATAGATTTCACCAGTAGGGCAAGATAGGAACCATCTACAATTCTATCCATTACGTAACAACCTAGCCAGTGATGTTCACATCCCACAAATAAAAAAAATACTGGATCAGTAGTAAAGATCCATTGGTTAAGGTAACTGGATGCAAACTGCCACTTTTAGAACTGAACTTCAACATGAGGAGAAATATCAGGGGATAAAAAAGGATTGGCATTTTAACACTGGAGATAATTTAATCTTTTTTTACATGTCTTTTCATCTGTGCCAAACTTTTTCTACGACAGAGGAGATGCACAGGAATGGTCCTCGGATATACTGAATTGTACCAGCAGATTGATCACCACTCAGCAATTCCTCGCAAAGAGACAATTGACATCTGATTGAAAGTGCCCTGGGACTTCGGCCCTCCATTGTTGAATTGATCTCCTATATGTTCTATAATCAGATCAGGAAGAAGGGAGAGAGCTTCAGGCCAGAATTGACTCTACCAGGGATACTGTTCCACACTCAGGACTTCATCCAGACTGGAATTCTTCGTGTACAAACTTTATCCCCAGGTCCAATTGCCACTGAGTTAAACTCGATCCTGCCCTCGACCTAGTTCAGCAATTGCAGGCCCAATCAGTGATTGCTACATGGAGAGGAGAGACAGCACTCTGAACTGGCATTCATTCCCTATGCCTGGTTGAGAGACACAATGGCCAGTTGTGGAACCTCTACTCCCTCACTGCTACTCCAACTGAAACTAACAGGAGTCCTGGGACCTTCTGTGGTCCTAGTGACACTTGATATGGGACGCTGAACAGCCAAACAATTCATATCTTGAAAGGAATGTAATGAAGTTTAAGGAAAACCTGTCTTGTTTACAAAGAAACTCAGTGTGCTGATTATAAACAACAAGTTATCTTCCCTGCAAGAACATGAACCTCTTTCCCAACAGGGAAAAAAAAGCAGTGATAAGAAATAATTGAGATTAATATTTATGACACACTGACCTGCTGGTAATTATATCAGACTTCAGCTTCTCTTTGTAATCCTACAATGACAAAAGAAAATTATCCTTTAAAGACTTATCAATTAGAGTGCCTACAACTGCAAAAGAGAAGGAAAAGTTTCTTGAGGGACACATTTTAGGATGTAATTCGCAGGCCAGGGGGTTGGTTAGTTCAGTTAACTGGATAGCTGGTTTGCAATACAAAGTAATTCCAACAGCAAGGTTCAATTCCCACAATGGCTGAGGTTACCATGAAGGGCTCTCCTTCTCAACTTCTTCCTTTGCCTGAGACACTGTGATCCTCAGGTTAAGCCACTGCCTGTCATGTCTCACTAATGAGAGAGCAGTCCTTTGTCACCGTACCTTTTAATTTCATACTTTAGTCAAAAGTGTGTTCAGCTGCACAGCAATGCAAAATGTGCTATTTTCCAATCTCACTCAAGCTCATTAAAACCAGGCACCCTCCATGCAGGTTATCTTACAGTGATAATAGTGTAACACCAGTTGAAGGTGAAGCCAAATTTTAAAACTGCCATGCTGGTCTACTGGATTACTTAGGGACTCTCAACATATTGCAAACAGCAGCTTTCCTTCAGTAATGCATTGGAAGTGTCAGCCTGAATTGTCTGCTCAAGTCTATGGAATGGAATTTGAATGCAATTTTTTTGCTCATCCCACAAAGGGACAATGAAATGCAACTTTGCATCACTTGCGAGTAGGTTGTGTTGTAGAAATTTGAAATTGAGAAAAATAAATTGGCTTTAATGGCTCATTAAGCAACAAAAAACCATTTTCTAAGCAGGAAAGGGTTGTGAATTCCTTTGTAATGTGGTTAAATGCATTAAATTACGAGATCAGGTTGCACAGATGAAGCTTGCTCCTCACTGCATGTAAAAGATTAAGAGATGATCTAAGCGAGGTGTTTACATCATTAAAGGACTTCGTAGGATAGGTAGAGGGAAATTATATTCCTCTAGTGTGGAAGTGTCCAGAACAATGGGGCACAATAAAACAGTTAAACACCAATAATTTCAGTAAATTTCTAATATGTACGTGGCATGGCTACGACTGGTCAGTGTAATCTAATCAACTGAACCTGCGACGGGACTGGCCAGTTATCACGTGTTAAGCGTATGTTCAGCATGTACAGGGTCACAATTGCATATGCAAGGTTTACAAAGCAAAAATCGGACAGGGGCTGTGAGGAATATAAAAAAAGCAGCAAAGAACTCAAGCAGGGAATTAGGAGAGCAAGAAGCAGCTATGAAATTACCTCTGCATGTACGGTAAAAGACAATCCCAAGGCACTCTATACATACACTGCAAACAAGATGATAACTAGGGAGAAGGTAAGATCACTCAAGGATAAATGAGGGAACTTGTACTTGGAGGCAGGGGATACGGGTGAGATCCTAAATGAGCACCTTGCATCAGTATTCACCCAGGAGAAGGAAATGGAGAATCGTGAGATTTGTGTGGAGTATACTAATATGTTATGGCATTTTGACATCAAGAAAAAAGTGGTGTTAGGTCTCTTGAAGAGCATTAAGGTGGATAAGTCCTCAGGGCCTGATGGTATCTACCTCAAGTTATTGAGAAAGGCAAGAGAGAAGATGTTGGGGCCTTGACCAAGATCTCTACATCCTCATTAGCCACTGGAGTGGTCCCCGACTGGCAAGTAGCTAATGTTGTTCCTCTGTTCAAGAAGAGAATTATGGATAATCCAGGAAACTAGAGACCAGTGAGTCTCACATCCGTGGTTGGTAAGCTATTGGAGAGAGTTCTTCGGGATAGGATTTTGGAAAAGCATGGCCTAATTAGGGACAGTCAGCATGACTTTGTGCAGGTCATGTCTTACTAACTTGTTTGAATTTTTCGATGAGGTGACAAAGGGGTTCGATGAGGGTAGAGCAGTGGATGTTGTCTACATGGACTTTAGTAAGGCTTTTGACAAGGTCCCTCATGGTAGGCTCATCCAGAAAATTAAGATGCATGGGACTTGGCCACATGGATTCAGAATTGGCTTGCCCATAGAAAGCAGAGGGTAGTAGTGGAAGGGTGTTTTTCAGGCTGGAGGTCCGTGACTAGTGGTGTTCTGCAGGAATCCGTACAGGGACCTCTGCTGTTTGCGATATATATAAATGACTTGGTTGAAAATGTAGATGGGTGCGTTAGTAATTTTGCAGATGATACAAAGATCAGTGGAGTTGTGGATAGTGTAGAAGCTTGTCAAAGGATACAGAGTGATAGAGATCAGTGGCAGATATGGGCAGAGAAATGGCAGATGGTGTTTAATCCTGGTAAGTGTGAGGTGCTGAACTTCGGGAGATCGAAGGTTAAGGAAAACTATTCAGTTAATGGTAAGATCCTGAACAGCATTGATGTACAGAGGGATCTTGGGGTTCAACTCCAAAGCTCCCTGAAAGTGGCCACACAAGTAGATAGGATGGTAAAGAAGGCATATGGTATGCTTGCCTTTATTGGACACGGAATTGAGTACAAGAGTCAGGATGTCATGTTGCAGCTTGAAAAGACTTTGGTTAGGCCACATTTAAGAGTATTGCATACCATTCTGATCACCACATTACGGGAAGGATATCGAGTCTCTGGACAGGGTGCGAAGAGGTTTATCAGGATGCTGCCTGGATTAGAGGATATGAGCTACAAGGAGAGGCTAGAAAAATTTGGGTTGTTTTCGCTTGAGCGGCGAAGGTCGAGGGAAGACTTGATGGAAGTCTCTAAAATTATGAGATGCAGAGATAGGGTTAACAATCAGAATCTTTTCCCCAGAGTTGAAATGTCTAAAACGAGGGGAATGCATTTAAGGTGACAGGGGGTAAGTTTAAAGGAGATGTGAGTGGCAATTATTTTTTACACAGAAAGTGGTAGGAGTCTGGAATGCACTGCCAGAGGTGGTGGTGGAGGCAGATACGATAGGAGTACAGAAGAGACTTAGATAAGCACACGAATATGCAATGAATGGAGCGATGTGGACCAAAGGCAGGCAGAAGGGATTAGTTTAATTTGGGGTCATGTTCGGCACAACATTGTGGGTCCGAAGAGCTCGTTCCTGTGCTGTACAGTTCTAGGTTCTATGGACATCTGCCAAAGCAGACCAGTTGGTCATGTGGTTAATGTTATCAGTAACGATTAAGTGAAGTCTAAAGCCTTTGTTTGTAACTGAATTGGGGAGATCATGCCTCAGGCTGACGAAGGTGTGTTCTCCGCTGCATATACTTGAAAGAAAATTCACGAAACTAAGAATGGTGCCTCATATGGTGTGAGTGAGAATGAGAAGGCCTTCAGTTGTAGACTTAAATCTGGAGCCAGGCCATTAAACAGTTATGGGAAGCACTTCCTCTTACAAAGAGTTGTGTTAATTAGCATCACTTCTCACACCAAAAACTGCTGAGGATGGGGGTCAAGTGGCAAATTTCAGAGTGATGAGTTCAAGGTCAGGTTAAGTATAGATCTACTGGAATGGCTGAGTAGGTTTCAGTGGCCTCCTCATGCTACTAGAGAGACAATGGCTTCCTCAAAATTGAACTCTCCAAAATCAGTTCTCTGCATAATGGAGTGGCCTCAGCCTGGAGGTTTGTTGGTTCCAAAAAGGTTGGAATTGTTTTGATGCCAGGGAAAGTGATACTGCACATGAAGAAATGTAATAAGAGAGAGTACAGTGGAGTACAGGTGGTATTAATTGATTTGTGTACATGTATCAGATGATTAGCTGCAGAATATACAGTAACTCTGTGACATACCTCCTCCACATTGTCTGCAAATGTTAAAAAAGAACTGCCTGCTGTTGAGGAATCAATATAATCATCAAGTTCTAGCACATTTGATTCGTGTTGACCTGGATCGTGCATAGCTACCTGAGGAAATAAGATGGGAATTGGTGAGATCAAAATCGCATTATTCCCAATTTTAAAAAAATCTATCCTTTAAAATAATTCCAATCCGTCACTGAAGTATGCATCTAGACCTGCGACTGTAAATGTCAAATAAATGTTTATTAACTATGGGATGCATTATGTAGTGTCACTGGGAAAATCCACCAAGCAAGAGTCTAACCATTGCCCCTTGACATTGAATGGCATTACTATTGCTGAATCCCCCAACAAAATCAATATCCTAGACGTTACCATTGACCAGAAAATGAACTGCATGATTCATATAAATAATGCATCTACAGCAGCAGGTCACAAGCTAGGAATTCTGCAAAGAGGAACCCTCTTCTCATGGGCAGTAAGGAATGCGCAATAAAGACCAACAACACCTGCATCCCTTGAATGACTTTTGAACAAAGTAGTTTCCCAATGACCACTGCAGTACATTAAACATCAACTCAACAGGAGGCATCTTGATTGCTTTCAAGTCTTTTTGTTGAAATCACCGGCATTCTTACTTTTCAGACAAAGCTCTAATTCAAAAGCGGATTGACAAAGTAGATGTAGAAATTATGTTTCCTCAACTGGGACAATATAGAATGCGAGGTCATAGTTTTAGGCTAAGGGGTGGCAGATTTAAAACAGAGATCAGAAATTAGATTAGATTAGATTACTTACAGTGTGGAAATAGGCCCTTCGGCCCAACAAGTCCACACCGACCTGCCGAAGCGTAACCACCCAGACCCATTCCCCTACATTTATCCCTTCAACTAACACTATGGGCAATTTAGCATTGCCAATTCACCTAACCTGCACATTTTTGGACTGTGGGAGGAAACCGGAGCACCCAGAGGAAACCCACGCAGACACGGGGAGAACGTGCAAACTCCACACAGAGAGTCGCCTGAGGCAGGAATTGAACCCGGGTCTCTGGAGCTGTGAGGCAGCAGTGCTAACCACTGTGCCACCGTGCCACCCTCAATTACTTCCCTCAAAGGTCATGAATTTGTGGAATTCACTACTCCAGAGCTGGGGTGAATGCTTAGACATGGAGTAAATTTGAGGAGGAGCTAGACTGATTTTTAATTTTGGGTTGAAGGATTATGTAGAGTGGGCAGGGAAGTGGAGTCGAGGCCAAGATGAGATCAGCTCTGATTGTATTAAAGTAGGCTCAAAAGGCTGAATTTCCTAACTCCTGCTCCTAGCTCTTATGATCTCTTCTATGTGCCTTAATTAAATGCGTCATAACCACAATCTCAGACAGTGCATTACAAACCCCAACCACTCGCTGTGTGAAAAAGTTTTCTTTTCTCATACCATATGTGCTTCTTGGCTCATTACCTTAAATTTGTGCCCCTCTATCTCCTCTGTCCAAACCCCTCGTGATTTTGTGCACCTTGATCAAATCTCCTCTCAGCCTTCTCTTCTAAATGGAAAGTACTGTCTCAACTCCTCCAATCCCTTTTCATTACTTAAGTCCCTCAGCCCTGGAACCAATCTTGAGAAATGGGCCTTCATATCGTTCATGTATATTTATTTAATAACTCCAAAGTGGGCTAAAACTGGGCCTAATTAACATGATGAGCTTTGTTGAAATCCTGTTTTAAGAACCAGGGACCAGTGAAGGAATCACCGCACTTTTTAAAAGCAAGTTACATGACATTCATTGTAAGTGTTGTTTATACAGCTGTCTGTTTAAGCAGTCTGGGAAGTCTAGTTGCAGATGAGCTTGAGCCAAGGGGTGTACGAATGAAGATTCAGTCAGAAAGAAGCAGCTGACTGGTCTGGGGAATGGTGACCCATCAATGACAAAGGACCTCTGTCTGATAATAGCTATCTGATTGGCCTCCAGGTAGCTGAACAGCTTGTGAGTGTGAATGTTAGGGTTAAAAGCCATCAGATTTCCAGAAAGGAAGGAGCTATTCTTCATTCCGCAGCAAAAAAAAATCTCATGCCTGAAGGAAGCCAGTTTACATCTCCTCATCAGTTGCTGTAAACTGTGGCTTGTAACCATAAGTCAGGGCCATACTAAGTTGTGAATTAGTCACACTGCTTCCTGGAAGCAAATAGAAGTACCTGGAAAAGGAATATTGAGCAACAGCCAGTCCTGACAAGAAGAAAGGATCATTTCAGCAAACTCCGTGGGCAGGGACCATTGAGCTGCCTTTTTAGTCTTTCTCTCCGCCCTTGCCATCCACTTTTTATTTGTGTCAACTATATGTCTATGTATCTGTACGTGTAGGGGGGGTTTATAAAGGAGCTATAACTTTGACTAGAAGAGATATACGTCAATGGTCCATAATGTAGCTAGAATCAATTTATTTGTAATAAATAGTAATTATTATTAAATACGGAAACCCAGCTAGACTTTCTATCAACCTGGATCTAAAAAGGCAGGTAAATGGGAAAATTTAGCTTACATTTATAAAAAATCTTGAACTTTTGAGTCAATTCTGGGAACCTGGGGCTTGATAACTGCAAGCTATCCCGATGAGGCGTAACAGGGCAAGTTGTGAGGGGACTTCCTGATCCCTAGGAGCGTTCAAGCAAAATCCAGAATATTCAACAACCTTACCATTCAGCTCTCACCTCTACAGCCATTTTGAATATACTAACTTCAAGGGAACAGGTGCAATCATATATAATGAAGTGTTTGATGGTCTGAATATAAACCTATCCTTGTTATCATTATCCAAGTACTCACTGCCAAGTATTTATATAGCAACTATTTGAAGGGAATTGATACAATATGAATGCAGCCAGCTGAGAGAATGCTCTATTATTCCGCTTCTTCAGAAAAAGGTGACACTGAACTCCGAGAGAACAGGATAAAGATTCACCTCTCAGAGGATTAGACAAGAGAGGATCAAGCTTACCCTGCTCCGGGCTTTGCGGAAAAGTAGAACGATGATCAGATAGAGTGGATAGATGATTATGCTGGATACAATGCCAGCTGCTACACTCTCTCCACTCAGAGGAACCAATGTTGAAACTGGAACATCACTGGAAACATAAATTCAAATGGTCACAAAATTATTTTGTTTAACTATAGTATAGAATCCTTGAACAAAATCTATCAGAGAAAAAGCCATTTAGGAGTGAAATGAGGAAGAACTTTTAACAAATGAAACATAGTGAAAATCTGGAACTCTCTCCTTTAAAAGGGTTCGGAAGCTTCACCAGTAAAGAGAAGAACTGTATTATGTAAGGAGATCAAGGGATATGAAAAAAGGTTGGGCAGATGGAGATAAGTTGCAGCTCAGCCATGGTTTAATAGAATAGTAGAACAGTTTTGAGGGGCTGAATGGCCTACATCTGTTTCTTTGCAAACAACCCTGAGGTATAGTCCACTCTCTTCTCATCACCATCCACTTTAAACCCTCTGGATGGATATTTTATGATCAACCTGTTCAGGGATGTTAGCACACACCTCTGGAGAAGATGGAAACTTGAGCTTGAGCCTCTTGTTAAAAAAAAGTGAAAATCATTTATCTGAAGCATTTAGCAGGAGTACTGTGTTTTCCATAAAACCTCAAGTGTTATAAATTCATGGCACGGTTGATAACAGGATACTGCATCTATACCCCAATGACAGAATGAAATGGGAGAAATAGATGTATTGGACGACGCTAGAAATGTAACTGATTACTATGATGGAGTTTGAATCTGGAATCTGATTCCAGATGATTAACAATCTGCAGCTTGTGGGTTCAAATCCCATCACACTAGCCTGTGAATGGCAGTTAATAAATCTGGCAAGTTATGAGTTGACAGCAGAGAGGACCATGAAAGCTAACAGATTGTCTTAACAACTCAAATGGTTCACTGTTCCTTCCTTTCCACCCAGTCTCAAAGCTATGCCATTGACTCAATGCTTGTTTAAGTATTTTAGCAAGCCAAAGGAACATTGCCAAGGAGCCATCAGACTGGTTGTCAGACAAAGAGGGAAAGGGCTTTGATTAAAATAAGGAAGGATGAACATACCTTTTGCTTCCGTCACTTATCATTCCGTACCACACTGCACTGGCACAAAAGAAGAGGAATATTAGTACAAGGCAGCAAGTAACCCTCTGGACTCTGGTGAAGCAGCTGCGAGGAGGACGATTCCAAATTGATAGCCAAATGTGCCCCTCCGAGAATCCTCTTTGGATTTCCCCAGTGAATATGCGGGAAAAGTCCTTCAGTTTGGCCTCCGCTATACAGGGAAGTATGAATAAAATTACCACAGCCAGAACTCCACTCTGATTCTACGTTCATCTCTCACAGAAAACTCTGGTACAGTTGGTTACAATAAAAAAAGCACCGCCCCATGGAAATGTCCCAAATTCTACATGAAGACTCACCATATCTTACAACATCAGTAGTAAACACTTTTTAAAAAGAATCATTCACAGGATATGAGTATCACAAGGTCAGCATTTATATGCCATCAACAATTACCCTTAAGAGGGCAATGCGCCAAATTCTTCACAGCTGAGTGCCCTGCTAGACCATGTCAGAGGGCAGCTATGATTGACCTGTATTGCTGTTGTTCTTGAATCACATACAAGTCAGATCAAGCAAGAAAGGCAGATTTCTTTCCCTTTAAAAAACAATTGTGCAAACAGATGGGAATTTTAGAAAATGGGTAGTTATTTGATCGCCATTACAAAACGCAATAAGATTTATTTTATTAATTGAATTGCAACTTTCAACTTGCATGGGATTTGAACTCATGATCAGGTTGGGCCTTTGGATTACCAAGGTGTAAATTCAGAAGGCTCAGAACTGAGAAATTCATCAACCTGGAATATTAACTCTTATTTTTCTCTCCAGATTTGTTGCATATTTCAGCATTTTCTCTACTTCAGACTTCCAGCACTGTTGCCCTTATGACTCTATACTTGTGACTGGACTACTATACCCAATGTGTTTCCCAGACTTAAGTGCATTTCTTTACATGTTTCTTTCTCCCAGCTTTCTCTGGTTTTGTTTAACTGTAACTGACAAAACAGCCCTAAGTTTTACATATTCTGTGAATCACTGTATTAGAAACATTTACAGGCATGGGTTATGAGGAAGTGTGGTTGTGCGAAGAGAATGGTTTTCAGCAGAAATGAAGTGTAAGAAGATGTGCCAGACAGAAAAAGTGCAAAGATTAAATTACTGAACTGCCACACAGTTACAGCTCAAATAAAAGTGTAGTACTGCATCTGCTAGAGATCTGGACTAAGAACAGAAAATGCTGGAGCAACTCAGTAGGTCTAGCAGCGACTGTAGGGAGTTACCATTTCAAGTCCAGTATGATCCTTGGAGTCACATTGGGTCAAGAGTCATAGTGAACTCGAAAAGTTAACTTGATTTCTCTCTCCTTAGATTCTGCCAGACCCGCTGAGTGTCTTGACTACTTTCTCTTCTTATTACATAGTTAGAGCTCATTGTTGACAATAGGGTAGTCTAATTTTCACTTGGCCACAGAAGATTAAGCGATCACATAATTACACATAAGATTAAAAGTTATGATAGAATAGATAGGAACTATTCCCTTTAGTTAAGTCAAAGCAAGGGTGATATTACCTTAAAAATTAAAGCTCCAAAGGATCACAGATATCTAGGGTTCTCACCCCCAAAACATCTGTTGAGGTCCAAATGGAAATACTAAAACTGACATTGGTAAGATTTTTCATCAAGATGGGCAGGTGGAGTTAAGATCAGACGAAACATAATCTATTGAATGGCAGAACTGGCTTAAAGGGTTGAATAGTCTCCTACTGCTGTTCTATTTGGGTGAATCCTATAATTGGTTGGGCAGTCCTCAAGAGATATGACCATATTGGTGTTGATATCTCCTCCAAGCAAATGGACTTACTTGCAGCTAGGACCTCCTTTTCCACCAGACCTTCATTCTTCTCATTGTCAACAGCTAACCAGTCATTGACCAAGAAATAGTAACTGTTATTGGTCTGTAGATCCTTAATTATTACATGCTGAAGGTACCACGATGGGGTAAGACCTAATGAGGAAAAAGTCAGGCATAATCAACATTACGTTTACTGAACCTGGACTGAGGTAAACAATTATATAAATACTCGTACCCTAATACCACAAACTATTATTTATGACTGAATGTTAATTTTCACGTCAGATTATGATGATTTGTACTTAGACACAAGATGTGACATTTGGCCATTGTTGCTGGTGATTAGACAAAGTATCTATAACCTTTATTATCGTGCCAGACCCGAATCTTCCAGATGTTACCAAGGCTGTTATCAGTCGCAATCTGAAATAAGTCCACACTGTTCCTGTGAAAAGCATCCTCATTCTCCAGGTGTCTGTAACCACTCTTGTCCTCTCTGCCATATAGGCTGATTCCCACATGAGATGATGTGCCTGTTGGTTTGTGGAAGGTAACTGCACGTCAGCCTCGTCAAATATAAACTTCATAACTCTTACTTTGATTCAGTACTATGTACAAGGCGTCTTAACAGTTTTCATCACCTCATCAAATGGCAAAGTAGTTTTTCTAAGAGTATACAGAATTAAAGAAAACCAAGACTTGCATTTATATGGCACTTTCTCACAACAATGGATGGCTCAATGGATGCACTTAACAGCTTTTGAGGGGAAGTCATGGTTGTAATTTATGAAAGGCAGTACCCAATTTGTGCACAGCAAACTCTCAAAAACAGCAATGCAATAATGGCCAGATCATTGATTTTAATAATATTGATTATGGAGTCAATACTGGCAAGAAGCCTTGAGGAAACTCCCCCACTCTTTGAAATAGTGCCGCAGCATCTTTAAATTTTGAAGAGGGGAGGCAGTTGGGGCATTGATTGAATGTTTAATCTGAAGGATGGCACCTCTGAAAGTACAGCACTCCCTCCCACTTCCCCTGTACTGGAGTGTTTGCCTTGAGACCTGTGCTGAAGCCAGGGGAGGGACTCGGACCCAGATCCCTGTAACTCAAACGACAGCACTACCAACTAGGTCATAGCTGACAAGGAGCTTACCAACGAAGGATATTTAGGCGCCAGAAATTTTAAATATGAGGAAAGCCAAGAAAACTAGATACACAGCTTCCTGAATATAAAAAAAAATGACTTTGTGGTAATCTGAGGTTTTTCAACATACTGAAGGGGATTCATAAAAGCAATCAAAGGAAACTTCATTCAGCCAAAGATTTGAATACCAAATTGTTACTGGTTTTGAAAATACCAGATAACTGACACAGAATGTGGTTCTCGTCCAAGGAGTTCCAAGCAAGAAATGATTAACTGTAAATGTTCATGCAGCAATATGTTTGACGGGGGAAATGCTGGTGCAGAATGAAAAACACCTTTGTTTAAAACTGTTAATTAATTTTATCCCATCTTGAAATTTACAAATATCTGATCTTGGGGCCTCAATCCATCAGTGCAAAGGTAACTGAGGAATCATTTGCTCCAAAACTCTTCCTGAGCAGATAAAGTGAGAGACAGGGGTCTTTGGCTACCAGTTAGACATGGGAGGAATGTACTGGCAATGAAGGACAAGGTGGATATGTCTACATATCTGTTCCTCAGCTCTCTGAACAGAATCGGATCCTTGTTGATTATTCACCAAACTGCAGCAAAAAGCCATGATAGTCTTACTATTTGTCAGTGCACAGGCAGATCCTTGGTCTGCTTCAGCCACTACTTTGTATAACAGATTTATCTGATCTTACATATTACAGGCAAAGGTCTTCCCTTGTTTTTCAGTCTTATCTCAGCAAAACTGCTCACTTCAAATGAGTTTCCGGTCTCTCCATTATAAGACAACAGCTTCTGGTGCTACAACCTTGGCAGGAGTAGCTTTTTTGTACAGCAAGATCCTTTGAAAATAGGATAAGCATATTGAAGCATCATAATCAAGTTTCTGTCCACCAACTTTATTTCACAGTGACCTTTACGCCAATCTAATAGTTTTAAACTATCAACGTTCTGTTAGCAATATTGAGCACAAGCTCAGGGTGTATTTAATTTCACCCCACAGTTACATTAAGGGGGCCTTGAAACCTCCCCAGAAGTTATCTGATATTTTGAAATCCAGTAAAAATTTGGTAAAATAAAACGGCTTTATTCAGGCTACAGATGCTTTTTACTGTAAAGCAAAAACCCTTAAAGTTTCCTCTTCGCTGGTGTTCCTTTCCCTCTTTCAAAGAAGTGGACCTCGGTAGTTAGTCAAAATCAGGTCTATACTACTTTCTAAAAGTGCACAGAACTGTTATCATTTCAACTAATTTGGGTTTACTATGCCTTTGATTGATTAATACTTTATCATCTCCTCAATGTAAAGGGCCTCCATGTCCTTCATTTCAGAACAGCTTAAGAAATAAAAGACACAATGACAACAGAATGCACAAAACAATCTCTCACCTGACCCTCTGCCCCATCCAGTTTTTACCAGGATCTCATATTTGTAGAATCCATCCTTTCCACAAAGGGGAATAATTCCAACTTGATTAATGTCGATCAGGTCCAGCTTACGAACGATGACAGCAGAAACCGCATAGATGACAAAGCAGATACCACACGTTAGCAAGACGATGTAATTCTTTATAACAGGCGAAGGCTGATTGAAATAAAAGGAGCAGAGAGAAAGTAAGTTTCTCTTCATACTGTCAGCCTACCACATGTCTTCATAAAGCATTCTAACAGTGTGAAATCCAAACTTTTCTCTCATAGTTAGGGAAAGTGCTGGAGGGAGATTAGCCACATGTCATCCAACTCTCTGAAATGCAATCAATAAATCATAGAATTATGCAGCAAGGAGACCACTTAGTCCATTGCACTTACACTCTCTCTTTTGCAGAGCTATGCAATTAATCCAACTCACCTGCTTGTTCCTCATAATCCAGCAAATTTTTTTCCCCTTTAAGCACTCACCCAACTTACTTTTCAAAGTTATGATCAAATATGATCGAATCTGCCTCGACTACCCATTCAGAATTGGTTGGACAGGGAGGTTTTTTCACTTGTTTCTTTGCAAACAAAGAACACCTATTGGTCAGTTTTGACCTCCCATTGAGATGCTTTGTGGAAGAGGCCTGCAACCCAGGAGTCTTCTATTAACCTGTCTGAAACAGCTATTGTCTTATCATGGAAAATATATCTTTGTCATTTTTTTGCCTTATACTCCTTGTGTATTCATTAAAAAATGTTATGAGAAGGGATTCATTTCTGATATTGTGTTCAGAGGAGTCAAATGGTCTTATTATTTATCTTGTGAATGGAGTCCATTGGATCATATTCAGTTTTGAGATACCTTCTGCGATTAGTGAATGTGCTGGAGGAAGAAATGTTTTTGTGTGAAATATGTGAGACAAGAGCAATTCCTCCTCAGCATTTCTAGGATTCATAATTGCTATAATATTAGCTGTGGTTCAGTTAATAGAATGTTGCCTGTGAACTACAAGGTCCTGGGTTCAAGTCCCACTTCAGGCTTGACTGCTTGTTCAACAAGCTTGGCAGTCCAATACAGTCTTGAGGGAATACTGTACTACTGGATATGCTGCCTTTCAAATGAAAGCAACATCACAAACACAGATCATTATGTTATTATCTCATTTTAATCCATTCATAATATTTTTCAAGTGTCAGTGGGATAATTTATAGAGCTATCTGATGCAAAACCACTAAAATCAGAAATCCAAAACTAATTTCATACCATGATCCCCTTCCCCCAAAAAGTTGAAGGAAAATAAAAATACATTAAGTTCCAGGTAAAGAAGGGTTAATCTATCTTTCCATCTTGCTTATTGATTGACTAGAGATTTACAACATTTGAAAAGAGTATGCTTTACCTTCCAAGTTTAGTATTGTGAACTTTTCATTTTGGAGTTAGGTCATTTTAGGGGTTGAGGGGAGGGAAACTTTGACCAACAACCACCACCTCCCTCCCCTCCACCAATAGCACCCCCGATACCACACACAGAAAGGAAGAGAACACACCCCCATCTACATCAATGGAACTAAGGTTGAGAGGATGGAGAGTGAGTGTCAAGTTCCTTGGAGCGACGATAACTGCCAACCTGTCCTGGACTTCCCATGTAGATGCAACAGTAAAAAAGGCTGTCCTCAGACAGCCCAGGAAATTTGGCATGTCCATAAGGACCCTCACCAACACTTAAAGATACACCAGTGAGAGCACACTGTCCGGGTGCATAACGGCCTGGTATGGCGACTGCTTTGCCCAGACCATAACAACCCATAGAAAGTGGTGTACACAGTCCTGCCCATCACAGAAGCCAAACTTCCATCCATGAACTCGATTTACGCGGTTCACTGCTACACAAAGGCTGCCAACATCATCAAAGACCCCTGGTAATGATCTTCTACAATCTCTTCCATCAGGCAGAAGGTACAGAAGCCTAAACACACACACATACACACACACACACACACCAGCAGGTTCAGGAACACCTTCTTCTTGGCTGATGAATAGACTCACTAGCCTCGAATAATGCTGACCTTGCTAACACTGATCTTACCTAGCGCACACCCTACACAACGTAACATTGTATACCTGAAAGTCTTTTTGTTTTGTACCCCCTTGCTTACTATGATCTGCTTCTGCTGCTCATAATCAAAGCTTTTCACTGCACCTCGGTTATACAAGACAATAAATCAATCAAACTACCCCAAACGTTTTCCAACCATAGATTGTGCTTCCCTGTGAAGCTTCCTGGCAGCAACGGCCTTTAAAAAGCTAACTCCTTATAGGTCCATCCCCTGCCCAAGGAAAACGATTTTGTCATCAAGAAAGTTGGAGTTTGGAACAAATAACAAACAGACCCAGGAAAAAAAGAGCTTGAACACATGCTACTCAGCATTGATGCAAAGGTAAACACACCATTTCTGCAGAAACGTCCGGCTCCTACAAGCAGATGGAAGCCATTTGCTATGGCTTACTGCATTTTACTGTGACTGATCCTCCCATTCTGTGCCTTTTATTAAAGCCTGGCGCTGCCACATCAAATACATTTTTTAAAGAAAAGAAACACAGATGTTAAGCCAATATGCTACAAACCGGCACTTGGAACAGTTCACGTGGTTGATTTAATTGTTGAAACAAAAATTTGAAGTTATAGAACATCTTTAATGTAGCGAAACCGTCCCACTGAATTTAATACCGGAAGGAGATGGTCAGAAAGACGACGCAAACATTAATCAAAGTGGTAAGTTTAAGGAATTTCTTGAAGGAGGTAGAAGTAGTTTACAGAATGAATTCCAGAACTTAGGGCCTAGGCAGCTGAAGCTATGGTCAAGTTATTGGTGATACTCAAATGTTAAGCTGAAGCTAACCTTGTAAATGAGATGGCCTGCAATAGAATCATAAATTCTTATGAACTATTTTTGTACATTACCTTAAATTTGCAAATATGTACAATATAGAATACGAAGTATGCTCAACAAAAGACAAAAAGCTACACAGGATTCTGCCATTCAACCTTGTCGAATGTATCTGAAAACAAGATAATCAGCCAAACTCTTTCCCAAGCCATTCCACTTCAATGCCAGGCAATTCCTCACCCAATACAACATCTCACATTGCGTCCCTCCCAATCATTGCCAGTATTATACATGTAATGAATACTTTTTCCTATGTTGCAGTGCCCAAATACACCTCCCCCAGTCAGAACATAAGTCTGGAAGAACAGAACCAAGAAAAGGAGAGAAACCTATGTTCAATTTTAATATACATAGTTTAGTCCTTTTTGTATATCAGAATGGTTTGCAATGAACAGTGAGGTGAATTGACAAATGAATAATAAAAATGTGGAAAAAACATCAAAAGTGTTAAAGGGACAATGGCATCACAGAAGCTTTTTGGAAAATTTGGTGTGAAGAGAAGTTATATTGTATGTAAGAAACGGCATCAGAACACATTATGTTGTGGTGCTGAGACTAAGAAACCAAGTTGAAACTACTGAACAAACATGTTTCCACCCTTAAGTGGAGTCTTGAATACTGATGAAAAATGTCCTACTACAGTGGAAGTACTTTGTTCAGCTTACAATGAATCATTCAATGTCTGTCTCCTTCAGAAGCCTTTCATGTGAAACAGACTTTTTTGTTAAACAGACTGACATTACTTTAAACAACATTGATGGAGTTCTATGAAGTACCTGCAATTTGTGGAGTTACTTACTGAATTTCTCAGAATTTTCAGTAGTGTATTCTATGACCGGGTCAAAGACATTGTTTGCCAGAAAGACAAGGGTTGAGCAGGGAGGGGACTGATTGAGTATTCAGTAGGGCTGGGTGGAGTGGACGCTTAGGTTGGAGGCCAAATGCAGTTGGCCCTCCTCCAGCTGCAGATGGAGCGCATACATTACTCACTTGGATTGCACTCTGTGCCCCAGATGTTTCATCTATATTTAAGGCAGCTGCACAGTTGTGGGAAGAATGTTCTTATGGTTAACCCTAAGATCTGTAAGCAGAGCTCATGACCTGTGGAACCGCCTGTGCAGCTTATAGGCAAATAAGCAGAGGACAATAAAGTTTGGCACGACACTGCAACCTTGATTTTACTTCCTTCCATGTTATGATAGAAGTTGTGAGATTTATACATATTTTTATGCAAATCTTTTAGAGTTTCGATTTTGAACTAGTGGCATGTAGGCTATGTGCATGTGTGTGTGTTTGAGCGAGAAGAGCTATAATGATTCATTTGCAAGCATTTGTGTAGCTATGGTGATTTCTTTTTTTAAAAACATACGTGAAAGATAATTGTTGGGGATAACGGGAATTTATATACATTGGGAGAAGTTTCTAAGTGAATAGGATAAACAGTTGTGCATTAGATTTCAGTCAATAGATTTTGGAATTTCTTTTCTGGCTTAGGGGGAACACCCACAGCTTGAAGAAAGCCTTTTTGGGTTGGGCAGTTTTGCAAATGTTGCTGCCAAAAGTGAATCTGGAAGACTGTTGCTCCTGAAGTGAGATAGTTTAAAACTGTTAAGCAATTGTTTGCAACAGTGTAAAGAGTTAATTTGAAAATTTCAAACCAGAGCTCAATTGTATAAAGATTCAAGGAAGAGTTTATTAGATTCCAAGGACAGGGAATTGAGGGACACAGTAGACTAAGCCTTATAGATGGGAAAGAGAAGGAATTATCCCTGGTGACGGTACGGCTTTGGGGTTATTTTACACTGTGTTTTGAAATCTTTCAACTTGTGTTATAGGTAAATAGAAAAATGGAAATTGCTGGAAAAACTCAGGTCTGACAGCACCTGTGGAGAGGAAGGCGAATTAACATTGCAGGTCCACTGATCCTTCTCCAGAACTGAAGACTCCAGCATGAGTCACTGGGGCCAAAATATTAACTCTGTTCTCGTTCCGCAGATGCTGCCAGACCTACTGGGTTTCTCCAACAATTTCTGTTTTTGTTTCTGATTTCTAGTATCTACATTCTTTTGGGGTTTTTTTTACAAATTACTTGGTTTTAACCATTATATCTTAATTTCTTTTGCATTTAAACTTATTTTAGCATTTAAAAAAATCTGCAGCATTGCACGTTTGTATTTCTGTGAAAGAAGACCACATACAAACCAAAAATACAAAATACAATCCATCAAGCCAGATTTCAGTCTGAGAGCTGACTTGTCCAGCAATAACATCAGTTGGAATTGAAACAGCGTATGGAATGACAACAAGTTTCATTTACATGTAATCGTAACATAGCAATCCATCTCAAGGAGCTTCACAGGATTATCAAAAACATTGCCAAACTGAGCCATACCAAAACATATTAGGACAGGTGACCGAATGCATTGTAATGCATTTTACAGAGTGACTTAAAAGGACAGAAGAGCAGAAGAGAGATGTGAGAAGAGAATTCGATAGCTCAGGGTCCAGGTAGCTGAGCACAGCTGAACAGTGATAGAATTTAGCGATGGGCAAGGAAATGCAGAAGTGCAGGAGTTCTGAGATATTTGTACATTAAGACACTAAGTACTCACAGGATTGATAAATACAACTGAATTAGGAGGCACAAAAAGACTTGCTCCAAATGCTGTCAGGTGTTGTGTTAAGCACACGGCCATATCTGGTGTTGTATCTTCTAATGGCAAAATCCCATCGGTTTTCCAGCTCATTGCAGTCATATTGAAATACTGGCACAGTGATGTGTAGACTCCGACAGCAACTTGTATAGAGGATGAGGTATAAAAGTTTGTGATGTTCAAATAGTAATTTTTTGTTGTGTCATCAGTACTGGGGAAAAAAATGTGAAATAAATAACCATTGGATGGTAAGCAGTTTGATTATTACAGTTTAAATTTTGACAACCTGCCAATGTCCTTTTCTTACTCTATTACCTACATTCTAACCATGTCATAAGCAGATATCATAGACTACAACTCATTCCACTCAGGAATAAAATCTTCGAGGAGAAAGTGAGGACTGCAGATGCTGGAGATCAGAGCTGAAAATGTGTTGCTGGAAAAGCGCAGCAGGTCAGGCAGTATCCAAGGAGCAGGAGAATCGACGTTTCAGGCATGAGCCCTTCGTCAGGAATGAGGAAAGTGTGCCCAGCAGGCTAAGATAAAAGGTAGGGAGGAGGGTCTTGGGGGAGGGGCATTGGAAATGCGATAGGTGGAAGGAGGTTAAGGTGAGGGTGATAGGCCAGAATGGGGGTGGGGGCGGAGAGGTCAGGAAGAAGATTGCAGGTTAGGAAGGTGGTGCTGAGGTCGAGGGTTGGGACTGAGACAAGGTGGGGGGAGGGGAAATGAGGAAACTGGAGAAATCTGAGTTCATCCCTGAAACGTTCCGCAAGTAGGCAGCCTGTCTCCCCAATATAGAGGAGGCCACATCGGGTGCATTGGATGCAGTAAATGATGTGTGTGGAGGTGCAGGTAAATTTGTGGTGGATATGGAAGGATCCCTTGTGGCCTTGGAGGGAAGTAAGGGGGGAGGTGTGGGTGCAAGTTTTGCATTTCTTGCGGTTGCAGGGGAAGGTGCCGGGAGTGGAGGTTGGGTTGGTGGGGGGTGTGGACTTGACGAGGGAGTCACGGAAGGAATGGTCTTTTCGGAACGCTAATAGGGGAGGGGAGGGAAATATATCCCTGGTGGTGGGGCCCGTTTGGAGGTGGCGGAAATGACAACAGATGATATGATGCATATGGAGGTTGGTGGGGTGGTAGCCTGCTGGGCACACTTTCCTCATTCCTGAAGAAGGGCTCATGCCTGAAACATCAATTCTCCTGCTCCTTGGATGCTGCCTGACCTGCTGCACTTTTCCAGCAACACATTTTCAGCACAACTCAGGAATAACGTGGTGAATGACTGGGGTGGGTTGTGTGTGTGGGGGGTGGGTGGGAATGGGGGGTGAACAATTGGGGGAACTGGTAAGACTTGACAGATTTGCCTTTTTTTTGCCTCCATTGGTGTTTTATCAGCAACATGTTAGATGGAAACACACTGAGAACCATAAGAGGCCAATTAATCATCTTGTCTCACAAATACTGTAACTTTACAGGGTGGGAGAGGGTACACTATGTAGCAAAGCTTGTCAAGCAGTTTACCGGCTTGTGGTCAGGTCACCATACACCCTTGCCACTCCCCTCCCTCCACTGTGCCCACTGAAGAAAGGCCTCCCTGTTTGACTATTCCAACTCCCAACATGGCAGGACCTATCTGCCTAGAGCCAACACTTCTGGCTATCTGTCCTGCTCTGTGAGCTCCCATTGTTATCCTGCTGCAGTCCAGGACATAGCCACCTTTCTCAGTGGTATTGCTGGAACCTTAGAGTTGCTAGGTGTCTGACTGACTGGCAGCTCATGTAAGGTGGATATCTGACCTCAGGCTGGCACAGAAGCTCATGAATTCAGGTGACTAATTGCCTAATGACTTTTGTATCTGATTGTGGCATGCAAACTCAATGGAAGTGGGGTTACTCTCCACAAGCGCTGTGTCGATGGAGTCACTCACTAAATCCCAGTATAGAGACAGTGATTTTCCCATCTGGGATTTTTTTAGCTCATGGCATGGATTGTCTTCTGGAAGACAAGCAACGTTGAAGATAGCACAGGCACAGTGGGCAGGTTGAGGAGGTGGGAGTTTTGCCTGTGTGGGCAACCTTACATGCCTGAAGTTAGAATGTTACTGAGGGGAGTGGGAGACAGATGAAATGGAACAGTGCATTAGCTTAAGGAAACCGCATTTATATCTTTATGACTAGCACCAGCCATGACATTAGTCTTCAGAAGACAATCGTAGCCTTGGTAATGTCGTTAGTCTAGTAATCTAGCTGCCAAGCTAATCATCTGGAGCACAAGTTCAAACCTCACTACAGCTGCTGGAAGAATTTTAATCAATTGATAATGATGGCTGCATAAACCATCATTGACATCCTTAAGAAAGAAAACCTGCCATCCATACCTGATCTAACCTACATGTGACTCCATTCTCTCAGTAATGTCACCGATGTTTAACTGTTCTCTTAAGTGGCAGCCTGGCCACATCTTTGATAAAATGATAATAAAACTTGCTTATAAAATTTAAAACTTGCATTGTCAGGGACTGTGGCTTCACGTCTTTCTTAACTTCCTTCCTCCAAAATGTCATTAACCTCTGTGCAATCTCCTTAGGTACAGGGATTAAAAAGGCAAGGGTATGGTTGCCAGGAGCTGGAGAATAACTTATGGATGAACATGCAATGACATTCAAACCAGCTGCTCAATTTTGCCAATCTTCCCAACTCCGTCAAATCATGCTGAACAAGTTTGTCTGGCAATTAAGAAGCAACCTTTTTCACATAAAGGACAATACATTTTCCCAATGAAAGCTCTCAGGCATTCCCTTACGGTAGTTTTGGGTTAATGTCAAATTGGAGGTTTTGATAGAAACATTTCAAAATACATATTTAAAGAAAGCTTACTCTGGTGACAAGAAGAAGGTGTAGAGCTTATGATCTGATCCTTTTACTGATTCTAAATAAATCTTCTTTCTGGCTTTGAAATTTTGCTCATTTGGGTTTGTTGAGTTGTGGAGGAGCACCAAAATGAAGGGCTCAGCTTCATTAGCAATGACAGCTCCTGAATCTGCAATAGAATTAACAGAAGAGAAGTACCACAATTATATAATGTGCTATCACATATGTGATGTGTTGCAACTGCAGAACTAGCAGCTCTTGCATGTCATTACGTTCCAGGGAAAACATGTCTATGGTAAGTGTCTGCAGCTTAAGGAACATCAGCACAGAGTTCATGAGCTAAAGAACAAGCTGCAGACAGATCAGGGAGGGGCAAGTTACCCAGACCCTTTTTTCCAGAAGATGGTTGCATCCTGCAGGTTTGGGATTTATGATTTGGTCAGTGGTCAGGGAAAATATTGTGGCCCTGCAAGTAAAGCAGGTAAGAGGGCTCAGAGGAAAGCTATGCAGTTACCTTGGCCTTTGAAACAGTCCCAACAGGTCTGACATATTGTCAGCTTGATGATTAGGGCAGGGGCGACAAAACAAATGACCTTACACACCATGGTTTCATGGTACAAGAAACCATTCAAGTAGGAAGACTGCAGGTTGGCAAATGTGGTGCCACTGTTTAAGAAGGGTGGTAAAGACAAGCCAGGGAACTATAGACCGGTGAGCCTGACCTTGGTGGTGGGCAAGTTGTTGGGAGAGAATCCTGAGGGACAGGATATACATGTATTTGGAAAGGCAAGGACTGATGAGGGATAGTCAACATGGCTTTTTGCGTGGGAAATGATGTCTCACAAACTTGACTGAGTTTTTTGAAGAAGTAACAAAGAAAATTGATGAGGACAGAGCAGTAGACGTGATCTATATGGACTTCAGTAAGGCGTTTGACAAAGTTCCCCATGGGAGACTGATTAGCAAGGTTAGATCTCATGGAATAAAGGGAGAACTAGACATTTGGATACGGAACTGGCTCAAAGGTAGAAGACAGAGGGTGGAGATGGAGGGTTGATTTTCAGACTGTAGGCCTGTGACCAACGGAGTGCCACAAGGATCGGTGCTGGGTCCTCTACTTTTTGTCATTTACATAAATGATTTGGATGCGAGCATAAGAGGTATAATTAGTAAGTTTGCAGATGACACCAAAATTGGAGGTGTAGTGGACAGCGAAGTGGTTACCTCAGATTACAACAGGATCTGGACCAGATGGGCCAATGGGCTGAGAAGTGGCAGATGGAGTTTAATTCAGATAAATGCAAGGTGCTGCATTTTGGCAAAGCAAATCTTAGCAGGACTTATACACTTGATGGTAAGGTCCTAGGGAGTGTTGCTGAACAAAGAGACCTTGGAGTGCAGGTTCATAGCTCCTTGAAAGTGGAGTCACAGGTAGATAGGATAGTGAAGAAGGAGTTTGGTATGCTATCTTTTATTGGTCAGAGTATTGGGTACAGGAATTGGGAGGTCATGTTGCGGCTGTACAGGACATTGGTTAGGCCACTGTTGGAATACTGCACGCAATTCTGGTCTCCTTCCTATCGAAAAGATGTTGTGAAACTTGAAAGGGTTCAGAAAAGATTTACAAGGATGTTGCCAGGGTTGGAGGATTTGAGCTACAGGGAGAGGCTGAACAGGCAGGGGCTGTTTTCCCTGGAGCGTCGGAGGCTGAGGGATGACCTTATAGAGGTTGACAAAATTATGAGGTGCATGGATAGGATAAATAGACAAAGTCTTTTCCCTGGGATCAGGGAGTCCAGAACTAGAGGGCATAGGTTTAGGGTGAGAGGGGAAAGATATAAAAGAGACCAAAGGGGCAATTTTTTCACGCAGAGGGTGGTACGTGTATGGAATGAGCTGCCAGAGGAAGTGGTGGAAGTTGGTACAATTTCAACATTTAAGAGGCATTTGGATGGGTATTTGAATAGGAAGGGTTTAGAGGGATATGGGCCGGGTGCTGGCAGGTGGGACTAGATTGGGTTGGGATATCTGGTTGGCATGGACGGGTTGGACTGAAGGGTCTGTTTCCATGCTGTACATCTCTATGACTCTAGTGGAAGGCAAAAAAGAATGTAGTGGGTGTAGGGGACTGTACAGTGAGAGGGGCTGACACATTTCCCTGCAGTAAAAACTGAAAATGCTGTTGAAACTCTGCAGGTCTGGTAGCATCAGTAGAGAGAGAAATAGAGTTTGACTTCTCTCAAACTGGAGATTTCAAACAGTTGTTTTGCCATGGTTTGGGACATCTGCTCAGGACTGGTGAGGAACCTCCAAGGCGATAGGAAGGATCCTTTTCCTTTCTTATGGGGAGGGGGGGGGCTCATCAATATATGGGACTCATTTCCTCAGAAAACTGTGTAAGCAGAGTCTTTAAATATTTTTAAAGGCAGAGGTAAGTTCTTGATGAGAAAGGGGGAGCGTGGGCAGAAAGAACATCTGGGTAGATGAGAAGGTGGAATAATCAGATCAGCCATGATTTTACTGAATGCCAGAGCAGATTTAAGGTGACCCCTATTCCTATTCTGACTGTTTATATATCCTCTTGTCCTCTTTATAATTATCTCAATTTTCTTATACATACCGTTTAAAACTGTATATGTGACTTGAATGTGGAGCCCAGCCTTTTCATTCAAATTTCCGGAGGTGACATTCACAGTGATTGATCTCCTCGCGGCAATAACAGTTGTATTAACAGTGACATTTCTGATGGCAGAGTTGGTCGACACACTAACAGTAATGGCCTTCTCTGAACCCAGGCTTTCAATGGGGATCTGCGACCCATTGTCAGTCTTGAACTCGATGGAAGCCACTTTGCTGGAAATGGTGTAATTCTTTATGTAGCCATAAGGAAAGGGATTGGAGTCCACAAGGAACATGACCTGCGTTACATCACTGAGGTTGGAAAATATGCTGTTGAAGGATGGCGGGATGGAGAACTGGCAGCCTGACTTGTTGGCAAAGCACAGCAGATGGCCGGGGTCAGCCCTCTTGCCCTGTGCCCACATCCTTGCACCCGACACACTCAAAGGTTCTTCATTCAGGACCCGTGTACCCATCAGTATCTGCATCAATTTCATGGACAGATCATAGGCCTTTGTCGCCACCAATTCGGGTTTGTACATAGATGGCCTGGTGACCTTATTCATCACTGGAACCAACTGATTAGTCATATCGATCAGACCTCCTATAGAACAAACAAATTGCAATGTGAAAGACCTTCTTTCAGTAGCATTGTCTGCTGCAAGGAAAATGGATGAGAGAATGATTCCCCTCCTGCACATTGTTGACATTAGAGAAAATGTGATTCCATAAAGTGAAGATACTAAGTTGCCGACTTGTTTTACATCTCTGCGCAAAGCTGAGACCTTCTTTTAATTTTTGAGACAGACCAATGCAGTCCAATCGGATCTCAATGTTCACTATATTTGCCACAAGATACAAAACACATACAAAGAATGGGCAAGTTTTGTCACAATCTCCTAAGGATGATGTGGGATAGAGGGACAAGAATAAAGGTGGACAGTAGTGTACTGCATTGTGACAGCAGTTCTGTCAAAAAAATAGTATTAGTAGCAGCATCTAATCAGTACATAGCGTTTAGTTGTAATGTAGCAATTAAAGTATGTCAACATGTTTTCACTTCTTTAACAGAGGCATTACTACTTCATAGCATAATTAAGTCAGGCTCCAGATTTTCTTTAATGTAAGGGATTGTTCATCCTGTAGGACGTTATTTACTTTGGTCAGACAAGTTGGAACCACATCCTTGGTACTGCGGAATCCAAATGTCAATCTTATTGAAATCTCTCACCTTGAAGAAGAGCATCAATTTGCTATGTATGCGTTGAGTGGCAACTGTATTGGACAACACTGATTTACACCCACAATTACTTTATAACTATACTTGTGTCTCCATTTACCAGAATTTTGAACTTACCCACAGTGACAAGGATATTATCCCCAATGGAGGTGGGTGTCATTTTACCCTGTCCAGTTTCCTTTTGGAGAACTGCTATCATGTTGTCCAGGGCAAACAATGTCTGGTTCTGACATTTGCTACAAATTAATTCTTTGCTGATGACCTGGCAGAAAGAACAAAAGAAAAGTGATTAAAGGATGAGTCAAGCTCTTCCTTAGATCTTCCAGAATCCTTTCATCTCAGTAACATGTTGCAATTAATCTTAGGAAAGGCACTAGAAAGGTTTGCTGGCCCTCAAAGGTTAATTCAGCCAAGACCAATCCATTAAATTATTCAAGCAATGAATTACAAAACTGAAAAATTTTCCAATTCCTCAAATAATGAAGCAGTCCATGTCCATGTACAGCAAGATTAGGGCAACATCTGGATTTGGCTGATAAGAGGTAAGTAACACTCATACCACCCAAGTACTGGGTAATTAACATTTCAAAGAGCGAGAATCTAACCATTCACCCCCTTTATGTTCAAATGGCACTACCATCATTGAATCCCCCACTATCAACATCCTTGGGGTCACCAATAACAAGAAATTGAAGTGAGAGTGAAGGATCTTGAAGGAGAACCGTTGCTGGTGTTTTTGAATCTGTAGTGTGTACTATTTGTCCTGTTCAGGTCCAAACTCTGCTGGTTTAAAGGTGGTCAGGAGTCCATGTGGGTTCAGCTCTATTCCTGATGAAGGGCTTTTGCCCGAAACGTCGATTTTCCTGCTCCTCGGATGCTGCCTGACCCGGTGTGCTTTTCCAGCACCACTCTAATCTAGACTCTGGTTTCCAGCATCTGCAGTCCTTGTTTTTACCAAGAAAATGGCCATAGTAATACTGTAGCTACAAGAACAGAGGGCAGAGGCTGGAAATTTTGTGATGAGCAACTTCCCTCATGTCTCCTGATGTATGTCCATTATTGACAAGGCACAATTCAGGAAGTTGACAGAATACTCTTCACGTGTCTGCATGGTTGCAGATCCAACAACACTCAAGAGGCTCAATAACATTCTGGACACAGGAGTTCTGCTTGATTAGCACTCATACAACCATCTCCAATATTCACTCCCTTCGCTCTGATGCATGATGGCATCAGTGTGTACTTTTCACAAAATGCACTGCAGGCACTCACCACAGCTCCTTCAACACCACCTTCCAAATCTGCGTCCTTTCCTATTCAGAAGCACAAGCACAGCAGATACATAGGCATACCCTCACCTGCAAGTTCCTCTCCAAGCCGTATGTCATCTTGACCAGGCTCAAAGAGCCAAATGGTTTCCTTCCCTGCTGTATGGTTCTATGATATTCAAAATTTATTAACAAATTTGCTTTTACCGCCTTCTCAGGCAGTGCTGATGGTAGATATATGCCATGTCAAAAAAAGACTCCCCTACCCTGTGGTTCTTTTGCCAAAATCATGTCATTTTAAACTTAAACCACTTAATTGCACTCTCTGAATGAATTTCCAAGTGATAGCTCCTGCTTGATAAGGTTACTAAAGGCACTATTTTTTATTCTTGAGATGAAAGTGAGCAGGTTCTTACCGTACACTGTGCCAACGCTGCAGAAATCTGCTGGATGTCATCCACAGTGCTGACCTCCAGGGAAGTAAGGGCCAACGTGATGTTACTGCGGATGTTAATCCTGCTAATTGTGTCATTTGTCCACACCTTTTCAAAGACTTTGCTTCTCTCGTACTGCAGGGGACATATTTAAAACATGAAATTGGCATAATTTAGTATTGATCAGATGAGGTAATAACACTTCTTCTTGTAGACTGATGTCTGGTTCAAGTATAACAGACCTCATGCCATCTTCACACCTCGTGTTCAATGATCTTTTAGACTGGAACTTCCTGTTATAGTGCTGTAAATTGCTCAAACCTTTGTAATTTTTGCTCATTTTTCTACTTGTTTGTTACAAGTTCAGCCCAGATTAAAGTACATTCTACAAGTTATGATTTCAGCCTTCTTTTAGTTCATTTATGTTTCGAATGTAAGTGCCACCAGAATTTTATTGCCATACTTAATTATCCTTAAGGAAGTCTGGCTGATACACCTTAAACCAGGCACAAATCTCACATTCCTTCCCTAATCCTCTATGCCCCACAGCTCAAACTTTCACTCTGTGGGTCACATCCTGAAACCCACCTCTCTGACCAAGCTTTTAGTCATCTGTTCTAATACCTCCTTATGTGGTTTGGTGTCAAAGCACGTCACATAACACTTCTACGAAGTTTCTTGGGAGAATCTGTTAAAGGTGTCATATAACTAAAACTTATATCAAAATAATTTTGGAAAAGGTTTTTACAAATTATTTTGATTTGATATGATGGGAGTAAATTCCTCCCATTAATAACTTAACGTAAATATGTAAGATCCGCATGGTTTCCCACTCAAGTTACTAGCAGAAAGGACTTCCTCTTGTATGAGATTAGGAAATGGTTGTGAGGCTGGTGGCAAATAGATTTGGGACACTCTCTGGCGTTGTTTTCTGGAACCTGACTGATGGCTATTAGCTCGCTTTGAAGGAGGCAGCACAGGTCTCATAATAAAAATGGCACATAAATATCATATTAACCCGTGACCTTACTTGTCAAGCCCATGTGAATGCCTAGTGTAGGAAGAGGGCAGCTGATACCTCTTCTGATACATGTCTCAATTCTGGAAATTACCAGAAATATATTTGATAAACATTGCTGTGTCATTTATTAAGTTTCATGCTCTTTATGAGATGGTGCAAAAGCTTCAGACATTGCATATGCTATTAATACTTCTCACTTAATTTAGCAATACAAGCTTGTATATATCTTGTCCTGTTAAGGTTGTGAATGCCCTAAGGCACCACAGAGGAGAATAGTCAAAAACCTCCAGAGATGGCAGCATCAGGAACAGTGACCCAAAGAGGTTGGTTTTAAGAGGAGAGATTTAGGTATTTGATTGCAAATTAAGGGGCTAGGTAGCTGAAGGCAAGGCCATCAAAGACAGTAATAAGATAGTGGAAGAAATTAGTGAGCAATACCCTACCTCATTGAGCACTGTGACCAGGGCAAGGGCATACTCTACAGTAGGCTGTGGGTCACCTTGTTTCAACAGCTCCTGCAGTTTAGTCTCAGTCTCGAGCTTCATCCAATCAGTGAAACTTTGGAACCCTTCAGGAGTATTTGTTATATTAATAACTACGGACCTGCAGAAACCAATGGCATCAGTGGATTAAATACCTCATCATGCAAACTTGGAAGCAGAAAAAGCTTAATGGAAATACTACCAACAATCATGCTCAGTCAGCTCCATTGTCCACTCTTTCCAACTACTTACTCTTGAATGGCAGAACAGAGCCCTAAATTTGAAGATATTAATGTCAGGCTCAAATCCTCCAAATTAGAATCTAAACCAAAAGAGCTGCGGAGGCTGTAATTGAGAAAACAAAACTAGAAATTGCTGGAAAAGCTCAGCAGGTCTGGCAGCATCTATGGGGAGAAGTCAGAGTTAATATTTCGGGTCAAGTGACCCTTCCTCAGAACTGAGCTTTCACAGTAATTTCTGTTTGTCCATAAATTAGTAGGATGTCATCTGATTATAACATTGTATGGGTGAAAAATACTCTTCTGCTCATTTGATCGAATTTGCCCTAATGCTATCCTACTGTTTTTCCAAAGCAACACTCAGCTATATTTTAAGTTCAGCTCCCTACCTCTCACAGCTTTTCCTGGCAATGGACCCCTGTTAATCTCTCTCACTATTCGAAAAGTATTAACAAAACCTCAAGACAAAAGACATCAACTAATCAAAACTCCAGTGACAACTTGATTCAGTATGATGATTACAAAATAAACTTTAACTTGGAATGTCACTGAGATTTAAATTTAAATTTGAAACTAATGCAAACTAGGAGTAAAGAAAGTAGTTTAAATAGAAATGCTCTCTCATTTTTATGATACAAAATCACATAATTTTATTACATATTGTACATTATATTGTATTGAAGCACTTGGGATTTTTGGATAACATACTTCTTCAATTCAGCATCATTCATTGCAAATAATTATGACACACTCTTATTCAAAAACAATTAAGTCCAATGAAAATATAGTTACTACCACCTACTTACCGGTTCAGAGCTATTACAGAGGCTCCCTGCTGGTTCTGAACAGTGACAGCAATGTAAGCAATGAATTGATTTGAGCTAAAGCCAGGGGGAAGGACTGCACTGTACTCAGATCTGCTGCCTTTATACACATAGAACTCATCACAGTGAGTTCCTCCAACACCACAGCGAGTAAGGATGAAGCTATACACGAGAGGAATCCCAGTAGTCTCCCAACCTACAAAACATAAAGCTAGATCACTGAAAGTCATCTTTAAAACCTGTGTAAATCTCAAGTTGGGGCTGGTTTGTAAACATGGATAAAAATCAGCTCAAAGAAAAAGACTGATGAGTCGCTTAATATTAGATGTATGCCTTAATATCCGAAACTCAATCTTTGTGTTGTAGACAGGCAATACTTATACGAGTCAGTACTATTGAGACCAATTCAATTGTGAAATAGTGGGAGATTTTTCAACTTGCCCACTAACTTAGACAGTAAGAAGTTGGATCTAGAGATTCATAAGGTTCTACCCTGACAGAACCAAACTATTATCAGATATGATGGATGACAGATCCGGAAGTTCGGAGGGTTTGTTGGGTTGTGATGGAGAGGAGTGAGGGTACACCAGCAAGGTTGGATTTTTGGGAGGGGTAGAGGTGTCAGGGTAGGAGTAATTGAAGGGGTCAGTGGGTCAGTTTACATTTTAACCTACAGTTAGAATGTCTTTTAAAATATTTTTTATCTCCTGAATTACTATTAATATTAATGAGCCAAGATCTTCCAAAGTTTCCAGATGTAAGGATCTTTGTCAGAGGGTTCCAGACAGAGGGGAATTGCCCTTACAGAAGTTTCAATTTCCTACAGAATTCCTCTGGGGTCTGCTGCACTGGGAATTCCACACGGTTACAATGTGAAATTCCAGTCTATGCTGCTACAATGGCCCTTGAAATATCAGGGTTCTCGAGAAATGTTATCAGACCCTTTCTGGAGGCATCAACTTTTATCTTATCCACTCTCTGGGCTTACTTGCATGACACTAACTCCCTTGGTCCAAAGAAGATTATGGGTTACACAACACGAACCGGAACCTTCAACCCAACTAGTCCACACTGACTAGGTACCCACCGAAACCCGTCCCATCTGCCTGCATTTAGCCCATTTCCCTCCAAACTTTTCCTACTCTTGTACTTATCCAAAAATCTTTTAATGTTAACTGTACCTGAATCCACCTCATCTTCTGGCAGTTCATTCCACACACTAACCACTCTGTGTAGAGTGGTTGCCCCTCATGTCTTTTTAAATCTTTCTGCTCTCACCTTAAAAATATGCTCCTTTGTTTTGAAATCCCTCATCTCATTGTTCACCTTATCTATGCCCCTCATGATTTTATAAACCTCTACAAGGTCACCCATCAATCTCCCACGCTCCAGTGAAATAAGTTCCAGCCTATTTTTAGAACTCAAACCTTCCATTCCAGTTAATGTCCTGGTAAATCTTTTCTGAACCTTCTCCAGTTTACTATCCTTCTATAACAGGGCGACTAGAACTGCACAGTACTCCAGAGGAGGCCTCACCAACGTTCTGTATAACTTCAACTTCTATACTCAAAGGTCTGTCCCAACTGCTATACTCAAGGGTCTGAGCAATCAAGGCAAGCATGCTCAATGCTTTCTTAATCACCCTGTCTACCTCCGATGCAAATCTCAAGGTTTATGACCTGAAACCCAAGGTCGCATATCCAGGGCTTTACCACTAATTGTATTGAATCCTTAAGCTGAGAATAGTACCAAGGAAGTGCAGCATTCGTGTACGTTAAACCAAGGCTCTGGCCTATGGCAAAAAGAAGAGGTTGTGATTAACTAATCCTTTGTCCATTTGCCATTCATGGAACCTTGCTTTGTAAAGCTCACTGGTGCATCACAAGAGACACTTACATGAAGTACTTTGAGATGTCGCTGAAAAATATGAAACATCTTTGAACTGTTATAGAAGTAACCAAGGCAATTGAGAATGACTGGGAACATTGCTACCCAAGTCCTGATAAAGAAATTAAATACCTCTTAAATTTGCTCAGCCTGGGACTTACCTGTACACGTGAAGGTGACGCTGGTAGTCAAAGCACAGATGTTTTCTGTTGGAAAAATCACACAGTCACCTCCAGAAGGAAGGTGAATCGGTGGGATATATATAGATGCAAACCCCACGTTTTCCATCAAAGGATCAGTGACATTCAGGCTAAATGTGTACCCATCTCCATCCTCCAGAACCCCGTGTCTCATAACTAGGTTCATTCCAGTGCTCCCAGTAGAAGTGGTGGCATTGTCTAGGGTGAGCAACTGCTTCTTGGAGTTTTCTACTTTCCACTGTTAGGATAAGGAAACAGTCAGATTAAAGATCAAGTGAAAGACACTTCTGAATGGTGATTTGCCTGGGGATGCTGAAATTCTAACAGTGATAACAAATGATTCAATTACCATTTGCAATAATAAGTGGGTGAAGTGAGTGGTAAGGATTGGACAGCTTCTCAAAAATTGTATCTAGGAGTCCAATGCATGGCCAGATTCAGAGATGGACGATCTTTCTAACCTTACTTTGCTTTATGCCTTTACCAGTATTTGAGATTTTCTTGATGTGCTTGTTTAGTAGGCAAGTGTTGTTAGCAGCTTCCGGTGATTATGTTGCTGGAAGGAACTGTCACATGAAATTCCTTTTAAGTGCAGAATTGGGACCATGGTGGCCTCAATGGAAGTCATTAGCATTGAACCATTTGGTATTTTCTGCCTGCGTGAAGCTGGACTGACCCAACTCATTCCAATGATCTTGTATTCTGCCTTGAACATGCTTTCCTTTAAAACAAATCTACCATTTGAAGCAGCTTCAATAAACTCTTCCAAATTGGAATCCGTTTGTGAAGACCTGGATGGTACAGGTGCAAATGTAATGAACTTTCACCTCAGCCATCACGCTCATATTACCAATGCTGGGTGGACATATCTCTGGACTCTTCGATAGATAAAGTTCTGCCTGAAAGCATCCTACTGCTTCCTACCTTGTGAATTGCTTCCAAATGGACAATAATTCAGCCAAAAATGACAACAATTGATGTTCTCTATTAGACATTTAGGAAATGGAACAAGCGAGATTGATTGAGGTGGACTTGAGGGCTAGAATGTATTCTATTTCCCTGCATCTAACTTGACCAACTAAAATAATCGACTCACTGTGAAATAGGTAATTCACTGAAAGCACAAAGTGATTGTTAACTACACCCCAGTATTTCTGTACTAAGTTAGAAGCAGCACAGAGGTTTGCTCTTACCACATATTGAGGACTGCTTTCACAGTTGCTGCAACTTCCAGATAAGGAAATATAAGAGCTTTTGCTCACTCCATAGACCTCCTGCGCTTTACAGGAGACACACTCCAGTGACACCAGTGGTGAGCTGCCTCCCTTCACCGAAATCTGTCAGGATGAATTTTTAAAAAGCAGTTAATCGTGTAGATAAGCTACAGTTGTTCACTTTGCTTAAGAGAAATTTAAATAGAATTGATGAAAATGAATGGCTTTAACAAAGAAAAACGAGAGGTCAGTTTGCTCAGTTGGCTAGATGGCTGTTTTGTAATTCAGAATGACACCAACAATGTGAATTCAATTCCCACACCAGTGGAGGTTACAATGAATCCTTCTCAACCTCTCCCCCCCCACCTGAGGCACAGTGACCCTTATGTTACACCACCAGTCATCTCCCTCTGGAACTATGACAACTTTATGTTTAATGGGCCAATTGGCCATCTTTGGTCCTGTTGCAATCGATGTTGCTACATATTTAAGTACCAGCAGATATGCAAGTGTCAGCCACATGCTACAGCATATTTTCTAGACCTTCTAACCCATAAGCATGGATACTACTACTGCATCATAAGACATCTCTAAAATAAGAATATCCTTCTCTCTCGGTTAGGAGGCAGTGTTTGAGTTCTAATTCCAGAGATTTTAACACATAATCCAGGGCTGACACTTCAGGGCAATACTTAGAGCCTACTGCACTGGAGTGCTGACATCTGTCCTCTCATATGGTTGCAAAAGACTCCTAGCATTGTTTTCAAGACAACTGGGAATTAGTCATACAATCATAGAGTCAAACAGCACAGAAAAGCCCTCCAGCCCATCAAGTCTGCGCCAGTCAAAACCAAGCACCTAACTATTCTAATCCAGCACTGGGCTCATAGCCTTGTATGCTATGCTCACACGTCAACATACTTAAACATTATGAGGGTTTCTGCCTCTATCACCCCTATAGACAAGTAAGTTCCAAATTCACATCAATCCCTAGATGAAAACATTTCTCCTCATATCCCCTCAAAACCTCCTGTGCCAACCTTAAATCTATGCCCTTTGGTCAATGATTCTATCACCAGAGGAAAGGTTCCTTCCTGTTTACCCTATCTACTCCCCTCATCATTTTACACGTCAACCAAGGCCTCTCTCACTCTCCTGCGCTCCAAGGAAAACAAACCTCATCTATCTTCACAGGTAATCTCTGCAGCCCTGGAAACATCCTGCAAAATCTCCTTTGCACCTCCTTCAGTGATTTCTTCTCACAATCCTGGCAAATTGTATTTTTTTTAACTTTCCAAACAATAGTTTCATTTATTATTGAGGCATACTAATACTTTCGTCAGTGCTGCCAACACTGGTCTTTCAACTAATATTGTAGCAGATTATCTGGTCTTTATCATACTGCTATTTGGAGGATGTAGACCTGCACTAAATACCCACCACTTTTCATACATTACAACAGTAACCACACTTCAAAAGTAGTTTCAGATGTTCTGAAGTTGCGAAAAGCATTACATAAATTCAAGTCCTTTTTACTAAATTTCTATCAGGGTTATTGCTAAGATTATTTGGTTAGCTCAGTTGGCTAGATAGTAAATGCGTTGTTCAGAATAATGTCAACAGCATAGGTCCAAGACTTGTTTCAGCTGAGGGAGTTTTGGGACCTGCCTCCCCATTCCACCCCTGAGAGTGAAAAGACAACAGCAACTCACCACTGACAAACAATGGCAAGAGAAACATCTCAAGATGAAATGCTAGCAGATAAAAAGGCAAAGCACTTGTGAATAAATCAATTTTTTTAATCAAGCCAATCTGTTTTGGTGATCATTACTGAATGAGCAAATTCATTAGAGCGTTTGACAACTTAATCACTGAAATAACAAAATTAATCAACTGCATAACATTGCGAGAAAACACTTTGCAACGACAAATATGGCTTTCTATAGCATTTTTACTTACATATTGTTTGACTGATTGGGGTTCCCGGCCAGGTTTACTGACTCTCAGACTGCACGTGTAGGTTGTATTCCGTTTCAGTTCTTCTCTAAAAATAGAGAAGACACTTCCCATGCCAGATATATAGCAGCCAGAAAGTTCCTGAAGACAAAAGAACAGGACAGTGATTACTCTAAGCCATTTGTCCTTCCTAAGTCCCTCCTACAAGTAATAGCATTACAACAATGCAGGTCTCCTCCATTACTACAGTGACTATGCTTCAAAAATGCTTTGTTGATTGTAAAGCACTTAATGACGTTCTGAAGTCATGAAAGGTACTATGTATATACACATTTGTTATTTCTTCTTGTACTTAAACTATCACTTTTTCAAGCTGAATGTCACAGAACAAGATACCAGATTTCTGGTCATCTTTTCAAAGTCTATAATGATATGTCACCATAAGATGACAATGAAAGCTCCCATGACAGGCATCATTTGTATTGAAGCCTAATATTCAAGTGCCAGGTCCCTACTATAACAAAAGATTTCAACTCATTCCATATGGTCACTGTTTTAATGTTTATATTATGAATGCGGACTAAGTTACTTGAATATCAGCATAATGCATGGTGGTCATAGCAGTGGCTCCCAATTTGGCAATGATCCACTTTAAAATCCTCATCCCTCAATCTCTTCACCTCTCCTCCTATCTGTAACCTCTCCCAGCTCTACAGCCCTCCAATAAGAGTCATCGAGTCATACAGCATGGAAACAGACCATTCGGTCCAACCAGTCCATGCCAAACATAATCCCACACTAAACTAGTCCCACCTGCCTGGTCCTGGCCCATATCCCTCCAAAGCTTTCCTATTCTTGTACTAATCCAAATGTCTTTTAAGCATAATCGTATCCACATCCACCACTTCCTCAGGAGATTCATTCCACATGCGAACCACCCATATTTGCCCTTCATGTCTGTTTCAAATTACTCTCCTGTCACCTTAAAAACATGTCCTAGTCTTGAAATCCCTCATCCTAGAGAAAAGCCAACTACCATTAATTCTATCTTCCTCATTGTTTGATAAACTTCCATAAGGTCGCCTCTTAACCTCCTACACTCCAGTGAAAAAAGTCCCACCAAATCTAGCAACATCTGAGTAAATCTCTTCTGAACTCTCTCCAGCTTAATAATATCCTTCCTGTAACTGGATGACCAGAATTGCACACAATATTCTAGAAGAAGCCTAACCAATATCTTCTACAATCTCAACATGACTTTCCAACTTTGATGCTCAAAGGACTAAGCAATGAAGGATAGTATGCCAAACACCTTTTTAACCACCCCGTCTATATGTGAGGCAAACATCAAGGAATTATCAACCCGAACTCCTGGATCCCTCTGTTCTACAACACTACCCAAGGACCTACCATTAATTGTATAAGCCCTACCCTTGTTTGTTGTATTTATCCAGATTGAACTTCATTTGCCATTTTTCAACCCTTGACCCATTGATCAAGATCCCTTGGTAATCTTAGAAAGCCTTCTTCTCTGTCTACAAGGCCACCAATTTTGATATCATCCACAAACTTACTAACCATGCCTTCTATATTCTCATCCAAATCATTTATATAAATGACTGACAAAAAAAACTATCTTCCTTCAATTCTGGCCTTTTGCATTTGCTGATTTTCATCAAACTCTTATTGGTTCCACAGGAATCCATGCTGGGATCATTGTTGTTTGTGATACACATAAATGATCTGGAGGAAGGTATAGGTGGTCTGATTAGAAAGTTTGCAGATGACACGAAGATTGGTGATGTAGCAGATAGTGAAGGGGACTGTCAGGGAATACAGCAAGATAAATATATAGATTGAAGAGTTGAGAGGAGAAATAGCAGATGGAGTTCAATCCAGGCAAGTGCAAGATGATGCATTTTGGAAGATCCAATTCAAGAGCAAGTTACACAGTAAATGAAAAAACCCTGGGAAAATTGATGTACAGAGAGATCTGGGTGTTCTGGTGCGTTGTACCCTGAAAGGTGGCAACACAGGTCGATAGAGTGGTCAAGAAGGCATATGGCATGCTTTCCTTCATCGGACGGTATTGAGTACAGGAGTTGGCAGATCATGTTACAGTTGTATAGGACATTGTTTCGGCCACATTTGGAATACTTCGTACAGTTCTAGTCGTCGCATTACCAAAAGGATGTGGATACTTTCGAGAGGGTTCACCAGGATATTTCCTGACATGAAGGACGCTAGCTATGATTAGAGGTTGAGTAGATTAGGATTATATTCATTAGAAAGACAGAGTTTGAGGGAGGACCAGACTGAGGTCTACAAACTCATGACAGGTGTAGACAGGGTGGATAGCAAGAAGTTTTTTTCCCAGAGGGGGGACTCAATTTCTAGGGGACACGAGTTCAAGGTGAGAGGGGAGCAGTTTAAGTGAGATATGCATGGAAAGTTCTTTACACAGAGGGTGGTGGGTGCCTGGAGCGTGTTGCCAGCACAGGTGGTACAGCAGGCACGATTGCGTCATTTAAGATGTATCTAGATGGACACATGAAAGGGTAGGAAGCAGAGGGATACAGATCTTTAGAAAATAGGTGACAGGTTTAGACAATAGACAATAGGTGCAGGACTAGGCCATTTTGCCCTTCGAGCCTGCACCACCATTCAATATGATCATGGCTGATCATCCTTAATCAGTATCCTGTTCCTGCCTTATCTCCATAACCCTTGATTCCACTCTCCTTGAGAGCTCTACCCAACTCTTTCTTAAATGAATCCAGAGACTGGGCCTCCACTGCCCTCTGGGGCAGACCATTCCACACAGCCACCACTCTCTGGGTGAAGAAGTTTCTCCTCATCTCTGTCCTAAATGATCTACCCGTATTTTTAAGCTGTGTCCTCTGGTTCGGCACTCACCCATCTGCGGAAACATGTTTCCTGCCTTTAGAGTGTCCAATCCTTTAATAATCTTATATGTCTCAATCAGATCTCCTCTCAGTCTTCTAAACCCAAGGGTATACAAGCCCAGACGCTCCAGTCTTTCAGCGTAAGGTAATCCCGCCGTTCCAGGAATTGACCTCATGAACCTACGCTGCACTCCCTCAATAGCCAGAATGTCTTTCCTCAAATTTGGAGACCAGAAATGCACACAGTACTCCAGGTATGGTCTCACCAGGGCCCTGTACAGCTGCAGAAGAACCTCTTTGCTTCTATACTCAATCCCTCTTGTTGTGAAGGCCAGCATGCTATTAGCCTTCTTCACTACCTGCTGTAACTGCATGCTTACCTTCATTGACTGGTGTACAAGAACACCCAGATCTCTCTGTACTGCCCCTTTACCTAAATTGATTCCATTTAGGTAGTAATCTGCCTTCCTGTTCTTGCCACCAAAGTGGATAACCATACATTTATCCACATTAAACTGCATCTGCCATGCATCTGACCACTCACCTAACCTGTCCAGGTCACCCTGTAATCTCCGAACATCCTCATCACATTTCACCCTGCCACCCAGCTTAGTATCATCAGCAAATTTGCTAATGTTATTGCTAATACCATCTTCTATATCATTAACATATATTGTAAAAAGCTGCGGTCCCAGTACTGATCCCTGCGGTACCCCACTGATCACTGCCTGCCATTCCATTTATCACTACTCTTTGTTTCCTATCAGCCAACCAACTTTCAATCCAAGTTAGTACTTTGCCCCCAATATCATGCACCCTAACTTTGCTCACTAACCCCCAATGTGGGACTTTATCAAAAGCTTTCTGAAAGTCCAGGTACACTACATCTACTGGATCTCCCTCGTCCATCTTCACAGTTACATCCTCAAAAAATTCCAGAAGATTAGTCAAGCATGATTTCCCCTTCATAAATCCATGCTGACTCTGACATATCCTGTCACTACTATCCAGGTGTGTCGTAATTTCATCCTTTATAATAGACTCCAGCATCTTTCCCACCACTGAGGTCAGACTAACTGGTCTATAATTTCCTGTTTTCTCTCTCCCACCTTTCGTAAAATGTGGTACAACATTAGCCACCCTCCATTCCGCAGGAACTGATCCCGAATCTATCGAAATCTGGAAAATAATCACCAACGCATCCACGATTTCTCGAGCCACCTCCTTCAGTACCCTGGGATGTAGACCATCAGGCCCCGGGGACTTATCAACCTTCAGACCTAACAGTCTCTCCAACACCAATTCCTGGCAAATATAAATTCCCTTAAGTTCAGGTCCTTCAGCCACTGTTACCTCAGGGAGATTGCTTGTGTCTTCCCCAGTGAACTCAGATCTGAAGTACCAATTCAATTCTTCTGCCATTTCTTTGTTCCCCGTAATATATTCCCCTGTTACTCTCTTCAAGGGCCCAATTTTAGTCTTAACCATTTTTTTGCCTTTCACATACCTAAAAAAACTTTTACTATCCTCCTTTATATTATTGGCCAGTTTACCTTCGTACCTGGCCAATTTTTTCTCTGCGTATTTCCTTCTTCGTAATCCTCTGTTGTTCTTTAAAAGCTTCCCAGTCCTCTGTTTTCCCATTTATCTTTGCTATGTTATACTTTTTCTCTTTTAACTTTATATGTTTCTTAACTTCCCTCGTCAGCCACGGCCACCCAGGCCTCCTCCTAGGATCTTTCTTCCTTTTTGGAATGAACTGATCCTGCAACTTCTGCATTATACACAGAAATATCCACCATTGTTCCTCCATAGTCATCCCTGCTAAGGTATTGCACCATTGAACTTTGGCCAGCTCCTCCCTCATAGCTCCATAGTTCCCTTTATTCAACAGAAATATTGTCACTTCCAATTGTACCCTCTCCCTCTCAAATTGCAGATTGAAGTTTATTGTATTATGGTCACTACTTCTTTATGGCTGCTTCATTTCGAGGTCCCTGACCAATTCTGGTTCATTGCACAATACCAGATCCAGAATTGCCTTATTCCTGGTCGGCTCCAGCACCAGCTGTTCTAAGAATCCATCTCTGAGGCACTCCACAAAGTCTCTTTCTTGAGGTCCAATACCATCCTGATTCTCCCCGTCTACCTGCATGTTGAAATCCCCCATAACAACTGTAGTAACGTCTTTGCAACAGGCCAATTTCAGCTCCTGATTTAACTTACATCCAACACCCAGACTACTGTTTGGGGGCATGTAGATAACTCCCAAGAGGATCTTTTTACCATTAGAATTTCTCAGCTCTATATCCCCTGATTCTAGGTCCCCCCGCGCAAGGGACTGAATCTCATCCCTTACCAACATTGCCACCCCACCCCCTCTGCCCGTCAGTCTGTCCTTACAATAGCACGTGTAGCCTTGAATATTCATTTCCCAAGCCCTGTCCACTTGAAGCCACGTCTCCGTTATCCCCACAAATTCGTTTCTGCCAATTTCCAAGAGCCTCAAGTTCATTCATCTTATTTCTAATGCTTTGTGCATTCATGTATACTATTTTTAACTTGTTACTGCCCTCACCCTTCCCATCAACTCCTTTTTCACTCAATCTTACAGCATGATCCCTTTCTGAGTTTTCTGCCTCATTGATACAGTTGTCTTTCTTGAATTCCCTTGTTCTAACTTTCCCTCCAATTTCCTTCTTAAACATTCAGTTTGTCCCCCCCCCCCCACTTAGTTTAAACATAGCTGTGTTGCAGTAGCAAACCTGCCTGCCAGAATGCTGGTCCCTAACCTATTAAGGTGCAGACCGTCTCTCTTGAAGACGTTGTGCTTACCACAAAACATACCCCAGTGATCCAAGAATTTAAATCCTTGCTTCCTGTACCAGTTCCCCAGCCACATGTTCAAGTCCATTATCTCCCTGTTTCTGGCCACACCAGCCCGAGGAACTGGAAGCAAACCGGAGATAACCACCTTGGACGTCCTGCTTTTCAGCCTTCTTCCTAGTTCTCCGAAGTCCCGCTGTAGTATGTTCCTCCTCTTCTTCCCGACATCATTTGTGACTTCATGTACCACCACCTCTGGCTCTTCACCTTCGTCCTTGTGGATTTCCTGCACTCTGTCTGTGATGTCTTTAATCCTGGCACCAGGAAGGCAACACACCATCCTTAAGTCCCGCCTGCAGCCACAAAAACCCCGGTCAGTTCCTCTCACTATGGAGTCCCTATTACCATGGCTCTGTGCAATGTCCGACTTTTCCGCTCTGTCTCCACGCCAACTTTTGATTGACAGACCTGGCCGCCTCGCAGACTGGCAGTGTCATCTGTCTCTACTGTTTCCAAAGATTCAACTTGTTCCTGACAGGTACTTTCTCCAGGGTCTCTTGCACCTGTCTGCTCTCTGCCTTTCTCATCGTCTGCTCTCTTCTGGTACGATTGGTGTAATAACCTTGCTGAAGGTCTTGTCCAGAAAAATCTCGTTCTCTCGGATGAGCCTAAGGTCCTCGAGTTCTTTCATCAGTGCTGCAATATGCTCAGTCAATAGCTGAATGTGCACACACTTTCCACACTTTTACAAGCCAGACACACCAGAGTCCTTGACCTCCCACATCAAGCATGTAGCACACTGAACCAGCTTGTCTTCACTCTCTTCAACTGCGGCGTAATCACTTCACTCAACATCCTTGTCAAAGACTCCTGAGCTAAAGCCTCACTCTTCAATCCACAGGAACTTCCTTGGACCCTCTTTTTGGGGCAAGTCTGTGGACTTTTAATTTAGGTTAGAGGAGGAGGGAGGGAGGGAGGCCCTACTCTGTAGGACCTGGAATCTAGAACACACCCACTCAAATAACAATCACTTACCTTCCCAACCGGCTTTGTGCTCTGCCTTCACTTCCGCCCAGCTCCCGCCACTCTCTGATGCGAAAAGAGCGGCGATGTTTAGACAGAGGATCTGGATCGGCGCAGGCTTGGAGGGCCAAAGGGCCTGTTCCTGTGCCGTAATTTTCTTTGTTCTTTGTTAGCAGTGTTTCAGATTGCCTGAGCCCTATTCTTTTATTATACATATCCACCTCAGTCACTTCTCCTCCTTTAAGTCGTTCCTTCAAATTATCTATCCAACAAAGATGTAAATCCTTTTCTCTATATCTCATCAACGGTGTTGGTTTCCTATTTTACTCAATGATCACTCTTGTATACTGCTTTGGTAAATTTACTGCGTCGAAAGTGCTTTATAAATACAAATTATTATTGTATAGCTTGCTGTGTGACTCATCAGTATTCATGATTTAAATATTAAATTATAGATAGAGGTGATGTCCGAGGCTCTGTTCAAATGTTTTTTTCAATAATGAACCCTTTTTCAACAGGTCAAAATGTATCCTTTCACCCACAGTAAGCTTGTGGTGCTGCTGTTGTTCTGAATAGGAATTTGTATTACTGTCTTTGGTCAAACAGTAAATGATGATGATCAGGCAAAGAAAGGAAAATCCAAAATGTGGACAGCTTGCAACATGGACACATCTGCCAAAGACCAGACAGCAAAAGTTTAAGGTGATGGTTTAGAGGAAATCTGAGAAAATCTTCTTTTCACCCAGCAAATGGTTAAAAAATCTGGGATGTGCTATCAGAGAGTGTGGTGGCACTAGGCACTCTGGAAAACAAAATTCAGAAACATCTGGACGAGCATTTAAAATGCCACAGCAGAGTAGGCTATGGACCACGTGCAGGTAAATAAGATCAGTGCATTTTGATGTTTGCTGGTTGAACTGAATTGAAATGAATTGAATTTATTGTCACGTGTACTGTTGCCAACATTTTATTGCCCATTGTATTTGCCCTGTGCATGGCCATGAATCTTTACAGTCCATGTAGTGTCATGCACCCCCATACTGTAATGATAGGATTTTAGCCTAGTGAAGTTGGGGTGATGTTGTAGTGATGTTAGCCTAGTAATGTTCACTGTTGGCACATACATAGTGGGGAGTACAGCCATCATAACGCCATGTAACTCTATTGCGCTACTTAGTTTGGATGCATTTTTTTCTGAAAATGTACTTAGTATTTTTATTAACAAGCTTGGAGTATGCTTAATCGGATTTTATGAGAAGTAAGTGCAGACTTTTACGAAACCATTAACATTGAGATCCATAATATTGATTAAAAGTGGGAAGGACAAAGATTTGTAGTGAACCTTCAATTAATGAAAAATGTTTTGATGGGTTTGAGGTCTATAGTATGAAAGGTGCACCTAAATAAGAGAAAGCTGAAGGATGGGATAATACTGCAGACATTACTGTAACTAAAAGAGCGTTACCCACATCTTGCCCATCAAAAAATAAGAAATGCAATTTTTCAATAACCCTTTCAGCAATGTCTGTCCTGAATCAAGACCATGACATAGAACGTATTTCAATAATACCATGGTGTCTCCAATCTTTCTCAGAGGAACGGGAATAACTTAAGATATACTTTCTTCATCAATTGCCCATCCAAAAGCAATGATTGCCATGCCCTAGAAGGTAGCATGTGCAAGGAGATATCACCACGTCCCAGCTCCCCTCATGATATACAGCATCCTAATGGGGACACATATCGTCAATTCCCCAACATCACTAGGCTAAAATCCTGAAACTTCATTACAGGAGGTGGGTGCATGACACTACGTGGACTATAAGGATTCAAGGCCACTCACAGGGCAAATATAATGGGCAACAAAATGTTGGCCTTGACAGCAACTCCCACACCCTGTGAATACATTTTAACAAAACTTTTGGCAACTTTCGAAATTGAACAAAAATGTATCTCTCTCAATCATATTAGACTAACAGATAATAAGAGAATGCATATTACAGGGATGTTCATTAGCCATGGGCTAAATGGATAGATAGCCTTGGAGAATCTAACTTTAGCTAGCAAAGCTCCATTTCTCAAAATTAAAACCCGTGATATAGAAAAACAAAGGAACCCCACCACAAAAATACATTTATCAAGTTCATGTGACAGGTTCTTGAATTTCTTACAGACTGGAGGTAAAAATGCATTTACCCGCACAATTGGATACTTGAACTTTATTTATCCCAAGCCAAAAGCTACATTAAATGCTTCTATGTGAGTTGCGTTCAACCTTCAGGGGATTCATTTTGCATAAATGACAATAATTTCTGCAGCCTACAAAAGGCAAGCCATCAATAATTAAACACTAAAGGGATGCGTTTACATCTGTTAAAAATATGTAGTTTCTATTAATCTTTTGCATTTTGAAAGCACTTCCTTTTTCAGTGAGCTTGTCAGATTGGCTAATAGCATAAAAATGGGGAGAATAGAAAGACTGGGGTAGCGTTAAGTGATTTACCGAATGACTTTGATATCCAGACCAGGTGACAGATGAAACTGAACACCGATACAACAGTGGAAAGTGAATTATACAGTGAATGAATTGATAGACAAACTGAGAAAGAGACCCTGGATAACTGTCTCATCAAATTCAATGACAAAATAATGTGACAAGGCAGCTGGAAATGCAAGTGGGAGGATAAGACAAATGACAAACCTCCTGAGGCTATGCTGCAGTTGACATTTGTAGTATTGTCTTTAGTTCTGATCATTCCTTAAAAAATATGTACGTGCAAGGTCTCTCATGTAAAGAACAGAAATGGAACTGATCCCCAAGTGTAAATAGGCATACATTAAACTAAAATATACAGGATAGCAAACAGGCCTTTTAGGCTGTATGCTTCACAAGAGACTCTTCTAGAATTCCATGTTCAGTCTAAAATTCTTTCCCAGCTTCTGCTTCAATGTAGCAAATCTGAGAGCATGGGATTAAAATGACAGTGATAAATAAAACACTGCTTTGGTCCAGGTTTTATCCTGCAACAAAAAGTTATGTGACATTTGGCTCAAAGGTGAGGTCATTTGAATTTGCAACAGAATCTTACCAGACATGAATATGTACACAACCACTCATAGTTCAGAGGTGTTTGACTGTCAGCTGGCTGGTCAGGATCGTAAGACTTAGTACCATCCATCACAAGATCCTGCTTTGTGGACCATGACCTATATGTTCCTCCATCTATTACTGGGACAAGTGCACTGGGAATGACCATTATGCTGGAATGTGTGATCTTCACATATGAGGTACCCTTAAAGGAAATAGTAAATACAATGCAATATCTTCCAATATCCAACACCAGGTTGGGCAGAAGCAGTCGAGGTCTTTTCAAGTCTACATTTGGAAGTTGAACTTGTTTCACTCCTTGCAAAGTCAGGCAGCTGGAGGTCTTGTAAATCTCCCACAAATATTCCACCTGATACTCTGTACATCCTCTGAGGTCAATGTCTGCCTCCAAGTAATTTCTTTGAGATCGCTGCATAGTCTCACTGAGGATCATGCTGACCTTGGGTGGATCACATTTCAACAACAAGATAGTCACTGTAGCTTGTGCAACATAGAAGCTCACCAGGTTGGATGCATTAACTTCTACAAGGTAATTTCCAGGACGCAAATAAGAGTGAGACACAACGGATGTATTTGCAAAGTTAATTTGGGATCCATCTCCAAACTTCCACGTGAAAGTTGCTTGGCTGAAACTGGGTGTCACAGCGAGACTCAAATGGACTGTTTCATTGACTGCAGTGATGGATGGCATCACTGTAAGCCTAGCTTTTAAAATTTGATTTTGTACCAGGATCCCTGCTGTAATGTCCTCCCCAGATACATTGTTGAATGCTTTTAGGAAGATGCTTAATCGGCCTTGCACCTTTGGTGTATATGAAACATTTTGCCCAGTGATAATATCAGAATAGTCTCCTAACACAAAGTGCCACTGGTACATAACCTGAAAGCCACTGGAGACTGCAGCACTAAAGTTTTTCATTACACCTGCTGGGATGGCTTGCTCATTACAATTCACCAGCCTTAAATCTGCAACAGGTTCCTGCACATGAATCTCAATGCTAGTGTGCTCACAGCTCACTTGATTCTCTGCTTTCAAGGTTATTTCGTATGTTCCAAGGTGTGAAAAAAGATACCTATAGTTTGTGCTGTTTAGCAGCATCGTAAAATTATCAACACTTAACCAAAACCTGGCATCTGTCCCGGAGGACAACTTTACTGAAAAAATCACATCTTGGCCTGGTGCAACTGCCCATTTGGAGGCTTCGAGCTGAAGTCCTTGTATTTTGTCTTGAACTGTGAAGTTCATCGAAGCTGTTTCCCAGCTTACATCATTTGAGGCATTTAAACTGATGTTGTATACACCAGGTAAAGGAAATGACTTATTCATTTCCTGGCCAAACTGCTGTTCTACCGTGAATGGAAGTGTCCAGAGCCAAGAGATGTTGGATCCACTGGATGTGCTGCCTTGGAAGAACACTGTGGTGTTGGTGGCTGCATACTGTTGGTTGGCTGAAGTACCTGCAGTGATCGTCACATCAGCCACTGGCTCCTGGACACGGATCAGCAGAGTCACACTCTGCGAGCTGAGCTTGTTTGATGCAGTGACATTAACTCGCTTCACCCCAGGATTTTGGAAGCTGTAACTGATAAAAGAGAGGTTGGTGGAAACCGTGGCAATTCCATCCAGTGCCCAAAAGTATGTCACCTCTGTGCCACTGCCCATGATGAGGGTGATGCTGGTGGATTTGTTCACTGCCACTGGTTCTGGTGAGGCCCACAATGAAACAATGTCAACGGGCTCCAGGACTGTGACTGACCTGTTCACACTCACGGTCCCCAGAAGGTTGCTGGCATGAAGGACAATCGCATAGGAGCCCGCTTCCAGTAAGTATATTTGAGAGGAGGTGGTGTTAGCTGACAGTAGGACCACGTCCTCCCACAAAACAGTCCAGTTGTAGGAGACCTCAGTGCCAAACCTGCTCGCTGCTTGGAACCACAGGGTTTGGTTGACGGCTAAGCAGCAGCCCTCCACCAGGTGACCCAAGCTCATTTCCAATCCTCGGATTTCCTCCAGCACATGGATCTGGATGCTGGCCTGCTCCAAGCTCACTCCGTTCTCCACTCGCACCGTCACGTTAAAGATGCCAGCGCGGGTGAAAGCGTGCGAGACGTTGGCTGGGCCTTCAGTCGCCTCGCAGCAGCGGCAGAAAGACCAGGAATACCGCGCGAAGTCGCCCTCCTGCAGGCTGGCCTCGAAGCCCACCGAGAGGTTTACCGGAGCCACCGTGGCATTGGCAGTGAGCTGCAGCCGCCGCAGCGGCGTTTTCACCGTAACCGGCTCCTCCTTCAGACCGTGGCTGACGGCGTTCGAGGCGAGCAACCGGACTCGGAAAGGGCCGGCTGCGGCGTACGAGTGTGAGACGTTGTTGCCGGTGCCGTTCGTGCCGTCGCCGAAATCCCAGCTGTAGCGGACCTGGGTGCCATCGCTCTCCGCCAGGAAGGTGTACGGCCGGTGCACTACCAGATCGGCCAGCGACTGGGCACCGTGCACGACGATCCGGAGCACGGTGAGCGCTTCCTGAATCTGCACCGAGGCGCTGGCGTCGCCCCAGGACACGTTGTTGAAGACGGTCACGTTGACCCAGTGCAGACCGGGCTCGGCGAAGCTCAGGTTCACCTCCCGGCCGTGCAGTTGCGGCTCGAGCTCCCACAGGTAGGTGTAATGGCCGTCAGGACGGACGTCCACCCGCCACGTGCCCTCCTGGCGCGCGGCGAGGAAGCTTCTGGAAGGGCTGATGGTCACGTGGCTGATGACGGGCTGAACACAGACGTTGGAGTAGTAGTTGACCTGGTTGACGCTGCTGGACACCACCAGGTAGAGGGGGAAGACCCCGCTCCTGGTGTAGTTATGGCTGGCGCTCGGCTCGCCCGGCACCGTCTGGTTGGGTGAGCCGTCGCCGAAGTCCCAGAAGAAGACGTAGCCGGCCGAGTCGCCCGGCGTGTAGGCGGTGAAGTTAACGTCGAGCAGCTGGCGGACGCAGCCCGCCGGCCGGACCCTGCTGACGTGCAGCACGAAGACCCGCACCACCCGGGTGGCGTTGGCGGCGCTGACCGCGTTGCGGGCGGTCACCGCCACCGTGTAGTTGCCCACCTCGGAGTAGGTGTGGTTCATGACCGAGGAGCTGGTCGCGGTGGGCGCGCTGCCGTCCCCCATGTCGAAAACCCAGAGCGGCCGGCTGCCGGTCTGGGTCGAGGCGTGCACGATGGTGGGCGCGTACAGCTCGGTGGGGCTGTTGTCGGCGATGTGCAGCCCGGAGATCTCGTCGAGCACCTCCAGCCAGCGGTGGGTGCTGATCATGCTGATCACGTTGCTGGCCTGCACGGTGACCTTGTACCTGTCCGCCCTGCCGAAGGTGTGTGTCACTCGGCGAAGGTCCCCGGCGAGTTCCGTGGAATTGTCGCCGAAGCTCCAGCTGTAGGTCACCCCGCGGGGGGACGGCAGCAGAATGGCCTCAAATTCCGCAGGCTTGCCCGTGGACAGCACCTCGCTGCTCACGTTGATGGACAGGTTGCTGAGGTAACTGTAGACACTCAATGGAACCAGCTGGCTGGCGTTATCGTACTTATCCGAGACAGACACCGTGAGGTTGTATTCACCTGTGGAGCAACAGACAAGACACTTGGTTTTATTTCACACTCAAGGTAAAAACAATGACTGCAGATGCTGAAAACCAAATACCGGATTAGTGGTGCTGGAAGAGCACAGCAGTTCAGGCAGCATCCAACCAGCAGCGGAATCAACGTTTCGGGCAAAATCCTGATGGATTTTGCCCGAAACGTTGATTCCGCTGCTCGTTGGATGCTGCCTGAACTGCTGTGCTCTTCCAGCACCACTAATCCAGTATTTATTTCTCTCCCCCTCCTGTGCTCCCTGCTTCCCCCCCTGCAAGCACTAACCCAGATAGCACAGCGGGAACAAAACCAGACATGGGTGGAAATATTCAGCAGGTCTAGTAGCATCCGTGGAAAAAAATCGAGAGTTAACTTTTAGGGTTGAGTGACCCTTCCTCTGAACTTTGCTCAGAAGGAAGCTGTTCAACCCAGCATGCCAACTCTTTGCAAGGGCTCCAGAACAAAACCCAGCCGCCTCCACTTCCACCTTGCAAACGTTTTCCTGGATGGAGCCACTTAATTAAGGGGTGGCGTACATGCAGAATAAAAATTCCGCACAGGGCGGTCCGAGAACTGGAAGGGGCATGGGGTGGACCGAGAGCCGGAAGGTGGGTAGGGGCGGGCTGCCTTAGAGTGGTCGGAAGGTGGGAGGGACGGGGGCCAGCTGGGTCTGTATTGTCTGTACTTTTGTATGTAACAGTATTGTCTAATGTACAAATGTCATTGTTACTGTCTTGTCATATGTGGAACTGGAATTTGAGGTTTGTCCTCCTCTCCCTGTAAAATGGTCGAACAGTAGGGTTTGGGGCCTAGCTTTGCTGCTCCTCTCCCTTGTAAAATTGCTGTCTCTTGTGTACAGCTGTAAATGTTTTTTGTAAACTGTGTTTTGTATATTTGTTTAATAAAATTTAAAAAAGGACTCAAAAAAAATTCTGCATTTAATGAAAGTGGTTGGCAAACACAAATTCCAGTTTTATTCTCCAAAGATATGCAATCCTGTGATTTTTGATGACCAGTTTGTAATTGTGAAAAATAGCCACATCACTTTCTATTTGAAAAAAATTTGCAAAAATCACATGTTCACAACGTTGAGGTATTTTACAGCCAATGAAATACTCTTAAAATATATTTACTTTTTGGAGTATTGGAAATGGAGCAATCACTTCAGATCCAGCAAGTTCCCATAGCGGTAATGAGCAAATAGCTTATTTTGTTTTAAATTAGTGTTGACTGACGGATAAATAATAAAGGAAATCAGCCAATATAAATCAATGGAGTTCAGTATTTATATCAATTGCTTCTTTTTGATTTGGTGAGTGTAGAGTGTCCAAAGAAATGGGGCATAGCATCTATCCACAGACAGGTTTGCCCAGTTGTAGAGGGCTCTGAAGGACGGCAGATTGTGATACACCTATGAGTCTATCACACAACAGAGTCAGGTCGGGGCAGAAACAGAAATATTGCTGGTGTGTATCCTAAAGCTGAAAATGAGGGATGCTGAAATTAAACTGTTTGCCGGGGCTGCAGTCAGAGTTGACTGTCTTGCTGCTATTGATTCACCTACCCACTTAAACCTAAGGATTTCCCTCTACTTCTCGCAGTCCTGATCTCTGTTTGTTCTTTACTCACACAATTCCACCAATTCAATCATTGTTCATTTGCTCTTTAAAGCTGGTCTTTGTGAGAGTGCTGTTGTGCAACAGTAGCAGTTCCCCTACCTCTGGACTAGTAGGCCTAGGTTCAAATCCCATCTGCTCCATATGTATGTCATAACATGTCTGAACAGACTGATTAAAATATCTTCCCTTGTTCTTGAACGTTTCTAAAAAAAACACTTGTCTCCCTTTATAAGTTTATAAGAAAATATAACCATTTGGCCTATTAAGACTGCTGTGCCATTCAAAAAGATTGTTTCTGATTTGTGCCCTGTTGGGGCAGAGGCAGAAGTGGGGACTGCAGATGCTGAAGATTAGAGTGGTGCTGGAAAAGCACAGCAGGTCAGGCAGTATTCAAGGAGCAGGAAAAATCGACATTTTGGGCAAAAGCCTTTCATTAAGAATCCAGATGAAGGGCTTTTGCATGAAACATCGATTTTTACTGCTCCTCAGATGCTGCCTGACCTGCTGTGATTTTCCAACATCACTCTAATCTTGACAATAATGATGCAGAGTCCACTGCTTGTCTGTGGAAGTGGATTCCAAAGGCTGATGACATTCAGAGAAAAGAAATTTCTCTTCAGCTCACTCTTAAACAGGAGACCATTCAATTTTTAAACTGTGCTTCTTAAACCTGGCAAGTCTCTTATGATCCTAATCATACTAAGCTTGCCTTAGGGCTCTCTTAATTGTTCCTCACCCACTTGTCAGTTCACATCCTTTGCTATGCTCTATGATATTCTGCAGAGGGACAGGTGCAATTTAACCTCGAACTTGTCACTGTGATCTGGAGTTTGCAATCTGCAATATGTGCTGTTGTGTCATACAGAATGTTCCAAAGTGATTGTATGTCCTTCTGAGCCACTGACTAACTAAAACACTTCTAAACTATTACTGACTTACACTAATCGTGTCAAAGAGCGTCCAGTAAACATACCGTATTTGATAAAGACTGGACATCTGAAACTACTTTACAGCTGCGGAAATACTTTTCAAGTGAGGCCCCTGCTGTAATGTAGCAAATGTAGAAAGTTACAATGTGTTGGAAGAAATTAATACGATTAGAGAAATGACCAGAAGCAAAGTGGCCCGATACTGGATTGTTCAGAAAAATACAGGAAAGCACTCAGTAATGAAATAACAGGGACATGTGGCTTCAAAAATTGGAGAGCAGGAAGGTAAGTAATTTTCCTATGCCCTAGGTGATATACCAGAATACCTGCCCATTGTAGAAACTTCGTGATGATCACTCAGTTGTGATCAGGAATGGACTCCCTATCAAGATCATCGTACCATCACTAACAATATTTTTGCCAGATTCAAGGAGCATATGATTTCCCAACCCTCTCCTCACACTGTCATTCACTTCTGAAAATGGAATTTGAGAGTTCTGAAACAAAATACCACTTTCCCATTTTTAACTAGAACAATTAAATCCTTTGACCCACAAGGGAGTCAAGGGCTTTGAGGCACAAAAATGGAACTCAGGTCATTATCACACCAACCATGACAGAAGTGAATGGCAGAGGACGCTCGATGGGTCTAATAGCTCATTCCTGTTTTTACTTTCTGCTGATGTTGATAACAGCTAAACATACATCACTCTGACAAGAAACAGCATTTGAACAAGTCATTTGGCACTCGGCACTTACCACTCACCAGGGAGTCTCAAGTTCACCATCTTACCTGGCTTTTGGTATATGTGGGTAACATTTTGTTGCAGCATGGCTTGCTTGGCTGTCAGCTGAGGGACTGAAAGGCTGAGGTTATATGGGCATGTGAACTGATAAACCTGATCGTAGCTCCCATCTCCAAAGCCCCACCTGCAAAGCAACAGAAGCATTCAGCACCGATTTTGCACACCCGACGTGTGAGTTTCATTATGTACAAGCACAGCTCATGCTCTAAGTTTCAGAAGCTATATTGCAAAGCCCCTACACTCAACTTCTTAAATACAACTGAATGCTTAGCTCATTTCAGAGTCACGTGAAGCATCATCTGCATTGCTGTAAACCTGGAGTCTAATGTATATGAGATTGGGTAAGGATGGCAGATTTTTCTCCCTGGAGAATACTCGTGAACCAGATAGGATTTTACTATAATCTGGTAATTACTTGATCACCCTGATTCACAGCACATTTTTGTTCAGAATTTATTTATTTCATTAAATTTAAATTCCCCTGGTGCCATGGCAGGATTAGAACTATCTTTAAGTATTGCTCCAAGCATTCGGACTTTGAGTCCAGGAGTCTAGCTATTATGCTACCGCTGTAATCTTTTACAACCAAGAAGGTGATGGCATTGGGATAATGTTATGGGGGCTTGTAATCCACAAATCCAGGTGAATGCTGGATCACTCTGCGGCATATGGTGCGATTTGGATTAAAATTTTTAAAATCTGGAACTAGACAACTATCCAACCACTGCGAAAGTTGTAAAAATCCTTCTGGTCCTTCAATGTCATTCAGGAAAGGAAATCTGCAACTCTTACCCGTCTCCATGTGATTCCATACCCACAGCAATGTCATTGACACTTAACTGCTTTTTAGGAATCCAGGATGTGTAACACATGCTGGTTTTGTCAGTAAGCCCACATGCCATGAATGAATAGAACAAAAAAAATTATGTTGTAGATTCAAACCTTGTTAACCAAGTATCATAGCAAAGTCTAATCCCTTCTCCCTCAGCTGCGCAAGTAGAAAAGTAACTAAGGTGTATAGATAAAGAAAATTTCAGCAAGTATTTTAAGATAATCCTACATGAATGAATCATTACTTAGAAAAAAATCAGACTCATATCCATCAACATTCTGCCCATTAAGTCCATTTCTGCTCCCAATAGAGCAATCCAGTCATTATCTTATCTCTGATCTCTGCAACCCTGCAAATTAGTTTTCCTTAAAGTGCCTATTGAATTCCCTTTTCATCTTTTCTGCATCCATCATTTAAAATGGCCATTCAGCTCCAGGTCATTGCCACTCCATGCATATAAAGTTCTTCCTCGCATTGCCTCTCACATATTCAAACTTTTAAAACTGTGTCCCCTGGTACAATCAGCTAACTTTTAAAACTGACCATTCTGGTAAATCTCTATTGTGGTTACCAAACTGAGTGCAGTAATCTAGTTGGGGCGTAACCAGAGCATTCTAAAGGTTCAACTTAACTTCCCTGTTTTTGTACTCAGTGCCTCTATTTATGAGGCCCAAGATTCCACATGCTTTGTTAACCACCCCCTTGATATGTTCTCTCACCTTCAGACACCGATGCTGTTACACCCTCAGCGTTTTAAAACACTGCCATTATTGACTCTCTCCATCCTTGCTGCCAAAAATGAATCACATAACACATCTTTGTCATAAATTCCATGTACCAATTGTCTGCCTATTCTGCTAGCCTAATTGTCTTGTTGTGCGCACTTTGTATCCCTGATAACCACACTGCCAAGTTTGGTATCAACAGCAAATTTTGAAATTTTACATGGTGTTCCAATATCCAAACAGCAGTTTTCACTTCTTACCTGAACGTAGCATTGACAGCTGCATCTACCTTCACACTGGCAGCAAATGTGTATGAGAAGCCTCGGACAAGGATGGCTGGAACAGCAGAGACGTTGAACTCGGTTAAGGGATTCCTCCTGTCCACTGTAACATTGCAAATAATCTTTTGGTTGCACACATGATTGGATGCGATCAGCTGCAACAAAGCATACAGGTTTTAGTAGGTACTCCAAAGAAAGTGTTTCTTTTTGTCTATTGCCCTGGCCAATATTAAATCCTCAAACAGTATCCTTAGGATGGAACATTATCACACTGCTGTCTATGGAGTCCTGCTGTGAGTAAATTGACTGACACTGGTACAATTCAAAAGTCTTTTGCTGGCTTCGAAATGTCCTTAGGTTATGCTGTATAAATGTCTGCAATTTTTGTGAAGATTTGTAGCTCAGATTGTGGTTCAGGTTGTAAATTTGTTCGCTGAGCTGGCAGGTTTATTTTCAGATGTTTCTTCACCATGCTATGTAACATCATCAGTGAGCCTCTGGTGAAGCATTCGTGTCCTGTCCCACTTTCTATTTATGTGTCTTGGTCTGTTGTGGTGGATGACATTACTTGAGGTTCTTTTTCTCAGAGGTTGGTAAATGGGGTCCAAATCGATGTGTTTGTTGATGGAGTTCCGATTTGAATGCCAGGCCTTTAGGAATTGGAAGAAATCCACAAACACAGAAGCAACATCCATATGGGTATAAAGTTCACCAAGAGGAAGAGAATAACAACGGTCTCCTCTTCCTAGATGTCACAGTAGAACAAAAAAACCAGTGGAGAGCTGCAGATCAGCGTCTTCAGGAAAGCGACATACAAACCAGATACTCAACTGCAGGAGCAATCATCCCAACACCCACAAACGGAACTGCATCAGGACATTATTTAAACGAGCCACAACACACTGCAGCACCCAGGAACTACACCTAGGAAAAGCACCTATACAACGTATTCAAAAACAACGGGTACCCGATAAGCACAGTTTCAACAAACCTAAATAAGAGACACAATGCGCCCAGAGACTCTAGCCACACTACCACACATTAAAGACATCTTGGAGATGATGACAAGACTACTCTGGCCCCTGGCATTATGGTAACCCACAAACCTACGAACACACTGAAAGAGCTCTTGATGATCCAAAGACGTACAGGTTAGGTGAATTAGCTGAAAATGTGTTGCTGGAAAAGCGCAGCAGGTCAGGCAGCAACCAAGGAGCAGGAGAATCGACATTTCGGGCATAAGCCCTTCTTCAGGAATTCTTCAGGGGTAAATATAGGGGAGGGCAATGGGTCTTGGTGAGTTACTCTTCGGAGGGTTGGTGTAGACTTGTTGGGCCGAATGTCCTGTTTCCATAGTGTAGGGAATCTAATCTAAAAAAATGAATCGAAAGGACCCTGTATCAACAACCAGCAGAATGAACGTCAAATACAAACTACCTTGCAAGGACTGCAATAAACATTACATCGAACAGATTGGCATGAAACTAGCGACCAGGATACATGAGTACCAACGAGCCACCAAAAGACATGACCAACCATCACTAATATCCGTACACACAGATGATGAGGGCCACCAGTTCAACTGGGACAATACATCCATCCTGGGACAGGCTAAACAAAGCTGCTCATGGGAATTCCTAGAGGCCTGGCATTCAACCTGAAACTGCATCAACAAACACATCAATTTAGACCCCATCTACCAAACTGTCAGAAAAAGAACCAGAAGTGATATCACCCACCACAACACATCAAGACGCATAAATAGAAAGCAGGACAGAACCTCAGGGCTTCAATGGACGTTCATTGATGATGTTATCTAGCATGGTGACGAAACATCTGAGAACAAATATTCCAGGTTAGCGAGCAAACATACAACCTGTATAAATTTGTTTCTTTCTATTAAATCAGTACCTGGTACAACATTGCATTTAGTGGATGACATTCATTCTACATGATCATAGCTTGTGAATTTTCTGTCCTTCTGTTTTCAAAGCTTTACATTTCACTCACATTTTTCACCTTTTCCTGTTTTAATAGTGTTCCAGTCACAAGATCTCAGCATACATTTATTTGGAGCCTTTAAGCCCAAGAGACCTCATCCTGGCAAAACAACAACCCTACTGTTCTCCGAAGATATAATTTCATTTGGCTTTGGTGGTCTCCTGAAACTGAGTGGGTTTTAAATAATGGTATCTTGCTCATATGTTTTGATTATTTGCTGCTGAGGTTTCTTCAAAGAACTCAAGAGTGTCATTATAGGTATGCATTGTCCATTCCTCTAACTGTTCAGCGTTTGTATTGGCATAAGGTCATACAGTAGAAAGAGAAGAATATGACCTCTGCTCTTGCTCCACCAGTCAATAGAATTATAGCTGTTCTTTTATCTCAAACCCATTTTCCTGCATTATTCCCATTTCCTTTGTATCAAAAGTCTATACATCTTAGCCTTGAACATACTTGACTGAGCAACTGCTGCATTCCAGGATGAAGAATTAAAGATTCATAATTTTCTAAGTAAGTATAAATTCCTCATCTCAATTCTAAAGCCACTGCTTAGACTGCTGAGATTGTGTCTCTGGCTTAAAGTACTCCAGCCATGGTGAAACAATGGCTCAGAATATACCCTATCAAGCCCTCCAAGAATTTTACTTATTTCAATTTGATTCCACAGAATTTTCTAAACTCCAGAGAATATTGACCCATTCAATCTGGCCTCATGGGACAGTCTCAATCCTATCCCAGAAAACAACTCAGTGAATATCTGTTACTCTCTAAGTCTAGAATCTCTTTTAGATAAGGACCCAAAATTGTACACAGTATTCAAATTGGGATTTCAAAGTCTTAATATATTTGTAGTAAGAAGTCCATGTTGCAATAACATATATATTATAAGAGAAAGGGAATATAAAAGTATGACTGTTTTTCCACAGCTGTTCAGAGAATTGGTGATACCACACATGGAGCACTGTGTACAGATTTGGTCCTTTTTTATGCAGGACATAACTGCATGAGAAGAAGTTAACAAGATTCACTCAATTGACTCCTAAGATAAGGGAGTGATCTTACAAGGAAAGATTGAATAGGTGATGTCTGTATGTTAGAGTTAGATATATAAATGTTAGATATATAAATATCTAAGGGGTAATTAAAGCAAAGTGGGCACTGAAAATCTGAAATAAAATCAGAAATACCGGAGAAACCTAGTAGGTCTGACAGCATCTGTAGAGTTAATGTTTCAAGTCCAGTATGACTGTTCATCAGAATTCAAAGAAGAATCACATTGGTCTCTATTCGATAACTTTGTCTTTCTTTCTCTGTAGATGCTGCCAGACCTGAATGAAACTGACAGATTGGATGCCAAAAGGTTGTTTCCTCTTCTGGAAGAGAGTAGAATTAGAGGACAAAGTTTCAAAATAAGGGGCACCCCATTCAAGAAGGAGATGTGGAGCAATTTTTATCTGTGTCACATGCCAGGGTGTAGTGGAGGGAACGTCATTAAATATTTAAGGAAATATTCTTGACTAACAGTGGACAAAAGGATGCTCTGGATAAACAGGAAAGTGGAATTGAAACCACAATCAGATCAGTCATGATTGCATCAAACAGAGGAGTGCTCAAGGGGACTAAATGGCCTACTACTGCTCCTAATTTGGATGCTTTTATATCCTTGAGCAATCCCCATCCCTTCCAAATAAAGGCAAACATACCATTTGCCGTCCCTTTTGCTTAAATATGGCCCACTTCCTTGGTTTACACATTTAACACAGTGGCCATGGAGGTTCAGAGCTATTTGATTGACTGAGGAACATTGGCACTAAGAGGACCCTGAATCCTTCATGTAATGGATCTTCATATGAACCTTTTTACAATGACAGGACATCCAACTGCTTTGGTAAAGACATTGGGAAAGTACAAGGGCATATGCATAATGAAGACCGGAGGAACAGCGTGAAGAATTCAAGCTACCACTTACTGAGAGTTTGTAAACTGCTTCAGTTCGGTAAATGACTTTGTACACTTGATTGTAGTATATGAAGGAAGCCTTGTCATCAACAGTCCATTTAAACATGATATTTGTTCCAGAACTCACTCTTGCTGTATAGGTCTAGACACAGAAATACAATTTTAAAAAATAGGAAATGAAATGGATGCTTTGTTAAAGTGTTTATTGTTATAAAACTACTCCAAATACAAGGAATTCTATTTTGATGACTTCTATACAATCTATCAATCTTCTCTCTTTAATGTTGATTCCACTTAGTTTATATGATCATACCAGCTCTGTACACTGCAGAATGAAATATAATACTTCTCAAATTAGTCTCCTTTGAACAAAGAACGTAGAGTGGAGATTCAACTGATGCATTTGAGATCCTGCAAGTTTTCAGTCAAGTTTATAAAGAGAAACTGTTTCCGCTGGTAGAAGGGTTGGTAAAAGAACAGGTGGAGATGTGGAGAAATTTCCTTGATGTGATATAGCATATACAGCTTAATAGGGTTCAGTAATACCAGGTGGTCTTCATAAAGTGGAAGTTAATAGCCCAGTTAATTGGATCAACTGACCACCCATTCCAGTCTCTTTCTTGCTCTCTCTCTCTCTCTCTCTCTCTCTCTCTCTCTCTCAGACACACACACACACATGCATACACACACATGCCTTCTGCTACACTCTCAAAACACCCCTCAGATCTCTACAGGGCTGGTTCATAGGCCAGCCACCTATTCCTCTACAAAGATCTATTTCCCTTCTGTTGAGATTGGAACTCTGTATAAACTAGAAATTAAAGATAAATATGCTTAATGCATGCTTAACATGCATTATCAAAATTCCCCAACCTTTATCCATTAAACATGGCAACCTGTTGTAATATTGGAAGACAGCCTGCACAGTGACAGGTTAGCATTTGTTGCTCTGAGGCTGACTAATATTTTCAACACTCCACCATTTTGAATCACAATAAATCAATGTAGACAATAAACACGGCTGGATGCCTGATTTATGATAACATGAAAAGTGCTAAGGATTAAAGAAAGACTGACCAAAGCTATAAAACATATCTTACCACCAAAGAGTTGGACAACACCCGAATACTTGGATCAGGCAAAATTGTCAGACCTTTGATTGGATCTTCAGCTCTCACTGCTAGAGTCTTATTAACAGAGCTAACCTTGTTCTTTGCGGTGATGACGATGCTGGTTAGATTGCAATCTTTGACAGTCAGCAAGATACGTGAAAAACAGGTATTATCATCCTTTTCACAGTTGGAGGAAAGCTCTGAGGGGCAAGTTACCTCGCAGCTGAAGTTCTGATTGCTCCCAGACCAACTTGTTAATGTCTTTTCAGATGACTTAACCTTAACAATGATGACAGGTCGATTCCTTGGCACATAGAACACGCCATTTTGTTTCAGCGGGTAAATTACACTGAAGTCAGTAATTGGGGCCATGACCTGAACATTGCAAGATGCATTGCTGTAAAAAGGCCCACTTTCCACCATTGCTTGGTAAGTATAAACACCTGGCAATTGCTGCCCATTTTGAAGCAGTGGGCTGCTGGCATTAATTTCTTGTCTGTGAGTATACAGCACACGGAGGTTGCACACAGCACCATCTGTCCAGTTGGTATCGGTCAGATTTATCCAAAGGCCCCTGCTCTCACCAGAGTAGACTACACTGTAGTAACTCTGTTGCCAGGGTGACGAATCATTTTGTTGACATTGAAGGAAGCTTCCAGGCTTGCCATCATGTTGAATGGCAATGATGTCATTGGACTGCACTTCAATCCTTTCATTTCTCAGCAGGAGCTGAACATGAAGAAAAATTAGAAGCTTAGTCTTATAACATTTCTCTAATATTAGATGCTAAATTCAGTGAAAGGATAATATGTGGATTGCAATAATGGTCAGGTTCTGACTAGGGAGTTTAGAGAGACAATCTCATGGGAGACTTGAAATTAGAAGGATCAAAGTTGCAGGGGTGGGGGGCGGGCATGTTGATAGATGCAGGGGAATGATTTTGGGTATCACCCTGACTCTGAAGGGCCCATGCCTCATGTCTGTTCGTGCCAAGGCGCTTTGAGGGCCAGGTTGGGTAGTGAGTGGGAAATTGGCTCATCGACAATTTCACCCGGTTGGCAGTCGCATTTCAAGAGTGGGGAGGGGTGTGGAGAGGGGCAGATCTGCAACAGGATGCAGTCACTTTGTGGTTAGGAGTGGCAAATGCCAAAAGAATCATCCCTGCTGAACCCCCATTCTTCCTTAAAAAAATTAGAAGCTTCCTAGGCTACTTTGTAAATGACTTCAGTAGTGTCATTAACGATTGTTGGACAGGTTATCTATTCAGTACAGGAACTTCAACTTGCATATTTAAGCAGTTAGATCTTTGTTTCATGTGAATAGGCTGTTTGCCATTGACTGATCTTACGAGGATCGCGATGATTAGTTACAGCCTGGGCTATGAACAGATATAAAGTTAACAAAAGATGATCTTACTACATAATGAGTCGAGCTCTCAGCTGGCACTGTGCAAGGAACTTCCTTCACGAGGTCGTAAAGTGGATGGCTTTCGCTGAAGTGAGGTGGGAGTAAATTCGGACACTTAATAAAGACATCGGTACCACAGGGTCTTTTGAGTGGTAAGCAAGTTTCAGCCAAACTGCACCATTTGGTGTCACTGTTACAGCCATGGGTGATGTTGCTGGGAGTTCGAGGTAAGCAAAAAGCAAATGACGAACATACTTCTTCATTGTCTGGAAGATTAAATTGTCCAATGATTTTGAAAGTTTGTAATATATATTGGAAATCTTTTCCCAACTCAGTTTCAAAGAAAATAATGCATTTTCAATTTACATTTTATTAATGTTTCTAATCCAACCACTCTGAATGTCTTTGTGTAGAATATAAATGTGTGTGTCTGTGGAACTTGCTATAAATTTAAAGTCATTTATTGTGTGTACTACAGGAAGCCGTTGAAGTAAGTAGCAGGAAACTTTCAAAAGGAAATCAGACAAGTACGTGAGAGAGAAAGGAATACGAAGTTACACTGAAATGTGGAGGAGGTCAGATGGAATGGAAGGAGACTTCCGTGAAATAAAAACACTATCATAGATTAGTTAAACTGAACATCCTGTTTTTACACTGTATATTATTCCTAAAATATGCACATAATGCTTATAAACATGTGCAAAATGCATATAATTATTATCTAGTTAAGGTATGAACTTGAGGTTTCCTGAAAAATTTATTTGGAGAATATACACTGCTCTGACTATATACATAAGGTGTTTTGCAACAAACACAGAATGCTGCAGATCAGCAGGTCTGACAGCAACTTCTGGAGAGAGAAACAAACTTCAAGTTTCGAGTCTGGTATGACTCTACTTGGAAACACTTAATTAGTTCTGAAGAGGACTCATTCCAGAATTGAGACATTAACTCTGTTTCTTTCCCCACAGTTGCTGCCAGACCTGCTGAGTTTCTCCAGTGTTCTCTGTTTGTTTCAGACTTCCAGCATCTGCAGTATTTTGCTTTAATGAGGTTGGAAAGTTTTCTGACACAGTAACCTCCATCATTAAGATGTTACCTGGTGTCACAAGGTGCATGTCTTTTCCAGCACATCTTGGTCGGTAGATCTTAAATTTCACTTGGATAGTGTGGTTCAGATCTTGTGTGGCCAACTCGAGCACTGACACAAAACCTTTATGATTGAACCAAAGACCTGGGAACACCATGAGCTATGAGATCAAAGTATAAACAAAAGGATTAGGAACCAGTTTGATACAGAGAAGGCAAAACATATTCAAGTCCCTTCTCCCATTTCTAGTAATTTCTTCATTTGAAATTGCACTTGCCTGTGGTAAACTCTGCAAGCAAAGTATAGGGAAACACTTACTATTTTTCACAAACCAGAGTCAGGACCTACAACTCTTCAAGCCATGCCTATCATCCACCAGGAGAGTAATGGATCCACTTTGGCTCAGTACTAAACTGCTTAACTGAAAATTAGTTGTTTCAGGTTTTAACCATGGGATTTGAGTATGCAATCGAAGCTGATAATGTTGTAGAAGGAGATTGTTGTCTTTCTAATGAGATGGTAAACAGAGGTCATGCCTGTCCCCATAAGGGTATAAAGTATCTCACTGCCCTATTTCAAAGATGAGATCATCCCTGTTACCCTGGCCAGTTCAAAAATTGGCAACAGCATTTCCTGACATTATAGTTACTGCACTTCAAACATCATTCACTTGCTGATACTTGGAATGTCCTGAGTACACAAAAGGTGCCATATAAATGCAAGCTTTTCTTTTCATGCTAACCTTCCCTGTAATGTGCCCAAAAATGTCCAGGCTGATTTTCATTATTACTACCTGTGTGGTATCTCAGTCGGGTGGATTTCCAGGTTTCTAAATTATGTGACAAGTTACTGCCCAAGTGAGTAAGTTGAAAACTCCCCTTGTATTTCAGCTTGAATCTTGATATCCATTTCACACTGGAATAACTTTCCTATGCTCCTTAAGCACACCATCAGTGCATTTATCATGGCACTATTCATTTCCTGCGCCAGCCATCTTGTGGCCTTGGTCTGCATTCAAGATAATTTTGCATTTTTCTCAAAAGCAACAAAAATCTTTCTTAATTTTGATGATGTGTTCATTAAATCATTGCTGAGTGTGGAAGCTTTGCATGAGTAAATTTAGTTGCTGTGTTTCTTACATTGCAATAGTGATTACACTTCAAAAGTACTTAACCGACTGTAAAACACTGAGATCACCTGAGAGCTGTGACTGATGAAATAGTTTTTCATTTTTTCTGCACACAGTGTAAGGAAGATTGAGCTTTCAAAACCTGTCTAGTATGAAGTGGATGCCTCAAAAACACATTACCATCTTTTGATTGGAAGCTGACTGCACCCAAGCATAGCAGGGAAACAAAAACTCACCTCCACTAGTCCTGATGGTGTCGATGAACTGTAGTTCACAGTGATATTTTTTACAGGTAAGTGGGTGCTAAATGCTGGAGATCCCAACAGATAGTAATTGGCACCTGGAATCTTTTCTGTTTTATAAAACACACACACACACAAAATAAAACTTGTCAATGTAAAGTTCATGAACACTTACAAAGTGACCATCATACATTGTTAAAAAAAGTTTGAGGTGTTTCCAATTTAAAAATGAGTTATTAATTAAAGATATTTATCAATGATTGATTTATGTCGTGAGGCTAAATTGCAGATTGTCATAAAGAACAAACTGTACCTTCAGGTTATTATGAACTTGTCATGGTGTATTGAATGATAAATATTGCAGGAAGGATAGTGATGAGAAGATATCTTCTCACTTAGTAACTTTTATTCCAGTAACTATGAAATTAAATCTCTTAAACTGTAACCATGCTTGCTTGGGGCTGAATTAGCTGATCTCACTCTTAAGGACTGAGCAGAATGCTTCAGCTTAGGGTACAAAGACACAGCAGTCAAGACACCATGCCTAAGCATGCATCAATGTCTTCAGAAAGAAATAGCAGGGACTTTGGTGGAAAAATATTGGGAGAAAAAGGAACGAGAATCATTATCATCGAAAGACACAGCAAGGAGCCCCAGACTACTACTTCGTTAAAAAAAAGAAGCCTACCATCGGCCATTTGATAATTTTATCCACTAACCTCCAGCTTTGTATTCACACACAAAATTTCTTTTCGTGGTACAGAGATCTGTTCTCCATTCTCCTGCAAGGTTTGCACCCATCAACACACAGGTATTACTGAGTAGTGTATTATGTTGCCTAGGCAACCATTCCTGAAAGATTTCAAGGGTGGACCCGTCCACCCACTGCAGTGTTCCAGCACCCGCAGTATCACTGAGACCTATCCACACAGAATGCTCGCTGCAATAAGAAAGGAAAAAGGCCATTAAACTGATCATAGAACTTACAGCATAATCTAATGTAACAGAATATAAAGGCATCTTTGGAATGTGGTCACTGCAATCCCAGTGAGGACCAATGCTCCAATAGGAAAGCAATGTAAATGCAATGTCAGTCGTTAACTAATATCACTTGCCAGGACCAACTTACAAATTCTCATTATAATGCATATTTTCCACCAGAAAAGAGAAAACTGATTAAGATTTTTAAGGTAATGGACGAGCTTGACAAGGCAGACGCAGAGGAAATATTTCTATGAACAGTGCAAAAGTAGAAGTAACACATAAATACAGCATTGACACAAATAAATGCAGCAGAGAATTCAGTGGAAACCTTTTCACCCAGACATCATTGAGAATGTGGAACTTGCTATCAGAAGGAATGGTTGATGGAAAGAGCATGGATGCATTGACAGGAGAGCTTGACAGCTATCTGAGGGAGAAATGAATAGAACCGATATGGTTAAATGAGGTAAAGTGAATGGAGGCTCATGCACAGTATTAATTTGTCCAGGCCACTTGGTCTGAATGGCCTATTTCTGTATCAAAGATCTGAGATAACTTGATATAAAAACGAGGTCCAACTGGACATGATTAAGTGCCTTGCTATATAACACAGAAAAAAATAAATGTTTGGGACCAACAGCTATTGAATGATTAATTACAAGTTAGATGCATTAAAAACATTTATTTCTCATTTCATGTTTTGACACTCAAAACACTTTGGTTTCATTTTGACTCTTCCTCAAGGCCCATTGCTTAGAAAGTGGAATGTACATTTAACAGGGAATCCATCAAAATCAGCTGAATTGCAAACTTCAAGAATCTCACAATAACAACAAATACTTGCATTTGACTGTGACAAATCATTGCCAATAAAAGTTTCACTGAGCACTTAAGTAAGGAAGTTGAGAGTGTGGTGCTGGAAAGGCACACCAGGTCAGGCAGCATCCGAGGAGCAGGAGAATCGACATTTCAAGCATAAGCTCTTCATCAGGAATGAAGCTTGTGGGCCAAGGGGTCTGAGAGATAAATGGGAGGGGTGTGGGGCTGGGAGGAAGGAAGCTGAGAATGCAATAATAGGTGGAGGTGGGAGTGAAGGTGATAGATCAGAGAGGAGGGTAGAGCAGATAGGTGAGAAGGAAGACGGACAGGTCAAGAGGGTGGTGCCAAGTTGGAAGGTTGGATCTGGGATCCACTTTCTCCCACTTAAGTAAGGAAGTTGAGGCACTCATCATTTATGTTGTGGAACAGAATGCAGATGCTCAAAATATTCAATGGCTTTTGAATACATCGGAGATTTTTTTTAAAATCATGCATATAATGGCAGGGTCTTTGACCCTAAAAGCATTACCGACAATCTAGACATTTCTTTTGGCTGTTTATTTGATTTCTGCTTCTGTTTTTAATCCTGTCTTTTATATACTAAGATGGTGCCAGAGAATGGCAACTTTATACACTTTCCACTGTACTTGAGCACACATGATTAAATCTAAATCATTTGCTGTGCAGATGAAATGGAGTTCTAGCTTTCTCCTCAGGGAAATAGCAATAACTTGCTTTTCTGTTGTGTCTGTACAGTAGTTAGAATGCAAGGAACTTTACAGGATTGATTAACAAACTAATTTTGAGTCACAAGAGGAGATATTTGGAAAGATGACCAAAAGCCTGGCCAAAGAAACAGGCTTTGTGAAGCATGCTAAAGGATGAAGGGAGAAGCAGAGATATGTAGGGAGAGAATTCCAGACCTTTGGGCTTGGTACAGTTGAATGCACAAGCTTAAAGGCTTATACAAAGAGTTACTGAAAAGAAGATGGATGCAAAATGTGAGATCGCAATTAACAACAACCTTAAAGCACTTTTAAGAAGCTTACCATCCTGTAATGTTTGCTATAAAATTCTGAATTTCTGGACTCTTTACAATTGCCAGGTCACCATCGCTGTCAGATTGACAAAAATGACGAGCCATTTGCCACGAGGAACTATTTGTAACCAACCTGTAGCAGTGATTATTGCGCTGATATCCACCTAATGGACAAAATGGAGCATCTGTGGATAATAAAAATATTAGAAAGATAGATAGGGAGCCTTTCGGTATCTGAATGCAGAATTGACAAGAATAGAGTTAATGCAGCTGACTCAAGTAAAATGCAAAATGATGCCAATTTGGGTTCAGTCCTTACATAGTTACAATAGATCCTGTGACCTACCTCCTCCACTTTCACCATAATGATGTTATGGCATAAGACAAGATTAGCAACCCTTTGACACTGAAGATGGGATGAGTGGAGAGGAAAATCCAGTCCCACATCGTGCTAAAGCACAGGAACATAAGGAGGCTATTCAGCCTTCAAGCATGTTAGACCACATCTGAGCTACACCATCTCCTTTGATCTGTGCTCCATTTCTCTTGATACCCTTGACCAGCAGAAAACTCAGTCTTGAATTTTTATTTTAATCGGAGGGAAATGGGTCTGGGTGGGTTACTCTTCAGAGGGTCGGTATGGACTGGTTGGGCTGAAGGGCCTGTTTCCACACTGTAGGGAATCTAATCTAACCTAAACCACGATCAAGCGCCTTTGTAAGCTGGATGGGTAGTGTCAGCAAGAAATGTTCAAGATTTCTGTTACATCTTTTTTGAGAAAGATACCTCCACTTCTGAATGTTCACTCTCTGAATTTAAGATCATGCTCCCTTGCTTTGAATAAATAGGGATGAATCTTCAAAGCAAACTACAACTATTATTATCTAGACTGTCAATATGAAGAGGACAATCTGGTTAAGAGTTATGACAGCCTTTGAAAATATCCACGGGAGAGTTAACATCTTCAAAAGGAGAATTTATTAATGAGAATTTATTATGGATAAAGGGAATTTATTAATCAGGTTTGTTTTTTCACTCACCTTTTATTGTGTCATTATTAGATGTTGTAACACTCCACGATGCTATAACACTGTTGGTGTTCCAGTTTTGGATCTCAGCATCAATGCTTTTATTTGTCTGCACAACAGGAGGACAATGCAACTCCAATCTTCCTGGAGGAATGGCGACATTTATTTCTACATGTAGTGAGGTAGGCTTGCTGCCTACACAGAACGCAACACTGACCAGGTATGTTCCTGGGAGACTATATTTGTGGAACACCGTTTGGCTGGTAGTGTTGAAAGGTGGAGACAGATCTCCAAAGTCCCACTGGAAAGTGCTAATGTTAACTAAAGTCTTAACAGTCAGGCATGCAGCCTCAAAAAGGCTAAAAGTGCGTAGATCAGCAAAATTCGCAACTGTAACTTCAAATGCTTGTTCGATAATCGTGCAGCCACAGACCTGAATAAATTCTCTATCGATTTCTCCTGCTATACAAATAGAATCTGAATCTGGTGCCAGTTCAGAACCGCATAGACAATGACTTTCATTGTCCAAGGCAGCGTATCGCTCACCCTCAATGAAACATAATGCTGTGCAGTTTTCTGTGCTGGAGATCCAATTTGACATCAAGGATAAATTGACTAGAGATTGTCTATCAGGTGAACAGGCTGCAAACTCAGACCCTAAGAAAAAAAGACAAGAAATGTTGGTGTAAAGCCCAGTATTTCATCTACAACATTGTGAATATTACCAAAACATATTACAAAATATACATAAACCTTAAATGCATAGAATACAGTCAGCAATTACTGAGAGGCTGGAGTTGTCTTCCTTAGAATTAAAGATATTTCAGCACGAAAAGAAGTCATTTGACCCATTGTGTCCCTTTCAGCCAACATAATAGTCTTCCAGCTAAATTCCATTTTACAGCTTTTGATCCATTACATTGTAAGTTTTGGTAGTTCAAACATGTATTCAAGTGCTTTTTAAAAGTTAAAAGGATTTCTGGCTCTGACTTTCGGTGTTCCAGTTTGTCATCACCTTCAGAGTGAAAAGAGTCCCCTAAACCTCTTATCTCTTATATCTATGCCTCATCATTTTGTATTCTTCAACAAGGGGTGAAGAGTCTTCCTAGCCACTCTCTTGATCCTCCATCATTTTATGTCAATTTAGTCTTTGCTCAGCCCCCTATATTCCAAAGAAAATAAACCTAGTCTTTCATCATAACTAAAATTTCCCAGCCCAGGCAATACCACAAAAATCTCCTCTGGACCCTCTCAAGCAATTATTCTTATCTATAATGATCCAGAATTGTACACAGTATTCTAGATGTGGCTTTTTCAAAGTTAATTCACAGGATGAATAGAGTGGCGAGGAAAGAGGGCAGAGAGAAACAATGGCTGCTGAGTAGGTCAGCTTTTCCCACTTAAAAAGGGACTTACCTCTAGAGTCGGGCCTCCATTTTGAACAGAGCAACGAGGAGAGAGGGTGAAGAGAAACGAGGGCTGCCGTGTAGGTCAGCTTTTCCCATTTAAAAAAGGGACTTAGCTCGAGAGTCGGGCCTCCATTTTGAACAGAGCGGCGAGGAGAGAGGGCAAAGCAAAACTAGGGCTGCTGGGAAGTTTTTAAGGGGGTGATATCTAAACCCGAGACCTACACCATAGGGCCTGCCCCCCACCCACCTCCTCTAAACTTACTAAGAGTCTGTAAAATCGGTAAGTTTTCAGGTTTTCTCTTTTTTTTTCTTCTCTTCCTTGTTTAATCCTGTGTGGGCTTTCAGATTAGCGGGGTGTGGCTATTAGGTCAGTTGCATGTTCATCCTGCAGAATGTGGCAGAGGAGAGACACGACACATGTCTCTGCCGACCACATCTGTGGGAAGTGCACCCAACTCCAGCTCCTCAAAAGCAGAGTTAGGGAACTGGAGTTGGAGCTGGATGAACTGCGGATCATCTGTGATGCTGAGGGAAAAATTGAGAGGATGTACAGGAAGGTGGTCACTCCTCGGACACAAAATAACAACAGCTGGGTTACAGGCATGGGGGGGAAAGGAGCCAACAGATAGAGCAGAGATCCCCTGTGGCCATTCCCCTCAGCAATAAGTATACCGTTTTGGATACTGCTGGTGGGGATGGCATACCAGGGGAAAGCCATAGTTGTCGGGTCTCTAGTACTGAGCCTAGCACTGTGGCTCAGAAGGGAAGTGGGCAGAGTAGAAAAGCGCTAATGCTAGGGGTCTCAATAGTTAGACAGATTGCCAGGAGATTTTGTGGTCAGGAACGGGACTCCCCGTTGCCAGGATCTGGAATATTGCCGATCGGGCTTACAGGATTCTGAAGGGGGAGGGTGAGCAGCCAGAAATCGTGGTACATATTGGCACCAATGATATAGCCAAGAAAGGGATTGAGGATCTGAAAAGTGACTACAGAGACCTAGATTGGAAGCTGGCGAGCAGAACAAGTAGAGTAGTGATCTCAGGTTTGCTACCAGTGCCACGAGACAGTGAGGCGAGGAACAGTCAGCGAGCGCAGCTTAACATGTGGCTGCAAAGCTGGTGCAGGAGGGAGGGCTTCAGATACTTAGACCATTGGGATGCCTTCTTGGTAAGGTAGGACCTAAACATGAAGGACGGGTTGCACCTGAACTGGAGGGGCACAAATGTCCTGGGTGGGAGATTTGTTCATGTGGTTTGGGAGGGTTTAAACTAGTTTGGCAGGGAGTGGGAACCAGAGGGGGGGGGTGTGGGGAAGTGGGGTAGTGAATCTATTGGGAAGGTTATTCATGTGATGGAACAAAGGGATCGGTTGAAGTGTGCCTGCTTTTAATGCAAGGAGTATCAGAAATAAGAGTGATGAACTTACAGCATGGATCAATACTTGGGACTATGATGTTGTGGCCATAATGGAGGTGTGGGTTTCACAGGGGCAGGAATGGTTGCTAGGTGTTCCATGGTTTACAATATTTTAAAAGGACGGGGGCAGAGGGGTTGGGGGGAGGTGGCAAACAAGGAGGGGGTGTAGCATTGCTCATCAGAGAGAGCATTACAGCTGCAAAAACGAAGTTTGTTGAGGAAGGTTTCTCTACTGAATCAGTATGGGTGGAAGTTAGGAACAGCAAGGGAGCAGCCACCTCATTGGAGTTTTCTACAGACCCCCTAATAGCAGTAGAGAGATTGAAGAACTCATGGGGGAGCAGATTTTGGAAAAATGCAGATGTAGCAGGGTTGTTGTTAAGGGTGACTTCAATTTTCCCGATATTGACTGGAAAAAGTGAGGACTGCAGATGCTGGAGACCAGAGTAGAAAAGTGTGGTGCTGGAAAAGCTCAGCAGGTCAGGCAGCATCCGAGGAGCAGGAGAATCGACGTTTTGGGCATAAGCCCTTCTTCAGGAATGAGGCTGGTGTGCCAAGCGGCATGAGATAAAAGGTGGGGGGGGAGAGGAATTTGGGGGAGGGGTGCTGGGAATACGATAGGTGGAAGGAGGTGAGAGTGAGGGTGATAGGCCGGAGAGGGAGTGGGGGTGGAGAGGTCGAGAAGAAGATTGCAGGTCAAGAGGGTGGTGCTCAATTCGGGGGTTGGGACTGAGAACAGTCCATCCTCCGCAGCTACACTGGCACCATCCCCCACCTTTTCCTCCACTACATCGATGATTGTATTGGCACTACCTCGTGCTCCCATAAGGTGGTTGAACAGTTCATCCACTTTACTAACACCTTCCACCCCAACCTCAAATTTACCTGGACTGTCTCAGACTCCTCCCTCCCCTTCCTAGACCTCTCCATTTCTATCTCGGGAGACCGACTCAACACAGACATTTACTACAAACTGACCGACTCCCACAGCTATCTAGATTACACTTCCTCCCACCCTGCCCTCTGTAAAAATGTCATCCCATATTCCCAATTCCTTCGCCTTCATCGCATCGGCTCCCAGGAGGACCAATTCCACTACCGAACAGCCCAAATGGCCTCCTTCTTCAAAGACCGCAATTTCCCCTCCGACGTGGTCGACAATGCTCTCCACTGCATCTCCTCCACTTCCCACACCTCCGCCCTTGAACCCTGCCGCTCCAATCGCCACCAGGACAGAACCCCACTGGTCCTCACCTTCCACCCCACCAACCTCTGGATACATATCATCCTCCGTCATTTCCGCCACCTCCAAACAGACCCCACCACCAGGGATATATTTCCCTCCCCACCCCTATCAGGAATTCTGAGGGATAGGATATATGACTATTTGGAAAAGCAATGTATGATTAAAGGCAGCCAGCATGGCTTTGTGAAGGGCAGGTCATGTCTCACAAATCTTATTGAGTCCTTTGAGGAGCTGACGATTCAGGTCGACGAAGATCAAGCAGTGGATGTGATGTATATGGACTTCAGCAATGCATTTGATAGGGTTCCCCATGGTAGGCTCATTCATAAAGTCAGGAGGTATGGGATACAGGGAGATTTGGCTGTCTGGATTCAGAATTGGTTGGCTGACAGAAGGCAGAGAGTGGTTGTAGATGGAAGGTATTCTGTCTGGAGGTCAGTGGTGAGTGGGGTCCCGCAGGGCTCTGTTCTTGGGCCTCTGCTCTTTGTAGTTTTTATAAATGACTTGGATGAGGAAGTTAAGGGGTGGTTTAGTAAATTTGCAGATGACACAAAGGTTGGAGGTGCCGTTGATATATCGAGGGCTATTGCAGGCTGCAGCGTGACGTAGACAGGATACAGAGCTGGGCTGAGAAATGGCAGATTGAGTTCAACCTGGATAAAGGTAAAGTGATGAATTTTGGAAGGTTGAACTTGAACGCTGAATATAGAATTAAAAACAGGATTCTTGGCAGTGTAGAGGAACAGAGGGATCTAGTTGTTCAAGTGCATAGATCCCTTAAAGTTGCCATCCAGGTGGATGGGGTTGTTAAGAAAGCACATGGTGTTTTGGCTTTCATTAACAGGGGGATTGAGTTTAAGAGCCACAAAGTTTTGCTGCAGCTCTACAAGACCCTGGTGAGACCTAACTTGGAATATTGTGTCCAGTTCTGGTCGCCCTATTATAGGAAAAATACGGAGGCTTTGGAGAAGGTGCAAAGAAGGTTTACCAGGATGCTGCCTGGACTGGAGAGCTTGTCTTACAAAAAGAGGTTGACTAAGCTTGGACTTTTCTCTCTGGATAGAAGGAGGAAGAGAGGTGACCTGATCGAGGTATACAAGGTAATGAGAGGCATGGATAGAGTCAATAGCCAAAGACTTTTCCCCAGGGCAGGATTGACTGGCATGAGGGGTCATAGTTTTAAGATATTAAGAGGAAGGTATGGAGGAGACGTCAGAGCTAGGTTCCTTACGCAGAGAGTTGTGAATGCATGGAATGTGTTGCCAGCGGTGGTGGTGGAAGCAGAGTCATTAGGGACATTTAAGCGACTGCTGGACATGCACATGAACAGCATTGAATTGAGGGGTGCATAGGTTAGGTTATTTTATTTTAGATTAGGAATTATCCTCAGCACAACATTGTGGGCTGAAGGGCCTGTTCTGTCCTGTACTTTTCTATGTTCTATGACGGTGTCACTTGTGAGGCCAGCATTTATTGTTTTTCTAACAATCAACAATGGTTTATGATCAGCATTAGCCACTCGATTCCAGATTTTTTTTATTGAATTCAAATTCCACAGTGTGCCATAGCAGAATTCAAACCCATGTACCAAGAACATTACCAGAATGTCTGGATTAACAAGCCCACAATAATACCACAAAGTCATTGCCTCCCCTCATATCCAGTGTTTTATATTGTTTCAACATGACATCCCAGCTCTTGAAATTTTATACTTGGGCTAATAAAGGCAAGTATCATATAGGCCTCTCTGATCATGTGATCCACCTGCCCAATCACCTTCAGGAACCTGTGGATAGGAACTCTAATGACTCCAACTCTATTTTGATTTAGTCCTTACCCTCCCCTTCACTGTTTTTGATCACACAGCATTGCCCTTTGATGAGAAGGGCAGTGCTTGTTACTGGCCACTTGGGTGTTTTTCATAAAAAAAAGGAACTCTAATGACATTGTTCCTCTGCACATCTGCTATTCCTTGTGTACTGTATTGCCTTGCAGCAGTAAGCTGAAGAGGAGAATTGTTTGAGATGCTCAAAACTCATGAACAGCTTTGGTAGAGGAAAAGAGGAAAAACTGTTTCTAGCAGCAGAAGGTCAACCATGGTGAGCATTTTGGAAGAGTCTTCTAGACTGAGGTGTTACAATTTGAATGTACTGCCTGAAAAACTGGTGGAAGTCGTCACTTTCAAAAGGGAGTTGGATACACACATTTAAAGGAAGAAATTTGCCAGAATATGAGGAAAGAATGTGGAAGTGGGACTAACTCAAAGAGTCAGCGCAAGCATTATGGGTTGAGTGGACTCAATCTGTTTTGTATCATTCCATACCTCTTTGATTCCACATGCAGTCTCATAGCATCTGTTGTTTGAACATTTATGGCATGCACAATGAATGGCTGGTATGTAACCGAGAGTGTTTGCTGTGAGAGATCATAAATACCAGAGAAAAACTAATTTTCCCAAATCTCAAGAGTTAATCAGTTGTATGATTGTTTAACTTAAGAATTGTTTAAAACTGTTCCAATGGCATTAATATGAAAGTGCTTGAATTTACAGTATAAATTTTCAGTGCTCTTTTCTGCCATCTCTCACACTCTGTCTACATAGTTAAAACATTGGTGGAGATACATCAAAGATTTAAGTAATCCCTCCTCGCCTGAGTTTTTTTTTGCCCACTTGGCACAATCCCTTTTAATAATGATGAACAAGACTACAGCCAATGAAAATAATGACTTTAAGGATCATGCTCAAATCCTCTGTAAAAAAAAAACGGAAAAACACAAAACCTGCTTCAGTTCCTTGATCACCCTCACAACCTCAGGTTAACCCCATTATTATCTGCCTATATAGCAACACAGTTACTCAAAAGAAATTTTAGCTACAGTTTTAAAGGCTGCCAGCTTTCATCCTAACTGCTCTTTGTCTCTTTGCTGTTGTCTTCTTTCGGATCCTGTTAAGTGCATGAACTGATAACAGCCCCCAGCTTTCAGTCTACAAGAATCTCAGGGAGTCCCTCTCCCACTGCAACTCCCAGGTCATTTCCTCTGCCCTGAAGCTCTTCAACCATGTTGTGAAACAAACTCGGTACCACAGCCACATTTGCTTCCTCAGTGCATGCCTCCGTAACCAACTCATCCCACACAGACTCCAGACCACCTTTAAACCAGCAGAGTTCGGACCCGAACAGGACAAACAGTCACCAATCAACCAAACCGCCCTGTGGCCCAACATTTCAACTCCCCCTCCCATTCTGCCGAGGACATGGAGGTCCTGGGCCTCCTTCACCGCCGCTCCCTCACCACCAGACGCCTGGAGGAAGAACGCCTCATCTTCCGCCTCGGAACACTTCAACCCCGGGGCATCAATGTGGACTTCAACAGCTTCCTCATTTCCCCTTCCCCCACCTCATCCTAGTTTCAAACTTTCAGCTCAGTTACTGTCTCCTTGACTTGTCCGACCTGCCTATCTTCTTTTCCACCTATCCACTCCACCCTCTCCTCCTTGACCTATCACCTTCATCTCCTCCCCCACTCACCCATTGTACTCTATGCTACTCTCTCCCCACCCCCACCCTCCTCTAGCTTATCTCTCCATGCTTCAGGCTCACTGCCTTTATTCCTGATGAAGGGCTTTTGCCCAAAACGTCGATTTCGCTGCTCGTTGGATGCTGCCTGAACTGCTGTGCTCTTCCAGCACCACTAATCCAGTAACTGATGAAGTGTTGCCAACCCTCCAATCCATGATCTGGAGTCTCCAGGAAACAGGGGTGTCCAACAGCCAGACAAAAACAAAACAGGATGCTTTAAAAAATTGCATTTTTTTCCCACGGTCTTTGATTAATTTTGGTTTATCAGTTCTGAAAGTAGAAGAGATGGAGTAGAAGCTGTTTGTCTGTCAGTCAGGAATTGGCCAATCAGGTAACAAAATCGTCCCAATCAGGCAGCCAGTGGCAGTGAAATGGAGAACTTCCGATGAACAGTCAGAAAGTTAACTCTGTTTTCTCAGATGCTGTCAGACCTGCTGAGTTTCTCCAGCAATTTATGTTCTTGCTTACTCTATGCTTGTTGCCCTTCTTGATGGAGTTCAATGTTTTTTGAGCGAAATCATAAGATTATAATTGATGGACTTCAACGTGTTGATAAAGTGACTGCTACTTACCGTAGAGTAGGCTTGAAAAATTAACATTTAACACAGACACGTCTTTCAGCTTTGAAGGTTTGGCACACTTTATGAACTCACTATCCACGATGATCACACCATTTGCTTCCTCCTCATTCATCCAGGTTGGTAACCAGGAAAGGTTACAGTCACAGACAAACTCATTAAAACTCAAGTTTCTGAAATACCAGAACAGTAAGAATTAGTGTTATTGGCTGACTTGACTTGTAAAAAGCAAAAGAACTAAAGGCAATCCATTAACGAGTTCTTTGAGTCCATAAACTCATGACCGATTCACACCTTAAGTACTATGAAATATTCACAACAATTTATTCAACATATAATACAACGTATGAAAGTAATACATACCAGTAGTTGTGTTACAGAGGTAGGTACTGAAATAACATTACTGTTGAAATGTAATATGTTGGGAAATATATTTAATTTCCCAACAAAAGTAAAGTTGCCTTAATTCCACTCTCTCACCAAAGAGCTGAGGCTCACCATCTTCAGGCAAGAGGCGAGGTTGAGAAGGAGAGTCCTTTACAGCAATCTCAGCTGGTGCAGGAATGGAACCCACACTGATGGTTTCACTCTGCATTATAAACCTGACATTCAGCTAAATGAGCTAAGCCATCCGTTATCCTCAATATACGTCAAAACACCTCCATGTTTGTGTTGGGTTGCTATATATAAAAATAATAGGATTAAATAAAGAAGGGTTGGCAGAGGTTCACGTGATGTATAACACTAGCATGGAGTAGCTGGACTGAATGGTCTGCTTCATGCTGCACAGTTGAGGCATTCTGTGTAATATCTTTGGATCTAAAATTCTGTCATTACAGATTGTTGCCGTCCTTTATCTCTTTGCGATGTCAAACATAAATGTAATTTTATGTGGCCAGAGAAGCAGTTAGAGTTTGATATTGAAGTTAACAATCCATTGAATAGCTTCAACAATTGGGACGCCCCCAAGGAATGAATGTTTCTGGGCTGAAAGTCAGAGTCTTGGCGATGGCCACACTCCTAATTTCAGGTGATCATCCCATTGTGTATGTGGAGCATGTGGTCACAGTTTCCCAGGCCCATCCTCAAGCAATTGAGTCCAGATTCTCTGCAGAAAGTGGAAACGGGAAGCTTGCATTCACTGAGACTTGATGGCATTACCAAGAACTGTTATTACTGGGAACAGTTCACTAGCATCATTGGCAAATCCTTCACCAGCCTCCCAAAAATAGGATCTTAATATCAGCTTCCTGAAGCAGCAGATTAGAGGTGTGTTTTTTCCCTTAGGATACTGATGCTGATGCTGTTTATTTTGGCATCAAAGAATGCTCCCCACCGTAAATACAAATGACACATTTACTATATCAACAGCAAGCTGCTGATTCCTTACTCTCCTATTACCATCTTGCAACTTCACTGCAATCTATCTATTGTGTAGGGATTTTTACTGCTCAGGGAAACAGGGACCTGGAGCCCTTCAGGATTATTTTTGGGATGTGGAAACCAACATGCTTGGTTGATCTCCTGTACTAACATACATTTAACCCCTGCTGTCCACACGGAAAACAGCATTCACAAAGGACGCCAGTGGCTGACAGTTCGCAAAGCACTCCCATTGACATAGATCTGTTTTTTTTTGAAGTCTTAAAGTCCTGGAGCCCTTACTGGAACACACACCAGACTCTACAAACTGATGACAGCACCACGTCTCAATGACACTCCTCTTAGGTGATTGCAAACGTCATTAACTGCAATCTGGGTAAGGAGCCAAGTGACGAAGTCTTTTGAATTTCTACTTTCTGCAAAGAATCTGGACTCAATTGCTTGAGGATGGGCCTGGGAAAATGTGACCACATTCTCCATACATAGAATGGGATGATCTCCTGAAATTAGGAGTGTGGCCATCGCCAAGACTCTGAATTTCAGCCCAGAAACATTCATTCCTTGGGGGCATCCCATTTGCTGAAGCTATTCAATGGATTGTTAACTTCAATATCAAACTCTAACTGCTTCTCTGGCCACACAAAATTACATTTATGTTTGACATTGCAAAGAGATAAAGGAGGGCAACAATCTGTGATGACTGACTTATGTCCAATACTGGTGGGAAGTGAACCCATGTCAGGGAATGTCAGACATGTTGTTTTGGTGAAAACTCTGTTCAGAATACTGCAGATTTGGATCAAGCTGCACCCATTCTATTAGGATTCTTCAGAATCTGGAAATGTTCCATGCCAGGCAGTAAACTTTGCCCAAAATGGGATATAACAAACTAGTTCAATAATATTTAGGATACTCCACATTAGTACTTACGTAGAAAACTATCTCGATGAAAATTAGATTGGCCATACAGTTTAAAGGAGTAACAACTCATGGTTTTTATTTCCCAGCTTCCAGATTGAGTCTTGACTTAGTGATTATTTTTCCTCATATGATTGTCTCTTGCCTCACATCCTGTCAAGTTCTCTTTTTTTGCCTCCCATGGGGCGAAGAGGAGTTGCTGTGTTGATCAATGTTTGATGCGTTTCCATAGAGACGATCAGACATTCTTACCCCAAGATGTAGTATGACACAACAGTGATCTATTTTAACTTTTGTGTCTTATTTATGACAACCAAGGCTTGTGGGAAGGAGTGAGTGCTGGCGGGAAAGGACTTTTGCAGATGCTGATGGTAGGGTATGAGCCAAGTTTAACATGATGTAAAATCAGGCCAGTTACCCAGCAACACAGCTCACTTTCTCCAAAAAATTAGTGATTCAAACAGGACTTTCCACAATGTTTGAAGGTTATTTGTTTGAGCTGCTCCTCCCATTTTACTTACTTTAAACATATGTGTCAAATTCATTGTTGTACATAGTTAGATCATCAGTGCTGCTATAGGGAATTGCAGAAAACTTACATTTTAGTTAAATTAAATAAATCTGCAAATATTCCATCTTCTAAAGTAGATATCTGATTGTTGCTTATGTCTCTGCAAGGAAAGATTTGAAATAATTAGAATTTTGGCTTGAAATAATTCCTCATATCACATGGCTCCAAGCATTTATCATGCAAAAATAGTTTGTTCTGTACTGCGCACACTTCCAGGAACAATATCTGAATACTGTTGATAATAGTTGAATCTAAACTGCATGTAATGTCTTTGCTTTCTGTAGCAACATATCACTTTCATAATCTGAACCTACTTCTGTATCCACAATGTGTACATCTACAAAATTCACCACCCAGAGGAACAATGGCAGCTGATGCACTGGAGCACCAACAGGGGAAGTGGCCAGAAGTGAAGGCCACTGCTAAATGCCATGTCTTCCAAGAAGATATCCAAACGGAGTTGGTAACCCTAAGTGGGAAGAGGGTAAGGTAATCGTCAACATGACTGGATAAAACTGCAAATAGAAGTGGCCCATATTTAATTTAATCTGTGATCAGGCAAGGCTGCCCCCTTTATCTTAAAACAAAACCTTCAGTTGCTTTTGGTAACACTGGAAAGACAATGCACTCGTGGCACTGCCAAAAATATAATGGCACAACATACATCAGATGATGCCAATCTCATTAACCTATCAACTGATTCTGCCCCCTAAGTATGGGTGGCTGTATTCATTGCCTGCCATCATTCAGTGAAAACTCTCAGAAGTGACAGCTGATTTTGAGAAGTAGCTAAAAGACTCCTTGTGGCATATTCTTCTTTCTGCTACCATCCTAGAAAGTTGCCCTATAATGGGGTTTCTCACTATCTGGTCATCAGGAACCTTGGACTTGATACATTAATTTGAGTAATGAAATCCAATTAGAAAGAAAGATTACAAAAGTTGTCATTTTTTTTACTGCCCAAATAAATTGACAGATTTCACCATGTCCCAGCCCTGGATGAGTTATATAGTGTCCAAAGGGTATGATGTTTTTCAGAGGTATGAGGAAAATTTCCTGAAAACTTACATATCTGATAAACATCTTCTACCAGCGAAGATTTCTTTGAAAAGAATACTAATATTATTGCCCTGAAGATACCTGGGGAGCAAACAGAAAATACAATGCATTAACTTACAGCAAAGATTTAATCTACTTTTTCCAATTGATGTGGACTTCTATTAATGCTAATAACAAATGTCTGTAATGCTGGATCTACTACTGGTTGAAAGGAATTCTCTCTATTCTATTTATGCAATGTTAAACATAACATTTACCTCAACACTTAAGTAGAATAGATTGACGCTATAATTATTTGAACTGATAAATTAAGAGGCCTTCATCATGTGTAATCTTGTATGCTTTACTCCATGTTGATGCAACGACTGACTGAGAGGTTTGGCTTTGAAAGCACTTGTTTAACCATTTGAAGTTTTTAAACAATTGGAAAATGGTCCCTAAAGAGGCAAGCATTTCAAATGATGTGTTTACACACATTCTAAGTTACTAACATCAACTGTATTTACTCATTTTTGGACCTTGATCAACTGGACAGTGAACATTTGGTTTGGATTTTGCTGCGATTGTGATGGTAAAATTGTCTGTGTTTGTCTTCATTACTCCACAAGCTGACTGCAAGCTAGGGAATGTTCACATGCAAAATGTAATGCGGAAATCCAGAAGTTGTTGTTATTGGATCAACAGTCATCTGTAGGACATGCTTATAATGATAAACAGATGAGAAGGTCCCCTATATTGCTGTTCATCAACAGTTATCTATTAATTTCACCACCTGAAAATTTAAGTTAGAAGTGAAGAATTTTAAGCACTTCTAACTTCCTGCTTTGCTGTGCATGAATAACTTATTGTGGTTGGCTGCATAGCCATTGCATGCAAAGTCATGCCCTTGGCATGGCACAAGATTAAATTGTTATCGGAAAAGAGGAAAACCATGGCATGTATATCACCAGTGGCAAGAGGTGACCTTTCTTCACCACTGACCATGAATTCCAAACCGATATTTTCATTTTTCAATGGGTGAGATCCAACTGAGGCCTTCCATGTTTGATGACATGTGGACAGACCTTCCCTACAGTCAGGTAGGTAAAAACAATGACTGCAGACGCTGGAAACCAGATTCTGGATGAGTGGTGCTGGAAAAGCACAGCATTTCAGGCAGCATCCGAGGAGCAGGAAAATCGAAGTTTCGGGCGAAAACCCTTCATCAGGAATACAGACAGAGTGCCTGTACAGGTGGAGATATAAATGAGAGGAGGGTGGGGGTGGGGAGAAAATAGCATAGAGTACAATAGGTTAGTGGGGGAGGGAATGAAGGTGATAGGTCAGGGAGGAGGGTGGAGTGGATATGCGGAAAAGAAGATAGGCAGGTTGGACAAGTCATGGGGACAGTGCTGAGCTGGAAATTTGGGACTGGGGTGAGGTGGGGGAAGGGGAGGAAGAACGCCTCATCTTCCGCCTCGGAACACTTCAACCCAGGGCATCAATGTGGACTTCAACAGTTTCCTCATTTCCCCTTCCCCCACCTCACCCCAGTCCCAAACTTCCAGCTCAGCACTGTTCCCATGACTTGTCCTACCTGCCTATCTTCTTTTCCACCTATCCACTCCACCCTCCTCCCTGACCTATCACCTTCATTCCCTCCCCCACTAACCTATTGTACTCTATGCTATTTTCTCCCCACCCCTACCCTCCTCTCATTTATCTCTCCACCCTTCAGGCACTCTGCCTGTATTCCTGGTGAAGGGCTTTTGCTCAAAACGTCAATTTTACTGCTCCTCGGATGCTGCCTGAACTGCTGTGCTTTTCCTTCCCTACAGGCAGCAACCATGAACACATTCCATTCCCTTTTATCACAATGACCTCTCAATACTTAGAATTACTTACTTAAGAATATATTTGCATTGGAAGCCATTCAGAGAAGGTTCACAAGGTTGAGTCCTGAGATGGAGATGTTGCCTTCTGAGGAAAGGTTGACCAGATTGTGTCTATTCCAATGGACTTTTGGAGGTTAAAAGGGGATCTTAATGAACCACATAAGATCTCAAGGGGGTGCTGGGAAATAAGGATTCAAATTTCTTATATAACTTACACTAGTGGCCTTGGATGAGATGTACATAGGGTTGTAATCTAAGGCCTTTCTGATTTGCAAGGCCCACAGGGCCAGAATGGGAGAGGACATTTCTTTTTGCAATCAGAATCTTCAATGTTTCAGCTTGCCGACCCAGTACAACCAGCCCCCTCAACCCTGTTTGGAGCTGAAAATCTGGCCAACCCATATAAACCTGAGCAGTCTAACAGGAGTAGAGGATGAATTAGCACAGGAGCAACTAGAGGTTTGTGAAGTTTCATCAGTTAAGTTGTACTTTTGTTATGAAGTGTAGAAGATACTTATTTTTCAGTATGGAAACTGCATTTTGTTCCTTCATGTACTTTATGATAAAGTAAATCCATTATTCCCAGGCTAAATCTGCCTTCTTTGAATTGCATGAATACTCAACGCATTGACACAGACAAGTGATGCAGTTATGTGCACGACGGGCTATTCAAACGATCCCTCAGGCTTCGAGTGTAGGATGCTGGTCAGAAATGAAGTTGGAGTTACAAATTTCTAATTGTTAATCGTCTGTTTAGAAATAGCGAGGGCTTTGCAATAGAGGCAGACTTTCTGCTGATATTGTGGCTGCAGAAGGAGGAGAAAATACCCTCAAATTCCTGCCCTCACACTCTGCCTCCATCCATGGAAACACTACAAAGGAAGGAGGTGGCTGTCCCAGAAAAGAACAATAACCTACATACTGACAGCACCTTTGACATAATGGAACTTTACCCAAGATACTTCACAGGGAGAAGAACTAGGGAGCAAAATGGCACCAAGACACATAACGAAACAATAGGTCTGGAAACCCTAGTCAAATTGGTAGGTTTTAAGGAGTACTTAAAAGGTGGCAGGATAGGTGGAGAGCCTTACAGTAGGATATTTGGAGCTTATAGTTAATTGAAGTGAAGGAACTCAACAAAGTACAGCTGAGTATTGGAGGAACCCAAAATTATTGAAGGATTGTAGGTCTAAAGAAAGGGGACAAGATTTCTTGGGGATAGGGGGTGATGAAAAGTGAGGTCACACAGGGATTTGAACACAAGAACTTGAATTTTAAATTTGAGACATAAGGATGTAGATAGTGAGAAACTTTTCACCTTAATAGAAGAGTCAATAACTAGGGGCACAGTTTGAAGTTAAGGAGCAAAAGATTTGGAGGGGATTTAAGGAAAAATATATTCACCCAGAGGGTGATAAATATTTGGAACTCCCACCCTAACAGGGTGGTCAAGGCAAGAACCACTGAGACATTTAATAAATATTTAAATGAGCCTTTGAAACTCCATGGTAATTCAAGGTTACTGGCAAAGTGCTGGAAAATGGGGATGGAATTGATAGATGTTTGATGACCAGCACAGACATGATGGGCCAAAGGGCCTTTTTCCATACTGTAAAAACTCTCCAACTCTCTGACACTGGGGCACCAGGAACCAGTGTAGGTCAGCAAATGCAAAGGTAAAGTTAGGGCATGGGCAAGAATTGGAATGAGCTCAAGTAAATGGATGAAGGAAGATGGGAGGTTAGCCAGGAGACAAAACAGAGGTAACCAAAGCATATAAGGAATGTTTTTGTTAATTAGATCTTAGGAAAGGCCTATTTCTGAATGTTCTAAGACTTGGGTCTGTCGTGTTTGTTTTGCCCTATGATAAGAGTAAAATATTTGTCTTGTGAGAACATTATATTGAGCTGTATCTGAGCCAAAGTCAATAGGTGAATAGGCCCATTCTGATTATTGTAGGATACATGCACTGTGACCTTTATACTGAACCCAAAGAATTCTGGGTGCAGCTACAACAGTTTTGTGGATCATGTGAAATTTTAAACTGTTTGACTGAGCAAAACTATAACTTATTTTATTATTAACAGTACATGACAAATACATCAATAAGTGAATCACTTACAACTTCTCCAGGGAAGTCAGATTGTCCAAAAGGTTTTCATCTATCGAGTTAATGCCATTGTATGAAAGATCCCTGGAAGACAACAAAAAGACATTTAAGCTTTAATGACAATCACTGCTTGCTGATTTTTCATTGGCTCTCAGTAATACAAACTTTTGATATTAAAATTCTCATCTTTATTTTCAAATCCTTCCATGACCTCATTTCTTTCCAAGTCTCTAACCTCCTCAAGCCCTATAACCCTTTGAGATATCTGCGGCTCTTTAATTCTGGCCTCTTAAGCATCCCCCTTTTAATTGCTCTACAATTTTAGCCGTGCTTCAGCTGTCAGGAACAGGAAGTAGGGAGTTCTGGCCTCAGATTCCTCTATCTCAACTTCCTCCTTTAAGTCCTACCTTATAAGATATCTCTTTAACCAAGGTTTTGGTCATCTAACTAGTATCTCACATGATCCAGTTTGCTTTATAAAGCCTCTGTGAAGTGCCTTTGGATGTTTTATCACACTTCAGGTGCTACATAAACATAGGTTGGTATAGGAAGATTCAAACGTACTCCATTTATAGTAAAGGAAGATGATTAAGACCAGGAGAAATAGGAACAAGAAAAGGCCATTCATTCAGCCCCTTGAGCCTGCTCCACCATTCACTATGATCATGGCTGAAACTTCATTTCCACAAACAAAACATTGTTGATGAACACTATAGGAGCAATTTTAATCTAACTCAGTGCAATGCTAGTTTCACACGCTACCCCATTTCATGCTGGAGAGGGAAGTTGGACAAGATGTAGTGTTCCACCCAATCCTAGGGGATTCCAGCCAGCATGTTTAGTTAAAATTACTCCCCATGTAATTGTTTAATCTCAGATTTTGGCTCCTTAGGAGCTATACATGTTTATCTGGTGTGTAACAGAGTCGCTGAACGATAAAGTTCCCAATACCAGTTCCTAGGCTCTCCTGAGGAACCTCACTTTAACCAGGGAGGGTTGATAAAGTATGCAGGGTAAAAACAATGACTGCAGATGCTGGAAACCAGATTCTGGATTAGTGGTGCTGGAAGAGCACAGCAGCTCAGGCAGCATCCGAGGAGCAGTAAAATCGACGTTTCAGGCAAAAGCCCTTCATCAGGAATAAAGGCAGAGAGCCTGAGGGGTGGAGAGATAAGCTAGAGGAGGGTGGGGGTGGGAAGAAAGTATCATAGAGTACAATACGTGAGTGGGGGAGGGGATGAAGGTGATAGGTCAAGGAGGAGGGTGGAGTGGATAGGTGGAAAAGAAGATAGGCAGGTAGGACAAGTCATGGGGACAGTGCTGAGCTGGAAGTTTGGAACTAGGGTGAGGTGGGGGGAGGGGAAATGAGGAAACTGTTGAAGTCCACATTGATGCCCTGGGGTTGAAGTGTTCCGAGGCAGAAGATGAGGCATTCTTCCTCCAGACGTCTGGTGGTAAAGGAACAGCGGTGAAGGAGGCCCAGGACCTCCATGTCCTCAGCAGAGTGAAATGTTGGGCCACAGGGCGGTGTGGTTGATTGCTGCTGGTGTCCTGGAGATGTTCCCTAAAGCGCTCTGCTAGGAGGCGTCCAGTCTCCCCAATGTAGAGGAGACCGCATCGGGAGCAACGGATACAATAAATGATATTGGTGGATGTGCAGGTAAAACCTTGATGAATGTGGAAGGCACCTTTAGGGCCTTGGATGGAGGAGGTGTGGGCGCAGGTTTTGCAATTCCTGCGGTGGCAGGGGAAGGTGCCAGGATGGGATGGTGGGTCGTAGGGGCGCATGGACCTGACCAGGTAGTCACAGAGGGAAGGGTCTTTGCGGAAGGCGGAAAGAGGTGGGGAGGGAAATATATCCCTGGTGATGGGGAAACCAAATCATCCGCCAAACTTCACATAAACCAAATCATCCGCCAACCTTTGCATAAACCAAATCATCCACTCACCCTACCAACCTTTGCATAAACCAAATCACCCGCTGACATTTCCACCACCTCCAAACAGACCCCACTACCAGGGATATATTTCCTTCCCCACCCTTTTCCACCTTCCACAAAGACCGTTTCCTCCTTGACTACCTGGTCAGGTCCACGCACCCTACAACCCACCCTCCCATCCTGGCACCTTCCCCTGCCACCACAGGAATTGCAAAACCTGTGCCCACACCTCCTCCCTCACCTCCATCCAAAGCCCTAAAGGAGCCTTCCACATCCATCAAAGTTTTACCTGCACATCCACCAATATCATTTATTGTATCCGTTGCTCCCGATGCGGTCTCCTCTACATTGGGGAGACTGGACGCCTCCTAGCAGAGCGCTTTAGGGAACATCTCCGGGACACCTGCACCAATCAACCATACCGCCCTGTGGCCCAACATTTCAACTCCCCCTCCCACTCTGCCGAGGACATGGAGGTCCTGGGCCTCCTTCACCGCCGCTCCCTCACTACCAGACACCTGGAGGAAGAACGCCTCATCTTCCACCTCGGAACACTTCAACCCCAGGGCATCAATGTGGACTTCAACAGTTTCCTCATTTCCCCTTCCCCCCACCTCACCCTAGTTCCAAACTTCCAGCTCAGCATTGTCCCCGTGACTTGTCCTACCTGCCTATCTTCTTTTCCACCTATCCACTCCACCCTCCTCCTTGACCTATCACCTTCATCCCCTCCCCCACTCACCTATTGTACTCTATGTTACTTTCTCCCCAGCCCCACCCTCCTCTAGCTTATGTCTCCACCCTTCAGGCTCTCTACCTTTAAATCCTGATGACGGGCTTTTGCCCGAAACGCTGATAAAGTATGCGGCTGACCTTGACATACTTGATCAAGGATGGCTGGAAATCAGCCAGTGTTCCTGGGACTGGGTGGTTATCTCAAGCCCTCCCCAATGTGAAACATCAATATGTAAGTGTCAGTAAAGTTGGAAAGACTTCCATTACTATAACACCTTTACAACTTCAGGATTTCCCAAAGTTGCCAAGTGAGCTTTTTTAAAAAAAACATTCACTTGATGTGAGTGTTGTTGGCAAAACCAAGATTTATTTCCCACTCCTCGATGGCTTTGAAATGGTTGTGGTGAGCTGCCTTCTTGACAACTGAGTAACTTTGCTGGCTTTTCGTCGTCAACAATGTTGCTAAGTCATTGTAGACTAGGTCAGGTAAGGACAACAAATACTCTTCTCTAATGGAATGAGCCAGGTAGCTTTTTGTTTGAAAAGGTTACGAGGTCAACATTAATGAAATGGCTTTTGAATTCCAGATTTATTCAATTTAAATACCTCAGCAGCTGTGGTGGGATTTGAACTCATATCTCCAAATCATTACTCCAGGCCTCTGGATTACTAGTCCCGTAATGTAAACATCATGCTGGTGTTACATCTTCATCATGGAATCACTGCTGTAATTCAGGAAACGTGGCACTGAACAGTGGGATCCCACACACAGCAGTTAGTCACCAAATAACCTTTGCTTTGCTCAGCATTCATGCCAGGAGACTGATTTGCTGTGTGCAAATATGCTGCCATGTTTTCTACATTATTACAGCAGAGGTTAATAGCCTGTGATTGGAATTACTGTCAGCTCACTGGTCAGCCAGTGCTACTGTAGGGAACATTAAGCAATTGATTTTAGTGCACAAACAATTGTATATATCAGAAAGGCAAAATCAGAAGGTAGCCTCCTACAGAGACAAGGTTTGAATCTGAACCTTAGCTGCCAATCTCAATTATAATACCTAAACTGACAAGATTCTGCAGGTTCTCAGGCTGATTATTGTATGACCTCGGGTGGATTTAAAATAGCTATGAAGGAGTCTACATTATTCTTGACTTTGAGCAATGACCCCACCTTTACCTCAAACTCAGACCGAGATGACAATCAGCCCGTGAAGTAGCATCTATCGGAAATGCTGTATGGCAACAGGCATTCCTGCAGTTGCGTTTGACCCTGCAGTGTTGGGCTGAGGCCTTTCGATGTTCCTTAATTGGCCATTTAAGCGTCTCAGTTGACACGGGATAGGAAGATCAACCCGGAGCCCTTCCACCCAAAACCTAATTCTGGTGGAGATGGGAAGGCAGCAGGCATTGGGTGCACCCCCACACCATGCCCAAATAAATGCTCTTCCCACCTCCAAGCTCTCCACGTTCAGAAAGAGAGCTGTTTTGGTGAGATTAGATTCCCTACGGTTTGGAAACAGGCCCTTCAGCCCAACAAGTCCACACCAACCCTCCGAAGAGTAACCCACCCACTCCCATTTCCCTCTGACTAATGCACCCAACACTATGGACAATTTAGCATGGCCAATTCACCTGACCTGCACATCTTTGAGAGGAACCCAGAGGAAGCCCATACAGACGTGGGGAGAATGTGCAAATTCCACACAGTCAGTTGCCCAAGGCTGGAATCGAAATTGGGACCCTGGTGCTGTGAGGCAGCAGTGCTAACCACTGAGCCACTGTGCCGCTATAGTGCAGTTATAGTGTCGCTATGTTTGAGCCAGCAGGCATGGATTCAAGTCTAAGCTGCTCCAAAAGTGTGTTATTATATCACTGAACACGTTGATTAGAAAATATTCCCCACCTCTTGTGAGGGCTGTTGTGGCATAGTGGTAGTGTCTCTACCTTTGGGGCAAGAAGCCTGGGTTCAAGTCCTGCTACAAAATTACATAATAACATCTCTGAATAGATCAATTAGAAAATATCTCCACCTTCAGGGGAAGAAGATTCTGACTCAAGTCTCTGGGAGGTAGGAAAAGGTTAAATGAAATTTGCTACAGCAGGTTTGAAATGTTCCTTGTGTTTGGTGTAACAAGAGTAGGGCTGATTTCCTACTTTGTGGTAAATCTGACATCTCTGTAGCCACAAACTGCATGTGACTATAAGAGATTAATTGAGTAATACAAATTGACTAAATGCTAATGTTCCTTCACCCATTGACCAGCAACATAGCTCAAAGCCATAGAAATTGGCACAAAGAAGAGAAATTTTACACAAGTCTGTTCTATTCAGTAGATGATGAATTGCTGATTTCATGGCCATACTACACCCAACACTCCTTCCTGCGAAACCACCTCAACAAGTTTGGTGGCACTGGTGGGAGTTCTCAACTTTTGCTCTTGCTGCCCAGCTTAAACATAAGACACTAAAAGAAAATAACCATCAGGAAGGGAAACAGTTTTTAATTGCATGGATAACAGATGCACTAAGCCTCGTGTGAGCAGCAAGTTTGTGGTTTAACAGTCAGTGCCCTCTTCTCCAAATCCTTCAACTATAGACGAGTGTGCAAAATCTGGGCAGGTATTTCCAGTACAGTACTGAGAGAATGCTGCACTGGCAGCTCTCTTGTTTTTTTTGGATGTGGCATTACATCTGTGCTGTTAGATAGATGGAAAGTGTTTTTTTTCAAAAAGAACAGGGCAGTTTCCTCTGGCGTCTTGCTCAGGATTTAATCTTAAAAATCAACATTAACTTAAATCAGGATTATCTGGTTTTTTAATCTTATGAGTATTTGTAGGACCTTGCTGTGTGCAAATATGCTGCCATGTTTTCTACATTATTACAGCGGAGGTCAATAGCCTGTAATTGGAATTACAGTCAGCTCACTGGTCAGCCAGTACAACTGTAGGAAACATTAAGCAATTGATTTTAGTGCACAAACAATTGTATATATCAGAAAGGCAAAATCAGAAGGCAGCCTCCTACAGAGACAAGGTTTGAATCTGAACCTTAGCTGCCAATCTCAATTATAATACCTAACCTGATAAGATTCACAGGTTCTCAGGCTGATTATTGTATGACCTCGGGTGGATTTAAGATAGTTGTGAAGGAGTCTACATTATTCTAAGCAAGTTGATGTCTGCTGTGGACTGTTGGGATACTGACTGTACTGCACACCTTCAGATCCATGGCAAACATTCTCCTGGCTATAAGAAGCCTATACACACATGCAAAGGCTGTGGAGGAAGCTGCAGAAAGAAGCCACCCCTTGTTTGTTCAAACTCAATTGACCATCACCATTGCATTCAATTTACAAATCTTAGGCACACTGGTCAACCACTTTGTTCCTACAAAGGGATGCATCCATATGTGTATATTGCTTTTTAATCTGTTCCTCTCCAAAATTTAGATTATTTCAAAGAATTAAAATGGCAAGCACAAAATCCATGCTAAAATTAAAGACTGGCCACAGTTAGATACAGATTATCCAGTCTTAAATCTTATGCTCAATCTAGCTAACTGTTGGTCTATTATCTTTTGCAGTAAAACTCACATCCAACTGTTAACAATCGAACTGCTGTATACAGTTCTGAAGAACAGTCATACTGGACTTGAAGCATTAGCTGTTTCTCTTTCCACTGAAGCAGCCAGACCTGCTGAGTTTCTTCAGCAGTCTCTGTATTTATTTCAGATTTCCAGTATCCACAGTTTTTTTGTTTTTATTATTATGCTGCATATATAACTCTACACTTGTAATGTCTGAATGATTATGTTCCTCACTCTTTATTGCATACATTAAATGCCCAAATCGAGGTAAAGTATAGCACACGATTCATATGGTTGCCATATTTGAATATATTGGCAAACAATCAAACATAATGTATCCATAACATATGTTTTATGCACCTGGGTTAATAATTGCTTGTGTATAGCATCATAAGGGAACCTTACTTTGTTCCTCGATTGGCAAACATCTTTTTGGAAATGAATGGGTTAAAAAACTTTTATTTCAGAAGCTACTGCTGATATTAAGTCTGAAGACACTGTACAATCAAATTCAACCAAGTCTGAAATAGAAAAATTATCCAATTCACTGATCTGCAGTTTTGGCGTTGTCCTGAAATATTTTTTTCATAACGTTAGGAGGGGTACAGAGAGAGGGACAGGAAAAGCCAGGCCTGAATCAAACAAAGTCTGCTTAACAAAGAAGCTGAATTCAAATCAGCTTCAATTCCAGGCCAGGATTTGTATCAGTCCCTTAAAAGGCCAAGAAAAAGGTTATGCAGGACCAAATGTGTGTTTAACTGACTTCCACTCCAGATGATTAATCTCAATTCCAGTGATAGCTCAGCCAGTTTATTGAGGCAGAAGCTGAGAAAAATGTAATACAAAGTAAATATCGCAATATTGTTCCACATAAAAGTAATTTATTTTAAAGGGATATGTGTTCCCATGACAGCCAATAGGGTGCCACCATTTATTATTTTAAAGGTAAACCTGTGTCTCCTGACATCCCCAAAAGGTTCACATTGCGTATTCAGAAGGTTCTGCACATGCCCATGTAGTGAGGTGTTCTACCAGTAAAAAACATTGCAGCATCCAAATAGGCGCAATAAATATGAATGAACCGGATGGAATGATATCATAAGCAGCACTGACAAGGCTACTGCATATGAATGCTTTGCACATGACTGCAGAGAGCATTTTGAGGGTATCAGCACTGAGCAACACTGGCACCCATTTTTTGCACAGCAGGATCCCACAAGTAACAACAAAGATGGACGATTAGTTTTCTCAATGAATTTCCCTGCTATTGGAGAACGCAAATAGATCTTTTGTCTAATATCTCAACCAGTATGATGGCACATTGAACGACGCAGATGGGAAATGCTCAAAGTTATTTTTAATTTTGATTAATACCTGGGTTTATTGAAGATTTACTGCACAGTTTTCTGTCAAAAAGTAAATTAGTGCTAAAAATCCTAATATATTTGTTTTATGGGAACAAATCCCTAATTTTACAAGTTTATTGGTTTTGATATTGTGTGTTCGGTTCCTGGACCCCTGTGTTCTTGTTGTCACTATGCAGATGATGGGTCTGGGTTGACAAGGGCCCTCTGTTTCACTTGCCCACCACTACCTCTACCCAGGTACACTTTAATGAAACCTACTGTTGTACTCCCCAGTGCCCAGTCCAATATTTATCTCCAGCCAAAATCACAAAAACAGCTGCAGTAGTATGTCACAAAGATATTTGCACATTTCATTATTTTACCCTCTCTTATGGGGAGGTGAAAACAAAGCTTTGAAGGAGAGTCTTATTGGACTCGAAATGTTAACTCTTGTTTCTCTCGTCATAGATGTTGCCAGACCTGCTGAGATTCTCCAGCACTTTGTTTTTATTTCAGTTGTCCAGCATCTACAGTATTTTATTTTTACTCATAGAGTCATACAGCATGGAAACACACCCTTCGGATCAACCAGTCCACGCCAAACACAATCCCAAACTAAACTAATCCCACCTGCCTGCTCCTGGTCCATATCCCTCCAAACCCTTCCTATTTATGTTCTTATCTCTGTGTCTTTTCAATGTTTTAACTGTGTCTGCATCCACCACTTCCTCAGGAAGTTCATTCCACATGAGGATCATCCTGTCTGTAAATAATTTGCCCCTCAGATCCTTTTAAAGTCTCTCCGTCACTTTAAAAATATGCCCCCTAACCTAACCTTGAAAACTGCCATCCTAGGAGAAAAGACACCCAGCATTAACCCTATCTATACCCCTTGTGATCTTATGAACTTCTACAAGGGTACCTCTCAACCACCTATGCTCCAATGGAAAATGTCTCAGCCTAACAAACCTTCCATACCCAGCAACATCTTAGTAAATCTCTTCTGAATGCTCTCTAGCTTAATCGTATCCTTCCTATAACTGCATACACTACTCCAGAAGAGGCCTCATCAATGACCTGTACAACCTCAACATGACTTCCCAACTCCTGGACTAAAAGGACTTTTTCTGTTGTAGAAATAAAGTCAGTTCAATAATAGCTACCTACATGGAACTCAGATATTAGTGCAGTTCAGCTGATTTACTAATTTACTGTGTTTACTATGAGTTAGCTGCACCATCCTCTATAGTATAATAGCGACTACACTTTAAAAATTAATTGGCTTGAAAGAACTGTGGGGTATCCTGATGTGGAGGACAGTGCAATCTTCCTTGGCATCCAGTGATACACAAGCATTCTATATAACTGGCAGTTTTGCTAAAATACTTTATTCAATAAACAATAAAAGGATAAAAATAAGTACCAACATTTTGTTGGCAATAAATATGGAAAGGCTTTTATTTCTTTCAGAATTGGAATATTGCCCTATTTCATCATGGGGTGGAATTTAATGCGTTTTCCTGAGGTGAGTATGGACATAGGAGGGCATTAAATTGAGCGTACAGGGAACAAAAAGCAAACCCCATTCCCAAGAGTGAGATCCCTCATTGTCAGGCATTCCATGCCTGATTAAGGGACCAAGTGTTGGGTTCAGAAGGAAAGATTTGTAAAAATGTGTGAATGATGCGCACAGGTCTGAACCTGTTTTGTATACCTCTGAATAATGCTCCAGCATGTTTGTTTCTGAATATTACTGGTTTTTCACCTGTTTTTTGGTAGTGTCGCCACTGCTGACAGCCAGGTCCCACTCACCTGCTGCTCAAAAAGCCTGAAAATGCCTCCCTATGACCCTTCCCATTCTGCCCTTACTCACCTGTGGCTTGGCACAGATGATCATGAGACTCTGTGGGGTTCATTGCTACCAGCCCCCTAGTGACACTGACAGACGTGAGAAGCTGCAAATTGACTTTTGCCACTGTGGTCATTGATCTGGGAAGAACTCACCATTGGTCATTTCAATTGGCATTAGACCTCTATTCCCTGGATTAAATTCCACTCATATTCTCATGTTACATGAGTTCTGACAATATTGAAAAGAAACTGATAGCAAGTCATGTGTCAATGGCTTGCCCCTGCAGCACCATATTTGGACAATAATTGACAATTTATGTTCGCAGCAAGCTCAGCACAATGTTAACTACACAACTCCACTTTCCAGCAAGAGTTCCTGAAGAGTTGGTTTAAGTGGAACTTCTGATCATTTCCCTTTCACTTTTCTCTTTGTCTCAATTAATATTAACTTGGATCATTTCCTGTGTGGGACAACTGAACCATTTATAACCATCTTTGGAACTATAACTATTATTTGGACTGTGTTTGGTGCAACATTAGACTTTGGCTCTCCTAATCCCAGCGTCTTGCCTGTTCTTGACTTACATCTCTCCACCATCAGTAACAGTGCCTTCAGCTACCTAGGTTCTGGAATTCCCTCTCTAAGTTTTCACTCTTCTCTTCTGAGACACTTCTTAAAGACTACCTCTTTGGCCAAAATTTTGGGAACTAACCCAATATTTATTGAGGAGTTTTTTTTTTGCCTGAGAGGTGTACGAGATAATTATTTTATGTATGCTAGATAAATGCAAGTTGTTTCTGTAAACTTGGAGGATTAGCTGAACAGATCTGAGCCAGTTTAAAAGTGTCCAATCTGAACAGCTGGCACCATTCCCAACATTTTGTGACTGGGTATCAGACTTTGCAAATGTTGACTTGAAAGAGGATCAATTGTGTTGTGTGTTTGTTTTAGCGCAGTACTGGAACAGATGCCTTTTGTATCTCCTTCCAGCTTGTCATGTTGCCTGGTTGCAAATGTCCTGGCTCCTGCTTAATCAATCTTATTGTATTTTTTGATTTAGACGGGTTTCTTTTGAGTGAGGTTACAGTTTGCAGATGAACAGTGGGTGATTATTGATAAGTTTGTATCGGGAGAAATGCTCTTCAGAGGTTTGATTTGGACTCAATGGACTAGTTGGCCTCTTTCTGCACTACCATATTCTGTTCTATAATCTAATAAACGCCAAGGCCAGGAAGGTTACGTTAGCTCTGACTCTGTGGCCAGCACTGTCTCTATCAAAGACCTGCGGGCTCAAGTCCTTTGTCACCTTCTCCAGGATAATACACACAGATTGTTTGCAGGAGGAGATATTCAACTGGTGTCCTCCAGGATGGATGTAAAAAATCAGCCACCATCTTAGTGAATAGTGCAGCAAACTCGCAGGGTGGAATGGCCTACTTCTGCTCCTGGTTCACATGTTCATATCCCACAGCCCTATTTTAAAGAAGAGAAAGGCTCATATTTGTCCCTCAACCAACATTTCTAAAATACACTCTCTGATCACTGTGGGAGCTCCCTGTGTGTGAATTGGCTGTTGCAACAGTCATTACATTTCAGCGACTGCAATGCTACAAGGTGGCAGCTCCCCTGCACTTAAGTAATAGTAATTTATTGTTACACGTATTGATGAAAATACTGTAAAATATGGATAAGTTGCCCTAAGCTTCCACCATTTTATTTACATAAACTATAAAAAGAAATAAATTATACAAAGCTAGGACAGGAAATTCAAGTCATTTTTCAAGTTAGAGGGGATGAGTAATGAATGCTGGCCAGGCTGGCAATGCCCACATCCCATAATGAATAAATGGCTTTGGGATGTCCTCAGCTTGTGAAAGTTGCTGGACAAATGCAAGTCTTTTTACATTGTTGGTGCCATTCCCATTGAGGATCTGATGCAAAATGGAGAAATGAAACAATGCATGATTAAAAATTAATGGGGCTTTAGGAAAGAGAGGGGATGTGTACCATTCTTTCCGTCAGATCGTCAGACACAAGTCATGCAACCGTGAGTTTGTGGTTCGGTCCTAATGTAAATCATTTTGACCCATTTGCATGCCTGGTGTAAAAACAGAGGACTCAATAAGCATTTTCTCCAATTCCCATCAACAGTGGAAACAAACTCATGACCCTTCTACAACCCACCTTTTCCTCCTTTCTGTATCATGGAATTTGAATGCCATTCAGTGTTGACATAGCTAATTCATACTTGAAATAAAGTAGCTGAAAAGCAGTTTCTTGGTTCCAGCTGTGCTGTGTTACCACATCTGGTACAAAGCTTACAAACTGGCCTCCATCAGCAAACACCTGCAACAATATCTCTAGACCACGAATTGCCCCCGGAGGGGGCATTGCACAGAGTCTGTACTGTTGAATTCCCGACGCCTTTTATGTTCTGGCTGACTGCTGGACTTTTATGAATATTAATGTCTGCCTCATGCTCAAGATGTAAATTATATACTTTTTCTTATTGAAAGTGGAAGCCAATAGGTGAGGTCTTGACAGTGAAGCCACAGAAAGTATGAAGCAGAGTGTCTGCCAAAAATTAGGTCATTTTTTAAAAATCAATTTCCATGGGCTTCATCCAAAGTTTTTGAAAGTGGAAGGGAAACAAGGGCAAATTGCCAAGAATTAAACCTTCCCTGTATTATATATACACCATGTCATTTAGGAATACAGCCAGAGGGTCAATTACTGCATGTAAAAAAGTTCATCCTACCTTCTTTTTCCAATTGTCTCTACAGCATTTCATTTTTATTAAGCCTCTGCTTTCATCACTTATTACATTTCTACTGTGCTCCAAAATGGCTGTTAAAAGCTGTACAATTATCCATTGGTGTCAGCCATGCATGGCTCAGTGGGTTGCACTTTCACCTCACTGTCAGAAGGCGCTGCTTCAGACACCTGAGCACAAAAACCAGGCTCACCCGCTCATTACAGAATTGAGGGAGAGCTGCAAGACTGGACATGTTGTTACTTGCGTGAGATGTTAAATGAGCTTCCATCTCAGGTAGATGTTAAAAATCTCCTAAGAGACAGAATAGGGAAGTACTTCCTGGTGACCTGGCCTACATTTATCCCTCAACTAACGCCACTGAAAAAAAACTTACATAGTCCTTTTCACATTGCAGTTCAGAAAACTGTACTGGACGTGGACTGCCTATATGTTATATATATTACATTACAACTTCAAACTATCCGGGTGGTTGCAAAAGGCCTTGGGATTTCCTGTGCTATAAAAATGCAAGTCCTTCTATCTAATTCTTCCAAAGCTTGCTTCAGTTTCTTTTCTTGACAGCTTTATTTTCAGCTTAAACTCTGGCATTCCTCTCTTCAACCTCACCATCTATCCCCATTTCAATCAGACTCTCTGATTCGGGTCCTGGGGACACACTACCATGTCAAAAGTACAATATGAATGCAGGCTGTGACAATTGTGAAGAACCTTTCATGGTTGCATTCTCCTTCATTGGCACAGTGTGTAATAACAGGTAAGATCCATCTCTAAAAATGAATCCAACTCTAAATAGAGGGATCCTTCTCCCAACTCAACCTTATCTCAAACAATTGATCCTTTCTTTCAACTCTGAACACAGATGGTTAACCTTGATTTCAGTGCCACATACATATGGCTTGCAGATGTCATGGGAGGTTAGAGAAAGATGGATGTGTGCCTGCTGATGGACTTTAATAGCAAATGCATCAGTTTACCAAGGCTGCACTGCTGGGCTGTTTTCCGTTGTTGTGGCAATAAATCTCTAGGTGGTAACTTTGTGCAATCAGCTGGATAATGAAAACAGTGGGGAGATGGTCCAATACTCCATGAACATTCAGTCCTGAGTTTCTGTGCTCAATTCAATTATGTTCTTAACCACCCAGAAACTGGACTTTGACTGTTATCACAAAGCTTAGCCGCATCTTTCATGGACCATGGCACACTGCAATAGTGGATGAAATGGTGTTTATCCGCCATTATTACTCAGTGGTGTGCAGGATTCCTCTTAAAACTACAGCAATAAAAGATTAGGGATTAAATATAATTAGACATTTTAGGATTGAAACAATGCAAAGGTTCAGTGTAAACAGCACAAAACAAATCCATTCATAGAACATTAAATGGATTACAATTTGGAAGATATGAAAGGTATGAAAATATTTGCCGGCTCTACAAACAAACATTCTAAAAATGTATTTAATTTCAAATCAGAAGGAAGTGGTAATGTGGTAGTATTGTCACTGGACAACTACTCCAGAGGTTAACAATGCTCCAGGGAATATGTGGTCAAATTCCAACATGGCAGGATAAAACAAAAAAAATTCCTGAATTGTTTAAAAAATCCAGTTTAAAGATGACCATGAAAGCATTGTCAATTGTGTAAAAAGTGCATCTGGTTTGCTAATGTCTTTTTGGGAAGGAAATCTGCCATCCTCACTTGACCTGACCTATGTGTGACCCCAGACCCACAGCAAAATGGTTAGCTCTGAAATGTCCTAGCAAGCCACTCAACTGTATTTAACCACAGCTAAGTCTGACATAGCAATTAAATTAGGCAGATCAACTAGCATTAACCAAAGCAATGGAAACGACAACACCGCGCCCAGCTCTGTGGACACTGCAAAGTCTTCCTTATTTACATATGGGCATTTGTGCCGAAATTTAGAGAGTCCTCTTTAGTCAAGCAACAGCCTGACATAACCAAATCTCACAATGTCCTAAACAATACCATCACCCTCCCTCGGTATGTCTTGTTCCACTGACAGGACAGATTCGCAAGAGATAGCAGAACATGGTGTACAGTCCGGGGGAGTTTCCCCATGTGTGCTTAACATTGACTCCATACGGTCTCATGGCATCAAATCAAATATGGACAAGGAAACTTCCTGCTGATTAGCTCCCCGCTCAAACATGCCCTTCCCCCAACCCACCTCAAGCTGATGAATGAGCTCTCCTCTATGTTGAAAACCACTTGGAGGAAGCATTGAGGATGCCAAATGGACGAAATATACAATACCCATCACCAAGACTGGCTTGTCTGCACCACCAAACCAGTTGGGTCCTAAAGGAAACAGCAGCCTTTTGGATCTGTGACAGATGATGATGGAACCAGCAAGAGGAAAATACCTACTTTGCCTCGTCCTCAACAATCTATCTTTATTTCCAGGTGCACCTCTCCATGACAGTATCAGCAGAAGGAACCACCACATAGTCCTTGTAGTGAGGAAGTCCCACCTTAACACTGAGGATACCCTCTATCATGATGTGTCAGTCTACCACTATGAAGAATGGGATAGATTCGAAACAGAGTTGCAACCCAAGATTGAAAAATGGGAGAAGCATAATCCCCAACATGGAATAATTAATCTGAATGATCCGTTGTTTCAATATTGTGAATTTTACATAATCCTTATGATTCTCTGAGTCATATGGACAAGTTCTAATCTTATTTAATACATACCAAAACAAATGCCAAATGCTGTTATGTAGTTAGCACCATAGAACATAGAACATAGAAAAATACAGCGCAGTACAGGCCCTTCGGCCCTCGATGTTACGCCGACCGAAGCCTACCTAACCTACACTAGCCCAATAACCTCCATATGCTTGTCCAATGCCCGCTTAAATACCCATAAAGAGGGAGAGTCCACCACTGCCAATGGCAGGGCATTCCATGAACTCACAACCCGCTGAGTAAAAAATCTACCCCTAACATCTGTCCTATACCTACCACCCCTTAATTTAAAGCTGTGTCCCCTAGTAACAGCTGATTCCATATGCGGAAAAAGGTTCTGTCAACCCTATCTAAACCCCTAATCATCTTGTACACCTCTATCAAATCTCCCCTAAACCTTCTTTTCTCCAATGAGAAAAGTCCCAAGTGCCTCAGCCTTTCCTCATACGATCTTCCTACCATGCCAGGCAACATCCTGGTAAACCTCCTCTGCACTTGTTCCAATGCCTCCACATCCTTCCTATAGTATGGCGACCAAAACTGCACACAATACTCCAGATGAGGCCGCACCAGAGTCTTATACAACTGCAACATGACCTCAGGACTCCGGAACTCAATTCCTCTACCAATAAAGCCCAGTACACCATATGCCTTCTTCACAGCACTATTTACCTGGGTGGCAACTTTCAAAGATCTGTGTACATGGACACCAAGATCCCTCTGCTCATCCACACTACCAAGTAGTCTACCATTAGCCCAGTAATCCATCTTCTTGTTACTCCTACCAAAGTGAATGACTTCACACTTAGCTACATTGAATTCCATTTGCCACCTTACTGCCCAGCTCTGCAACTTATCTATATCCCGCTGTAACCTGCCACATCCTTCTTCGCTGTCCACAACTCCACTGACTTTCGTATCATCCGCAAACTTGCTCACCCAGCCTTCAAGCCCCTCCTCCAGGTCATTTATAAAAATGACAAACAGCAATGGTCCCAAAACAGATCCTTGTGGAACACCGCTAGTAACTGCGCTCCAAGATGAACCTATACCATCAACTACTACCCTCTGTCTCCTTACAGCCAGCCAATTCCTAATCCAAACCTCTAATGCACCCTCAATGCCATACTTCCGTAGTTTTTGCAGTAGCCTACCATGGGGTACCTTATCGAACGCCTTGCTAAAATCCATATACACCACATCTACTGCTTTACCCTCGTCCACTTCCTTGGTCGCCTTCTCAAAGAATTCAATAAGGTTTGTGAGGCACGACCTGCCCTTCACAAAACCATTCTGACTATCCTTGATCACATTATTCCTATCCAGATGTTCATAAATCCTATCCCTTTCAATTCTCTCTAAGACTTTGCCCACAACAGAAGTGAGACTCATTGGCCTATAGTTACTCGGGCTATCCCTGCTCCCCTTCTTGAACAAGGGGACCACATTCGCTATCACCAAACAGGCAAGAACCATCATCATTATAGAATTACTGTAAGTTGTAGTGTCATTATCTTTACTAGAAAATCCAGTTTGGTATCTTTTCACCGTTCTTTAAATCAGATTGCACACCATATAGAATTATGTTTCTAACATTTGTACACTTCAGATTTCATATAATTCCTCCTGTTGTTCATTTCCATCATATCCAACCTTATACATCTTCCCTTCCATTCCAGCAATGTTTGTGATATCATGGTGTTAACAAGATGACACTTGCTGCATTACCGAATCATAGTTTTGTAAAGGGGTACAACACAAAAGTTCACCATCAGCTTGCAATTGCAAAGAACAATCCTGTTATTTCCAAATCTCCACTCTTTCCCAATATTTCTAAAACTTTACCAGTACCAAATGCATATCCAATTTGCTTTTGAAGGCTAGTATAAAGTCAGTTTCAACTGTCTAATTTAGTGCACTCCAAATCCTAAATATTGTAAATAAAGATCTATTTTCTCATGTCACCTCTTTTCCTTATTGCAATGCACCTTAAATCTATGCATAATGATTATCAACCCTTCAGTTATTAGAAATAATTACTCTATCTAAATGCTTCATGATTATAAATGCCTCTATTAAATCTCCCCTTAACCTCCTCTGCTGTAGGGAAAACAACTCAAACTTCTCCAGCCAATCCACACAACTGTAATTCTTTATGTCTCGAACTGTTCTAGGAAATCTCTTCTGTACCCTGTCCAAAACCTTTATAAAATGTTGTGCCTAGCACAGGACAGAATGCAACCATCAATGCATCTGAAGTCCTAACTTCTAAATACCACTCTCCTTCTCTGGATTAGGTTTCAAATTAGTGGCCGTACCAAAATAAGTTGGAGCCAAGGCTGCTGGAATGGATTATGCTTCTGCCCAGGATCTTTACTCACTGTCAAACCCAATTATTCTTTTGACCTTGCTGTAACATTGAGTTGCTGACCTCTCTCTTAAGATTTTCCTAGATCTGCAATTGGAATTGAAGTTTGGCAGAATTTCCATTAGGAAACTCTGATCTCTGCATTACCCATGAGGCAACGCCAACGGTTTCATTGGACCTTTACTACTCCTGGATCAGGATTCATTTTGACATTTCCAGCAAGGAACCAGTTTGGTTCCAGTATTGCTGACATTACTTATCTTGAACTATCTGAAGTTCATTCACTTACAATATTAAGAGGAATAATGCAATCCTTATGGTGAATGGCACACAATGGAAGTAGAAAATCATAACAGTGCTGTTCTGGTCGAAGTGGGAGATCTTCGTAGCAGGGCATGATACTGATGTTGATACAAAGTGTCTAATCATTGCAAAGGTTATGTATTAAAAGTGGCAATTCCACCCTCGGGCAACATTCTGTGTGGAGTTCACACATTCTCTCTGAGCCTGTGTGGGTTCCCTCCATGTGCTCTGGTTTCCTCCCATAGTCAAAAGATGTGTAGGTTAGGTGGACTGGCCATGAGAAACACAGGGTTACAGGGGTAGGGTTGGGGTGGGAGTCTGGGTGGGACACTCTTTGGAGAGTCAGTGTGGACTTGTTGAGCCAAATGACCTGTATCCACATTATAGGGTTTCTACAAAAGAGACCAGAGTTCTTTAGGGTAGATATTTTGGCAGTTATGTACTTGTCCTTCATCTGATTTTGAGCATTGTTGGACTAAATACAGATATCAAATCCCTTCACCACCTCAGACCTTCCCATCTCTGTCCCTTCTTCCAGCCCCACAACTGTCTGGGATCTCTGTACATCCAGTTCTGGCCTTTGGTGCATCCCTGATGCTCATTACTCCATCGCTGACAGATGTGACATAAGTTGCCTAAGCGTAAGTCCTGGCATTCCTTCCCCAGACCACTCCATCGCTCTGTTTCTCTTTAGTATGCTCTTTGACACAACTCTTTGAATAAGAGCTGAGTGACCAGTCCTAATGTCTTGTTAAGTGGCTGAGCATCACATTTTGTCAGATAAAGCATTCTATAAAGCTATCTATGTAATAAAAAAAGGCACAAGATAAATGTAGATGGGGACAAAATCCCTTGCAACTGCTCACAGTAATTTTGGATGCCCTATACGTATGGAAACACCTTATCTATACGTCTGCCCTATCGAACCTTTTAATAATACTAAAGACTGTCACCTTTCTATAGAAAAGAGCCCCAGCTTCTTCAATCTTTCTTGTAGGTGATAACCTCTTGGTTCTAGAACTTGTACATTACTATGTAAAATGTTCTGACTAAGGCCAATTTCACTCAATTTTTAAAATCAGTGAATGATATTCTCTGTTGCAAACTGATGTAGTATTTCCCCAGACTAAGAAAGATGCCTAATCCAGATATGACAGTAAATCAATCATTACATTTATTGTTTTGGTAATGGGACAGGACAAAGCACCTGATCAGTGCCTGATCCATCACCTGAAACATTCACTCCCTCTATCACCCATGCACAATGGCAACAGTCTGTAAGATGCATTGCAGAAGTTCACAAAGTCTCGTTCAATAGTACATTCCAAATCCATGACGTCTACTGCTAAAACAGGACAAGGCCAGCAGGTACAAAAGTACACACCAGCTTCACTCTCCCCTCCAAGTCACATTCTTTCAGTGTCACTGGTTTAAAATTCTGGAACTCTGTACCTAACAGCACAATGGGAGTACCTATATCCCAAGGAAAGCAACAGTTCACGAAGGCAGTTTTTAGGGACCATTAAGGATGGGCAATAAATTCTAGGTTTGACACTCCTTTTCCATGAACACTTCATTTTAAATCATGGTTGCTCAGTAACACTCAACCATATTTCTGAAGAAGGGTCACTGGACCTGAAACATTAACTCTGCTTTCTCTCCACAGATTCTGCCAAACCTGCTGAGTTTCTCCAGCTATTTTGTTTCCGTTTCAGACTTACAGCATCGACTGTTGAATGTTTATTTTTCTTAAAAAAAATGAGTTGTTCTGAGCTAGAATGTGCTGCAAGATTCTTGGAAGTTGATTTGACAGGAGCTTTCATAAGTTAATTGGCTAAATGCTCAAATGTGGAAAAAGCTAGAGAATTACGGGAATGAGAAGATGGGGAATGGTTGGTGGTGCCAATTGGTTCATTCTTTCAAAAAGCCAGTGCATACACAAAGGGCTGAATGGCTTCACTCAGTTTCATACGATTCTAAGAAACTTTTCTTCAGCAGAGTCCCAAAAAGGTGAAATATGAGGCAACTTTTGAAATTCATTTCTGTCGCTTAAGGTTGCATTAGTTTTATGTGTTTCTTTTAGGTTGTTTTATAGAATGGGATTACTGTAATGCAGGATTTTTCAATGCAGAAAGAGAGTGAGGTTTGGCAGAATGTGTCGCACAAGACAAAATGTTAACCCTGCTACTGTAATTCCAGTGTGGGAAATCTTGATTGAAAAGACTGCAGTAGAACCATAAGAATCTTGTATCCAGAAAGGCTTTAGAAGAATAAACTATATAGTTCAAGAAGTAAATCCATCTGCTAGACATTTAAGAAAAACTCACACACTAACCACAATCCATCAACAAGCATCAGTATGTTCCTTGTGGGAGGGTGCAGACATAATAAGCTGTTGAGAATTCTGACAATCATTGTTCTTATAACAAGATGTTTAGGGAGAATGGTAACTATTATAGCAGGTACATCTTCATTTGATTACATTAAACTTACAGCAGGCAAACAGACTATTTGGACCACTGGACAATCTTGGTGTTTATGCGCCACATGAGCCTCCTAGCGTTCCCTCTTTATTTCACCGAATAGCCTTCTATTCCTTTCTCCCTGATGTGCTTCAAACTAACCAAATTTGTCATAAAATTGTATAAACCAAGACGGACTAATATATCATTAAGGTGGACACGCTGAAGCTAACGATATCAATATCGAAAGTAAATGCAAACTTATCAGCTAGTCCATTCCATTTTGGAATGGTAGGAATAGATCTGAGTTAGTCTAGAATTAAACAAAGAAAAGTCTCGAATAGGCTTGAGTCCAGTCCAGTTTAGAATGGGATGCATTTCAGTTCAAGTATGCACCAAAAGAGTTTCCTCTGTACAAATGATATGTTACATCAAGACTTTGGTAGCACCAGTAAAGGAGAGCAGGACAAGCCAGGATGGCTATGAAATAGGGCTGTTTGGAGTTCAAGCCATGCAACTGTTCCCAAGAAATCAGTCGTTTTACAATCAACTGATCATTTTTACAACTTGATGAGGAAATATTTGATGAAAGACAGCCCCAAATTTTCAGGAAACGTTTCTTTCTTATATAATGGAATTGAAAAACAGGAAATGATTTCACCCTTTTTTTTTGGCAGTCTCATACTAAGTCACTTCTCAGGGTGCAAGGGTTACTGATCTATCCTCCGTTGATGTCAATTAGCTGTCAGTATCAAAAGCATTTTCTCACACAAACCAACTTCTTCAGCCAATTGCAATTTAATCCAGGGGTATGATGAATTCAACTATTTCTGCAACAAGTAGCCATCTGATTGTGATCTCCTGCACAGGCAGAAACAGCTGGGAAGGTTTATGAGATCAAATCTGACTTTTTAAATTCCATCATGGAATGTAAGCAGCACTGACTATGCCAACATTTATTTCCCATTCCTAATTGCCCTTAAAGAGGTCCTAGTGAGCTGCATTTTTGAACCATTAAGAAATCTGTTCGGCAAGTCGGGATTTTTCTTTTAGTCAGTGACAGAGGAAGTCATAATGGAGACCAAAGAAGTGGCAAACAATTAAATATATACTTTGGTCTTTAGTCATAAAAGAAGTCATAAATAATGCTCCCAGAATGATGGAGAACACAATGTCTAGTGAGAGAGAGGAACTGAAATTCATAACTGATCTTGGAGGAAGGTAAAAACAATGGCTGCAGATGCTGGAAACCAGCTTCTGGATTAGTGGTGCTGGAAGAGCACAGCAGTTCAGGCAGCATCCAAGGATTTTGGAGGAACCTGTTTGGGAGAGGTCACAGCACAGAGACAGATAAGTGAATAGCTTTAAGTGTGGCCTTGGGGCCTTGCTGTAAATCTGCAGTAGTGAGTAGAGTGGGTTCTTCCTTGATTATATGTTTTATTGAGATATGTCTCTTGAATAAACTTAAAAATATAAGGCATAAGTATTAAGTGAGCCTGGAGCAGTGTTTTGTAGAGGAATAAGACGATGCTATTTTCTGGGTCTGCTGAATGGAAGAAGCAAAAATGACCCTTAGTAGATGATATGCTCTTCTTGTCTGACGTGAGAATTGAGGGAGAGTTTATGTGTTACTGAGGATTATATGCCATTGGTTGCAAATCCTATCAGATCAAATGGATCGATTGGAGCGACAGGGGCAATGAGGAATTTATAAGAACAATGGGTGTGATGGATGGCAGTTATAGGAAGGGAGAAAAGTCACAGATACAGTCACCTAGATGGGTTAACTCCAGAAAAGGTAAGAGAGGCAGGCAGGCAGTGTAGGAGTCTTCTGTGGCTATCCCATCTCAAACAACTATGCTATTTTGGAAAATGTAGGGGGTGATGGACTTTCAGGGGAATGTAGCACGAACAGCCAAGTTTCTAGTATTGAGACTGGCTCTAATGTAATCAGGGGTACGTCGGATTCCAAGCGATCGATTGTGTTAGGGGACTCTCTAGGCCAAGACACAGACAGACATGTCTGTGGCCAGCAGCGAAAACTCAGAATGGTGTGTCTCCACCCTGGTGCCAGGATCAAGGATATCTCAGAGAGGGTGCAGAATGTTCTCAAGAGGGAGAGGGATCAGCAGGAGATCATTGTACACATGGAACCAATGACATAGGAAGTGAAAAGGTGGAGATTCTGAAGTGAGAATATAGAGAGTTAGGCAGGAATTTAAAAAGGAGGTCCTCAAGGTTAGTAATATCTGGATTACTCCTGGTGCTGCAAGCTAGTGAGGGTAGGAATAGGAGGATAGGGCAGATGAATTCATGGCTGAGAAGCAGGTGTATGGGAGAAAGATTCACATGTTTGGATCATTGGAATCCCTTCTGGGATAGAAGTGACCTGTAAAAGAAGGACGGATTGCACCTGAATTGAAAGGGAACTAAGATACTGGCAGGGAGATTTGCTAGAGCTGCTCAGAAAGATTTAACCTAATAAGCTGGGGGTGTGGAGCGGTGGTTTGGGGGTTGGGGGTGGTGGTGGAGGTAGGACCCAGGGAGTTTCTGAGGAAAGAGATCAATCTGAGACTGGTACAGTTGAGAAAAGAAGCGACTCAAACAGTTAGGGCAGGCAACGACAAAACAGAGAACAAGTTAGGACTGATAAATTAAACTGCAATTATTTCAATGCAAGAGGCCTAACAGGGAAGGCAGATGAACTCGGGACATGGTTAGGAACATGGGACTGGGACTTTATAGCAATTACAGAAACATGGCTCAGGGATGGACAGGATGCTTAATGTTCCAGGATACAAATGCTATGGGAAGGATAGAAAGGAAGGTAAGAGAGGAAAGGGAGTGGCATTTTTGATAAGGGATAGCATTACAGCTGTAAACATGGAGGATATTCCCAGAAATACATCCAGAGAAGTTTTTTGGGTGGAACTGAGAAATAAGAAAGGGATGATAACCTTATTGGGATTGTATTATAGACCCCCTAATAATCAGTGGGAAATTGAGAAACAGATTTGTAAGGAGATCTCAATTATCTGTAAGAATAATAGGATGGTTATGGTAGGGGATTTTAACTTTCCAAACTGCCATAGTGTTTAAGGGTTTAGATGGAGAGGAATTTGTTAAGCATGTACAAGAAAATTTTCTAATATGTGGATGTACCTGCTAGAGAAGGTGCAAAACTTGACCTACTCTTGGGGAATAAGGCAGAGAAGGTGACAGGGCAGGGGAGCACTTTGGGGCTAGTGACCTTAATTGTATTAGATTTAAAATAGTGATGGAAAAGGATAGACCAGATCTAAAAGTTGTAGTTCTAAATTTGAGAAAGGCCAATTTTGAAGGTGTTAGGCAAGAACTTTCAAAAGCTGAATGGAGGCAGATGTTCACAGATAAAGGAATGGCTGGAAAATGGGAAGCCTTCAGAAATGAGATAACGAGAATCCAGAGAAAGTATATTCCTGTTAGGGTGAAAGGAAAATCTGGTAGGTGTAGGAAATGCTGGATGACGAGAGAAATTGAGGATTTGGTTAAGAAAAAGAAGGAAGCATATGTCAAGTATAGGCAGGAGAGATTGAGTGAATCATTAGAAGAGTATAAAGGCAGTTGGAGTACACTTAAGAAGGAAATTAGGAGGCCAAAAAGGGGACATGAGATAGCTTTGGCAAATAGGGTTGAGGAGAAACCAAAGGGTTTTTACAAATACATTAAGGACAAAAGAGTAACTAGGGAGAGAATAGGGCCCCTCAAAGATCAGCAAGGCAGCCTTTGTGTGGAGCCGCAGGAGATGGGGGAGATACTAAAGGAGTATTTTGCATCAGTGTTTACTGTGGAAAAGGATATGGAAGATATAGAATGTAGGGAAATAGATGGTGACATCTTGAAAAATGTCCATATTATAGAGGAGAAGTGCTGGATGTCTTGAAATGCAGAGAAGTGGATAAATCCCCAGGACATGATCAGGTGTACCCTAGAACTCTGTGGGAAGCTAGGAGAGTGATTGCTGGGCCTCTTACTGAGATATTTGTATCATTGATAGTCACAGGTGAGGTGCAAGAAAACTGGAGGTTGGCTAATATGGTACCATTATTTAAGAAAGGTGGTAAGGACAAGCCAGGGAACTAGAGGCCAGTGAGCCTGACATCAGTGGTGGACAAGTTGTTGGAGGGAGTCCTGAGGGACAGGATTTACACAGGACCGTGTCGAGGTATGCAGAGATGAGTTCAGTGGGGCAGGAGCAGGCTGAGACAATGGGTCGGCCAGGGCAGTCAGGTTTGTGGATTTTGGGCAGGAGGTAGCAAAGGGCGGTGAGGGGTTGTGGGACTATGAGGTTGGAGGCGGATGCTCTCCACCGCATCTCCTCCACTTCCTGCTCCTCCGCACTTGAGCCCCACCCCTCCAATTGCCACCAGGACAGAACCCCACTGGTCCTCACCTACCACCCCACCAACCTCCATATACATCGTATCATCAGTCGTCATTCCCGCCACCTCCAAATGGACCCCACCAGCAAGGATATATTTTCCTCCCCTCCCCTATCAGCGTTCCAAAAAGACCACTCCCTCCGTGACTCCCTCGTCAGGTCCACACCCCCCCACCAACCCAACCTCCACTCCCGGCACCTTCCCCTGCAACCACAAGAAATGCAAAACTTGCGCCCACTCCTCCCCCCTTACCTCCCTCCAAGGCCCCAAGGGACACTTCCATATCCTCCACAAATTCACCTGCACCTCCACACACATCATTTACTGCATCCGCTGCACCCAATGTGGCCTCCTCTATATTGGGGAGACAGGCCGCCTACTTGCGGAACATTTCAGAGAACACCTCTGGGACACCCGGACCAACCAACCCAACCGCCCCGTGGCTCTACACTTCAACTCCCCCTCCCACTCCACCAAGGACATGCAGGTCCTTGGACTCCTCCATCATCAGACCATAACAACACGACAGCTGGAGGAAGAGCGCCTCATCTTCCGCCTAGGAACCCTCCAACCACAAGGAATGAACTCAGATTTCTCCAGTTTCTTCATTTCCCCTCCCTCCACCTTGTCTCAGTCCCAACCCTCGAACTCAGCACCACGTTCCTAACCTGCAATCTTCTTCCTGACCTCTCTGCCCCCACCCCCACTCCGGCCTATCACCCTCACCTTATCACCCTCACCTTAACCTCCTTCCACTTATCGCATTTCCAACGCCCCTCCCCCAAGTCCCTCCTCCCTACCTTTTATCTTAGCCTGCTTGGCACACTTTCCTCATTCCTGAAGAACGGCTCATGCCCGAAACATCGATTCTCCTGCTCTTTGGATGCTGCCTGATCTGCTGCGCTTTTCCAGCAACACATTTTTAGCAAGGTTAGATCTCATGGAATACAGGGAGTACTAGCCATTTGGATTCAGAACTGGCTCAAAGGTAGAAGATAGAGGGTGGTGGTGGAGGGTTGTTTTTCAGACTGGAGGCCTTTGATCAGTGGAATGCCACAAGGATCGGTGCTGGGTCCACTACTTTTCATCATTTATATAAATGATTTGTTTATGAACATAGGAGGTATAATTAGTAAGTTTGCAGATGACACCAAAATTGGATGTGTAGTGAACAGCAAAGAAGGTTACCTCGGATTACAACAGGATGTTGATCAGATGGGTCAATGGGTTGAGGAGTGGCAGATGGAGTTTAATTTAGATAAATGTGAGGTGCTGCATTTTGGGAAAGCAAATTTTAGCAGGACATATACACTTAATGGTAAGGTCCTGGGGAGTGTTGCTGAAGAAAGAGACCTTGGAGTGCAGGTTCATATTTCCTTGAAAGTGGAGTCATGGGTAGATCGGATCATGACAAAGGTGTTTGATATGCTTTCCTTTATTGGTCAGAGTACTGAGTATGGGAGTTGGAAGGTCATATTGTGGCTGTAGAGGACATTGGTTAGGCTACTTTTGGAATGTTGCGTGCAATTCTGGTCTCCTTCCTATCAGAAGAATGTTGTGAAACCTGAAAGAGTTCAGAAAAGATTTACAGGCATGTTGCTAGGGTTGGAGAGATTGAGCTATAGGGAGAGTTTGAATAGGCTAGGGCTGTTTTCCCTGGAGCGTCGGAGGCTGAAGGATGACCTTATGGAGGTTTATAAAATCACGAGGGGCATGGATAGGATAAACAGACAAGGTCTTTTCCCTGGGGTGGCGGACTCTAGAACTAGACGGCATAGGTTTAGGGTGCGAGGGGAAAGATATAAAAGAGACCTAAAGGGCAACCTTTTCATGCAGAGGGTGGTGCATGTGTGGAAAGGGCTGCCAGAGGAAGTGGTGGAGGCTAGTACAATTGCAACATTTGAAAGGCTTCTGGATGGGTACATGAATAGGAAGGGTTTGGAGGGATATGGGCTAAGTGCTGGCATGTGGGACTAGATTGGGATGGGATATCTGGTCGGCATGGATGATTTGGATCAAAGAATTTGTTTCTGTGCTGTATATCTCTATAACTCTATGAAGGAAATCAGTATTAGTAGGGAAATGGGTTTAGGGAAATTGATGGGATTGAAGGCTGATAAATCCCCAGGGCCCAATAATCTACATCCTAGTGTATTTAAGGAAGTCAGCCTAGAAATAGCGAGTGCAGTGATAGTCATCTTTCTAGATTCTATACACTCTGGAAGAGTTCTTAAGGATGCAGTGTTGCTAATGGAACTACCACAATTTTAAGAAAGAGGGAGAGAAAAAGAAATAAGGAATAATTGACTGGTTAGCGGGACGTTGGTAGGTGGAAATGCTACTGTCTATTATAAAACATTAATAGACAAGCACTTCAAAAGCAGTGACATGATCAGATAAAGTCAGCAAGGATTTATGGAAGGGAAATCATACTTGACAAATCTACTGTAAGTTTTTGAGGATATAACGAATAAAGTTAATAAGGGGGAGCTCGTGGATGTGGTTTGCTTGTACTTTCAGAAGGTTTTCAATAAGGTCCCACAGATGAGATGAGCATGTAAAATTAAAGTGCGTGGGATTGGGGATAGTGATATAAAATTGGTTGGCAGATAGGAAACAGAGAATAAACTGATCTTTTTATGAACATCAGTCAGTGACAAATGAGGTACTGCAGGGATCAATGCTTAGATACCAGCTATCCACTATATATATTAATGATTTAGATGAGGGAACGAAATGTAATCTCTCCAAGTTTGTAGTTTACACAAATCTGGCTGAGAGGGTGAGCTTTGAGGAGGATGCAAAGATCTTTCAATGTGATTTGAACAAGTTGAGTGAGTGAGCAAATGCACGGCAAATTAAATATAATGTGGATAATTGTGAGGTTATCAAATTAGGTACCAAAACAAAATAATTATTTTCTACATGCCGATAGTTTGGGAAATGGGGAAGTGTAATGGTGCCTTTGTACACCAGTCGCTAAAAGTAAACAGGCAAGTGCAATAGGAGATGAAGACAGCAAATGGTATGTTGGCCTTTATAGCAAGAGAATTCAAGTGTAAGGGCAGGGATGTCTTGCTGCAATTGTACATAGCCTTGGTGAGACCACACCTGGAGTATTGTGTGCAGTTTTTGTGTCCCTTGGGGAAGGATGTTATTTCTGGCTATTCAGGGAGAGCAACAAAGATATATAAGACTGACCTCTGGGATGGCAAGGCTGATGTATGAAGAGATACCGGTGTGTAGAAAAATGAAGGGGATTCTCAGAAAAAATGTCTAAAATTGTAATAGGACTAGACATGGCAGATGTAGGAAGCATGTTCCTGATGACTTGGAAGTCCAGAACCAGGGATGACAATTTGAGGATGCAGGGTGGGTCATTTAGGAGTAAGACAAGGAGAAATTTCTTCACCCAGAGAGTGGTGAGCCTTTAGAACTTTTTACTATCGCTAGTGGTTGAGGCCAAAGCATGGAATATTTTCAAGATGGAATTTGGGCGAAAGGGTTCAAAGGTTATGGGGAGAAAGTGCGAACAAGGTCCTAACTTGGATGATTAGCCATGATCAGATTAAATGGCAGTGTAGGCATGAAGAATCAAATGGCCTACTTCTTCTCAAACTTTCTGCATTTTTGTTTGACCCAGTAACACTGAAAGTACATCAACCCAAGTCAAGATGGTGTTTGGCCTGAAGTAGAACTTGTAGGTGGTGGTGTTGCCATATGTTTGTTGCCCTTGTTCTTTTAGAGACAGAAGCCTCCAACTCTGAGGTTTCTGTGGAAGGAACCCTGGTGAGTTTCCATAATGCATCCTGAACACACTGCTGCCATATTAGGTCAGTGGTGGAAGGAGTGAAGGTTGAAAGTGGTGGATGGGCTGCTGATCAAAACGTTATTTGGTTTTGAATCATGTTGAACCTCTGAATGTTGTTCATCCAGCCACATGGATAGTATTCTATTATACTGTTCACTCAGGAGTCAGAAGTCTAGATTAGAGTGGTGCTGGAAAAGCACAGCAGGTCAGGCAGCTTCCAAGGAGCAGGAAAATCAATGTTTCGGGCAAACGTCCTTCATCAGGAGTCAGGAGACTAGTTATTCACCACAGAATTCCTAGAGTCTGAGCTGACCTTAAAGCCACAGTATTTATATGGCTGGTCCACTTAAGTTCCTGGACAATACATGAGAGATTGGTCCAACCTTAGCTTGTGAGACTTCAGGCTCAGGAGGAAATCTCCCTCATACTTGATTCAAACTACTGTAGGTACAAGACTCAAATAATAGAACTGAACTCGTAATGTTGGCTGATACTTCAGTGCACTGGAGTCATGCTGTCATCTTAGACTTAAGTGAGGCCCTAAAATGGAGGATTCTTTTGCTTGCTGAGATCTACCTAAACATTCCTGCCAATCATGCATTTTGCATGTTTACAATTGCTCAAGCACAACATTGCACAGTTAATTAGTAAAACCAAAAGAACTGTGGATGCTGTAAATCAGAAACAAGAACAGAAGTTGCTGGAAAAGCTCAGCAGGCCTGGCGGCATTTGTGAAGAGAATACAAAGTTAAAGTTTTGGGTTGGTGACCCTTCCTCAGAACTGATGGTAGCTGGGAAAATGTCAGTTTACTTGCAGAAGATAGGATCGGAAGAGGAGGTAAGGAGTAAACAACAGGTAGGGATAGAGCCCAAACAGAAAAGAACAGTTGGACGGACAAAGGAGTCAATAACAGTCTGGCTGGGAGGGTGAATAGCTGTTAATGGAGACTGTTAGTGGCTAACAATAGGCAGCGTGCAGTGGCAGATTATGTGATCACAAGGCCAGCTTTGTGTGAGGTAAGAGGCTAAGACATGGGGGAGTTCAGGCCCTAAAATTGTTGAACTCGAGATTGAGTCCAGAAAGCTGTAGAATTCCCAAGCGGAAAATGAGGTGCTATTCTTCCAGCTTGTGCTGAGCTCTGCTGGAACAATGCAATCAGCCTGAGACAGAGATGTTGGCCAGGGAACAAGGTGGAGTGTAAAGGTGGCAGGCAACTGGAAGCTCAGGATCTTTTTTGCGGGCAGAACATAGATGTGCTGCGAAGCAGTCACCCAATCTACACTTCGTTTCCCCAGTGTAAAGGAGACCACACTGTGAGCAGTGAATGAGATAAACTGGATTTGAGAAGTGCAAGTAAAGTGCTGCCTCATCTGGAAGGTATGTTTGAGCCCTTGGATAATGAGGAGGGAGAGGTAAGTGGACTGGTGTTCCACCTTCAGAAGTTGCAGGGGAATGTGCCATGAGGTTGTGGGGTGGTGTTGGGAGTGAAGGAAGAGTGGACCAGGGTGGCCCAGAGGGAATGATCCCTGTGAAAGTGGTCAAGGGAGGAGAGGGGAGTGTGTGTCTGGACAGTTACTTAATGCTCTGTTACCATGAAACCCACTCTGCCACGTAAACAGGAGAGTATGGTGAGGAATTATTTAATAATGCAACTTGAAACAGTTAAAGGGTAAGTGAATACAGTGACACAAAATGACAAAGGTCTCACATGCTATGCATGGATTAGTTGGTCACAGGTTCATATCTAGAGTTCTCACCTCTTCATCCAAGGAGCATTTCGGAGACGTCTGCAAGCAAATGAGTCCTCCATTTTCAGGACTTACTCAAACCCAAGATGACAGCTCTTCTCTTCTAAAATTATGAGCTTTAGTCAATGGTGTGAGAGGAGAAAGTGAGGACTGCAGATGCTGGAGATCAGAGCTGAAAATGTGTTGCTGGAAAAGCGCAGCAGGTCAGGCAGCATCCAAGGAACAGGAGAATCGACGTTTCGGGCATGAGCCCTTCTTCAGGAATTCCAGCAACATATTTTCATCAATGATGTGAGAGACTTGAAACTTTAGTTCTTTGAATCAAGTCACAAGAAGTTCTCTTCTTCAGCCTATCCAAAGTTGGACCAACCTCTTCCACATTGTCCAACATTTACCACAAACTGAACTGGACCAGCCATATAAACACTGTGGCAAGAACAGCAGGTCAGAGGCTGGGAATTCTGTGGTGAGCAACTCGCCTCCTGACTTTCTAGTACAGAGTATAGTACTCCCAAACTATTCTTTCTTCTCACCTTTTTACCAACAGTTAGAGGGCAGCATTGGTGGACAGCTGATAGTTTTGATGCTGCCCATCCATTCAATGAGGAATGTGGGTCTTATAATACAAGGGGGACGATAAAAGGAAATTAATTAATGAAAATATACTTCTATTTCTACAGAACCTCTCGTTGCATCCCAAATACTTCACAAACAAAGTTGTTTTGAAGTACAATCCGTATTAGAATGTAGGAAATATCATAGCAAGTTAGACACACAATAATGTCACATGACTAGCATTGTGATATTGGGGGTGATTTCTTAAACAGTCATTGGTTAAATATTGTTAAAGGAACCAGGATAAATTCAGCTGCTCCCCTCTGAAATAATGCCATGCAAACTACTATATCAACAAACACAGATAGGGGCTCAAGATCAACATCTGATCATTTATCCATCTGTGTAACACTCCTTCAGTAATATTCTGGGGGGCTTTTGCATAGTTTGCGCTCAAATTACTGGAGTGAAACTTGAACCTAGCTCCTTCTGGCTTGCATGGAACTGAACCACAGCTGACAATTGAATGAAAAATTTTGAAAAGAAGAATAAGTGACCAACTTGTACCTGTGTTCTTTTGCTGGAAAATTTTCTGTCTCAGTCAGAAAAGATGTTTTGTGTAGCACCAAGAGGTTATCTCTCATTAATCATTTACAAGTGCTACCAATGTAGCACATAGCCCCTGCTTCCTACACATAGGACTATTCTCACGCAGTGCCTTTAGCAATTAGCTATGTAAGTCTTATTAATATAACATCCTTATCTAGTCTGTACCTCAGCAATGCACTGAATCTGAAATACCTATCAGTTGGGAGTGTACTTCAAGAATTCTTTTGATGACCTCTAACATTGAACACTTCAGGCCATTTTAGCGTTAAGTCAAATGTCAATCACAGCATACTGCTTTCTCAGTAAAACTATAAACTACAGCTTGTACCTGAATAGCCATTTTTTACCATTCCAGAAATTCAGATCTTTAGTTCCATCTTTTCCAATTTTCAAAATAGCATCAAAAGAATGAAAGTCCATGCAAAAAGGGCTGGTAATCAGAGGACAGGGCTTCAAGGTGACCAGGAAATAATCAGAGGAGACATGAGTAAATGATTAATTTTACAAAGCCAGTTGTGGTGACCTGGAATGTGCTGCCTGAAAGGGTGGTGGAAGCAGTCTCAATAGGGAAATCCAAAAGAGAATTGGATAAGTAATAGTCAGGAATTTGGTCAGGACTTATACAATTAATGGTAGGGTCCTGGGTGATGTTGTAGAACAGAGAGACCTAAGGGTTCAGGTACATAATTCTTGGAAAGGTGCTTCATAAGTGGTTAACAAAGTGCTCAGCATGCTTGCCTTCATTGCTCAAACATTTGAGTACAGGAGTTGGAACGTCACGTTGAGGTTGTACAGGATGTTGGTGAGACCACATCTGGAGTACTGTGTCCAGTTCTGGTTGCCCTGAGATAGGAAGGATATTATTAAACTGGAGAGGGCTCAGAAAAGATTTACCAGGATGTTGCTGGGAATGGAAGGTTTGAATTATAAGGAGAGGAATAGATAGGCTGGGACTTATTTCAATGGAGTGTGTGACAGGCATGGATAAGGTGAATATCAAGGGTTCTTTCCCTAGAATGGGGGAATTCAAATGTATGGGGGGTATATTTTTAAGATGAGAGGAGAAAGTTTTAAAAAGGACATAAGAGGCAACCTTTTTACTCAGAGAGTGGTTCATGTGTGGAACGAACTGCCAGAGGAAGTGGTGGACGCAGGTACAGATACAACATTTAAAATACATTTGGATAAGTATATAAATAGAAAGGTTTTGAAGGATCTGGGCCAAATGCAGGCAAGTGGAACTAGTTTAGTTTGGGAACATGACCGGCATGGACTGGTTGGACCAAAGGGCCTTTTTCCATGTTGTTTAACTTTATGACCCAGCATTTGGTAGGAGCAGGGCTAGAGGTGAAGATCAATTGAACAGCTCTACCAAAGAGTCAACAAAAGCATAATGAGCTGAGTGGCCTCCTTCTGTGCCATACCATGCTATGATTTTTTTGTGTTATAGGTCTGAAGTGGGGGGCGGGGGAAGAGAAGGGAAATAATTAACAGATGCAGCAGCAAATAAATCAATCAGTAAAATTTGGTCCACTTCTCTTAATCTTAAAAATAATTCATTCCAGACCCGTCACTTATATTAGTAATAATTGGATAGGTTAAGTACCAAATACATAGTACAGAACAATCACCATTCATGCACTGTTACCTCAGCACATTATAAAAAATCAAACTGACATACAAAATAGATTGCAATGAGCATTGTTTTTCTTTTAAATCAACCTGTTCTGACATATTATGAAATACGCATCAAAATTCTTTAGACAACACTTATAAACCCAAACCATTAGCCATTTAGAGATCAAAAGCAGCAGAAACATGGGAATATTATGTATGTTTCCTTTCAAATCATGCATTATCCTGACTCAGAATGTGTATCGCCTTTTGTTCAGTGTTGTTGGTTCAAAATCACGGAACTCTTTTCTTGACAGCATTGTTGGAGTTCCCACCCTCAAGGACTGCAACGGTTCAAGACAGCAGCTCAAACCACCTTCTCCATGGCCATTTGGCATGAGCAATAAATATTGGTCCTCATAGGTGCTTACTGACCTGCTGTGTGGTTCTGACTTGCAAAGAAGAACAAGATAAATGGTTATTGCAGTGAATGTTATTTCTAACACTATTTCTTTTATTAAAGAATAATCAAGTTGGCTGTATGAGAATGACCTTTAAAACTGATTCTGTAGCCAGCATATTTTTGAACTGTCTGTTTTTAACCCAGAGAAACTATATTACAGATGGCTTCAGTTTGATGTGTTTGTCAAGCCAAACAGTTAAACAGTTCAAGTGCTGCTACTCGCATGCTCTGAAAATAGGCATTTTTTATTTGAAAAATATGCTTTAAAAGTTCAGCCTAACTTCAAGCAAATGTGCTTTAAAGATTGATTGCTTCCCAATCGAAAAAACTGGTTTAATCAGGCAAAACACTCGAACAGCACGGGACAAAGAAACTGAAGTGAGTCACACAAAGGGGTAGAAGTCAGTAGCAGCGTTGAAAAAGTGGGCCAAATGATCACTCATGTACATTTTGGTGATTCTGATTAATAATTGTTAGAACTGTACTCGTAAATTCTTACATGATTTGGTAGCAGTTTTGTTCAATACTATCCTGTGAAGTGCTCTGAGATGTTTGGCCATGTTAATAGCAGACATGTCAGACATTAGATCTGTGGCAAGTGCTGAATCAGTCTCATCTGAAGATTTGATTCAAGCTTCATCGTTACAATCCACTCACTTTTGAATAGGTTCCATTCTCTGATTATGGCATTTTTGACTGCCCTTTGTTCCAAGGATGACGTCCACTGAGGGGCTCATATTTCTGCTGTGGATCTTCATATCACTGAATCAAATAATTGTTATGGTGCTGCAGATGGCCATTCAGCCCATCGTGCCTGCACTGCTTCTATTGACAAGTGCCAATCTCCAGCCTTTTCCCTGCATCCCTGCACATCATTTCTACCCAAATAATCATCCAATACCCTCTTCAATTGAACTAGTGCATTCCATACCCCAACTGCTCACTGAGTGATTTTCTTTCCCTCAGATCACCCTTTCTTTGTTTGCACATCACTTATAATCTATGCCCTCTTGTTCTTTTTTCCCTTTTTACAAGTGTAAAAGCCTCTCTTTCAGTCTACTCTATCCAGTCTGTTCATGGTTTTTTTCTTCCTAGAATCCCTACAGTGTGGAAACAGGCCCTTCAGCCCAACAAGTCCACACTGACCCTCTGAAGAGTAATCCACCCAGACCCATTCCCCTACCCTATTATCCTACATTTCCTCTGACTAATGCACCTAACCTATACATCCCTGAACACCATAGGCAATTTGGCATGGCCAATTCACTCTAACTTACACATCTTTGGACTGTGGGAGGAAACGGGAGCACCGGAGTAAACCCACATAGACACAGGAAGAACGTGCAAACTCCACACAGACAGCAACCCGAGGCTGGAATTGAACCTGAGTTCCTGGTACTGTGAGGCAGCAGCGCTAACCACTGAGTCACCGTGCTGTCGTTTTGATCTCCCATCTGGTTCACCGATGCAGGTTACAGTCATTGTTGGCTGACCAGCATTTTTTGCCCATCCCTACATGCCCTTAAGAAAGTAGTGGTGAACCCCATTCTTGAATCATTACAATCTACCTAATGTAGATAGATGCACATTGCCATTAGAAAGGGAGTTTCATTACACTGACCCAGTGACAGTGAAGAAATAGCAATATTCTTCCAAGTCAAGATGGTGTATGGAAACTTGCAGATGGTGTTTTTCCCATCTTTCTGTGTCCTTGTCCTTCTCGATGGTAGTGGTCCTGGATTTGGACGGTGCTGTTCAAGGAGCCTTGATGAATGTCTGCAGTGTGGCTTGTAGATGGTACTCACTACTACTACAAATCATCAGTGGTGAAGGGAGGAAATGTTTGTGGATGTACCAATCAAGAGGGCTACTTTGTCCTGGATAATATCAAGCTTCTTCAGTGTTGTTGGAGCTGCACCCCATCCAGTCAAATATTCTATCACAATCCTGACCTGTTTCAGTAGATGGTGGACAAGCTTTGGGGAGTTAGGAGCTACGTTACTCACTGTTCTAAAGCACCTTACCACTAACAAAGTACTTTTGAAGTGTAGTCACTATTGTAATGTGGGAAACATTGAGAACAGTCCATCATACCCGGTGATAAAGGTCAGGTCCCAAAATTTCAATATAATTTATTACAGGAAGCATCCTAGTTTTGGTCAGCTCTTCTGTGCTAAATAAACCATTAACAATTTGTCTCAAAGTTTCTGAACAGTGGACATTGAAACTCTGTCCCACTGGGGTCTGTTGCAGATCGAAGGAACAAGCTCATTTGGAAGAAATGGCTTAAATTGCCCTTGAGTAGATTCAATTCCCTGGTTGCATGTCCCAAGCCTGATCATCATCCCCCTCCAGCAACACCTGGAAGAGGATTATGCTAAATGAAGATGTCCTTAATGTTTAATTCCTGTTACAATTCAGCCGATGTTACAGCTGGATAAGTCAGATTTCAGAATGAAGTCTGGCCTGATTCATCATAATTTGTTTTTTCTTTAATTTAACGATGCAGCCTTTCACCGAAACATTATCCCTCAAGGCTACGGATTTGGTTTTAACAAGAAAACAGAAGTTTATTACACAAAAGAAAGAAAAATAAATCAAAATAGGCTAAGCTTTTTGTATATAATACTGTCTGAAAGATTTCAAAATGCACAGAAAAACCAAATACCCCCTACTCACCAACATCATTTTACAATTGCTGAAAAATCCAGAGAAATCCCTTCCCTTTAAAAGTTGCAAGTTCACCTTAACTGCTTCTTCTCAATTCCAGTTCTGGGACCTGAGAGGACTTTCCCCTTGATCATCCACATAAATGAGAGCTTAACTTCCTCAGTTTCTCCACAACCCGCAGTGTTCTAACCAAACACTCCTTGTTACAAACTGCACCGTTTCACTGAGGTCTTATACCCTTCATTGCTGTGAACAAACTCCTTTTCTAGCAGACACGAGACTTGTTGCTGACCCCAATCTTCAACCTACCCCCAAGACTAAATTTTTAAAAATTTTGCTCCTCCTGGACTCTGCTAATAGTATGATGTTTTCTCTCTCCAGTCCTAAACACACAAAACATAAACAAATTTCCATTAACGCTGCAGGAGGTACATATTAATTGAGCTCATGGTTCCTGAAAGTCTGTCCTAGTTAATTGTTAAACCCCTTCACAAAAATAGACCAACATCCATATATCATTAGTTTAAAATGCAAATGGTGAAACAGGCAATATTTATAGTACTTACAAATTGCATACCTTTCAATACAGTGCAACTATCATCTTTATCTCCATTTGAGCAAAGATAGAATCATACAGTAAAGATTCATCATTTATCCAATGGTACCTATGCCAGGAATTATCCAATGATCTCAGTCGAAATTCCTCATTGTCATACGCTTTATTCTTTTCCAAATATCTACCCAGTTCCATTTTGAAAGTTACTATTTAATCTGTTCCCAGATAGTGCATTCCAGATCACATTTCACTACATGAAAAAAAAATCCTTATTTCTCAGCCAGTTCTTTTGCCAAATGATGTTACCTGTGGCACAGTGGGTAACAACTCCAGCCACTCAGTCAGAAGGTAATGTGGTGCTCCAGTGCAGTACTCGTGGGAGTGCTGTGGTGTCAGAGGTATAATCTTTCAGACGAGACTTTAAACTGAAGTTTAGCCTGCCCTCACAGATGGCTGGTGTATGTGCAATATTTTGAATTAATATGAATAAATGTTGCTTTGCATAGATAATTAAGTTGCAGGGTTTAATTGTTTAAGTTATTAAGAGGGAATGAACCTCCAATGGTGTTACTCAGCATTTAATACCAACACATTTCAGACTTTAAATTGATCTAATTTCCCTGCTGATGCTTCAATCTGTCAGCTGTGGCTCTGCCTGTAGCACTTTTGCCTTCTGAACCAGAAGGCTATTGCTTCTGCTAACACTTCGGGGATTTGAGTATAGAAATCGAGGTTGATTTATAATACAGCATTGAGGGAGCATAACATTGTCTGAGGTGCTGTTTTTCTCATAAGATGTTAACCTGAGGTCCTGTCTGGGATTTTGTTCAGCAAACTGGGATCTTGCGACTGAACTGCGAACTGGGAGGAGGGGGGGCAGAACTGACCCTGCTCACTGAGAAGTACCAGATCAAAGCGCAGGCAACTCACATCACCAGGGCCAGGTAGACCAGCACTGCATCTATCAGAGACCCAGAATCACTGAGAGGAAGCAGGTCACAGCTTACTGAAGGTGGAATGGGGGCCAGGGGTCAGGGTGGCAGGAAAGTGGGGGTGGGGAGGAAGAGGAATTGGAGCCAAGAGCAGAGGCCTCCCTTCCAGCAGCACCCCTGCCCACTCAATACTATATCCCTCAATCAGACCCAAAAACATAGAAATTGGGAGCAGGTGGAGGCCATTCGGCCCTTTGAATCTGCTCCACCCATTCAATATGACCACCCAACTCAGTAGCCAGTTCTCATTTTCACCCCATCCCTTTTGATCCCTTTAACTCTTAGAATTAAGTCTAACTCCCTCTTGGAAACATTTGATGTTTTAGCAGAAAATTCCACAGGCCCACAACTCTGGGGAAATAAATTTCTTCTCATCTCACTCCTAAATGGCCTACCCTGTACACTTAGGCTGTAACCCCCTGGTTCTGGGCTCCTCAGCCATCAGGAACATCCATTCTGCATCTACCCTGTCTCGTCCTGTTCAAACTGAGACACGGAGCTTGCTGCATACAAATTGGCTGCTGCATTTCCTACAGCCATTTCTTTGCCTTGAAAGTACTTAATTGGCTAGACAATGATCTGGAAGGTTATGAAAAGGTTCTTAAGAATGGAAATCTCACTTTCTCTGTTTTATCAAGTCCATCTGACTTGTGCATAATGCTTATTTACATCTTGGTTTAACTGCAGGCAATGCTTTGATATGTTTGCCTATGTGAACAACTACAGCTAACTATTCAAGTGTCACTAGCATTAATGTGGTGGAGGAGGAGATATTAGTTATGTGTTGAGTGAGATAAGGGTGGTACTGTCAAGTATAGACAAGTGAATAATTGACTTTTCACTGCATTTTTATACATTTGGAAGTAGTACATAAAGTAAAATACTTCCTGCTGTATGTTTTGCACTAAATTTCCAATTTGTGTAAAATTTGTTGCTTAGTTCAGTTGATTAGGAAATCCGACTTGTTTTAGCATGAGTCATTTTCTCAAGTGTGCCACAGGAAATTCAACACATAGACTTATTGGATTCCATGCTTCCAGCTGATACTGTGCTCTCTTGAAGCAAAGGTTGAAAAAAGAATGATAACATAGTCCTGCTTTCCCAATCCATGGACTGTATGAAAACATCTCCCCATTGAGGGTGTGACGTACATGGCGCAAAGTTGAGATGCAGCAGCAAAAGGACAAAGCAGGGTATGAGAAGTTCAAGACGTTAGCAAACTCAAAGGTGCTGAAATACACAGTGTGTGAAAAATTAACAATTTAAACAGTTCAACTATGCTTTTATTGACATTGTAATTTGCAATTCAAAGTGATTCATTGTTGCTTGCATAAAGTGCCATAAGGCATTTCAATAGAAGATGTTTTACATGGATCCAAAATTTTCACTTTTATTATTTTACTTGGTCAATGTCAAGATTTACAGTTTGATTGGCATTCGCTTGCTCTGCACCAATATGTGACTCCCGTCCGACATCAATGTGGCTCATTCTTTGCTGCCTTCTGAACTAACCTTGTAATCCATTCAGTTGCATTGTAAACTACTTGGATTAACTGGGGACAAGCGATAAATGCCAATCTTGCTGGCAATGCTTGCATCCCAGGAATGAATGTTTCTTTTTTAAAGGATTAGGAAGAATGTTGGCAGGAATCATTTTGTGGAAGGAATCATTTTGTGCCTTAACTGAAGGCAGCTCACCACTAAGACTAAAATTGTAAAATGACGGATTTTATATATACGTTATATCTCCCACAACAGGGGGGTTTTGTATCCTTTTCACTTAGCCAAGTTGAGGGGGTACTTTCCATTCAAGTTTCTGTTCCGTGATATTTCCTCTCCTTTTGTATTAGAATTGCAGAATTTCCACTCCAACAGCAAACTCTGAGTATTGTGTTTGAGAGACACTGGGAGAAAATGTCTGGAATTTTAGGGGAGATATGTGTAACAAAAGACATGATTTTCCTGGACTGATGATTAATGGTTTTCTAACATGTGGACAGTTAATACTGGTAGAAATAGAAGAACTTAATTGGAACAAGAAAGGATAGCAGATTGCTTTAGTACTTTAAATGCTACCAGGGCTAAACAGTTTGTAATGTTCATAACTCACTAGTTGGAGTAAAGTGGTAATGTCACTGAACTAGTAATCCAGAACCCCAGACTAATGTCTGGGGCAAGGGCTCAAAACCCACTATGACAAATGGGGAAATTTGAATTCAATAATGATTGTTTTTAAAAATCTGGAATTAAAAGCAAGTGTAATGCTGGTCATGTAACCATTGTTATTTGTAAAAATAACCTTTAGGGAAGGAAACCTACATGTATGTGACTCCAGATCCACAGCAATTTGCTTGACTCTTAACTGCGTTGTAGGTAATTAGGGACGATCACAAACAAATAAAGAATTCTCAAATGTTCTGCTTCTCCTGGGATTTTGCCTCTGTGGCAAGGCATTTCACCTGACCCAGCAATTCTTGTTATTCTCTGTCACACAAGAAACGAGGGGAGGATAATGTGGTATTGAAAGATCCAACAAATGTTGATTACAGCTGGCTATTATATACAATGATTACGTTCACAAACACATAAGTGTATTGCCTAATACTAGGCTATTTTATTACAAAGAGCAGGCTGCTTTCCATAGCATATTACGCTTCAAGTGATCTGAGTTATAATGGAGACTAAGGCCTTCATACAATTACATCATATGCTATGATATAGTAAGGATATCACGAGCATGCCTCCGAAAGGCATTCTAACACACTGACTCTGGGATATGCGACATATTTTTCTGGTTAAACTCAAGTTTTCTGACTATGCATATTTTAAAACAAAAAGAATGCTTGCTCATAGCAAGTTTTGAGCTACACATTGTCATTCCCCAATTTCCATTGCCTGAAAATTCGAAATTCAGGTTTAAAATCAGCTTAATCCCACCCTACTTCTGTAATCTCTTTCGATTAGACAACCCTTTGAGATCCCTATACTCCTCCACATCTGGCTTCTTGTGCATTCAGGTTTTATTTGTTCCACCATAAGCAGGCACATCTTCAACTGCTCAAAACCTCTGGAATTTCCTGCCTAAACTATTATAACATTCTTCTTTTGCATTCTTCCATAAAACAAAGCTTTAACAAAGCTTTTGGTCACTACCCCTATACTGCCCTATATAGCTTGGTATCAAATATTGTTTGATAGTGTCGAGAGTGTGGTGCTGGAAAAGCACAGCAGGTCAGGCAGCTTCTGAGGAGCAGGAGAATTGATGTTTCAGGCATAAGCCAAAAGATTTATTGTAAATTCCATTGAATTGTAAAGTCTTATTGTATAACCTTGGACAAGTCTTATAGAATCTTGATCAGTAAGGAAAGTCAAGGGTTATTGGGAAAGGGCAGGAAGGCGGACGTGAGGAATGTCAGATCAACCATGATTCTATTGAATGGTACAGAAGGCTTGAGGGGCTGAAGGACTTCCTCCTGTTCCTATTTCTCATGGCCTTATCCTCTTGTGAAATGCTTTTGAAGCATTTTTACTAAATTAATAGTATTGTAAAAAATATAAGAGGCTACACAGTTCCAGCTAGCTGTTAGTATATGGGTGGAATTCGAAAATGTGACACAGTAAGTTTATTTAATTCTGATTTTGAGAAGGCAACGGTCACTTTAGGGCAGTTCAATTATAGCAAGCATCACCAGTTCCTTTTATCTCATGATGCAGATGAAAGATTTTCATATTTCCTTCCGCCTACCTCATGGAGGTAATGCAGGCACTGCTTCCCCCTAAAGAGGCCCTGTATACCTCCTGCAAAAAAAATTAGATCCAGAACCATTCTCAGCATCTAGACTGAGGTTTATTTCATCACTACTGAATCTAATAAACTCCAAATAATGTGGAGGAGATGCCACTAATCCCGACTGAGCGTTTCCACTGTGACTTTACCCACTCCGAACCTACCCAAGAGGAGAGATGATACATAATGGTTATAATCATAACGACAATTTTGATGAGTTAACCGGTAACTGGAATAGTACACAGTGAATTCACATGGAATTTACTGCACAGCAACTGGCCATTTGGCCCGATATGTCTCTGCTGGCATTGTGCTTCAGATGAGGTTCCCTCATTGTCCCTCACCTAAACTTGTCCTCCCTCTCTAACCCACAGCAGGTTTCCATGTGAGACCTTGTTTATTGATCACAAATGGGAAAATGGTGTGTACAAAAAGGCTCTCTCCAATTCTGTTTTATGCAGCTTTCAAAACAAGGTCTCTGTTTTTGTGGTTTTCTTTGTGCTGTTGCTTGCAAATCTTATTCTTTTTTTCCATCTTTATCTCATGTCACTTTAAATGCCTCTGTGTTATTTAGCTCAGCTATTTCACATGATACTGGATTAGTGGTGCTGGAAGAGCACAGCAGTTCAGGCAGCATCCAACGAGCAGCGAAATCGACGTTTCGGGCAAAAGCCCTTCATCAGGAATAAAGGGAGTGAGCCTGAAGCATGGAGAGATAAGCTAGAGGAGGGTGGGGGTGGGGAGAGAGTAGCATAGAGTACAATGGGTGAGTGGGGGAGAAGATGAAGGTGATAGGTCAAGGAGGAGAGGGTGGAGTGGATAGGTGGAAAAGGAGACAGGCAGGTTCGACAAGTCCGGACCAGTCAAGGAGACAGTGCTGAGCTGGAAGTTTGAAACTAGGATGAGGTGGGGGAAGGGGAAATGAGGAAGCTGTTGAAGTCCACATTGATGCCCTGGGGTTGAAGTGTTCCGAGGCAGAAGATGAGGCGTTCTTCCTCCAGGCGTCTGGTGGTGAGGGAGCGGCGGTGAAGGAGGCCCAGGACCTCCATGTCCTCGGCAGAGTGGGAGGGGGAGTTGAAATGTTGGGCCACGGGGCGGTTTGGTTGATTGGTGCGGGTGTCTCGGAGATGTTCCCTAAAGCGCTCTGCTAGGAGGCGCCCGGTCTCCCCAATGTAGAGGAGACCACATCGGGAGCAACGGATGCAATAAATGATATTAGTGGATGTGCAGGTAAAACTTTGATGGATGTGGAAGGCTCCTTTAGGGCCTTGGATAGAGGTGAGGGAGGAGGTGTGGGCACAGGTTTTACAGTTCCTGCGGTGGCAGGGGAAAGTGCCAGAATGGGAGGGTGGGTCGTAGGGGGGTGTGGACCTGACCAGGTAGTCACGGAGGGAACGGTCTTTGCGGAAGGCGGAAAGGGGTGGGGAGGGAAATATATCCCTGGTGGTGGGGTCTTTTTGGAGGTGGCGGAAATGTCGGCAGATGATTTGGTTTATGCGAAGGTTTGTAGGGTGGAAGGTGAGCACCAGGGGCGTTCTGTCCTTGTTACGGTTGGAGGGGTGGGGTTTGAGGGCAGAGGTGCGGGATGTGGACGAGATGCGTTGGATCATTTATTGTACATCCACTAATATCATTTATTGTATCCGTTACTCCCAATGTGGTCTCCTCTACATTGGGGAGACTGGGCGCCTCTTGGCAGAGCGCTTTAGGGAACATCTCCGAGACACCCGCACCAATCAACCAAACTGCCCCGTGGCCCAACATTTCAACTCCCCCTCCCACTCTGCCGAGGACATGGAGGTCCTGGGCCTCCTTCACCGCCGCTCCCTCACCACCAGACGCCTGGAGGAAGAACGCCTCATCTTCTGCCTCGGAACACTTCAACCCCAGGGCATCAATGTGGACTTCAACAGCTTCCTCATTTCCCCTTCCCCCACCTCATCCTAGTTTCAAACTTCCAGCTCAGCACTGTCTCCTTGACTGGTCCGGACTTGTCGAACCTGCCTGTCTCCTTTTCCACCTATCCACTCCACCCTCTCCTCCTTGACCTATCACCTTCATCTCCTCCCCCACTCACCCATTGTACTCTATGCTACTCTCTCCCCACCCCCACCCTCCTCTAGCTTATCTCTCCATGCTTCAGGCTCACTCCCTTTATTCCTGATGAAGGGCTTTTGCCCGAAACGTCGATTTCGCTGCTCGTTGGATGCTGCCTGAACTGCTGTGCTCTTCCACCACCACTAATCCAGTATTTGCTTTCCAGCAACTGCAGTCATTGTTTTTACCTTATTTCACATGATAGTTAATTTCACATTCTGTCACAAGGCCTCTCAGTTTTCTCCTGTCCTAAGAAAACAGTATAACCTTTCCAATCCCTCCTGATAGTTTATTCTGGTGGAGTGTCACAACTAATGTCCATAGTTTTTGACTTCATTCACAGAGGCACCACCTTCACTTCCTTTATTTTCCCTTATGCCACTTCTCTCTTTTTCCTGTCAAACTCCTCTCTCTTATTACACTTGACTTTCCATTTCTCTTCCTCTCTTCTCCTCCTTGCTCCTGTGCTCTCTTCACCTCCTCTTTTCTCTTATCCCTTCAACCACTTCTCTTTCTTTCCCCTTTCTGTCTCACTCCCACCCTCTAACTCTCCAGCCTCTCCTCTTCTCCCCATTCATACATTATCATACAGTGTGGAGCAGGCTATTCAGCCCATCAAGACCACAGTGACGCTCTGAAGGGCATCCATACTGACCCAGCCCCCTACTCTATCTCTGTAATTCTGCATTTACTGTATCTAACCCACCTAGCCTACACATTCCCTAGACACAGTGGGCAATTTAGCATGGCCAATCCACCTAACCCTCAACATCCCATTCTCTTTCTCTTAACTCACAGCAGATCTCCACATGGGGTCCTTGTTCATTGATCACAAATGGAAGCAAATACATACAAAAAGGCTCTCTTTAATTCTGTTTTATGCAGCTTTCAAAACCAGCTCTGTGTTTTTGTGGTTTCCTTTGTCTTGCTGTTTTAAACCTGTGGTGTTTATGGTTTCAAGAACAGGAGGGCAAAAGCAGAGGCCAAACGTACTAGACCTGTTGGTTGCTGCTCCTGTGCTTTTGACATTACCAAATGTTTATGGTGGCAAAACACAAGTGGTTTCTGGCAAGTTTGACTGTTCAGTGGATGCTCTGAGAAAATGACTGATGCTTTAATAGAACCACAGTTTGCCACTACATGTACCAAGTGCCAGAGTAGTTAATCCAGAATTAGTGCTTGCATTAACTACTTGTAGTCATCTTGTTTGAGATGGGTCTGATTTTATACATCATGGACTGCTGATCCTGTACTGCAATAGTTATCGTCCTGAGTCTCTCTCTTATTGTCTGAGCCATTACAACTGCTTGCAACCCTTACATGAGAAATACTCTGCATGTGGTCACACATACAAAGCACATTACATGAACGGCAATTACATCCTTTCCAGGACAGATTACAGTTTATTGGACTTGTTCACAATTATATTCTCTATGCTTTTTGAATTCTTAGTTCTAACTACCTTGAGTATGCTTTACTGAAGCCAATGTAGCTTTATAAAAGAGGAAAGCAAGGAAATGTAATGAGTACATTGAAGAAAGTCAGATGCAGCAAATTAGCTGACTTGCATTTATATATAGCCTGTCACCGCCTACGTGCTTTAGAGTCAACGTTGAGGTGCAGCTACTGTTGCCATGCAGAAAATGGAGCAGTCAGGTTGTGTACTGTGAGCTCCCAATAGAACAATAAATGATTGAGCGAACTTTCTGATTTTACTGACCTTAGTTGAGAGACTAGATTTTGGACAGGAGACTGGGTGAAATCCTCTGCTCTTCCTCAGAGCAGTGTTATGGGACCTTGTCATTCTTTCTAGGTACTTAAGGAGGTTCATCAGAGAAAGAAAGCCACTACTTTCACAGTTCAGTCCCTTCCTCACTGTTCAGACCAGAGAATACAGATGGAGAAAATAAATAAAGAAGCACCAAGACAGAAAATGTCATCCAGCCCTTAATTCCACAGAGACTATTCTAACCATGGACATTACCACACTCCTACAAACCCTAGTGGAGTATGTTGTGGCCTGATAATATCTGGTAAATTATCCCTTGGGTCTCTAAGGTTAAGTGTCATCATATAAATCTAACAAAAAGATGGACAGACACCAGCCGATTGGACTTGGTTGTTATGGTGTAATCGAGGAAGATGGATTTTGCTACAGAGTCTCTTTAGATTGATAATTCCAACTACATTTCTATACTTTGGCAAAAATCATTGGATTGTGATGTTCCATTGCTCCAATGAGCAAATTTTATATATCAAAACCCTGCTCCACAGTTAACGTGCATTTTTCATGTGACTGAAAATTGGCCTCATTTTAGAATAAACATGAAGATGGATGTAATTTTATTTTTTATGGTCTGCTGTGCTTCAAAGTTCATGGTAGGACATTTTAAACTTCGATTATTCGAATGAACAACAGCTGTGATAACCCCATGGAAACCAGGAGCTGTTTATATACAAATAATCACAGATGCGTTCTCCAAGGCACGCATGATTCCTAAAGGGAAGCTTGATGGAAGCAGCTTTAAAGCAGCTCTGTCTTCATGAAAATGATTTACCAAACTTTTGAGGAAGGCAAAAAAAAAACAGAGAAGGAGGGAGAACAGCTGTGTCTCATTTTTGCCTCAAATACATTTTGGTCACAATATATTTTCACAAGACTTTACCTCGTTGCAGAATTGTCTTGAGAGTAGTTTCATTCGAATGCAACGTCCGTGAGGTTAAGGCCTTTTCAAGTCTTTTCTCATCCATAAAATTACAAACAAGCAGACTCCTTTGTGATTCATCTGTTATTCTTCATTAAAATCAGTATATCTATCTGGATTCTAACAAACTTGATTGTGACCTGTTATCTACTGGAATCTTGTTATGATTCCATAATATTTGTCATTTGGAAAGTAGATAATGCTAAGTACTTCAACCACTTCTCTCAGGCTAAAATAATCAATTAAATTTATTTACATTTAAAACTACTCAAAAGCAAATATAACAGGCAACACAGAAGAGTACCACAAGCGTGCATAGGAAAAGGACAGAAAACAAATCAATAAGGGGTTGGATTTCCCGAATAGATGTAAACAACTCAGTAAACTAGAGTCATAGAGATGTACAGCATGGAAACAGATTCTTCAGTCCAACTCATCCATGCTGACCAGCTTTCCTAAATTAACCTGTACCATTTGCCAGCATTTGGCCCATATCCCTCAAAACTCTTCCTATTCATATTCCCATCCAGATGCCTTATAAATGTTGTAATTGTACCAACCTCCACCTGGCAGCTCATTCCATATAGGCACACTCTCTGCGTGAAAATGTTTCCTCTCAGGTCACTTTTAAATTTTTCCCTTCTCACTATATTCCTATGCCCTCTAGCTTTGGACTCCCCCACCCAGGGAAATGACCTTGGCTGTTCATCCTATCCATGCCCCTCATGATTTTATAAACCTCTATAAGGTCACCCTGACGCTCCAGGGAAAATAGCGCCAGCCTATTCAGCCTCTCCCTTTAGCTCAAACCCTCCAACCTTGGCAACATCTTTACAAATCTTTTCTGAACCATTTCAAGTTTCACAAGATCTTGCCTATAGCAGGGAGACCAGAATTGTAAGTCGTATTCCAAAAGTGGCCTAACCAATGTCCTGTACAGCCGCACCACAATGTCCCAACTCTTATACTCAATGCACCGACCAATAAAGGCAAGCATACCAAACACCTCCTTCACTACCCTGTCTATCTGCAACTCTACTTTCAAGTAATTATGAGCCTGCACTCCAAGGTCTCTTTATTCAGCAACACTCTCCTGGTACATTTTGTGTTCTGCCTTCAACATATGTTGTTTCGTCAAAGTCACCTTTGGCTCGATTCTGAACAAATCTCTAGTATATAGAATTTTAGGTTTCAGCATCAAAATAAATATACAATTAAGCAAATTGCAATTTTACTTGTTCTTGAGCAAAAACGGTTGCCTCCAAATATCAATAAATGTGCAATTTTCCTGTTCCTGTCTTTGTCTCTCCATTCTTCTCTCCAGCCTTCCCTTTTTCTCATTCTCCCTTGTGATTAACAAATATGCATCCATTCACAGGAGAGCCTAACAGGAAATTTCTATTCACACTGTATCTCCCAGAACCTTGAGATAGTTACATTTCAGTAAATACATCTGGAAATGGGCAAAATAAGTTATTGTTTTGTAAAAGCTTTAGTTATTTTAAGATATTTCTTTTTGCTGTCTAACAATGTTGAATGATAGTTGAGAACGTTATATTTCTTTGCAGCCCTGTGTGTCGAATTTCCAGAGAATGTTACTGAGCTGAACTCTTTCCCAGTTTTCACTCATGGCCACTAATAAACGACACTCAGACAAAGCAATGTTGGGAAAAACTTCAATTGTTTGAAGAGGGCTTGTTATAATAAACTCATCGTCCCTTGGTGATGTGATGTTACATGAGGAGAGGCCACAAGCAGATTTATAATCAGTTTGTCGAGCTGTCAGATTGCAAATGAGATGGAGAATTAAAATGCCAGGTAATAGGGAGTGCAAGAATACTGAAGACGCTAACTCCAATGTTAGCTCCCTGTTACCTGCCACTATAAATCTCCATCTCACTCCATCTCCTTGACTTTCAGTGCTCTTCCAATGAATTTCCACACAAGCATGGAGAGCAACAACTCCTCCTCCTACTTTACAGCCAGCAGCCTTAAACATTGACCTTTGCAACTTCAAACCACAACCAGTACACCCAATCTTTATTTAGATATAGTTGTTGTTCGCTTAGAATAGACACAACTAGAGGTTCTGAAGATAGGTAAGTTTGCAAGTTGGTGCTGAGGATTGGAATTCCCATTATCAGGCAATCAGCAGAGTGCTCTGCAGCTGCTTTCCTTGCACTGAAGCATGTTATTGGCTGTAGACGGTTAAATTATGAGGACAGATTGCATAAACCAGTGTTTTATCCCCACGACAATAAGGATTGAGTGTACTTTATACACTTCCAAGATGTTGGAACTGGCTCTGCTCTAACCATTCAGAGATCCTCTAGGTCTCAGGTTCATATATTGTATTTCTCTTATCAAAATCTGCAGAATTCTTTACTGCAAAGGGCTGTTGAGGCGAGGCCATTAAAAATATTCGAGGCTGAGAGAAACAGATTTTTAATCGGTAGGGGAATCAAGGGGCATAGGGAAAAGGCAGGAGAGTGGAGTTGAGGATTATCAGAGCAGCCATGATTTCATGAATGGCAGAGTGGATTGATGGACTGAATGGCCTATTTCAGTCCCTACATCTTCTGGTCTTACGCTTCCTTTCCTTTTACACTCATTTATTGCACTCTGTTTTCCTCACAGACCTTCCCATTTCCTTTCCACCATATGTCATCACTTCTTCTTCTGCCTACCCCAAATCTTTGACTCTGCGCTTCTGTTGCAGAAGAAAAGCAAAACACTACAGATGCTGGAAATCTAAAACAAAACACTGAGCAAAATGAGGCAGCAACTCTGGAGACCGAAACAGGGTTATTGTGTTGAATTGATGGCAGCAAACTGGAAGAACTTACTGTCCAAGCCATGGGGCGGGGTGCAGGGAGGCAAGGGGCATGGCATTAGATTAGATGAGATTCCCTACAGTGTGGAAACAGGCCATTCGGCCCAACAAGTCCACAACGACCCTCCGAAGAGTAACTCACCCAGTCCCATTTCCCTCTGACTAATGTACCTAACACTATGGGGAACTTAGCACGGCCAATTCACCTGCCCTGCATATCTTTGGACTGTGGGAAGAAACCAGAACACCCGGATGAAACCCATGCAGACACGGGGAGAATGTGCAAACTCCACACAGACAGTTGTCCGAGACTGGAATTGAACCTGGGACCCTGGTGCTGTGAGGCAGCAGTGCTAACCACTGAGCCACCATGCCGCCCCCGAGGAAGGAGTGGAGGGAGGAATAACTCCTTATAAGCTATAAGCTGCACCATCTTTCAGTTCTGGTGAAGGAACATTCTGATGTTAGACTGACCTTCCCCTTCTGTCCACAGTGTCTACTGACCTGCTGAGCATATCACCGCTTTCGACTAAATTTCAGATATCCAACAACTGCAGTTTTCAAGGGGACGCTAGGCAAGTACATGAGGGAAACAGAATAAAAGAATGGACTCTCTGGATTAATTCAAGTAGTTATGGAGTGAGGGGAGAAGATTAGGCTTCTGTAGAGCATGATGGAAACTGTGTTTAAATATGATTTATTTTAAGTTTGCGATTCAGGTTTTTGAGTTAGTAACTAACAGGTTTTCCATGTGGCCGAAATGAAGAATTAATTTGTAAGTATTTCTGTAGCCATGTTGAAAAGACAACAAAGCATTTGCAGTAATTTGCTCCACAAATTGTGTTTAATCGAGTGCCATGTCTTTTTGAGGCATGCTTACCTTGAAGAAGTTTCGCTCTTCCCTCCAACAGGAATTTTGGTTATCTCTCTCCCATCACTCCAACTCCCCCTTCCCCACTATTGCTTAAATGCCGCCCGCTCCACACTTCACATCAGCTCTGATGAAGAATCCTCTAGGCTCAAAATGCTAGCTTGCTTTCTCTCAATGGATGTTGTCTGACCCACTGTGATCGCCAGCATTTTCTGTTTTCAATCTCTCACTCAATGTCAGCAAAATGAAGGAGGTGATCATTGGCTTCAGAAAGCAGAGTGGAGGACATGCTCCTGTCTGTATTAATTGTGCTGAGGTGAAGGTGATCAGAGAGCTTCAAGTTCCTAGGAGTAAATATCACCAACAATCTGTCCTGGTCCAACCACATTGACACTACAGTCAAGAAACCCCATCAATGCCTCTGCCTATTCAAAAGACTGAGGAAATTTGGCAAGTTCACAATGACTCTTACCAATTTTTATAGATGCACCATTGAAAGCATCCTATCCGGATACATCACAGCTTGGTATGGCAACTGCTCTGTCCAAGACCGCAAGAAATTACAGAGAGTTGTGAATGCAGTCCAGTCCATCATGCAAACCAGTCTTGTATCCATTGACTCTGTCTCTACTTCCCACTGCCTTAGGAAAGCAGCCAATGTAATCAAAGACCCCTCCCATCCCAGTTATATTCTCTTCCATCAGGCAGAAGATGCAAATGTTTGAAAACACGTACTAACAGAATCAATAACAGCTTCTTCCCTGCTGTTACCAAACTTTCAAATGGACCTCTTACATATTAGAGTTGATCTTTCTCTGCACCTTCTCTGTAACTGTAAATATATGTTCAACATTCTGTTCTATTACTCTGATGTACTTAATCAAGGTATGATTTGCCTGTATAGCATGCAAAACAATACCTTTTGCTTATCTCAGGAGATGTGACAATAATAAATCAAATCAAATCAAACCAAATGGTGATTTTTTTAAAAAAGGTTTTTTGAAACCTGGCTTTAGGCTGAATGGGTTTGTGTGCACCACTAATGGACTCTGGTTTATTTTTGATTGTTTTGTGACCCAGCAGGGTAAATAAAAGGGCCTTAAGGCTTGTTAGAGTCTTCTAGAACTTGTTTTTGTTTTCCTATTCCCATAGTTTAGAGATAAAGACTTTATTTAGTTTTAGCTAGTGTTTGGGGTAGCCCATTGAAATTCTTAGATTAGGATGGCTGTTTAGACCAACGCTTCTGAGAAGGAAAGGATCGTGAACTATGTGATCCTAGAATGAAGAATCAGTGTTAGTTGGAATAAAACCCTGCAGAGGTTTCTTAGAGTTTTGTCCATTGAAATAGGTGTATTAGATACAGGAACTCTGATGTGAGTACTGTATCATTGGTGCTGTGGTATTGTACCAGGATGTGTTTGAGTATTATTAAAAAAACTCTTTTGTTCCTTTTCAATTCATAAAAGAGTATTTTGGGATCAATGGGATTATACTTTTATTGCTGGTTTTAAACTCTTTGAATTTGTATAATGATTAGATGGTTTGGTTTGTTTTATTTTATCATCATTTATTATGTTATTAAGTTTCTGTCTTATTGACAAAGCAAAATCTGCAGCATTTCATGCTTCTGTATCAGTGAGAAACCGCTTTTTTAAAAACAAAACCAAATCAAAATTTGATCTATCAAGCCAGATCCCCATCCAAGACTGAATGAACAATGGCATAGTCCAGCTGGCCTTTTGCAATGTTGTAAAATTCTATGCAACTCAACATAATTTCCATTTTTGATGAGACTGTAAAAACAAGCAAAACATTTGAGTCATTGCCCAGGGCGGATTCTGGGCTTACCAATGTTAGGCCTAGATTGGACCTCCTTTGTGTATAATCAGTTGCGTTTAAGTATCATATATTATGATTGGACTTGATTTATTGAGAATGTAGACATTACATGCATCTATTTCTTCTAGCATTTTATTCTCTGCTTATGCTTTAATATATCAGAGAAGGCTGTGGGGCAGATGTGGAGCGTTCTTGAATGTTCCTTTCAGTGAAGATATCAGATTCTGCATCATAACCTGCTCCAATAGATCAATTTCCTCAGTTACATGAGTCATTACACTTCAAGGGCACTTCACTGACTGCCCTGGGACACACAGGTTGTAAAAGGCACTACAGAAACGTAAGTCCTTTCCTTTCAATTGCTTTCATTGTTAACAGCTACCACGATGAGGACCGCAACCACAATGAAACAAATTGCTAACTTTTTTTCTGAAAAAGAAATAAACATTCTTTTAGTAGCACCTTGAACTGCAGTTATTGTTGTAATGTGGGAAGCGTGGCAATCTGTACGTCTACAGCAAGATCTGTATCTCACAATATGATAATAGCCAGAAGATCTCTTTGTGTAATATTGGTCAAATGATAAATATTGACCAGGGTATCAGGCATAACTGATCTCTTGCTCTTTTTGAAATAGGTCCTTGGGTTTTTTTAAGTTCACCTGAAAGTGCAGATGGGGGTTTCGTTCAAATGCAACAGACAGGCATCTCTGGCAGTACAGTATTCCTTCTTTATTGTGCTCGGTGTGTTAGCCTTGATTTTTTGTGATTACATTATGGAGTGGGATTTGAACCTGCAGCCTCCTAACTTGAGACTCAAAGAGCTAACATGGGCCATAATAAAGAGGGAAGAGCATTTGAAATGTTGAAAGAGCTAAAGCCTACAATTTGTTTTTGAAAGAAGGTCTATCCAATTTCATTCAGAGAATAATGTGTTCAGAAACTAAGTTACCTATTGAGTGTTCGCCCATTTTGGCATGTTCTCTTCTAAGCTGAGGGTGGGGGAAGGGTTGGTTTATGGTGCATTCTGGGAAAGATAACATTGTTGGAACCATCCTGCGCCGCCTGTCTACACTATCAAACATTCCTGAGGTTTCTTTTGGAATCCTAAGCAAAGCAGACATATTTTTTTTTCTTCTTTTACAAAAAGGTACGAGCCAACTTTCAATGGAAAGTTTTACAGCATCTGTAATGTACTAGCTGGCTACGATGAGGTAATCCTAAAACAGAGCGGACTGAAATGGAGAAAGGGAATGGTAGCTCCCTGGTGGTAAATTAGCCACCGTATTACAAACCAGACTTTTCCATAACCCAGGCTCCAGAAATAGTTCAAATAAATCTTTGAAATATGACATTTGCTTTGCATCTGCTCAAACTCATCTATATATCAAGAAGCAAGGTCATTATGACTGAGCTACATTTTGTAAAGGAGTGTACTGATCATGGAATAAACCTTCTTTTTAATAACTTATAACCAGTTAAAGAGTATAAAGATATGAATTATGTCATAACATTGTTTGCACATCACATCATCTGCATGTCACAACTCCATTACAACAAAAGACAACAGTCCTGAGGACAACCAGAAAAAAATTGGTCAAATAAATCTTTTTCTCCACCTGATGTTTTTAATCTTTTCCTCTTCTTTTCTGTTTGAAATTTTATTCACCATGTTCCATTCACTCTGAGTTTTGCATGCTGAGAATGGGAACAACAATAATTTTCAAGGAGAAAGTGAGGACTGCAGATGCTGGAGACCAGAGCTGAAAATGTGTTGCTGGAAAAGCGCAGCAGGTCAGGCAGCATCCAAGGAACAGGAGAATCGACGTTTCGGGCATAAGCCCTTCTTCAGGAATCCTGAAGAAGGGCTTATGCCTGAAACGTCGATTCTCCTGTTCCTTGGATGCTGCCTGACCTGCTGCGCTTTTCCAGCAACACATTTTCAACAACAATAATTTGCATTGTAATAGCACCATTAGCCAAGCACTGACCCACATAAGGAGCTATTAAGAGAGTGAACCAAAAGCTTCACTGAACAGTTCATTTTAAGGAGCATCTTAGAAGAGGTGAGAGAAACAGAGAGGTTTGGCCCAGGGCATTTCAGAGTGACCTAAGCAACTGAAGGCATGGCAGTCAATAATGAGACAAAGAAAATTTGGCTTGGTGAGCCCTCTTGTGAAGTGTGTCAATATGTTTAATCACATTAAAAGTACTTTATAAGTGCAAATTGATGATGAGTATGACTCACCCCAACTCAAGTCTTTAGACAAAACCTGACAATCAAGTCATAATGATTCACTGTCAGGTTCAATGAACAGCACATGTAAATGTATTTACTTCATCCCATATTCTCTCAGAACTAATTTAGCGATTCCGCAAAAAGCATTGTCATCCACACATATGCCAGCAGGGAACCCCCAAGTGCGGAGCAAATCCAAATGTGAAGGCTCATCAGACGTATTCCTGGAACAATCCTGGTGGGATTGTCCGAGGAGGAGAGGTTGAAGAAATTGGGCAGTTATTCTCTGCAGTTTAGAAGTAGGAGAGATGATCTCATAGAAACTTTCAAAATTCTTTAAGAGGTTGACAGAAATTATTTTTACCCTGGCTGTGAGGCATGGAACCAGGGGACACAGCTTCAGAATAAAAGGCAAGCCACTTAGGGCTGAACAGAGGAGGATCTCTTTTACTCAGAGCATGAGAAATCTTCAGAATTCTGTACTTCAGAACACTGTGGAAGGCATTCAAGGCAGAGACTGATAGATTTCCAGTTAGCCAATGACATCAAGGATGTCGTGTTGAGGTAGATGTGCCACGAGTATCACTGCTAGGACCACAATTATTCACAATATATACATTAATGACTCTATATACATATTCATGAGGCAAGCAAATGTACCATAGCAGGTTTGTGGATGACACAAAATAGGTGGAAGGGCAAGCGATGATGACGACACAAAGGGATATACACAGGTTAAGCAAGTGAGCAAAAATTTGGCAAATTTGATTTGATTTATTATTGTCATATATGCTGAGATATGGTACAATGAAAAATATTTGAGAGCTAACCAGCCACTTCAAAATTACATCAGAGTAATAGAATAGAAAACAGACTATAGTGTTACAGCTACAGAGAAGGTGCAGAGAAAGATCAACTCTAATATATGAGAGATCCATTCATAAGTCTGATAACAGCAGGGAAGAAGCTGTTCTTAGATGGAATACTTTGGCCAGAAGAATAGAGGAGCTCAACATTACTTTACTGCAGAAAGACGGTTACAGGCTACAGAAAAAGAGGATTTGGGAGTCCTCATCCATGAATACCAAAAGGCTAGCATTTCGGTTCGGTAAGTAATAGGGAAGGCAAACGAAATAGAGTTGTAGATTCATACAGCACAGAAACAGACCCTTTGGTCCAACTCATCCATGCCAATCAGACATTCCAAACTGACCTAATCCCATTTGCCAGCACTTGGCCTATATCCCTCTAAACCCTTCCTATTCATATATCCACCCTGATGCCTTTTAAATGTTGTAATTGTACTTCCTTTGGCAGCTCATTCCATACACGCACCACCCTCTGCGTGAAAAAGTTATGCCTCAGGTCCTTCTTAAAGCTTTCCGTCTCTCCTTAAATGTATGCCATATAGTTTTGGACTCACTCACCCAAGAAAAAAAACACCTTAGCTTTTCACCCTATCCATGTCCCTCATGACTTTATAAACTTCTACAAGGTCCCTGCTCAGCCTCCAATGGTCCAGAGGAAAAATAACCCAACCTAGTCAGCCTCTCCCAATAACTCAAACCCAGCAATCTCAGCAATATCCTTGCATCTTTTCTGCATCCTCTCAAGTTTAACAACATCCTTCCTATAGAAGGGTGACTAGAATTATATGCAGTATTCTAAAACTAGCCTCACCAAAGCCTCACCACAATATGATCTCCCAACTCTTATAATCATTGTTCTGACCAATGAAGGCAAGCATGCCAAATGCCTTCTCCACTACTCTATCTTCCTGTGACTCCAGTTTCAAGGAGCTAAGCACTTTCACCCCTAGGTCTCTTTGTTCGGCAACACTCCCCAGAGCCCTACCATTAACTGTATAAGCCCTGTCCTGGTTGCCTTGCCAAAATGCAACACCTCACATTTATCTAAATTAAACTCAATCTGCAACACCTCAGTCCATTGGCCTATTTGATCAAGGTCCCATTGGACTCTGAGATAATCTTCTTCATTGTTCACTACACTACCTATTTAGTGTCTCCACTACACTACCTATTTAGTGTCATCTGAAAAATTACTAATCATGTCTCCTATATTCACATCCAAATCATTTATATAAATGTTGAAAATCAGTGGACCCTGCACCAATCCTTGTGGCACATCACTAGTCACAGGCCTCCAGTGCAAAAAGTAACCCTCTATCACCACCCTCTGCCTTCTATCTTCAAGTCAATTTTGTATCCAATTGGCTAGCTCTCTTTGGATCCCATGTGATCTAACCTTACTAACCAGTCTACCATGTGGAACCTTGCTGAATACTTTGCTTAAGCCCATATCGACAACATCTACAACTCTGCTTTTATCAAACTTCTTTATCATCTCTTCAAAAAAACTCAATCAATTTAGTGACACATGATTTCCCAGGCACAAAACCATATTGACTATCCCTAATCAGTCCTTGCCATTCCAAATACGTGTAAATCCTGTCCCTCAGAATACCGTCAAACAATTTACCCACCACTGATATAAGACTCATCGGTCTGTGAGTCCCTGGCTTTTCCTTTCGGCCTTACTTAAATGATGGCTCCACATTAGCCAACTTCCAGTCTTCCAACACCTCATCAGAGGCTATCAATGATACATATTTCTCAGCAGGAGGCCCAGCAATCTCTTTGCTAGCTTCCCACAAAGTTCTGGGAAACACTTAATCAGGTTCCCAGGATTTATCTATTGTTATGCATTTTAAGACTTCCAGCATCTCCTCTTTTGTAATATGAACTCTTTTCAAGACATCACTATTTATTTTCCCAAGTTCCCTAGCTTCCGCGTCCTTCTCCACAATACATACTTTGTTGGCCTTTATTTAAAAGGGAATGGAGTATAAGAACAGGGAGCTTTTACCAAAACTATAAAGGCACCAATAAAACCACAGCTGGTTTACTGTGAACAGTTTTGGGCCTCTTATCTAAGGCATGAAGTACTGTGTTGGAAGCATTCACGAGGCAGAAAGCAGGTATGAGGAGAGATTGAGTAGATTGGGCCTGTAAACACTGGAACTTAGGAGAATGCAAGATCACCTTATGGAAGCATGAAAGATTCTTTGGGGACGCACAGGGTAGACGTGGAAAAGTTGTTTCCACTTGTGGGAGAGCGTAAGACCACAGGGTGTGATCTAATAATCAAACACTGAGGGAAGGGGAAATTTTGTCTCTCAAAGGGTAGTAAATCGGTGGAATTCTTTATCACAGAGGACTATCGAGACTGGGTCATTTAGTAAATCCAAGGCTGCGATAGATTTCATTAGTAAGGGAGTCCAGGGCCATGGGAAAAGGTAGGAAAGTGTGGATTATCAGATCAGCCACGCCTCACTGAATGGCGGAGCAAACTCAATGGGTTGAATGGCCTACTTCTGCTCTTATGTTTTCTTGACGGAGAAATCCCCAAACTGGGCCACTTGGTGGGCAAGCAAACAGGCTGTAGTTATAATAATGCAACTAGAGGCAACAGATATCCGAGCAAGGCTTGGCCACTTACACTGAATCTTCCAGGTTTATGAAGTAAAGAAAATCAGAAACAGTACTTGGCATTCTGAGTTAGTTTTCATAGGGGTTGGTCAACCCTGTCACTGGGTCAATCTGAGATCAGAATCCAGTCAGATTGAATTTGTTTAGCCTGTACCTCAAGTTGTTGATAATTGGCCTTCATGGAGTTAAAACTGAAATGACTGCCTTAAGCATATTAAGTAAGCATAATGCCAAATGCGAATTCCAAAGACCTGATTCCAGGTTTGGCAATGACTTGTAAGATGACCAAGAGGCAGCACTTCAAATCCTATCCATTTGACAGGTAAAAATATCCAACAAAATGCTACTTGTCAGGAATGAATCCTGATCAACTTCAAAGAAACATGCTACAAGCTACACACCTTTTCACAGTGCAAGGCAGTGCAGCACTTAATCAAGTAGGGAAGCCTTCTTGCATCTGTATTACAAGAGGCTGGGTTCTAGTCAAAATCGAGTTAAGAACATAATCTGGGCTGCATATACCGGTGCAGTCCTAATGGTGTGCTTTATTGCTGGAGTACCTGCCTTTTGAAATAGTCATTAAACTCAGAGACCCGATGACATTACTTTGAAGAAAAACAAGTAAATTTTGTCCAGTACCGTGGCCAAGATTTATTCTTCAACCTACATCTCTTAAAACAGATGCTCTTGCCAATTAATTTATTGCTGTTTGTGGACAATTGCTGCGGGCAATTTGATGGTTGTGTTTCCAACATTACAGTAGTAAGCATGTTCTCATAAAGCACTTAACCGATTGGAAAGCACTTTGGAGTCGTGAGGTCACAATACAGTACTATATAAATGCAAAGATGTTTCATTGTTTTGTGGGTTTACATAACATATCCCTTCCAATGTGCCCACACATTGGAGTCCACATGCAAAATGATACAGTGCTTTTCACAACCTAAGTTCAGCTTTACTATCATGTATATAGCCCAATGTGCTCCCTTCACAATATACAAGTGTTTATGTACATCAGCATGGCGATGTGTTGCACTCTATTTTATTAAGTATAGCTTAACAAATCACCCTTCATTTTTCTTTTTATGCTTAGTCTGCACTGACATAATCTCTCCAGTGGACCCTGATTTAAATCAGTGACTAATTCAGATTCACACTGAATAAGTCTTTGTAACCAGAGCTTATTAATTAGTTAGTGAAGGCAGGAATGATTTAGCTGATGCACAAATGAGGATTGAATTTTCGAATGAAACAGAATTGTGTTTACCAAATTAGAACATTTATTATTCGTTATTTATTTTAATCACTGTGGGACATGGGTTTAAATGCTGGCATTTATCGTCCTTAAGGAGGCTGCAAGTTGCCAATTTGAACTATTCCAAACCTAATGGGGTAGTACAACTGAGGGCTGGCTGGAGATATTTTAGAGGACAAAGAGTCAAGCAAATTGCTGAGGGTCTAGAGTCATACGTAAGCCAGACTGAGTCAGGATGGCAGATTTCCTTTCCCAAAAAGCAAAACTGAAACAGATGGAATTTTTGCCTCCCTCTGAATTATCTATGCTTAAGTAATTCTGGCCTCTTCAGGATCCTTGATTTTAATTGTTCCACCAATGACTTTACTGTCACCTACCTGAGCTCTGGAAAATCCTTCCTGAACCTCAAGAGGCACTTTCTTCTTTAAGATGCTTTTTTAAAACCTACCTTTCAGACCAACTTGTCATCCACATGGTCTAATATAACTCTACATGGTTTGGTAACTAACTTGGCTTTATAGCAAAGCATTTTGGGATATTATATTACACTAAGCATAAATTGTTGATTCTGGTAGTCATACAATTGTCATTTCTGATACTTGTTTTATTCCAAATTTATTTCCTAACAAATTTAAATCCTCCAACTACTATGGACTGATATCTCCATATCATTAGATCAGGCTACCAGTCTAGCATGCCACAGTACCAGCTAAGAAAGCATGCTTTCCAAATGTTTTAACGTGAGTGTAAAAATACACTTTTCTTTTAAATACACTCCTGTTCAGTTAAACTTGTATTACCATGTCATTTCATTACAGGGAGGTGGTGTGTTGTTTGTCATTTATATAAATAATTCAGATTAGAATATAGTGGTTAGTAAGTTTGAGGATGATACCAAAATTGGTGGCATTGTAGACAGTGAAGGTGGTATTCTAAGGTTACAAAGGGATATTGTTCAAATGGGTAAATTGGCTGTAAAATGGCAGATGGAGTTCAATCTGGATAAACATGAGATATTGCATTTTGGTATAACAAACAATGGTAGGGCTTTTACAATTAATGGCAGGGCCTTGGGTAGTGTTGTAGAACAGAGAGACCTAGGGGTGCAGGTACATATAGACACTTTGCCTCACATATAGACAGAGAATTTAAAAAGGTGTTTAGCACATTTGCTTCATTGCTCAGTCCTTTGAATGTAGAAGTTGGGATGTCATGTTGAGGTTGTGCAGAACATTGATGAGGCCTCTTCTGGAATACTGTGTCCAGTTCTGATCACCCAGTTATAGGAAGGATATTATTAAACTGGAGGGAGTTCAGAAGAGATTTTTGAGGATGTTGCCAGGTATGGAAGGTTTGAGTTATAAAGATAGGTTGGATAGGCTGGGACTTTTTTCACTGGAGTACAGGAGCTTGAGAGGTGACTTTGTAGAAGTTTATAAAGTAATGATTTGGAGGTGCTGGTATTGGAATGGGGTGTACAAAGTTTAAAAATCTCACAACACCAGGTTATATTCCAACAGGTTTATTTGGAAGCCCTAGCTTTCGGACACTGCTCCTTCATCAGGTGGTTGTGAGGGGTATAGATAGAGTTAACAGTAGTTGTCTTTTCCCTAGGATTGGGTATTTGAGACAAGAGATATTTTAAAAACACATTAAGGACAAACGTTTTTTACACAGAGGGTGATTCGCATGTGGAATGAACTTCCCGACGAAGTGGTGGATGTGGTACATTTACAATGTTTAAAACACATTTGGATGTGAATAGGAAAGGTTTGAAGAGATATGGGCCAGCAGCAAGTCAGTGGGATTAGTTTAGTTTGGGATGATGTTTAGTGTGGACTAGTTGGACTGAAGGGTCCGTTTCATGCTGTATGACTCTATGACAGCGAAAGATGTCCAGATGCTTGCTGGAACAGTCACGTCCAGTTAACGTGCACTGAATAATGTGCCCTATCGCTGAACATTTTCTTTTTCCAGAACTGGGGAATCCAGCTCCAGTGAGTCTGTGGGCAAGGAAGTGGAAATTTGCTTACTCACGATGAATAAAACAAAGCTTTCCTGGTGAACAAGCCAGTGAAAATCAGGCAGATGATCCCACGCATGAGTTAAACTTTATCATTTTTATTTTGCTTTTAAGTGTTTGGGCTATGCCATAAGGTACATTCATTATCGAGTTTGTAGACATTACATCATGTTCCAACATCAGACCCTGTATAATCCTCACTTCATTTTAGTCTGCACAGTCTCAGTTTTTTTGGCTACCATGTCCGTGCTATTTCCTCTTCATATTCATCGGGATTTTGAGTGCTCCAAATGTTTCCTATTATATTCCTTCTCACATTCTTAAGTGCTTGCGAAAAGCATTTCTTTCCTGTTACTATAGTTTGGAAACCACATTTAATACAACAACTTCCATTATTAGAGCACCTTTTACCCAAACACTTTGCAGGAAGATAACTAGAAAAATATTGATACCTGATCAAAGCATAAAACATTAAGTGACCAAGAATGTTGGTCAAAAAGGTACGTCCGACCCAGCACCTTAAAGGAGGAAAGAGAGATGTAGAGGTTTGGGAAAGTAATTCCTGAGTTTAGGAAATAGATAGCTGGAAACTGGGGGACAGACAAAGGGCCTCAATTGGGATGTTCCCAACTCCAACAAATGTGTTTCAGAAAGTGTAAGGTGAATTGCTGAAGTACTGCCTTTGCATATAATAGGCTGTGTACGTTTATAAAACATAAAATCAGTACTCTGAAATCCTAACAGCAGAAGCATATTGTTTTATGTATTTTATGGATCTACAGTGCCACTGATTCCTGGAACCTAAGATACTGTGCACAGTAAAATGCAAGTCGCACAGAGAGATCTATATGTGTGTAGCTTTCTATCCTCCTTTCCGCTGCAATGTTAAATCAAGACCCCATCTGCCCACTAACTGGGCATTAAAGGTATCTGTGGTGCTGTCTGAAGAGCAAAGGCGTTCTTCCTGATGCCTTGGACATGAGTATTCCAAAAGCAAGTTGTGTGGTTCTTAACCATTGGCACCTGTAGGAGCTTACTGTGTGCGAATTGGCTGTTGATTTCCAACAGGTCAATAGTGTCTACAATTCAGATGCATTTATTTGGATTTGTCGGTATTTTGGAACAGCCGGAGGTCATAAAATCACAAACCTTTAATTCAAGAAATAAAAACGATGTTTAGCAAAAGAAAAAAATGTCAGATAGCAATCCACCACTAAACAATCTCAGATATGTGCACCCACCTGCTAGGCAGACAGGAGGCAGGCGGGAGGGAGGGAGTAGTGGAACCATGATTAGCTGATGAATAACTATTTGAATAAAGTTTAGAATACTGCACATTCCATGTTCCATTTATGGCAGATTCATCTCATTCTGAAAATGTAAACACTAATGTGGATTGTAGATTAATTATTTAAAGAAACATAAAACAAAGTACACGATATGTCATTCCAGTCAGAACGTCACGATTCAGTGGCAGTCAGTTTGCTCCCCTGTGGTTGTGCTTAAACTGCGATCAGTTCCTGTATCCTAAACATTTGGTTCCTGTTGAGCAACTTGATGAAAATGTCCTCTTCCATTCCAAAGTCTATCCACAGAGGTCTCTTAGTCATCCACAAGGAAATTATTGCAACGGCACAAGTGTTGTCAATGCACAAAGAGCATATGAAGTGATGGAACAACCCCTCAAGATTCTGTGTTAATTGACAATATTCAGACCAAACCTGTCATAAAATTCAAAAGATATCCTTCCCTGGGTGGGCCTTTATTCCAATTTTAATGATTCTCCCCTTGACTTGGGTGAGGATTACTTCTGGAGAACTTGCAGATGTGCTGTATTTTTATTCTGGTCACAATTTGTTATTCTTCATAACTTCATGTCCAGCTTCTTCTGTATAGCATACAGATCACAACTGGTGCAGCTAAGACCTTATCAAATGGTGGATCAGGCTCAAAGGGCAAATGGCCTGCTCCTGTTCCTACACATATCTGTTTGCTTGTGTTTTTGGTTTATGCAAGAAACAGAGGCAAGTTGGTAACTGGTTGTGAGTAACTGGTTGGTAACTACCAATGAGTAACTGGTTGTGTATGCCTTCTAGTGGATGAGGAGATGAGTATAACATTACAATTAACTGTGGTTTCAAGGTAACACTTGTGCCTCTGAGTCAAAAAGGATGTAGCTCCATTCAGGAAGTTAAGCACCAACTTCATTTTCATTCACTCGTGGAACATGGACTTCACTAGCTGGCTCGCATTTTACTGCCCCATTGCTAGTTTCCCTTGAGGAGATGGTGGGGAGCTGCTTTCTTTAACCATTGCAATCCATGTGTTGTAGATACACCCACAATGCACTTAGAGGAGGGAATTCCAGGATCTTGACCCAGCGAGAATGAAGGAATAGTGATATATTTCCAAGTAAATATGGTGAGCAGCTTGGAGAGGAACTTGCAGGTGGTGGTGCATCTGCTGCCCTTGTCCTTCTAGATAAACGTGGTTGTGGGTTTAGCTATAGGTTGAAAACTCAGTCTGGTCCTCTCATTTGCATAAGACCTTGTCTGTCATTACACAAGAATGTGAAAGATCCTATGACACAATTTGGAAGATCAGGAGTGGTTTTCTCTTCACTACCCTGATCAATATTTATCATTCACTCGACTAGTATCAGTGAAATAGTTTATCCAAATATTATTACATCCCTGTTTGTGCTTGCTGTACCCAAATTGGCTGCTGTGTTTCCTAAATTAGACCAGCCGTTACATCTCAAAAAGGATTTGTCTGTGGAGTCATGTGAGATGCTAGATAAAAGCTAATACTTTCTTTAATGGCACTTGTAATTTAATTGGCAAAGTAATTTATTTGGCAATGCAGCTGAATGATCAAAGCTCATCGACAAAACAGAATATCAAAAACACGTCTTTGAGCAAACCTATCAACCACAGCTGTAGAGTCCACCTGATCTCACACAGTATCTAGAAATCATACATGGAGGAACTTTATTGCCACTCACTTGACAACATTGAACTCAACTTCAAGTAAACTGGGATTCACATTTCTGATTAGCAAGTTCTTGAACAATGGGAAAGCAAAGATTCTTATAGTTGTGTGACATATATTGTGATTTATTAACAGCTTTGTCTTCACTCCAACAGATTCAAATGCCAAATGACCATCCTTAATTTAGGGGAAATGGATTTCTATCAGTAATTAATGATAATGTATTCTGGTATCACTTCTCGATATGCATTCCTAAAAAATCACATAGCAACACATTTAATGGAATTCTTTCTCACACTCTGAATGTGAATTGCACAATATTTTAAGATGTTTAATTACCACTTTAATAATAAGTACTTTTCGAAAAATATAATTACGTCAAAGATATATCATCATTTAGTTCCCACCCCAAAGGCATCAGTGCATGTATAAAATGTTCAATTCTTTCATGTGCTGTTTTCTCATGGACAATATTCTTACCTTTTGATGCTAACGCAATAATGTGAGCATATAAAGAAAATTAACACTGAATGGGGAGCAGGGAGAGCTGTCAAAGATAAAAAGAATATTTTTTTCATTCCTCTCCTGAAGGTTGCCCAGAGCCTGTTCATTATTTACAAGACTCAGGCCTGAAGTGTGAGGGAGTACTCCCCACTTACCAATAATACTGAGGAAGCTTGACACCGTCTGGGACAAGGTAGCCTGCTTGATGCACACCTTATTAATTACCCTAAACATTCGCTCCCTCCACTACCAAAGACTGTAGCTGCAATGTGTGCTATCACCATGATGCACCGCAGCAACTTGCCAAAATGCCTTTCAGAACACCCATCCCTCCAACCCTGGGCCACCTATAAGAGCAATATAAACACCTGTAATTTCTTCTCCAGGTCACACAACCATCCTCACTTGGAAATATATCAGTGTTCCCATTGTAACAGAAAGGTGGGTGTACTGAAACTACATGGACTGCAGTGGTTCAAAGCAATAGCTTCATCACCACCTTCCAAAAAGCAACTGGAATGGAAAATAAATATCAATCCTTGCCAGCAATACTCACAAATAAATAAAATAAAACCTTTGATATCAGTTCCAGGAGACCATCTGTCAAGTATCCAAAGTGTAAAAGCTAGTCTGTCCTAGCTTGGTAGACAATGTTTCATTTCCTGTTGCTTCTCACCTCAAACCAACAGATTTCCCTCCAAGAGTTCAAGGAAAACACTAAGTTATTAGTACATTTTATTAGTCTTCCTTGGTAACACCTTTGCAGCTCAACAGCTCTTTTGAGCATTTTTCTGCTCTTGTCCTCAACGTTACTATAATAAGTCATTGAATATTTTTGAAGAGTTGAACGATGCCTCATTAAACTACTGGATGTTTTTGAGACGTCAATTAGTGGCAGAGTGTCCGGTGGAATATAACTGGTTTTGTTTACAAATGGCTTTTAAATAAGGTTCCACATATGAGACTTTCAAAGAGGTTTAAAGAACTGGTTGGTCCCAACTGGGTAGTGAAGAAAGCTGGAGATGCATGCAAATAGAATAAAGTAAATGTTTTGAGAAATATGGAACAGTAACCCACAGTGTATTAAGGGAATCTGTTCTGACTTCAATGCTTATCTCACTTCCAAGTTCTTGGGGTTACACTAAGCATTCTTCAGAAGACTAGTGAGGGGATTAGAAACGTGATTGTATAGATTATATACGGACTAAGGAAGGAATTAAATTGATGAATGAAATAGCTATTTGTCATTGCCTGTTAGTTTTCTGAAGATTATAGGCAGTTAGCCTGAAAAGCAAAACTTCCAAATAACATAATCATGTTGAAGATTGCTACGAATCTATTGGAAGCAACAATATCCTGTTTTCTAAATCAATGTTACATTTATACAGCAATAGCCATTACAATACACATAATTAATGATGATAAAAGGACATTATGTCTACTCAGTTATATAATGCCTACTGAGATCCAATGCCATAGCACATTAAAATTCATGCAATTTTCTGTTTATTTGATGATTCGGTGATGTGTATTGTTGGATACCACTGAACAGCAATGTGACCATGACTGCTTAAACATATATGCAGACATTCATTTAATCTAACCACAGCCTGATAGTCAGCAGTATGAATCAGGTGCCTTTGCTTGGGTTATTTCTAAAGCACAGGATCTACAAGTTACAGTTATTCCTGCATTGTATACAAACGCTATTCTTTTTTAAATTTTAGTTTCCCATTCTTGTAGGAAACCCCTGCTCAAACATTCATTATGGAGTTGCTGCCCTGAAAGCATCTTGCCCCATTTTTGAAGATTCTCAACATTGTGATGAAATAATTTGTTATCAAAAAGTGACACAGAAACGTACATTTGGATAATATAGTCACTTATAGTCACAGGGTGAACTTCAGCTGTGTAGAAGTGACCCTTATTGTTCTGGGATCTTTATGTCTTATCACAATTGGTTCAGGAGTGAAACAAATATGGTGGCACGTCAGGTCAGGTTAATTGGCCATGCTAAATTGCCCATAGTGTTAGGTGCATTAGTCAGAGGGGAATGGGTTACTCTTTGGAGGGTCAGTGTGGACTTGTTGGGCCAAAGAGCCTGTTTCCACATTGGTGGTAATGTAAACTATTTGTAAATGTGTGCTGTTATTTATAGAGTCAAACATGTTTTTCACCATCAGAAAGATTGTGATGGCAACCATTTCACAGAAGGGTTACTGTACACAAGGAAGTCATGCAGCCTGTTGTGTCTGCACTGACTCTACAAATAAGAGTCATAAATTTGTATGATTCTCCTGGCTTTTTGCCATGCCCTTGCACATCAGATGATTATTTAAATAGAAACAATGCCCTCCTGAATGCCTCAGTTGAATCTTCACTTCCAGGAGATGCATTCCAGATCTGAACCACTAGTTATGTGAGAAAGTTTATTTTTTCTCACATCATAGTTGCTTCTTTAACAAATCACTCTAAATGTGTGCAGTCTCATTCTTGATCCTTTTATGGGCAGGAGTAGTTTCTCCCTTTCATATCCCATTGTGGCTTTCTTCTCTCCCAGGAGAACAGCCTGAAACGTCAATTCTCCTGCTCCTTGGATGCTGCCTGATCTGCTGTGCTTTTCCAGCACCACACTCTGGACTCTGATCTCTAGAAATGCAGTCCTCATTTTCTCCAAACCTTTCCAGTCTGTCCTCCGAAGTTTCTGATCCCTGGAACAATCCTTATAAATCTACACCATTGCATGTAATGTTATGATGATCTATACTATATATGGCAGGAGCACAACAACAATACTATCCCATACATGTCCAAGATGCTTCACAGGAACATAGACAGACATTAGCCACAGGATGAGGCACATTGAGACAGGTGACTAAGAGTTGGATTTTAGTGCATGACTCAAAGGAGGAGAGAGGTGGGAAGGCTTAAGGAAGAAGAATTTCTGATCTTAGCTTCTGGGCAGCTGAAAGCATGTCAATTAATGGAAGAGTCTCGGAAACTGGGGTTGAAAACAATTACAAACACAATCCAAGTATACAGATGAAACATTATGAGAGGTTTCAATGATCTGTTATTTTCCTGAGTATTATTAAAAAATCTTCAAAGTACTGCTTGGATAGTTGTCACTAGAAATATATCAGTTTCAAAATGTGCAGTTTGGGGTAGGATAAATCCTCAGCAATTCGCAAACAAAAGTCAAAAAGGCTAAACAGGATTCTGCCAATCAACCTTGCTGAATAGATTTGAAAAAGGGAAAATAAGCCAAAGTCATTGCCGAGCCATTCCACTTCAATACCAGGCCATTTATCACTGCCCGCTCCCTCCCCTGCCAATTATTGCCAGCATCAGACTTGTAACCAATACTTCCTATGCTTAGTCCCCAAACATACAAACGCTCTCCCCACACCCAGGCCACAACTCAAGTCTGGAGGGAGAAACTCGTTATTGGGAGGACACATTCCATAATTTCACACAACCAACAGTCCTCTGAAACCCTGCTGCTTGTATGGCATGACTTTGTGTGTGTGTGTGTGTGTGTTCAACATTCCACCTGGCTCGATTCAGTTCCCCTAGTGATTTCTCCAGTAAATGATGCAGATTTGTTTTTTTTTAACGCCTCCAGTTTGTCGCTACGGGAAACAATGAAATGAAGTGGACCTCACCAGCATACAGCAGGCCCTAAACACTGAAAAGTTCTCCAAGCCTTATAACAAACAATAACTACAAAACGGGATAATAATTAACAAAACAGAATGGTCGATCCAGGCAACAAACTGTGATTGAAGGGAAGGCACAGGTTTGGACGGATGCTTTGTGTAAAATTTAAATCTGTTTATGATATTTCAAGTCCCTTCCACCTTCTAGCTCTAACACAGGAAAACGAAATATGACACTTATTTTCTCAAATTGGTTGTGTCTATATCACACCTTCCTCCGCCCCCCCCCCAAAACCTACTTTATAGAGAGAAAAAAAAACATTTTTGGAATTAAGTGCCGTCCTCAAATATCTCCCAGTCTGCTCCTCGAAAACAATTTTGGAATGCTTTTTTTTAAGAAAAAAAAAGAAATGCTTTTAAAACTCACACACCAACTGCACAGCCAAACACGGTGAGTCACACACTACAGATCCCCATTGCAAACTCCGCTCTCACTCAGCGCCCTCGTTAAAATCGTGAACAACTTTGTGTGAACTTTTCTGAACGCCATCGCAGCCGCCAGCCAAGGCTTCAGAGGCAAACAAATATTCCGTTCGTCTCCAAACACGCCCAGCTTTTAAGATATGGCAGAGAGAGGCGAAAACTCCTGGACGGTCAAGACAGGAGTTCACCTCAATCGGTGCATCAGGATTCCAGCCGAATGGAAAACAGTGCCCGGGAATCAGGTTAAAACCTCTGGCCACACCAGACGGCGGTCCTGGGACTTTGAAAATCCGAACACTTTTGACACAGTGTGACATCTCAGAATATCATGTAATGAAACAAAACTGAACGGGGAGTTGGATATTGTCAAATTTTGCCACCCACTTTTAGAAGTGAAGGGTAAAGTTCTTTATTTTCCGGGCAACTTTAAAATGTTAGAAGACACAATCTGTGCAAAACAAAAACAAGGAAAAAGAAAGAATCACATCATCTGATTGATAAGAAAACACAGCGACTTACAGTACACTGGTGTTGGGAGGCAGGTCCATCGTTTCTGGTGCCTGTTGAAACCCAGCCTTGGAGCAGTTAACCGTACAGGAGGAATCCCAACGCAGGCAGCGGCAGGCTGGGGGACAGGGTAGACAGGCAGGCAGGCCAGCCACTGCTGCCAGGCACAAGGCCAGCGAGAGGAGGCAGAGGGGAAGCAGGCTGCACAGTGCAGGCTTCGTGGGGACTGGGGCGCCATGTTGCTTTGCTGAAATAAGAACATTTCTATAAGGCATAGCTCTCCGGCATTACATCGCCGCTCGGATCTCCTCGATACTTTCTCCTGAGCAACTCTCAACCCCCCCTTCCCCCCCACCCACCCCCCCCCTTCCGCACACCCAGACAGAAAGGCACACTCTTCACTCTCTCCCTGCTGGCTCGCTCAGAGTGGACTTCTCGCTAATCCCAGCTATTCCCCCCCTCCCAACCTCCCTGCTCTCCCACCTCCCCTCTCCATCCCCTTTCCCGGGGGAATGTGTTTTCACTTCTCCCTCCTCCTCTTTCTATCGCGTGTGAACTTCCTTTTCTCCACATTCCCGTTTTTGTGTGTGTTGTTTTAAAAAAAAAGCGATGCTGGGTCCGGACACTAGGGTGTGCTGAGCATCACAAATCAGGAAATTAGTTCGCGTAAATTTCCCCCAAAACACAGGAGAGCGGTGTTACTAAATTGTCTTTATCATCCATGGAAAGAGGAGGGGAATATATGGAACTGTGCATTTGGTATCAAGTGTGACTTTTAAAGTTGGTACCATTTATTTAAAATATAAAACGCAATGTAATTTGTTGGATGATTAAGGAAACGTTATACATGTACAGATCACATCGTTGTATTGTGCTTCCTGTTGATAAACACCAGAAAAAAGTTTTCAGTTTTGAATTTCTCCAAGGCACTTTTTAGTTATCCACGTAGAAGGTCGACGGGGTAATAATGAAGGGCCTTCGGTTTACGTGGATGGACGGGGAGAGGGTCCAGTTCTCTTGAGAAGGCTGCGAGGGGTCGCGGCAGAGATGTTCAGAATCACAAGGGACTTGGACAATGTAGATGGGCGGAGACTGGAGGAAGTACCCGAGAATCTTAGGTGATTGACCAAAGAAAATAGAGGATGAAAACCCCGCGATTCGGTTCTGAGGGTGTGGCAGAGGTACATTCACCGCGGAGCTTTTAAATGAGAATCCCACGAAGAGAAATGAATTTGAAATATTTCCGACGAAGGAAATGGAGGGGAGGTGGACAGTGGGAGACGGGGTTTGCTGGATTGCTGTTGCAGACAGCGGGCACCACGTCGAGGGGCCGATTGGTCTCCTGCGCTCGAAGCATCCTCTGATCCTAATCCCAGTTTTGAGAATGATACAAACTGTTAGATTTTTGTTTAAATATAATACTCCAAACAAATTAGCTGTAGCTCAGTGAGTAAGTACCCTTATTTCTAGGCTGAGGTTCCGCTCTGGGGGGAGGATAAAAACCTAGGCTGACACTGCAGTAAGGTGCTGAAGGGGTGCTACACTGTCTTATAGTTGAAACATTAAACTGAGGCCTCTTCCCTCTCTGTCCCACTTGCTCTTTCTTTTCATCTTTCTCTTGCTGTACTCTCGCTTTCTCTTTCTTTCTATCTTTGTCATTCTTTCTCTATTTCTTTCAATTTCTTTCTCTCTGGCTTTCTCTTGTCTTGCTGTCTTTACTCTCTTTTTCATTCTTTTCGCTTCTGTATTTCTTGCTTTCAATCCCTTTCTCTCTTTCATTGTCCCCTTTTTCTTGGTTTCTTTTCTGCTCTGTCTTTCCGTTTCTCGTCTTACCAGTCTCTTTTCTTATAATTTTCTTTCGATCGTTCTTTGTCTTTCTGTCAAACTTTTCTTTTTCCATCTCCCGCTTTCCTTTTCTCTCTCTTTTTCTCTCTATAATCCTTCCCGTCTTACTTGCTTTTGGTGTTTCATTCTTTCTCTCTCTCTTACTCTATTTGGACACCTCTCAATCTGTATTTGTCTTTCAATCGCTCTCTTTCTTACTTTCCATTTTGTGCTTTTAATCTTTTATCCTTATCTCTCTCCCTCGCCCTTTACAAATGTGACAGCTGAAGGAAATTGACGCGATGCACACTCAAATCGCAGCAGTAAACAAGCCTCTGTTTGTGCAATACCTTTCAGGTAATAAAATGTCCCGTTGCATTTCATTGCAGCTTGATCGGACACAAAATTTACCTTGTACATTTCCATTAAAGTGAAATTAACAAACTGATCAAAGATGGATCTCAAATAGTGTGATTAGAAGTGGAGAAAGTGGCAGGCTCAATGTGAGTTCTGTGTGAGAAAAGCATTCCGAACCAAAACAGGAGGTTGTGTGGCTGGGTTAGATGGTGGAGGAGTGGCAATCTGAAGATAGTCAGCGCGTCAGGCAAATTCTGTGTACAAAATCATAAAATTCAGTCAAGATTTCAGACCGCAAGCAAAACCAGTCCTCAATTCCCAGAAAGGGCCTTTGGGAAGGTATCGTGGAGAGAAACTGTGAGACAGACTCATTATTTAATTGATCACCACCCATCCCACCAATTTCAAAACATTTCCACAAGCCAGCAGTGGAAGAGCCAATGTACAGCCTTAATTTCGGATCAAATGAGCACCAGATCGGGGAGTGTTAAATACCTGTGTAACATATACTGCCAACTTTCCTGAGAAGAGAAATGTGAAGTGGCCACAGAGAGGACTGTGAGGGAAATTGTAAAAGCAATGCACCACCTTCAAGGGATACGGCTATGAAGGGGTATGCAGGGACTGGTCTGCAGTTGGGTGGCTGAGTGGGTATAGGGGGTCTGTGTGCATAGGTGACTCTGTGTTTACGGGTCTGTGTTTAGGGATTTAAGTGTCAGTATGCGTATGCGTTGGTATCTACATATAAATAAGTTGCTGCGTATTTAGTGTATGTGTTTGATGTAAGTTGGTATCTGCGTGCACTGATTATGTGTGTTAGAGTCCGTTCACGTGTAGAGGTCTGTTCGTTTAGGGGTCTCTCTGCATGTAGACATCTGTACATGTGCAAGGTTCTGTCTATAGGGATCTGTACATATGAATGGGTTTGTTGATATTTGGGGATCTATGTGTGTGGAACCATGTGACTGTGTGGGTCTCTACATGTGTACTGCTGTGTGTAGGGGACGCTATGTGTATCGGAGTGTGTGAGGTATCTCTACGAGCGTAGTAGCGAGTGTATAGGGGTCTGTGGCATGAGTCTGTATGTGTGTAGGAGTGTTTGTAGGGGCCTTTATGTATACATAGGCCTGTGTGTAGGGGTCTCTACATGTGTAGGAGTGTCTGAGTGTTTGTGTGTAGGTGTGTGTGCGGAGGGATCTCTACGTGTGTCCGAGGTATGTGGATGAGTCCGTACACGTGTAGGTGTGTGTGTTGTACGTGTGGACATTTGCTTGTGGAGGGCAGGGGTTTGTGTGTGTGTTTGAGGATGTATTTGTGTGTGAGGGAATCTTGCTAAAATGGAGCGAATGGCACGCTGAAAGAATTGCTGGGCCACCACTAATCATATTTTATTCTGTAAAAGTACAGAAAATACTGTGATGATTTACCATGTACCATGTGATTGATGGGCGAGCGGTGCCGATTTTGGGATGTTCACTGTGATAATCATGGAGGGTGAGGGTAGTCTTTTTAAAAAAGAATAGACCACCTTAGAACTTAGCAGCAACAAGGAAAGGAACTTCACTGTTACTACACTCAAGTTTTTTTTTACAGAATACCTGCGGCAGCTAACTCGTGGTTCAGGAACTGGCAATGGAAACAGATTAAAAACAAACTACACATTGCTCCTCATTTTCAAAATAAACACAACTTGCATCCACGAGATGTCGGTCACTTCTGGTACACAGACACTGCCAAAGTGAGGTTTATTTGTAGATCCCTTTGATGCATTATAATATTTGCCTGACACAATTAGCCCATTGATTGGATAGCCAAGTTCGGTACCCATGGGGATGGCCTCAACTGGGACCTTGGGTTCATGTCACACTACAGGTGACCCCACTGCACTAAACAGTCTCTCTCTCATCCACACACACACGCACACACTCCTACCGACCCATACAGGCAGACCCTTTCTCATACACAAGCTCTCTCTCATACGCTCGCACATACACACCCACACTCACACCCACGCACGCACCTTCTCACAAACTTATTCCCTTTACACTCACACGCACACACATACACATAATCACACTCTTTCACGGACACTCATACAGCACCCCCCGCCCCGCCACACACACACCCACCCACATGCACACGCACACATATACGTTTGTGGGGTGAATTTGTACTTCGGAATTTCACTTCGCTCAAAAATTGCATGAATCCATGTAACATTCTGTAAATCCCTGTTTTAGAAATAGAATCATTCTGAACACTGGGGCACGGACAGTCTCACACCTTCAGTGTGAACACTGGGGCACGGACAGTCTCACACCTTCAGTGTGAACACTGGGGCACGGACAGTCTCACACCTTCAGTGTGAACATTGGGGCACGGACAGTCTCACACCTTCAGGGCATTATCTGGGCCGACGTGGCACCTATTGAAAGTTCACTTGAGAATGTAACTTCTAAAAAAAACTTCTGGGATTCATATATGAAAGAACCGAAGCCAACATGGTCATTCCAAAAGATGAAAGACTTAACAAACAATCCAGGCCTTTTTCAATATATAATTTCAGTTACATCACACCGCAAACTTTTGTTGTAATTTCTGTGTCTTACGATCTTACACTCCACAACCACCTGATAAAGGAACAGCGCTCTGAAAGCTAGTGCTTCCAATTAAACCTGTTGGACTATACCCTGTGTGATTTTTAACTTTGTCCACCCCAGTCCAGCACCGGCGCCTCCATAATCATCCACTGATCTTGCTGCAAATCACGCCTGATTATTACTTCAAACGTCTATCGTTCCTTCAGAGCAACAAAAAAGCATTACATCTGGACTCATTTGCAGAATAACAGCTACCCACTGGAACTGCACGAGTTAGTGTCGGGGGTTACCACTGTGTCTTGTCATTAATCGCTCAATTACTGGTCGAATTAAGAGAACTTGTATGACTATGAAATCAGATAAAGTTGCCATTGTCTTACCAAACCATAGGGCTGCTCTCTCATTGGAGAGAGATGACTGATGGTGGTTTGACCCGAGAGTCACCATGCCTCTGGCGAAGGGAGAAGCTGAGAAACAAAGTGAACTGTGCGGAGCATGTGTCCGATACTGTGCGCTAGAGAATCTCGAGGATGTGATATTTCGCTTCCCCGAATGGGAAGTTTGAAATGATTTATTGAACAGAATGTCAGCGAAATTATCAAACACCCTGCAGCTTCGTCTGTTTTGGTATCGGGATGGTTTCATTTTAAAACGTCGGATTTATCAAGTTCGAATGGGAAACCCCCTTACCACCCCCCTCCCCTCCCCATCCCCCACTGTTAGTGCTGTTTGATTTCAGTTCCAGCGATGGTCTTGAATACAGCCAATGAGACGTGCGTTTCTGAGTGGGGTAACTCAGGGGCAGAGAGAGAGAGACGCGACTTCTGCACTGCTTCCAAGTTCCTTCTCGTTCGTAGTCAGATATAAGAGAGAGACAGAGAGAGAGATCATTCTGCAGGGTGTAGTTTATCTTATAGCTTTTCTCAATCTTCCAGTACCATTTAGAGATCCGGGTTCAATTCCCGCCTCAGGCGACTCTCTGTGTGGAGTTTGCACGTTCTCCCCGTGTCTGTGTGGGTTTCCTCCGGGTGCTCTGGTTTCCTCCCACACTCCAAAGATGTGCAGGTCAGGTGAATTGGCCATGCTAAATTGCCCGTAGTGTTAGGTAAGGGGTAGATGTAGGGGTTTGGGTGGGTTGCGCTTCGGCGGGGCGGTGTGGATTTGTTGGGCCGAAGGGCCTGTTTCCACACTGTAAAGTAATCTAATCTAATCATTCCCATTTATATACAAAATAACTAGGGTAAAGTGAGGACTGCAGATGCTGGAGATCAGAGCTGAAAATGTGTTGCTGGAAAAGCTCACGCCCGGAACGTCGATTCTCCTGCTCCTTGGTTGCTGCCTGACCTACTGCGCTTTTCCAGCAACACATTTTCAGCTCATATATAAAATAACTCCAATATACATATAAAGTACTTTCCCACAAATACATTTATCCAACTAAGCCACTTTTCCCCTCCTGAACTGACAATTGCAGTGGATGAATTATTATTCCTTATAATAATTTATTATGATTAAATTATTATTTAATAATAATAATATTATTAAATCATTGAAACTGGGAATAAACATCGGGTTCATATGGCAATAAATTGGATAGAATGTAGATGATGCTGTCTCCTTTGCTCGTGTGACCGGAATCCATATTCTTTCTTAACCTTTTGCAGTAGGTTTCCCGAAGGTATGTCTTGCTCTGCTCACTCAGTAGAAAGGGTCTGCCTCTGGGATATATGGGTTTCTATTTGCAGCGATTTCCCATCATTTCCTCCGGTTAATCGCCCGACTCATTGGTTTGTTAAAAAAAATGGTCGGTTTGAAAATAATCAGGGGTCTCGGCAGAGTAGACACAGATGAACTATTTCTGTTCATCATAGGATCTAGATTGAGACGAAAGGGATTCAAAACGAATTTGTAATGCAAAACTGACTTGGGAGGATTTCCTTTTTATTTCACCGGGTGTTTCGGGTCTGGAATGCACTGTCTTGTGAAAGCAGCTTTAATTGAAACACTGAGGAGGGCATTGGACTGAGTTATAGTCATAGAGATGTACAGCACGGAAACAGACCCTTGGTCCAACCCGTCCATGCCGACCAGATATCCCAACTCAATTAGTCCCACCTGCCAGCACCCGGCCCATATCCCTCCAAACCCTTCCTATTCATATACCCATCCAGATGCCTTTTAAATGTTGCAATTGTACTAGCCTCCACCACTTCCTCTCATGCTATACATCTCCCACGCTCTGCATGGAAAAAAATGCCCTTAGGTCTCTTTAATATCTTTCCCCTCTCACCCTAAACCTACATCCTCTAGTTCTGGACTCTCCCACCCCAGGGAAAAGACTTTGTCTCTTTACCCTATCCATGCCCCTCATGATTTTATAAACCTCGATAAGGTCATCCCTCAGCCTCCGACGCTCCAGGGAAAACAGCCCCAGACTATTCAGCCTCTGCCTATAGCTCAAGTCCTCCAACCCTGGCAACATCCTTGCAAATCTTTTCTGAACCCTTTCTTGCGATCTTGAAAATGAAGAATGTGCGGGTGATTACTCAAGAAGGCAAATGGCACTGGGTGACTTGCTCATTGAGAGAGCTGTTGCAAACACGTGGCCAAATTCTGCCTTGTAGCCATTCTTAAAGTGACAACATATGAATAACCTGAAGTGGACGTGCTTCACATATAAAGGGAATCCCTTGCCTCAAGCTGAGTGCTGTTGGGTGCTGTTCGGTTTAGGAAGGACAACTCAGGCCTAACACCATCTAAATGGGGGTGGGGGTTGTGGGAGGTCTGTTCATTTGTCAGACCCTCTCGTTACCGCGTTATAAATACTGTCCTGCATAATTAAGAAATGCCTTTGGCCTTTGCAACTACTGGCAATGTCGATCCAAAGTTTGTTTTTCTTGATATGCAAAGACTGTATCGAACTACTCTACTTATCTAAAGATTTTTAAAATGAATAAAGTATATGTTTGCATTAAAAATGCTTCACCAGCACCTGCAGCCCAGCGTTGCTTGATGGATTCCTGTAGAGTGACAATTGCTACAGTTAACTACAGCACAGACGGAGACCCATTGTATGTGCACCTAACCAGTTACCCAGTGCCAAACACCTGCTTCTCCCCCAATTTTCCTGCATCCCATTTATACCCAGGTAATAGCCCAAAAGCCCTCTTTTGAATGCCACAATTGATCTCGCGTCCATCACATTTCAGGCAATTCCTTCCAGCCCCTAAACGCCTGCCTGTTTGCAAAGCACTTTCCCCCCCTTTCACATCAGCCTTGTTTCATTTACAGGTCGCCACCACTGGGTGATACACAGAGAAATCATTCTCACCAAACTCATCGCCGATTTTAAGTGTCAAACAGAAAGTGTGATTTGGACCAAATATGTCATTTACCATTTCCAAAGAAACAAGATAAAGTTGACAATACTCAGGCCACATTTTACACAACCCTGTCAAAATCAGTTCTGACTTTCGCGAGCGCGTGAATTAATAGCTTTAAAAATTCGCACCTCACTCACTGCAACGTCAGCACGGTTTTATTTTTAAAACCCGCTTGATTTTAGTGTGTTTGCGCTTTGAGCTTATTTGTAACCTTCCTGACTTTGCAATGCTCAAGCCATTGTTGCAATGCTCCACAACTACTGGTTCTCGCTTTAGCTTTCCAGTAAAACATTAATGGTCAAAACTGATGAGGCTGCGATTGTATTTCCTCCGGGTGCTCCGATTTCTTCCCACCGTCCAAAGATGTGCAGGTCAGGTGAATTGGCCATGCTAAATTGCCCGTAGTGTTAGGTGCATTAGTCAGAGGGAAATGGGTTTGGGTGGGTTACTCTTCGGAGGGTCGGTAATGGACTGGTTGGGCCGAAGGGCCTGTTTCCACACTGTAGGGAATCTAATATCTCATAATATTCGGATAAGTTTCAGAACGATGAGCACAGAGTTTGAATTACTGTGCAAGGGCGTGAAGCGAGTCTCTCCAACGCGTAAATGAAGCGAAAAACTGCGGGTGCTGGAGATCTGAAACAAAAACATTAATTGCTGAAGAAGCTCAACAGGCCTGGCAGCATCTGTGGGGGAGAAAACAGAGTAAACATTTGCAAGTCCTGTGCCTCGAGTTCTCCGTCCACAGCTGCTGCCAAACCTGCTGAGTTTCCCCAGCAATTTCTGTTTGCGTTCTTGGGGGCACTTGTCTGCTCTGATCCGCACGGAGCTGCGCAGCTACACGCCAGCAACCTCTTCTCTCCAACTCCCAGGGGTGAGGGGCTTGCTCGCTTCAACAGTTCAGTTCGGAGTGTCAGTCAACAGCCATGTCCTGTCCACTCGCCTTTACTGGCGTATTTCACCGCTCTCTCATTCGTTCCTTGAGTTAGTTATTTCAAAACGAGCTGATACTGTGGGAGTTTTACCATAGGATTTATCTAAAATGTTAATTCCCCTCGTTAAAAAAAAGAATATTTTAATCCCTACGTGATCGGGTGTTTCCAATATTTTTGAAAGTATCATTTAGGTTCTGTGATTTTTGTTAAGTGGAGATGCAGCGCCTCCCAGCGGTGCAGTTTCAAAAGAACCTCAAAAGAATTCAAAAGAACCAACTTGCATTTCTATAGCGCCTTTCATGACCTTAGGAGTCTATTACCTTTTTGTTCTGATTTAAAGCTAGTGACTTTACCACAGGATGATCAGCCTTGATCATTATGAATGGTGCAGCAAGCTTGAAGGGCAGAATGGCCTACTTCAGCTCCAGTTTTCTATGTTGCAGTGTAGGACAGAGGGCAGCCAACTTGCATACAGCAAATATCCACCATCAGCTATGTGACAGCGGCACATTCATCCATCTTGGCCATCTCTGTTGAGGGGGCAAATACTGGCTTCAGGAATCCTCCCTCAGCACCCCCATTTCCAACTTGTAACGTGAAATATTTTACACCCAAGCAAGAAAACAGATGGGCTTAACGTGTCAACAGAAAGCTGCACTCCCTCAGTTTTGCATCAGAATGTCAGCCTAGCCAAATCACTGAAGGAAGATGTCAGCCCACAACTGCCTGGTAGAGAAAGGAGAGGATGGCAGCGTGGAGACACCTAGAAGTAGCTCAATATCAACAGAACAAATGCCTTCACTATGAAGAGGGTAAACAACACTAACTTACACTGACATCGTGTCTTTGGGGTAATAAAATGTTTCCAATGACACAATAACTTAAGATCCAACAAAACAAAAATACTAATAAATCTCGATCGTAGCGTCATCGTGAAGCAGACACATTATTCCCTGCGGCTGTCAAGCACCTGACTGTTCTGGGAGGCACTACTGGGTCTGTGAGTGAGGACAGGCCTGAAGTCCTGGAAGAGAGGACGCAGTCTGAGGGCTGTGTCCTATGGTAGGACACAACTGAGATGGTCAAGTCTTACAGACCCATATGAAGGCTCTCTGATTTGCCTGTTCCTGATGCCAAGAATCAGAACTAAGCTTGTGATTCTGCTGTGATTTTCAAGGTGATTAGAAGTGTTGACAGGTTGCATTGAAATAGACTATTTCATCAGGTAGGGGAGTTCAGAACAAAGGAGCGTTACTTTAGGTTGATGTCTGGAAGGAGTTCTTTGTATAATATTGAGAATGCACCTGTTAGTGACCTGATGATTTAACATTGATATCAGCAGTCACCTGCTATTGAGACTCTGAGAATAGAAGCTGGAATGATGTGTGCTGCATCATAGAGATCAATATTGTGTATGATGTGGAGATGCTGGTGTTGGACCGGGATTAAAAATCACACAACGCCAGGTTATAGTCCAACAGGTTTATTTGGAAGCATTAGCTTTTGGAGCGCTGCGCTTTCATCAGGTAGTCTGATGAAGGAGCAGCACTCTGAAAGCTAGTGCTTCCAAATAAACCTGTTGGACCATAACATAGCGTTGTGTGATCTTTAATATTATGTATAAGAGCGTGTAAATAAAAGAGTTTGCTGGAGCTCCAAAGAATTAGACAACAGTCACTCTTCAATATGGCAGAGAATGAGATGGAGCCCAATAGAGTGGATATTGTAGTTCAATTGAACATTCTCTCAGCACAGAATCCCGAAACCCAAAACTCATGTCAACCAACCCAAGAGGATTAATCAGCTAAGGGGTATATCAGTAAAGACAGCTCAAATCATTCTTTGCTAAAGGGAGATTGATATCCAGAGCTTCCTAAAAAAAAGGTGTTTCACTTAGGGGTTAATTGAAAACTTCAACATTGAGATTGACATGCTTTTATTAGGGAATGGTATTGAACATCATGAATCCAGACAATAGAATGGATTTGAAAGACTAATCAGTCGTGATCTAATTGAATTGAGATTGAGTGACCTCATCCTTTTTCTATATTGCCTGAATGGAAGATCAATAGTTAGAAGTTCAATAACAAAAGATTTTTTAGTCCAGATGCATTGGGAAAGCTTGAGTTATGTTTGTTGCAACTTTATTTTTTAAAAATTCAATGTAGACACAAAATCAATACATTTCACATTCAGTTTTTAAAATTTCAGTTCACTGTGCTTTCTATGGCTGACAGCATTTAATTCCCAGCAATAGCTCTCTCAAAAAATACAGTACACTTGGTAGTTAATAATAAAATAATATCCCAGTTATTTGATAAAAGGTCTTCAGATGTACGGTTTAATCACAAACGTATAAGATTCTCAAAGTAAGAAGGGAAGGCTTGCATTCTGACAGCACCTTTCACAAACTCAGGACGGCCCACAGTACTTTTCAGTCGGTGGGGTACTTTGGCAGTGCAGCCAGTTTGAGCACAATAAGCTCCCACAAAGAGCAATGTGATGTTTGTTTAGGGGTGAAGTTTGATGAATGGTCAAACAAAGCTTTTCCATTCTTCAGCTGATAGTTTAATGGGATCATTTACATTCACCTGAGCTGGTAAGACAGGTCCCACATTCAGCAAATCATCCAACACAGCTACTGCATCCTGCCTGGAATATTGGCCAACTTGAAGCAAAAATCCTTCGGCAACAAAAAATGAGAAGCAATTACAGCAAACTGAGGAGAGATCTATTGAAGCATTTCAAACCTGTACACCTCGATGTGTGCGTAATCTAATATCAGAGTTGTTACTGCACAGAAGGAGGCTATTCAGCCCACTCTGCTTGCCCAGCTGATTGAGCATTTTGATTTATATCCATTGCCTGCTTTTTCCTGAAACCCTGTACATTCCTTTTGTTTAAATAATTATATAATGCCCCCTTGAATGTTTGAAATGAGCTGCTTCAACCACCACTTCCAGGTAGTGCATTCTATCCCCTAAATACTGGGCATGTAAAAAGGTTTCATCTACTTATTTTGCAAAACATTATAAAACTGTGTCCCCTGGTTCTTCCCTATCTATTCAGTCCAGCTCCCTCATGATTTTGAACGTTTCTGTCAAATCCCTTCTTAGCCTTCTTCCCTGTAAGGAAAACAGACCCAATTTCTACAATCTATTCTCAAATACCTAAAGTTTCTCAACCCCGGACCGATTCTCAAAAACCTCATCTGCACTCTTTCCAGGGCTTTTATATTTTTCTTATGATGTGGCGCACAGAACTGTAGACAATACTCCAGCCGAGATCTAACCAGTATCTCACAAAAAGTATCATAACCTCCCTGCTCTTATATTCTATGCCCCTATTAATGAAGCCCAAAATTCTACTTGCTCTGTTAACAGCTCTGTCTAACAGTACTGCTATCGTACAGTTCTCTGCATTACAATTCATTTGCCACCAAATGTGCCCATTCCACCAACATGTCAACGTCCTTTTGAAGCTTTAAATTGTCCTCAGCCTTTTCACTTATCCCAAGTTTTGTGTTGCATACAAACTTTGAAATTGTCCCTTGTGCACCAAGATCTATGTCATATGTAACTACCAGGAAAGTAAGGGCCCCCATATTGATAACAGGGGAACTCCACTACATAACCTTCTCCAACTTGAAAAATACCCATTGATCATTACTCTCTATCTCCTCAGCCAATTTTGTATCCGTGTTACTGCTATCCCTTTTATTCTATGACTTGTGGCTTTCTTCACAAGCCTATTGTGTTACCTTGTACATAATACCTTTGGGAGGTCCATGAACACCACATCAACAACTTTGCCCTATCAACCCTCTCTGTTACCTGTTCAACAATGTTTAGCAAGTTCATTAGATATGACTTTTCCTAAACAAGTCCATGCTGACATTTCTGAATCAATCTACATTACTACATGTGACTATTAATTGTATATTGAATAATGTTTTTTAAAAATTTCCCCATCAGCACTGTTAAACTGATTGGTCTGTAGTTGTTGGATCTATCTTTATAACCTTTTCTGAACAAGTATGTAATGTTTTAATTCCCCAATTCTATGGTACCATCCCAATTTAAGGGAAAATTGTTACCCATGTCTCTGCAATTGCCACTCACACTTCTTTCAAAATCTTTGGATACATTTCATCTGGTGCTCTGCTCAATCACATGTAAGTGCCGACAGCTTATTCTATACTTATAGCTTATGTCAATTTTAAACCCTTCTCAGCATTGAATTTCCTCTTCTGCCACCATGGCCTAGGCAGCAGGCCTTGTAGGTAAAGACAGATGAAATACAAAGTATAAATTTAACATGACAGCATTGTCTCTTGCCTGCATGTGTAAAAATGCTTGGTCCCTAATCAACCCACACTTTCTTTTTAAACCCTTTTATTATTAGAAAGTAGAACAGTACAGCACAGGAATGGACCCATCGGCCCACAATGCTGTGTTGAACGTGACATCAAATTAAACTAATCCCTTCTGCCTGCCCTTAGTCCATATCCCTCCATTTCTTGCCTATTCATGTGCTTTTCTAAAAGTCCTATAAACAACCTTATTGTGTCTGCCTCCACATTGCTACGCTTAGAGAAGGTTTTGGGATTTCCCTTTATATTAGCTGCCATTTTTTAACATAATTCTTCTTTGCTCCTTTTATTTGCTTTTCACCTCTTTCTGAACCTTTTGTATTCAGTTGGCTCTCACTTGTACTTACCACTGGACACCTATGATACGCACATATTTTCATAATTGTGTATCTCCTTTATCGTCCACCGAGCTCTGGATTTGTTTGTCCTACCCTTCTCTTTTGAGGGAACATATTTCGAGTATGTCCAAACTGCCCCCTCTTTGACCTTTCTTCCCCCCATCAACATTTGGTTCCCACAACTAATCTGTTTCTGCCCCACTGAAGGTTGCCTCTCCACCTGTTGATTATTTTTAGTTTAAATTGACCAATGTAATTTCCCACCGTCACCCCAAACTTTATGGAGCAATCATCCCTGTTTCCTTAAATGTTCCTCTGCTTTCACTTTGATCTATGGGGCCCACCACATTTCCAATCAAACCAACTGGTGGAGCTTAAATTCAATGAATAATTCTAGATTAGATTCCCTACAGTGTGGAAACAGGCCCTTCGGCCCAACAAGTCCACACCGACCCTCCGAAGAGTAACCCACCCCCCTCTGACTAATGCACCTAGCACTATGGACAATTTTGGCATAACCAATTCAGCTGACCTGCACATCTTTGGATTGTGGGAGGAAACCGGAGCACCTGGAGGAAACCCACGCAGACACGAGGAGAACATGCAAGCTCCACACAGACAGTTGCCCAAGGTGGGAATTGAACCTGAGTCCCTGGCACTGTGAAGCAGCAGTGCTAACCACTTAGCCACTGTGCCACCCCAAAACTTGACAGAGACAGGCGTCGGAGGCTGGAATCGAACCCGGGTCCTTGGCACTGTGAAGCAGCAATGTTTTGCACTGAGCCACCGTGCTGTCCCCTGCTCTGAGCGCTAGTTTCTGCAATGGAAACTAGTCTCAGTTGTGAGATTACCGTTATTATCATCAATTGTCTCAAGAATCCATCAGGTTCATTAATATCCATTAAGGAGGAAAACCTGCCATCCTTACCTGGCCTTGCCTACATGGGATTCCAGACCCACTTAAAAATGGTTGATTCTTAAATGCCCTTTAAAATGGTCAAGCTAGCCACTCAGCTCCCAAACAATTAGGGATGGGTAACAAATGCTGATCTTGATGGCAATGCTCATGCTCTATGAAACAATGAGTTAATATTGACCTGCATCCAACTTCCTGCTAAATAAAGAAAGAAACCAGCTTGATTTTTCCAGAATTAGGTCTTTGACAATTCCTCAATTGATAAGCAGAGAGACAAATGGAAGTTAGAATGATGAGCTTGGGTAAGAGTTAAGGCTGAAGTCAGTTATTAAGTTGAGTTCTGTGATTCTTATAATATTCACTAGATCTAGATTCTAACTGTATACTGTAGGGATAGAGACATGGAGTTTTACTTCACAGCAACTGGGACGCTGCAATATACAGGCACAGGCCCTCACACAGACACATCAATGCATAGTCAGACATAAAATCAATAGTCCTCGATATGTTTACTCTCACCTACATAATTGCATTACTTTTCCTTTTGTCAAACATTATAACAATAACACGAAGAGTTTTTGATTATGTTTTTCTATTCATTCATACACAAAAACTCATAAACAAAGATTAGACACATTTATGGGTCAAATGACATTTCCTAACAATCCCAGTCAATGTCTCTTAAAAATACTACTCTTACCAATACATCTTCATTGTCACAAACACTTCCTCTTGCGTATATTTACACATTGTCATAATCAGCTACTCTCATCACTACAGCTATGTTTACATAGTTATATGCTTCCACTTATATATTACCATAATTACATTCATTCTGATATGATTAAACTCCTGCACTTGCTCATAATTTGATATAGATACAGTTATTTGCATAATAATCAAACAAAGAACTACAGATGCTGAAAATTTGAAACAAAAATAGGAATTGCTGGATAAACTCAGCAGGTCTGGCAGCATCTGAGGAGAGAAAGCAGATTAACGTTTCAGATATGTTCTGACTTGAACTGGAGTCAAAAGAGTAACTCTGCTTTCTCTCTGCTGCCAGACCTTCTGAGTTTCTCCAGTAAAGTCTGTTTTTGTTTCAGTTACTTGTATAGACTAATTTGCTTTTGTGTTCCCAACCAAATAAACTCATAGCCATATATGTAAATGCAAAACTTTACCAAACTCTTCTGCACTGTCTCGCTGTGGATTTGTTATCTTTCTGCTCTAGTACTATCACCTCTAGCCTTCTGGTATCTAGACTACTGGCTTTAAGATACGTAATCAATGATAACTGTCACTGTCACAAAGCCAGTCTCTTTTCCTCTAAAAGTTATTCCTTGTCTCAAGGAGACTCTGCCCTTGATGTTTTTTAGAGGGGAAATAAACTGGGCCAGACTCCGATCAGTCTGGTTTGGTACAGAGATGAGAAGGATTCTGAGAGGCCTTTTGTTTATGTGTAAACAGATGAGACTTCAAGGCAAAGTGGTCATGTTTTAGAAGTGACCTGTACAATGAAAGGGGAGTAGTCAGCTCTTTAGATGGGATGAGCAGGTTTTAGTTCAGTCTTGAACTGGGAAGTTCAACAGGGAGCTGTGTGGAAACTCTCTCTCCTTTCTGCCCATCAACTTCAACCTATTAGCATGTGTTCCGTTTATACTGGGTTTTACAGGGAGGTTGCTTATTGGAACTGTTGAGTATATTTGGAAAAACATCTTTAAGTATAGTTGAAGAGGTTGAGTTCTGTAGCGGTTATTTATTCTGTTCTTTGTGGTTCATTGTGTAATCTTGTGAATAAATCTTTGTCTGTTTTAAAATCTAGTAGTCAACTCAGCTAACTTATTTTGGGTAATTTTCACTGTACACTTGCTGAAACAAATTGCATAGTTATGGTCTGGGGCTGCCTGCTTAAAAATGCTTTGAGGGTCTGGTCTAGTCTATAACAATGCCTACAATGTTTATGTGATTCAGTCAGGACAGATGAGCACATCGGACAGTTCCAGGGATACGAATCTGAGTTGGGAACAGGAATAGGCCATTTGATTCCTGCTTTGCTAACTGTTTGATACAAGTTAAATATTGTATAGACCTCTATATTACATACAAAATACACCAAAAAACCAGCCTTCAGCTATCATGAAAGAATATTTAAGAATACATTAAGGACAAAAGGGTAACTAGGGAGAGAATAAGGCCCCTCAAATATCAGCAAGGCAGCCTTTGTGTGGAGATGCAGGAGATGGGAGATACTAAATTAATATTTTGCATCAGTGTTTACTGTGGAAAAGGACATGGACGATATAGAATGTGAGGAAATAGATGGTAATATCTTGGAAAATGTCCCTATTATAGAGGGGAAGTGCAGGATGTCTTGAAACATAAAAGTGGATAAATCTCCAGGACTTGATCAGGTTTACCCCAGAACTCTGGGCGAAGGTAGCAAAGAGTACAATAGGTGAATGGTGGTGGGGGTGGAGGTGAAAGGTCAGAGAGGAGGGTGGGGGAAGGTAGCAAAGAGTACAATAAATGAATGGGGTTGGGGATGAAGGTGATAGGTCAGAGAGGAGGGTGGAGCGGATAGGTGGGAAGGGAGATTGGCAGGTAGGACAGGTCATAAGGATGGTGCTGAGCTGTAAGTTTGGAACTGGCGTAAGATGGGGGGAGGGGAAATGAGGAGACTGGTGAAGTCCACATTGATGCCCTGGGGTTGAAGTGTTCTGAGGCAAAAGAAGAGGCGTTCTTCCTCCAGACATCGGGTGGTGAGGGAGTGGCGGTGGGGGAGGCCCAGGACCTGCATATCCTCGGCAGAGTGGGAGGGGGAGTTGAAATGTTGGCCACGGGGCGGTGGGGTTGATTGGTGTGGGTGTCCTGGAGATGTTCCCTAAAGAGCTCTACGAGGAAGCATCCAGTTTCCCCAATGTAGAGGAGACCGCATTGGGAGCAACAGATACAATAAATGACATTGGTGGATGTACAGGTGAAACTTTGATGGATGTGGAAGGCTCCTTTGGGGCCTTGGATGGAGCTGGGGGAGGAGGAATGGGCACAGGTTTTGCAGTTCCTGCGGTGACAGAAGAAGGTGCCAGGATGGGAGGGTGGGTTGTAGGGGGGCGTGGACCTGACCAAGTAGTCAAGGAGGGAACAGTCTTTGCGGAAGGCGGAATGGGGTGGGGAGGGAAATATATCTCTGGTGGTCGGGTCCATTTGGAGGTGATGGAAATGTCAGCGGATGTGACTATGATGTGGTTTATGCGAAGGTTGGTAGGGTGGAAAGTGAGGACTAGGGGGTTCTGTCCTTGTTATGGTTGGAAGGTTGGGGTTTGAGGGTGGAGGTGCGGGATGTGGACGAGATGCGTTGGAGGGCATCTTCAACCACGTGAGAAGGGAAATTGCAGTGTCTAAAGAAGGAGGCCATCTGGTGTGTTTTGTGGTGGAACTGGTCCTCCTGGGAGCAGATATGGCGGAGGCGGAGGAATTGGGAATACGGGATGGCATTTTTGCAGGAGGTAGGGTGGGAAGAGGTGTATTCCAAGTAGCTGTGGGAGTCGGTGGGTTTGTAAAAAATGTCAGTGTCAAGTCGGTTGTCATTAATGGAGATGGAGAGGTCTAGGAAGGGGAGGGAATTGTCAGAGATGGTCTCGGTGAATTTAAGGTTGGGGTGGAATATGTTGGTGAAGTTGATGAACTGCTCAACCTCCTCACGGGAGCACTAGGTGGCGCCGATGCAGTCATCAATGTAGCGGAGAAAGAGGTGGGGAATGGTGCTGGTGAAATTCAGTAATGCGTTCGACAAGGTTCCCCATGGGAAACTGGTGAGCAAGGTTAGATCTCATGGAATACAGGGAGAACTAGCCATTTGGATACAGAACTGGCTTGAAGGTAAAAGACAGGTGATGGTGGTGGAGGGATGTTTTTCAGACCGGAGACCTGTGACCAATGGAGTGCTACAAGGATCGGTGCTGGGTCCACTACTTTTCACCATGTATATAAATTATTTGGATGTGAGCATATGAGGTATAGTTAATAAGTTTGCAGATGACACCAAAATTGGAGTTGTAGTGGACAACAAAGAAGGTTACCTCAGATTACAGCAGGATCTTGATCAGGTGGGTCAATGGGCTGAGGCAGATGGAGTTTATTTTAAATAAACGCGAAGTGCTGCATTTTGGGAAAGCAAGTCTAAGCAGGACTTAATGGTAAGGTCCCAGGGAGAGTTACTGAACAAAGAGACCTTGGAGTGTAGGTTCATAGCTCTTTGAAAGTAGAATCGTAGGTAGATAGGATAGTGAAGAAGGTTTTTGTATGCTTTCCTTTGTTGGTCAGAGTATTGAGTACAGGAGTTGGGAGGTCATGTTGAGCTGTACAGGACATTGGTTAGGCCACTTTTGGAATATTGTGTGCAATTCTGGTCTCCTTCCTTTTGAAAGGATTTTGTGAAACTTGAAAGGGTTCAGAAAACATTTACAATGTTCTTGCCAGGGTTGGAGGGAGAGGTTGAAAAGGTGGTACTATTTTCCCTGGAGTGTCGGAGGCTGAGTGGTGACCTTATAGAGGTTTACAAAATCATGAGGGGCATGGATACGATGAATAGCAAAAGTCTTTTCCATGGGTGGGGTAGTCTAGAACTAAAGGGCATCGGTTTAGGGTGAGATGGGAAAGATATAAAAGGGACCTAAGGGGCAATATTTTCATGCAGAGGGTGGTACGTGTACGGAATGAGCTGCCAGAGGAAGTGGTGGAGGCTGGTACAATTGCAGCACTTAAAAGACATTTGGATGGTTATATGAATAGGAAGGGTTTGAAGGGATATGCGCCGGGTGCTGGCAAGTGGGACTAGATTAGCTTGGGATATCTGGTTGGCATGGATGAGTTGGACTGAAAGGTCTGTTTCTGTACTCTACATCTCTATGACTCTATGACTAAGAATATTAAGATTCACTTGGAGAGGTAGATAGTACCAGCAGAGAGATTAGTAAGTTAATAGAGGAAGTTGGAGTAGGACGAAAGTAATGAAGTCAAAATCAGGATTACTGAGTATGTATTTGAGTGCATGGAGTTCGCCAAATAAGACAGGGGAGTTACAGGTGCAGATTTCCATGTTAAAATATGATATTGAGGTGATAACAAAGACTTGGCTCAAGGAGGGGCAGGACTTGGTTTTAAATATTGCTGGGTACAAAGTGTTCTGAAAATATAGTAAAGGAAGGAATGAAGGAGAGTGGACAATTGGTTAAGGAAGGTAGTAAAATGTAGGAGAAAGAGGGTGTTTCTGAGGGTTTGAGAACAGAATCAACTAGCCTAGAGTTACAGAACAATAAGAATGCAATTATATTGCTAGGAGTAGTCTACAAACACCTAAAAATTAGAAAGGATGCAGTAGAGAAAATCTGCATGGAAATTACAGAAATGCCAATGTTAAAAAGTAGTTTTAATGGAGGACTTTAATTACTGAAATTTAGACTGGGACATTGGTAGTGTAAGGGACAGCAAGGGCAAAAAGCTTCTACTTTGTATTCAGGAGCATTTCAAGGATGTATTATTGAACGTGGCTGTTGGAAATGAGATGGGAAAAGTGGATCAAGTATCAGAAGTGATCATTGTAGTGGAAGGTTTATGATGATGTTGGCGAATGACAATGGTCAAACCAGCGGAAGAAAAATCAAATAACACAGAAGCACTTGTGGCAAGGGAGGAGCAGGGCAGGATAGACTGCAGGAAAGGATTAGTGGAAAAAACTGTAATTGTAATTGGTGATAATGCTAACACTTTATCACCTCGAGTGAAACTACGAATTTTTGATTTCTTGTCTACTTCCTGTTTCATCACATGCTGTGCTACTTCTAAGTACTGTCTAGCCAACTCACCCGTTCTATTTAATCTCTGTCTAAACTTTGACACATAGCCCAAATACATGGTCTACGAACTCTGACTCTCCAATTTTTGCCTTAATTCATTTCAGTGGTCCTCTGACTACATTCCCAAAAATTAATTCAATAGACTGAATTTAGTTGATCCCAAGTTGTCAAAAGTACAAATTTATCCTAATCCTCAGGATAGTCTTGATTATAAGCCCTCAACATGGTCTTTAAATTTGATGCCACCATTTGAATGGTCCCTGCAATTCTGGATGATACACAGTGGATTTGAATTGTTTTGTTCCTAAGCTATCTATAACTTCCTTGAATGACTTTGATATCAAATTGTATCTCTGTGAGTAGTCCGTTTCTAGTTTAAAAATTAAGTAAACCTTCTATAATCCTTATAGCTGTGGTATAGAATTCCCTCTGGAAATCTAGTTATTACAACCATTATGGCCAACAAATGCTGATTCTCACTTATTGTTTTAGACCCTTGATGACTGCCACCTACAATGTTTATGTCAATCAGTCAGGTAAGACTCTAATAAAAGTTTCTTCAAATGTGGGAATGTGTATTAAAGGTGCTAGTTTTATCACTGCCTGAGCTTTTCCAATTACCTGACATGTAGGACATGTCTGGCAAAAGTCAACCACACCATTATGCAGTCCAGGCCAATAAAAATGGTTTTGTAATTTAGCTTGACTTTTCCTTACTTCCAAATGACCTGCTATAGACAGTTCATGTGCTACCCACAATACCTCCTTCCTGTAACCCACCAGTAATACCACTTGATACACTGCTAGCCATTTCTCATCCACCTGAATATATGATGGTCTCCATTTCCTCATCAAGACTTCATTTTTAAGTTAGTCACATTTTGGGATACACTCAGGTACTTCTTCTGTGTATACTTTTTAATGCAACTACTTTAGCTTTTCATCTTTCTGTCGTAATACTTTCTCTGAACTAGAAATATCTACTTTGTCCTCCACCTGTTCCTATTTTTTCTCAACCATTTGACCAAACATAGTTTCTGATAATTGAACTTCAATTTCCTTACCTTTACTCTTATTTCAATCTGTGGCTTTGTGAGCTTGTTACTACATAGTCAGGGAAAATCCCAGGATATCCTTCTGTAACATCTCAGTTACCTGATTTTCCATTAGCCCTTTAACCACAGTAAGCATCACTCCCATCTGTGATCCAGCTACATCATTATGAAGGATGAACTGTATTTCCAGAACAATAAATTTCTCTATTACTCCTATCACCACTTCATCAATTTTCACTGGATTCTCCAAACTCACTTTATATAATGGAAAACTACTCTTACCATGAATTTCACATAATACCACTTTTTCTGGCAATACTCCTTCTTGCAAATCTCCTCATCTCTCATCATTGAAGATTGACTTGCTCCTCTATCTCCTAAAAGTTTAATTTCTTTTCCTGCTCCTCCTGACTTACATGAGTGAACTTTACCCACACAAGTAAATACATTAAAGAGATCCAGCATTTTCTTCTCAACTAACCTCTGATCATGTTGTACATTCTTTTGCAGCTTTTTAGCTTCCACTGTGCTTTCCTTTACCACTCTAATAGAACTCACTGGCTTATCCATCTTCCCAGTGCTTTTTCTGAACCATTAACACTGCAACTTCATGTGGCCTACTGTATTCCCCCTCATGGGTTTGCTTTTTAACATGAGATAAGCTATCTTTACTATCTCCAATGAGATCCCCTTTTCCCTTACCACCCGAGGATTTCTCTTTTCCCAATTTCTATCACTCACAGATTGAAATTGATGTTGGAAGCTAAACTTTGATTTATGAACCCATAATCATCTGCCATTTCTGCTGTTAATCTTAAAGTCTCAACTCTCTGCTCTTCCATATGAGTTCTCACTACTTCAGGGAGTGAATTTTTTAACTCTACCAAAATAATCGCCTAACAGCGTCACATGTTTGATCTATTTTCAACGTCCTTGTTCACTTATCAAAATTAATTTGTTTGATCCTTTCAAACGCCAAGTATGTTTGACCAGGGACCCTCCTTAGACTTCTAAAATGTTGTCTGTAGGCTTTGGGTACTAGCTCATATGCACTTATGGTGGCTTTTTTCACCACATCATACTCCCCAGATACCTCCTCTGATAGTGATGCAAATACCTCATTAACTCTACCTATCAAAGCCTCCATTTAGATCAGAAATATCCATATTGTCATCTACTATTTCATTTGTTTGGCCACTTTCTCAAATTAAATTAAAATTTTCTATACCCTTTTTGTCAAACTGAAGCAACACCCAAATCCCCACCAGCCCATTGGCTATGATGGGATTGCTCTCCCTCACTGTCCTCATCCCCATGTCTACCTTTCACCTCTACCTCTGGCATTTTATGTCAACTTCAAGTTTTCAGTTCCAACCTCTGAAGTTCAAAACGTCTCTGCTTCTTCATTTATTCTGCTAGGGCCTTCCTTTCCTTTTCTCTTTCCTCTGCTTTTAATCACAATTCAAATAGTTTCATTTCATTTTCTCTTCCCCTTGCCGATGATTCAAGCTGCTTCATTTGCAACAGAATTTTGGCTATTTCCAATGATTCTGATTGCATTCCTAGCAATTGTAAATGCTGCACTTTTGCCACAATTATTTCTCCTATCCTCACAGGCACAGGCAATTCCAACTGCAATGTGTTTGCCAATACTGAATATTTGCCTTGCTCACTTTCTGCAAAATACCTAAAGTGACTTCTTCAACTCCCAGGAAACTCTTAGTGACTGAAAAATCCATTGTTACTCAAGGCACACTCTGTTTAAACCAAACAAATAAAAAAATCACCAACGCCCACCACTCACTGCCTTTGAGTCTAATAAACTTAACCCATCCTGGAATTAGAGATTTTGATCCTGACAAGAGCCCCCAGTTTATTATGGATCAGACCAAACCCCCTCAATCATAGCAAGGAGATAGACTAGACCCTAACTTTTCTTATTTTAAAGGCGAGTGCCAGATATTGCATTCCAGATGCAATTCAATTTGTCAACTACAGGCTTGAAACAAGACACACTTTATTATAGGCTATAGTGAATTACAACGAAAGAGAGAATTAGATTAATTTAAGTCTATTTGAAAACTTAATAGAATAAAAGATCATTTAACCACTGAACAGCAAGTATTCCAATATAGTAACATTCCAAAGCACACCCTTGGCAAAGGCAAATTCAGTAAAATAGATTGTCTGACATGCAATTCTAGCAGCAAGAAGAGAACACAAGCTTTTAGCTGTATTAAAGAGAAAGAGAGAGAGAGAGATGTAGTAGCTTTCACAACCCCAATAGCAAGTGAATGCTAAAACTAAAATCCTGGTTCTGTGGGAGTTTGACCTCGCCCATTCAGGCTGCTTCTATTATTCCAAATTTTAAAAATAACCTGAAGGCCTCACAAGCTGTTTACTGGCTTTGAGCAGCCTGCTCATCACCTTTGTCTCAACATCTCTTCATGAAAAAGGAACAGGTCAAAATACGTCCCTTAAATGGCATAGTACCGTCACACAGATATCAGGTAGAAAATACTATTGGGACATATGCTGAAAACAGAAGGTTCAAAAGAGGGGTGAGAAAGTATCAAAGAGAAATTATGAGAAAAGACTGAAAGCCAACATAAGTGGGAATCCCAATGTCTTCTATAGCCATATGAATAGTAAAAGAGTGGCAAAAGGAAGAGAAGGTCTAATTAGGGAGCAAAAGGTGGTTTATACAAATAGGTGGTGGCAAGGTGAGGCATTAAATGAATACATTGTATCTGCCTTTAGCAAGGAGTTAGATGTTACCCAGGCCATGATGACGATGAGGGAACATGCCACTAGAACGGCTTAAAATTGATAAAGAAGTGTGGATAGACTGTAGATATTTTAAGTAGTAAAGGCACTGATAGCAGATGAGATGCCCGTATGATATGCAGAGTGATATTGCAGTGCCTATACCATAACTGGAGTGCACATTGTTCTGACACAGTTGGTAAGCGTGCAGCAATAATCAAGCCCCACTGATCCACAGCCCATCACAAATATGTAAGTACTTCAACTGAATCACCAAGTTGATAATTTTGCCTGACAGACTGTTACTACCATTCAAGACAAAGTAAAAATTAAAACAAATACACCATGCTTGGTCATTCAGAGGAAAATCGCTCTTTATTATTAAAAGAAGCAAAATTATTCTTTAACAGATAGCAAAAACTGACTGATTTACTTCTGTGAATTAAAATATACTCCTCTAAACTCCTTACATGAACACACAGACAATTTGACAATTATTATGCATAGAAAAATATAGACAGGGCAAACAATTTCTGTAGATCGAAAGAACAGACCCAAAGGGTCACAAGTTATTTCTCACACTTCTTTTGATGGAAGTAGGTTTGCTCGCTGAGCTGCAAGGTTCATTTCCAGACATTTCATTACCCTACTAGGTAACATCTTCAGTGAGCCTCAGGTGAAGCAATGCTGAAAATTCCTGCTTTCTATTTATATGTTTGGGTTTCTTTGGGTTGGTGATGTCATACCTGTGGTGATGTTATTTCCTGTGGTGAAGTCACTTCCTGATCCTTTTCTCAGGGGGTGGTAAATGGGGTCTAACTCGATGTGTTTGTTGATAGAGTTCTGGTTGGAATGCCATGCTTCTGGGAATTCTCATGCATGTCTTTGTTTGGCTTGTCCTAGGATGGATGTGTTGTCCCAGTTGAAGTTAGATCCCATTTACCACCCCCTGAGAAAAGGAACAGGAAATAACATCACCACAGGAAATGACATTACCAGCCCAATAAAACCCAAACATATAAATAGAAAGCAGGAATTTTCAGCATTGCTTCGCCTGAGGCCCACTGAAGATGTTATCTAGTCGGGTAACGAAGCATCTGGAAATGAACCTTCCAGCTCAGCGAGCAAACCTACATCCAAAACCTCAACCTGAGTCACAAATCTTCTCAAAACTCACTTCTTTTGATTTAATAATGATGACAGGATGTTGTATGTAGATTTACAGTCAAAATTTGATTCAATATTTGATTAGATTGTCTTAGATATTTTCATGTGTTAGAATCCTTTCTTTTGTGTCTCTAGGTTTTTAAAAAGTATTTCATTCACACAGTTTGAAGGGAGAAACAGAAGCTCCCTATTTGCAGGTTTCTTGATATCTCTGGCTGCCCTGGATGTCAATAGCTCTATAACAAACTGGCTGCATCAATCTGAAGGCTGTTTCTTGGCAGATTTCCTGAACTCAAAGACCCCAGCGTCACTGTGTCTCCTTTATTTATTCACCAGAATGCTCTGTAAATTATTCTATGGTTGAATTGTCCACCATACAATTCCATCTGATCTTTAAAACTCTCCTGATGTTTTTTTAGTGGTATCTAACTTCCATTTTCCAGTTTATAGTCCAAAAGAAAATACATGCGGCCCTTTAAAAGATAATATGGTGCTGGAAATGCACAGCAGGTCAGGCAGCATCCGAGGAGCAGGACTCTCCAGCATCACACTCTCAACTCTGACCTCCAGCATCTGCAGTCCTCACTTTCTCCTTGTAAGATAATGGAGTGTATATTACATAATCACCGTACATGTGTGCTTTTGTATATATTGAGATTTGTCCAATAAGACAATTGGAAGTTTATTGAGTGTGCAAATACTGAACTCCATGTGGAATCTTCAGTGTGTGAATGTGTGTTGGGACTTGCAGGTATAGCATGTTGGGTATTTTGCTATAGTCCATTCTGATACAAACACCAAAGGTTAATTATGTTGTCATTTAATTTGAGAAGTGAATATGTTCCTCATTCAATTCACTGTTATGTATTTTTGTATTTCCTGTGATGTTGTGATGCAGCCTGTAGAGGGCATCATCATAATGCAGTTCGACAATAAGGCTCCACTGGGAGCCCTGTGAAGGTAGTTACCTTAAAAAGATTATTTCCAAGCAAGTATAAAATCTATTTCTGGTCACTGATATATGGCAGCATATTTTAATGGATGTTTGGAACAACCTGTTAATAGTAATAAAGACAAGAGCCACTGGCTTATTTGGTAGCCTGGGTAGATTGGCCGCATGGTGCCTTAGCAGTTAGCACCAGGGTCCCAGGTTCAATTTCAGCCTCAGACAATTGTCTGTGTGGAGTTTGCACATTCTCCCCATGTCTGCATGGGTTTCCTCTGGGTGCTCTGGTTTCCTGCCACAATCCATAGATGTGCAGGTCAGCTGAATTGGCTATGCCAAAATTGTCTAGATTAGAGTGGTGCTGGAAAAGTACAGCAGTTCAGGCAGTATCCGAGGTGCAGTAAAATCAACATTTCGGGCAAAAGCCCTTCATCAAGAATACAGGCAGAGTGCCTGAAGGGCATCAATGTGGACTTCAACAGTTTCCTCATTTCCCCTTCCCCCACCTCATCCCAATTCCAAACTTCCAGCTCAGCACTGTCCCCATGACTTGTCCTACCTGCCTATCTTCTTTTTCACCTGTCCACTCCACCCTCCTCCTTGACCTATCACCTTCATCCCCTCCTCCACTCACCTATTGTACTCTATGCTACTTTCTTCCCACCCCCACCCCCCTCTAGCTTATCTCTCCACCCTTCAGGCTCTCTGCCTGTATTCCTGATAAAGGACTTTTGCCTGAAATGTCGATTTTACTGCACCTCGGATGCTGCCTGAACTGCTGTGCTTTTCCAGCACCATTCTAATATAGACTCTGGTTTCCAGCATTTGCAGTCATTGTTTTTACCTATACCAAAATTGTCCATAGTGCGAGGTGCATTAGTCAGAGGAGGGGGGGGGGGTGGGTTACTCTTCGGAGGGTTGGTGTGGACTTGTTGGGCCGAAGGGCCTGTTTCTACATGATAGGGAGTCTAATCTAATCTAAAATGTCAGGCTATTACATGCTGACTCCTATTCTTTTGAAAAATAAAATGAGGGGCATTTTGACTGTGGGACTGAGATGGAGGGTCACAAGAGTTATATGGATGGGGTGAGGGGGAAGATGCTCACGCCTTCTCCTGGTGGCCAATGGCTATAGTGCACTTGCTCCCATTTAAAACATGGAGGTGACGACAAGGGAAGAGCCCTCTCAGCTCAGCTTCTCAAGGGCCATCCTAGGAATGGGACAAAACCTAGGCTGCTCCAGGAAGCGAGAAAGGAGGTTGCTAAGCCGTTGTCGAGGATATTTGCATCCTTAGTCTCCACAGGAGTCATACCTGAGGATTGGAAGGAGGTGAATGTTGTTCCTCCTTTCAAGAAGGGTAATAGGGAAATCCCTGGCAATTACAGACCAGTCAGCCTTACATCTGTGGCCAGCAAAGTTTTGGAAAGAATTCTGAGGGATAGCATTTATGACTATTTGGCAAAGCATAGTGTGATTAAAGGCAGTCAGCATGGTTTTGTGAGGGGCAAGTCATGCCTCACAAATCTTATTGAGTTCTTTGAGGAAGTGTCAAGACAGGTTGACGAAGGTTGAGCAGTGGATATGGTGTATATGGATTTCAGCAAGACATTTGATAAGGTTCCCCATGGTAGCCTCATTGATAAAGTCAGGAAGTATGGGATACAGGGAGATTTGGCTATCTGGATTCAGAATTGGCTGGTTGACAGAAGGCAGAGAGTGTAGATGGAAAGTATTCTGTCTGGAGGTCAGTGTTGAGTGGGGTCCCGCAGGGCTCTGTTCTTGGGCCTCTGCTCTTTGTAGTTTTTATAAATGACTTGGATGAGGAGGTTAAGGGGTGGTTTAGTAAATTTGCAGATGACACAAAGGTTGGAGGTGGCGTTGATAGTATCGAGGGCTATTGCAGGCTGCAGTGTGATGTAGACAAGATGCAGAGCTAGGCTGAGAAATGGCAGATGGAGTTCAACCTGGATAAAGGTGCAGTGATGGATTTTGGAAGGTCGAACTTGAACGCTGAATATAGAATTAAAACAGGATTCTTGGCAGTGTAGAGGAACAGAGGGATCTAGGTGTTCAAGTGCATAGATCCCTTAAAGTTGCCACCCAGGTGGATGGGGTTGTTAAGAAAGTACATGGTGTTTTGGCTTTCATTAACAGGGGGATCGAGTTTAAGAGCCGCAAAATTTTGCTGCAGCTCTACAAGACCCTGGTGAGACCACATTTGGAATATTGTGTCTAGTTCTGGTGGCCCTACTATAGGAAAGATACAGAGGCTTTAGAGAGGGTGCAAAGAAGGTTTACCAGGATGCTGCGTGGACTGGAGGGCTTGTCTTACAAAGAGAGGTTGACTAAGCTCTGACTTTTCTCTCTGGAGAGAAGGAGGAAGAGAGGAGACCCGATCAAGGTATACAAGATAATGAGTGGAATAGATAGAGTCAATAGCCAGAGACTTTTCCCCAGGGCAGGATTGACTGGCATGAGGGGTCATAGTTTGAAGATCTTAGGAGAAAGGTATAAAGGAGACGTCAGAGGTAGGTTCTTTACGCAGAGAGTTGTGAATGTATAGAATGCGTTGCCAGCGGTGGTGGTGGAAGCAGGGTCATTGGGGACATTTAAGCAATTGCTGAACATGCACATGGATAGCAGTGAGTTGAGGGGTGTGTAGGTTAAGTTGTTATATTTTACATTAGGATTAAACCTCGGCACAACATCATGGGCCTAAGGGCCTGTTCTGTCCTGTACTTTTCTATGTTCTATGTTCTATAAAACATATTCCTTAAGGTTGCAGGAGAAAAAGTTAAAATTAGAGAGAATCTCTTCAATTATGGAATGGGTGATCACCTGACAGTCATTCTAAAATGTAGTGGAATCATCCTTGGGACTCTAGTAACACAGGAAAGTAGGTCTTAGGAGCAGAGTAGATAGATCATCTAATCCTCTAAGCAAGCTACACCAGTAAATAAAGAGTGGGTTTGGTCCTAGCTCTGCTTTCCTGACTGACCCCTGCCCCCCTCCGCCCCCCGCCAACCCTCCATAACCTTCATTCTCAAACCCACTCTTGCATTAATTCAACATCCCAGTTTCCACTCTTTTCTGGGGAAGAGAATGCCACACTCCAGTGATCCTCTGAAAGAAATTCTCTTCATCTCTGTCTTAAAATTGAGACTTTATTCTTAACATATTTCCCCTTGTTCTAGTCTCTCTCCTATAAGTGAAAATATATACCCAAAACCCATTCTGTCAAGTGACCTCAGAATGTGAGACATTTCAGGAAGACCACCTCACTTTCTTCTAAACTCCAGGAGGCAAGTTCAGGAGCAAGATCAGAGATCAGGCCTTTGGGTCTATGCCACAATGCATTCCTGCCTCTTCTCTTGTTGGTGTCAGGCAAATATTTGCAGCAGCTGCTAGTCTGATGGGTAGAGTCAATGATGGTCAATGGGTGAGAATAATGAGGGGAATAATTTGGGGAGGGGTCCCTCAGGATCCAATTGGCATTGTGGCAAATGTGCCAAGTCTGGCAGCTTTGCAAAGACAGTAAGCTCCACGGCCCTTGATTCTGGACACTCGATGACCCAATGATAATGCCAGAGATAGGAAAATCCTAAACCATACCAAAAACCCTCCGGAGTGGGGGGTACCGTTCAGAAGATCCACCAGCTTTGGGCCTCTTTACCATTGCAATTATATGAATACTTCCACAGGTGCCTCCATTTTGAGGCATCATGGAATTTCTACAGTGTGCAAGCAGGCCATTTGGCCTATCGAGTCTACACTGTCACTCCGAACAGCATCCCGCCCAGACCCACCCCCTACCCTATCCCTGCATTTCCTAATCCACCTAGCCTGCACATGCTTGGCCACTATGGGCAATTTAGCACGGCCAATCCACTCCAACCTGCATATCTTTGGACTGTGGGAGGAAACCCAAGCTGACACAGGGAGAATGTGCAAATAGTCACCCAAGGATGGAATTGAACCTGGGTCCCTGGCACTAGGAGGCAGCAGAGCTAACTACTGAGCCACCCTGCTGCATCCTCAGGCTTTCCCTTCCCCCTGAGCATTGCACCCCCTTCCTCTCACTGGGATCTCTTCCAAACCTTTGGGCCGAATGGAACCTGTCAACAGCTGATGTGGAGGTGACTGAACAGGAGACAGCTTTCCAGGAAAATAGTACTGGAGTGTGCCCTTCGAACCTCTGTCTGGGTCGGCATATGGAACCGGTCCCAAGTTCTGAAAATAAACAATCGGCTGTAGATTCCCTGCAAGACTCTTATATCAGGCCCCTTCAAAATATGTGAGTGAGGCAATTTAACCTGGTATTAACATTCATAATATTGTTCAAAATCAGTGGTGCTTCACAAACAACACAAGCATACTCTCCAGAACTTAATCACTGCTGAAATATCTTTCTTATTTGTACAAGCCTAACCTTGCTACCAAAACTTCACTTTTAATTTTGAACATCCAAACCAATAACATTTCAAATACTTACACTGACAACAAGATATAAATTGACTATATTGAATGTAATGTATTTTAATTTTGGAGATTATAGAATATAAATAAAACATTCTGAATCCCAAACTACATCATTTCACAGATAGAAACTGCTGCAGAAACTTTGTGGGTCTGGCAGCATCTATGGAGAGAAAGCAGAGTTAATGTTTGGAGTCCAATTACTCTTCTCCTAAAATTTCTGTTTTAGTTTCAGAATTCCAGCATCCACAGTTCTTTTATATGAATTCCAAAGACATGCACTAACCTTAACTACTCCTCCTTTGTCTGTTTCTACCTTTTCTTCACTCTTCATTTGCAAGGGTTCGACCATGGATTTCCATTGGATTGTACTAAACTTCCAAACTAGAGCTGAGATCTTGGAGGATTGGGGGGCTGGAGAGATTACAGAGATAAAGAAGGATGAGGCTATGAAGCGATTTGAAGGCAAGGGTGAGAATTTTAAAATCAGTTGACTTCTGATAAAGATTGTTATGACTATTTAGGAGTTATTAATGAGTTTCTAATGTACTTTACAATTATAATCACTGATTTATTTTGAGATCAAACATGGGTGTTGTTGTTAATTTGAATGGACAAACTTATATGGCCCTCCTCTCTGTTACATTAACAAAGATTTTAACCTATTTAAAATAATGCATTGTCCTAGAATCACAGAGAGTTTACAGCACAGAAGGAGGCCACTTGGCTGCTTGTGTCTGTAAAATAAGCCACAGACCATAATCCCAGTTCTATTTGGTCCAAAGTCCTACAGGGTACAACTGTTTGAGATGCACACACAGGCAGTTTTATACTGATTCAAGGGTTTGTGTCCCAAATACCCTTCCAGGCAGTGAGCTCCAGATCTCTACCACCCTCTGGATGAATAAAACCTTTCCTCATCTCTTCTCTAATTTTCATCAATCACTTTGAATCTATGCCCTCCAGTCACTGAACTCCTGTACTCATTCCTAAAATTGCCACCACTGGAACTCACTGCGCTGAAATGACAGATACCAAATTAGGTAAAATAAAGCCAATGTTTTTGACTTCCTCCTTATCTGAAAACACTGATCGCTGATATCCAGAGGTGGGTACATTGTGGCAAGGGGTACTGGATAGCAGTCAGAAGCAGGGATCCTGGTTGAAGTATGTTATAGTATCCTACAGTCATTCTACCTGTGATTAGCTAACTCAACTCTGTTCCAGGATCGATTCAGATTCATTAATTCTGCAGGCAACACTTCCATTGCCTTTGCTTTGTCACTTTCTCTAACCTCCATCAACCTTCTGTATCCCAACCCCTGTCACGTACCATTGGTTGCTATGTTCTCAGTTGCCTGTACCCATGCTTGCCTTCCCAAGCCCCACCATTTCTAATCCTTTTAGTCCCTTGTTAAGAACATCCTCTTCCTAAATATCTTCTTCTTTAGCTCAGCCTCTACTTTTCCCCTTGATAGGTTTGGGAAATAACCTGGTCGTTTGGCTGTGTTACATGTCAATGCAAGTTGTTGCTATTTACTGATTGAATTTCAGTGAATCTCTAATCTGTGATAACTGTTAGCTGCTCATGGAAGATAAAAGGAGGGAAAAAAGATAGAGTTTGTATTTACATGACACCTTTTAAAATCTCTGTGCACACCAAATTAACTGTTGCAATGTAGGAAATGTGATGGCCAATTTGCACACAGCTTTTGTAACATTTGTTGAAGGATGAATACATGTCTGAGACAGTTGCACTGCTTCAAAACATGCCATGGTCTGGCCTCATATACACCCAGCTGGCAGAATGGAAGCAATCTTGGTTTAATGTCTGAAAGATAACACCTTGGACAGGATAGCACTCCCTTGGTACTGCTCTGAGTTATGGCTGACACCTACTTTGAAGGATTTCTGTGACACCCAGGAGCTAACAACACACAAGTGAATCTTTATAATGACAAGGTTAGAAAAACAAAATTAGATTGTAGCAGTGAACTCACACAGGGTTTGCTGGAGTTTACATCCCATTTGCCAAGCAGCAATGATTGAGAATGTGAATCCATTTACCAGTACATCATATGCCACTGATCTGCAATGATGCAGCCATTGAAGGGTTAATAATCTTTAACAGGTTACTGTACATGTCAAGTATCCACACTGGATTGCCAGGAAACGCTGTTGTCTGCTTGCATTATACAGCAATAATTGACGACTGGGAGTGATTGCAGAAACTGCAACCTAATCAAGTGACTTAAGCATCATAAACTGGGAGGATGAAACACTGGCAATTTACAACCAATAATTGTACAATAATGTGTAATTGGGGCTTTGAGATTATTTCAGGGAATGTGCGTGGTTCTTACAAGCATGCAATTTCGGATTGTGCTTTTCTACTACTTCCAGCCTGGACTTGTTGACTGGTTCTAGCTGCTGCATTATCCTGTTATGTGACTGCAGAATAATAACACTTGCAATTATACAACCGCTTATCACATCAAAACATCTAAACTTGGCTCTGCACAATGAATGGCATTTTGAAGTGCAGCCACTATCGATGTAGGATTATGGAGAAAGATGAGCCACTGTGAAACAATTAGTGAATTTTTTCAATGATAATCCAAACTGCTTAATGGAGCACAGCCAGTGTGTACCCAACAGAAAGGTTCTTTACAATGAGAACTTTAAAAAATCTGTTTTGCAGTCTTTTTAAAACAATCATATATCAGAAATCTTCAGATTTTATGGAAGGAAAACATTTTTTGGGTTACCAAGATGGTATAAATAATAGAAAAACTGAATTGGAAACTCAATTCTTTTGAACTCTGAAGAAGGGTCACTGAACTCAAAAGGTTAACTCCGCTTTCTCTCCCCAGGTGATGCCAGACCTGCTGAATTTCTCCATTTACACAGGGATAATTTTCAGCATCCGCACTTCTTTGTTTTATTTACCTCAAGTACAGTCCTGAGGGAGTGCTGCATTGTCAAAGATGCTGTTTATTGCATGTGACATTAAATCCAGGCCTGACATGCATTCTCTAGGTAGATACCAAAGATCCCTTTAGTGACAAAGTAGAACAGGAGTGTTCTCCACAGTGTCCTGGCTAACATTTATCCCTCAATTATCATCGATAACAGATAAAATCTTGTCATTGTCAGGTTGCTGTGGGAAAATACGGTGACAGTACTTTCTACGGTAATTTCTGGAGGTTTTAGTAATCTGGAATGTGCTGAGTTCATGAAACTAGCATTTGTTTTCCTAATGACCTGTGCTGCAGATGCTCCTGTTCTGTATCCTTATCGAAAAAAGGCATGACAGCAATGCCAAGTACCTTTTCCACACACCTGAACGCTGCAAATAAGACTCTCACTGGACTCAAAACGTTCCCTGTTTTTCTCTGCTGCCAGAGCAGTTTCCCCAGCAGTTGTGGTTTGCAAATCAGATCTTGGTGATAATTTGTTTGTTTTCGCCTCTTTTATGGTGGTGCTGGGGTGGGAGTGGGGACACAAGGAAGTGGACTGAAGCGGACAATTACAAGGGGTTAAGAAGCAAAAGGTGTTTTTCATTGTATAATCTGGCCCCGCCCCCCAGCACAGCTCTCTGCGTCCATTGGCGGGCTGTGTGGGAGGAGTCTCTCACGATTGGCTGTCTCGCCCGTCGATCAAGGTTGGAGGTGGGCGTGATTGTCCCTGTGAAGCTGGGCAAAGCGTGCAGGAGGCAGGAGCCCGGACGGCTTGTTGCTGCTGCATCTGCTACTCTTACCTCTACTGCTGCTGATGGGGAAGTAAAGAGTGGGCTGTCTGCATGAGCTGACAAAGATGCACATCATCCCAGTTCTGACAGCAGGCATGATCCCCACCGCCAGGTGAAAGAACAAAACTGCAAAAAAAAACCACAAAAAAAAACACACTACAACAGCTCGGAAGTTCAGCTCCACTGCACAAGGGGGTGAAGAGATTGCAGTCAGCAAAAAAAAGAGGAGCACTTCACCCCAACCCTTTTACCCCCTTGTTCCCCCAACCCCCTCCCGAATCTGTCAGACCCACGGACCCGGTTCGAGATGTCAAGGAAAAAGACTCTGAAGAGTAAAGGTCAGACGTCTCCCAGCACCACCTTACCAGCCGGCAGGGGGAAAGAACAAGAGGGGAAATCACGGAAGATCAATTCCAGCGGCCAGGCTTTGATAAACGGAGTGATCCTGCCTAACAGACCCTCTCTGAGCAACAGCAGCGAGTTCTATGACCTCGCCTTTAAGGTTGGTCCTCTGGAAACGGGAAGAAACCTTCCTTGCACGGAGTACTGGCTGAGTTCAGTGCGCTGGCAAAGGGGGCTGGTTATTTCCTTCTCATATTTTACTGCATGCACACTTTGCATTGTGTTGTGAGTTGTTTTGTTGGTGAATTTGAAAGCTGTCAGGAATAGTCCGGGGCAAACATTCTCTGCACTTCCAGACACGCAAAGCAGAATTTGTTACACGAAGGTTTGCTGTTTTTGCGACTCAGGGTGTGGGTCCCGGCCGTTCGGGCCGTCTGACGGTGCTGTACATGGCTTGTTATTTCAGGGATTGCGCTGTTTTTGGTCTGAAACATTCAGATCCGGGAGTGGAAAGATGGATCAGTCTTCACAATTACACCCCCTTCGGTATTTTCTCTCCCAAAGTGATGGCTCAACCCCAGCAAGATTGTAACAATTAATTTGTTCGTACTGTGACTGCACAGATCATGCCTGTGTCTGTGCGGGTTCTTCTGAAAGGATTATCCAATCGTACTGGAAAACTCCCCGCTCTTTCCCCAAGTGCTTGTCTTTCGAAGTACGTAATCCAATAACTTCTCTGATCCCTTTCCAGCCCTTCAGTACTTTTTCTTGTGTGGAATTTCACCTAAACCCTGAACCCCAGATTGTAAACTGCATGCTGCCGGCTTCCATTAATATTAAATAATAAAGGATTTGGAATATGGACTGTGTAATAGCCACTCCAGCCTCCACTGTTCAATCCACATGGGTTGAAGGGCTTTCGGGATGGTCTCATTGCTTCCGGTTTTTGATGCTGGTTTCCATGAAGGTTGCAGAAGGAATGGGGCTCTCATTCAGGAAGAGGAAGCTGATTACAGGGCTCCATTCGTCTTGGGAGCAAAGTCATCGCCCCTTCGATTCAACGTTTGACTCCTTTCAGATATCCTGAATCAAGGCTGTATTGTGCACAACACATCTCATCTCACAAGTGTTCACCCTATTATAACAGAAGGTGTCATTTGTAGGGGAAAGGAGATAAGGTTTACCTGACAGCTGTGCTCTGCAGACTCAGTTGCTTACCCCTAAGTGGTGTGTTTTAACAGCAGCTTGCCCACAGTGCTAGCTGAAAGGAAAAGTTTTTCCAAATGTCCTTTTATTTAAAAAGAAGAATTTCTGTTGTTAAACTGAATGGAAGGGTTTGGAAGGATATGGGCCGGGTGCTGGCAGGTGGGACTAGATTGGGTTGGGATATCTGGTCGGCATGGACGGGTTGGACCAAAGGGTCTGCTTCCGTGCTGTACACCTCTATGACTCTATGGTGGCTGTCTCAGTACTTATATAAGGCATTGATTTTTGGTTTGGGAATAGGAGGAGGTTAATGTTACTATAGGTGGGGGAGACGGGTGGTTATGAGTGTGGTGCTGGAAACGCACAGCAGGTCAGGAATCCTGATGAAGAGCTTCTGCCAGAAACGTCGATTCTCCTGCTCGTCAGATGCTGCCTGACCTGCTGTGCTTTTCCAGCACCACACTCTCGACTCTGATCTCCAGCATCTGCAGTCCTCACTTTCCCCTAGACGGACGGTGATGTAAACTAACAGTTTTGTAAAGAGGTCGGGAGAGGGGGGAGTGAGGTATCTCAGTAACATAGCTGAATTTGCAACTGGCTACCTTGACGGTCCTGAGTTATAATCGTCCATTTTCTCGAGGGAAGTAGTCTCGATTTGATTGCTTTAAAATTAAAATACAAATACATAAGACAAACAGAGAGGCAGTATCGGGGAAAATAGTCAAAGAAATGAATATTTTTGTTTCTGGTTTATTCGCTGGATGCTGTCCATGTGTTTATGTGTTTCTTTATTAGTGCAATTTTGCCTGTGTTGCTGGCTTTCAAGATGAAAGATGTTTCTTCTCACTCATCCGTGTGGTGGAAGTTTTGAACCAGTTGTTGAGAGTGATGCCAAGGCCCACATTGAAGCATGACATTTTATGATGCATAAAAACCAAAAGAACTGCAGATGCTGTTTATTAGAAACAAAAAAAATAGAAATTGCTGGAAAACCTCAGCAGGTCTGGCAGCATCTGTAGAGAGAAATCAGAGTTAAGGTTTCGGGTCCAGTGGGTTCGGTTCTGAGGAAGGGTCGCTCGACCCGAAACGTTAACTCTGACTTCTCTCCAGAACTGCTGAGTTTTCCCACAAATTATAAGGTTCTGGTTAAGGATGGTAACACGTTGGAGGTGTTCCCAGACCGCACAGCGTAAGGATGTGGGGAATTGATGGAATGCGCTTCCCAATGGGAGAACAAGAATTTCAGGACTGTTGTCCCTGAGCCAGGTACATGGGGACCTCGAGCCAATGGGAGAAAAGGCACTGAGGCCTTCAAGCCAATGGGAGAGCGGAAACATTAGGACTGTAGCTTCCGAACCAATGGGAGAACAGAGAGTGTAAGACTTCTGGCCAATAGGAGAGTGGGACTGTTAGGACTGCCGTGCCGGGGCCAATGGTAGAATGGAGATATTAGGATTTCAGGCTAATGAGAGAGCAGGTATGTCAGGGTCTCAGACCAATGCAAGACAGATACAGGAATATCTATACAGTTGTTATTGACCAATGAGAGAATAGGAAGGACATCTTGACAAATATGAAAGAACTGACGATGCTGTAAATTAGAAACAAAACCAGAAATTGCTGGAAAAGCTCAGCAGGTCTGGCAGCATCTGTGACCAGAAATCAGAGTTAATGTTTCAGGACTGGTGACCATTGCACAGAACACTCGTCCTTGGCTCATTGTTCCATGATTCTTAATGATAGGTTGAAAGCATCCTGGGTTATTGAGGGACTTGTGGGTGAGTGGTCACATTCTCCTTGTTTCAGGATGTGCGTGACCCTGCGGGCTGTATTTGGAGTAGAGTAACAGCCAACAAGCACAACTTCTGCTCTTGTTTATCCAACTGTACTGCTCCCAGTAATCCGAGATGGTTCATTCCCTAAGCACTTCCCATATATTCCCAGCTGCATAAACTCATGCAAACACAGCGTTGGATTACTCCCCCAGTAGCTGAGTGGCTAAAAAAAGGTGACAGAGTAGACATAGGAGGTGGAAGATAGCAGTTTTGGAATGTCTTAGCTTAGAACTGGCCCAAGTCACCTGATGGGCTGCATGAATTTTCTCTGCACTGCAAGAGAGTTTTAAACATTTCAGTAATTAAGGCCTTGCAGCCGAACACAGTCCTCCCTATTGCCATAACACAATATGACGTGTTTTCTGCTAAGGGTCACTAGTCAGGGAAATTATTTCTAATTAACCTGTTCACGCATGTTATGATACACCTCTGGGGCAGGTGGATCTTGTCTGACCTTCAGGCAGGAGGTATCACTTTCCAGTGTAACACGAAATGTCGGAGATAAAGTTTCTCCGAGATTTGAACCAGGATTGCTCAATTCTGAATCCAGACTGATCACTGTTTTCCACCTATGAGGAGAAAGGTCGGACTGCAGGTCAGAGTCGTGAGTGTGGTGCTGGAAACGCACAGCAGGACAGGCAGCATCCGAGGAGCAGGAGAATTGACGTTTCGGGCATAAACCCTTCATCCCACCTATGGCACATGGTGACCTGTATATTAGGCTAAGACCATTAGAGAACAACACCAAATGGGAATCACTATTGCAAACACTCACCCTGATGATTGGGCGAGATGAAATAGTGTGGGAAGAGGCTAGTGCCTAAACCAGGTGAAAGTGAGGAATGCAGATACTGGAGATCAAAGTTTTAAAAAAAGTGATGCTGGAAAAGCACAGCCGGTCAGGCAGCATCAGAGGAGCAGGAGAGTTGACATTTCAAGCATAAACTCTGTCATTCCTGAAGAGCTCATGCTGGAAACATCAATTCTTCTGCTCCTCTGATGCTGTCTGACCGGCTGTGCTTTTCCAGCACCACACTTTTTGACTAGTCCTCAACCAGTTTGGCTGAATGCGTTGTTTTTTTAAAAATTTCTTTACATTCAAAGTAATATGTGGAATGCATATTTTGCTCATCTTTTATACACTGCATTGCTTGTTGAAAGCTAAATTTTAAAAAAAAATCACAAACAATCTGGTGCAGTTTTGTGGTGTTATTAGTCAATGGATTTCAAACTGAGATTCCCTAAGGTGATCATTCCTGGCAGCTGCCGGCACGTTGAAAAAAAAGGGGGGATTTTTAACAACTCATTAAACAACTGTCACTGATTTATGTATGGTTGTCTTAGTAACAACCTGTTGTTTTATTTTAGGTGATGTTGGTTGGAGACTCTGGAGTGGGGAAAACCTGTTTACTGGTGCGCTTTAAGGATGGTGCTTTCCTAGCCGGAAGCTTTATTTCCACAGTGGGCATTGACTTCAGGGTGAGAGTCTCTTACATTTTGCATTTCCTCATGTGTTTAACTGTGCTACTCAGACCATTGTCAGCATCATGGTGCGGTACAGTATAGAGCAAGACCATTCAGATCATCTTGTTTTTGAAAGAGTTGCTCAGTTAATTCCACTGCCTGCCTGAACACACGCATACTCATCAAGTGTTTGTATTTGCATTGCATGTGTGTTGGGAGCGGGTATTCCTTGTTATTTATTGGTTTGAATTTGTGCCAGTGCACATGGAATCCATTTGGCTAAAGGCACTATTTTTCACCCACTGCTTTGATAAACGCTGCCTGTCATTGAACGACACATAAAAATAAATGTGTAGCTTTACATCACTTTTATCACATCCGCACAAATAAACGGAAGCAACTGAATCCTTGGTGCATGTATTAAACTTGCAGTGCTTTCTAAGCTTATTTTTCTCGGCCACTGTCAACCCATTTCAAAGGGTTGAAAGTTGCCATCGCCTCACAGTGAGAGCTGTGGTTCTGGGGCGAGGCAGGAGCAATGAGGTCAAGTTATTAATTTACAGGGTTTTGTTTGAAGAAAAAGTACCTTTTCCTGTCATTTTTGGAACAGGAATCAAGCCTCCGACATTGGTTAATTCGGCCACATCCACCATTAAAGTAACATCAAGAATTTAAAGGGGTCTGGCAGCCTCAGTCACACCTCCATGGCAGCTATCGCTGTCTTGGAACTCGGGACCCTTAAATCTTGTCTCATTACCCCACTGGAGTTTATGGCCCACAGTATAGGAAGCTCTGCATTGGGGGGTGTAGGGGAAGGTGCGGTGTGGTTGGGTGGTGGGTGGTGTGCCAGTAACTGCTGACCAATTGTATGTATCCAGGAAGGACCCACATAAGATTCCTGGTCAGTCTCTGAATTAGCCGATCTCTGTGGGTTTATTACGGGGAAGTTCCTCTGAGCTCAGTGCATGGATGAATCAACCCATTGCGACTGATGCTTGCTGGAGATTGTATTTGCATATTTCACCAGAATCCACTGCACTGCCTCTAGAGTCAAATAGCATGCTCGTAATTGGTCTCCTCTCACATGAGAAAGCATGGCTGAATGCACTCTGATACAAAGGTGATCACATTGTCTGTCAGGGACAGGAGACATCACCTTCAAAGGATCTTAAAAGTTATACCGTAACAGCAGCGTTAGTGCAAATCGACTTATTGCAATGGTACCTAATGAGATTTCTTAATATAAAGCATTATTTGCAAACTGCAAATTGGAGCTGTTTTGGTAAATGTATTGCAGTAAAATGAGGTTTGAGTGTATACAAATGAACCTTGAAAAATAATGAAATATAGATGTAAGAATTATAAAACTCTGCATGGAGGGCATTAAGATTGTACATTGAGAGATTAGATAACCTTCTTTGGGATAATGGAACCTATAATAAATATATTTCAACAGCTGCAAATTTGCAGCAAAGTGACTGAACATTGGAATGGATTTTTGCTGTCTGACTGTGAGGTGTTCAAGAAGCAGGGTCATTCCTTTCACTGTGCTATGCTGTACAATAAATTGGAGTGGGTCCTGTGTATCAGAAATACACAACCCTCGCAGTTTGGCATTGAAAAAGCTCAAGGCTAGGTATTTTAACATACAGCAGAGATGAAGGCCACTTGGCCTTTTGTACCGATTTCTGGCACTTTCCAAGAGCAAGCTAATTGATCCCAGTTCTCTCATTCTTTCCCTGTAAACCTGTAGTTGCTTCCTTTCCAAGTATATATCTAATTGCCTTTGGGAAGCTACTAGTGGTACTGCTCCCAACAGCACAGGGGCAATGCATTCCAAGCTTTGCTGTATAATAAAAATAAATTCTCCTCATCTTCCTTCTTTAGCCAATTATCTTCAATCTGTTTCCTCTGGCTATCAAACCTCCTGCAAATAGAAATAATTTCTCCTTATTTACTCTAACAAAGCCCTTCCACCAGGAAGGAGAGTTGGTTGTTATAATTCCTGATGGAACAAAATGCATTTGGCTGTCAACTCTCTCCCTCTCCTACCTCCTGTGGGAATTGATTGGGAAGTGGGTCTATAGATGTCCCACAGCTTTCAGTATGTTGCTCCAAGTGAGTTGGCAGTGAGTGTTCGCACACTAATCAATGACAGAGAGCTTCACAATGGAGCCTGATATTCTTCATGTTATATCTCAATACACTCATACAATTCCACACCAAATTCTGAGAGAGTGCCAACCTCTGACTTATTTTCCTACTTCCTTTTCCAGGAGTGCTGTTTTAACTAACTTTTCAGCTAACATTGGGGTGGCACGGTGGCTCAGTGGCACTGCTACCTCACAGTGCTAGTGACCCAGGTTTGATTCCACACTCAGGTGACTGTCTGTGTGTCCATATGGGTTTCCTCTGGGTGCTCCAGTTCCCTTCCGCAGTCCAAAGGTTGGGTGGATTGGTCATGCTAAATTGCATTCTGTTGCCTAGGGATGTCCAGGCTAGGTGGATTAGCCATGGAAAACGGAGGGCTAGGGGGATAGGGTCTGAGTGGGTTGCCCTTTGTAGGGTTGGTGCAGACTTAATGGGCTGAATGGTCTTTTCTCACACTGTAGGAATTCTCTGATTCAAACTTGACAAAAATGTGCCCTCTAATCTGATCTGTTCTATTTTGCAGGGATTGGTATAGTAATAAAAAATGACTATCGTCAGGTCAGCTGACAAAGTATGTATCCCAGCTTCCACAGTACAAGCAAAGTATGCAAATATATACAATACCATGACACACCATGCAATCTTCCTCAAATAACTACAATAAATTAGGTAACTAACAATTTCCACTTCACAAAGCCATGTTGACTGCGCTCAGTTCCCTTGAACTTTTTAGCATCTTCCCTATGACTAATTTTAAGCTGAGTGGCCTACAATTTCTTACTTTTTATCTCCCCCTCTTTCAGAATCTAGTGCATTTTGGGAAATTAAAACCAATGCATAATTATCTCAATAGCCTCTTCTTTTAAGCTTGCACTTGCCAGCCTCCAGCTGCAATAATTTGTCAGTGCCACTTCACTAGTGATTGTAATTTTCTTGAGTCCCTCCTTCTCACCTACTTCCTGATTTACAGTTATGTTTGGGATGGTACTTATATCCTCAATAGTGAAGACTGATGAATAATATCTGGACAATTAATTTGCCATCTCCTTATTTATCAGGTCCCCGGTCACACTTTATATAAGACCAATGCTCACTTTGTTAACTATGATAATTATCTATTGAAAGCTTCTACTATCTATTTTTATCTTTCTTGTTAGTTTTCTCTCATAGTCTAATTTTTCCATTTTCCATTTTCCATTCTTCATCTTTTAGTCAGTCTTGTGGCTTTTTAAAATGGGTAGATCAATCATCTGTGTTAAGAGTGCGGTGCTGGAAAAGCACAGCAGGTCAGGCAGCATCTGAGGAGCAGGAAAATCGACATTTTAGGCAAAAGCCCTTCATCAGGAATGGCTGAAGGGCTCATTCCTGATGAAGGGCTTTTACCTGAATAGATAATTATCAGAGTTAACTACTCTCTAGCATGCAGTACTTACTCTTGCCTAGATCAAATCATCTGACCTACTGCCCTAACAAGACTGGAGGTCTTGGGTTGTTGGGAGAGACCAGATAAGCTGGAACTTTTCTCGCTGGACCATAGGAGTTGAGGGGTGACCATATAGAGGTTTATAAAATCATGAGGGGCATGGATAAAGTGAAAAGCAAAGGTCTTTTCCCTAGCGTAGGGGAGTTCAATACTAGAAGGCAAACATTTAAGGTCAGAGGAGAAATATTTAAAAAGTTCCTGAGGGGCACCATTTTCTGCACAGCAGGTGGTTCATACGTGGAATGATCTGCCAGAGGAACTAATCGATGCAGGTACAGTTACACCATTTAAAAGACAGGTACATGAATAGGGAAGGTTAAGATGGTTATGAGTGAAATGCAGGCAAATGGGACTAGTTTAGTTTGGGGAAACCTGTTCAGTGTGGATGAGTTGGACCAAAGGGCCTGTTTCCATGCCTTATGATGTGGAGGTGCCAGTTTTAGACCTGGGGGCGGGGGGGGGGGGTGGTGGACAAAGTTAAAAATCACACAAACCAGGTTATAGTCCTACAGGTTGAAAGTACAAGCTTTCAGAGCACTGCTCCTTCATCAGGTAGCTCATGGGGCAGGATCTCAGGACACAAAATATGTAGTAAAAGATCAAAGTCTCTCAGGAATGTGACTTGAAAGAAGTTCTGGTATTTACATATTAATGAATTGAAACCTGCAACCGATTCTAAGTGATTAAGATTTACCAGCAATCTGGGTTTGTTTGATACATTGCATCAGTTGTATGACACTTTGATCTTTTACAAAAACTCCTGCGTCCTATGATCCTGCCCCACTAGCTACCTGATGAAGGAGCAGTGCTCTGAAAGCTAGTTCTTCCAAATAAATCTGTTGGACTATAACCAGTTGTTGTGTGAATTTTAACTTTGTCCATGCTGTATGACTTCATGACTGTATGCCCAGGCCCCGACCTTGGCGCTTGATGTTTATGAAGTTTCTGCTATCGCTTTTTATTTATGCTATTTGTTTAAAATGATCTAGGGCTGATGTTTCTGAGGTGGTGATGGAATAAGGTTAGAAACTTCCGAAATCTGTGTCACAGGACCACCTATTATTCAGAGCTTACAATTACCATGTGATTGTTGACACAGTAAAGCCAAACATGATGTGCTGAAACCAGGACATTTAGGTTTTCAGTCTCATGCTTTCCCAACTGAGCTATTTCAGCTGATGAGCATTGACACCGCAATTCACAGTGGGAATTAATGACAGAAAAATATGTGATCCTGAATTGTGACAACTAGGAATAAGTCAGTGCATGCCCTAGCAATTTTCTGTGGAGTCCAGAGTGATGTACTGAAATTGTGGCCTTAGTTGTGTCATGCTGAAATTTCACGTGGGACTGGAGGCTATGACCTGCTGACTCCAGAGGTGAGGGAGCTACTAACTGTGTCATGACTGGCAGAGAGTTGCTGAGTTTGAACAATGTGCCTTTATATATAGGAACTGAGTAAGAGTGATCAGTGTTGACTCTCACCTGCTGAATTATTTAGGTAAAAACAATGACTGCAGATGCTGGAAACCAGATTCTGGATTAGTGGTGCTGGAAGAGCACAGTAGTTCAGGCAGCATCCAAGGAGCATTCTTTACCACTCATTACTTCCCTTGGTGGTACAGTTGAGACTGAATTTAAAATGTGAATTCTGAGAGCTGTTTAGCGTGAATGCACACCCGACTATTATACATTGTATACAGAATCCACACATCAGTTTTTTTAAAAAGTCTTAGATAACTCCCCTTTGGAATTCCCCTTTGGACGTTCAGAGTTTTTACTGTGGTTACAACAGCTTCAGATAAGCTACTTAGCACTGTGAATAATCACTGTGGCTGCAGGGTAATCATTGCTGCTATAATCAACTTGCACTTGTTCCAGAAGAGCTCCTGATGGCTGAATCATAGCCTAACAATTAACAGCATGGCTGGACAAAAGGAAGAAGTGGCCTTTGAGAGACTGTGGCTGAAGGGCGTGGGTGGTGGTAAGGTGGGGCTGTTGTAAGGTATGAGGGAGAGAAGGGAGAGAAAGTAATGAGCTTTCAGTTGATCTGGGCAATGTTTGACAAATATTGGTCGATTGCCACAGTAATATGAGGTTGAACTCATAGATAGTTCTGCTTCTTTTGAAACGTTCCCAATATATTCTTCTTTGCCTAAGATAGCAAATTGCTTAAGCATTACCCTGAGGTTTGATTTACCTGGATAGCAAACAAAACAATACTTGTTACTGTATCTCGATACATGGATCAGTTTAGGTGTATTCTCTCTTTCACCAAATTGAAACCTGCATTTCCATTGTATATGATATTGTGCAAAGGGTTTAGATACGTTTGCATGCTCCATAAACTTGACTTCACAGAAATCTCTCATCCTAGCCCACACCCAATCCCAATCACCCATTGTTCCCTGTCTTGCTGACCTACAATAGCTCCACATCAGATAACATTTCAGGTGTGATTCTAATATTCCTTTTCATGGCCTTACCTCTCCATATTTCTGTATCTTTCACCCACCCCAAAATCGTCTTGTTTTCTGCTGTCCCGATCTGAAGCTCAGGAGTTCCCTTCCTACTTCCCTAGCTCTTTCGCATTCCTCCTTTAAGCTTTGGTCACATTTGCCTAATATTTCCTTTTGTGGCCCAGTGTCACATTATGTTTGATAACACACCTGTCAAGTGCCTTGAAATGTTTGACTACATTAAAGGTGCTACCTAGGTGCAAGATTTGTTGCTGCTGGTGTTGTTTACAGTTGTTTTTGGTCTGTTGTGATTTGTCATAGGTGGTGACTTTTTACATTAATTTCAGTGCACAATTGGCTGCAATGATTAATCTAATAACTAAACATCCAAATATTGTCCCTGCACAATGTCAGACAGACATAAATGTTATATTTCACATTCTGCAACATTACACGCCAGAACAGATCTGCCATCTGATTATGCAATCCGGTTGAATATTGTAGATGACAAGTGCATTGCATGAATAATAAATACAATGTTCTCATTAAATACTGGTGAGCTTTTGAAAAGTTTGAAATATGGAAATTTGAAATAAAATGTAAAATCTCTCATCATGACCTTTATCAAAACAAAGAATTACAATTGATAAAGCAAGGACTCTGACGAGTCTCAAATATATACTTTAATAAAGAAGTATATTGATATTTGAACCATTGTTTCTCAAATAATGCAATAGTCAAATCCTTACTTCTTCACTTCTGTCATGTCTGCCTCACCTGACAGAAGACATTTTTTCTCAGTGGTTTACATCCAGTGCAATTCAAACAAGGTTTGTCACCAATTAGCAATTATGGTTCAATTCTCATCACCTTTCAACTAATCAAATAATTGATCAGTCTTTCCTCTCTAACCTCTGAGGAAAATGCCAAAGTGAATCCAATTCTAAAAGCTAACTTGATAAACTTAGTATCTTCTTTTGTAGCAACTGTTTCTCCCTATTTGAGCAGCCCTTAACCTTAACATTTCAAGGTCACCCTTTGCTTCGATAACCCACAGGTAGAATGTTTCTTAATTCCCTTTTCTCTAGGAAAGTTTCAGAATTGTCGCCTCTTGTCTGCAACTTCTCCAACTTGACATTATGGTTATTAATCCTACAATGCTGCACGATGCTCGAACATTTCTTTTCTTGTTGCATTGAAGATTCATTAAGGTATGCTGGAATTAGGAGTCAATACATTATATATAGGCTATAGCTTATTTCTCAGCACCCAGAATGTCTACCAGTTAGTATCTGTTCTCTTTATTTCTCCTGGAAATAGCAAATTCTTCTCATCATTCCTGCTTGATTTACTTCAACTGCTCTTGCCTTGTTTGAGTTTTTCAGTCTCCTATGTTATGAACCTAAGTCATTCCCTTGAATTTCCCAAATACAGTTGTAAGCTTCTCTGTGGTAGAATCCTTAAGGAATTAAGGGCTACGGGGAGAATGCGGGTAAGTGGAGTTGAAATGCCCATCAGCCATGATTGAATGGCGGAGTGGACTTGATGGGCCGAATGGCCTCTTAAGGTTCTCTCCTTTGTAGTCAGTCATGAAAGCATGAAAATGTTTATTTTTAACATGGGGTGCAGTTATGCTGTTGTGACATGATTCCGTCTGTATTTGCTCCTAGTGCCAATCTTTTATTGATCAAGTTCTGGTTCTGTCTCACCCACTCATACTGCTAGCCATTGGCATATTGGAAAGATTTCTAGATTGATAATCTGTTTGGCCACTTTGTGAGGGACCTTCTTTCGCTGTCAAGACCTGAGGTGAGGCATGAACTTGGCTCTTCAGGCCCACAGATAGGGAATAAACTACTTCAATACAAGATTGCCCCAAGCTACAAGGCCAAGACAGACCGTGAAGCACAGAACCACGTTACACTACACTACCACTGAGGCAGACTTAGTAGTGCTCATTAACTCCTTCTGTGAGAACTGAATCCAATCCCAACCTGTCACTCACAGCCTCTTGAAATGTGGCCAATGATGACTACACTAATAAAACCTCTTGTTAAGTGACCGTAGTTACATCTTACTGTTTTGAGTTGAGCGATGCCATTGCTCATGGAATGATCAACGTAGAACATAAGGTTTAATGTTTATGAAGTAACTTGAAAGCCATCGGACATACATCCATAAATATGCAAATAAAGAGTACTTAAAAAAAGATAGGGGTGGTGGCAAATTTTCTATCCTTTCTTGGTTTATTGCATGTTGTGTAGCTGTTTTATGGTCGAGTGGCACATAATATGTAATTGAAGAATAACGAGTGACTTTGGCCCTACATATGTAGTTGCCCAGACTATTACTACTGGCATTTATTGGAAACTGTAAATGCTCGGGATGAGCACAAGAGGTACACTTTCTTATGATGTATTTGATAATGTAGAGTTCTATTTTGACTGCCAAGTAACCATTTCTGCTAAGCCCCATAAGATTCTTGATTTATTATCTACCCAGGTTTGCATATTGAAGAGTTTGCAAGGAATTTCATTTCTTAAACAAAATCACCATAGAAAATACATAGAAAAGAGTTTACAATAAATTAACTGTTATGTCAGGAACCCCACAAGCTTTTACCTTCTATCAAATGCTCTTTAGGTTCCTCATGTAGCTATAAGGATGGTATATTCTGATAAATCATTAAGATATGCCTTTAGTTTAAATGTATATGTATATTATTAAGATATTATTGCACATTGTGATACAATATTATTATACTGACATTAAGACCAATGAGATCTTCATATTGGTGTAATTTGACTATCAGTATTACATCAAACACATTGCTGCCTAACCAATCCTAGAGAATAAAAATAACCAAGCAATTTTATTTAATTCTGTCAACAAACACAGTAAAGTACAAAAGCATAATATCACCAGGAAGCTTCATGCATCAACACCTGCAATTTACATTTATGTTGTATCTCTAATGCAATTAAACCTTCTATGCAGCTTAACAGGAACATTATCAGACAAAATTTTGTGTCGAGCCACCTAAAGAGACATGTTGAGATGGGTGATCAAAGAGGCAGGTTTTAAATTGTGTCTTAAAAATGGAGAGAAATATGTAAAGGTTTAGGAATGGAATACTGTAGAGTTTAGGTTTCGTCAGCTATTGAGAATGGTTCGTGTGTTTGTGTTTGCCCCTTGTGCTAATGTTTTAAATATTGTATCAATCCAAACTCAGCAGGTCTGTTAATGTCTGTGGAGAGAAAGCAGAGTTAATATTTTGGGTCTGACATTTTAGCTGCCAAACCTACTCATTTTTTTTACAGCAATTTCTGATTTTGTTTCTGATTTCTAGCATTCAGAGTTCTTTGATTTTATTTGCATGTATATACGCATACTCAATTTGTGATCAAAAGCAGCTAAGGAAAGATAAGGGCATATATGAACATCATCCTTCACCCGAGAAGCTATGGACTGTGGAAGGGAAATGCAGTCTGCACTTATGCAGTACATAGTATTGTGAATAAATGTATGTGGTAGACAGCTCTCTTCTTCCGTTTCTAGATGGATATTTAGCAAATTAGCATTCACTGTACTTCTACCTGATTCTGCTTCACAGCTTCCCCTTGGTTTTACATAGATTCAAGTTCTTCTTCAACAACAACAAAGTCTGTTACGGTTGGGAAAGTTGTTTGCAGGAGTCTCTCTCTTTCTCTGTCTATTAGTACGCCTGGCACATACTAATGGTCTGGTAGATATGGATACTTCCTGTGCTTTAACAATATAGCACTTTATGATGATCTGCAGAGGCCAATAAAGACTGTGCTGAAACGATCCTGGTGAGCACATAACCTCAAAATGGGCTTTATTCGAGCTAATACAATGCACTCTAATACAGAGACAAAATAGGAGAGAAAATATAGGCTTCATTTGAAGGGTTACTGCATAATAAAGTTGACTTCAATTGCTACATCATTTTTTAGTCATCCTCTATTTTAGAATTGTGTTGATATTCTAGGGAAGCAATGTGTTATTGTGTGTGATTTGGCAGTCAATCATGCACAACAGCATCCTACAAACAGCAATGTGATCATGTTCGAATCATATGTTCTATTGATTACAAAAACACGAAGTACTGGAGATATTCAGCAGGCCGGACAGCATCTGTAGAAAGAGGAACAAAGAGGATATTTCAAGATGGTGGCTCAGTGGTTAGCACAACACCAGGGACCCAGGTTCAATTCCTGCCTTGGGAAACTGTCTGTGTGGGTTTCCTCCGGGTGCTCCAGTTTCCTCCCACAGACCAAAGATGTGCAGGTCAGGTGAATTGGCCATACTAAATTGTCCGTAGTGTTAGGTGCATTAGTCAGAGGGGAATGGGTCTGGGTGGGTTGCTCTTTGGAGGGTCAGTGTGGACTTGTTGGGCTGAAGGGCCTGTTTCCACACTGTAGGGAATCTAATCTATTGACTTTTTATGTTCTCATGAATTTGGTCAAGGGATGGGCCGGGAAGGAATGGTGACAACATTGGAGTAGTGCTGTTAATGGAGAGGTAGAGTTGTTGTCAACTGACTGTGGTTTCAGCTGAGGTTGGTTCAGGGACATATAAAAGGGGAACCTTGAAGTTCCTTTGAAGAGACTGACTGCCTCTAGGTCCTTACTCTAACAGTGAATTGAAGACTTGGATTACACCAGAAATGTTTACGGACAAAGGAGATATATGAATGCAGTCCTGGGAATGCAAAGCCACAAAATAAACAGAGAAAGGGGTGGCCAACAATGTTTATGGCAGTAGAAAGGTTACTCCTGTAATCACTTACATCAATGTAAGAATCAAAAATGAACATGGGAAGTAGGAGCAGGAATAGACCATTTAGCCCATTGAGCTTGCTGTACCATTTCAGTTGACCATTGCTGACCTCCTACCTCAATGCTATTTTCCCATGTTAATCCCATATTCCTCAATGTCTTTAATATCTAGGAAATACCTTTAATATCTAGCAAATCACATTTTCAAGTTTGATTGTGCAAATGTCAATGGCAGTTATGAATGTTTGATTGTTAAGCAGTTTGCTGTGCAAATTAAATGTTGATCGTTTGGTCATGCTCTAGTGCAGTTCTTTGGATTTTAGTTCAAGCTCAGGTCCCGCTTCTAGGTAACTGTCAAACTATGTTTATTACTACACTGTACATGGTGGTAAGATGACAATGCAATATGCTCTATATGTGCACACGAGGGTACAAATTAGAATGGGAGGCTGCTCTGCCATTCAACAGGATCATGGTTGTTCTGACTGTGGCCTCAGCGTTACACTCTTGCCAATTCCTTGACTCCCTTGTCAATATAGGTCCAATCTCTTTGCAGAAAATTCACAACTGAAGTTACAGTATCATCACAGCTGTCTTGGGTGCCCATCTACATATTTACTAAACCCAATCACTACAACAGATGCCAATAAATGAAGTAAAATTTGTTCTGAGGAGGACTTCCATTAAATTGCCTCATGCCTTTTCAAACATCTGAGCCAAGCTGTGATCTGCAGGGTAAAAGATTAGCAGTAGTAATTTCACTAAAGGATTTCTGAATGAGTAGTAAGGGAGGGCGTTCCATCCTGCCAATGTGAAAATGCCCTATTTATGTTCACTCTCTACTTTTCACCAATTCTTTGTCCATGCTGAAAGATTACCCCCAATTTTATCGACTCTTTTCTCGACTATTACTCTTTTGTATATGAGATGCCATTTGGAAACCAAGCTATTACTACAACTACAGGTTTCCCTAAAACTACCTTACAAGTTACATCCTCAAAGAACTCCAATGAATTTGTTAAACAGGATTTTTCTTTTGTAAGGAATTGTTGACTTCTTCTAGCTGATAAGATCTCTACAGCATGAAAGCAGGACATTTGTCCCATCAAGTCCAGACCACCCCTCCAAAGTGCATCCCACCCAGGTCTACCCACCTGGTCTATTTCAATAACACTACATTTCCCAAAGCCAATTCACCTAACCTGCACATCTTTGGATTGTGGGGAGGAAACTGGAGCACCTAGAAGAGACCCACACAGACACAGGGAGAATGTGCAAGCACCACACAGACAGTTGCCCGAGAGTGGAATTGAACCCAGATCCCTGGTGCTGTGAGGCAGCAGTGCTGACCACTGAGCGACCATGCCACCCATGGCTGTGATTAGTTGTGTCGTGGCATCCCATATAATCCCATGAATTTGCCTGATTAAACCACCTTCCCAGTTATTTTCTCTCCTCACTTATGTCCGGTTGTGTTAGAAGATGGTGATGTCAATAAGCTAGTAATCCAGATGGTCAGGCTAATGTTCTGGGTTCAAATCCTATACAAGTCGTAGATGGAATTTAATTGCAATTAATAAATCGAGAATACAAAGTTGTCTCACTAATATTGACCATGGGAACTATAATTGTTTGGCATAAAAACCCATCCGATTCCTCAAGATTTTAACAAGAAAAGACAGGGTAGATAAAGATAAACTAATTCTATTGGCTGGGGATTCTAGAACCAGGGGCCTGAGAATTCGGGCCAGACCATTTAGGAGAGATGTTAGGAAGCACTTCTACACAGAGTGGGTTTTAGATGTTGGGAGGAATCTCCCACAGCTGGATGCTAGATCAATCGATAATTTTAAATCTGAGGTGGATGAATTATTTTTAATTATTATTGAAGGTATTAAGGGACATAGCCCAAAGGCAGGTATATGGAGTAAAGTCACAGATCAGCCATGATCTCATTAAATGACAGATAGTCTTGAGAGGACAAATGGCATGTTCCCATGTTTTTAATGTGCTGATGTTCTTTTCTATTTCAACATTGAGAGAGGCATTTCGGTGGTTATTGATAGAACCTGACCCTACAATGTTTTCTCATTTGAGGACATATGAATACAAGAAATAAGTGATGTGGTAGACCATTTGGTCCTTTGAACCTGATGTACATCCAACAAGATTATGGCTGATTTTTGACCTTAACTCCAGCAACCCTCACAACCTCCAGTCTTTTAATTGCTCACAGTACAGAAACCGATCAACTTCGAATTGTATATACTCACTCAGAGCTCTCTGAAGTACAGAATTCCAATGATTCACAATCTTTTGACAGTTCTCCTAACTTCAGTCAGACTTTTGGGATCTATTACATTTTGTACGAGCTCAGTTGAATCTTAATAATTTATTGAAATAAGACAGACACTTGTCAATTCCTGTGCTACCTATCACAATAAGCATGTTTATTGTTACAACTATCAAGGAAGCAATTTTAGAACAGGTTTCCCAATACAGTAAATGCTTGTGCAGAATTTTGATCTCACACAGTAAACATTTCACTTTAAAAAAAATAGTGCTAAAAACATGCAGCATGATGTTACCTGGGTCTCAGAAGGTTAAGTCAATCAATCTGTTAAAAAGAATTGAATGCATTTTTGTCTGTCAGCTTCAACTCAGCAAAATTCACAATTTCTCTTCAATTACAAACCCTCACTTGACAGGAACATGGAACTTAATGGTAGATGTAGGCTATTCAGATTTCAAGCCTGCTCCACCATATGTTAAGATCTTGGCCGATCTTGTTGTGATCTTAGTCCCATTTTTCCCATGTGCACCCAAAAGCCTTGACTCCATTGTCGACAAATATCTGTCTAATTCTGCCTTGAATAAACTCAATGATACAGCTTCCCCAACCTTATAGAATTAGAATTCCACAGATGAACAACGCTCAAAAGAAAATTCTCCTCATCTCTGTTAAAGGGGAGACCTCTTATTCTCAAGTTGTCTTATTGTCCTAATCCTAATCTCACAAGAAGAGACTTTCTCCCAGTATTCACCCTGTGACGTTTCTTCAGGATCCTATAAGTTTCCACAAGATCACCTCCCATTTTACTAAAATCCAATGGGTTCATGTTCACCCTGTCTAGTCTTTGCCCAGAGGAGAACCACCAGGTATGAGCCCAGTGAGCATTCTTTGAACTTGTTGAATGTGGTATTATCCTTGGGCACATAATGACATGTTGCAAAGAACTGGTGAAGGTGGCTAAAACCACTGGCGACATGATCATAACTCCCTGCTGAGTTTGACCTTCTGCAACACTGCTAATAAGAACATTGGTATTGGAGTAGCCAAGCATTTTCATTCAGTAGATGAAAGTTATCACTTGCTCAAGGGAACAGTTCAGTACACAGTTGAGAAGGCCAGCAGCATTGACGATATGTGAAAAGGAGGGAAGAGAAGTACAGAGGTGGAGAGATTGAGGGAGAGCGTTCCAGAGTTCAGGGCCTTGCCAGTGGAAGGCATGTCAGGACTGGAGTGATGAGAATCTGAGATGTCAAGAGGCCAGAACTTGAGTGGTGCACACATTGCTGAGCGTTAGAGAGGGAGGAGCGAAATGCCTTTTAACACAGCCTGCAGTGTGCCATCCGCTGTGAATACACTTAATTCTTGTAATTTGGAGAAATTTGGGATGATAGTCGATATGGATTGGTTGGGCTGAAGGGTCTGTTTCCATCCTAGTTGACTCTGACTCAATAATCTATCCAGCTCCCTTTTGAATGCTTGTGGTGAATCCATTCTCATTGTCTATTTCTTCCAGAGGTTGACAGCTCAACAGAAAGAAAAACTTTCTGGTATTTAAGCCTTTCATGGATTTATTCAGTTCCATTTACAATTGCTCTCGCTCCGACTAACTGTTTTTTTTCTGGTGTGCAGACCTCCAAGGTCCCTGTGCAGCATTGAATTCCAAAACTGGAAGTTAATGCGGTGCAATGCCAAACAGTGTGCATGGAACTGCAGAGGGACCTTGGAGTTGCTGCTCAGCTTAGAACAAATATTGCTCAGATGTCAGTGCACCAAGATCTAAACAGCATCCATCCTTGTGCTAATAAATAGCAAGGAAGTTTTTTGCATGAGCGTTACATAATGATCATCTCCAGCAGGAGAAAGTTGCATCATTTTATCTTGACATTCAAAGACATTGGTACCGCTGAAGGCCACCATAGCTTGCTGGGGTATGACTAGACCAACCACATAAATACCGTGGCTACAAGTGTGTGTCAGATGTTGCAATTCAATATCAACAGATTTAGCTCCTAACACCCCTACTGCCTCTTCATCACACACGAGGCACAAGTGAGGAGCATGATTCAATATTCTTCACTTACTCGGAAGAAGTCAGCTTAAACCACACGCAAGAAGCTCAAAGGCATCCAGCATGTAACAATTCAAGTTATTAGCACTTCATCTTGACATTCACTCCTTTCAACTCACAGTGCAAGGTGGCAGCAGATTTTACTATATAGAAGATAAGCTGCATCAACTCGCCAAGACAGCTTCAACAGCAATTTCCAAATCTGATGCCTACCAACCAGAAAGACAAAGGGAGCAAATGCATAGGAGCACCACTATCTGAAAGTTCAATTTCAAGTCACATGCCATTCTAACTTGGAACTATATGATCCCACTGCTCCACTGTCACTGAGTCAAGATCCTGGAGCTTCCTTCCGAACAGCACTGTGAGTGCTCCTACATTGAATGGCCTGCAGCAAATCAGGAATGTGACTCATCAACATCAACAGCAATGAATGATGGACAAAGCCCATTCCATCAATGAGTTATAAAAAAATCTCCTGGTTTTGACTGACTTCTCTCTTTTTAAAGAACAGTCATCATGGGCGTCTTCTCTCCCAGTCACTGGGAAAAATTCCAGTTTTCAAAGAGCAACTAAATATAGCAGCCCCCAAGAGTGAATACCATCAGGACTGGAAGCTGATCAGCTTTAACAGCTCCAAATCTGGCAGGATCTATTTCCGCACCTACATTTAAATGTTCAATTTTAGCATCAACATATGCTGCGATATAGGTAGTAGCAAAGGCTGATGCTGTAGCTTGATCTTTCTTTCTGCTAAAGTTACATTGCAATGTTCTGCACACGTCTGAAGAGCCTACAGTAAAAATTGAGTTAGGTGGTGGGATCACTCAGTGTGTTCAAGCATCTACTCAATAAATAGGGTGAACAGGTTGATTAGCTCAATTGGTTGGACAGCTGGCTTGTACTGTAAAGTGATGCTAACAGCATGTGTTCAGTTTCCACATCAACTGAGATTACCATGAAGGACTGTCCTTCTCAACCTCACCACTTAACCCAAGGTGTGGTGACCCTCAGGTTAAACCACCACCCCCAGATGTCTCTGTTGAATGAAAGAACAGCCCTATGATCTGGTAAGGCTAGGGCAACGTTTTAGAGTACATTATGGTTTTGTGTTTGTAGTCTGTGAAAAGCAAAGAAAGAACTTGCATTTATGTAGCATCATGATCTAAGATTGCCCCAAAATGCATTACAGCCAAAGTAGCAGCATTGATGCATGGTCACTATCAGAATGGAGGAAAGATGGTGACTGTTTCCACATTGAGCTGCAACATTAGTGAAAAGGTCACTTGGTTTTAAATATTGGATGAAGGTTAAATATAAGACAGCAGCTCCCCGAGACTTTTCCAATCATCGATCAACTCTTATACAGCCACCTGAGAGGACAGTTGGAGCCCAGTTTAAGGTGTAACCTGAAGGATACTATCTTGTTCAAGGACCTGGCAGCAGTCTTTCTGATGGAAATGCATTGCTCAAGCCCCTGCTCTGTATATTGGCACAAAACAATAGGTAGACAAAACAGTTCTCTTTTTCCCTAAACTCCAGTGATAGTTTTGGGGATTGCTGCTGGGGATAGGTGTTGATGCTTGGAGTCAGGTTGGGAGTATAGTCTGCTGCTATCGTCCACAAGGTCAAGCCACATTACTTTCACCATTCTTGCAAGTCTCCTCACAAGATTAGTGTAGTGCTGGAAAGCACAGCTGGTCAGACAGCATCCGAGAAGCAGGAGAATTGACATTTCAAGCATAAGCCCTTTATCAGGACTATGCCCGAAACGTTGATTCTCCAGCTCCTTAGATGCTGCTTGACTGGCTGTGCTTTTCCAGCACTACTCTCTTCAACTCTGATCTCCAGCATCTGCAGTCCTCACTTTCTTCTCACAAGATTTGTACAAATAGTGTGTCATCTGATGGATATATTAACGCTTACATTCAGCTACCACTTGAGAGTCAAAGGAAAAGTAAGGAAGAACTGGGTAATAGCTGACATGTCTGTGAATGGTGTTACAGTCAGATCCCAGATTGTAAATAAGTTCTGTTAACAAGTTGATTTGCATGCAACTCGCAAAGCAAAGCAGGACAATATAAGTGCAGGAAATGTTCATATGCTGGGGGCTTAAAATTACACCCCTGTACGGGATCACATTTGTAAGGATGAGCATTCATAAAGTGGGCATTCATAAGGTAGACATATCTGTAGATAAAGAAGTGGGAGATGCCTGGGATGGATCTTTGGGGGAACGCTATGGTGAGATGATAGTAACTAACAATCAACAAGTTTACTTCTGCATTTTCCTTTGTAACTTGTGGAAATATTAAAATAAGGATACAATGTAAGAGTTTAGATTTGATCTGAAATAATTTTCCATTCTTCTTAATATTTTTATTAACCTATTTTTCGAATCAACCCGTTCAAAGATATTTTTACAGCCCTCAGGACTTGAATTTGAACTTCCTGGTCTAGAAGTAAGGACACTACCACTGCACCATCTTGTCTTCTAACATACTTACTTCTGAAAACCACACTTGATGGCATAATTGTTGCAGTAGATCTTTAAGTTAAATTAGATATCATTTGAAAATATTCGCTTAGTCTGATCCACACCAGAAGATACCAGACAGAGAAAGTTATCCAATCATGCATACATTTAACATTAATTACAAATATAGCGGAGAAAAATGTTCGAGTAAATTTCTTTATGGTTGAGTAGTAACAGATAATACAGGGCACTCAATTGATTAAATAATTCAAATAGTTTTGTAATCTGCACAACGTCAATGGATGGCTATGTTGGGTGTGCCGTCAGGTCTGTTACAACTGGGTGAGGTAAGGGGATCAGCTCCCTTTTTTTTAACCGCCTCTTTAAAATAACTCCACAGAGACCAGTATCTCATCACCCAGTCACCATTTATTAACACTGATCCAGTTCCCTCAGAACCAGCACTCAAAGTGAATAGGATGTCTGATACTCCTTATCTGTCAGCCAGGGCTAACAGCCCCAATCAAAGAACTCATATTCTATGAGAACCTCTTGGCTGACCTCATTTCAATCACAACACCCTTGATGAGTTGTAATAAATATTTTTACTTTCTTTTAGCACGTAGCTTTCACACTTCAGTGAAGATATGATTTGTTAGAGAATAAAAGAGTCAATTACCATGGTATTCTTCTGTGAAAAAATGAGGAATTTTATTGTCTGCTAACTCTGCAAAAAAAAGATATCAAACACATAGACACAAATACAAAAAAAAAACAGGTAATAAGTTTATACTTATATAGTTTATACTATATACTTAATACAGGTCATAAGTTTAAAAGGAAAACGGACAGGCAAAATAAAGGTGATATAGTTAGAGAGCTTAGAGTCCTTGAGGTGCTGGATTTATAACTGAGACCACAGTTTAGTCGCTTCCCTTCGTCATCAGCCTCTGCATGCAGAGGATCACTAACTGCCATTTCCATGACCTCTAGTGGGCTGTGACCACCAATCACATGTTCCCCTCCCTCACCTTGTCAGCATTCCCAGGGACTGTTCCATATGCAACTCCTCCTCCACTTGTGGTCAACTCCTCCTCCACTTCCAACATTTCCCCACACCCCCACAGCACCTTCCTATGCAACTGCTGAAGATGCGATGCTTTGCTCATTTACATCCACTCTCCTCACTAGCCAAGGCTCCAGGCAGACCTTCCAGGTGAAACAACGATTTACCTGCACTTCATTTAATCTAGTCTCCTGCATTTGTTGCTCACAATGTGGTTCTTCTTTATTTGGAAGCGATGGAACACAGACTGGGTGACCACTTTGTGGAACACCTATGCTACATCTGTAAAAATAACCCCAAGCTTCCAGTTGCCTGCGATCTCAGAACACCGTCATGTTCCCCTACTGACATCTATATCTCAGGCCTGTTGCAGTGCTCCAGCAAATCTCAGTGCAAGTGGAAAGACCTCATTTTACATTTAGGTACCTTACAGCTTTCAGGAGTGAATGTTGTGTTTAATAATTTCAGAACCTAAAAACCCTTCTCCATGTTCTCTATCTATTCCCACACCCCAAAGTCCGGATTACATGTGTTGCTTCGAGCATAGTCAAACTATTTTCAACCATTTACATTCCCATTAGCACACTAGCCAGCATTTATCTCTTTCAGGTTATCTTCAGCAATCCCTTTGCCTGCCTCTCCTATTTTCTTTCTCTCTCAGCACTGTCTCCATGTGTTCAATTCACTTTTCTCCCTACCCTCCCCAATCATCAACATAAATACCACACTTTACCAGCTGCTTTTAGCTCTGACAAAGGTCACTGGATTTGAAACATTAACTGTTTCTCTCTCTGCAAATACTGACAGACCTGCTGAGTTTCTCAAGCACTTTCTGTTTTTTTGCCACAGTTCAGTGGTTGACTTGCACGAGCCGAATCTGCAGTGGAACATATAGTTCTTTGAGTTCTTGGTGAATGTGTTTTCACTGTTTCACAACTTGTGTTTTCACAGAGCGCTGTTTTCTGAAATGATGAGAGAAGCAGGCAGGGAGAGAGAAAGTTCTACCTCTTGTCACAAATTCATTTTTCCTTTTCTCTGCTCTGTAGCTTCAAAGCACCTGTTGAAATATAATTCAGTGTGTATTCCAGAGTCTAACTCCAATGTCGTTGCATGTAGACTATCTGCACGTGAATTCTTTTCACCTCTCAAACATTCCAAATTATCATATGTATGTGAATTAAACAGGATATGCAAATTCCTTGGCGCTTACTCAGTTATCTAGTTTCAATGTCTTGAAATAAAATGGCAATTTCAATGGAGACATACTTGTTTCTTCCACATGGGTCTGACAAAGTTTGCATCAAGTGACCACTGCAGCCCTTTTAGATTCATGTGTCTTCCTTTTCAATCGCCATTTTAGCCCATGAAACATTCAGATATAACAGGCTGTTGTTTGAAGTAAAAATTTGGTAGTCATTGATAACCGTTATCTTGGTTGGCCAAAAGTGTTTTGTCTAAACCTGATGGAATTGCAATGCAGAATCTGTAGCCACCAAATATGCTGCAAAATATTAATGCCCTGCAGTTTCTTTCCTAACTCTATTGGTTAACAAGTGGCTTGTTACTGCATCAGAGTTATTGAGAATAGGAAATATTTGGTGCAGCTATATATTTCAACTTACCTTTTATATGCAAAGGCTATGTTTAGTCTTCTCAAGGTAAGAAGCATTCAATTGTCATACTCAATGATCCCATGAAAATGGCAATCAAGTGATTTCTACAGTAGAAAACCTGCTGAGCTTGTGTAAGTCTGCTGTGTGTATCTGTGCATATGTGTATTTGAAAATTGTTTGTAGATATGCATAAAATGAAAGACTTGCACTTTGTGCCTCTTAGAATAGGGTGACCAGATTTTCAAAAGCTATAATTGAGACCTACTAAAATTTATGGGAGGGTAGGCCTCTGTGAGGGTTGACGTGTTGGGTGATCCGTGCTGAGACTAGGAGGTCAATTTATGAAATCTCTCAGAATTTGGCCAGCCAGAGTTGGTGAGCCTATTCCGTCGGCCAATTAAAAGGCACCCTTAGCTGTTGGCACCAAAATGGTTGTGACATCTCACTCAGAAACATCAAAGGGACATTGGGTGGAGCGAGGTGGAAGGTTGAGAATGTAAGAAAAATGGAGAATAGACTGGTATGGTCAAGTTTCTGAAGTTATTGAATTCAATATTGAGAACCTGAGGTTGTAAAATGCCCAAGTGGAAAATGGGACATTGTTCCTTGAGTGTACATTGTGCTTTGTTGTAACATTGCAGCAGGCTCAGGATAGAAATGTGAACATGCAAGCAAGGTGCTTTGATGAAATGGCAAACAACTGGGAGGTCAAGGTCATTCCAACAAACAGAGCAGAGTTGTTCTATGAAGCAGTCACCTAGCCTGCGTTTGGTCTTGCCAGTGTAGAGGAGACCACACTGTGAGCAGCGAATGCTGGAGCCTAGATTGTCAGAAGTACAAGTGAGACATAGCCTTCAGCTGGAAGTTGTGTTTTGGGCAGAAATGTTACACTTTCTGCAGTTGCCTGGGAAACTGCCTTGGGGGACTGAGGAAGTGAATTTCGCCCAGACTTTCTGCACCTGGTTTATATTTGACTGAAAGGGAAAAGGTAAATGCCAGAACATTTGAATTTCTTTTCTCAGGAAATTGTTGGGATGCCGGAACCATGCCTAAAAAAACTGGGGCTTCCCTGGCAAAATAAGCTCAAGTGATCACTTGAGTGAAGCACCACAGCCATTGTGATATGGCCTTAGTGCTTCCTAATGATGTACTTTGTGCCACAACAAATGGTTTCTTACTGAGGCAAATGTCTTGAGGCTTATTAACAACACCAACTATTTATACTGTTATAAGAGCTAATTTACACATAATCTGTGTTTATGATATTACAGGAATGTTACATGGCTGTAACAGTACCTGTCATTGACTGGCTGATTATATATTGCACTGAGACAACTGAATCTGAGGACTTCTATACTGGAAAGTCACATGTTATGATAAGTTAAAAATCACACAACACCAGGTTATAGTCCAACAGGTTCAATTGGAAGCACACTAGCTTTCGGAGCGCCGCTCCTTTATCAGGCAGTTGTCTGAGTGGTGCTCCAAAAGTTAGTGCTTCCAATTAAACCTGTTGCACTATAACCTGGTGTTGTGTGACCTTTAACTTTGTACACCCCAGTCCAACACCGGCGTCTCCAAATCATGACATCTTGTGATGTCATTGAACTGTCTTAAAGATACACTGCCCACCACAATGATACAGCAGTTGCCCTGTTTCAAAACCTTAGCATACCCCAAAGCACTGTACAGCCAATGAAGTATTCTTGAACTGCAGAGGTTATTGTGATGTAAGAAGTATGACAGCTAATTCGCACTCTTCAAGCTCCCAAAAAGAGGCAATATGGTAATTGTTTTTCTGACTAGGTTGAGAGATAACTGTTGGCATGGTCACAGGGAAGAATTCACACTCACATCCTTCGAAACATTGCTATAGGAGTCGTTTATGTCTATCTAGAAAGGCAGATGGAGCTTTTGATTAATATCTCATCCTAAGTAGTGTACCTCTGGCAATGCAACACTTGCTCAGTGCTGCTCCGGCAGTGCCAGCCTCACATACTCTCTGTAGCTGGACTTGAACCCACTACCTGTAAACAGAAGAGAGCTGCCCATTACGCCAGAGTTGGAAAACAAATGCACAGTTTTGCAGCGATTGTAACGAGGTCAGCCAAGTGGAACTCATGGAATATGACTTCCCTGATTGGGGCTGTTAATCTGGTCCAATCAGAGAGCCCTGATTGATAGATATGATCAGGAATGTCAGACATCCTATTCACTCTGAGAGTTGGCTTTGAAGGAGCTGGGTCAGTGTTAAGGACTCTCCACGTGTAAATAAAGGGTGGCTTGGGTCACAGAATACCGGCCTCTGTGGAGTTATTCCAACTTGCAGCTGTATATCTGTTGAGCTCAACTTGAGATGAACTTTCCTCAAGGTCTGATATAAACACAAACTGTTATTGAGGAGGTAACTAAATTAAATAACAGAAAAATAGAACTTATATGAAAAAGTGCACCTGTGAAAAAATAAACATGAAATCCCCAGTGGTTGTTCTTCATGATAAATTGACAGCTTTCCTCCATGTTTAGAGGAGGAATAGTTTGTTGAAAAAAATTGTTTCCTTGCTGGAAATAAGTATTTAAAAAATGAACATGTCGTGGATTACACTGTGGGCAGACCAACACCTCTGCTAGTCATGTTGACCTTGACACACTTCAGAGTTGTTGGGTTCATTTTTTCAATTGCACTGTTGGCCTTAATATAGCCCTGAGTCTGTTGGGAATTTAATGCCTGAACTGTTAAAATGAACAAATATAATGTGCTGGTTTTTCTCTCCATTGAAATATGGGAAAAATGGCAGAAGAATTGAATTGGTACTTCAGATCTGTGTTCACTGGGGAAGACACAAGCAATCTCCCTGAAGTAACAGTGGCTGAAGGACCTGAACTTAAGGGAATTTATATTTGCCAGGAATTGGTGTTGGAGAGACTGTTAGGTCTGAAGGTTGATAAGTCCTCGAGGCCTGATGGTCTACATCCCAGGGTACTGAAGGAGGTGGCTCAAGAAATCGTGGATGCGTTGGTGATTATTTTCCAGAGTTCGATAGATTCAGGAGCAGTTCCTGCAGATTGGAGGGTAGCTAATGTTGTACCACTTTTTAAGAAAGGTGGGAGAGAGAAAACAGGAAATTATAGACCAGTTAGTCTGACCTCAGTGGTGGGAAAGATGCTGGAGTCTATTATAAAGGATGAAATTACGACACATCTGAATAGTAGTAACAGGATAGGTCAGAGTCAGCATGGATTTATGAAGGGGAAATCATGCTTGACTAATCTTCTGGAATTTTTTGAGGATGTAACTCTGAAGATGGACGAGGGAGATCCAGTAGATGTAGTGTACCTGAACTTTCAGAAAGCTTTTGATAAAGTCCCACACAGGAGGTTAGTGAGCAAAATTAGGGCACATGGTATTGGGGGCAAAGTACTAACTTGGATTGAAAGTTGGTTGGCTGATAGGAAACAAAGAGTAGTGATAAACGGCTCCATTTCAGAATGGCAGGCAGTGACCAGTGGGGTACTGCAGGGATCAGTACTGGGACCACAGCTTTTTCCAATGTATGTTAATGATATAGAAGATGGTATTAGCAATAACATTAGCAAATTTGCTGATGATAATAAGCTGGGTGGCAGCGTGAAATGTGATGAGGATGTTAGGAGATTACAGGGTGACCTGGACAAGTTAGGTGAGTGGTCAGATGCATGGCAGATGCAGTTTAATGTGGATAAATGTATGGTTATCCACTTTGGTGGCAAAAACAGGAAGGCAGATTACTACCTAAATGGAATCAATTTAGGTAAAGGGGCAGTACAGAGAGATCTGGGTGTTCTTGTATGCCAGTCAATGAAGGTAAGCATGCAGGTACAGCAGGTAGTGAAGAAGGCTAATAGCATGCTGGCCTTCATAACAAGAGGGATTGGGTATAGAAGCAAAGAGGTTCTTCTGCAGCTGTACAGGGCCCTGGTGAGACCACATCTGGAGTACTGTGTGCAGTTCTCGTCTCCAAGTTTGAGGAAAGACATTCTGGCTATTGAGGGAGTGCAGCGTAGGTTCACGAGGTCAATTCCTGGAATGGCGGGATTACCTTCCACAGAAAGACTGGAGCAACTGGGCTTGTATACCCTTGAGTTTAGAAGACTGCTCTGCCCCAGAGGGCAGTGGAGGCCCAGTCTCTGGATTCATTTAAGAAAGAGTTGGATAGAGCTCTCAAGGATTGTGGAATGAAGGGTTATGGAGATAAGGCAGGAACAGGATACTGATTAAGGATGATCAGCCATGATCATATTGAATGGTGGCGCAGGCTCGAAGGGCAGAATGGCCTACTCCTGCACCTATTGTCTATTGTCTATTGGGAGAGAGGAGTATCATATTAAATATTTAAATGCGAACATCGCATCTTATCATTTCTAGATGTCTGTCCTTAGTATAAATGTGTTGTAGGATGAGTTGTGTTGCTACAGGCTGGGCAGCTTTTCCAATGTGACCTTGCCTGAAAATCTCCTGTTCCAAATGCAGAATATAGGTTTGTGCCTTCCTCGTCTGATGGGAAGATGCAATATTTCACTGAGAGTTCTGTTCAGCTTTGTTTAAAAGGTGAAGTCAGCAGAGGATGGGATCCAAAAGTATGATTTTTTTTTTGCAGTCCCATGGAGATTGGTTTGGAGATGAGACCGGGAGCAAAAGGTATGTATCTTGCATCGGGTTGCTTCTGTGTGATCTTGCTGGAGGTGTGACCTGACCTGAACAGAAGGCAGCTAATTAAGATCAACGAAGTACCCACTTTGGGGCAAGTTGCTGATTCCGCTGGGATCTCCCTGCCTGTTGCCTGCATGTGGCCTCTCATTGGCAGGCCAGTGGAGGTGCAGTACTGTTCCCCTCCCCCATGAATCTGCACCATCCTTGAGCCCTGAGAATCAGCATCTCTCAGTTCATGTTGTGGAGAAGCTCCATCCCAGGAGAGTGATGGCTTTCTAGCTGTGACTACACTTCATTGTAGCAATTTCAGAAGTCATCAGAGGACACCCCTATCAAAGTACTGCCTGCCCAAAGCCTTGGGCACTATGCTTGGCCAGCCCCATCTGCCTTCCCTAATTGAACGTGAGTTCTCATATTTGGCCTCTTCATTGCCTCCACCAGGAAAATTATCTGGAAAGACAGGACTTGGACACAACCAACGTCAAGATCCATATGTGATCCCAAGATCAGACCTTCCCACCCATTGGAGAGCTCAGTCCAAAGCCTGAGTGGGTTAAATCGGTACCTGGCGTGGACACAAACCAGTTTGATCCCCTGCCTTGTGATCCATGCTGTTGGCATTCTTCCATGGGGACAGAACTCATCCTTCTGACAGGCAGCATTTCTGCTGCAGCTCAACATACCATCTATTGCAAGCTAGTGTCATGCTGAGTGATGTGGGTCTGCTGCATGATGTAGGTAACCATGGTTTTCTTAACTCCTCAACCATAAAAACATGGATCACCCCATTGCTGCATTCTGGTGAAGGTATTCTTTAATTTTACCCACTGATGGTTTCCTTTACTGACAGCCTCTTGCTCTTCTCCTGTACTGATTAACCACGCCAACCCTCTGCACTGATAATGCGTCCTAAGAATTCTAATTGCCTTTTGATGCTATTTGAGAATTTTGTTGTTTTTCTGACCTCATTCAGTGCTACTTCAAGAGTTCTTTTCTCTACCAGCATTCTTGTACGTACCGTCTTCAGCGCTCCATTCCATTGCTTTCCCAATGCTGAAGCTTCACTTGCTCTGTGTATGTGCATGCGTGTCTGTGGGTGTGTGTGTCTGTGCGTGTGTGCATGCGTGTCTGTGTGTATGTCTCTGTGTACGTGTGTCGTGTGTGTGCATGTGCGTGTGGCTGTGCGTGCGGCTGTGTGTGCGTGTGTGCGTGTGTCTGTGTGTGCGTGTGTCTGTGTGTGCACGTGTGTGTCTGTGCATGTGTGTGCGCGTGTGTGTGTGTGCACATCTGTGTCTGTGTGTGCATGCGTGTGTCTGTGCGTGTGTCTGTGTGTCTGTGTCTGTGTGTGGGTGTGCGTATGTATAGAATCAGGACATGTTTGAATGAGGCTACTTTGTCTTGCATGTTCAAAAAACCTGCTGACTGTGCTTGTTTGTGAGACATGGGAGTGGTTAGCTTAGTTGGCTGGATGGCTGGTTTGTGATGTAGAGTGACATCAATAGAGTGACTTTAATTTCCACACTGGCTGAGGTCACCTTGAAGGTTCTGCCTTCTCGACCCCTTGCCTGAGGCATAGTGACCCTTAGGTTAAACCAACGCCAGTTGTCATTTTCTAATGAGAGAGCAACCCCTGTGGTCATCTGGGACTTAAGCGACTACTCTGTGAGACCTGGCTGCTGAAGTGATTTAAAGGAGATCTTAGATATTGATGGAGCCACCTTCATTCTGTTCATATCTACAGGGCCACTTAGACAAAACTTTGAGTAACTTTATTGCATTTACAGTGGAATCCATTCAATTTATATGGATCTATAATGTAGACACAGCAATTAATTAGTTGTAATTCATTTTGTGACTTTACTCAAAGTACAATTCAGGCTTAATGGTCGCCCTAAGTTGCATTAACCCAAATTCGCAGAAAAAAGTATTGGATGAGTATTGTGTACATTTGAAACCAAGCAACTCACTGGGAGCTTAAGCATTAATATTCTACACTACATGGTGTGCACAAAGGAGGTTCTAAGACAATTAAAATTTATCTCCTTTTTGCACGTTATTATTTTTAAGAGTGGCTGTCCTGAGATACTGTATATCCATGATCACAGCATAGTTTCCCAAGGTAGCTGGAATGACTGTTTTGAGCAGTAGACTGACACCAGTGTTGTTAAAACTTTGGTTCAAATGAAGTATTATTTCTGGATTGCTTTTACAATCATATTTTGTCTTTGCTGCTCTTGTGTGAGAATACAGCCATAGGTCTTGGTCCAGTTCCACAGGGACTGACTAGCGATGCACACCAAGTCCAAGTTCTCATTTTTCATGTATTTTCTGCACATATTTACAATTAATTTTTGTGGGAACTGATGGCAAAACCACATTTATAGTCCACGGTGATCCCTAAGAAAGCTATAACGGGTGACCTTCTTGACTGTCTGGCACTTCTTGTAGCTATGTCACCACCACAGTAATGTTTGAAAGAAATTTCTGGATTTTGTAGTGACAGTGAGTGGTGATTAATGGCCAAGTGAAAATGGTGCAATCTCTGGAGGAGATGGTGTCCCCATCATATTGTGCTCTTGGCAGAGAGAGCTCAAGCGGATAAGGAGGTACTATCAAGTTCAACTTATTGAAGTGTGGCCTATAGATCAATGGAGGGGCTGTTAGGGAGGGAGTTCCAGGATTGTGACCCAGTGGCTATAAAGCAACGGTTATGGTTAGGGTTAGTCAGGATGTGTATTATGGAACGGAACTTGAATGTAGCAGTATAATGCTGCCCTTGACTTTAGAACATCCTCTGCCCAGTTGTTTAAAGCCCTGTTGGTGGCCCTTTTGGCTACTGGCTATCGTTGTTAACCTGTTTGACCTGAAACCAGGCCTGCACTCAGGTCATGTCCATTCAGGAGTTGATCCTGAGATGGATTTAGTCCATATCATGTTGTACTCATTGAATCATTCAAAGAGATAAAGAGTCAGAGAGATGTACAGCATGGAAACAGACCCTTTGGTCCAACCTGTCCGTGCCAACCAGATATCCTAAATTAATCTATCCTATTTGCCAGCATTTGCCCCATATCCCTCTAAACCCTTCCTATTCATATACCCATACAGATGCATTTTAAATGTTGTAATTGTACCAGCCTCCACCGCTTCCTCTGGCAGCTCATTCCATACACGCACCACCCTCTGTGTGAAAACGTTGCCCCTTAGGTCCCTTTTGAATAGAACATAGTACGTAGAACAGTACAGGCCCTTCAGCTCTTGATGTTGTGCTAACCTTTTATCCTACTCTAACATTAAACGAATCTACATACCCTTCCGTTTACTATCATCCATGTGAATATCCAAGATTCACTTAAGTGTCCCGAATATATCTGACTACTATCACTGCTGGCAGTACATTCCACACACCCACTAGTCTCTGTGTGAAGAACCTACCTCTGACATCTCCCCTAACCCTTCCTCCAACCACCTTAAAATTATGCCCCCTCATGATAGCCATTTCTGCACTGGGAAAAAGTCTCTGGTTATCCACTCTATCTATGCCTCTCATAGTGTTTTACACCTCTATCAAGTCACCTCTGATCCTTCTTCGCTCCAATGAGAAAAGCCCTAGATCCCTCAGCCTATCTTCATAAGACCTTCCCTCCAGTCCAGACTGCATCCTGGTAAATCTACTCTGCACCCTCTCCAAAGCTTCCACATCCTTCCTATAATGAGGCAACCAGAACTGAATACAATATTCCAAGTGCGGTGTAACCAAGAGAAGTGGAGAGTGCACAATATAGGGGGTTGTGGGCCAGTGGTCTGCCTTTTCATCCTTATCTGTAGCTAATCTCGTATGTATTATCCGATAATAGATGTTTCATTTTCAAAGCATTCACTTTTCTTGAAGGGCGTTTTGCATCATTAGATATAGGAGCAGAATTAGACCATTAATCATGGCTGACATGTTTCTCAACCCCATTCTCCTGCTTACTCCCCAGAACCTTTGATCCCTTTACGAATCAAGAATCTATCTATCTCTCGCTTAAACAATGAGTTAGCCTCCACATCCTTCTGTGTCAATGAGTTCCACAGATTAACCATCCTCTGGCTGAAGAAATTCCTCCTAACCTCATTTGTAAAAGGTCATTCCTTCACTCTGCGGCTGTGCCCTTGGGTCCTAGTCTCTCATACTAGTTGAAACATTTTCTCCACATCAAGTCAATCCATTCTCTCAGTATCCTGTAAGTTTCAATGAAATTCCCCTGGAGCCTTCTAAACTCCATTGAGTATGAACCCAAAGTGCTCAACTGTAGCAGATACAGCAAGCTCTTAATTCTGAGGATCATTCTTGTGAACCTCTCCTGGGCCCCTTCAACACCAGCGCATCCCTTCTTTGTTCCAGGTTCCAAAACTGTTCGCAATATTACAAATGTGGACTGACCAGAACCTTATAGAGTCTCAGCACTACATTCCTGCTGTTGTATTCTAGCCCTCTTGAAATGAATGCTAATATTGTATTTGTCTTCCTAATTGCCAACTGAGCTTAAAACCTGAACTAGGACTCCCAAGTCTCTTTGTGGTTCAGAATTCCAAAGCTTTTTTCCATTTAGAAATAGTTCTCACCTCTATTCTTCCAACCAAAGTGCATAATCTCACACTTTCCCACATTATATTATGTCTATCACTTCTTTGCCCACTCTCCTAGCCTGTCCAAGTCCTTCTGTAGCCTTCTCACTTCCTTAACATGACGTGTCCCTCTACCTACATACGTGTCATTTGCAAACTTAGCAACTTCGCCCAGCTTGTTAGTGTATAACAATCCCAAAACTGATCCCTGCGGAACCCCACTAGTCACCAACTGCCACCCCATTATCCCTACTTCTGCCTTCTTCCAGTCAGTCATTCCTCTCTCCATGCCAGTACCTTTCCCCTAACACCATGGGCTCTTAGCTAATTTAGCAGCCTCCTATATGGCAACTTGTCCAAAGCCTTCTGGAAAGCCAAATATATCATGTCCACTGGTTCTCCTTTGTCTAACTTGCTCGTTACTTCCTCAAAGAATTCTAACAGATTTGTCAGGCATAACCTCCCCTTGAAAAAGCCATACTAACTCAGCTCTATTTCACCATGCATGTCCAAGTATTCTGCAATCTCATCTTTAATAATGGACTCTAAAATCTTATCAGCAACCGAGTTCAGGCTGGCCAGCCTGTGTGCTGCTTCACTTCCTTTTGAAACAGAGGTTGTTACATTAGCCATTTTCAGGACATTGGGGTGTAGAATAAATTCCCTACAGTGTGGGAACAGGCCCTTCGGCCCAACCAGTCCACACCGACGCTCCAAAGAGTAACCCACCCAGACCCATTTCCCTCTGACTAATGCACCTAACACGATGGGCAATTTAGCATGGCCAATTCATCTGACCGGCACATCTTTGGACTGTGGGAGGAAACCGGAGCACCTGGAGGAAACCCACTCAGACATGGGGAGAATGTGCAAACTCCGCACAGACAGTCACCTGAATCTGGAATCAAACCTGGGACTCTGGTGCTGTGAGGCAGCAGTGCTAACCACTGAGCCACTCTGCCGCCTGGTCATCTGGTCTGGGTGATTTATCCACCTTCAGACATTTCACCTTCCCCAGATACCAGCTTTAGCTTCTTTATCATAGCACATATTAAAATCATATCTGGGTAAAAACAATGACTGCCGATTCTGGAAACCAGATTCTGGATTAGTGGTGCTGGAAGAGCACAGCAGTTCAGGCAGCATCCGAGGAGCAGTAAAATTGACGTTTCGGGCAAAAGCCCTTCATCGGGTATAAAGGCAGAGAGCCTGAAGGGTGGAGAGATAAGCTAGTGGATGATGGGGATGGGGAGAAAGTAGCATAGAGTACAATAGGTGAGTGGGGGAGGGGATGAAGGTGATAGGTCAAGGAGGAGGGTGCCTGAACATCCAGATAAGAATTAATTATGACCTGATAGTTTTGAAATGCCCGTCAGGGTGTGAAGTCTGCTTTTAAGGCACAAATATTGAAAAATTTCCATGCTTCACATGAAAAGTTATTGTTTCGTAGCTCTATACTCATAAAAATATTGAGCGGTGATACACAAACCTTTCCGAGATTGATAGATTCTTGTTGTCGAGAGGAATTAAGGGCTGCGGGGAGAACGCTGGTAAGTGGAGCTGAAATGCGCATCAGCCATGATTGAATGGCGGAGTGGACTCGATGGGCCGAATGGCCTTACTTCCACTCCTATGTCTTATGGTCGTATGGTCTTATGGTCTTTCAAATTTCACATGAATTGAGAAACATGATTTTTATGGAGTTATTTGGGTAACTTTACCTTTCTTTATTGGTCTTTGGCTTAACAATTATAGCTGATAGCCTAGGCACCCAGTCCTTTTTTGTTATTCACTCCTGAAACGTGTGTATTGTTGGCTGGCCCGCATTTATTGCTCATCTCTATTTGCCCTTGAGAATGTGGTTGTGAGCTTGGACTGTTGCAGTCCATGTGCTGGTCGACACACAATGCCAGTAAGGAGGGAGTTCCAGAATTTTGACCCAGCAACAGTGAAGTCTGGTCCAATATTCACTATGGAATACCCAACTGTGTGAGTTCCCTCCTCAACTCTCTTCATATGCATATGGGTTGTGGGGTTGGGGGTTGGGATGGTGGTGAGCTGCGAGTAGGATCCATCCTTGAAAGTCCCAAAATGTCCAGGAAAATTCACACACGTGGGAGACCAATCAGAGAAAAGATACCCCTGTAAATGGAATGGATAGACATCATGTGAAACTCCTCTTCCAATCACAGGCTGGTTCTGTCTTGGGTTTGCCCCTGATAGATCCGTTATAGTGAGTTTGAGAGAGCTGGGAGACCTGAGCTGGGAGCATGCTTGGTGGCAGGTGTGGACAGGGAATATAAGCTGCTGTTGTAGAGTGAAATTGGGATGGATGGGGTAGAGGGGTTTGGGGAGGTGTTGCTGAGGGCTGCTTTTGTCTGGGATACAGGGCCTTTTGTCATCTTAGAGTCATAGAGATGTACAGCATGGAAACAGATCTCTCGGTTCAACTTGTCCATGCCGGCCAGATATCCTAACCTAATTTAATCCCATTTGCCAGCACTTGGCCCATATCCCTCTAAATCCTTCCTATTCAAATACCCATCCAAATGCCTTTTAAATGCTGTAATTGTACCAGCCTCCACCAAATCCTCTGGCAGCTCATTGCATACACGCACGACGCTCTGTGTGAAAAGGTTGCCCCTTAGGTCCCTTTCATAGCTTTCCCCTCTCTCCATAAACCTATGCCCTCTAGTTCTGGACTCCTACACCCAGGGCAAATACCTTGCCTATCCTATCCATGCTTCTCATGATTTTATAAACCTCTGTAAGATCACCTCTCAGCCTCTGACACTCCAGGGAAAACAACCCCAGTTTATTCAGCCTCTCCCTGTAGCTCAAATCCTCCAACACTGGCAACATACTTATAAATCTTCTCAGAACACTTTAGAGTTTCACAACATCTTTCTGATAGGAAGGAGACCAGAACTGCACACAATATTCCAAAGGTGGTCTAACCAATGTCCTGTACAGCTGCAACATGACCTCCCAACTTCTGTGCTCAACGCTTTGACCAATAAAGGAAAGCATACCAAAATACCTTCTTCACCATCCTATCTACCTGTGACTCTATTTTCAATGAACTATGAATCTGCACTCCAAGGTCTCTTTGTTCAGTAACACTCCCCAGGACCTTACCATTAAGTATATAAGTCCTGCTCTGATTTGCTTTTCCAAAATGCAGCACTTTGCATTTATCTAAATTAAACTCCATCTGACACCCTTCAACCCATTGGTCTATCTGATCAAGATCCCATTGTATTCCGAGGTAACCTTCTTCGCTGTCCACTACATCTCCAATTTTGGTGTCATCTGCAAACTTACTAACTATACCTCCTATCTTCACATCCAAATCATTTATATAAATGACAAAAAGCAGTGGATCCAGCATGATGCTTGTGGCACACCACTGGTCACAGGCCTCCAGTCTGGAAAACAACCATCCAGTACCACCCTCTGTCTTCTACCTTTGAGCCAGTCTGTAATCAAATGGCTAGCTCTCCCTGTGTTCCATGAGATCTAACCTTGCAAATCAGTCTCCCATGAGGAACCTTGTCGAACACCTTACTGAAGTTCATATAGCTCTGCCCACATCAATCCTCTTTGTTACTTCATCAAAAAACTCAATCAAGTTCGTGAGCCATGTTTTCCCATCCACAAAGCCATGTTGACTATCCCTAATCAGTCCTTGCCTTTCCAAATACATGTACATCCTGTCCCTCAGGATTCCCTCCAACAACTTGCCCACCACCGAGGTCAGGCCCAGTGGTCTATAGCTCCCCAGCTTTTCCTTACCAACTTTCTTAAGTAGTGGCACCATGTTAGCAACCTCCAGTCTTCTGGAACCTCACTTATCACTATTGTTCTATCCTTTGTGGAAGTGTCTCGAGAGAAGTTCTTCAAAGGCTTGAGGCAGGGGTTGCATGTTTGAAGAGACTGAACCTTCAAGAGGGGAATGGGGGAGAAAGAGGCTAAAGGAGGTGTATGTTGGAGGGTGATGGGGCTGCAAAGGATAGAGAACAGTTTTAAACCATCTACGAAGGTTAGCAGAGATTCAAAAGAACATCAGAACACTGAGGCAATGAATGCCTTTTAAATGAACGGGGAATGTTTACATTAGGATTATGTTAATTCAGGAGCTAGTTACTATTCTTGGATAAAATGTGGTGAATTCTACTGTAATGAACACTGTCAATTGTTCAATTTAAGTCTGAGATTGAGATCCAAGATGCAGTAAATAGGGCTATAACTGCCTGTTTAAAATGTTCCAGCTTTATTCATGAGCAATGGAAATGCATTAGCTATGACTAGCAGTCTGGAAAGTTGTGTTTAGGGTGATGGCTTTTTGTGTGTGGAATTGTGTATGCATGTCCTAGGTCCAGCTGTCTTCAGCTGCTTCATCAATGACCTTCTTTCTATCATTTAAGAAGTGAGGATGTTCATTGACAATTGCACAATTTTAAGCAGCTCCTCAATTTCTGAAGCAGTCCATGTCCAAATGCAGTAAGGTCTGGACAGTATCAAGGCTGTATCTGACAAGTGGCAAGTAACATTCATGTGACATAAATGCCAGACAGTGACCAATAAGGGACAATGGCATAACTATAACTGAATCCCCCAACTATCAATATTCTGGGGTTGCCATTGATCAGAAACTCAACTGGAGTCACTATATAAATAAAATGTCTACAAGAGCAGGTCAGATGCTTGGAATCTTCCAGCGAGTAATCCTCTTCCTGACTCCCCAAAGCCAGTCCACCATCGACAAGGCACAAATTAGGAGTGTGATGGAATACTTCCCACTTGAGTGAAGGAGTGCAGCTTCAACAACAGTGAAGAAGCCTGATATAATCAAGGACAATTACCACCAAATCCACAAATATTCACTTACTCCACCACCACCACAACCACCACCACTCAGTAGCAGCAGGTTGTGCTACCTACAAGATGCACAGCAAAAAATCACTAATGCCCCTTTGACTGAAGTAGGGGAATAACGGGTAAATGGAATTGGGTTGCAGATTAGCTAGGATCTCATTGAATGAAAACTCAGACTCTATGGGGTACAGTGGTAATGTTCTTATCTCTGAGTCAGAAGACCCAGTTTCATGTCCTACCTGCTTCTGAGTTGTGTAAGAACACATCTGAACAGGTTGGTTAAGAAATATCTCAAACAGATTCTAGAAGCTAAGCAACCTGCTCCTGTGACCCTCCTATCGCAGGACTGTGCGAGTACTACAATATTGGAAGTGCTGTGTTTGGGTGAGGTATTCGCTCATCAAGTTCATTTAAAAGGTCCCATGGCATAATCTTAATTGATATGTTTCTGCCAAACCATCATTTTTATTTTACTGAGAGATTCAAATCCCACCTGGCCTTGAATGTTTTGTAATATACCTGACAGGTGACTATGATAACAACAGTGACTACTCTTTGAAATTAATTATTAGCTGGAAAAGGGCCATGTGGATTTCTGAGGTCACAGAAGGTAGAATACAAGTGCAAGTTGTCTCTTTCATCTTCTGTCATGTCAAACAGTGACTCTTGGTGCTTTCCCAAATAGAAACCAATTTTAAGATGCCTTCTTCTTAAACAAATCCACAGCTCCTTACAGGTAAATGGCTTGACAATCTGCTGTGCACACTTTGCTTATTAATCTCACACCCAACACTTCACTGAAGTTGAAGGCTGCAATGATTCTTTCCATGCACACTATTTTTAGTTAGCTGCCTTATTATGTGAGCAACAGATGTCCTTTGTGAAAATTTGTAATGACGTTAACAAGAGAACTACACAATAATAAGAGAGCTGCTCAGATAGGCTGCTGCCCGAGTAATTTAAAGTCTTCATCTGCCTAAGTGATAATTGCATTCAGTGTCAAAGCTGCAGCACTGCAGTTTTCCACAGATCACAAATATACCCATTGTGTGCATGTTTGTTTGAAAAAAAGGGTCTGTCAGATGAGTCAATAACAGTTAGATTTTGCGTCCCTTTGGTGCTGAGATTTGGAAAATTGTGCTCCAGTCTTCAACAAATTACATTGCAGAAGTCCATTCAGATCATGTCCATATTAATTAATCCTAGCACACCAGCAGTCTCCTGTAGGCTGTTATCTTTAGATTCTGATTTATGAAAGAAGGGCACTGGCAATTGATTAGTTGGGAAGTTCAATTATCATGACACTTTAGTCAGGTACATGCAAGAGCACCTGGAGGTGATTTGCCTTTTCATCCCTCTCTCTGTGGAGGTAGAACTGAAAGTGTCATTCCCTACATAGGAGATAGTATATAGGCATGTCATAACACAGTATTTGTAGTATATCTAGTAACCCAAAGATCAAATTGCACATGCCTTGTAGGGTATTTGATACCAGCTGATCAAATCTGGAATTTAAAACAAAGTTAATATTAGTAATGGTGATAATACATGAAACTAGGTATTTTAATTTTTAAAAAATCTTACTTGTTTAGGGAAGGGATTCTGCTCTCTTTACCCTGACTGGTCTACATCTGAGTTCAGACCCACAGCGATGTGGTTATCTTCTAAATGCCTTCTACTCAGTTCTATTCAAGGAGGTAGTAGTCGATCAACACCCTTGCTTTTATTCGCTCGTGGGACATGGAAGTTCCTCACTCTGAGCATTTATTGCCCATCCCTAGGTGTACTTGAGAAGGTGGTGGTGAGCTGACCTCTTGAACCACTGCAGTCCACTGGCTATAGGTTGACCTACAATGCCCTTAGGGAGCTAATTCCAGGATCATGACCCAGAAACAGTGAAGGAATGGCGATATATTTCCAAACCAGGATGGTGATTGGCTTGGAGGGGAACTTGCAGGTGATGGCGTTCCCTTGCATCTGCTGCCCTTGCCCTACTAGATGGAAGTGATTATGGGTTTGGAAGGTGCTGTCTGAGGATCTTTGATGAATTTCTGCCGTGCATCTTGTACAAAGCATACATACCTGTTACTGAGCATTGATGGTGGAGGGTGTGGATGCTTGTGGATGTGGTGTCAATTAAGTGGCTGCTTCGTCCCAGATGGTATCAAGCCTCCTGAATGTTGTTGGAGCTGCATTCATCCAGACAAAAGGGGAGTATTCTATCATATTCCCAACTTGTCCGTTATAAATGGTGGACAGGTTTTGTGGAGTCAGGGGATGAGTTACCTCTTGCAGTATTCCTAGCCTCAGACCTGCTCTTGTTGTTATTGTTTTATATGGTGACTCCAGTTGAGTTTCTGGTGAATGGTAAACATGCAGGATGTTAATAGTGGGGAATTCAGTAACTGTAACACTCTAAACATTAATGTCATGAGGCGGTGGTTAGATTATTTCTTAATGGAGATAGTCATTGCCTGGCATTTGTGTGGCGTGAATGTTTCTTGCTACTTGTCAGCCCAAGCCTGGATATTGTCCAGATCTTGTTGAATTTGAACATGGACTGCTTCAGTATCTGAGGAGTTGCAAATGGTGCTGAATACTGTGCAATCATTGGCGACATCCCCTCTTCTTACCTTATGATAGAGGGAAGGTTGTTGATGAAGCAGCTGTAGATGGTTGGGCTGAGACCAGCAGAGAGTTTATACTCTGGTACCCATTGATTCCAGTTTTGCTAGGGTGCCTCGATGCCTCACTTGGTGGAATGCAGCCGTGATGTCAAAGGCTGTCACTCTTACCTCACCTCTTCCATTCAGATCTTCTGTAATTGTTTGAACCAAAGCTGTAATGAGTTCAGGAGCTGAGTGGGCCTGGCAGAACCCAAACTGGGCATCACTAAGCAGGTTATAGCTGAGCAGGTGCTGCTTGTTATCACTGTTAATGATACTTTCCACCATTTTACTGATGATCAGTATCTGTGAGAGTTTTCTTGAACAGTATGTAATGGAACCGACAAGAGAGCAAGCTATTCTAGATCTGGTCCTATATAATGAGACAGGAATAATTAATGACCTCATAGTTAGGGATCATCTTGGAAGGAGTGATCACACTATCCAGCTGTATTTTAATTTCAACCATACTGTGAAGATAAAATCCAATACCAGGGTCCTATGCTTGAATAAGGGGGACTATGATAGAATGAGGGAGGACCTGGCTAAAGTAGACTGGAAACAGAGGCTTTATGGTGCAACAGTTGACGAGCTGTGGAGGGCCTTCAAATAAATTTTTCAAAGTGCTCAGCAAAAGTATATTCCAGTGAGAAGGAAGGACAGTAAGAGGAGGGATAATCTGCCATGAGTGTCCAAGGAAATAAGGCAGGCTATCAAAGTGAAAGTGAAGGCATTCAAAGTGACCAAAAACAGCAGGAATCTAGAAGATTGGGAAACCTTTAAAGGTCAACAGAAAGCCACAAAAAGAGCTAAAAAGAAAATAAGGTAGAGAATGAGAGAAAAAAAAAACTAGCACAGAATATAAAGACAGATAGCAAATGTTTCTATAAATATATGAAACGAAGAAGGGTGGCTAAAGTAAATGTTGGTTCTTTAGAGGATGAGAAAGGGCAGTTAGTTATGGGATAGAATGAAATGGCTGAGGCATTGAACAGGTACTTTGCATCAGTCTTCACAGTGGAGGACACTAATAACATGCCAGTAAGTGATGACGAGACGAAGATAGGTGAGGACTTGGAAACAATTATTATTATGGAAGAGTTAGTGTTGGGTAAGCTAATAGAGCTAAGGATAGATAAGTCTCCTGGCCCTGATGGAATGCATCCCAGAGTGCTAAAAGAGATGGCGGGAGAAATAGCAGGTGGACTGGTGGTAATTTTCCAAAATTCACTGGACTCTGGGCCAGCAGATTGGAAAATAGAAAATGTGACGCCATTGTTCAAAAAGGGAAGTAGACAAACGATGGGGAATTATAGACCAGTGAGCTTAACCTTTGCAGTGGGGAAGATACTTGAGTCTATTATTAAGGAAGAAATAGCAGGGCATCTCAAAATAAATTGTCCCATTGTATAGATGCAACATGGGTTCATGTAGGGCAGGTCATGCTTCACAAACCTTTTGGAATTCTATGAAGACATTTCAAGCAATGTGGACAATGGAGACCCAGTGGATGTGGTCTACCGAGATTTCCAAAAGGCCTTTGATAAGGTACTGCACATGAGGCTGCTCCATAAGATAAGGATACATGGTGTTAGGGATAGACTATTAGCATGGATAGAGGATTGGTTAACCAACAGGAAGCAAAGAGTGGAGGTAAATGAGTGCTATTCTGGCTGACAATCAGTGACTAGTGGTGTGTTGGGATCAGTGGATCAGTGTTGGGACCGTAATTATTTACAATTTATATAGATGATTTGGAGTTGGAAACCATATGAACAGTGTCAAAATTTGCCAATGGCACTAAGATGAGTGGCAGAGCAAAGTGTGCAGAGGACTGTGAAACTTTGCAGAGGAACATAGACACATTGAGTGAGTGGGTAAAGGTCCGGTAGATGGAATACAATGTTAGTAAATGTGAAGTCATACATTTTGGTCAGAGTAACAGCAAAGTAGATTGTATGGTAAAAGTTGCAGCGTGCTGATTTGCAGATAGATCTGGGTGTCCTTATCCATGAGTCACAGAATGTTAGTCTGCAGGTACAACAGGTAATTAGGAAAGCAGATGGAATTTTATCCTTCATTGCTAAAGGGGTTGAGTTTAAAAACAGCGAGGTAATGTTGCAGCTGTAAAAGGTGCTGATGAGGCCACACCTGGAGTAGTGTGTGCAGATTTGGTCTCCTTACTTGAGAAAGTATGTACTGGCACTGGAGGGGGTTCAGAGGAGGTACACTAGATTGATTCTGGAGTTGAGGGGATTGGCTAATGAGGAGAGGCTGAGTTGATTGGGATTATATTCATTGGAATTCAGAAGAATGAGGTAGGATCTTATGGAAACATATAAAATTATAAAGGGAATCGATAAAGTTGAAATAGAAAGGATGTTTCCACTTGTGGGTGAGACTAGGACAAGAGGGCATGGCCTCAAGATTAGAGGGAGCAGGTGGAGAACTGAATGAGAAGGAACTCCTTCACCCAGAGGGTTGTTATTCCATGGAATTCCTTGCGCAGGGAAGCAGTTGACGCAAATTCAGTAATTGCTTTTAAAGGTAAGGTTGGTTTTTTTTTTAAAAACAAAGGAATTAAGGGATATGGTGATAACGCGGGTAAGTGGAGCTGAGCCCATGAAAAGATTGGCCATGATCTTATTGAGTGCAGAACGGGCTCGAAGGGCCGAACAGCCTATTCCTGCTCCTCATTCTTAAGTTCTTATGTTCTACCAGCAGTAATCCTGATGAAGGGCTTATGCCCAAAACGCCAATTCTCCTGCTCCTCGGATGCTGCCTGACCTGCTGTGCTTTTCCAGCACCAGACTCTTGACTGATGATCAGCAGTAGACTGATGGGGCGGTAATTGGCTAGGTTGGATTTGTCCTGTTTCCTGTGTACAGGACTTAGCTGGTAAACTTTCCACATTGTTGGATAGATACCAGTGTTGTAACTACTGGAATAGCTTGGCAAGGGAAGCAACAAGTTTTGGAGCACATGTCTTCAGTATTCTGCGACAAAGTTGTCAGGGCTATAGTCTTTGCAGCATTCAGTGCTTCCAATTATATCTTGAGATCACATGCAGTGAATCTGAGCATTGATCTCTGTGACCACTGGGGGAGAGTGAGATGGATCATCCGCTTGGCACTTCTGGCTGAAGTTTGCTGCAAATGCCTCAGCCTTATCTTTTGTATTGATATGTGGGGCTCTGGCATCATGCAGGGTGGGGGTATATGTGGAGTCTCCACCTCCACTAAGTCACTTAATTATCCACCACTATTCAAAACTGAATGTGGCAGGACTGCAAAGTTTAGATCTGACCCATTAGTTGTAGGATTGGTTAGCTCTGTCTATCGTTTGCTGCCTTTGCTGTTTGGCATACATGTAATCCTGTTTGATAGATTCACTCAGTTCACACCTCATTTTTAGCTGCTGCTCCTGGCATACCCTTCTGCAGTCGCCATTGACAGTGCCACACAACACAATGGAGAGTATTCTCAATGTGAAGGTGGACTTTGTCTCCACAAGGTCACTCTTACCGATGCTGTCATTGACAGATGCACCTGCAGCCAGGATATTGGCAATGATGAGGTCAAGTATGTTCTTCCCTCTTGTTGGTTCCCTCACCATCTGCTGCAGACACAGTCTAGCAGCTATGCATTTTAGGAGCTGACCAGCTCAGTCAGTAGTGCTGCTGCCGTGCCCCTCTTGCTGGTGGGCGTTGGAGTAGCTTTTTTACGTTTGGTACTAGCCCCACTAGCAGGGTCAACAGGACTGTTGTCTTTTCTGGTGCTTAGGTCAGTGCCAGCTGGTCTGTCTAGTTTTATTGTTCAGACTTTGTGAAGCGATTGATACAACTGAGTGGCTTGCTAAGCTATCTCAGAGGGCAGTTGAGAGTCAACCACGTATCTAGAGGCTGGATTTACATTTAGCCAGACCAGGTGGGAATGGCAGATTTCTTTCCCTGAAGAATATTAGTGAGCCAGGTGAGATTTTCCTTCTCGATGGTTTAATTGTCATCAATAGATTCTTTTTTTTTCAGATTTATTTTTCATGGAATTCAAACCTGGGCCTCCAGAAATCAGCTGAGTTTCCGGATTAATAGTTAAGCAATAATACTGTTAGCTATAGCCACCTCTCCAAGCAGTTAGGAGATAATGTCCACATTCCATGAATGAATAGGAAGCGTGCTTGAAATTCCTTCAGTGGGAATTGCATGTATCACCTTACTTCCTGCCGTTTTGTGATGCAGTTTTTGAATGCACCTCCTTGTTACTCTAACATTGTGGTTTTGCCTTGTGCTCCTAAATCTTCCTTATCAGCTGTCATCAAAAATAGCTTAAAAATACACTAAAATAAAAACAGAAATGGCCAGGAAAATGCAGCAGGTTTGGCAGCAGTTTTGAAGAGAGAAACGGTTAACATTTTGAATCTGGTCTTTTCAAATCCTGAAGAAGAGTCATAGCGGATTTGAAATGTCAATTCTGTTTCTCTCTCTACAAAATGTTGCCAAACCTGCCAAGTTTCTCCAGCACTTTCTGTTTTTATTTCAGATTTCCAGCATTCACAGTATTTTGCTTTTTACTAAATTACCTTCTGATACGTGTTAGAAATTAGATTAGTTTTTCTCAAATTGAGACTAATAGGAACTTCTACCAGATTGTGCGAGGGAAAAACATGAAAGCTGAGGGATTACTGTTGGTAGCGTTTGACACTTACTTCACTCATGTTCTTCTATACTACTTTAACTAACCTGTCAGCAATTTCTCATCTACTGTAACTAGACAGAAAGAATCAGGTCTTTCTGTTGGGATGAAAAAGCTAGGTTTATGCCCAGTACGGTGAAATCTCATCATTGAGAACATGAAAGAAATCCATTGAGATTAATGACTCACATTAAGATTCAATTTTTTTTTCTGAAATCACCTCATTTGGTTTTAATAACATGGTGGTACAAAAATAATTACAAATACCAATAAATGTTATCTCCTCAATGGTGTAAGGAGGTAGTTCATGGGCCCAGCACTCTTGTGATAGGAAATCCTATATTTTCCAGTCACCCTCATTGCAATGGTTATGTTGATTTTTTAAAATGCACAGTTTAGTACAGAGCTACATGCAGGATTGAATACATACTCTATGCTTAATTAAAAAAGAAAGAGAATCAAAGAAAGATTTGCAGTTCTTAAACAAAACTTATTTATATAATGTGGACATTACTGTCCATCCCTACTTGCCCCTTAATCTGAATGGCTTGCTCGGACCATTTTAGAAGGTAGGTAAGAGTCAACTATTTTGCCATGAGTCTGGAATCCATGTAGGTCAAACCAGCTAAAGTTGGCAGATTTCTATCTCTGAAGGACATTGGTGAACCAGATGAGTATTTATGATAACCAACAACAGTTACCTGGTCAGCATTAGGCCAGATTTTAATGGCTAGACTTTTTAAAATATGCATGTTGGGATTCAAATCCATTCCCTCCAAAACATTCACCTGGGATGCTGGATTACTGACCCAGTGGTATTACCACTATGCAACTGCCTTGCAACCAAAGATGTCTCAAAGCACTTTATAGCCAGAGAAGCACTTTTTGAAGTGTCCTCACTGTTGTAATGTAGGAAATGCAGCAGTCAGTGATGCGTTGCCAGTTCCCAAGAACAGCAATGTAATAAGGCAGGATATTCTGTTTTGTCAATGTTGATTGAAAGATAAATATTGACCAAGCCATGTGGACTAATTCTGCTGCTGTGTTTGAGTAGTGCTATGGGATCTTGGGTGTCCACCTGAGAGGACAATGGGGCTTCATTTCAAGTTTCAGCTGAAAGAGGCAGCTCCAAAGGGCAAGTCAAACTTGATTACAATGAGAGGTAATACTGAAAGTTAATGAGGGTGGTGTAGCTGATATTATGTATATGGACTTACAAACGCATTTGCTAAAGTCCCACTGAATAGGTTTGTTAGCAATATTGTCAGCAATATAGAATTAAAGGGAAGTGGAAGGGTGTGTATAAAATTGGCTAAGAAATCAAAAATAGAAAGTGCAGCGAAGGATTGATTTTCACTCAGCCAGGAGGTAAACAATGCTGGTGCCAGTTCATTGTGCTGTATTGCCAACCACTGCCAGCTTCTGGTTGGGCTAATTTGCTGCCAATGTAAGAATTTCCCTATATCAACCTAAAATTTATAAGGTGTCTGTTGACATAAATGATGTGGTCATTCTGTATCTCTGTGTTGCTTACTGCAGGTTTTCCAAAATGTTTGCAGTCAAAATGGAGATTTCCTGTTTTCTGCAGCCAAATAGAAGCATTCTGTGTGTAAAATTCTGAACCACCAATTTCTCATGGTCAAAATGGATGATTTCCTCCCTTTCATAACCCCATGAACAATGCCTGTCATTCTCTACAGATTTCAAAAACAAAACCTGCTGCCTGCAACCTTAATACATTCTTTCTGCCTGAACTCTGGTTTAAATTATGGTTATCTTGCTCTTATTATGGCCTTCATAGTCTACTTACTGTCTTCATTTGTTAGACTTTGTCTTTTTAGGCTTTTACATTTCCCCTTTATCTCCTTAATTCTGGCTTTGTGATGTCACCAGTGTTGCGAACTTGACTAATGTACGTCTATGGTCTTGATTTCCCATCACGGCATCTGCTTGCAAGGTCAGCAAGGCTTATTGTGAATTGTAAGCACTGTCTTTTAACTTACAACCTTCTCAGCCTGTTCAGCACTGCTAATTTAAAGTTTTCCACTTGCCTCACTTTAATCAAGAGTTCTGATGCATCTCTGTTCCCCCGCTAAATTCCACTGCTTACAGAAACTGTAATGACATGATATGACTAAGTTCTAGCACATACTTGTCTATGTAATATCCTTACTACACCTGAAGCAAAATAATTTACATTAAGTGCTGTTCTTTGCTTGTGGATCTTAGCATGAGTTTGTCTTTGGGGTATTTGACTGTTTTAGCTGCTACAACTGTCTGTAGGGGTAGTTCTTAAAGCTATAACATTTTTAAAGCTGTAAATATTCAGTACTGTATCTGGATCCATTGTATTAATCTTTCTTTCTGAGAATTGCCTTTGAAGACTACTTTTTTGATGTTCCAGGGGTTGCCTTTAAATTTGCATGGACTTGTGTATAAGGTAATGAAGTTACGTAATAACATTATCTTCTTTTAGCGCGTTTTGAGACGATTTATAACTCAGGTTGAGGTTCTGGAAGTAAGCTTGCTGGCTGAGCTGGACGGTTCATTTTCAGATGTTTTGCCACCATACTAGGTAACATCATCAGTGAGCTGAAAAGGTGTTGCTGGAAAAGCGCAGCAGGTCAGGCAGTATCCAAGGAGCAGGAGAATCAACCAACATCATTAGTGAGCCTCTGGTAGAGCACTGGTGTTACTGATCCACTTTCTATTTATGTGTTATTTATGTTTCTGTTAACACATAGTTAGAAAACAGGTCACTAACACCAGTGCTTCACCAGAGGCTCACTGATGATGTTACCTAGTAAGATGATGAAATGTCTGAACATGAACCTTCCAGCTTAGTGAGCAAACTTGCATCCGTTGCCTTCAATATTTTGTAGCCATTTGGTCAGGCCACACTTGTATATTGCTGACAGAAGACACATTTTGTCAAAGGCTTCTGTCAATAGACAATAGACAATAGGTGCAGGAGTAATAAACAATAGGTGCAGGAGTAGGCCATTCTGCCTTTTGAGCCAGCACCACCATTCATTATGATCATGGCTGATCATTCTCAATCAGTATCCTGTTCCTGCCTTATCCCCATAACCCTTGATTCCACTATCCTTAAGAGCTCTATCCAATTCTTTCTTGAAAGTATCCAGAGACTTGGCCTCCACAGCCTTCTGGGGCAGAGCATTCCATACACCCACCACTCTCTGGGTGAAGAAGTTTCTTCTCAACTCTGTTCTAAGTGGCTTACCCCTTATTTTTAAACTGTGTCCTCTGGTTCGGGACTCACTCATCAGCGGAAACATGCTTCCTGCCTCCAGAGTGTCCAATCCTTTAATAATCTTATACGTCTCAATCAGATCCCCTCTCAGCCTTCTAAACTCAAGGGTATACAAGTCCAGTCACTCCAATCTTTCAACGTAAGATAGTCCTGCCATTCTGGGAATTGACCTCATGAACCTATACTGCACTCCCTCAATAGCCAGAATGCCTTTCCTCAAATTTGGAGACCAAAACTGCACACAATATTCCAGATACGGTCTCACCAGGGCCCTGTACAGCTGCAGAATATTTATCCACATATTTATCCACATTAAACTGCATCTGCCATGCATCTGTCCACTCATCTAGCCTGTCCAGGTCACCCTGTAATCTCCTAACATCCTTCTCACATTTCACTCTGCCACCCAACTTTGTATCATCAGCAAATTTGCTAATATTACTTTTAATACCATCATCTATATCATTAATGTATATTGTAAAAAGCTGCGGTCCCAGCACTGATCCCTGCGGTACCCCACTGGTCACCACCTGCCATTCTGAAAGGGAGCCGTTTATCACTACTCTTTGTTTCCTGTCAGCCAACCAATTTTCAATCCAAGTCAGTATTTTGCCCCCAATATCATGCACCCTAATTTTACTCACTAACCTCCTATGTGGGATTTTATCAAAGGCTTTCTGAAAGTCCAGGTACACTACATCCACTGGATCTCCCTTGTCCATCTTCAGAGTTACATCATCAAAAGATTCCAGAAGATTATTCAAGCATGATTTCCCCTTCATAAATCCATGCTGACTCTGACCTATCCTGTTATTGCTATCCAGATGTGTCGTAATTTCATCCTTTAGAATTGACTCCAGCATCTTTCCCACCACTGAGGTCAGACTAACTGGTCTATAATTCCTTGCTTTCTCTCTTCCCCTTTTCTTAAAAAGTGGGAAAACATTAGCCACCCTCCAATCCGCAAGAACTGATCCTGAATCTATAGAAAATTGGAAAATAATCACCAATGCATCCATGATTTCTAGAGCCACAGTCAAAGGTAATGGAAAATGATATTTGTATTGTGTGAGAGGAGAGTGTTGATTGATTACTCTGATTGGTAGCAGCATTGCCATGGAGAATGCAGCTGGGTAATGTGGACTGACAGTTAACTGACAAGCTTTGTTTACATTTTAAATTGGCAGATTGACTCTCATTGGTTAAGATATTACCATGAGAAATGAACCAGAGAACGGCTAAAGCCCATTTGGTTGTGGTGAAACAAGTGTAATGTATGTAACTGTTCTTTCTGTCTGCAGGTGACAGTGCTCTATGTGTTAATGTATGTACCTTCCAGTACAAGCATGTGCATCACACTGTGAAGCCAACCTGCAATCCTAAGCTGGTTGTCAATGTACACTTTGGCTCTTAGAACTATTTAACAAATGTTAATCATGGAATCTTAGCTAATGTTGGACACTGTGACTATAAACCTAGTATGACACCAACACTGAAATTCACCACTGTCAAACCAAAGTTGGTGTTCTAAATAAAACCAAAAGAGTCGCAGATGCCGTAAATCAGAAACAAAAATCGAAATTGCCGGAAAAGCTCTGCTGTCTGGCAACATCTGCGGAGATAGATCACAGTTAACATTTTGGGGCGAGTGACCCTTCCTCAGAAAATGATGTTCTGCCTCACACAGAAATGACTAATAGGAGTATGAATCTCAGTGCCTTTGTGTTGCTAGGTCTATAGGCTAGTGGTATTTATGGTAAAGACTGAAGTGGGGATAGGGTGGAGGACTACATGGGGATAGGGCTCAGAAGATGAGACATATGAAAGGTACAGGTAAACAAAGAGATTATAGCTAGCCAGATGAAAAGCTGAATAGGTGTTATTAAGAATTAAGAGCTGGAGATAATTTATTTTATTTAAGTGAATGGTGGAACAGGCTCAACAGGCTGTGGTGTTTTTCCAACAATCAAACAACCTGAGTGATCAGTCAACATTCAATAATATTAGAGGGAATTTTATCAGGTGCATGATAGAGTTCTGTAGGTTTGTACCATATGTGTGGGCTGTACTCAGAATCATGAGTAAGATGCATATAATCCTCCACAGCATCCTGCAAGGTTTGCTTCTATCACATTGAACAGTAAAAGTGAGATATTATATATTTAGATTGGAACTGAGCTGAAGTATAATATAATGAAGTTTATATTACATGGGTTTTATGTGGATCATACTTTAGAGGTCGTTAACTTCTGAGATTAAATGAGAACTCAATCTTATCTGTATTTAATCAGGTTTGAAATCACTTCACACTTAATAGCTCTAGGTAAATTACAAGTTCCATAAACTAACCCATTGCCTAAATGGAAGTATCTCACCTGCAGTTTGCGAAAGGAATGTCTATATAAATGGCCATGAATAGAGGTAGGAAATATTTGGGCACTATATTTTGGTGGGGTTGAAAATGAATGGGACTATTTACCCACTCATGATTATAAAAGAAAGACGTACATTTATATAGCATCCTTCATTGCCTCAGGACCAAATCACTTTGGAATCAATAAAGTAATACTATACTGTATGGATTTGGAGGAGCCAGTGCTGGACTGGGTGTACAAAGTTAAAAATCGCACAACACCGGGTTATAGTCCAACAGGTTTATTTGGAAGCACTAGCTTTTGGAGCGCTGCTCCTTCATCAGGTGAATGCAAAAGCGTCACTTTGAAAATTAGTGCTTCCAAATAAACTTGTTGGACTATAACCTGGTGTTGTGTGATTTTTAATTTTGTATTGTATTGGAGCCTCTTGCAGTGTGGGAAAACCAACTTGCACATTGAAAGCTCCCACAATAACAACTAAATCTTTTTTTTGTGATGTTGGGTGAAGGATAGATATTGACAGAGACGTCACGAGAACCTGCCTCCTCTTCTTGAAATAATGCTGAGAGACAGAGGTCTAGCGGACAGTGTGGATTGGGGCTTTAAAGGCAAAACCTGTGAAATTGTAGCTGTCCCCTCACTACTGCACTATAAGTGTCAACTTAGATTATGTATTCAAGACTCTGAGGTGGAACTTGAATCCATAACCTTCAGACTCTGGTGAAAGTGCTGGGCACTGACTGATACCAAGCTGGTCATTCATTGAGATGGGGAAATTTGTACAGTCAGTTCTTGTATAATGCCATGGTTACGTTCTTGTGCACCCCTGCGTTATAGAAAAATCACGCTTTAGACACAATGCTTAATGTGTTGGCGCTGTAATCACATTACAGCTAATACACGTTTAAATGTTTTCGCTTGAGAAACAGTGTCGCCATTATTTCAATTTCATTACAGTGAATTCGGGAATTGACTAAACACGCCTTATAACATAACGACCTGTACTTTAAATCTAAAAATCTAGACAGAAAATTCTTACTTTTAGAGCAGGAATATTACATGGGTTACAAGGTGGTGCCTTTCTGCTGTGTGGTTACAATATGCACAAGGTCAAGAGAGAAGCTTGAAAATGGTGAATTTCTTTGGCAGAGGTTCACACTTTCCAACTAGGATTTGGCTGATTTAACTGGAGACCGTCAATGGAGTCTGGGATTCAGGGGCAGGCGGCCTCTACACTGTTTGCAGCTTTCATTTTGCCTTTGCATCCCATCTGTCACATGTCCCAAGAGGAACACTTGGGGAAATGGATGTTGTTACTGTTCAGGATTTGCTGATGCATGCATCTCTATGGCAACCGTTGAGCACCATTCCCATCTCTGGGCAACTGTTCCCATTCCTTGTTGCACTGAACAGAAGGGTGATATTCAGGCATGTTGTTGCCACATTTAACTCACAGAGGCCACACGCACCTTCTGCTGATCCTTTCAGGAGGGAAAATGTCTTGAAGAAAATTTATGGACTTAACAATAAAAATAATGAAAGCTCCTGTCAATTCAAAATTTGCAAGATTTGTTTGGGTTCGTCTTTTTTACTTGATGTTACTCCTGCCATTTTCTCTCAGAAGAGCAGAGCAGGACCAACTAAATGAGAACCAGTGCCTTAGATGTGTTTTTGTTTGCTAATTTAAGTCTTTAATAATTGCCACCACAAAGACTGAATTGTGGCTTTTTAAGCACTTCTGTGACAAATACCACAAAGTCTGGAGCTTGTGGTGATAGGGTAAGGGTATAATGTGGCTTTTAGCAGTCCAATTACACAAAGTTTTCTGCATTAATACAAAATATAATTTTGGCATTGCATCAAAGCATTCTGTGTAATTGGGAGTGGCGCTGGCCTGATTAAATTCTGACAAGTAATCTTATACTCTGTACAGAGCCAGAAAACGTAAAATTCAGAACAAAGTTAATTTTAAACAAAAAATTCTCAGGTGATTCACAGTGGCCTGGTAAGAGATACAGCCAGAGCAGAAGTTGCCAGGTCTAGCTACTACTCTGAGAGTCTCCTGCAGAAATGTCTGCTGCCTAAGAAATTGACCTCCAACAATCATGGCCATCTTCCTTTGCGTCAGGAATAACTCCAATCACTGGAGGGATTTCCCCTCCCCCACTATTCCCGTTAACTCTAATTATTCCAGGACAACTTTACTTCACACTCAGTCAAAAGTGAGTGTTATATTAACCTTGACCTCTAAAGTTCAACTGTTTTTCCATATTTAAACTAAGGCTGCAATGAGGTCAGGAACAGAGTGGTATTGGTGGAACCCAAACAGAGTGTCATTGGCAGTTTGTTGCTGAGGAGGTGCTACTTGGTAGCACTGTTGCTATCACTTTATGGATGATCAAAAGTAGACTGACAGGGTGGTAATTTGTTGCGTTGGATTTGTCCTGCTTTTTGTGTATAGGACATAGCTGGGCAATTTTCTATATTTCCAGGTAGATCCCAGTGTTGCAGGTGTACTGGATTAGATGTGCCAAGTTCTGTAGCACATGTCTTCAGTACTATTGTGGATTATTGTCAGGCCTCACAGTCGAAGGTCACCAAAAGGAAAACCAATTCGAGAGAAGTCACTTCTGTAAAGAATGTCAGGAAATGTTTCTCCTCCAATGCAACAATCCTTCAGTCTTATCATTTGCACTGATATACTGGGCACTTTCATCCTTGAAGAAGGTTTGTGGAGCTTCCTTCTCTAGTGAGTTGTTCAGTTGTCCACCAGAGCTTAGATCTGATCTGATGGTTGTGAAATCGCTTGGCTCTAGGGGTTGATCACTTGCTGTTTACACTGTTCGGTACACAAATTGTCCTGTTTAGTAGCATCACCAGATTGGCATGTCATTTTGAGGTATCCTATCATCAGTGAGCATGGGACAGAGCCAACCTGTGATTGGAGGAGGAACTCTTTACCATTTCCTGACATTCTTTCCAGAAGTGACTTCTCTCTAATTGGTTTTCTTTTTGGTGAATTTCGGGGGAAGATTCATCAGCTACGTCCACATATCTTGAGCGTTGATATACACACAAACACTTATGTTCACAGTTTCAGGATAAACTTCTTCATATGGTTTGAGCAGTCTGAGGCTTGGAGCTGGGGGCAGTGTGATAGAGACGGGGCTGGGGTTGTTGGTGGTCACTGTCTAGGCCAGCAGATATTACTCATCCTAATTACTCTTGAAGAGAAAGTGGTGAGCCACTTTCTTGAACCGCTGTGAATATAGATGTTTGATACAACAGTTTGGCTTGGCAGGCCATTTCAGAGGGAAATTGAGAGTTCAACTCATTACTTTAGGTATGGACTCACATATGGGCCAGACCAGATAAAAGCAACAGATGTCCTTAAGTTCATTAGTGATTTATTTTTAATTGCCATATCGCTGTTTTATGATCACCATTGCTCACAATCCATTTTCAGTGAGAAATTGATTTTAAATTACTACTCAGAGGTGCTGTCTTTTCAAATTGAGACACTCCTCTGTACTTCTAGGGGATGTAAAAGACCCCACAACATTGTACTGCAGAAGAGCAGGAAGGTCTTTCCAACGTACTGGCCAATATTTACATCTCAGTCGACATCACTGAAGCAGACCATCTAATCGTTATCATATTGGTGTTGTTGGGAGCTTGTTGTGTCAAAATCGAGCCATCACAGTCCCTCTGTTATAATGCTGACCACATGCCAGAAATGTATCTGTGATTGTTGCACTTTGGGATAATTAGTGGGGTTCTGGATGACTGGTCTCATATCATAATCATCATGCAACCGCGTTTGATAAATCTGCCGCATTCAAGACAAATTGGAACCAGTTGCTGCATTTCTTATGATTGAGAATGACCCTTGCAGTCTGAATAATAAACAACTGGCAATGAGGCAAAAAGAAGGGGAAGTGGTTGTTTTCCTGAATAAGGCAAGTCACCACAGAGGGTAAAATCATCAGTCTTGCCAACCAGAATTAATCAGTCTCCGCATAACATGCATTGCAGGACCTGAATACAGTTGACGTGAAAAAAAGATTAATCTGTTATCAAGCAGCATAAGCACTGGCTTTTTGAAAAGTTACTTTTCTTTCTGCTGATAAGTACCGAGAGTGATTCTGTTACGATCAGGCTGTTGTTGCATTTTCACATGCAGCATTAAGACTCTCATGACAGAAAACAAAACAGAGCACTGCGGATGCTGGAAATCTGAAGAAGGGTCACTGGACCCAAAAATTTAATTCTGCTTTCTCTCCACAGATGGTGCTGAGTTTCTCCAACAATTACTATTTTTATGATGAATCACATCCTGAATTTAATATAGATTCACTGATGGCAGAAGGTTAAATCAATATATAGTTTCAAAGTTACTTTGAATGTATTGTCTTAAGGAGAAAAAATGAGTGCTTAGGGTATGTCTTATTATGGATTCAAGATGCTTCAAAATGCTTCGTAGGCAATAACTGACAGGCTTCACTCAACAATGGAGCTTCAATGAAGGCCAATCAATACCAAGAACTTTTGGTTGGAAAGGTTTTGGAGCGAGGTGTCTTAGTCATGACACAGGGAAATCTACCAGTTCTTCCTTTGGTGGAGCCATGGACTCCTCTACATTGTGAGAATAGACTAACACAATTCAAAGGATGACAGAGGACTGAAGGAGGGAATAGGTTATTACTCTTTCACTCTGATAAGTGAGCACAGACCGAACCAAAAGCCTGCTTTCCCTTCTGGCTGTAAGGATCCTGCCTCAATTTGGACACCGTGAGACTCTAAGTTAAGATTTAAGGTATTCAGAAGGTATTTCTAACCAGCTACAATCCTAATTTCAGTGCCTTAAGCACATAATCTAGGCCGTCACTACCAAGACGTGGCGTACTTCAGTGGTGCTGTCTTTTCAAGTCGAGGTCCCTCACTGTCCTTCTAGGGAATATAAAAGACCCTGCAACACTGTATTGAAGAAGAGCAGGAAAGGTCTCTCCAATGTACTGGCCAATATTTAGCTCTCAATCATCATCACTGAAGCAGATTGTCCGGTCATTATCACATTGGTGTTGGTGGGAAATTGTTATGTGAAAACCGAGTCGGCACAGTTCCTATGTTACGATGCTAACTAGATGTCAGATGCCTCTGCATTTATTGCACTTCAGGGCATCTTGAGTAAGTGGAAGGAACTATATAAGTCCCAGAACTTTCTTCCCTGACAGTAATGACACAAAATTGATGACCTCATTTCAAAATTCCAAACAACTTTGTGCTGTGGAATAGAAATATCAGGAGGGACATATTCCATGTTGTGGCTTGAGCAAAATGGGAAAAAAGGGTTATAAGAGATAGGATTTATAATCATCTAGAAAGGAATCAGTTTATTAGGGATAGTCTACACTGTTTTGTGAAGGGCAGGTTGTGCCTCACAAACCTTAGTGAGTTCTTTGAGAAGATGACCAAACAGGTGAATAAGAGTAAAGCAGTTGATGTGGTTTATATGGACTTCAGTAAGGCGTTTGATAAGCTTCCCCATGGTAGACTATTGCACAAAATACGGAGGCATGGGATTGAGAGTGATTTAGTGGTTTGGATCAGAAATTGACTAGCTGAAAGAAGACAAAGGGTAGTGGTTGATGGGAAATATTCATCCTGGAATTCAGTTATGAGTGGGATACTGCAAGGATTGTTTTGGGTCCACTGTTGTTTGTCATTGTATAAATGACCTGGATGAGGGCCTAGAAGGATGGGTTAGTAAATTTGCGGATGACACTAAGGTCAGTAGAGTTGTGAATACTGAGGAAGGATGGTGTAGGTTACAGAGAGACATAGATAAACTGCAGAACTGGGCTGAGAAGTGGCAAATGAAGTTTATTGCAGAGCGTTGATTCACTTTGGAAGGAGTAACAGGAATGCAGAGTACTGGGGTAATGGTAAGATTCTTGGTAGTGTACATGAACAGAGGGATCTAAGTGTCCAGGTACATAGATCCTTGAAAGTTGCAACCCAGGTTGATAGGGTTGTTAAGAAGGCATATGGTGTGTTAGATATTATTTGTAAAGGGACTGAGTTTTGGAACCATGAGATCATATTGCTGCCGTACAAAACTCTAGGGCAGCCACATTTGGAGTATTGCATACATTTCTGGTCACCGCATTATAGGAAGGATGTGGAAGCTTTGGAAAGGGTTCAGAGGAAATTTACTAGGATGTTGTCTGTTATGGGGGAAGATCTTATGAGGAAAGACTGGGGGAGTAGAGGCTGTATTTGTTAGAGAGAAGAAGGTTGAGACGTGATTTAATTGAGACATAAAATAATCAGAAGGTTAGTTGGGTGGACATTGAGAGCCTATTTCCTTATATGGCAATGGCTAGCAGAAGGGGACATGGCTTTAAATTGAGGGGTGATAGATATAGGGCAGATGTCAGAGGTAATTTCTTTACTCGGAGAGTAGTAGGGGCATGGAATGCCCTGCCTGCAACAGTAGTAGAGTTGCCAACTTCTAAGGGCATTTAAATGGTCATTGGATAGACATATGAATGAGAATGGAATAGTGTAGGTGAGATGGGCTTCAGATTGTTTCCAAGGATCAGCGCAATATCAAGGGCCAAAGGCCTGTATTGTGCTGTAATGTTCGATGTACTATTATTGCCTGATAATAACACCGACGTGAAAGTATTGTGCCACTGCTCAGAGATCCTACAAAATGTTTGAAAAGAAAATCTAGACAGACTCCTATTCCCTACCAACTCTCCCAGCTCCCTGACAACTGAACCCCACCATAGCTGTATGTGTTTAATCATGCTCCATCAGAATAGATCAAATTAGTCCTGGCTGGGACTGAACCATTTTAGCTTGTTGAGTGTACCTCAGTGAAACGGAGATGCTTTATATGTGCCCATTTATTGATTGCTGTAAAACCTTACTATTTATGATGAAACTCAATATAATAGCTTGTGCCTCTGCACTTGAATACTATTGTGATTGACAATCAGGAAAGAAAATCGAAGCATCTTTCCTGTTGAGAATCAAAAATGGAATGAATTAATATACCCCAAGGTGTTCTCTGTTATGTTGTACACTTCCACAAGAATTATCGAGGCTGTCCTTCATATAATTCTTTAGGGGCATGTTACAAATAATGTTTTGATGTTTTCTACTGGATTGGATTCTTTTCCAGATTCATCAATTAATGATAAGTTTACAGTAAGGATGCAAGGTACAGTATTTCACGAAAGTGGACTAGTTTCAGTGGCAAATCTTGCAGAAGATTCACTTAATTCATTGACCTTTCAAACCCACAATCTCTATTAACTAGAGGGCAAATAGCAGCAGGTATATAGGCATATCATACTTGCAAGTTCCCTTCCAGTTGTACAACATCCTTGCTTGGAATCATATTGCACTGTTGTTGGCATAAAACACCACCGTGTGTGCCCCTACATCGCATGCAATGCTGCAGTTCAAGATTCAGTTCACCACTATCTCTTCAAGAGCAGCTAGAGATGGACATCAAATGTTGGCATTGCCAATGAAGCTCATATTCCATGCACAAATAGATCTTAGGTCAGTGCAAGTTTCTGTTTAATTTTTGCCCCAGGGAAATACTTCTTTTGCACACCACAGATTTGATGGGTGTCAGTGCTAAAGTTAGAACATTTTGCTTTTTCTTTCACATCCATCATCCACACCAAGGTAAAATATAACATCATGTGGACACATCATAACAACTTCTCTGCTTTGTTCCCATTATCCCAATTCTTCCCCTCCACCCCCATGAAAGAAAAGATGATGTATCTTCCTACAGTTTCCAACAGTTCTTGTACAATTTTCCATCCCTCCAAACTTGGCATCAGTAATAAATTTCATTATGCGGCTCATTCAGTCTTCAAGTCAAGGTTAAGAATAGATGTTGCAACCTCCCACTTGATTTGTGGCAGGAAATCAAGAGAAAACATAGAGATTCAGGGCCATAATAAGAAAATTGCACTCCCTATCAAATCCCAGTGGAACATCATTCACTGCGTCTTCTGAGTTTAAGAAACTGCCTTTTATTCCTGGGTTTTTGGTTCTCCCTTCAAACCTCCCCTCCGTCAATTTGGTCACATTCCACTTTGTATCAAATTCCATTATTTTTTCATTCCGTCTTTTATATTGTACCTTGTCACATATTGCTGAATGTCCTTTTAAACCACAGCTGCAGTATTTACTTTATCCATCCCCTGTTTATTCTTCGAAGAATGCAGAGAACATGATGAGTCTTCTAGAAATCAGAGTTGGCTGGCTTGATTAACTCTTTCTCAAACTGCTTTCTTTTTAACTTCAAAAATGTACTCTATTCCTAAAAATATCTTTATATATATAAGGTCCCTAAAGCAGTTTGTGTACAGTAACATATGAAGGAACAAACAAACATTGTATCCAGCAAACAAATGAAAGGCAGTTCTCTCTTGTGCAAGATCTTTTTTCGAGGCATCAGGAGGGTGCGATAACTGAATGAACACCCCTGTTTAACTTTGGCAGGAAGTGCATATTTCTATGTTATAGGCCTCAAAGTAATGTTCCTCAGTCTGCAAACTCTGGTGCATTAGATTGCCTGGATGCAGAAATTTCTTGCGGTGTGAGGCTGATTCCATTCACAGGGGTTTCTAATTGTCTTAGTGCTGCAAATTTACCTTATACCCTTTTCCTTACTTTGTGTCTAAGCACTGTTCATTGGAGATCTTTCTTAGTTGCTCTGGCCAATAATCCTCGCTCCACTATGAAGGAAACAGATTGGCTGCTATGCTTATCTGTACAAAGCATTGGAGCAGTTTCCAAGAGCTGACCGGGTACTGTGTACAGGATAATGTTTTTATGACTCCATTAACTGTGGATTGTTGTGTATTCCTGAGCTTTGGTATGTTCCTCTTGGATGTGTGTTAGTTTATCACTAAGTCCAGTATGGATATTAAATGTAAAAGACTGATTCTACTTGTAATAACTTATTACTTCAGAGCTGGCATGCTTCAATCTACAAGAAGATATAGTAGAAGGATAGGCCTTTTACCTCACAAGCCTACTCCATCATTCAGTAGGATCATGATTGTGGCCTTAGCTCTACTCTCTTGACTCCCCCACCCTAATCCTTGAAGCCATTGTTGATCAAAAACCTGGCTAATTCAACAGCAAAACATATTGAATGTCTCAGGCTCAACTTCTCTTTATGGAAGAGAATTCCAAAAGCTTATCATTCTCTGACAGAATAAATTCCTCCTTTTCACTATCACATCCTTATTTTTAAAATGAAGTAATTAATTCATTTTATGTTATTACTTATTACCAAATCTAAAATCATCTGTTTCCTGTTTAGTTCCAGAATGTATTGCTCTAAGAACCCAGCCCCAGTACATTCTATATGCTCAGCCTGCAGGCTCCTTTGCCAATTTGACTTGTATAGTCTAGATGAAGATTAAAATTCCCCTTCATTGTAACAGTTCCTTTCTTATAAGCATTATTTCTTAATTTGATGTCTGTCCTACAGTATGACTACTGTCAGAGGCCGATGAACCACTCTAAATTGTGACTTCTTTTCTTTGTTATTTCATTTCTTCAATTCTATGTTTTGTTTCTCTTAGCAACAATCATTTTTCATGACAATTATAATTTCATTCATTATTAGGAGAGCCCCCCCCATTTTTTTCCAATCCTTCTGAAATATCACATACTTTTGAATAATCAGGTCCCAGCTGTGGTCTCTTTGCCAGCAATCATATTATGCTTATTTGTTTCTAGTTGTGTTATCAGTTCATTCGTCTAGTTATGAATGCTGCTACATTCAGGTCAAAAGCTATTAACACTGTCTTTTTACCATATTTCTCTGATCTGTCCTTACTTGCTGGTGCACTCAAGTCTATACACTCTATACAGTTCCAGCTACATTCCAATTATCATTGCTTGTATCTTTACCATGCACTTTGCTTTTGAAATCTTCCCTCCCATGAATGCACCAGTCCCCCATTATTTAGTTTAAAACCCTCTTTACAGCCCTGGTTAAATGATTCATCAGTGCCCTGGTCCCGGCATAGCTCTGGTGAAGGTCAACTCAGCGGTACAGATCTTTCCCCGATACTGGTGCCAGTGCCCCATGAATTGCAACCCATTTCTCCTATAAAAAGCCAAACAACTGCAGATGTTGAAAACTGGAAATTGCTGGGAAAACTCAGCAGGTCAGGCAGCATCTGTGGACAGATCCTTCTATTCTGAAGAAGCGTCACTGGACATGAAACATTAACTCTGCTTTCTCTCTGCAGATGCTGCCTGACCTGTTGAGGTTTTCCAGCAATTGTATCCCCTTTCTCCTACATCCAGTCTTTGAGCCGCATGTTCACCTCTGATCTAATTTGCTCTATGCCAATCTGCTCCAGCCTCATGTAGTAATCAAGATATTACTCATTTTGTTGCTCAGCTTTCTAATTTAGTCCCTAGCTTGTTCATGCTCCTTTAGTTGAACATTTTATTCACTCATACCTATGTCATTGGTATCTACATGGCTTATGACAACTTGATCCTTCCTCCTCTCACTCAAGTTTCCTTCCAGTGCTGAGAAGCTATCCTTATGTCTTGCATTGGACAGGCATAGCAGTCATTGGCACTTGTGCTGTTGGCTGCAGAGAGCAAAGTTTTCCACCCTAAAGATAATTCCCTTGTTATAATGTTTGCTTCCCATTCCCCCTATGCTCCCTGAAGACCTGGCTTGTGTCAACACAAACTGTAAGAACCTCAGACCTGTTGGACAGTTGCGGGGGTTGAGTCTTCTCCTTTGAAACATTCTGGATCCCCCATAGCTGTCCCACTTGTAATTGCACCCTCCCTGATCATGAACTATGACTGAAGCATCCAGCCTAGAATTTGAATCCAGGCTGATTTCAATCCCTAATGCTAGCTCCATTGAAATTCAGGTCAGTTATTCTTAACTCGCTGAAGAGACTGGGGGTCACTTTGCTCTTCTTTATGTGTTATCTATGATGCCTGTGCAGCGGTCCAAGTTCCAATCTTCAGATGCCATTCGCTACTGCAAACCAACAGAGATTCCATCATTTAATGCAGAGACATTCTGAGGTTGTGAAAGGTGCTACATATTGCAAGTTTTTTTTCAGAGAAGGGGAGAATACCACTTAGGCTGTGAGGATCGGGGTGAAAAATATTTCAGGAAAAAAGGTATAAATTTTCTTTCTTCTTATCAGAGGTTAGGATTTTTTTTTGTATTTTGTTTACACTGCTTGTAAAAACCACCAGTCTCCAGCATATCAGAGAATTCCAAATATACATTCAAAGTCTAATTTTAAGTGTCCGAGTCTGAAAGTAGTGTACAGATTCTACAATTCATTTTTAGAACTCTGGGCTTGAAGTTAAGGTTGATATTTGTTAATGATGTAGTTGTTGATACAGGCACCTTTCAGCTACGTGTCTTACTGCACTTTAACATCAGGCTGTAGAATTACCTCAGTCTCTTATATTCTCCAATACCACATGAAAACTGACATTTATTATCAGGTTCTGTTAAAGGTCTGACAAGTTATAGATTTAGTTTAATAAGGCAAGTGATATAACCATGGACATGCAACATGCCTGTCAGGCAAATAGTACTTTCAGATTCCTTTCCCCTCCCTTGCTCAAAACACATGTAGACATTGGTCAAAAAATCCTGACAAATTGCTGTAGATTATTTCTGGAGGCAGTTAGAGTCATAGAGATGTACAGCATGGAAACAGACCCTTCGCACCAGATATCCCAACCCAATCTTGTCTCACCTGCCAGCACCCAGCCCATATCCTTCCAAGTCCTTCCTATTCATATACCCATCCAGATGCCTTTTAAATGTTGCAATTGTATCAGCCTCCACCACTTCCTCTGGCAGCTCATTCCATACACGTACTATCCTCAGCGTGAAAAAGTTGCCCCTTAGGTCTCTTTTATATCTTTCCCCTCTCACCACATATATTAGTGACTATCTTGTATTTATGGGCCCTATCTATGGACTCTCCCTCAAACAGAAGATTTTTCTCGATGTCTACCTGATCAAATCCCTTTATAACTGTAAAGAGTTCTAACAGATGGATGAAACCTATTTCCCAAAGAATCTTTGCAGCTGACAATGAGAGATGATTGTTATATTTGAATGAAATCCAGACTCAAACCATCCTAACTTTATCACTAAGGTGAAATTAAACATTAGTTATTGTTCTGTAGTCACTCAGTTTGGCTCAGAACATCAAAACTATGGAATTAGATTCCCTACAGTATAGAAACAGGCCGTTCAGCCCAACAAGTCCACAAAGGCTGTCCAAAGAGTAACCCACCCAACCCATTCTCCTACATTTACCCCGACTGACACACCTAACACTATGGGCAATTTAGCATGGCCAATTCACCTGGCCTGCACATCTTTGGATTGTAGGAGGAAACCCATGCAGACACAGAGAGAATATGCAAACTCCACACAGACAGTTGCCTAGGTCTGGAATCAAACCCAGGTCCCTGGTGCTGTGAGGCAGCAATGCTAACTACTGAGCCACCATGCCACCCCAATTACTTGTTTTCCTCATAACCTTTCTAACCCTAACCCTCTTGAAATATCTTCACCTCAAAAATACAACATCTGTGCATGGTATTAGCTAGTCCTTGATGCTCTTTTGTCTTATTCCTGTCCAGTTTGGTAGTGTAATACACATTTGGTCTTGCCCCACTTCAGTTAAATCTGGAATTCAATCCTTAAGGGATTTTTGGTCTATCACATAGACTGTGATGGTTCAAAAAGGCAGCTCACCACTACCTTCTCAAGCGTAACTCAATAAATGTTGGCTCAATCACTGACATCCATGTACCGTGAATTAATTAAAAAACTAGGCTTCTCATTAGAAAATAAGACAGTGACAATGCTAAGATATATACTTTTTGCCAAGTAATGCTGATTTTTACCCAGTTGATTCACTATTTTGGCAGCCTTTTTTTCTCCTGGTTGAGATGGTACTTTTAAAACTATGTAGAGGCTTGTTGATATAGTGGCAATGCTACTGAACTAATAAGCCAGCCTAAAGCTCTGTAGAGACAAATTAAATCCCATGGCTTGAAAATTTAAATTCAGTTTAATAAATATGGAATGTCAAAAGCTATGAGTCAGTAATGGTGACCATGAAAATATCATTTAATTGCCTTAAAAACCCATCTGGTTCACTAATGCCTTTTAAGGAAGGAAATCTGCTTTCTCCACCAGACCTACATTCCCATTCCTGATGAAGGGCCTTTTGCCCGAAATGTTGATTTTGCTGCTTGATCTGCTGTGCTTTTCCAGCACCACACTCTCGACTCCAGACCCACAGTTGATTCTCGACTGTCCTTTGCAATGGTCAAGGGCAATAAGGAATGGGCTACAAGGTTGGTAATGTCCACATTCCAGAAAGAATAATTAAACAAAAGGATTTACAGGATTTCCCAAACCCTGCTGCCTCTATTGCTGAGAAGAACAAGGGCAGTTAAAGCATAGAAGCATCCATCCATGCAAGTTCTTCTTTAAATCGCACAGTGTGCCAGCATGGTTTTAGCTCAGCCATTTTTTCATTGTTGCTGAGCCAGATGTCTGAAGCGCAGCTCCAACAGCACTGTGAGAGGACCTCGCTCAACACCAACACCACCTCAAGTAGGGATTGCCAGTAAATATTAGCTTTGCCAGCAACTGCCAAGTCGAATTTCAAATGCCTTATTCTTCACTGTATTTGAATGTTAGTTTCCCTGTGACAGAGCAGCTTGGAGCACGTTGACCCATCTCAATCACTCACGTGCTCATGGACTTCTCTCCTGCTCAATTTAGTGAATTTTCAAGGGGTCATTTTCACTCACACATAATTGAGGTTAATACAATTTCTCTATTGACCTATTCAATGTCTAAAAAAAACTGTTCATAAATACCAAGAAGGAACTGAAGTTAATAAAGAACAGAACAATGATAAAGATGTAATGAGCTCAGCATGCAAAATATTGTATTGTACTTGGCTGTATCCTACAGTCAGCAGTGCAGTCAACTGCAGATGATGTTTGAATTCCACATAATGTATGTTTGATGCATTTAGTAATTTGTCTCTTACTGTGTTTCCTCACTTTCCCTTAAAACAGAAGCATGCATATACACATTCATTCTCTCTGGAGTACAGTATGGATTACATGTGCAATTTGCTGCATCCTTGGTTTGGGAAGTTGGACAGTGATTCCAGCACTACCACCAACATCATTCCAGTTCAGACAAATTCAATACGAACTGCTCAGTCTGATCCTTTGTGGTGTTTTTTTACCCACTGTGCCATCCAAGAGATGATATCTCTAAGCTCTGACTCTCCACATCTAGTCTGTCTGGTCTGTTAAAATTTTGTGCATTTCAATCAGATCCCCTTTCATCCATCTATTGTATTTATTGTGCTACCATAATCTTACCAGACCATAGAGCTGTTCTCTCATTATGGGAGAGAGACAGACAGAGACAACTGGTGTGATTTAACCTGAGGTCCGCCAGACCTCAGGTGATGGGAGAGATTGAAAAAGAGAGTCCTTCATGGTATCCTCAGTCTGTGGTGGGAATTGAACCCATGCAATTGACATCACATTTCGCTATCTGAGCTAAACTGGCCCCTCATCCTTCTAAACTCTAGTGAATACAGGTCCAGTTGTGCTAATCCCTCCTGTTAGGACAACCCTGCAATTCCTGGTATCAGCTGAGTGAACCCTCTATGGCAAGTGTATCATTGACATGTGAATGTAATATCACCCAGAATGGAAAAGGTAATGTAAACTGAACAGATCATTTGCAGTGAGATACTGCAGTGAGAACAAAAATGAAAAAGCCCATTCACAACTGCAATCCTCAACCGGTGTCCTAACCGTTTTATTACTGTGTGTGGGACAGTGCTTTGTTCAAATTGGCTGCCTTGTTTCCAACAATTTAACAATGATGTATTTTGAAAGTACTTCATTGACTTCAAGTGCTTTAGGGATATCCTAAGGTTATAAAAGGTGCTGTATAAATGGAAGTCCCTTCTTTTCTTTTATAAACACTGTGCAATGGTGTAATTCATTCCACCCCCATTTACTTGCATGCAATAAATAGTACATCAAATGACATAGAATGTAAAAGAAGACCAGTTGAACCAACTGACTGTGCCTGTGTTTATGTTGCAAAGGTATCTTCTCTCTTCATCCAACTCTGGTACATATCTTTCTCCATGTTGTGTTTATCCAGCTTCTCCTAAGCAAAGTCATTCAGGGCCTACCCAGCTTTCAAACAATCCACCATGAACACAATGCCCCTTCAAGCAACCAAACCCACTCAGAATAGCATTAGTTACAACATGACAATAGCTGCACCGACACTATGCAAGTCGAAAGACTCAACATCATTCTGCCTGTATTGCTGTCAATCTATTGCACACTAGTTCCTGTCATGAAGTGTTGAGGTTTTAGGACCTCCTTCATCCATATTCTCCTATTTGTTCATATTCTTTATCAGGTTGTGAATGCTTTGGTTCAACTACATAGTCAAATCAATGTGCATATCCAAAAAAAAAGATCTAACATGTCCTGGCCAATAATTTCATCCCAATCAATTTCAGTAAAATGAGTTAACTGATCCATAAAATCATGAGAGGCATAGATAAGGTAGATAACCAATAGTTTATCCTCATAGTAGTCTGAAAACTAGAGGGCATAGGTTTAGGGTGAGAGGAGAGAGATACAAAACAGTCTAGAGGGGAATTATTTTCACACAGAGGGTGGTGAGTGTCTGGAAAGGGCTGCCAGAGGTTGTGGTGGAAGTGAATACAATTTTGCCATTTAATAAACATTTAGACAGTTACATGGATAGAATAGGTATGGAGGGATATGGGCCAAATGCAGGCAAGTGGGACTAATTTAGTTGTGAAAACTAGGTAGCTTGGGCATGTTGGACCAAAGGGCCTATTTCCATACTGAAGATCTCTATGGTTGCCATCACATTTGGATGCCATGTTTTCTATGTTACACATCAAACAAACCTCATCAGCAATAAAGCATTTTAGGACCTCCTGAAACTGTGAAAGGCATTATATAAATGCAAGCTTTTCCTTCATCCTGACATTTCATTACTATTCTCTGTCCCATATTGAAAATATGCTGACTGGCAACCATTCCAGCCAGAAAAAGGTGATGGTAGATATATGTCTGCTGCTTATTGAGTTGCACCAGGCTGTTGTCATTCTTCCTTCTCACTTCTGCCTGCTCACTAGGACATTTTACAGAAATACTTAAGAACGTAAGATCTAGGAACAGAAGAAGGCCACCTGGCCCTTCGAACCTGCTCTGCCATTCAATAAGATCATGGCTGATCTTTTCATGGACTCAGATCCACTTACCCACACTCACACCATATCCCTTAATGCTTTTATTGTTCAAAAAAAAAATCTACCTTAGCTTTAAAACCATTTACTGAAGTAGCATCAACTACTTCACTGGGCAAGGAATTCCATAGATTAACAACTTTCCGGGTGAAGAAGTTCCTTTTGCAATTCAGTCCTAAATCTGCTCCCTCTAATCTTGAGGCTACGCTCTCTGCCCTAGCCTCACCTGCCAGTGGAAACATCCTCTCTACTTCTATCTTATCTATTCCCTTCATAATGTTATATGTTTCTATAAGATCCTCCTTCAATCTTATGAATTCTAATGAATATAAACCCAATCTACTCAGTTGCTCCTAATGAGCCAACTCCCTCAACTCCTGTGCACCCCCTCCAGTGCCAGAACATTAGTTCTCAAGCAAGGAGACCAAAACTGAACATAGTATTCCAGGTGTGGCCTCACCAGTACCCTGTACAGCTGCAACATAATCTCCCTGCTTTTAAACTCAACCCTTTTAGCAATGACATCATTGGCCTGAACCTGATAGGAAAAAAGGCTTAAATCACATGAATATTCACCATTAAAAAGCTCATATGTTTACATTTCAATAAAGTGCAAAATAAAAAAGTGAAATCAAATGTTTGATAGTAGTCCATTTCTTTCAAATTTGGACCCGACTTAAACTTCTGACGGATTTATCAATGAATCGGGGTGCTAGCACCTTAAGATTTCTGTCCAGGGATCGCAAGTTAGAAGGAGCTTTAATGTAGCATTCATAAAACCAAGGAGCATTTGTAGTTTGCAGATTCCAGATATGTCCAGAATGCAAATTTGTAAAAATTACTTCTGCACTTGGTAAATGGTAAGTCATTATATTTTTAATACCCATGTCAGATTCTCATCTGAGTACTACCGTTCTGTTTAATTCTTAGCAGGAAATATTGTCAACACATAATCAATTTTTCGATGTTTTAATGAGCCATCTTTAAAGAAATGGAGTTAGCCCTCCTTCCAAAAAAAATTAATTACTCCGTGAGCTGCCAGGTGCTTTATAATTTACTCCTGAGTTTGTGAACACTATTTTCTAACCTGATCATTTTATAATGCAGGTCTGTAGCTATGGTTTCTTGGGAGAGAAGGAGATAGTGCATTACTGAGATAAACACTTAACAAGCTGTCAGTCATTTTTTTCACCATAATCACTCATCCAGTATACTATCACTGCACCAGTATTCCCAGCAGTCATCTGAAGATGACAATGTGCAACATCCAGTTTGAAGGATGAATTGCTGAACACAGAATGTTTGTCTTAAATGAAATTATATACCTGAATTGATAAGTGTTGATAATGTGATTTATGTTTCTCTGACAGATACTATTTATGTTTCCTCTCAAGTTATAACAATTGGGAATTAGTTTTATGAATGCTGCATTAGAGTAGCACGTGTAAAATGGGGTGAGCGCATATCCTTATTCATTCATGGATGCGAGTATTGCTGGCCAGGTCAGCCTTTATTGCCCAGCCTTAATTGCCCAGGCGGGAGGAAAGATTCACCCACATTGCTGTGAGTCTGGAGTAACATGGAAGCCAGCTGTTTCCTTTCTTAAAGGGACATTAGTAAGACAGATGGGATTTTCCAACAATTTATATAATTACACTGTTAATTCCATATTTTTATTTTATTCATGCCTTGATGGGATTTGAACCCAGGTGTCCAGAACATTTCCTGGGTGTCTGGATTAATACTCTAGTGGCAATATCACTCAACCATCACCACCACCACCCCCCCTTACTCTTGGTTACTTACAGTTTCCAGTCTACATTGAATAGCACCATCGTCCTCATGGAATCATATCATTTTACAGCTTGAAGACAGTCCATTCTGTCTGTTTCACCTTTTTGAAAGAGCCAAACAATTACTCTTGCCTCACAGCCCTGCAATTTTCTTCCCTTAAGGTTTGTCCAGTTATTTTTGAAAGTTACTACTGAATCTGCTCCTGTCACCCATTATTGAGGCGATGCATTCCAAATCATAAAAAAATTCTCCAAATTTTCCTCCAGCCCCTTTGTCGGTTTCTGTCTGCGTGCTGTGGTTAGCAAACACTCCTTTCATTGCTTCTTGGAGCCTGTGTACCACACTACAGCCCCCTGCTATGTTTGCAGTATTTGCTGCCACCTTACAGTGGACAATCTTAGCTCATATAGATTGGCATTGGAGACCCAATGGTCAGTACATCTATATAACTCCCTGTATGCCAGTGCAAACAAGCTGGATGCAAAAAAGATTCCATGATACTGTGTTGAAAAGACGCAGACAACTAACCTGATATTCCAAAAATTGCCAACCCTGATTTGACCTTGAAGTGCCAGCACATGATAACCCACTGGTAGTCACCCCTTACCCAAACCCTTGCCATTGATCACTTAACACCATTGTGTTCCACCTTCACATGATTGATTGAAAATTGAATCCTTTTCATAACCTGAATAAATGGTTCTTGCTGTCAGTCAAACAGCCCTTTCTCGTAGTTTTCAACATTTACATAACTTTTTTTGCTTCCTCACCTGATTTTTCTTATGTGTTTCTCACTGGACTCACTGCTCAGGAGACAAATGTTTGATTCCTGCAGGAGGATTGACATACTGAGATGTTGCCCTTTGACACTGGTGACCAAAGCCAGAAACACCCTTGCTGAGTTTATGAGAACAAATCCATGTTATTTCACTTCCTAATGAAGACGTGTGTCACTGTAACCAGTTGATATTGACAGCTAATCAGAAACAGTTGATCCTCAGCCTCAGCTTTGTGTGGAGAGTCCAATACACAATGACTGAGGCATTTGTATCTACATAGCATTGATGGCTGGTCTTTCTGTGAGAGAAGTTACCTGAACCAACAATTGCTGAGCCCTGTATTACCAATGACTTCAGTTGTTCTTGTGAACTCTTGTCACATGAATCCCTTAAGCTTCACACTCATTCCTCTTTGCATCTTCATTGTGTCAATATGAAGGAACATCAGTCATATTATTGAGTTGTTCTCTAGATGTGGTCCAGTTGGGAACACACTTACCTCTGAGTCTCAAGATTCTAGGTCCAAGTTTCTCATCAGGACTTGAGAATAAAAATCAAGACTGTTATTCCAGTGTAGTGTTGCAGGGAAGTGCTGCATTGTTGAAGTGACAGTATTTGGATAAGTCAAAATACCGAGGACCGTTCTGCCCTCTCGGGTGGATGTAAAAGGCTCTCGGCTACTATTTCAAAGAGGAATGAGGAATGTCTTCTTGGTGTCCTGGTAAATCAATCAGAGCTGTTTGTGGGATCTTGCTGTACATGAATTGGGCCCTGTGTTCCTTATGTTACACCAGTGATTACACATCATACACTGCAATATACATTGTCTGGTGGTTTTGAAAGCTGCTTTATAATTGCAATCTTCTTAACTCTAATTTTCCCTTGTTAAATTTTAAGTATTTTTTCAACTTTATTGCTGTCCCATCTCTATAATTTTACTTTTCTCATTAAATAAGGATAGCAACAATATCTCTTATTTGCAGAACAGACTGAGGCTTAATTAATACCTTAACTCTGGTTTAATCTATCGACCAGTATTAGAATCCTTAGAGTCTTTGTGAGTGAATATTCAATTGGGACTAAATTGATACAATCGTGTGCATAAATGCTTGACATTACGAAAGAACGATACTTTAATTTTGTTGCCATTTTCTTCAATATTTATCAATATGATTTAAAAATGGAGCAATGATTGCCAATAGATTTAACCAAAGAAAAAGAATATTCATTATTAACACCACATCCCATTTCTCTCAGCTGTCCCAAAGGATTTTGTACACAATCGGTATTTGTGACATGCAGTTTGTGTTATGATACAGCCAAATGCAATAGTCAATTTGCAAATAAAGTGCAGAAATGATTTGAATAATCAGGTAATTTGTTTGGAATGGTATTGGTTACAGCCACCAGGGAGGAGCTCCCCTGCTCTTTGTTGGAATTGTTTTATGGAATCTTTACCATCTACCTGAGAGGGCAGATCTCAGTTTAACATCTCATCCAAAAGACAACACCTCCATCTGCACAGCACGCCCTAAGTCCTGCACTGGGAGTATCAACATAGATATACTCAGAAATCTGTAAGGGGACCAGAACCCACAAATATCTGACTCAGATGTAAGAGAGTGATAGACTCTCTGCATGGTACCTCTGCAACATCAGAATGGGCTACAAAGGTGATCAACTGCATTGAAATGATTTGTCAGTCTATTAGAAAATATAACAGTTCATTTAGCATGTTATGAAAGATCAGGTCTAGTAATCCTATTCTACCATGTGAGGGTTCAACAATATCTGCTAGGTTCATGAATCACAAATCCTATGGTTTCGCTTCAATTGAGGATGTTGATTGATTTAAAAACTGAAGCCAGTGGCAGTGCAGGTCGTTCTGCTATAACACACATTTCGTTAATGCAAATTCACTATAATGCGATTGATGAGTTGGAGACATTGTTTCTAGAGCACAAACTTTTAAAGCGTGTATTGGTTATAATGCGATTCCGACCCCATTGGTTTAAGTGGTGCTGCTCTTTCCCCATTTTCTTGTAACACAGCATTGCACAAGAACAGAACTACCGCATTATAGCAAAATCAACTGTACTAGCAGCAATAACATAGAAGAGGTCATTAGCTTTTCCATCTGCAGCTCAGATAAAGCCGCAACTGATTCATCCTTGGGTTCATCTCAATTTCCCTTGGTTTATGTGAGAATATTGTACTAAATGTTTACCACCTTCAAGCCTCTGTTGTCCATGTTAATTCGTAAGACCTTTCAATCTTATTTCGGACATTTCTTAAGAGGCTGGAGTCAAAAAGGAATCTTCCCTTCCTAGTTTTGGTCTCCATTGTTAAGGATTGATATACTTAAGAAGTGGTTAATGGTAGGTTCACTAATATATCCTTGGGTGGGAGCGTTGTTCTTTCAATGACAGACTATGTAAATTGGATCCAAAGATTTGTCAAGCTTAGAGCAATGAGAGATGAGATCATTAAAACTCACAAGATCCTGAAGAGGCTTGACAGAGTAGACATTGACAAGTTGTTTTACTGGCTGGGGAATCTGGAAAACAGGAGGACAGTCTCAGGATATGATATAATTTACATAGTACTGAGATGAGGAATTCTTTCTTCCCAGCGGGGTCTGAATCTTTGGAATTTTCTTCCCAGAGGAATATGGATGCTCCATTAAGTGAAAGCAAAATATTGCGGATGATGTGAATTCTGAAATAATAATTGAAGAACCTCAGCAGATTTGACATCCGTTATGGAGAGAGAAACAGAAAATGATTCAATTCCAAACACTTCAGAATTGAAGCAAGCTAGAGAAAAATATTTTTAATCATATGGAGGATGAGTGGCAGGAAAGGTACTGAGGATTCCCTGAGCAAAAGATAAAGGGAGTGCTAATGATGGTAAAGGAGAGATTGAAATGCAAAGTAGGTGTTAATAGTAAAATCAGAAGTCACATGACACCAGGTTATAGTCCAACAAGTTTATTTGAAATCACAAGCTTATGGAACGTAGCCCCTTTGTCAGGTGTCAATGATAAGTATGAACGGTACTTCAGTTACCAAGATATGACAACTCTCTGAGAACAAAACCACGGAAGAAGTAGCAACGGTAATGTATCAGTGTACTGGTTGAAAGCGTTATTGGACGTGGCCTGAGTAGGACTTGCACAAAGAATGTTCCATTTACACCGTAAAGAGGCAGGCATAACCTGGATCTGCACAGGCATGATTTGAAGAAAGTGGGGGATGTTAAAGGAGATGTTGTTCAAAGTGAGAACAAACTCAGCCAATTGAAGGAGACTGGGGGAGATGGGAACTGTTAACATTACTTCCAGGCAAAGAAGCAAAGAACCTGCAGGCCATCTTGATTGGGAATGGACATGTAAGAAATATTGCATGTTCACGATAAAGACAAGGGAGAGGCTGGGTCCAGGAAACTGGATACTCTAGTTGTGAGAATTAAACAAAATTATTGAAGAAAGTCTCAAAGCATAAGAATCTACAATGTGCCATTGGCATGAGTTGCAGTTTGCAGTTAATCTTCTTGGCCAGTTGGCATGGCATTGGCTCAGCATTAAAATTCTCGGAATGGGAACCTGGTCAGTATTTGCACAAAGCCTTTGGGGAGAAAAATAAATCGCATCTGCCGACAGGTTGACAACAAATCAAGTACTCTTCTTCTGAAAGCATTTAAGTGCAATTTACTTCAGCAGTGCTTATAATAACGTACAGTATGTACTGTCCAGTGTTCACTTTTTGGTGACAAAGTGATTTAGTGCCAGTCAAGGGACAAATTATATTTTGTGGCCAGTGGTGCAGTATTCTCTATTCCATTGGCAACACTACTTTGTTTCTCTTTATGTTGTAGATGAGCATTTTAAAGGTCTTAATAACTCTGAATGATTGTCAGAGTAATTATATTGTATTATGTAACAAAGGGAAAATATCTTCAGAGAAGAGTGTCTTTTCAATTGTCAGTCTGTTCAGCTTTCAGTGCAATTTTCATGTTGCATATCCTAAAATTAAATGGGGGCTGTAGATTAGGAACAAGGCAGCACAATGTTTTTCTCAATTATCAATTATTCCCATTTCTCAGCAATTCTCCAGAAGGTCCTGACTCAGGCTGTCTCAATGAGGTGAGGGCGATCGCTCTGTTGAAGCACTATAGGTGGGCCCCCACATTGGGGGTTTTGTGGGGAGGATAGCGAGTGTTCAGGCCAATGAAGCTGACTGGGTTTACAAAGATAAAACAAAGAACTACAGATGCTGGAAGTCTGAAAGGAAAAACAGAAAATCAGCAGGTCTGGCAGCATCAGCAGAGAGTAAAACAGGGTTAATGTTTTGAGACCAGTGACCCTTCATAGAACTGGATTTACAACTAACTTTTTTCAAATGACCTATTCTTCATGTGTGGCTTAGACACTGAGTGTCAACCTAACAACCATGGAAAAACATCACATCCAAATTAAATTGTTTCCTCACATTGTTCTCCACAGTATTTGCAGCACAGAAAAAAGCCATTTGGCACATTAAGTCCATTCTACTATTTAACCTCAAAGAGAGCCTTCTCCAACTCCCTCTTCAACTAACCTCAAGACAATATCCTGCTATTCCTTTCTCCCCCACATGTTTATATAACTTGCCTTTAAATACACCTATTTAATTCACATCGACTACTACTTCTGGAAACAACTTCCACAATTTCACCCTCTCTTTGATTGCTAATTTTGAATTGGATTTATTTGTGACTGTCTTACATTTGTGGCTTTTAGTTTTAGTCTTGGTTGAAAGTGGAGACATATTTCTGTGTCTACCAGATCAAGCCTTTTTACCATTTTAAAGATTTCATTGTGGACATGCCCTCAGTGTTCCATCTTCTGGGGAAAAGAGCCCAGCTGAATGGCAGAACACACTCGATGAGTTGAATGGTCTACTTTGCTTCTACATCTTACAGTCTGACATGAATAACCAGTCACTTCAGATATCATTATAAAGATTCCTCAACCAATTTCCACACAGAAACTCATTTTATGGTATGGATAAAATGCAGAACATTTTTCTTTCCCTCAAAGGCCACTGAGTCTCATTTTTCCAAGGCAATCTCTGGCCAAATTGAGATCAGCTAACAGAACACAAGCTGGTCACCATGATTTATAAAGGGGTTGGGGTCTGCAGTCTTTAATGTTGATATTGACAGGGAATTCCAGGGTGGAGATGGAATCTTTGCTTCAGGTTAAAACAGGAGCTGCCTTAAATATCCTTGAGCCCTTTGCCAGGGGAATTGACCTTTTACGGATAGAATGTGCCGAGATTGTCTTTAGAGGCTGCCTTCAAATTTCCAGCATCTGCAGTTCTTTGTTTTATCCTTGTAAGTGCAATCAGCTTCATTGGCCTGAACACTCGCTATCCCCACCACACACCCCCCTCCCCTCCTCTGTAGAACCCTTAATGTGGAATTGTACAGGACGGCAATATCCATCACCTCATTGAGCCAACATGAGTCAGCACCTTCTGGAGAATTGCTGAGAAAAAGGGGCAATTGAGAGCATGAAAACCATTTTGCCAGTTTTTTAGACTGTTGAAAACAGATCATAGTGGAATCAGCAGACCATTCCAACATTTCACCCAAATTGATTACAATAGCAATAACAACTGACATTTTTATCGTGCCATTAACAGAGCCCTGGACAATGGAAATAGAAACAGGCTGAAAGGTAAAACAACCCATTGACTTGCAGTCACTCATTTTTGTGCTGTTTCACAAAGAAAAGATCGATCCTTCTGTCTGATGTGCTTCCAAATACAGACCACAGGACAAAGCAGATTAATTTATTCAGATGTGAGTGGCACTTGCAGGCATTGTATTACCGTGAATATGTCGCAGTACGATTGTCCAAAATAAAGCAACAGAGGACTTTGTGGCCGTGTGTGGAGAAGACCTTTTGTTTGTCCCAACAGTGATTCAAACCATCAATTTTAGTTTGCTGAAACCACAGATGTATAAAGTGGCATTGCTATAATATTCCTTCCTTTTATCTTCGTCACATCACCTAACTTAAATAAAAAAGAATTGATGAAAATATAAGAGCCAGAATCCATGCTAAGTGCAAGTTTTACAGATCAGGTAGGAGCAACGAATTTTTCATGTGACTGAAGTCCGAAGAGATTTTTACTCTGTGATTCGCCATTAATGTATTCTTCTGCATTCTCCAAAGTAGGTGTTTCTATCTATAGTCTCTGTTTCTCTCCAAAATCTTCAAAAGCTTTTCTTATTTCTTTCCACATAGGAACTTTAAATAAAAATCACCCAGCAAACATGATGTTATATAAAATATTGATATGGTAAGATATTTAGGAATCTTCAGAATAGTAATCCTTTTGGAGAAGACCCTTTCGTCCATTGTGTGTGAGAAGTAAGTTGTGTAGACTTCAGTTATATCTGAGTAAGTTCTGTGTTGTATAGTGACAATTAATGCTCTACATTAACGAGGAGCAGAATGAATCAATGAAGTTATGTTGTGATTCTTTGCAGCAAATTTCATAAAAGAAATTAATGAGATAAACCCAACATTTTTCCAAGCATCGAGCACTTAGTAATATGCAGACTCTTCTGCTATCTGAGTAGAGAAGCCACAAATGTACTCAAATCATTTGCATCCCAATTGTGGCCTTAGTGAGCTCTGTGTTCAACACAAGTAAAGTGTTCAACATAATCAGAAAAGAACTGAGGGTTAAAATTCCACATCTGCAGAGGTGCAAAAAGAACAAGAGTGGATTGTTATATACCATATTAGGCAGAACGTATGTCATCTAGGCTGGCAGGATGGCTTAGTGGTTAGCACTGTTGCCTCACAGCACTAGGGACCTGGGCTTGATTTCACCCTCAGGTGGTTGTCTGTGTAGGTTTTCTCTGGGTGCTCTAGTTTCCTCCCACAGTCCAAATATATACAAGTTAGGGTAGTTTGGCCATGGGAAATGCAGGGTTGGGGTGGGAATGCTCTTTGGAGGGTTGGTGTGGATTCAATGGGCTGAATGTCCTGCTTCCACACTGTAGGAGCTCTATGTTGTGTTTCAGTCTTGAATAACTTTGGATATGTGGCTGAAGCAAGCTACAGATAGTGACTAAAACAGAATTCAAAGTTTTTTTAATGAATGTTTTAACTATTCTACTGATAATGCTGAGACACACTAAGGATGGTGACAGCAGGAGGAAAGGTAAACTGTTGGAAAAGAGTTTTGAGTGATGTTTTGGATAGTAGTTGTGCCAAAGTGTGGAAATTTAAACTGTATGGTTACCAAAGTTTAAGAAGGTTTAAATAAGGACTTTGTAAATATCCTCATATAATGGGCAACTCCTTTCCACCTCAATTGAATGTTCAGTTTTGATTTGACCTTGGTGATGGAGATTTGAAAAATGAGGAAATATTGCAAGAGTTTTGTGTTCTACAGCCTGGAACCAAGTGAGAGGGGAACCTTGGGCAAGAACTTACTTTGACCTGCAGTAAAATTCCTTGGTATGTAACAGAGTCTTGTTAACGAGAGTTTCTTATTGACTGGAAAACTATGGAATTTGAAGAAGTCATCACTTCTGTTATATCGCCAGTTTGAGGAGAGGCAAAAGCGTCAAAAATGGATGAAAGTGGGTACTGCAGATGCTGGAGATTCGAGTCAAGATTAGAGTGGCGCTGGGAAATCCCAGCAGGTCAAACAGCATCTGAGGAGCAGGAAAATCTATGTTTCGGGCAAAAGTCCTTCATCAGGAATGGGTCAAAAATGGTTAAACTAAGTTGGTCTCCATTGCACCATTGCCTTTAAAGGACTAAAGGAATTATCTCAAAATTTAGCCCAGGATTCAGAATCTAAGTGTCTCTATTGTAGGAAAATTCTGGAATCAAACATTGCATGTCTTACTTAAGATGTGTTATTTATTTATTACAATATGGTTATTTTATCATGCAATGTACTAAGACAAGCAGAAAGTGCATGTAAGTAAATGTCTACATGATAACCATAATGATAACATGACAAACTATATATTAAACTAACTGAACTCATAATAATTCTCCCAGTTCATTGCCAGCAATTTGCTGATATCAATACTGCAGCAATGTAGATTGGTCTGCGACATGATTTTCTAAATGATGGCCAGCTTAAATAATGCAGTAAATGTTGATGTTTTGAAATATTTGCATTACTGAAGAGGAAATGCTGGAGGTCTGAGAAAACATAAAGGTGGATACATTTCTGGGACCTAATGAAGTGTATCCCAGGACATTGTGGAAAGTTAGGGGAGAAATTTTGGGGCCCCTAGCAGAGATATTTGTATCATCAATAACCACAGGTGAGGTGTCAGAGGACTGGAGGATGACTAATGTTTTGTCTTTATTTAAGAAAGGCTATAAGGAGAAGCCTGGGAACTATAGACCCGCAAGTTTGATATTGGTGGACGGCATGTTGTTCAAGTTGATTCTGAAAAATAGGACTTACATGAACTTAGAGAGACACGGACTGATTAAGGATAGTCAGCAAGGCTTTGTGTGAGGGAAATCATGTCTCACAAAATTGATTGAGTTTTTTGAGGAAGTAACCAAAAGGTTTGATGAGGTAGAGCGGCAGATGTTGTTATCATGGACTTTGATAAAGCCTTTGACAAGGTCCCTCATGGTAGTCTAATTAGTAAAGTTAGATCACATGGAATTCAGGGAAAGCTTGCGAGTTGGATACAAGCTTGGCTCGACAGTAAGAGTTAGAGGGTGATGGTGGAGGATTGTGTTTTGGACTGGAGGCCTGGGACCAGCAGTGTTCCACAGGGATCGGTAGTGGATCCAGTTTATTTTGACATATTACATAAATGATTTGGATGAAAATTTAGGATACTTGGTTAGTAAGTTTGTGGATGACACCAAAATTGGTGATATAGTGGACAGTGAAGAAGGTTATTTAAGAAAACAAAGAGATTTTGATCAATTGGGTCAATGGGTTGAGGAGTGGCAGATAGAGTTTAATTTGGATAAATGTGAGGTATTGCAAAACAAACAAGGGCAGGACTAATACAAATGATGGTAAGGAATTTGAAATTTGCATCACATGTAGATGGGACAGTTAAGAAGGCATTTAGCACACTAGCCTTCATTGCTGAGACCTTTGAGTATAGGAGTTAGGATGTCATATTGAGGTTGTACAGAACATTAGTGAGGCCTTTTCTGGAGTCCTGTGTGCAGTTTCGGTCGCCCTGCTATAGGAAGGATATTATTAATATGAAGAGGGTTCTGAAAAGATTTACCAGGATGTTGTTGGGAATGGAGGGCTTGAGTTGTAAGGAGAGGCCGAATTGCCTGGGACTTTTTTCACTGGAGCATAGGACGTTGAGGGGAGACCTTATAGAGGCTTATAAAATCATGAGGGGCATAGGTTAGATGGGTCTTTTCCCGAGGGTGTGGGAGTTGAAAACTAGGGGGCATATTTTTAATGTGAAAGGGAAAGATTTAAAAAGGACATGAGGGGCAAGTCTTTTACGTGGAGTATGGTTCATATGTGGAAGGAACTGCCAGATGAAGTGTTGGATGCAGGTACAGTTAAAATGTTTCGGGGATCCAAGATGGTTGCGATCTAGGAAGATCCCATTGCAGAGTTCTGCACTGTATCACAAGTGGAACGAAGTCCTAGCCTGCCCTATCCAGACCACCTCGATATCCTGGGGCTCCGGAAAGGTCATAAAGTCCCAGGAAACTGTCAGAGAGCAACTTACCTTAGTTTTCGCCGTCCTGGGATGCCAAAGAAGGGAGGAGGTGTGTCTGAGGCTGGGCCCACAGCCCAGCTTCCAAGATCCTCAGACTCGATTTCTTACCAGGGCTTGCTGAAGGAGCTCATGAAATCTTGCAAGATGTTGGGCAAGCAGGTAGAGGAGAAGCTGGCCCCGATCTCTATCATGCTACGGAAGCATGAACAACAGCTAGGAGACCTGGAGAAAAGGATGGATGAGTTAGAACACAGGGTCACAGTGGTGGAAGCTAATACCAGTTTCTCCAAGGATAGGATCCAAGTCCTGGAGAGGCGGTCCATAATTTGCTTGACCAGTTTGATGACCTCAAGAACATGGGGAGGAGAAATCATATTCGGATCATCGGTCTGCTGGAGGTTAAGGAAGGTGAGCGGCCTGTGGAATTTATTGTGGACTGGTTGCCAAAATTCTTTAATTTGGAGGTTGGAGTGAGAAGTTTGAAGATTGAGACGGCTCACCGGGTCATGGCGCAGAGATCAGGTCTGGTTCAACATACAGAGATAAGGAGAGAATCATGGAAGCTTCCAGAATCCAGGGGAAGGATCCAAAGGCCCTAGTTTACGAGGGCTCTAAGATCATGTTCTTCCAGGACTTCTCAGTGGCGGGGATCTGGAAAAGAAAATCCTATGATGGTGTCAAGAGAAGACTGAGGGAGCTCAGGATCCAATACTCTCTGAGGTATCCAGCGGTGCTTTGGATCACCTTAGATGGATCTGTACATCTCTTTGATATGTTGGAGAAGACAAGAGATTTTGTGGACAAATGAACTTAATCTGAACAACTTAGTATGTACAAATAGTAGTGTTGTTTGGGTATGTCTCTGTTTTCTTTTAAAAAAGTCCAGTTGGGGCTTTTTTTTCCTTTTTTTTATTGGTAACAATCTGATCTAAACTATGTTCGGGGGAGGTTGGGATGCATATTTTCATATTCTACATTATTCCAAAGGATGGATGGGGTAGTTATCCTCTTTTTTTTCAAAAGTTCTTTGTTCACATTGTTATTCCATGATGCATTTTGTTTTCTGCTTGTGTTTACAGTGCGGCTCTAGCTAGGAGGTGGGAAAATGGTTGGGATGGCTAGATGCCCACTTACAGGCAGTTTATGCCTGGTTCAGGTATTTAAATGCCCAGGCTGCTGTATTGGCAGCGGGATGGAAAGTTGGATTCTGGGATGTGTAGATGCTCCCTTTGGGCAGGGAGTGAGCTCCCCTATTTAGCGCCATTGGTACTTTATATATTGGTTTGTTTTTTTGGTTTTTGTTGTATTTAATCTTTGATAACTTTGTAGGTTTGTTAACTGTAGGGGTTTTAGTTTATGTAGTTTTTATGTTTGATGGATCTTGTGACACTAAGGTTCGGCGATTTGTGATTCGAGTTCCTCCTGTCTGGAATCTAAATGTTACTGCAAAAGGTTATGGCTAATGACTTGATTAAATGGTGTGCCTGGAACATCAAGGGGAATCACTCACCAATTAAGCGGAAGAAGGTAATTTTTAAGTCTTAGAAAGGAAAAGGATATTGTTTTATTACAGGAGATACAATTGGATGATCGGGAACATTTGAAACTACAGCAGAATGACTTTGATCTGGTTTACTTTTTATCTTTTAATACCAGAAGTAGGGGAGTGGCTATATTGGTTAGGAGGAATTTCCCATTTAAGTTACTAGGGTGTGTTAAAGACACACACGGGAGGTTTGTAATCCTCAAAGCCCTGATAAACAGGGAAGAATGTGGTGTTTTAAATGTTTACTGCCCTCTGGCCCACCTCCTATGCCAGAGTTAGGGTTGGTGGATGTCTGGAGGCATCTCCACCCTACAGGCAGGGATTTTACATTTTTTTCCAACTCACACAGATGTCACTCCAGGATTGATTTTTCTTTTCTGATCCTTGTGGCAACCCTGGACTTGGTGTTACATTGTACGATTGGTAATATTACCACCTCTGATCATGCTCTACTGTACCTGTTGGTTAAGATTAAGGAAGCTATAGTGCACCCAAGGCACTGGTGAATGGAACCCTTTATCCTTAAGGTTAATAAATTTGTGGAGTATGTCTCTAGGGAATTTCGGGCATTCCTAGACATTAACTCAGGCTCAGTTAGTAGGCTGTCCATCCTTCAGGAAACTGCCAAAGCCTATGCCAGGGGGTTTGTTATCTCCTACTCTGCAAGTAGGAAGTGGCAGAAGGGTGAGCAGCATGGTTGAAAGCAGCCGAGATGATTTACTTTGACAGGCCCTCATTGGCCAAGTTACAGAGGATTACGGTGCCGTGATCTGCAATGAATTTTATGTATTTGTGCATATTCATCACTCCAGTTCTTGATCGGTTATTTAAAGCTAATTTTGTTCAATTATTCAACAAAATCAAACAAGACCTTCAAAGATGGGAGGTGCTTCCAGTCTCATGGTTATGTCTGGTAGCGCTTATTAAGATAAATATTCTTTCTCATTTGTTGTACCCTATACAGATGCTTCCCCAGATTTTCAATAAACAAGTGTTCGGGAGACTGAGGTATACCTCTTTAATTTGGCATTGTAAGCAGCCCCTTATTAAATTAGCTAAACTGCAATTGCCTCAGAGACTAGGGGGGAGTGGATCTCCCGGACATTAAGTACTACCAACTGAGCTCACTTTTATCTGATGTGAGTGATTGGGCTTGTGGGGACCCTCTTTCAATATGTTTAGACATCAAAACCTCTTAGGTAAAGTGCCCCCTTACTAGCTTGCTGTTTTTGGACAAAATGAGGACAGTTAAGGAATTTTGCCATAACCCAATAGTTATCAATACCGTTAGAGCATGAAGGGCAGTTCAGCAGAGGGAAGGCAATATTGGCAACACATCTTCTCATACACCTACAGTGGTTATACCAGGTTTTCAACTGGGGATGATGGATTCAGGATTCAAACTTTGGGCAGCTAGGGGTGTGTCTTGTTTGGGTGATTTATTTGATGGAGACACAATAATGTCCTTTGATCAGTTTGCATGGAAATACGAGCTAGCTAGCAGGGATCTCTTTCGTTTTTTTTCAAGTTAGGGACTTTTTTCAAAAAAAGACTACACTTTTGACTGATCCCTACAAATCCGACATAGAGAGGAAGGTGCTCAGTGCTAAGAGTACACTTTCTGCCAGCACTTGATGTCATCAATTGGAGGGTGCCCCCTCAGACGAGTTTGGTCGACTCTGCAGGGCGTGGGAGAGTGAAGTAGGTTTTGAGGTCCCCTCAAGGCATGGGAAGATATTTGAGAAAATGCAAGAAAGATATCAACTTGCTTTACAGTTGAAGATCCTCCACAAGGTCCACTTGGCTCTGGACAGTTTGTCAAAATTTAAACCAGTGGTATCTTCAACATGTCCCAAGTTTAAGGTTGGTATGGGCACTCTTACCCATTGTCTCTGGTCGTGCGGTAGGCTTCAAACATACTGGAGCACTGTGGCAGGTGCATTGGAGGGGATTTTGGGTGTAAGGGTGGAGACGGACCTGATCTCTCCTCTTCTTGGCCTGCCCAGTGTGTTTCCTGCAGATGCGCAGAAGAAAAAACTTTTCAACGTCCTCACTTTCTGTGCAAGAAAGAATATCTTGTTAAGTTGGGTATCCGAAAATACCCCGGGCCTGTCAGGTTGGTGGAAGACTGTTATGGAACATATTCCCCTTGGATTTTCTCACAATTATGGTACACCACAAAACTGAGAATTTCTATAAGACATGGTGGCCCCTTTTGGAATACCTGGACACAGATTTGTCTGCCACACTAACAAGGGCTTTTATATAGCTGTAATGATTATGCTTTACAAGTCCAATATCCAGAGAAGGGGAACTGCGAACATATGAATAGGTGAAAATTAATGCTCTTGATATTCAAGAATTAGTGTTTTGTTTGGCTGAGCTGTATTATTATTATTTATTAGTTTGTTGTTCATTATTATTTATTTTGTTAAGTAGTTAGTTGGGTTTTTATATGTATTTTTGTATACATTTGTACATGAGGGTGGTTTGGGTTTTTTACATTGTTGGTGTTCCTTCTTGGTATCATCTTGAATTGTATTGCTTTGTATTTGTTGTAATATTTAAAAATCTATTTTTCAATAAAAGTATGTTTAAAAAGAATGATTTCAAAGACATTTAGATAAAGACATGAATAGGAAAGGTTTAGAGGGATGTGGATCAAATGCAGGCAAATGGGAGTAGTTTGGCTTGGGAACATTGTTGGGGTATGAACTATTTGAATCAAAGGGTCTGTTTCCATGACTCTATAACTCTAAATCATTGAATCCTCATCTGCTTTCAATGTCGAAAATGTAACTCTGTATGATGCAGTTCAATATCATATGAGCTATCACGAGGGCTGCTGTTTGCTTGATGACTCCTTTTGGTCTATTTTCTGCAACTAGCACTTGCTCCTTCAGTTATCTTGACAGGTCCTGTGATGGTGAACTTCAACGCCTTCAGTTTTTATTATGTTATTGTCACTCATGTCTTGTGAGAGGCCACCTTCATGTGGTAAACTTTTTTCTGAACCTGTGCCTTTGATAATATCAAATATTGCTTCTGTCAACCTGGCCACCTCTTCTCAGAAACTGCTCTGACCTGCCAGCCTCTGCAACGTTCCCCTGTTCCAGATGACTTCACAAGTCACTCAAGTGTCAACTTGCTCTGTGTGTACATGCAGCTAAACTTTTCTTTGCAGAGTTTAGGAGGGAAGCTCACGTCTGCCAGGGAGCTGGGAAACTGATTGCCTGGATGCCTCCTGTCTTAACTGGCTTGCGTTCCAAAATGGCCATAATGCACATCATATCCTTTGTGCATCTGATTTAACCACACTGTGCATCTCCTTTTGTGCTGAACTTAACTTATTTTGCCCATGGGGTTAATATGCAGTCACTGATCCCACTAAATCAAGATTATATCAAGAGGGGGTTGAGAATGTAAAATAGAGTCATAGAGTTGTACAGCACAGAGACAGACCCTTCAGCCCAACTCGTCCATGTGACCATATATCCTATATAAATCTATCCCAGTTGCCAGCATTTGGCCCATATCCCTCTAAATCCTTCCTGTTCACATACCCATACCGATGCCTCCACCGGTACCAGCCTCCACCACTTCCTGTGGCAGTTCATTCCATACACGCTACCCTCTGCATGAAAAATTACCCCCAGGTCCATTTTTAAATCTTTCCCCTCTCACCTTAAACCTATGCCCTCTATTTTGGACTCCCCTACCCTGGCAAAAAGACTTTGGCAACTCACCCTATCCCTGCCCCTTGTGAGTTTATAAACTTCGATAAGGTCACCTCTCAGCCTCCAATGCTCCAGGCAAAGTAACCTAGAGCTGTTTTGTTTTGATAAAAACTATTATGCCACTAAGGCTAACTTGAGCAAAACCTCCCCAGGCAGAGGGATGACGCCCTGTCCTACTGTTCCACAGTGTAATTTATAGCACCAAATACAGAAATAAGTATTTATATCAGGATTATTGTCTGGCGAATTGAAATGACTCCAGGGTTGAATTTGAAGCAAATGCAAATCAGTGAGCCAATGTGTAATCTGCCAAAACTCCAGCAGCATTGGCTACTCTACTGGTGCTTTATATCTTTTCTGATCTAACTGGTCAGAGATGTTATTATACACCTCTGGACAGGTGGGACTGGAATCCAAGCCTGCTGACCCAGAGGCAGGGATACTACCACTGCACCAGAAGGGCCCCAGTACAGTGTACACCAGCTTGCTCGTTCACTCTGTGTGTGTTTCAGATACTTTCTAATTACCCTGTACAGAGATGTTATTCCATACCTTGGGAGAAGATGGGACTTGAACCGAGGCCTCCTTGTCTGGATGTACAGAGATCACCTCTGTGATCCTGAATGGTAATATCTGCAACAACTCTAAGGGGAAACTCTTGCGATTGAGTCAGAGGTTCTGGGTTCAAATTTCATTTTGGGATTTATGCTGACACTTCACAGCAGCACTGAGAGAATGCTGTTCCATTGGCAGTGCTGTTTTGTCGAGGAGACCTTAAATTGAGACCTTCTCAAATATATGTAAAAGATCCCAATGTATAAGAGCAGGGGTGTTATTCCCAGAGTCATAGCAAATATTTATTTTTCAACTCGTATCACTCAAGCGGATTATCTGAACATTTATGTCCTTCCTGTTTGTGGGAGCCTGCTGTGCAAGATTGAGTGCTGTGTATTCTACATTGCAACAGGAACTACACTAACATGATTTCCATTTTCCCTAAAGCCATTTGGGAAGTCGTCTAGTTATGAAAAGCATTATACAAATGCAAGTATTTTCTTACATGAGTCGAGCTAGGAGTAAGGGAGGCTGTGAGGTCCTCTAGTTAAATTGTATTTCATGGAAATCAGAACTTCTTGTTTAAATTTTCACACCATTATGATGTTTAATCTTGTTGCTGTCATGAATTAGTTGGTGCCGAAGATTTAGGAGCTTACCTGTAGGTATTAGATGACATTGTAGACCATGTTGTTTTTAGAGACAAGGGCAACATCAGCATTGCTTACTAGCATAGCAAAGTTGTTAGCATCTACATTAAGAGTACATTTACCATTGGTGTACACTCAGCACAGAAAATAATCCTGTTGGGATTAGGGAGAAGCCATATATTTACAGCAGTAATAAAAACTGGGATTGATTGTTGAAAGTCCAGTCTGAATTGAAATTGGCCTTCATTAACAATTGGGTTTTCTGTGGGCTGGAGTTTTTACTCCAACGCCAGCCAATGAGATTGAAGCTGAGGTAGGGTGGGGACACATAAAACTCACAGACTGAGTGGCCTTCCCCAACCAATCTGAAACTGCACAGGGCGTTGTTGGGGGTGATGGGTGACCCACACACATTAGCTTGTTGAAGCCCTTAAGTGGCCAACGAGTGAGGGCAACAGGAGGTACCATGCTGCCCACATAACCCCCCTCCTACTTTAATCTCCCGCCCAACCTCTTGAAGTGTACCTTCAGCTCCCTTGCCCTAGACTCACCTGAGCTGTTTGGTTTGGTGAGATTACCTGTAATACCAGCAGTGGCGCTACTGGGACTAGAGTTCTATTGCTACAGGGTTCTGGTAGTGTTTGTGGATGCTTCGGCTAAGCGTCGAGCTGGGTTTTTGCTTTGTATTGGTGAGTTGTCTATTAAGGGAGTTTATTGCTGGTTAACCACCCTACGAACTGGACAATTCTCATTAATATCCAGCGATTACCTACCTTACCAAACACACCACATAACCTAAACACCAGGAAAGCTGGCATGGAAACCCGAGTGAGTACCTGGCAACTTCAGCTCATTACTGGCTGTGAACAGTTTCCATGTTGGTCATCACCACGTGACATGTCAGGCCAGGATACATGTGCTTCAGCTGCATGCACCCCTCATCAAAGACATCGTCATCTCCTCGGGATCCTCTGATCCACTTCCAGAATGTTGAGGCAGCACAGATTTACATTTCAGGGCTCACCAGTAACTGGCATTGAAAGGTTAATGTGTGTGCAGGGCCAGGAACCCAGCTCACACATCGGACCAGGGGGGCACGGTGGCTCAGTGATTAGCACTGCAGCCTCACAGCGAAAGGGACCTGGGTTTGATTCCTGCCTTGGGTGACTGTCCGTGTGGAGTTTGCACATTCTCCCTGTGTCTGCGTGGGTTTCCTCCAGGTGCTCCGGTTTCCTCCTGCAGTCCAAAGGATGCGCAGGTTAGGTGAATTGACCATGCTAAATTGCCAAGTCAAGGGTAAATATAGGGTAGGGGAATGGGTCTGGGTGGGTTACACTTTGGAGGGTTGGTGTGGACTTGTTGGGCTGAAGGGCCTGTTTGCATATTAGAGAGAATCTCATCGATCTCAGGGGAGCTCAATTATTTAGCACCTACCTATGTGCTTTTTACCATGCCTTGCCATGCTGTGTCATACTTGTTGGTGTGTTGGCACTTCAGCCAGAGCTCAAAGACGAGCTGAATTGCTGTATTGATGCGCTGTATTGTGCAGACACTCAGACATCTGTCTGAGGTGGAATTTGGAGGGGAACACCTTGCTGCAAGGCACACCGAGACACCAACCTAACACCAACAGCATGCCGGCTGCTTGCACAGCAAACACATGGCTCAGTTATTCAAACATATTGCCATGCTGCAAAGTGACTGGAGGATCACCCTCAGTCAGGCAAAGGGGATGACATTATTGATCAGGGGTCCCCAATACAACCAGTTTTGGTCACAGGCCACACAAATTCCAGAGGCTTAGCTATGGTCAGTCATTTTCTTCGGGCCACTCACAGTCAGGGGAAATGCCTAACTACAGCCCGGGCAGTATGGCCAACAGTCAATGCTTTCAGACCAACACAAGCAGTCTGGGGAATAGTGTATCATCAGTTGAGGAGCTGCAATGACAATACTCAGGGTCTGTTCAGACATGTGTAGGGGCTGCTTGCTGCAGTCAGTCAGAGATCTGCATTGAACACAGTTCAATGGTTTGAAGGCTGGGGCTAGAAAGCGGTGCCATGTGTTTAGGTCAGGGTAAGGATGGTAATGGAGGTGAGGGACATCAAGGTATAATGTGGGGGAATAAATAGAACAGCACTGGAGGAAATGGTAGGCAGGAGAATTGGGGTGGAACATAGAGGTGCAGGGTATCATTGAGATGCAACGTCTGGGCTTGGGTCGTGTGAGGTGGGAAAGGATGGCAATGGAAGCAAAGTTCAATGTGGTGGGCCCCATGTTGGGAAAGATATTTGGAAATGGGTTGTCAGAGTTGTGCAAGGGAAAAGGGAACTCTGACAGAGGTGGGGGAGGGTGTTGGTATTGGTGAGCAGGTGGAACCTGATGGTGATGGGGTCCATTACAAACTACATTCCCTGCCATCACTCACTGTTCACTGGATGCTCACTATAACTGGGAAATAGCTGGAACAACACTGAGGAATGGGCAAAGTCATAACAGTTTGGGTGAAAGTGCAGGGTCACTAGGACAATTTGAAGGGACAAATACATGAAGCATGCATTTCAAACTCTGCCGACAAATGGTTTCCAATAATCTCTTTGTTCATTTGTAATGCAAGCAAAGTGAATGTGTATCGGGTTCAAATGCTGGTTAAAGGTGATTTGTAACATGTTGTTGGTGTTTGCAAATCAAACACTGACATTTCAGTGATGCAGAAGTTAGCAGCAATGATTTTAAAAGGGGTAAATGCTGGCCTTAAGAATCCCACCCACTTGGGAAACTTCCAAGGGGTTATGAAATGTTGGGAACAGCATTGCACGTTGTATCAGTGCGATGGTGGAACTGACTGGATTGAATTGTGGATAGGGGTCTGGATTGCAAAGGGAGGTCTGAGTGCACAGGCATTTCTATTTTTGATGTAAAATGTTGGTTTCTCAGCTGGTGCGGCCCCTTAACCAAGTCAGTGCACAGGCTGGGACCTGGGCCTGGTGAAGATATTTTGGGGACCTTTCAGTACAGCATGCAGCAGCATTGTGGTGTGCCATGCTTTGCACAGTAGGAGCAATGTGCTGGATGCTGAGAGACTGGGGCAATTGCCTTCTGAGGAGGAGGAGGAGAACTTGGGGAAGGAGGTAGCTCTGTCCATGACAGAGCTCGTGGTTCAGGATGCTACAAACCAGACAAGACCCGAATGACAGCCAGTTCCAGTAGATGAGAGCCTGATGCAGTAGGTCACCATGGAATGTAGACTGGTTGTTGGTCATGGTGCCAGTGTTTAGTTCACATTGTGAAGGTGATCTGCAGACTCTATTCATTTTAATTGAGTTTGCTATTGCTGGCTGTAAATATAAACTCACTTTTGGAACTATCTAACTGTTTGTCTTGTTGTGATGTTCTCCTACTGGACAGTGATGAGCTGTGAGTATCCATTGGGCACTGTGAATAGAGTTGTGGTGATTTAGAGAGGGTGTGGAGACAGGATGTATCTGAGGACAGGGAAACTGTGTGATCTGACGGTTTAATAGCAACTAGGGCGAGAGAATGGGATGGTATGTGTGAGGGAGTGTCAGTTATGTTCCTTAGCAGCTTGGCTTTGTGGCTGCTGTGTCATTACATTACTAGTGAGGGGAAACACTAGATTGTCAATACTTGGCTGGGTACACAGTGACCTTTTAAAGGTAGTGCCAGCGCTGGTTTGTTGATGGATATTTGGTGAGTGGTGAATTGTGCTGGGAACATTGTGTGGTAAATTGGAACTATAATCAGATGAGAGGGAAGCTATCAGAGCGAGGCAGGTAATTAGTTTGGTAGGTTTGGCAAGACATAATAAAAAATATCACAGGGCTACGTGGCAAGAGACCTTCCCAAAAGCCCCATGCAACTGGCAACCAACAACAACATTGATTCCATCCTATGGTTTGCAATTTTTGAAGGCAAAAAATAAGGTGAGTGATTCCAATACTGCTGATAGGACATGGTTAGAGTTGCTAGTCCCAATTAGTCTTGGTGTTGACCTGACCTGGAAGGTGATGATTGTGCTGGTTGCATTGTGGTCGGAGTTCTTTTCAGGACCTGGGTTTCGTTCCAGGTTTGCAGTTGAGGTTTTGTTCCAGTTGATCATGAAGTTGGAATTCTTCCCAAATATTCACGTCAAGGAAGAGCATGTTATGATCCACATTACTCAAAATGGGAACACATGTCTCAATGTTGTTGCCATTTATTTGTCAAATTACAAATGAGTCATAAAAGTCACACAAAGTTGAAATCACTTGTTGTTTATAATAGATTATTTTCAGAAAGCATTTCCTTCCCTCTCTGGGGTCTCATGATATAAATTTTGGCATTAGTTTCTGCACTGTGCTCAAACGAGCAGGAATAGCAATTCCATAATTGAGATGATTTGTCTCCTATTCTGTCCCTTCTCCTTTCACCTCTTTTTCCCCCTTTATTACATCACTTAAATGATCTCCTTGACCAAGCTTTTGGTCACCTGTCCCAGTTCTAATGTGACTCTGCTCTTTGATACTCACTTCCAAACACTTTGGGACAATTTTTCTGTAGGAGAGGTGTTATATAAAACAAGTTGTTATGATAAATGTGTCAGAACGTGACAGGACTTCAGCACTGTGGATGTTGATGCATCTACTTGTTTCTGTGATTCAGGTACAGAATTATTAGATATTTTACACTAAGGTGTAAAGAAATCAGCTAAAGTTGCAATAAATATAAGGGTTCCACCTTCACAATAATACAACCACTACCCCTTGTAGTGTAGTGGCCCAGATTAGATACACATACGCGCGCACACACACACACACACACACACACACACTGAGGCCTGCTAGTTAAGGGAACAAAACTGTCAAAGGATCAAAAATACATGTCACACTACAACCAGGCAGCTGGAAGCATTAGCCTCAGACTCCGAGATGAGAGAGCAAGAACTTGATGTGCTTTTTAACAGATTAGAATCTAATCCCTACAGTGCAGGTGAACGCCATTGACCCTTTGAGACCACACCAATGCTCTGAAGAACATCCCAACCAGACCCAGCCCCCTACTCTATTCCCATAACTTCCCATGTAGAATGGCTCATCCACCTAACCTGCACACCTTCCGACTGTGGGAGGAAACCGGAGCAAACCCACAGAAACTCAGGCATAATGTACAACTCCACATGGACAGCCACCCAAGGCTGGAATCGATCCCTGGTTCCTGATGCTGTGAGGCAGCAGTGCTAACTACTGAGTCACCATGCTGCCCTATGAGGCAAGAGTCCACAAACACCAATGTGAGAAATTTTAAATGTCTTTCTTTATTTGTTCATGCGTTGTTGGCCTCATTAGCCAGGCCAGCATTTATTGCCCAATCCCTAATTACAACTTGAACTGAGAGGCTTGCTGGGGCCATTTTTGAGGGCAGTTCGGAGACAGCCACATTGCAATGGGTCTGGAGTCACATTGATGCCAGTCCAGGGAAGGACTGCAGATTTCCTTCCCCAAACGGCATTAATAAACCAAATAGGTTTATAACAAAATTAACATGGTTATCATTAGACCAACTTTTCATTGATTCAAATGTCATCATCTGCCAGGGCGGGATTGGAAGCCATGTCTCGAGAGCGTTAGCTTGAGTCTTTAGCATACTAGTCCAATTACAATATTACTGCATCATCATGTCCCACTTCCAGCAGTAATATTGGCTCAGAGATAAACATTAGCCAAGATACCGAGAATGACTCCTTCACTCTTCTCAGGAATGACAGCTTAAGGGTATATGAAGTCAGCTAAATCAAATTTTCCATAATGCGACTTGAACTCATAACTTCTGGACCTGTAAGTCAAACTCAAAGGAAGTGCATCTTGTTGTCCTACTGGAGATTTGCGATTTACTTGTCCGGCATCACAAATATAAACAAGTTGACACTTTTTCTCAGATGGGCCAGAGCTACAATAAATCATTATCATTGAAGTAATCTGCAGGTTACAGCATCAACCACAGAGCCATTGGTTGCTCCCACCTAAATCTGGTACTCAGGTTGAAAATATATAGATACTTTCTGCAGATTGCTCAATGTAACAGCCTTTGCAGCCCCTCCCCATCTACAATCTCCTTCAGCCCTCCAGGATCTCTGTGCTTCTCGAATTTTGACCCTTTGCAGACCCCCGATTGAAAATCTCCCACCAAAGTTCAAAGTTTGGGGATTCCCTCTTAAAAGTTTTGTGACTCTCCCTGCTATAAGACACATCATCAAATCTACCACCTTGTTCAAGCTCTCCTATCTTTCCTCATATCTCTGGATGCTGATCGGTGTAACATTTTGTTTGATATTTGCCCTTTTGCGATGTTTTATCTATTGAAGATGCTACAAAAATACAGTTGTTGCTTTAACTTAGCATGACAAGAAATTGGGTGCAATTGAGGGTAAATTCTCAGAGAATTAATTTGTGCTGTTACAGAGAAAATTGAACTGACCTGCCTGGTGTGGCTTGGTTGGAAATAGAGCACTTAACAAATGATAAATGGCTTCTGCTTCAGAGTAGATAATGAGCAGTTTGCTGATTAATAGGATTAGCAATCCAACCACATAGGTAGGCTGATTGTGTTGTCCTTCTCTACCTAAGATTAAATGTTCAACATTCAAATGTCTAACAAACAAGTTTTGAATGAATCACAAAGTTACTGACATGTTTGTTTTTAGCACTGGAAAGCTTAGAAGCCACATATTTGTGTAGCTTACAAATTTGTTGTTTACCCATTGTGCGTGAAAGAGGTACTTTTAGTTAGCAAGGTGAAATCCGATTCCTCAAGTGCTTGCAGACTAAGTTAACATCTGCTTGTGCTCCCAGGTTCTGACAATGATGAAATGAATAAATATCATTGCAGTTCACATTCCTCGTGCATTGGGAAAGCAACGAACATAATCAAAGCCCCTTCCCACTCCAGTGAAACTCTCTTCCACCCTCTTCCATTGGGCAGAAGATACAAAAGTTTGTATATACGTACGAACAGATACGATATAAGACTTTTTAAATGGATCTCTTTAATGTTAATGTTGATCTCTCTCTGCATTTTATCAGCAGCTGTAACATTGTATTCTGCACCCTGTTCTGTTACCCTGATGCATTTGTATGATTTGATCTGCCTGTAAAGCACATAAGACATCATTTTTCACCGTACCTCAATATACCTGATAGTAATAAATCAAATCACTTGAGTAGCTGCTGAAGTGAAGCTACAGCTGATTCAGCTTATAATTTTTAGAAGCAGATTTGTGTTGTAGAGAGGGGTGTGTGATGTGGAGAGGACCCTGGTTGTAATGAACATTTTTAAAATGTCTGTGCTCAGGGCCGCAAACAGGCATTACAGAGTATAATGCAGCAACACTACCAAATCATTATCAGACACTTATTATGCTTTTCCTTGCACAAAAATGATCAAAGACCCAAAGGAAGGTTTTGCAACTGATTTCCGTTTCAACTCCCATGCATGAGCTGTCACGGAATTTTCATGAGAAACATTGACCAATGATCACAGCACTGTTGGTTCTGTGTGATATGTTAAAGGGAGCTTTGCAACTGGTTTGGGTATCAGCAGTAGAATCCATACAGTGTGGAAACAGGCCCTTCGGCCCAAGAAGTCCACACTGACCCTCTGAAGAATAACCTACCCAGACCCATTTCCCTACCCTATTACTCTACATTTACCCCTGACTAATGCACCTGACCTACACATCTTTGAACACTATGGATAATTTAGCAAGGCCAATTCACCTAACCTGCACATCTTTGGATTGTGGGAGGAAACCGGAGCACCCAGAGGAAACCCACGCAGACACAGGGAGAATGTACAAACTCCACACAGACAGTCGCCTGAGTTTGGAATCGAATCTGGGTCCTTGGCGCTGTGAGGCAGCAGTGCTAACCACTGAGCCATCGTGTCGCCTGTGGGTTCAATTCCCACACCAGCTGAAGGACTCTCTTTCACAGCCTCTCCCCTCCCCTGAGGCATAGTGGCTCTCAGACTAAACCATCGCCAGTTATCTCTCTCTGACAGTGCAATCAAATGGCGTGGTCAAACTTTTATCCTTAAGAGTCACTGATTTGACCAAGGCTAATGAGCAGAGTGAATGCTGGGAGCAGCCGACATGCTAATACTTAAAAATTGCAGCAGTGTGCTCATGTCAGGAAAGGGTCATATATCACATTGTATGTGAGGCTCCTAGCAATTTTTGGAAGAGGATTTGACCGCTGTTCGAAGGCACCAGTCAAGCAGAACTGGATGGTAAATTCTGCATACTTGCTTTGAGCGTGCCAATGTCCAAAAATAATGCACAAACCTGAGTTCATTGTGATAGATGAAAAAAAAACTTGCATTTATGAAGCACTTTCCATGACCACCAACCATCCCAAATTAATACTGAGAATTTGCCCTTTACACTTTACCAACGGAGTACTTTTGAAGGGTAATCACTGTAGTAATGTAGGTTGCATGGGAGACAATTTACACACTTCAAATTCTCACAAATAAAATATGAAAATTCTACTGCTCATGTATTAACTCACTCTCATATAATGTCCTTTTCATCTATCGCCCTCAATCCTTGCTGACTTACATTTCTTGGTTGAGCAATGTTTTTAAAATTCTCAACTTTATTTTAAAATCTCTCCATGGCTTCAGCCTCCTTCCCATTTGTTTAATCATTTTCAACCCCACAGTATTGTAGTAAGGTTACTGAGCTAGTGATCTAGCAGCATAGCCTCATATTCGAAGGACATTGGTTCAAATCCCACCACAATGGTTAGTGGAAAGCAAAATCAATAAAATCTGGGATTTAAAACTATTTCAGTAATAGTGAACATTAAATTATCAATAATTATAACACAAAACCCATCTGATTCACTCATCTGCAACACCTCTATCTCTAAGTCCAGCCTCTTGCACTTTCCGAGTTTTAGTCATTGCACTTTTATCTGCCTGGACCTTAACATAGCAATATAAAAACATTCAAGATAAGAGCAGGCATAGGCCAGTCAGCCCCTTGAGTCTGGTTCCCCTCTTCGATATGTTCATGGCCGAGCATCAAGATCAATGCCCTAATACTACCCTTCTCCTGCTCCTGTTATCCACAAGAGCTATATCTACCTCCTTCTTTAAACATAACATTTGAGACACAGTCACTTCTGTGGTGATGAATTCCACAGGCTCACCACACTCTGGGTGAAGAAATTTCTCCTCACCTCAGTCCTAAAAAACGTTCCCCTTATCGTTTAACTATGACCCCTTGTCTTGGACTCCCTTCTTATTGGGAGCATCCTTACTGCATTTATCCTGTCTAGTATTAGAATTTTATAGGTTTCTATGAGATCTTCCAACACTGATTCCAGTGGATACAATTCTGATTGATTCAATCTCTCCTCTTACCTGAGTCCTGTCATCCCAGGAATCAATTAGGTAACATTCCCTGCGCTCTCTGTATGGCAAGAACATCCTTCCCCAGGTAAGGAGACTAAAATTGCACCCAGCATTCCAGGTGTGGCCTTACCAATGCTCTGTATAATTGCAGCAAGAGATCCTTTTTCCTATATACTTCAACTTCATAAATTCTTTCCAAATAAGAGGGGTTTGAAAGGTGTGGTTCTGTTTCCTTCGGTTAAGAGAAGATTGAGAGATGATCTAATAAAGTTTTAATAGAGTTAAAAACCAACAACACCAGGTTATAGCCGAGCAGATTTATTTGGAAGCACTGCTTTCAGAGCGCTGCTCCTTCATCAGGTGTTATGGAACAGGACCATAAGACGCAGAATTTATAGCAAAAGGATTATAGTGTCATGCAGCTGAAATATATTAAACAAACTTAGATTAAGTCTTTCATCTTTTAGAATGGTTTTACTAGTTTTGGCTTGTTAATATGTAAATCCCAGAACTCCTTTGAAGTCACATTCTCAAGATAACTTCAGGTTTTATAACAAAATCTCAGCTCAGACAACGCATTGGAAGTGTGAGATTAAAGTCTGTCTGTGTCCCCATCTTGAGTCAGACTAGTTCTCTTTCTAAAGTGGGATTTACAGAATCTTACATGGATTGAGTGGGAGGCTGTAGGGAGGCTGTGGAGAAGGTAGCACTGACAGGGACTACTTACATCATTTTGAGTGGGAGCAGCGGCCGAGGAAAAACGAACCCGGGAGACTACAGCTAAGGTAAGACAGTTTGTTTCAAAATTACTTACCTGTAGCGGGCAGCGGAAGTGAGGTTGGAGCGCATAGCTGGGCGGGAAGGCAAGTGATTAGTATTTGAGTGGGTGTGTTCTAGACCCCAGGTCCTACTTCCGTAGGGCCTCCCTCCCACCCTCCTCCTCTAACCTAACTTTAAAGTCCACAGGTTATTGACTCAGTGTTCTTGTTTTTGGAGACAGTGTACAGTCATGGCAGCACAGGCGGTGGAATGTTCCTCCTGCAGGATGTTTGAGGTAGGGGTGACCACCGATACTCCTGCCGACTTCGTGTGCAGGAAATGCAGTCAGATCCTGATCCTCACCGAACGAGTTAGGGAACTGGAACTGGAACTGGATGAGCTGAGGATTATTCGAGAGGCTGAGAGGGTGATCGATAGAAGCTACAGGGACATAGTTACGCCAGAGAACAGAGGTAGCTGGGTAACAGTTAGAGGTGGGAAGGGGAAGAAACAGGCAGTGCAGGGTTCCCCTGTAGTCGTTCCCCTAAAAAATAAGTATGCAGCTTTGGAAACTGTTGGGGGGGACAGCCTTGCAGGTGTAAGCTGCAGTGAAGGGGTCTGTGGCTCTGAGATTCAGAAGGGAAAGGGGGAGAAGAAGAGAGCGCTAGTTATAGGGGACTCTCTAGTTAGAGGGACGGACAGGCGGTTCTGTGGACATGGGCGAGACTCTCGGATGGTTTGTTGCCTCCCGGGTGCTAGGGTCCGAGACGTCTCGGACCGTGTCTTCAGAATCCTTAAGGGGGAGGGTGTGCAGCCAGAAGTCGTGGTACACATTGGCACCAACGACATAGGTAGGAAGAGGGGCGGGGAGGTCATTCAAGAGCTCAAGGAGTTAGGCTGGAAGCTAAAAGCTAGGACAGACAGAGTCGTCATCTCTGGGTTGTTGCCGGTGCCACGTGACAGAGAGGCAAAGAATAGGGAGAGAGTGCAGTTGAACACGTGGCTGCAAGGATGGTGTAGGAGGGAGGGCTTCAGATATTTGGACAATTGGACTGCATTCTGGGGAAGGTGGGACCTGTATAAACAGGACGGGTTGCACCTGAACCAGAAGGGCACCAATATCCTGGGGGGTAGGTTTGCTAGCACTCTTCGGGGGGGTTTAAACTAATTTGGCAGGGGGATGGGATCCGGACTTGTAGTCCAGCAAGTAAGCTAGCTGTGTGTCAGGATGTCCAAGACTGTAGGAAGGCTGTGGAGAAGGTAGCACTGACAGGGACTACTTACAGACACAGAGATGGGCTCAAGTGCGTATACTTCAATGCAAGGAGTATCAGAAATAAGGTGGGTGAACTTAAGGCATGGATCGGTACCTGGGACTACGATGTTGTAGCCATCACGGAAACATGGATAGATGAGGGACAGGAATGGCTGTTGGAGGTTCCTGGGTACAGATGTTTCAGTAAGATTAGGGAGGGTGGTAAAAAAGGAGGGGGGGTAGCATTGCTAATTAGAAATGGTATAACGGCTGCAGAAAGGAAGTTTGAGGGGGATCTGCCTCTGGAGGTAGTATGGGCTGAAGTCAGAAATAGGAAAGGTGCAGTCACCTTGTTGGGTGTTTATTATAGGCCCCCCAATAGCAGCAGAGATGTGGAGAAACAGATTGGGAAACAGATTTTGGAAAGGTGCAGAAGCCACAGGGTCGTAGTCATGGGCGACTTCAACTTCCCAAATATTGATTGGAAGCTCTTTAGATCAAGTAGATTGGATGGGGCAGTGTTTGTGCAGTGTGTCCAGGAAGCTTTTCTAACGCAGTATGTAGATTGTCCAACCAGAGGGGAGGCCATATTGGATTTGGTACTCGGTAACGAACCGGGACAAGTGGTGGGCTTGTTAGTGGGTGAACATTTTGGTGATGGCGACCACAATTCTGTGACTTTCACCTTGGTTATGGAGAGAGATAGGTGCGCACAACAAGGAAGTTTCTACAATTGGGGGAAGGGAAATTACGATGCTGTAAGACAGGATTTGAGGAGCATACGTTGGGAGCATAGGCTGTCAGGGAAGGATGTGGTGGAAATGTGGGACTTTTTCAAGGAGCAGATACGACGTGTCCTTGATATGTATGTACCGATCAGGCAGGAAAGAAATGGTCGTGTGAGGGAGCCTTGGTTGACGAGGGAGGTTGAATGTCTAGTAAAGAGGAAGAAGGAGGCTTACATAAGGTTGAGGAAACAAGGTTCAGACAGAGCAGTGGAGGGATACAGGATAGCCAGAAGGGACCTGAAGAAAGGGATTAGGAGAGCTAAGAGAGGGCATGAAAAATCCCTGGCGGATAGGATCAAGGATAACCCCAAGGCATTCTATGCGTATGTGAGAAACCTGAGAATGACGAGAACGAGGGTAGGTCCGATCAAGGACAGTGGTGGGAGACTGTGTATTGAGTCGGAAGAGATAGGAGAGGTCTTGAACAAATACTTCTCTTCAGTATTTACGAACGAGAGGGACTGTATTGTTGAAGAGGAGAGTGTGAAACGGACTGATAAGCTAGAAGAGATATCTGTTAGGAAGGAAGATGTGTTGGACATTTTGAACAACTTGAGGATAGACAAGTCCCCCGGGCCTGACGGGATATATCCTAGGATTATGTGGGAAGCAAGAGAGGAAATTGCAGTACCGTTGGCAATGATCTTCTCGTCTTCACTGGCAACGGGGGTGGTACCAGGGGACTGGAGAGTAGCGAATGTTGTGCCCCTGTTCAAAAAAGGGAATAGGGATAACCCCGGGAATTACAGGCCAGTTAGTCTTACTTCTGTGGTAGGCAAAGTAATGGAAAGGGTACTGAGGGATAGGATTTACGAGTATCTGGAACGGCACTGCTTGATTAGGGACAGCCAGCACGGATTTGTGAAGGGTAGGTCTTGCCTTACAAGTCTTATTGAATTCTTCGAGGAGGTGACCAAGCATGTGGATGAGGGTAGAGCAGTGGATGTAGTGTACATGGATTTTAGTAAGGCATTTGATAAGGTTCCCCATGGTAGGCTTATGCGGAAAGTCAGGAGGCATGGGATAGAGGGAAATTTGGCCAATTGGATAGAAAACTGGCCAACCGGTCGAAGTCAGAGAGTGGTAGTAGATGGTAAATATTCAGCATGGAGTCCAGTTACAAGTGGAGTTCCGCAGGGATCAGTTCTGGGTCCTCTGCTGTTTGTAATTTTTATTAATGACTTAGATGAGGGAGTCGAAGGGTGGGTCAGTAAATTTGCAGATGATACAAAGATAGGTGGAGTTGTGGACAGTGAGGAGGGCTGTTGTCGGCTGCAGAGGGACTTAGATATGATGCAGAGCTGGGCTGAGGAGTGGCAGATGGAGTTCAACCCTGCCAAGTGTGAAGTTGTCCATTTTGGAAGAACAAATAAGAATGCGGAATACAGGGTTAATGGTAGGGTTCTTGGTCAGGTGGAGGAACAGAGGGATCTTGGGGTCTATGTACATAGATCTTTGAAGGTTGCCACTCAGGTGGATAGAGTTTGTAAGAAGGCCTATGGAGTATTATCGTTCATTAGCAGAGGGATTGAATTCAAGAGTCGTGAGGTGATGTTGCAGCTGTACAGGACTTTGGTTAGGCCACATTTGGAGTACTGTGTGCAGTTCTGGTCGCCTCACTTTAGGAAAGATGTGGAAGCTTTGGAGAGGGTGCAGAGAAGATTTACCAGGATGTTGCCTGGAATGGAGAGTAGGTCGTACGAGGATAGGTTGAGAGTTCTCGGCCTTTTCTCGTTGGAACGGCGAAGGATGAGGGGTGACTTGATAGAGGTTTATAAGATGATCAGAGGAATAGATAGAGTAGACAGTCAGAAACTTTTTCCCCGGGTACAACAGAGTGTTACAAGGGGACATAAATTTAAGGTGAAGGGTGGAAGGTATAGGGGAGATGTCAGGGGTGGGTTCTTCACCCAGAGAGTGGTGGGGGCATGGAATGCGCTGCCCGTGGGAGTGGTAGAGTCAGATTCATTGGCGACCTTTAAGCGGCATTTGGATAGGTACATGGATGGGTGCTTAATCTAGGATAGAAGTTCGGCACAACATCGTGGGCCGAAGGGCCTGTTCTGTGCTGTATTGTTCTATGTTCTATGTTCTATGTTCTATGTTCTATGTTCTATGTTCTATGATTGACTGTAGGTTATGCATTTCTTGAGCAAAATAAAATATAATTCTGCAAATACAGATTCACTTCATAAAGTTATACGTGTGTGTGTGTGTGTGTGCAGGAGAGACTGAGTGTGTGTATGTGAGTGTATGCATGTGGATGTGAGTGCATGTGAGAGAGTGTGTGTAAGCTTGGTAAAGTATGTATGTGTGAGTGTGAGGGGGTATATGTCTATGAGAGAGTGCGTGCATGGCTGTGAATGTGGAGGGTATGTGTGTGAGCGTACGAGAGAGTGTCTGTGTTAGTGTGAGTATATAGGAGTCTGTGTGTGTGTGTGTGAATGCATAGTGCAATTGGGTCGTCTGTAGTGTGACATGAACCCAAGGTCCCAGTTGAGGCCATCCCCATGCGGACTGAACTTGGCTATTAGACTCTGCTCAGTCACTTTGTGTTGTGGTTTGTCCTGAAGTCCACCTTGGAGGATGGTCACCTGAAGGTCTGAGGCTGAATGTCCTGAACCACTGATGTCTTCTCCGACTGGGAGAGAACACCTTTGCCTGATGATTGTTGTGCGGTGTCCCATTCATCCACTGTCGTAGCATCTGCTCGGTCTCGCCAATGTACCATGCCTCAGGGCATCCTTGCCTGCAATGTATAAGTTGGCCGCGACAGGTACTCATGTGACTCAGCCAACATTGTCGATCTCTAATGCTGCAGGCAAGGATGCCCTGAGGCAAGGTACATTGGTGAGACCAAGCAGATGCTACAACATTGGATGAATGGACACTGTCCAAAATCACTTTGTGTTCATATCACACTACAGGTGACCCCACTGCACTATACCCACACACACACGTACATTCTTCAACATACTGACACACTAACACAGACCCACTCTCATATATGAGTTCTCTCTCATATGCATACACATGCACTCCCCCCGCCCCCGTACTCTCACACATACATGCACCCTCTCACAGGCTTATACCCCATCATACTCATAAACATACTTTACCAAGCTTACATACACACATACACACGTGGTTTCACCCACATGCACACAGTCACTCTGTCTCCCCTGCACGCACACACGTATAAGTTTATGGGGTGAATCTGTATTTGCAGAATTATATTCTATTTTGCTCAAAAAATGCATAACCTACAATCAATCCATGTAAGATTCTGTAAATCCCACTTTAGAAATAGAACCAGTCTGACTCAAGATGGGGACACATACAGACTTTAACCTCACACCTTTAACGCATTGTCTGAGCTGAGATGACACATTTTGTTATAAAACCTGAAGTATCTTGAGAATGTGACTTAAAAGGAGTTCTGGGCTTTACATATTAACAAACCAAAACTAGGAACAATCATTCTAAAAGATGAAAGATTTAATCTAAATTTGTTTAATATATTTTAGCCCCATGATACTATAACCTTTTGCTACAAATTCTGTTGGAAAAGCACAGCAGTTCAGCCAGCATCCGAGGAGCAGGGAAATCAACGTTTCGGGCAAAAGCCCTTCATCAGGAATAATCCAAAATCTGGTTTCCAACATCTGCAGTCATTGTTTTTACCTATAAATTCTGTGTCTTATGATTCTGCTCCACAACCACCTGATGAAGAAGCAGCACTCCGAAAGCTGTTTTGATTTTTAACTTAGTTCACCCCAGTCCAACACCGGCGTCTCCAAATCAAGGCTGAATAGTTTAGACACAGAGATGGTGTTTTAACTTTTGGTTGAAGAGCAAAACTATTGCTATTGGGAAACAAAATAACAGTCGAGTTGCCATAGTCTTATCAGACATACAGCTGTTCTGTCATTAGAAACAGATAACCACTGGTGGTGGAGAAGGGGAGAGGTTGAGAAGGAGACTCCTTCATGGTAATCTCAGCTGGTGCAGGAACTGAGCAATGCTGTTGTTATGATTTGGAGATGCTGATGTTGGACTGGGGTGTACAAAGTTGAAAATCACACAACATCAGGTTATAGTCCAACAGGTTTATTTGGAAGCACTAGCTTTTGGAGCACTGCACCTTCATCAGGTGGTTGTGGAGAATAAGATTGCAAGACACAGAATTTATAGCAAAAGTTTCCAGTGAGATGTAACTGAAATTATAATCCTTTTGGGATCTTTTTTGCTTGCCTGCATTTCTGTAGAAACGTGATGTCTGTATCAATATGTGCGACCTTCTTGGAGATCCTCCCCACTTTAAGGCGGCAGTTAGCGGTGTCTATGGTAGTCATGATTTGGAGATGCCTGTGTTGGATTGGGGAATATAAAGTTAAAAATCCCACAACAGCAGGTTATAGTCCAAATGCTGTTGTTGTCACTCTGCATGACCAACCAACCATCTAACCAACCGAGCTAACCAACCTCCCACTGGTATGCTGCAAATAAACTAACAGTGGAATTTAAGAAGTTCTTTACCCTGAGAGTGATGTGATTATGGAATTTGCTACAACAGAGAATAGTCAAAGTAATGAGTAGAATGCATTTAAGGAAAAGCTGCAAGGGTATAACAGAGAAAGAAATGGAGCGTTTTGTTGATCGAGTTAATTGAGAGCAGGAGAAGACTTGAGGGAGACATAATTATCAGCATGGACAGTTTGCACAAAAAAGGCTTCATTCAATGCTGGATATTCTACATAAACTTTTCCAGATCTCTATCAGTTTTCCTTTGTTTAAAATGCTGCTTAAAATCTATGTGGTCAAGCTTTTGATAATTTGCTGTGACATCCCCTAATGTGGTTTAGTATCAGATTTTGTCTGATGATTCCCCTGCAAAGCATCTTGGCATGTTTTACAACATTAAAGGCACTATATAAATGCAGCAGTCATGAATATCACTGTGTGAGTCAGAACTTTCACTTCTAACAAAAAATAGGCGATACTAATGAGATCCATTAATGAGTTGCTAACAGGTGACACTGACGACTATTCATTCTACGAATAAACTATAGCTGAGTGGCATTTTACTTCAGCATTAAGTGAAGGGATCAATAAGAATTCCATTATCTTTCAACTAAACACGGTTAAAAATTCATAATATATTTTTGCATGAGATAGTCAATTTGGCTGTACTGTAGGGCAGTATGAAGTTAATGTTTTAGGGACATGAGCTTTCTGCCAGAATTGGAAACATCTAGCGTCTCAACATCTCGTAATTTGTTTTTGTAGTGTTATAGGCTAGGGTTCATGCTCCATAAAAGCCTTTTCCCAACCTCCTTCCCTAAGCACGTAAGAACTAGGGCCAGGGGAAGGCCTTTCAACCCCTTGGACCTGCTCAGCCACTTAACACAATCATGCCTGATCTCATCTTGGCATCAACTCCATGTTCCTGCCTGCTCTCCATAACCCTTCAACCTACTGTCATTAAATATCTGTCTATCTCCTTAAATTTATTCAATGTCCTGCCTCCACTATACACTCTGGAGTAGTAAATTCCACAGATTCACGATTCTTTGAGAGAAGTCATTCCTCCTCATCACTGTTTTAAATCTGCCACCCCTTACACTAAAACCAAAATCTCTCATGCTAGATTGCTTCACCACATCTTTTGGCCAATCCCTTTTAACATCTTATATACGTCAATTAGACTTCCTCTCATTGATCTAACCTCCAGAGAGTATGGACCTAAACTGTTCAAACTCCCTTCATAAGACAAACCTCATTATCTCCGGAATCAATCTAGTAATCTCTTCTGAACAGCCTCCAGATCTACAACTAGATCTGTGCTCAGGTCAGTTAACCATGTTTTGCCCCAGTTTCTCACACAAACCAGCTGCTTTGTACCTGCAGAGTTAATCCTGGAAGCTGATAAATGAGCTATGTCTGGCTTCTGCCTCTCGTAATTGTACTCCCTGAGTCACAGTCTGTTTTAATTGGCTTATTCAGGAATCTTGCTTTTATCAAAAAAAAAGGTTAAGACTTCAGTCCCTTTATCCAAAACATTGGTTGATACTCTCAAACAGTGCCCAGCATTTCCCTTTATCAAATGCACAATGTTTTGGATTAGATCAAACCCCCTTCAAATGTATCAAGAAGATAGGATCCAGGCTAACTTTTAAATTATTTAAAGGTAAGTATATAAGGTGCTGTGTTCTAGATGTAATTCAATTGGTTACACTACTCAGCTTTATCATCTCGTGCACCAACTCTACAGCAGACGCCACAACCTTGAAATTCAGATGCAGTCCACACTCTCATCCTGCGCTCAGTATACAGCAGTACAATTACGCGACATTGCCATACAGACAAGGCGACAAAACTACACCACGGACATGCACACCAAGAACAAAAAACTGGAGAAGCTTGGCATTCTCACCAGTAATAGCAAATCCCACCCTGGCATCACAGTGGATAACATTATCACTCCGGGGAAGTCTATTATCAACTTATCAGACGACACCCTTCAACCGGAAGAGATTGACGTCCTGTGCAGGGGTCTCAACTTCTGCCCCACCACCAAAATGGACCCGTTGGTTCTTGCAGCAGACACGGAGGAGTTCATCAGACGAATGAGACTCCGGGAATTCTTTCAAGGTGCCAGCAGTGATCCCAATGAGCCAACTGATGAACTGGAACAGGGATCTGTAGAGGAGCGACCAAAGAAGGTGTCAATTTGTACACCACCGGAGGGCTGCTGCCCTGAGCTTGACATGTATGCTCAAACCGTCAGGAGATATATAAATGCCAGATTCATCAGTCATACCCACAAGGAAAAGTCAAATATCACCCGTTTACAACGGAACGCCATCCAGGTTCTCAAAACCAATCATAACATTGTCATCAAACCAACAGATAAAGGAGGAGCCATTGTCATTCAGAATAGAACAGATTACTGCAAGGAAGTGTACCGACAACTGAACAACCAGGGACACTACAGGCAACTACCAGCTGATCTGACCAAAGAACTCACCCGTGAATTAAACACATTGATCAGGACTTTAGATCCAGTCCTTCAGAGTTCCCTGCACGCCCTCATCCCACCTCCTTCTCGTGTAGGTGACTTCTACTGCCTTTCAAAGGTACACAAAGCCAATACACTAGGATGTCCCATCGTATCAGGCAATGGGACCCTGTGTGAGAATCTCTCAGGCTATGTTAAAGGCATCTTGAAGCCCATTGTACAGGGGACCCCCAGCTTCTGTCGTGACACTACGAATTTCTTATAGAAACTCAGCACCCATGGACCAGTTGAATTGGGGATATTCCTCGTCACAATGGACGTTTCCGTACTCTACACCAGCATCCCCCACAATGATGGAATCACGGCAACATCCTCAGTACTCAACACCAACAACTGCCAATCTCAGTCCTACACAGTCCTACAACTCATCTGTTTTATCCTCGATCACAATGTCTTCACCTTTGACGACCATTCTTCATCAAGACACACAGAGCAGCCATGGGGACCAAATTTCAACCCAATATGCCAACATCTTCATGCACAGGTTCAAACAAGACTTCTCTATGCAGGATCTCCAACCAACATTATACACCAGGTACATTGATGACATTTTCTTCCTCTGGACCCATGGCAAGGAGTCACTAACAAAACTACACAGTGATATCAACAAGTTTCATCACACCATCAAACTCACCATGGACTACTCTCGACTATCTGTCTCATTCTTGGACACATGCATCTCCATCAAGGATGGACACCTCAGCACCACACTCTACCACAAACCCACAGACAACCTCACAATGCTACACTTCTCCAGCTTCTACCCAAAACATATTAAAACAGCCATCTCCTATGGACATGCCCTATGCATACACTGGATCTGCTCAGATGAGGAGGAATGTGTTGGACACCTGGAAGTAATCAGGGATGCCCTCATAAGAACGGGGTATGATACTGAACTCATCGACTGCCAGTTCTGACATGCCACAGCCAAGTTCTGATATGCCAAGGAACCGTAATGACCTCCCCAGGAGACAGACACGTGCTGCAACTGACAGGGTACCCTTTGTTGTTCAGTACTTCCCAGGAGCTGAAAAACTGCACCAAGGTCTTCGTGATCTGCAACACATTATCATTGAGCACCTCGCCAAGACCATCCCCACACCTCCACTGCTTGCCTTTAAACAACTGTCAAACCTCAAACAGATCATTGTTCGTAGCAAGCTGCCCGGCTTTCAGGACAACTCCATACAACCCTGTCATGGTAGGCACTGCAAGACATGTCAGAGTGTGGACAAAGATACCACCATTACACGTGGGGACGCTCCCACCATGTACATGGCAGGTACTCATGTCACTCAGCCAATGTTGTCTATCTTATACACTGCAGGCAAGGATGCCCGGAGGCATGGTACATTGGGGAAACCGAGCAAAGCCTATGACCACGGATGAATGGGCACCACACAACAATCAACAGACAGGAGTGTTCCCTACCAGTTGGGGAACACTTCAGCGGTTCAGGACATTCGACCTCGGACCTTCAGGTGACCATCCTCCAAGGTGGACTTCGGGACAGGCAGCAGCGAAAAGTAGCCGAGCAAAGGCTGATAGCTAAGTTCCATACCCATAGGGAGGGTCTCAACGGGACCTTGGGTTCATGTCACACTACAGGTGATCACCATTGCAGTATACACACACATAGACACACACTCACACACACACAGACACAAAGACCCACATACACACATATACATACATATACATTTGTGGGGTGAATTTGTACTTGCAGAGATACATTGTACTTTGCTCAAAAACTGCATGAATCCATGTAAAACTCTGTTATCTCACTTTTTAGATTAGAATCATCTAAACATTATGGCACAGACAGAGAACACAGGGGGCTAACACCTTCAACATATTGTCTAGCTAACACCAATTGTTACAGCTAACCTGAGAATGTAACTTTTTTAAAAAGGTTTTGTGATTTACACATGAAAGAAGTGAAACTATCATGGTATTCTAACAGATGAAAGACTCAACAAATAATCAAGGTACTTTTCAAGGTATAATTTCAGTTACATCACACTGTAAACTTTTGCTATAAATTCTGTTTCTTGCAATTGTGTCCTCCACAACCACCTAATGAAGGAGCAGCGCTCCGAAAGCTAGTGCTTCCAATTAAACCTGTTGGACTATAACCTGGTGTTGTGCGATTTTTAACTTTAAGCAAAACAATTCTTTCTTTTGTTTGTATTTTCAATGTAGGGTAATAATAAAGAATTGGTATAACTTTAACTATATTGGAAAACTTAACAGCATAATAGATTATTTAATTACTGAAGAGCAACTGTTCCAATATAGTAACATCCCATAAACACACCCTTGGCAATAGAAAATTCAGATAAATAGAATGTTTCACATGTGATTTCTGACAGCAGAGAGAGAACTCCAGCTTGTTGCTGTGGCTGCTTTCACAGCCAACTTCCAAACCCCGAGCAACTACTGAAAGCTAAACTAAAACCCTAGTTCTGTGGGAGCCTGACTCCACCCATTCAGGCTGCTTCTATTTTTCTAACTTTAAGAAAAAACCCAAAGCCTCACAAGCCATTTACATTCTTGGCTTGGAACAGAATGTCCAGCAACTCTGTCTCAGCCTCGCTTCAAACAAAAAGGACAAAATACACCTTTAAAAGCCATAGTATCTATCACAACAGTTATATATTGGAGATAGGCAGACTCTGCAAGAAGTCTTCCATCACTCCCAGGAAATGCGCCATAATCCTCACCCTCCATTTAAAATGACAAATGCTGTTAAAATATTGAAAGCGTTGGAAGGGAGAGCTCTCTGGCTTTCTTCATCCAACTCATGAATGGTCCTTACCTATACCTAAACTCAATGTAAATCTGAAGGTGGCCAGGTGGCTCATGGGACGGCAGGTCCAAGGACCCAGGTTTGATTCCAGCCTCGGGCGACTGTTTGTGTGGTGTTTTCACATTCTCCCAATGCCTGCGTGGATTACCTCTAGGTTCTCCAGTTTCCTACCACAGTCCAAAAGTGTACAGGTTAGGTGGATTGGCCATGCTAAGATTGTCCATTGTGTCCAGGGATGTGTAGGCACAGTGGGTTAGCCATGATAAATGCAGGGCTACAGGGATAGGGCAGGCATTCTGTTTGGGGGGGGGATGTTCTTCGGAGTGTCGGTGTACACTCAATGGGCCAAGTGACCTGCTTCCACACTGTAGGATCCTATGATTCTATTACATCTTTGGCCAAATAAAGAAAGAAAGACTTGCATTTATATAGCGCTTTACACAACTGCCAATGTCTCAGAGTCTTCTACAGCCAGTGAAGTATTTGTTTACAGTCTTGTTACTGCTTTAATGTAAGAAGCATAGCAGTCGGTTAAAATACAGTAAGCTCCCACGAACAGCAATGTGATGGTGACCAGATAATCTGTTTTTGTGATGTTGATTGAGGGATATATATTGATCAGGAAATTCATTCACTGCAATAGAGATATAGCATCTCTTACATGTAAAGTGGGAGGCAGTAGAAGATTTTGATTTTATGTCATATCTCAAAGATCATAACTTCAACAGTACAGCGCTCCCTCAGTGTCGCTCCAGAGAGTCATCTTTGATTTTTATGTTTGAGCAATGGAGCGCATTTGAACCCAGACCCCTTCATAAACAATATCCTCCAAGTCACCTTCTGTCCCTGCATTGCTCCAACCTGCTGCTTAAGGAGGTGTTTAGAGAAACTACTTCCTCATCCCAAAAGGAGTGAGTATCTTTATCCAAACGTAGAATCATTGTTCACTCACTGACTTGTGATTTTAATAGGAAAAACAATAATAATTAGGTGGGAAAGGCTAATGAGTATAATTAATTTGCTGAGTTCCTGCTGATGCAGCAGCTTTTGACCATAATATGTTAATCGGAGTCGTACATAACTTAACTTAATGGCACCCAAGTCGTAATCATATGTCTTACCCTGTGGTAGTGAAGGATTAAATTAAGTGTTTGCTTATTTGAATTCCAGTGAAACTTGTTTTGTTATACCTTAGGTTTAATTTTCTTTGACCACTAAAGCATCTGCGTGTATTCACCAAGGGAGTTGTGCTTACTCACTCCAATGGGACCAATTTAACTTTTCATTAAATTTCCTGCCTTACTGAAGGTACTGAATCTAACTGAGGTGTGCTTCTTTGGCTACTGACTTTGCCTCCTCGTAAACAGGAAGAGTGAGGTTGTAGGGCACAACGTCACACATACATGAGCCCAATTGTGTTCAGTTAAATCTTTGGAATTCTCTCCTGTAGAGATCTGTGGATGTTCATTCATTGAGTATAAAAGCAAATTACTGCGGATGCTGAAATCTGAAACCAAAAGAAAAAATGCTGGAAAATCTCAGCAAGTCTGGCAACATCTGTAAGGAGAGAAAAGAGCTGACGTTTCGAGTCTAACTGACCCTTTGTCAGAGCTCCACCTATATCCGGGATACCCCTGATGCCTTGTGACACATTGACAGCTTTCAATTCACAGGCCTAACCACCTTCTATTCACCATGGATGTGCAATCTCTTTACACCTCTATCCCACACTAAGACGGCTTGAAAGCTCTTTGCTTCTTTCTTGAAAAGAGGCCCAAACCATCTCCATCCACCACCACTCTCCTCCGCCTGGCTGAACATGTCCTCTCTCTCCTTCAACTCATCCCAGCTTTAACAAAGGGTCAGTTAGACTTGAAACGTCAGCTCTTCCCTCTCCTTACAGATGCTGCCAGACCTGCTGAGATTTTCCAGCATTTTCTCTTTTGCATTCATTGAGTACATTCAGGGCAGGAATTGATGAAATCTTGGGTGCTAATGGAATTAAGGGATAGAAGGAAAGTGTAGAAGTATTGAACTGAGGCAGAAAATCTACGATGATTGTATCGATCGACAAAGCAAGACCAAAGGACCAATGACTGAGTCCAATTCCTACTTCCTATCTTGAAGTAACAGTGACTGGGTAGGATTGTTGACTCTGCTTGAGTACCTTGCACTGACTCAGATCATATCTATGGGCGGAGTATCTCAAGATCTCAAAGGAGTGAGAACTGACATCCCGTCCTCCTCAAAGTCTTTGTAATGATGTCTATCAGATCAGTATAAGTTGTTCACATGCAACAAACTATATCTTATGAATTATAAGAGATTGTTCTACTTAGACCAGGAAATGGTTTCCCTCTACCGCATTGGAACAAGCAAGGCCAGAGAAAATGAAAAGAAAAACGCACGCAGTATGTTTCTTCATAGCAGCCATTACTTTTCTCCTGAGTTGCTTTTAGCAATATTCAGGACATGAATATTTCATTCTTGGAGACTCCAGGAGAATGCTGAAGATAATCTGACCGATGGGATATTGAGCCGCAGCAGAAACTCTGACGGATTTATTTCCAGCCCAGGGCTTCTGAAAATAATATCAACAGCTCAATCGTAACCAGCTAAGACCTGTAGAGACTGAGACAAAATCATTGTTGACATAAGATATAACGTCAGTTGGCATTTTCCATGTAAGACAATACAGATTTTGGCCATTCAGCCCATTATGACAGTGCCTGCTTTAGAAATGGAGCACCCATGTTAACTGATTCACCACTGCTTAATTACTTGACTCTCAAAATCCTCATGCAGTACAGAAATAATAATTTTAATACTGTCATTGTTATCTAGCTAAATGTACTTGCCTACTTAATAGAAATGTTAAAAGAAAAGCCTTATACTTATATGGTAAATTTCTCAACATTGCAATGCACCTTACAGTCAATACAGTAATTTCAAGGGCCATAGATATTGCTTTGTAGAAAAGCTCACTCCCCAAGTTGAGTAAGGGAAGCCCCTTCAGGCTGGTGTCAATTAATGGACAGCATTGTCTGGTGGCACCTCTAATTGGATAGTCTCACAGGATATTTTACATACATCTGAGAGCACAGAGTGGGTCTTAGTTTGACATCATACCCAGAAGATGGTTCCTGTGACAGTACAACACTCCCTCAGTACTGCCCTGAACTGTCAACCTTGAACATGTCCAGAGGTCATTAGAATTATGGAATCTAGAGAAAGACTCCCACTTGGTCTACTTGGAATTGGTGAAACACAATTTATATTCCTTCAAATTGTCATTTAATTCCATTTTTTTGGCAGCAGATTAATTATACATTGATCCGCATGTTAGCTCGTGTACATGAGCCTAAAGCTATAATGCATTAATTTACAATATCGCTTGCAAATTCAGTAAGACAGCAATTACATCTGCATGTTCAGTGCTGATTATAATTGGTACAATCAAAGGTGGAACTAAAAGAAACCCATGTGTGTTATTGCAACAGAATCAAATGCAGAATACACTCAGGAAAAGGGAAAATGATTTCTATTACTATTACTAACATTTATAGCTAATCCTGGATTAAAAAAGAAAGACTTGTGTTTCCTTTCCAGGTCTCAGGACTTCCCAAAACACATTACAACCAATGAAGTATTTTTGAAGTGTCATCACTGGTGTAGTGTCAGAAATGTCACAGTTAGCTTGCACAGCAAGCTCCCACAAGCAGCAGTATAATAGTGGTTAGGTAATCTGTGTCAGTGATATTGATTGAGGGATAACTATTGGCCAGGATATCAGGAGTAACTTCCTTCAATAGGGAACCATGAGACCGAGACAGGAGACAAGGCCCATTTAAGGGCCTCTTCCTGTAGCCATGGATGTTAACCCAGTGCCAGGTTGGGCACCTACCAGAAAGGAAACCATTGGAAAGGGCAGAGTGGATATCCACAGTTACAGAATATCCATCTTACTGCCAACCATCTTACCCCATGAGCTTCACTCTGTGAGATCCCCAACTTACTATCATTCACTGCACCCTGAAATCAGTGATGCTAGGCCTCTGGCAGATGCTTTACCTGAAGCAGCCAAGCCTTCCTGATGGAGCTGCAGAGCAATGAGGATGCTCTGGCCTCTGACTGACTGACAGCTCTCGGTACGTGGGAGGTTCACCCCTAAAGTACTTTTATCTAAGGAAGGCCCACTGTTGTCACGTTAGGTGCTTGATTGTCCCTTACCTCCATGGATCTTCCTGAAAAGGGGAAATGTACAATTCTCACTGGCTGTCCAACCTCATTAAATTAAATTCCAGCTGTTGGGTGTTTTCAGGCAAAACTTTCTCATGGATATAATCCAGGACCTTGTGAACCAAGCTGAAGGCTGAGGTGAAGATTGTGTGATTGGATTTGTCTTGGATTTGCCACATTAACCATTGGGAGATGAGAACTCAACACATTAATCTAATTAATATTGACACTGAATATGTTAAATAGCCCGGAGCTTGACAGGACTGAATAGAGGGCAAGAAACACTGCCAACAGAGCAGAAAAGGGACACAAAATTGTTTACTGTGAAGAGCCAGCACACAGCCATGTGTAAAACCCAGAGAACAATCAATATTGTCTACTTAAAGCAGGACTCATTTCTCAAGGTGAAATTTGAAACCCCTCTGTTCTCTCCTTTAAACTGATGTTGCTTTTTGTTTTCCTGAAGTTTATTACATAGAGGTTTTTCAAAAATTCGTTCATTGGATATGGGTATCACAGGATGGTTTAGCATTTATTGCCCATCCGTAATTACCCATCGAGAGGCTTGCTGGGTCTGCTTCAGAAGGCAGTTGAGAGTCAATCACATTGAGTGAGATGTGAGAAATTGATTTATCAATTTACAACCTTCCTGTTCTCCAAATGGTTATTATCTTGATTTGAGGTTGAATTGAATAGCCCACTGTCAGGGTATTTCAACACTGATGGTGGGGGGGAATGGGAGGATGGTTTGTAAAATAAAAGGATAAGCCTTCCCACCACTTTTCATAAGACTGTAAGACATAGGAGCAGAAATTAGGCCATTCAGCCCATCGAGTAAACTCCACCATTCAATCATGGCTGATAAGTTTCTCAATCCCATTCCTGCTTTCTCTCCATAACTCTTGATCACTTTGACAATCAACGACCTATCTCCGTCTTAAAATATCCTCAATGACCTGACCTCCATAGCCTCTGTGGGAGTGAATTCCATAGATTCAGCACTCTCTGGCTGAAGAAGTTTCTCCTTATCTCCATTTTAAAAGGTCTTCCCTTTACTCTAAAACCCTTGGGTCCTTGTCTCTCTTACCAATGGAAACATCTTCCCAACATTTACTCTGTATAGGCTATTCAGTATTCTGTAAGTTTCAATTAGATCTCCTCTCATCCTACTAAACTCCATCGAGTATAGAACCAGAGTCCTCAAACATTCATCATATGATAAGCTTTTCATTCCTGGGACCATTCTCATGAACCTTCTCTGAACATGCTCCAGGCCCAGTGTATCCTTCCTGAGATATGGGACCCAAAACTCCACACAATACACCAAATGTGGTCTGACCAGAACCTTACAGATCCTCAGAAGTATATCCCTGCTTTTATATTCGTCCCCTCAAAATAAATGCCAACATTGCATTTGTCTTCCTACCTACTGACTCAACCTGCAAGTTTACCTTGAGAGAATCCTGGACTAGAATGCCCAAGTCTCTTTGCACTTCAGATGTCTGAATTTTCTCCCCATTCAGAAAATAGTCCTTGCTTCTATTTTTCTTACCAAAGTGGATGACCTCACACTTTCCCATGTTGTACTCCATCTGCCACTTCTTTGCCCACTCTTCTAACCTGTCCAGATCCTTCTGCAGCCTCCCCACCTCCTTAGTACTATCTGTCCTTCTACTTAGCTTTGTATCATCTGAATACTTAGCCAGAATGCCCTCAGTTGCTTCATTTAGATCATTAATGTATAAAGTGAAAAGTTGTGGTCCCAACACTAAACCTTACGATAAACCAGTTGTCACCGACTGCCATCCTGAGAAAGACCATTTTATCCTCACTCTCTGCTTTCTGCCAAACAGCCAATCTTCTATCCATGCTAGCACCTTGCCTCTAACACCACGGCTCTTAGTTTACTCAGCAACCTCCTGTGCTGGACCTTGTCAAAGGCCTCCTTGAAGTTTAGGTAGACAACATCCACTGGCTCTCCTTGGTCTAACCTGCTTGTTAATTACAGTCATAGAGATGTACAACACGGAAACAGACCCTTTGGTCCAAATTGTCCATGCCGACCAGATATCCCAACCTAATCTAGTCCTATTTGCCAGCACTTGGCCCATATCTCTCTAAACCTATTCATATATCCATCTAGATGCCTTTTAAATGTTGTAATTGTACCAGCCTCCACCACTTCCTCTGGCAGTTCATTCCATACACATATCACTTTCTGTGTGAAAAAGTTGCCCCTTAGGTCCCTTTTAAATTTTTCCCCTTTGACTCTAAACCTACATCCTCTAGTTCTGGACTCCCCCACCCCAGGGAAAAGACTTTGTCTATTTACCCTATCCATGCCCCTCATGATTTTATAAACCTCTATAAGGTCACCACTCAGCCTCCGACACTCCAGGGAAAACAGCCCCAGCCTATTCAGCCTCTCCCAAAGCTCAAATCCTCCAACACTGGCAAGATCCTTGTAAATCTTTTCTGAACCCTTTCAAGTGGGGCGGCACAGTGGCTCAGTGGTTAGCACTGCTGCCTCACAGTGCCAGGGACCTGAATTCAATTCCTGCCTCAGACAACTGTCTGTGCGGAGTTTGCACATTCTCCCCGTGTCTGTGTGGATTTCCTCCGGGTACTCCGGTTTCCTCCCACAGTCCAAAAATGTGCAGGTTAGGTGAATTGGCCATGCTAAATTGCCCGTAGTGTTAGGTACATTAGTCAGGGGTAAATGTAGGGGAATGGGTCTGGGTGCGTTGCTCTTCGGAGGGTCGGTGTGGAATTGTTGGGCCGAAGGGCCTGTTTCCACACTGTAGGGAATCTAATCTAAACAAAAGTTTCACAATGTCCCTCCAATAGGAGGGAGACCAGAATTACACACCAGAATTCTAAAAGTAACCTAATCAATGTCCTGTACAGCCGCAACATGACCTCCCAATTCCTATATTCAATGCTCTGACCAATAAAGGAAAGCATACCAAACACCTTCTTCACTATCCTATATACCTGTGACTCTACTTTCAAGGAGCGATGAACCTGCAGTCCAAGGTCTCTTTGTTCCTCAAAGAATTCTAGTAGATTTGTCAGGCATGACCTCCCCTAGGTGAAAGCATGCTGGCTTTTCCCTATTTTACCATACACTTCCAAATATTCAGAAATTTCATCCTTCACAATGGAGTCCAAAATCTTACCCACTACTGAGGTTAGGCTAATTGGCCTGTAACTTTTAGTCCTTTGCCTTACTCCCTTTTTAAACAGGGGTGTCACGTTAATGATTTTCCAGTCCCCTGACACTCATGATTCCTGAAAGATCACCACTAATGCCTCCACTATCTCTGCAGCTATCTCTTTTAGAAGTCTGGGTGTAGTCCATCTGATCCAGGTGATTTATCAGGCCATTTAGCATTTCTAGCACCTTCTCCTTGGTGATGGCCAGCATACTCATCTCTGCCTCCTCACTGTGTTGAATTTTTGGGATATTACTCATGTCTTCCGCTGTGAAGACTGATGCAAACTAATTATTCAGTTCCTTAGCCATTTCCTCATTCCCACTACTATCTTTCCAGGGGTCATTTTCCAGCATCTCTTTTGCTTTTATGCTATCCCTGACTTCCCTAGTCAGCCATGGTTGCCTCATCCTCCCTGTACCATACTTCTTTTTCCTAGGGATGAATTTTTGCTGTGTATCCTGAATTACTCCCAGAAACCCCTGCCATTGCTGTTCCGCTGTATTTCCTGCTCGGCTCCTCACTCAGTCAATTCTGCCTAGTTCCTCCCTCATGCCTCTGAAGTTGTCTCCTAACCGCCCTCTGAAATTACTTAGCAAGCCTCTCAGTTCAAGGGCAATTAGGAACAGGCCAGATAGACTGGCCTTAACAGTGATGCTCACATCACAAGAAAAATTTGACATGTCTTAGATTTATGTACTACTAGAATTGTATTCCAAAACAGCCAAATCAATGCCAGTTTCCATAGCCTTAAATTAGACCTTTGTGTGATTCTTCTCATCTCTAGACAATTGCTGTGGCACTTTACTCTTTGCATTGGTAATGGTTAGACATCTTAAGCATTGCTTGTTGTACAGTAGCCGTGGTTGTTATGGGGATAGGTAGGGGAGTGGGTTTGGGTGGGATGCCCTTTGGAGGTTTGGTGCAGACTCAGTGGGCTGAATGTATACATGGCTCTGCTTCCAACAACAGACCCCACAATAACTGAGCTGAGCCTGCTGATTGAGTGGGAGTCTCCATTATCTCCTGTAATTATAAGTGAACATCAAGTGAATAGCGAACAGTTAATTAAAGTAATTATTGCTTGTTTTGATTACCATGAATTATCATTTGTTTAAGCATTTGTCAAAGCCTAAGTGCTATACGATTGGATGCACAAACAACAAATCATATGGTATTTACAGCATTGAAACAGGCCATTCGGCCTAACTCCAATCATGTGTTTATGCTCCTCACAAGGCTCTTCATCACAGTTAATCAACATATCCTTTCATTCATTTGAGTCTCCCACATTAGTTTAGCTTCCCCTTAAATGCAATAGGGCTATTTTCTCCATGACTCCCTTCTTGAGTCATTAAGTTATGTTTCATTCATTCTTGGAACATGGGCATTACTGGTTGGGTGAGCGTTTATTGTCCATCCCTAATTGCCCGTGAGAGGGTAGTGTAGAGAGTGTGGCGCTGGAAAAGCACAGTGGTACAGGTAGCATCCGAGGAGCAGGAGAATCGACGTTTCGGGCATAAGCCCTTCATCATGAGAGGGTAGTGTTAAGCCGCCTTGGAGAATATCTGCAGCCCATGTGCTGTAGGTAGACCCACAATGCCATGCAGGAGGGAGTTCCAGGATTTTGACCCAGCGACAGTGAAAAAGCAGCATTGTATTTCTGAGTGAAGATAGTGAGTGGCTTAGGGTAGAATCTGGTGCTCCTAATAATCTGTTACATTTGTCCTTCTCGATGGTAGAGGTTGTGGCTTTAGAAGGTGCTGTCTAACAAGTCTTGGTGAGTAGTTTCAGTGCATCCTGTAGATGTTGCCACTGTGCTTTGGTGGCAAAGGGAATGTATGTTTACAATTGTGGAAGGGGTTCCAAACAAGCAGGCAGCTTTGTCTTCAATGGTGTCAACCTCCTTGAATGTTGTTTGAGCAGCATTCATCCAGGCAGTGGAGAATATTCCATCAGTTTCATGACTGGATGATGGAGTCAATAACAGGAGGCAAAGGGTGAGTTGTAAAATTTCCAGCCTCTGACCTGCTTTTGTAGCCACGGTATTTATATGACTGGTCCAGATTTTTCTGGTCAGTGCTAACCTTGAGGATGGTGATGATAGAGGCTTCACCTAGTGTAAGGCAACTGTCATCTGAACATACAAAATAGGAGCAGAAGTAGATCATTTGGCCTCTCAAACCTACTCCACAATTCAAGAAAATAACGATTGGTCTATTTGTATTTGGAATTCCACATTCCCAACTAGCCCCAATAACCTTTGATCCCCTGCCCAATAAGAATCTATTGAAATCTAGCTATAAAATATTCAATGACCCTGTTTCCACTGCCTTCTGAAGCAAAGATGCACAATACTCTGAGAGCAAAAAGTTTTTTCTTTCCTGCCCTGAAAAGGTGACCCAATTTTAAACAGTGCCCCCTAGGTCTGGGCTGACTCACACATCCACATCCACCTTGAACGGACAATTCAGGATCTTATACCTTTTAATCAAATCACCACTTAGTCTCTGAATTCCAGTGGAAACAAGCCCGACTAATCCAACCTAAGATAACCTGTTTGTTCCAGCTGTTGTTCTAGTAAAACACCTTTGTTGTTGTCCAGGTCTTGCTGCGTTCGGACATGGGCTGCTTCAATATCTGAGAAATCATAAATGATGTTGAATATTGTGTGATCATCTGCAAACATCCTCAGCTGTCACCTTATGATGCAAGGATGGTCATTGATAAAGAAGCTGAAGATTGTAGGGCCTTGAGACAATCTTCTGACACTTATTGAGATATCTGCATCCTCTCCAATATTGCACCATGTCCATCCAATATTGGCCACTCCACATTCCCAATTTTAATCCCTTTGTCATTGGGCCTGTGCCTTCTGTCACCTGGGCCCCATAGTCTGGAAATCCCTCTCTAAATTTCTGTCTCTCTCCTTCTCTTTACTCTTTAAAGATCCTTCATTAAAACCTACTTCACCATCATCATCATCTTGTGTGGAGTGATATCAAAATTATGTTTAATTCTTTTCAGCCAGAGGGTAGAGATTCTGTGGAACTCATTGCTGTGGAGGGTAGTGGAGGCCAAGTCATTTAAGACAGAGATTGATAGGTTCTTGATTGGTAAGGGGATTATGAGATATGAGGAGAAGGCAAGTTTGGGGTTCAGAAACATATCAGCAATGACTGAATGGTGGAGCAAACACAAACTCAATGGGCTAAATGGCCTGATGCTGTTCCTATACCTTATTGTCTTAATGTTTGCTCCTGTGAAGCGACTTGAAGTTTTTACTGTGTTGAGGGGCTATATAAATGGGAATTGCTATGAAAGACATGTGCTACCATGATTAGTGGCCCTGCATGATTCAGAACCTTCAGATTTCTGTCTGGTGCACTTTGCTAGTCTGCCCTAACAGAGATTGCTCACCTCTTTACCCCAGGGTCATTTGAATGTTGAATGTGACAATCCCCCCCGTCATTGCCAGGAGTCCACTCTGTATCTCATTGTTGCACAAATCACTCACTGGCTAAAACAAAAGCCCTGTGACACTCCCTCTGCTGTCAGTAGGACTGCCAACTCTGGTTAGACTAATGCCTGGAGGCTGGATCGTGTGAACCCTTGACCCCCTCAACCCATTGCTTGTCCAATTTGTCCCATATTGTCTGACACACCCCCTTCCCAACCCCAATGAACAAACCTCTTTATTCCCCAATTAGCTGCTAATATGTTCATCAAGCAGCCCCCTCTCCTCTCGCCAAATGCTCTTGTGAATAATGAACTGTAGTGGCCAGAGAAATGTTTTCAGAAGCCCCAATGATTTTCTTCCAGGTTTGCTTGCAGTATTGACCAGGAGACTAATCTCAATCCGTAGAGACTCCAGGAAGTAACAAGTTATACATCCTTTCGAAAAGGGTGGGAAGAGAGGAACTGATGCCAGAGATTTGGCGGAGCACAGTTCTGACGTGTACTGTTACAATGCTGTGGCTTTACGAGATATGTTCTGTCCTGGTTTCTTTTACAGAGAGGTTGGGGGACAGGTAATGAGCAGTCCATGAGAAGATAAACAACTTGTGAGGCTTTGGGTTTTTTTTGAAAGTTGGAACAATAGAAGCAGTCTGAATGGGTGTGGTCAAACTCTCACAGATCAAGGACTTTTAGTTCGCTTTAGCAGTTACTGTTGTGGACTTGAAGAAGTGGAAGCTATTTTTCCCTCTCTTGATTAAAGCCAAAAGATGGGGGTTCCCTTCCTAGGCTGCTAGATTACATGTCAGACAAAATCTGTTTTCTGAATTTCCCTTTCTGCCAATGGGTGTGCTTATGGGGTGTTACTATATTGGAACAGTTACTTAGTAATAGTTACCATATCTGTTATTCTGTTAAGTTTTCCAACAGAGTTAAGTTTTTCTAAGTTATTCTTTCTTTTGTTGTATTTTAACTGTATCATTTGAATAAATTGTGTTCTACTTAATTTCAGGTATTTTGACCAGTTGAACTGCATCTGGAATACAGCACTCTATAATCACCTTTAAAATAATAAAAGTTAGGGTCTATGCTACCTTTTTAAAAATATTTTGAGGAGGCATCTGGTCTGGTCCATAATAATATCCCCTGGTCAGCGTGTGGGCTGTTGGTCAGTGTCAATCTGTCTCATCCCCTTCTGCTTTTTTGTCATTTATAAATCTATTGAATCAAATACACGAAAAATCAGGACAAAACTTTGCTGGTGTGAAGCAAATAATTGGCATTAATTACTGTCAGATGTCCTCATGCATTTAGATGTTTACACATCACTGGATCTACATAGAGTTTCTGACGATCTCTAGTCTCTCCAGAGTTGAACCATTGATTCCAATTTCACCTTTTCACTTGTTGGATGACAGCTCGATGCTTATGCTAAACAGATTCTGTGTTTAATTAGACTGGCCCCTGTTGCGTCAATGGTCCAGACCAATTCTTCTTAATTAGCCTCACGTCTGCTTTCTCTCACCTGATGCTATATTTAGATAGCCATATTTTTCACAAAGCTGACTCAAAGGACTGATTAGCGGACAGTCTTCCTGTTACAGTATGTAAATGAGCAAACCTTGCATTTATATAGTGCCTTTTTAGGACAGCCATCTTGAGGACATTTCTGAAATTCTTCTAAGGCTAATCCTATGCTTTTGATGTATCAGAAGCATGGATGTCAATTTGTGCATAGCAAGGGCCTACAGATTAACTTGAAATAATATAAATAATTAATACATAAATAATAGAAAGAGGATGAGGTCATTTAGCTCATCCAGCCTGTGTTATTGGTCAATGACGTCCTAGCTGATTAGAGACTTAACTCCATATTCACCTTTGGTTCATACAAATCTAATAAACAGTGACTAGGTTATCTGTTTTATTGGTTTTGAATAAATGTTTGCTCAAATATGAGGATGCACACTCCCTCCCTCTTCAATTATTGTGAGAGGATCTTTTACATCCTGCCATGATGGCAGACTTGGTCTCCCTCAGTACTATGCTGCGAGTGTCTGTATAAATTAGTCTTCAAATCCCTCAAGTACAGGTTGAGCCCACTGCTTTCTGATGAGGTGACAGCCAAGTCTGGCACCAAAAATTAGGCGCCTTCTTTCTTTTTGTTTCTCCTCTGGATTTTTATTCCTTTATCTCCTGAATGGCCTCCTGTTCTGGGTTCAAAAAGCATGGAGATACCTGGTGAATTCATACTTGGGTGCCCCAGAGGTCCCTAGAAGATTCAGTCACTGAGGTGGCCAATGAAGTAAATGCCGCCCTTGTATGTGGGACAGACAGAATCTATGAGGAGCTCTGAGGAGACTCTGTCCTTTCCAATCATACTGCTTTTTCAGGGCCATAATCTCTGATTGGAGGGCAGGAAGCAGGGGATAACCTTCCCCCAAGGTTTGTTCAGTCATGGGACTGCTTTTCCATTTCGCTCTTGACTACTTGTTCAAGTATCCATTAATTAAGGCTTTATTAATCTCCATTAGTGCTTCTGACCTTGATTGGGATTGGCAATCCAGGCCTGATTGTTTTATGCACTCCTTTAAGCCTAGGACTCTCACCACCAAGGCCTGATTGACATCAGCTAACTTAGACCGAGCAGAAATTAGGCCATTCAGCCCATTAAGTCTGCTCTGCCATTCAATCATGGCGGGTAAGTGTCTCAATCCCATTCTCCATCTTTCTCCAACATGAAGAGGCCTAGTTAGTATGGCTTCTGGTTTTAGGGTTAATGAGACAGAAATGAAAGATATTCATCTCTAAATTGCATCTCAAACGCAAGATGTCTCAAAGCATTTTGATTGCCAATGGTGTACATTGGATACCAGGTTAAACCTTCAGTGAAGTTCACCAATTCTCAAATAATTCTTTCTTCAGAACTGACCATGGTTGCATTTTGGTATTGGGCGTTTTTAGTAGAGATGCTGATCACTTTGTAGATGGTGGAGAGCTGTTTTTGATGGATTAACTACCTGTTAGCCACCCTGACTGACCTACCTCTCCATTTAGCTACTAGCACCTGCACCGGAGGAAGTAAAACAGCCCATGTCTGCCTTAGCCTCAACAGTGTCTCTCACTTACCTCATGTCCAAATTGTACCATTTTTAGCTATTTGGTGCAAATCCACTGTGGCTGGGATTTGTTCAATGCAGAAATGTGAACTTGAAAATGGAAAATGGAGCTGCCAAGTGACCAATTCACTGTAAGCAGTGACCATTCCAAGATGACTCCTCACCACTACTCATCAAGCGATAAGATTCATCTGGTGCTGCCAGCATCCTCTTTCCGAGTAGTGATCTACACTGCCTCGGTCAAGAGTGGGGAGGAAAATCATCTGGTAGTCTGGTCATGAGAAGCTCCTGTCTTAAAGAAGATAGAACATAGAACATGGAACATAGAACATAGAACATAGAACATAGAAAAATACAGCGCAGTACAGGCCCTTCGGCCCTCGATGTTGCGCCGACTGAAGCCTACCTAACCTACACTAGCCCAATAACCTCCATATGCTTATCCAATGCCCGCTTGAATGACCATAAAGAGGGAGAGTCCACCATTGATCCTGGCAGGGCATTCCATGAACTCACAACCCGCTGAGTAAAGAGATAGCAGCTAGGTACAAGTTACATTGGTATGAAAGACTTTGTTACTGAGATTGTGCTGGAGAACTTGATGTTAATTCTGATTCCTACCTGATCCAAAGCTGTCTCCCTTCTTGAATCCATGAAACATTGTCATTTTGGGTGGTGCTTAATACACTCCTCAGCATTAACCCTTTCAGATTTTTGCACACTTGCCAACAGTGACGTGGGCATATCTTAACCAGGAGCCTGGACAGAGGGTAACTGTTCAATAAGACAGTACCCGTAATATGAAGCTGCTACGCCATAGGTCAAAGGCAATCAGTCACTGACAAATTTTAAGCACAGAGTGACCTTTTCACCTGAGGGCCATATCACTAATTGATTGTGAATAGTAAAGGCACTGGAAACATCATTAGTAGCAACAGGTGCCTTTGGTCCTCTTGCCAACATGAAATGCAGACTGAGTCCGTTTTGTACCAAATGGCATGACTTGAGAGGGTGCGGTATGGTCTGAACATATATGTGATGAAGCCTGAAATGGATAAGAAGTGGGGATTTCACTGTGATTCTCTAGATGTAGACAGCTGACAAGGTTTGGCTTACTCAGCACATGACTGTCAAAAACGGGCTGCTCAGTTGGCCGAATGACTGGTTTGTAATGCAGAGTGGTGCCAACAGTGTGGGTTCTGTTCCCACACCATCTGAGGTTACCATGGACGTTGTGCCTTCTGAGCCTCTCCCCTTGCCTGTCGTGTGGTAACCCTCAGGTTAAACCATCCTTAGGTGTCTCTCTAATGGACGTGTAGTCCATTAGGACAATGGTTTGTATTTTGCCCTCCTGGGTATTAAGGACTCTTTAGCAAAATGTTACTTCATACCCAGAAATGAACAAAGTCACAACTCAGTTAAAATAAAATATTCTATTCAATGGCATTTGTTTGAGAGATGTAGATGATTGATGCTAGCTCCATCAGTGGATGGAACATATTTAACAGAGAGTATCCACTGTGCTGATTTACAACATGTTGCAATTAAAATAATTGGGACACAGCTTCATCATAGAATCATACAATGGTTGGAAACTAGTAGGAGGTCCATTTGGTCTGTCAGTTCTCTGCTGGTTCCCCCATTCTGGGCCTTTTTAACCACTTTACCCAAATCCCGTTGAAAAGCCACAATGGAATCTGTCTATTTTAGCTAAAGGTTGTTTTGTTCTTCCATATTGACTTCTTGAAATATTGCAAACGTATGACATGTTAAACTGGACAGTTATTTGTAAAATGATAAGTTAGATGAAATTATTAAAATGTTTGAGTTGAAGGGAGGCTGAATAAGCTGGGGCTTTTCCCCCTGAAGCTTGGAAGGCTGAGGGGTGACCTTGTAGAGGTTTACAAAATCATGAGAGGTATGAATAGGGTGAACAGCCACAATCTTTTCTGAGGCGGGTGGGGGCTGTCTAGAACTAAAGGGCATAGGTTTAAATTGAGAGGGGTAACATATTCATGAAGAGAGTGCTGCCTCTATGGAACAAGCTGCCAAGAGGAAGTGTGGAGGCTGGTACAAATTTTCCACCATTGTCAGATATGCCTTCAGCTGCCTGAACACTAAGTCCCTGAGAATCCCTCTCTAAAACTGAGTGAAGGAAGGGTGCAGACATTGGTGAGATAAGTTCTGGTTAGCAACAATATTAATTGCTTTTGCCTTCTATATGGGTGATTTGAAAGGAAAGCATTTAGGATGTCCAGCAAGAAATTCTCAGTTGACGAACACAAGTTTAGAAATGGAAAGTAAATGTGACAGACAACACTCTGCCCTCAAGAAGCAGTTCCAACTAATGCAGCATTGTTAACACTGTTCATTACATAGACAGCTCATACAATACCGACTATTTCTAATTAACTACTTTGCCATTTGCCAATTTCAGATAACTTGCTTTAAAATCTGACACACAAGATAAAGTGTTTTTGCATTGTTGGAAGTATTTTGCTTATTGTAGGAATGAATAATTAGAGACTTCACAACAAATTGATGAGAATTCATTAGCTGTTGGACAGTAGTACATTGCAATTGATTGAGATGTTCAAAAAACTTGCAGAGCTTGTCAAGTATCAGAAGGTGAAAATAAATAGACAACTTTTCATGTCAACTCATGCTGTGTTTTATATGGAATTTGAACAGATAGGGCAGATGGAGAGAATCCTTTTATGGTCATAGAGTCATACAGCATGGAAATAACTTGTCCACACCAACCAGACATCTCAATCTGACCTAGATCTGTTTTCCAGCACTTGTCCTATATTCCTTTAAATCCTTCTCCTTCATATACCATCTAGAAGCTTTTTGAATGGTGGATTTGTACCAGCCTCCACCACTTCCTCTGGTAGCTTGTTCCATACAGGCAGCACTCTCTTCATGAATATGTTACCCCTCTCAATTTAAACCTATGCCCTTTAGTTCTGGACAGCCCCCACCCGCCTTGGAAAAGACCTTGGCTGTTCATCCTATTCATACCCCTCATGATTTTGTAAACCTCTACAAGGTCGCCCCTCAGCCTCCAATGCTTCAGGGGAAAAATCCCCAGCCTATTCAGCCTCTCCCTTTAACTCAAACCTTGTAGTCCCAGCAACATGATTGTAAATCTTTTCCGCACGCTGTCAAGTTTAACAACATCTTTCCTATAAAAGGGCGATCAGTATTGAATGCAGTTCTAAAAGTGGCCTCACCAATGTCCTGTCCAATCGCAACATGATCCCAACTCCTTTTCTCAATGTTCTGATCAATGAAGGCAAGCATGCTAAATGCTTTTCTCACCACCCTGTCTACTTAGGACTCCACTTTCAAGGAACTAGCCACCTACACCCCAGCAACACTCCCCAGTAATATTAACTGTATAAGTCCTGCCTGGTTTGCCATACCAAAATGCAACACTTCACATTTACGTAAATTAAATTTGATCCGTCACTCCTCGGCCTATTGGCCCATTTGATCAGAGTCCCATTGTATTCTGAAATAATCTTTTTGACTGTCCACTACACCATCTATTTTGGTGTCATCTCTACACTTACTAACCATACCTCCTATATTCACATCCAAAATGTCTGCTGAGAATCTAGGGGTAGAGATTATAACTCCAAAGGTACAGCTCAGTGTCTCAGGAATGAAGTCAGGAAATAGTTCCCTGTGGATAGTGTCCTTAGCCCAAACTATCCTCAGCTGTTTCATCAATGACCCTCCCTTCTTCATAAGGTCAGAAGTGGGGATTTTCTCTGATGATTGCATAATGTTCAGCACTATTTGAAGTTCCTCAGAAACTGAAATAGTCCATGAGCAAATGCAACAATATCAAGTTTAGATTCAGGCTTGGATTAAAAAATGCCAAATAACATTCACCACACAAATACAGACAATGGCCATCTCGAATAATAGAAAATCTAATGAATGCCCCTTGACATTCAATGGCATTACCATTACTAAATAACTAACTAGTAACATCCGGCCCCTGGGGGTTACCATTGACCAGAAACTGAACCAGGTTAGCTTTACAAATACAATGGCTACAACAGCAAGTCAAGGATTAGGAATACTGCAGTGAATAACTCACTTCCTGACTCCCAAAGTCTGTCCAATATCTTTAAGGCACAAGTCAGGAGTGTGATGCAATACTCCCCATTTGCCTGGATGAGTGCAGTTCCAACAACACTCAAGGAACTTGACACCATCCAGACCACATCCACAAGCATCTAGCCCCTCCACTACCAACACCCAGTAGCAGCACTATGTACAAGATGCACTGCAGAAGTTCACCAAAAATCCTTAGAAAGCACCTTGCAAATCCATGACCATTTCTGACTAGAAAGACAAGGGCAGCAGATGCATCATGCTGCAAGTTCCCTTCCAAGCCACTCACCATCCTGACTTGGAAATATATCACCATTTCTTCACCATCGCTAAGTCAAGATCCTGGAATTCACTTCCTAAGTGCATTGTGGGTCAACCCACAACACATGGACCGTAGTGGTTCAAGAAGGCAGCTCACCACCATCCCCTCAAGGGGGCAACTAGGGACAGGCAATAAATGCTGGCCCAGCCAGTGACCCCTACTTTGGCAGTCTAACTCTAGAACTCTGTTCCTCAAATGCCAGTTGATGTTAGATCAAATGTTCATGTTAATTCTGAGATTGGCCAATTTTAGTTAATGTGGAGGCATTAAGTAAAAGAGGGGTATGATAGATAAGTGGAACTACATAGCAGGTCACTGAATTGCAGAAGAGGCTGAAAGGGTTGAATTTCCTTCTCCTGTTACTATCAGCACCACAGGGAGAAATATCTAATCCCAAAGCATCAGCTGCTTTCGTTGATTAAAGAATTTCTCCCAGCATTGGAAGATGGGATTTAATTTTTGGGTACCATCAAGGTGGTGGATGGAGGGGGCAGGTGGAGTAGGCAATTCAACCTCTCGAGCCTGCTCCACTAGTTGACTAGACTAGATTCCACTCCCTACAGTGTGGAAACAAGCCCTTTGGCCCAACAAGTCCACACCAACCCTCCAAAGAGTAACCCAGCCAGACCCATCTCCCTCTGACTTATGTACCTAACACTATGGGCAATTTAGCATGGCCAATTCACCTAACCTGCACATCTTTGGACTGTGGGAGGAAACTGGAGCACCCAGAGGAAACCCACACAGACACAGGAAGAACGTGCAAACTCCACCAGTCAGTTGCCCAAGGACCCTGGGACCCTGGTGCTGTGAGGCAGCAGTGCTAACCACTGAGCCACTGTGCTGCCCCATAATCTGAGCAACACCGGCCCGCTCCCCATAACACTTTAAACAGTGACCAATTAAACATTGGTGGATGAGGATTGAGCACTCCAGACAGGTCAAAAGGCCCTCTGTGGTCAATGCAACATATTAACAATCCGTTCCCCAATGACGATAATGGCCTGGCTATCGAAACACTGTCCCTGCTCAGTTACTGATCCTTCACAGCAGCCTCCTGTTTGTCTCAAAGTGGATTATCACATCATGACCTTCCCCCCACCCACCCAGCCACCCCAGCTTCAAGATCCCACCTGTCACCCATAGCTGGACAGGGAATCTGTTTTCACACCAACTGGGAAAAAAGAAAGAGAATTTAAATGGGAACACAGTACTACTCAGTTTCCAATCCCCACAAACTTTCTACACATTTTGCAACCTCACAGCAGTAAAGTGGCATGGTGGCTCAGTGGTTAGCACTGCTGCCTCACTGCACCAGAGACCCAAGTTTGGTTCCACTCTCAGGTGACTGTCTGTGTGGAGTTTGCGTGTTCTCCCTGTGTCTGTGTGCATTTCTTCCAACAGTCCAAAGGTGTGCAGGTTAGGTGGATTGGCCATGCTAAATTGCCCATAGTGTCCAGGGATGTACAGGCTGGGTGGATTAGCTATGGGAATTGCAGAGGTACAGGAATGAGATGGGTCTGGGTGGGTTACTCTTTGGAGGGCGAGTGCGGATTTGATGGGCTGAATGGCCTGCTTCCACACTGTAGGTATTTACTTCTATGATCTGCCTTCCCCAATCCCCAAATCCAGAGGGATGTCAAAACCATTTTCCTCCAGGATAACTGCCTCTCTTTACCTTTAACAAGTAAAATGCTCCAAGGTGCTTCCCAGGAGCAGTGAGCCACTTGAGGAGACATTAGAACAGGCAGTCACATTTGGTCAAAGGGCTAGGTTTTAACAGTCACGTGAAATGGAGGAAAGAGGCGGAGATGTATAGGAAAGGAGCAGCTGCAGGCAAGGCCACCATTGGTGATGTGCAAGAAGCCAGAATTAGAATCAGGGGATGTTAAAGAGATAGGAAGAGATGATGCCATGTAGAGTTAGAGATATACAACATGATGGCCTTTCTTGCAGCAATGTGAACTAATGAATGGGTCAATGGACTCAATTTCCTGGGTGTCAGAAAAAAATGGCTGATTGACTTTTGATGCAACTGGAATTTACAAAAAGTTTTCAGGAAAATCTAGAGACTGTTTATTGTCAACAACTGGGATAGTCCTTTCGATGAGAAATGAGACAGAACTTTTGAGCTCTGATCAGAAAATATGTTCAAACAGCTCTGTACTAGCGAATGAGATCAGTGCAGAGTTGTCATTACATCTTCAGAACCTGTCAACTGTGAATGTGGCACTCTGTGACTTCAAGTTGTAGCATAAGGGGAAAGCAAAAGACAAATTAACTACATTAAACTCTGTATCTAAATTGGCATGGTCATGGTCTGAAATAGTGGTGAAGTGTTACATAGTTAATGCTTTTGATAATTGAAGTGGAAAAATTAGCAGTATCAAAAAATGATCACTTGAAACATTGATGTATTTAATATAATTAAATGCTGCAAATCCCATCTTTGCAATGTTTTTTTTTGCATTGTTCTAGACAGGTGTAACGCATGCTGGGAAACCATTTGCAGGCTGTGTTACTGATGATAAACACAGTGTCATAGTGTAATGAAAAATGTAATCATTGCAGGGAGCTAGGCTCGATAGCTTGGCTTCTGCTCTTCACAGTAACATTGATTTATGTTACAATTCCACGCATCCTAGTTATGGAACCAAATTAGTTTTGAATACATTAGATAACATGCAGAATAACTAATGGTCAAAAACAGATTGAAGTGCCAGTAGAATTGAACAAGACAGACTGGAATGAAACACTAATGACAGGGTCCAACCCTCAAATGTGAGAACATTTTCCAACTAGAATATTTCAGATACAATAATAACCAAGTTATTTTTCCTTTCCCATTAGGATGTCAAAGGTAAAAGACTGGCTTTATTACAACAGTGGTGAAGTAGTAATGTCACTGGGATAGTTGCTGTGAGGTCTGTGTTAATGCTGTAGGGACATGGATTCAAATCCAACCACAACACGGGTGGCACGGTGGCTCAATGGTTAGCACTGCTGCCTTACAACACCAGGGACCAGGATTTGATTCCATCCTTGGGCGACTGTATGAAGTTTGCACATTTCTCCCTGTGTTTGCATGGGTTTCCTCCGATTGCTCCAGTATCCTCTCACAGTCCAAAGGTGTGCAGGTTAGGGTGGATTGGCCATGGGAAATTGTGTAAAGTGTCCAGGGATGTGTAGGCTAGGTGGGTTATCCATGGGAAATAGAGGGTTACAGGGATCGGGTAAGGGGATGGGTCTGGCTGGGGTGCTCTCTTGACTGTTGATGTGGACTCAATGGGCTAAATGGCCTGCTTCCACAGTGTAGGGATCCTGTGATTCTACAGCAGTTAGTGGAAATTAATTCTGGTAAGTAAAGTTGGAACCAAAAGCTAGTCTTAATAATGGTTACAAAAACCTATCTAGCTCACAGATATCCTTTAGGAAAGGAAATTGACAATCCTCACTTGATCTGACCTATTGGTGACTCAGATCCATTGCAATGTGCTTGACTGTTAACAGCTCCTGCCACTGAATTATTGGTTCAAGGGAAATTAAGGACGAGCCACCCTTGCCAGGAGCACCAAACAACCAAGGAAAGGATAAAGAAACCCGAGTTGATCTTGAGAAGGTGATTGGTGTGAGTTCGCCTGCAGCTGGGTGTTTTACCTGAAGCAGCAATGTCCACATTATCTCCCGTAATATAAGTAATGACGTGGATATGATAGTGTGGTATTGATGAATAGACATTTATTATAGTTAACTATTACATACAATCATTATATTTCTCAGGAACATAAGCTCTACATTGAGCTAACATTCAGCTAGGTGTTTGCAACAGAGCAGCATTCATTCAGTAGAGTATTATGTTTCACGTGATCTGAGGTATGATGAGTATGAGGTCTTTAAACCCTCAGGTCACATACTCTGGTGTATAATTTGGAAGAAAACTTGTAGCTAATTTCCCATCGACCTGCTGTCCTTGTACTTCCAGGTGCTGGTGGGTGTGGGCTTGAGAAGTGCTTAATGTGGAATTCTGCTGTAACAACAACAGCAGCAATCTAGACCTTGTATTTATATCGCGCATTGAAGCTTCCAAAGGTGCTTTATGGGATTGTTATAAATCAGAATTTAACACCTGGCCACATATCATAATATTAGAGGAGATGGTGAAAGGTTTAATCAAATATAAAGATTTTGTAGAGTGTCTTAAAGGAGGAAGGAAAGATGCACAGGTTTAGGGAAGGATTTGGATAATTTTAGGGAGCGATTTCCAAAACATTGGGTCTTATCAGCTGAAGGCATGACCACCAGTGCTGGAACATTCAAAGTCATGGAAGGCAGATTAGATGTGCACAGATATCTCAGAGGTTTGTGTGCTGGAGATTACAGAGACAGGGAGGAAAAGGCCATGGAAAGATTTGAAACGAGGATGAGGAAGTTAAAATCATGATGCTGCTCAATTTGGAGCTGGTGTAGCTCAGTGATGAATCGGATTGGGTGTGCTTTGGCATACTGTATAAGTAGCAAGGGTCTGAGTGCCTTTGGCAGATGTGGCTGGAAACCTTGCAAGGGCAAACTTGTGAATGATTATTAGAACTCTATTTGCACAATTTACAGAGAAAGACTTTAGCATTACAGCCCTCTTCCCTCAGCTTCCACTGTCATGCGAACTGATGTTATCTGACATCATTGACAGTGCTCCTGAAGTTATTAGCGATGAACCTCATACTACAGATAGGAACAGCAGCAATTTGAGTGATCTCAAGTTTACTAATGGTTGAATGAGCTAAAATTACATTGGATCCAGGAAACGTTTTTTGGGAAGCATTCATGAATAGAAATATGACAAAACTGTTGTATTTCATGATGAACCAGAAGCAAATGAAAATCTGCTTGGTGAAAATATTTTAATTCAAACTAAGTGCTTCACGCTAATGGAAAACTGTGCAGTGTGTATTCCATACTCCCCTCTCATAAAATCATTTGGATACCTGTCGTGAATCTGAAATAATATTGTGCTTTGTAAAGCCTGGTATTTGAAGGTCAGCCGGGATGTGTTTAAAGGTGAATGCGATTAAAGGCAGCGAGAGGAGAGTGAGGGGACAGAGAGAGAGAGACCAAGATGAAAGGCAGTGAGAGCAGAGAGAAAGCACAGTTAAAAGCAATAGGAGGACCAAGAGAGAGAAAGTGATTAAAGCTAGGGTGCGAAAGGAGAGATGGCATGCAGTGAAAGGCAACAAGAGAATGAGAGCTCAGTTAAAGTCAGTGACAGGAGAGAGGGAGCAGTTATAGATAGCAAGAGAAGAAGGAGAGAGAGCTGATAAAGGCAGCAAGAAAGGCCTTTGCCAATAAGACACAACTCACCTCGAATGCTGATTCTCCAATTAAGACCATGACACTCCCACATTTACTGCTGATTGGCTCATTTGATAAAGTTTAAATAAAAAAGGTTATTGTCAAGCTGCCAACCTTTATTTTATGAATTCATTTCTAGGATTTGGACTTCACTGGCATGTCAGATATTTTGGTCTCCCTAGTTGCCCTGAGAAGGAATGAGATGGAAATTGCATTTCTTTCTCCACAGAGGTTGGCTGACCCAGTGGGACTTCTGTTTTGGTTTCTGATTTCCAGTATCTGCTTGTATTCTGTGCTGGGTCTACCATGAAAATACCAACTTGAGCAATTCCAGGCTTTATAAATTTGGCTGTGAAGACTTCTTTTGAAATCTTGTGAATCTGAATGGGTCTGAAAATAATTTGTTTGCTTTGTCACTCATTGCATTGCTCTTCTTGTACAAGTTTCACATCTGAATATAAATTACTAAACTGTAAATATTTTTTCTTGCTCTTAACAGAATGCCAGTGATAAGAAATGATGCTGCTTTCAGATTGCCACTTTGATTTGTCTTTATTAGTTTGACTGAGTGACTGAATAAATTGGGTAACTTAAACAGAGAAGCTTAAGGGGAGGCTTAATAATGGTCCTTAAAATTCTGAGAAGCCTTGGTTGCAGAGGCAGGGAAAAATCTTTCTGTGCAGGAGGGCCATTAACCGAAGAATACACAGATTGAAAATAATTGGAAAAAGAAACAGGTGAGATGGAGAGGGGCAAGTCGTTATGATCTGCATGGCTTTGGAAGCAGATTCAGGAGTTAAGTTTCTGAAAAAATCTTTAACTAAATACTTGAAGTAAAGTGTTTTGTGGGGTTTAGGGAAAGAGCAACGGAGATAGGTTAATTTTATAGCTCTGCCAAAGAGCTAGTATAAGAGTGATGGACTGAATGGTGTCTTTCTGCCTTGTATAAATATATGCTTCAACCTTAACTTTTTTTTAATGGCGGTTGGGATGGTTCTAAACAGACAGATCAGCTGTGATAGGAAGTTATGTGATAGGAAGATAATGTGTACTGCAGGATTTTGTTTTCTGTATTGGACATACTGAATAAATTATTTACCTAAACATCATTGCTTGGCTCATCAATATGACCTTGGCTGCATAGGTTTGATGTAAACATGCTGGCTAGGATTAATTTCAGTCAAATATAAAACTCCATCATTCTGGTACACAGTCCCATGTTGGTACATGACATTTTTCCAATATGTACCTACATTTACTGACTGGAAGACACACACCACATCGTGGTCTTGTGCAAAGTACAGTGGCACGTTATGAAAGAGGATGCTCCAAGGTATTTGGACCACATCACAATTTAGTGGTCAGCTCCTTATTATCCTGGACTGAACAACTGAACCTGTATTGGTTAATCCTGGGTCATCCAGCTGACCCTAGTGGGTGAATAACATAGCTACCTCTCCTTGTAAAAGGAAAAAAATCAATTGATAAATGCACTCATTAACTTTCTTATTGCCTCCAGGAGGTTTTTAATTTCAGTCTAATTACCCAGGGAAGCCTTGCAATCAATTTTGGGTGTCTTTCCGAAATAGACGGAAATATAATCTAACTGTTGTAGTTAAAAATTATGTTCCCAACCTAATCCCAATCCCAATCAAAAGTTTTCCAATAGATAGTAAACTTAGTGTGACAATCACTAATTCGAAGTTCATTATTACATTTCGGAGAGCTCAGGGCAGTTTTGAAGCAAAACCGCAAATAACTTCAAGGCCAGTTTATTCTGTTCTATTCATTGACATTAAATCTGCCATCTATCCAAAAGTGTGCTGACATTCGTACAACAAATGGACAAATGAGGTGAATGATCAGTTATCCATTCATGCAGAGGATTTATTCATAAGCATGCAGGATCGCGCCTGATGAATATTTAAAGAGTGGCTCCCGTGGGAGATGTTTCCTTTGATGTTTGTTCTGCTGCCTGAATTAAGAGTATTTGAAGTTTCTTTCAGTGCCACCATGACTGACACACTTTTACTTTCTGCAATAATTACACTTTGTGAGTTTAAGGCTGTTTGAATTGACTTAAAGAGAAGCAAGAGTGAAGAGACTTTTTGTAGGCCAGAGTAAGGTATTTTGGACAGTTGCTCTGGACCATAGGTAGACGTTGTTAATACTTTAAGTTGTTGCTTCTCTTTAACAATTTGAAATGGACGTCTTCATTTGCAACTAATTCTGAGAGAGCCCGGGTCCAGAAACTGCTGCTAATCTGACAGTAAATTGAAAATCTCACTCAAAACGGACTCCAGAATGAATAATGTGAGGGGTGGAAAATTGTTGCACAAGTGTATATGAGATTAAGTTTGAACTAAGGGCACATTGTTGGACCACAGTTGAGAGATCTTTTACTAACAAAAAAAACAGCATCACTTCACTTCCCTTTGATGTGCATGGAACTTAGTCCTTTTTATATGATGAAAAATACCTGGTTGGAAACGTTACACAGTTGTGTTGTGTCGTGATTCATTGTTCAAAGGATGAATATATAATTTTCCAAAAATGCATAATGACAGAACCAAGCAGCACAGAAGGAGGTTATTTGGTCCATTGTGCCTTTAAAACTCTTTATCAGCTAGTCGCATTCTTCTATAATTATTATTCAATGCTGCATTTCATATGCTAGATTCCCTTCATTAGTTTGCAAAACAATTGGAGATATAGCAATACTGAGATTTGCTTTAATTGTGTTTTTGTAATTGTGCCTTGCGGCACAATGGCAATATCCTCACCTCTGAGTCAGAAGCTACAGGTATAGCAAGCAAAACAACACTTTTCACTATATCCCAGTCCATGTGACAATAACCAATCAATCAATCACTCCAGCTCTTGTGGGCCATGGAAAGTGCATTTGTAGCATGACCAACCAAGCTGATAGGCAAAAGTGAGGACTGCAGATGCTGGAGATCAGAGTCGAGAGTGTGGTGCTGGAAAAGCACAGCAGGTCAGGCAGCATCCGAGGAGCAGGAGAATTGATGTTTTGGGCAAAAGCCCTTCATCAGGAATGAATCTTGTGGGCTGGGGGGGGTGGTGCTGAGAGATAAATGGGAGCAGGGGTGGGGTTGGGAGGGAGAAGGTAACTGAGAGTGCAATAGGTGGATGGAGGTGGGGGTAATGGTCATAGGTCGGAGAGGAGGGTGGAGAGGATAGGTAGGAAGGAAGGTGGACAGGTCATGAGGGTTGGAACTGGGATAAGGTGGGGAGAGGGGAAATGAGTAAACTGGTGAAATCCATATTGATGCCATGTGGTTGGAAGGTCCTGAGGCGTAAGATGAAACGCCCTTCCTCCAGGTGTCGGGTGGTTAGGGAGTGGCGATGAGGAGGCCCAGGACCTGCATGTGCCCGGCAGAGTGGGAGGGGGAGTTGAAATGTTCAGCCATGGGGGCGGTGGGGTTGATTGGTGCAGGTGTCACGGAGATGTTCTCTGAAGCGATCTGCGAGTAGGTGTCCTGTCTCCCCAATGTAGAGGAGACCGTATCGGGAGCAACGGATACAGTAAATGGCATGTGAAAGTGCAGGTAAAACTTTGATGGATGTGGAAGGCTCCCTTGGGGCCTTGGACGGAAGTGAGAGGGGAGATGTGGGTGCAGGTTTTTCAATTCCTGCGGTGGCTGAAGAAGGTGCCAGGAGGAGAGGGTGGGTTGGTGGGGCGGCGTGGTCCTGACAAGGGGGTCATGGACAAAATGGTCTTTATGGAAAGCGGATAGGGGTGGGGAGGGAAATATATCTCTGGGTGGTGGGGTTTGTTTGTTGATGGCAGAAATGGGAGAGGATGATGCAATGCAGACGGATGTTGTTAGGGTGAAAGGTGAGGACCAGAGGGGTTCTGTCCTTGTTGCGGTTGGAGGGGTGGGGTTCGAGGGCAGAGGTGTAGGAAGTGGATGAGATGTGCTGGAAGGTATCATCAACCACGTGGGAGGGGAAATTGCAGTCTTTAAAGAAGGATGCCATCTGGTGTGTTCTGTGATGTAATGAGATGCGACAGAGGCAAAGGAATTCGGAATAAGGGATAGCGTATTTACAGGAGGCAGGATGGGAGGAGGTGTAGTCCAGGAAGCTGTGGGTGTCAGTGGGCTTGTAGAAGATGTCAGTGTTGAATCAGTCACCGTTGATGGAGATGGAGAGGCCCAGGAAGGGGAGGGAGAGTGTCTGAGATTGTCCAAGTGAACTTAAGGTCGGGGTGAAATGTGTTGCTGAAGTTGATGAACTGTTCAACCTCCTCGTGGGAGCACGAGGTGGCGCCGATACAGTCATCAATGTAGCGGAGGAAAAGGTGGGGAATGGTGCCAGTGTATCTGCAGAAGATGGACTGTTCTACGTACCTGACGAAGAGGCAGGCATAACTGCGGCCAATGTGGGTGTCCATGGCAACCCCTTTTGTCAGGAGGAAGTGGGAGGATTCAAAGGAGTCTGGAGGAAGTGGATAGTAAAGTTGATAGTTAATCTAGAAATCCTTACACTGCACTTATAACATATGATAAGAATGGAAGGGTATGCTTGTTGGTCACACTTGATGCCCAGTGGTGCCCTTGGAAATCCGTTGTCTGGTGAAATGCTGGTGGCTTGTTCTAGGTGAACCAAGCTATGGAAACAGATACAAGCATGTGCTTTGTTGCTTCATGTGCCACTTGTAGTGAGTAGAAGGGTTCTGTGGTAATCCTTATTGTACGCATAAAGAATTTGAATATAAGTTGTTGCATTTAGTTTGCAAGTGCAGTGATGCAAATCAGGACACAAATTGTGCATGCAACTTGATGGAACTGCAGGGCTTTTTTTTATTGAACTACAGGGCAGAACAGTTTGGACAGATTTTAATGTAACAGAACAGTTCTAAATTGAATGAAGGAAGGCCAGAACGGATATCTCAGTGAGAAGTGTTTTAATAGCTGTCATTAAAAAACATTTGATGTAAAATTCCTACTTATCTACTGTTGAAGTTCTTGAGTAGCAATAACAATGCCATTATGCCCCCTTCGTCTTTGTGTAAAATGGTTATAAATATTTCACTATTGTTGGAATGTTTTAATTGCATTAAAATCTGTTTATAATATTTCACTATTGTTCATCTGTACACACACATAAGAATGTTAATAGTGGGGATAACAAAATGAAAGAAGTAAGCTTGTATGAAGTTAGAATCAAGAGTGTGGTGCTGGAAAAGCACAGCAGGTCAGGCAGCATCTGAGGAACAAGAAAATTGACGTTTCGGGCAAAAGCCCTTCACCAGGAATGAGACTGGGAGCCTCAGGAGTGAATAGATAAATGGGAAGAGTTGGGGCTGGGGGGAAGGTAGCTGAGAGTGCAATAGGTGAATGGAGGTGGGGGTAAAGGTGATAGTTCGGAGAGGAAGGTGGAGTGGATAGGTGGGAAGGAGGATGGACAGGTGGGACAGGTCATGACTGATGCTGACTGGAAGGTTGGAACTGAGGTAAGATGTTGGGAGGGGAAATGAGGAAACTGGTGAAATCCACATTGAGACCATGGGGTTGGAGGGTCCCAAGGCAGAAGATGAGACGTTCTTCCGCCAGGCGTCAGGTGATGAGGGAGTGGCGATGGAGGAGGCCCAGGACCTGCATGTCCTTGGCGGAGTGGCAGGGGGAGTTGAAGTGCTCGGCCATGGGCCAGTGGGGTTGATTGGTGCAGGTGTTCCGGAGATATTCTCTGAAGGGCTCAGCGAGTAGGCATCCTGTCTCCCCAATGTAGAGGAGACCACATCGGGAGCAACAGATAAAGTAAATACAGCTCAGTAACGTCCTTGTGACCTGTCTCATCTGTCCATCTTTCTTCCCTCCTATCTGTTCCACCCTTCCCTCCGACTTATCACCTTTACCCCATCTCGATCCACCTATTGCATTCTCAGCTACCTTCCCCCGAGCCCCACCCCCTCCCATTTACCTCTCCACCCTCTAAGCTCCCAGCCTCATTCTTGATGAAGGGCTTTTACCCGAATCATTGATTCTCCTGCTCCTTGGATGCTGCTTGACCTGCTGTGCTTTTCCAGCACCACTCTCTTGACTCTAATCTCCAGCATCTGCAGTCCTCACTTTTGCCTTACATAAGGTTAGGTCATACACTTGACGATTGGCCCAGCAATGGTGTACGTTTATCGATATCACCAAAATAAACATGATGAAAGGACATCTGTCATGTGTTGGAAGCAACTGCTGCCAGGAAGATTGCAAAAAAACTTACATTTCTAGAATTTTTCATAACTAAATCTCAAAAGTATTTACAACCAATGAAGTGCTTTCATAGTGTAGTCCTTGTAGTGTTAGAAAAGTGGCTGCCAGTACATAACTAACTCTCTCAAAACTGCAATGTGATAATTACCCAGCAATCACATTGGAAAAGTGCTTCCAATTGAGCCACACATGATACTTAATCAGGTAAATGGAGGGACTGCTAGGTTCTAATTGAGCCAAGCTGCTTGATTCAGCTAATTGATGCAGGGCCAAGAATTAGTGGAATTTATTCTACAATTGAGTCATTTCCCTTGCAGAATTTTGTCCACATATCTCCAGATTGAGCTTTGACACCTCATTTCCCAACAAAATTGACTTTTTCTTTCCCCTCTATTTCAGCTTTGGAAAACCACTGGGCTTCTTTTCCATATTTACATCTGATATTGACTTTGCATCAAGATGACATTATCGCACTTATGTAACTTCTCATTTCAAAGTGCCTCCAAGTAAATGAGAATTTTGTGAAACAAATTTCAAACACTGGCAAAAATGTGCTAATTGCTGTTGTCAGTGTTGTGCATGAGTGTGGTTTAACCCTGTCAGAGCTTATATAATGGTGTCAGTCTGTAGAGATTACAGAGAAATGAAGTGTGAGTGTCCTTTTGATAGACTGATGAACTCATGTGTTGTTAAAGCAAATTGATAGAGTGCAAGACCTTCTCAGTTCCTGCTCAACTTAGAGACAAAAAAAAACTGCAGATGCTGGAATCCAAAGTAGACAGGCAGGAGGCTGGAAGAACGCAGCAAGTCAGGCAGCATCAGGAGGGGGAGAAGTCAATGTTTTGGGTGTAACCCTTCCTCAGGACTGGGGTGGGTGTGGGGGGAGCTGCAGATAAAGAGGGTGGTGGGGGCAGGGTGGTGTAGTGGGGATAGGTGAAGACAGGCAGAAGGTATGACCTGGTTGGTCAATGGAAGGAATTAATCCAGGTTGGTGGCAGGGAGCAGTGGAAAGGAAGGGGGAGGGGCTGGGAGGGAGCCAGGAGATGGGAAGGGAGGTTATCTGAAATTGGAGAACTCATTTTCTATTCCAATCAGTGCAACAATGCACGGCTCTCTTGTGAGGGTGGTATCTATTTAGGTTTGTTAGTTCCTGCTGTGGGTCTTCATGGGTCTGACTAGGCAAAATTTGGATCTGCAGGTCTTTGGGCATAATGGAGAGGCCTTCCCACAACCTAAAGGGATCTGCAGTGCAAGATTTACTTTTCTTTTTTACCTCCTCTGCTGCCATTGTGTCTTTTTTTAAATTCAAGTCAATGTGGGCATCACTGGCTGGGTCAGTATTTCTTGCCTATCCTTAATTGCACTGGAGAAGGTGGTGGCAAGCTGCCTTCTTGATCAGTTTCGGTCCATAGTGTGTAGGGCTCACCAGCAATGCTGTTAGGAAGGAAGTTCCAGGATTTTGACCCAGCAACAGTGAAGGAACAGCAATATAGTTCCAAGTGTGGTTGGGGGAGATGTTCCAGGTGGTGATGTTCCCATGAATCTACAGCCTTATCCTTTCAGGTGATAGAGGTTGTGGGGTTAAAAAGTGCTGCTAAAGCCACCTTGTGAGTGCATCCTGTACTTGGTGCTCACTGCTGCCCCTATGGGTTGGTGCTGGATGGTCTGGGAATCAAGCAGACTACTTTGTCCTGGGTGGTGTTGAGCTTCTTGAGTACTATTTGAGCTGCAACCATCCTATCAAGTAGAGAGTATTTCATCACACTCCTGATTCATGTCTTACAAATGGTGGACAGGCCTTGTGAAGACTGGAGATGGGCTACTCCCTGCAGAATGTCTAACTTTCGATCTCCTTCTGTAGGCATGGTATTTATATAGTTGGTCCAGTTCAGGTTGTGGTCAGCGGTAACCCCCAGGGTATAAAATGTATAGGATTCAGAGATGTTAATGCCATTGAATGTCAGTGGGTGATTAGATTCTCACCTGTTGCAGATGATCATTGTCTGATACTTGTGTGGCTTGAATGTTAGTTGTCACTTATCAGCCACAGCCTGGATATCGTCCAGACCTTGCTGCACTTGGACGCAGGCTGCTTCAATAATTGAGAAATTGCAAATGGGCTGAATATTATGCAATCATCAGTGAACATTCCTGCTTTAGACATTATGAGGAAAGAATGTCATTGACGAAGCAGCTGATGGTGATTGGCTCTCCTGTGGCTGAACTAGGGAAGATGTTGGGTCTCAAAGAGTAATACAGCTTGATGGACAGACGGATGCTATTCTGGACACTTAGTAACATTTGGTGTGATTTTGCCTCAAGCAAGGTTTTTTGTGTACAGTAATGCCTATATTATCTTCTATAACATAAACAGGACATGAAAATTGCAGAATTGAAGAATCCAACATTCATTGCAACTAACAATTGTACATTTATATTTCTTAGACATCTAATCTATATGATATCCCTCCAAACCCTTCCTATCCATATACCCATCCAAATGCCTTTTAAATGTTGCAATTGTACCAGCCTCCACCACTTCCTCTGGCAGCTCATTCCACACACATACCACCCTTTGCGTGAAAAAGTTCCCCCTTAGGTATCTTTTATATCATTCCCCTCTCACCCTAAACCTATGCCCTCTAGTTCTGGACTCCCCCGCTCCAGGGAAAAAGACTTCGTCTATTTATCGTATCCATGCCCCTCATGATTTTGTAAACCTCTACAAGGTCACCCCTCAGCCTCTGATGCTCCAGGGAAAACAGTCCCAGCCTGTTCAGCATCTCCCTATAGCTCAAATTCTCCAACCCTGGCAACGTCCTTGTAAATCTTTTCTGAACCCTTTCAAGTTTCACAACATCTTTCCGATAGGAAGGAGACAAGAATTGCACACAATATTCCAACAGTGGCCTAACCAATGTCCTGTACAGCTGCCACATGACCTCCCAACTCCTGTACTCAATACTCTGACCAATAAAGGAAAGCACACCCAATGCCTTCTTCACTATCCTATCTATCTGTGACTCCACTTTCAAGGAGCTATGAACCTGCACTCCAAGGTCTCTTTGTTCAGCAACACTCCCTAGAACCTTCCCAATGTGTAAGTCCTGCTCTGATTTGCTTTCCCAAAATGCAGCACCCCGCATGGGCCATGTGCTGGCAGGTGGGACTAGATTAGGTTGGCATGGACAAGTTGGGCCAAAGGGTCTGTTTCCAAGCTGTACATCTCTATGACTCCAAGTAAGTGTCTCGGCTAATATTAAACTATTCAGTATGACAGAAAGACATTAGTAGCTGGCTTTCAGTAGCATGCCATGCTTCAAGTGATCTCAAGGTAAGATACAGTATGAGATCGTGATAGCTTCAGGTCGCATGCTATGATATAATGAGCGTGCCTGTTAAATGTACACTGGCTGTGTGACATAAAATGTGAGCAAGCTGGTCCATGTTGTTAATGTCAACACTGCTGCACTTAAGATAGAGTATTTTAAACCAGTTTGTTTGACCTCAGCTGGAAAGTTAGCCATATAAGCTTTGAGAAAACGGGAGCCGGTTTGGAGGGATGTTTTGGCTGTTTGTACATAGTGTCCGGTCCATTGAAGTTGCTGTTACAGGTATTTTGATGAAACACACATGGAACTGACTTTAGGAAGGACACTAGGGTTTGTTTGACTGTCCTTTCACTGAAACCAGAGGATCCATCGGAGCCATTGTCTGCACTTCGAAAGTACTTCATTGGCAGTAAAGCACTTTGGGATACCCTGTGTTCGTGAAGAGAATGACCTAAATGTGAGACTTTTGTTTATTTTTAAGAAATCATTTGGACCAAGTTTTACCTACAAAGACACTTAACTTCTACAATTTGATTGCTCCCCTAACTGTGAGAACTGGTCGAGCTGTCATTAAGACAAGCAGAGAGTCAACATGTGTCAGGGATATCATTCTTACTATACACAATCCCAAAACACCTGCAATTCTTCTCCCCAAAAAAAAGACTGATCAATCGGCCCGTTTTATGACTCCATAGCAGTTGATAATGTACAGAAATGCATTTTGAAATGACTTGATTGTAAACTGATGGAAGGTAAAAACAATGACTGCAGATGCTGAAAACCAAATACTGGATTAGTGGTGCTGGAAGAGCACAGCAGATCAGGCAGCATCCAACGAGCAGCGAAATCGCTGCTCGTTGGATGCTGCCTGAACTGCTGTGCTCTTCCAGCACCACTAATCCATGTAAACTGATGGAGTTGAGAGTGTGTTGCTGGAAAAGCACAGCTGGTCGGGCAGCACCCAAGGAGCAGGAAAACGATGTTTCGGGCCGGAACCCTTCATCAGGCTGCCTGACCTGCTGGGCTTTTCCAGCAACACACTCTCAACTCTGATTTCCAGCATCTGCAGACCTCACTGTCCTCTGTAAACTGATGGAGACTGCCTCCCTCTAAGTCATGGTTTCCTTTTGGCCATCCCCTCCCCCAACTCTGTTCCTGTAAGGAGAGATGAAAGAAGACTGATGAATCTACAACTTACAATTGTAAATTATGAAGAGAGGCCTGGGATTTGACTTGCTATTTCTGTTGGTAAAATGGTAGATTTTTGAAGTGCTGGGAAGTCCAAGTAGCATGAATGCAAGAAGAATTCACATCAAGAGTGCCCCTGGCAAGGGGAGAGTATTAAATACTTTTGCAGAGAATAGACTCCTATCAAAAGCAGTTAATGTTATTTTGATTAAGTCTTTAAAAAAGGATGGATCGATATCCCATTAAGAATGCAGTTCAAGATTTAAAGTAAAGTGTATTTCGACAGAGCTACTCTTGACCTCTGGGTGGCCCAAGACACTGTCTAACAAGCCAAGCACCGTTTGAAGTGTGGGCATTGCAGAAACCAATTTGTGCATAGTAATTTCTGCTCTTACAATAACAGTTTGATAATGACCACTTAATTTGTTTTCAGACCATAAGACCATAAGCCATAGGAGTGGAAGTAAGGCCATTCGACCCATCGAGTCCACTCTGCCATTTAATCATGGCTGATGGGCACTTCAACTCCACTTGCTTGTACTCCCCCTGTAGCCCTTAATTCCTTGCAAGATTAAGAATGTGTCGATCTCTGCCTTGAAGACATTCAACGTCCTGGCCTCCATTGCACTCCGTGGCAATGAATTCCACAGGCCCATTGCTGTCAAGCTGAAGAAATGCCTTCTTGTTTCCATTCTGTGATGTTGGCTTAAGTTAAATACTGGAGACAGGGTGCTGGAAAGAATATTTTCCAAAATAATACCTTGCCATGTACAAATTAAGAATGTAGAAAATGAGAAGAGACCATGAGCCCCTCAGGCCTGTTCTGCCATTCAATAAGATCATGGCTGATGATCAGTGTAACTCCATGTGGCTTGGGCCCATATGCCTTGATACCCTTTCTTAATAAGAAATTTGTCTATCTCAGATTTAAAGTATCAATTCAATTAGCATCGACTGCTGTTTGAGGAAGAGAATTCCAAACTTCCACTACTCTTTACATGTTGAAGTGCTTTTTATCATCTCTCCTGAATACCCTTGATTGTTGGGCTGTTCCCCTCTCATTCCAGAACCTTCAACCAGTGGAAATAGTTTTTCTTTACCTATCCTGTCTTTCCCTGTTAATATTCTGAAAACACGGATGAGATCACCCCTTAACCTTCTAAATTCTAGAGAATTAAGGCTTAAAATGTCCAATCTCTCCTCTTAACTTAACCTCTCACGTCCAGATATCATCCTTGCTAACCTGCATTGAACTCCCTCCAGGGTCAAACCATCCTTCCTAAGGTGTGGTGTACACATATGCTTACAGTACAGTGTTGTCTATCTAGGGTTTTGTATCACTGCAGACTAATATCTGCATCCTTACACTCTAGCCTTGTAGATATGAAGCCCAGCATTCCATTAGCCTTCTTGACTGTTTTCTGTACCTTTATGTGGCATTTTAAACACCTATGCACCTGAGCTCTCAAATTGCGTTGGGCTCTTCTGTTTCTTACATTACAATTGTCTGAATTTCAAAAGATGTAAGAGATTGTGAAAGGTGTTACATGAATGCAAGTCTTCTTTATTTATGTGTTTCACAACTAAGATACACAACTAACTGTAACTCATACATCATTTGCCATTTCTTATTTATGTTGCATATAGATGAAAAATTGAGACTAGCCCACTTTTCGGGATATAAAGGATGTTCAACAAAGCACGGAACAAATACTGATTTCTGGCTTGCCCTGCATCATTCATACCAAAAATGAAACATTGCCAGACGTTGTATTGACATTAATGATTAACACCGCAAGGCCTTGAATGGAGGTTGGTGAAAAAAGGAAATAATAAAAGGGTAAGAATACAAATCAAACCGGCAAAATTGAGCATGCTAGGAAGTATGTCTTTTTTTGGATATTCAGTAAATTGCATTTGTACTGAGCCAGGTTGAGTAAGACAAGGTTCCTCAGGACTTCATGAGGATAGTCAAAGAATTTGCAGACAAACCCATGTTTGCTTGAAAGGGTGACAATGGGGAGAGGAAGGTACCAGTGAAAGGCTATGAGTGCTGGTGCTCTTTCAAACTGAGTTTAAGAAATGGCAACATCGAGATAGTTTGAAAATATATGATTTATTCCTTCATCAATGTTATTTTTCCTTTGCATGCTTCTGGTCTTGAATCCAAAATGACAGCACATTACCCACTACCCACATTCCTTTGCTCGTTGTATTTTCATTAGGACCATAGAGTCATAGGAATCATGGAGATGGAGATGCACATTTTTTGAATTTGATGATGGGAGATTTGCCATAAATTTTCTCTGTGTATCTCGATTCCATCCTTGGGCAACTGTCTCTGTGAGGTTTGCACATTCTCCCCGTGTCTGCATGGGTTTCCTCTGTGTGCTCTGGTTTCCTTCCTCAGTCCAAAGATTAGGTGGATTGGTTATGCTAAATTGCCCATAGTGACCAGGGATGTGCAGGCTAGGTGGAATAGCCAGAAGAAGTGCAGGGTTACAGGGATTCGGTAGAGTGGAGGGTCTGGGTGGGATGCTCTTTGGAGGGTTGATATGGATTCAATGGGCCGAATGGCCTACTTCCACACTGTAGGTATTCTATGCTTCTATACTTTGCTCTTTGTGTCATCATTTATTTTCCCAGCTGACCAAAGCCAATGTTTTTTCACCTCAGTGTTTGTACAGGCCACAGAGCAGATGGAACAGTCAGTGCTGAGTTTCCTTCATGCTCCACACTGAGATAACTGACAGTGTTTTAACAAGTTTCTCCCCAGCGATACCAGTATATTTTCTTTCCCGAAATCTTTATTTGTATTTTATAATCCAGGGCTGTTAAGGAGATTATATTTTATCGGTATGGTATGCGCCAAATTCAGCGGGAATCTTGTGCTTAATGATGCTAAGCTACCTTGCAAGTTTATTTGTGAATAGTACTGCCTGCTGTAGTGTCTTGGCAGCAGCCTAACAACTGAGTTTGAGCCTTGTTCCAGGCTAGAGTACAAGCATTAAGGCTGACAGTACAGTACTGAGGGAGAGCTGCACTGTCACCTGGTACTGTCTTTCAGATGAGATATAAAACCATGGCCCCCATCTCTTTGCTCAGATGCAATGATCTCGTGGCATTATTTTGAAAAACTGTGGGGGAGTTATCCCTGGTCAACAAAAACCAAAATCAGAAATAAAAACAGAAATTGCTGGCAAAACTCAGCAGGTTTTAGAAGCCCAACCAGTAGAATAGTCTACCTTTACGGTGGAATGGTGGCTCAGTGGTTAACACTGCTTCCTCGCGCTACCAGGGACCCCGGTTTGATTCCAGCCTTGGGTAACTGTCTGTGTGGAGTTTGTACATTCTCCCTGTGTCTACGTGGGCTTCCTCTGGTTTCCTCCTGCATTCCAAAGGTGTGCAGGTTAGGTGGATGGCCATGCTAAATTGCCTATAGTGTTCAACCAGATCACCCCCTAACCTTCTAAATTCCAGCAAAAACAGGCCTAATTTGTATAATCGCTTCTCATACCCTAACCTGTGGAGTCCAGGGAACATTCTTGCAAGGTTACATTGTACTGCCTCCAAAAGCAAATGCCAGGGACAAGCCTTACATCTTTACAAGGAAAATAAATCTTCCTGAGCACTCCAGAACTAATTTATTTAGAAGTAAAATTTCTGCCAGTTTTCACAATCCATGATGTGACACTACAGATGAGTATCACATCTCTAAGTGTCAAGAAAATGGTTGCTGTGGATAGATAACTTCTAATACACAAAAGAGGCAGATTTCATTGATTCAAAGACTGTCCAATTTGTGCACATTGTATAGGATAATTGGCACAGAAACAGACCATTTAGCCCAACCAGTCCATTCTGGCATTTATACTCCAGTTCAGCTTCCTCCAGTCATTAATCATCGAACTTTCTCAGATTGGTCCTCCATTCCCTTCTCTCTCAAATACTCGTCTAGTCACTCACTATGGTTGTGAGTTCCACATCCTAATTGCTTTCTGTGTGTAAGTACATTTCTTCTAAATTTTCTATTCAAATGTTTGCCGACTGTCTCATATTGTTTGCCTTTAAAGCATTTTCGAGGTCTACCCTATCAAAACCTTTCAATAATGTTGAAGACCTCAATTAGTCACCCCTCTACTGTCTACTTTCAAGGGAGAAAGAACCCAAGCAGTTTATCTCCTGACTAGTGTATCCCCAGATTCCAGATGTTATTCTAATGAATCTTTCAGGCTCCCTCTCCAGGGTCTCAATCTCCTTTCCTTAAACAAGATTGTAGAATCCCTACAGTGTAGAAGCAGATCATTTGGCCCATCGAGTCCACACTGACTCTCCAGAAAGCATCCCACCCAGATCCACCCCTGTAAACCTACATTTTCCATGGCTAATCCACCTAGCCTACACATCCTTGGACACCATGGGGCAAGTTAGCACGGCTAACCTACCAAACCTGCACATCTTTGGACTGTGGGAGGAAACCAGAGCATCCAAAGGAAACCCACACAGACAGTCATCCAAGGCTGGAATTGAACTTGCATCACTGGTGCTGTGAAGCAGCAGTGCTAATCACTGAGCCACCGTGCAACCCATGAGAAGCCAAATGAGGCGTCTTCATAACTGGGCAGAGAAATGCATTTGACAAACCATTGAGTCCAATAAACTGAGAGCTCTTCCTGCCTATCCAACTGCAAACAGAAACCTTACACCAGCCAAACAAACAGGTTTCAGCTTGCATGCAGTTTGAGTCAACCTGTTAGGACAGGTTATTATACACCCTGGGACAGATAGGTCATGAACCCTGACTTTCTAGCCCAGAGGCATCGACACTACCACTGTGCTACAAGAGACCAGCTTTCAGCTTGTACCACTGCCTGATTTAGAGAATCATTTGTGTGTGCTTTGCATGTGTCACCATCAAATCAGCTTTATAGAATGCTGTATTCCTGATGAAGGGCTTTTGCCCGAAACGTCGATCTTACTGCTCCTCGGATGCTGCCTGCTGTACTCTTCCAGCACCACTAATCCAGAATTTGGTTTCCAGCATCTGCAGCCATTGTTTTTACCTTTATAGAATGGTACAATGCTGACTTGATCCCTAATACCCACAGGCCTAGTGAGAGAGAAGGGAAGAGCAAATGGAGGGAAGGAGATACAGGAGGGAGAATGCTTATTCCCATTAACATTCACTATGAATGGAGAATGAACTGCTGCACTCATACCTGTGAGATTTGCTAAGCACACAGAACATTTAGAAACATGAAAGCAAATGTTTGCAGCAAAGTGAGAGACGTACTATCACCGGCTAGTGCATACAGCCATCCTTGACCTCCCAACAGCAGGGCTGAAAATGTCAAAAATGCGCTGAGCAAAACAGGGCCTGAGCTTGATGTTAAAACTACTTTGTGCGGAATTGCAAATCGGGATCACCCAGCGTTGTTGCTGGACATGTGATCATAGCCATCGCTGTTGTGCTTTCATTTAAAAGGAAGACATGTTTGAGTAAATATATTCTGCCAACCTTTTATTTGTTTGCGACAAAACAATGCAGTGACTGATGTCCTGATTGTGGAAGCCACATGGTTCTGAATGAAAGCACAAGGTGGAGCATTTCCAACCCTTAATGTCCCAAAGTTAATTCATCTGCAAAGGGTGGCATGGTGGCTCAGTGGTTAGCACTGCTGCCTCACAGTACCAGGGTCCCAGGTTCGATTCCAGCCTTGGGTGACTGTGTTTGTGGAGTTTGCATGTTCTTCCTGTGTCTGCGTGGGTTTCCTCCCACAAGTCCAAAGATGTGCAGGTCAGCTGAATTGGCCATGCTAAATTGCCTATAGTGTTAGGTGCATTAGCCAGAGGGAAATGGGACTAGGTGGGTTACTCTGCGGAGGGTCGGTGTGGATTTGTTGGGCTGAAGGGCCTGTTTCCACACTGTAGGTAATCTAATCATGAGATCCTATTAAATCTCCACCTTTCCCTGGAGGTTGCTGCATAAAATGAATTTATCCAAGTTGCTGTTTCCAGCCACTGATCTTTAATCTTCTTTTCCCAATAGTATGCAAAACAAATTCAGCCAAATCCATGGAATGAGAACATGGCACTTTGCATATGCACACTAAACCTCATCTCTTAGTCTCTGTGGGGTGTTGAAGTCTCTTTTTGTCCACTTGTGTGTGTCTGCAGGTTGGCCAGCATTTATTTTCCGACCAAGTTCCCCTTAAGAAAATGGCAGTGAGCTGCCTTCTTGAACCTCTGCAATCCAAGTGCTTTCGGTTGAAATAGACACACTCAGACATGACCAGGTTTAAGAATAAATACAGTGTTCACAACACAACACAGTTAGATACACAATGTTCAATGCATAGGAAAGAAATGAAAATTATCAGCAGTAATGCACAAAGTTAATCCACAGAATAATGAAGCCACTGTAACTGAGTGGTAATTGGAATATTGGTGTGCTTCTTAACATATGCACAGTAATAAATTAGCAACTGGGACCACACTTGGAATATTGTGTCCAGTTCTGGTCGCCGAACTATAGGAAAGATACCGAGGCTATGGAGATGGTGCAAAGAAGGTTTACCAGGATGCTACCTGGACTGGAGGGCTTGCCTTACGAAGAAAGGTTGAATAAGCTTTGACTTTTCTCTCTGGAGAGAAGGAGGAAGAGAGGAGACCTGATCGAGGTATACAAGATAATGAGAGGAATAGATAGAGTCAATAGCCAGAGATATTTCCCCAGGGCAGGGTTGACTGGAATGAGAAGTCATAGCTTTAAAATATTAGGAGGAAGGTATGAAGGAGACGTCAGAGGTAGGCTCTATCCGCAGAGAGTTGTGAATGCATGGAATGCGTTGCCAGCGGTGGTGGTGGAAGCAGAGTCATTAGGGACATTTAAGCGACTGCTGGACATGCACATGGAGAGCAATGAGTTGAGGGGTGCATAGGTTAAGTTACTATATTTTACATTAGGATTAAACCTCAGCACAACATCGTGGGCCTAAGGGCCTGTTCTGTGCTGTACTTTTCTATGTTCTATGTTCTAAAAGCGCTGAAATGAAAATGGTAGCTGGCAGTACTATTTGACAAAGTTCCCGAGAATAAAAGATGCACTAATACGAAAATGCTTATTTAAGATGTGCTCTAAACTAGGGCTATCTTTATTGTATCTTGTTGAATTTAGCAGGTGACACAGCGATAATTAGAACCTCCATTGTGCCTCTTCAAAACCACAGATTAGATTCCCTACGTTGTGGAAACAGGCCCTTCGGCCCAACAAGTTCACATCGACCCTCCGAAGAGTAACCCACCCAGACCCATTTCCCCCTGACTAATGCACCTAACACTACGGGCAATTTAGCATGGCCAATTCACCTGACCTGCACATCTTTGGACTGTGGGAGGAAACCGGAGCACCTGGAGGAAACCCACGCAGATACAGGGAGAATGCGCAAACTCCACACAGACAGTCACCCGAGGCTGGAATCGAACCTGGGACCCTGCTAACCACTGAGCCACTGTGCTGCAAAAAGCGGCCATTCGGCCCATTGTGCCTGTACTGATTCTATTAACTAGTGCCAATCTCCTGTGCTTTCCCTGTATGCTAACACATCATTCCTATCTACATAAATCATGCCTTCTTGAATGTCTCAACCGAACATCCTTCCACCACACTTCCAGCCAGTGCATTCCATACCCTAGCTATTCACTTTGTGACTCTCTCACATCATCTTGCTTTGTTTGCTGATCATCTTAAATCCGTGGCATCTCGTTCTTTTCTCTTTTATGACCAGTAAGAGCTTCTCCAAATCCAGGAGAAAATGAGGACTATAGATGCTGTGGATCAGAGTCAAGAGTGTGGTGCTGGAAAAGCTCAGCAGGTCAGGCAGCAAGAGCATCAACATTTGGGGCAAAAGCCCTTTCCTGAAACATCGATTCTCCTGCTCCTCGGATGCTGCCTGCCCTGCTATGTTTTTCCAGCAGCACACTTTCAACCTTACTCCAAATCTACTCTAGCCAACCTGCTCATGATTTTGAAAACCTCTGTCAAATCTCCTTTCAGCCTTCTCTCCAGAGAGCAGTCCCAACTTCTTCAATCTATCCTCAGAACTGAAGTTTCACATTCCTGGAACCATTCTTGTAAATCATTTCGGCGCTCTGTCCGACACATTTGCCTTTTTCACAGAACGTAACACTCACAGCTTCACCGATGCTGCAGCTGAGGTTTGACAAGTGTCTTGTACAAGTTAAGTCCCTATTAATAAAGCCATGAACACTGCTCTCTCCCACTGTCCTGTCACTTTCAATGATCTGCGCACATTTCCTTTACACTTACTATAGGAAGCTATTTCCTAGATTTATCTTGGAACACTGTCATAGTTTTTGCACTTGATTCAGGGTGCCTAACTGTCCCATAATTTAAGGGATTGTCCCTTACTTTGACTGTTGTCTGTTGTCTGTTAAGGTTGCCTTATGTAGCTGATTTCTAGGACAGCCCATGAGAGTCTCCAGAGTGAATTTAAGTGGTTTCAGTGACACCGCTGGTGAATGAGTCACCAGCAAAGAGATGATATCGTTCTGGTACAAAAGGTAAATTGTGTGGATTTCATTGATTATAAATCACCGACCCTTCTAGTAATATTGGCTGAAGAACAACCGCGCCCCCCCCCACAACCTCTGTCACGTTGAATGCCCCCCTCACACTGTTACACTTACCAACCCTCCCCCATTCTGTTCTTACAGTCAGCAAAACCTTATCAAAGTGTTGATCAGCTTGCCTCATTGCCCTCTGTATTTAGTTCAACCACTTGTAAATTTAATTTTCGCAGAAATGTGTTTTTGTGAAGGTCAAGGATTTCTTCGTGGCTGAGTCGTAATGAAATTCTGTATAACAGAGAGGTACTCATGCCAGTTACACACAGTGTAACACTCAATTATAGATGAGTGTTTGTCAGGGGGGATATTGTACAATTGAACTAGATTTGTACCCATCAGCAGGGATGATATGAACATGTCAGGTGCATATATTGGATCCTTTCATCCTCTTTGGATGATTGTGCAGTTTGTTCATCCCAATCTTGATGAGGTGAGAGTCTTGCCTTCAAATATGAGACAGCCGCAGCAGTGAGAGCCTTTTATGAACATAACGAGCCCAAGATTTGAACAACGTTTGCCACCGCTATATGGTCACTAACTCTGATTGATTCTGTATCTGGAGGCTTGATTGTATGACTTCTTGCTTCCAACTGCTTGCATTCATAATCCTGCTGTTGGTCAACTGACATGGCCGCTCTTGTAGTGAATCAAGAGTGTGCTGCTGGTTCATTCCTGATGAAGGGCTTTTGCCTGAAACATCGATTTTCCTGCTCCTCGGATGCTGCCTGACCTGCTGTGCTTTTCCAGCACCACGCTCTTGGCTCTAATCGCCAGCATCTGCAGTACTCACTTTCGACACTCTTGTAGTGCTCTACCTGCCTTTAGTTTTGGGTACTGTTGAAAAAAAAGACATATTCTGTCAAGGTGTTTCCCCTTATACTTATCAGAACAGTTTGTAAGAAAAATCAAAATAAATGGGAAACAATGTTTATACTGTAGAGAAGAGCATGATGATTGGTTGGCAAGTGGACTTTGATTGGTAAAGATGTCACTATAGAGAGTACATCAGTGAATGATGATGGACAGTTAACTGCTAAGCATTGTTTTAAGTTTAAACAAGGCAGGTTGACTTTGGTCAATTAGACACAAGCTGCCTTGTTTAAAACTAGGGATGGACAATAAATGCAAGTGTAACCAGTGATGTTCATACCTAATGCACATGAAAAAATAACTTTTGGTCATACAGAACTTGAACTCATTTCTAATTGCCTGTAGAAGATGAGTGTGAACTGCCTTCTTCACCAATACACTGAATGCAGGGACACATGCAGTGCTGATCGGAAGGTACCTCAAGCATACTGGGGAGATGGTGATGCAGTGGTAGTGTTATTAGTGATCCAGAGGCTCAAACTAATTATCCGGGGACATGGGTTCAAATCCCACCATGGCAGCTGTTGGAATTCATTAATAAAATGAATAGTTTAGAGCGACACAATGGCTCAGTGGTTAGCACTGCTGCCTCACAGCGTCAGGAACCCAGATTCAATTCCTGCCCTGGGTGACTGTCTGTGTGGAGTTTGCACATACTTCATGTGTCTGCGTGGGATTCTTCTGGGTGTTCCAGTTTCCTCCCTCAGTCTAAAGATGTGCAGATTAGGTGAAATGGCCATGTTAAATTGCTCATAGTGTTCGGTGCATTAGTCAGGGGCAAATATGGGGTAGGGGAATGGGTCAAGGTGGGTTACTCTTCAGAGGATTACTGTGGACTTGTTGGACCGTAGGGAATCTAATCTAATCTAAAATCTGGAACTGAACATTAGTCATGTTGGTGACCATAAATCTATCATTGTTCTGGTTTTTTTTCTGCCCTTAAGGTGAAGAAATCTGCTGTTCCTACCTGGTTTAGTCTCCATGTGACTGCAACCCACAGTGATGTGGTTGACTCTGAAACTGTGTAACAAGCTGTTACATTCAAGGGCATTCAGGGATAGACAGCAAATGCTGCCCTTAGCAGTGACACCCATGAAAGAATAAAGAAAATAAAATTTTGGCTCGGTGTAACAGTGAAGGAACAGCGATATAATTCCAAGTCAGGATCATGTGTTGCTTAGAGGGGAACTTGCAATGTGTACATGCTTCAGCTCCCCTTGACCTTCCACATGGTAGAGGTCATGGATTTGGAAGGTGCTGTGGGAGGAGCCTTGATGACTCTCTGTGGTGCGTCTTGTAGCTAGTATACCTGCCTACCACTATACATCATTGAATGAGGGAGTGAGTATTTAGGATTGTGGATGGGATTCCAATCAAATGCACTGCTTTGTACAGGACAGTGTCGAACTTATTGAATGATTTTGGAATTGCAGACATGGAAGTAAATAGAGAGTATTCCATCCTGACTTGCGCCTAATAGTTAGTGGATTTGTTTTAGGATATTACAAAGTTACCTAGTTGCCACCAAATTCCTAGTCACTGATCTGCTCTTGCAGCCATAGCATTTACTCAGATCAGTGATAAACCAGGATGTTGAAAGTGGGGAAATCAGCAATGGTAACGCAATCGAATGTCGAGGGGCAATGGTTAGATTCTCTCGTCCCTCAAAGAGGTGAAAAGAGCCTGGTGCAGGGAGATAAAAGAGCAGAAAATTCTATCATGCAGAAGGGTCATATTAGCAAACCGCAAGACACTGAGGCTGTTGAACTGCTTTCCCAGTTTTGTTTTTCCACCACTCATAATACCAATTTTTTTTTTGTCTGTACATGGTTGGGGGTTGGAGGATGGTTTAGAAAGGAGTTAGAGTTTTAGTTAGTACAGTTACATGTCAGTCATTCAAATTTGTTTACCTGTGGTTAGACTCTATTTAATTGCAGTAATTCTTGATTATTTTAAAGTCCAGAACCATGGTCCATGTTTTGTTAAGTAATTGCCATAAAGAGTAGACATTGTAAAATACAGAATCCTGGTCCCCAGTTAGCCTGGGCCTATCTGACAGATACATTGGGGACTTAGCGGACTTTGCTGATTTTTTTTAACTTTGTCAGGGAATAGCAGGGCTTGAATTCCAACTTGAGGCGTGACACAAGTTGGAGATGGCCATTGCTTGGCACTTGTGTGTTGTGAGTGTTACTTGCCACTTATCAGCCCAGATCTGGATGCTGTCCAGGTCTTGCTGCATTTGGGCAAGAACTGAGGTGATACAAAGATGCTGAACTCTGCCAGATATAAAGCAAACAGACCCTTTGTAAGTCCAAATGGATGGCACTTGATAGTTTTTTTTAACTGCTTGATCCAAATTTTTATAACTAAATGACCAGAATGAAAAGAAGCAAGCACTTTATTTTTAATGCTTCAATGATGTTTTTCTCCTGGGTTGCTCACAGCAGTTTGGTGAAAATTAATCTTCAATTCATGAAGATATAATACTGTTGCATTGGCATCTTTAAACTGATTTATAGTCCACCTCCAGAGAGGGAAGGGAAGACATTACACAACCAGTGAGACCGTGAACAAAGGGAAGAGTACAATAAAAGAAAGCAAACAAAGGGAAGAGCAGGAGATGTTATCTGACTGACCCAACTTGTTGCTTTAGTTATGCTTTGGAGATGCCGGTGTTGGACTGTGGTGTACAAAGTTAAAAATCACACAACACCAGGTCGCTCTGAAAGCTAATGTGCTTCCAATTAAGGAGGTACAACCTGTTGGACTATAACCTGGTGTTGTGTGATTTTTAACTTTAGTTATGTAATTGCTTTTGCTGCAAATTCATGGTTCAGATGTAAAAGAAAGACTTGCATTTGTACAGTCCCTTTACCAACCATAGGAGATCCTAATCCACTAGGGCTGGAAGATCTTTTGTGGCTGGCACAGAGAAAATGGGCTGAATGAACTTTCTCCATCCCCATAAATCTCCCTTTGTTCCTAAAATGTCTTGCTGACATTTAAATGACACAGAAAATGTTATATCGGCCACATAATTCCTTCTCTAGTGACAGTGTTATGGAGATGTGTTCACCAGTATATTAATTTAGAATATCATTGACTGAAGAAGGACACTTTCCAAGGCAAAGAGACTGGCTGCAGCAGGGTGTTAATGCTACAATTGCAAAGAATATAATCTGCCTGGCTGGAATCACTCTGTTTCCAATAGTTTTCAGGGGTAGGCCATTTAGGATTGAGATGAGGAGAATTTTTTTTTACCCAGAGAGTGACGAGCTTGTGGAATCTTTGCCACAGAAAGCAACTGAAGCCAAAACATTGAATGTTTTTAAGAAGGTGTTAGACATAGTTCTTAGGACTAAAGGGATCTAAGAGTATGGGGAGAAAGGAGGAATAGGGTACTGAGTTTGGTAAACAGACATGATCATATTGGAGACACTGGTGTTGGAGTGGGGTGTACAAAGTTAAAAATCACACAACACCAGGTTATAGTCTTACAGTTAATTTGGAAGCACTAGCTTTCAGAGCGCTGCTCCTTCATCAGGTATCCACAACCACCTGATGAAGGAGCAATGCTCTGAAACCTAGTGCTTCCAAATAAACCTGTTGGACTATAACCTAGTGTTGTGTGATTTTTAATTATGTTCATATTGATTAGGATACAGGCTTGAGGAGCTGAATGGCCTACTCCCCTTCCTATGGAGAGGATGCAGAATTCAGACAGACACCAGATTGCTAGAAATCTCAGTGACAATGTCTCTGGGAGACTATATCTAGAGCCAGGGGTCACAGGTTTGGGGTAGGCCATTTAGGACTGAGATAAGGAGATTTTTTTCACCCAGAAAGAGGGGAGCCTGTGGAATTCTCTGCCACAGAATGTGATTGAGGCTAAAACATGAACTGTTTTTCCAGAAGAATCAGATGTAGTTCTTAGGACTAAACGGATCAAAGGGTATGAGGAGAAAACAGGAAGTGGGTACTGATTTGGTTGATCAGCCATGGTGGAGCAGACTCAAAGGGCCAAAGGCCTACTCCTTTTTTCTATGTTTCAAAGAGGGGTCACATGATCCAGTCTGTGCATGTAATAAAGCGATTGAATTTGTTTACACTGAGAGAGGTAAATTGTCTGGAGCAATAGCCTCACCCTCTCTCGCTTTTGTTTGAAATCCCTTTCATCAGAGTGTGTGAGTTGAAAACATACTGGAAGGCCTCATTAATTCACATGGAGGGCTCCTAAAGAAGTCTATACTATGTCTTTTGTAAAGTGGATTTTGTCAGTCAACACTGATTCAGGAAGATACCTTAGTGCCACTAGCTTGTGTGCATAACTCAAACATTTAAGCAATGCGTCAATAAGTATTTTTCCTGAACTTAGCCATTACTTGGGACTCACCTTCATCCCCCTCCGTCCACGCATCAATGAATTTAATACACGCCGTGACATCGAACAATTCTTCCGTCGCCTCCGCCTCCGCGCTTACTTTCACAATCAGGACTCCCGCCCACCCTCCAAGGACCCCTTCGTCCACCTCCAACACACTGCATCCACCTGGACACCCCGCGCTGGCCTATTACCTGTCCTCGACCTCTCCATTTCCAACTGCCGCCGGGACATTAACCGCCTCAACCTGTCTACCTCCCTCCCCCACTCCAACCTCTCACCCTCACATCACGAAGCCCTCCAATCCCTCTGCTCCAATCCCAACCTCACCATCAAGCCAGCAGATAAAGGGGGCGCAGTGGTAGTCTGGCGCACTGACCTCTACACCGCTGAAGCCAAATGCCAACTCGAGGACACCTCTTCCTACTGCCCCCTCGACCATGACCCCACCCCCCATCACCAAACCATCATCTCCCAGACCATACAGAACCTCATCACCTCAGGAGATCTCCTACCCACAGCTTCCAACCTCATAGTCTGGGAACCCCGCACTGCCCGGTTCTACCTCCTTCCCAAGATCCACAAGCCTGACCACCCTGGCTGACCCATTGTCTCAGCATGCTCCTGCCCCACTGAACTCATCTCTACCTACCCCGACACTGTCCTATCCCCCTAGTTCAGGAACTCCCCACATACATTCAAGACACCACCCATGCCCTCCACCTCGTCCAAGACTTCCGTTTCCCCGGCCCCAACGCCTCATCTTCACCATGGATATCCAATCCCTCTACACCTCCATCCACCATGACCAGGGCCTCCAAGCCCTCCATTTTTTCCTCTCCAGACGTTCCCAACAGTACCCTTCCACCGACACTCTCATTCGTTTGGCCGAACTGATCCTCACCCTTAACAATTTTTCCTTTGAATCCTCCCACTTCCTCCAGACCAAAGGGGTAGCCATGGGCACACGTATGGGCCCCAGCTATGCCTGTCTCTTTGTAGGCTATGTAGAGCAGTTGATCCTCCGTAATTACACCGGCACCACTCTCCACCTCTTCCTCCGCTACATTGATGACTGCATTGGCGCCACCTCGTGCTCCCGCGAGGAGGTTGAGCAATTCATCAACTTCACCCTGACCTTAAATTTACCTGGACCATCTCTGACACCTCCCTCCCCTTCCTGGACCTCTCCATCTCCATTAATGACGACCGACTTGACACTGACATTTTTTACAAACCCACCGACTCCCACAGCTACCTGGATTACACCTCTTCCCACCCTACCTCTTGCAAAAATGCTATCCCGTATTCCCAATTCCTCCGCCTCTGCTGCACCTGCTCCCAGGAGGACCAGTTCCACCACAGAACACACCAGTTGGCCTCCTTCTTTAGAGACCGTATTTCCCTTCCCACGTGGTTAAAGATGCCCTCCAACGCATCTCATCCACATCCCGCACCTCTGCCCTCAGACCCCACCCCTCCAACGGTAACAAGGACAGAACGCCCCTGGTGCTCACCTTCCACCCTACCAACCTTCGCATAAACCAAATCATCCGCCGACATTTCCACCACCTCCAAACTGACCCCACCACAAGGAATATATTTCCCTCCCCACCCCTTTCCGCCTTCCGCAAAGACTGTTCCCTCCATGACTACCTGGTCAGGTCCACGCCCCCCTACAATCCACCCTCCCATCCTGGCACCTTAACCTGCCACCGCAGGAACTGTAAAACCTGTGCCCGCACCTCCTCCCTCACCGCTATCCAAGGCCCTAAAGGAGCCTTCCACATCCATCAAAGTTTTACCTGCACAACTACTAATATCATTTATTGTATCCGTTGCTCCTGATGTGGTCTTCTCTACATTGGGGAGACTAGGCGCCTCCTAGCAGAGCGCTTTAGGGAACATCTCCGAGACACCCGCACCAATCAACCACACCGCCCCGTGGCCCAACATTTCAACTCCCCCTCCCACTCTGCCGAGGACATGGAGGTCCTGGGCCTCCTTCACCGCCGCTCCCTCACCACCAGACGCCTGGAGGAAGAACGCCTCATCTTCCGCCTCAGAACACTTCAACCCCAGGGCATCAATGTGGACTTCAACAGTTTCCTCATTTCCCCTTCCCCCACCTCTCCCTAGTTCCAAACTTCCAAACTTCCAGCTCAGCACTGTCCCCATGACTTGTCCGGACTTGTCCTACCTGCCTATCTCCTTTTCCACCTATCCACTCCACCCTCTCCTCCCTGACCTATCATCTTCATCCCCTCCCCCACTCACCCATTGTACTCTATGCTACTTTCTCCCCACTCACACCCTCCTCTAGCTTATCTCTCCACACTTCAGGCTCACTGCCTTTATTCCTGATGAAGGGGTTTTTTTATCGAAACGTCGATTTCGACGCTCCTTCGATGCTGCCTGAACTGCTGTGCTCTTCCAGCACCACTAATCCAGAATCTGGTTTCCAGCATCTGCAGTCATTGTTTTTACCCCAAAGTACAGCCATGACAATGTTCTGCAATGTTTTCACTTTTTTTCCCCAGACTTAGTTGTTGAATTACAAACTCAGAAATTGTGCAGCGGCTCAGCAGTTCTGTCAGCATCTGTAGGAGAAAAACAGTTCACATTGAGTCTAAAAAACTCTTCTTCAAAACATGGCACAGCAACAACAAGTTGCTTGGCTTTAAATACATTTGTAGCTCCAAAACCTCAAGTCATTGGATGCCAATACATTGCCTGGTTGAAATGTCCTGTTCTGAAGAAGAGTCATCCTAGACTCAAAATGTTAGCTCTGTTTCTCTCCCGAAACTTGCCAAGTTTCTTCAGCATTCTCTATGTTTGCTTCAGCTTTTCAGCATCTGCAGTATTTTTGTTTATTAGATGTTGTGTGTGTTGTGTCTTTGTTTTCAAGAAATTGTATGCCCTTGTACAGTTTAAATCCTTTCGTTAATGATCTTTGCTTGAGTAAGTTTTGATTGCAATAAAGAAGTTCTAACACTGAGCTACATACACTCTTATATATATAATTTGCAATACCGGACGCCTTTTTGAATTCAAATGTTGCTGAGACCAATGGATGAATGGGACAATGAAAGCGATCAGCTCATCCCTCCCAACTTAGTTGTGAAAGTGGTTATTAAGGGATGAATTTCATCATGGACAAGTTGGGCTGAAGGTCTTATTTCCATGCCGTAAGAGTCTTTGAGTATTGGCCAGGGTAGCTCCCCCTCTCTTTACCACGAGATGACTAACACTCTTGAAAATGTTATTTTAATACCACACTTGAGTGTCTGCCTGGGCTTTTGCATTTATGTCTCTGGAGTAGGAGGAGTTCAACATATAACCTTCTAATTCAGAGGTGAAACTGGTCCCCACTAATCCAGAGACAGCTGACCCTGTTTGACAGCACCAGAAGCAAGGATATGGACTTCCACCTCAAAGTCACTTGTAGGGTCGATTCATTATTCATACTCTAAATGCTCCATTTGTGTTATGAAAGGGTTTATCAGTTAGGTCCATTTTTCAGATTTCCATTTTGTGAGCAATTGCCTGTATGAACGTGGGTCACTGCTCCCAGTTGACTCAAATTAAACCAATGGCATTACAACAAAAGCTTGCTCAGCCTGAAACACACTTGCTACACAAACTCTCAGGCAACCAAATGCCACTGCATTGTACGGTTGCAATGGAATTGGTCATTTTTAAGGCAGAGGTTTACTTTGTCCAATAATAACTAGCGATTTATAACTGGAGCGGTTTGATTTAATCAATTGTTTGTATTAAATTGTCACCTTATCATGTTGAATCAACTCAGTCAGAGGACATGTTTAAAGCCAGTTGGCAGTCATTGTCAATGAGGGTTCTTGTCCATTTCACCCTCCAGTTAATCATTGTGCGAAGTGGGTTACTCCTCTATAGTAGCTGATTATCCTCCTATTGAGTTCAGTGGAGTTGGTTCTACAATGAGTCAGTCCAATCTTTACCAGATGGGTCCGCTAGACAATGTGTCAACATCTCATGCCTTTTGGATAGAAAAGAAGCTGTTAATATATGAATATAATATATGACTTAGGAGCAGGAGAAAGTCATTTGGTAAGATCATGGTTGATCTGATTGTAGTCTTTACTGTTTAGCCCCTAAACCTTTCACTCAGTCACGAATCTCTCCAAATCAATATAAAAATCATGCAATAACTCTGCCTCCATTGCACCCTAGAGATAAGAATTCCACAGACTAATGGCCTGCTGAAAAAAAATTCTCCTTATGTCCATCGTAAATGGGGGACTCCTCGTTTTTAAACTGTTAAACTCTTGTCTTTCACATAAGGGGAAACATTTTTTTTAGCATCCACCCTTTCACGTCTCCTCAGGATCTCTGATATTTCAATTGATTACCATCGTGCTTCCAGACATCAAAGGATGTAAAGTCAACTTGGCTAACCTTTTCTCATAAGACAACCCTTTCAACCCAGCAGTCAGTCCAGTGAACCACCTCTGCACTCTTTCCAGTGCAGTGACTGATGTGCAGAGTAATGTGTTAAACCAAAGCCCTGCCTGCATTCCCAATTGAAGTTTAAAGACTTCAGTGCTATTTCAACGTAAAAAAAAAAGTAATCAATATTTATTCCAGCTCCATCAATGGTTACTAATCTGACCATTAGTGAATCATTATTTGCTGTACACAGATATGTTCCTGTGTTTCCATGTTACAAATGTAACTACAAATCAAAAGTGCTTCATTAGTTGTATAGCGCTCCTGCGGCTATGACATACAAATGAAAGGCTTTCTTTTTCCCCAGCCTAATCTCACATTTTGTTACCTTCAAAACCTGTAAAGAAGACGGGCCATCTCACCAATACTTCATCTGGAGGCTCTTTGATGATGTTACCTAGTATGGTGACGAAACATCTAAAAACAAACCTTCCAGCTCTGTGAGCAAATCTACGTCTGGAGCCTCAACCTGAGCTACAGATCTTCTTAGGACTTGCTAACCTGTAAAGGCTATATGATATGCAAACGTAATTAAAGAAGCACCTGATGTACACGTGAACTATCGTCCAGCAGCACCCAGAGCAGAAACATTCACTCTAAGTGCTGGAAGGATAGAATTGATAAAGCGCATAACAATATATTTCCATTACTCTTTCTGGTTTGAGAAAGCATTTGCATTCTTGACTCATGGTTAATGTAGATAAGGATTGGAAACACAGCACTGCTGACAAAATTTCTGACGTTAGGTCTACTGATGCACTCTTTGCTCTTCTGTTTCACATGTGCTTTTTTGTATTTTATTCACAAGAAATAGACATGTTCATAACAAGCAAAAGTCATAAATGTGGAAGAGAGGCAAGAATTTATAAAGGAATTCTTTGTACAAACTCCTCCAGAGGCAGCCCCATATCTGTAACCGCTGTGGGACAGGAAGCTGGCATTAATCTTTGCGGATACGTCTTTGGTTCTGCAGTGAATTTGAGCCCAAAGGTTACCACATCAATTCTTTTTTACATTAAAAGGCAGCGCTTGTTCAAGTTAATGTTATAGTTATCAGAATCACAGAAAGGCAAACAATAAACAGACATGATTGTTCTTACGCTGCTAAAGTTTAGATGAAAAACTGTGAATATTTGGGTTAGGACCCAACAAGCAAGTTCATAGAATTCATTCATTCATTCATAGAATCGCATTTGGCCCAACATGTCCACACTGACCCTCTGAAGAGTGTCCCACCCAGACTAAACCCCCCCCGACCCGATCCCTGTAACCCTGCATTTTCCATGGCTAATCCACCTAACCTCCACACCCTTGGAAACTATGGGCAATTTAGCGTAGCAAATCCACCTAACCTGGACACCTTGGGAAACCCCTACAGACATGGGGAGAATGTGCAAACTCCACACAGACAGTCGTCCAAGGCTGGAATTGAACCCGGATCCCTGGCACTGTGAGGTAACCCCTGAGCCACTGTTTGCCAAATCTTTAGGTAATGCCCATTAAGTCCAGTTGGCATAAAAAATGGTGAATTCCTGCTTTTGCTAAACAAAGGTAAGTGTGAAAACAATTCAGTTTTTCATTTGAGTTCTCACTTTGCTGCAGTCCTTAGGACATCATGGATAGAATCTTCTTGGCAGCAGCATTTAGAATAGGGGTAGGTGAGAGAATCTTCTGGGCAGGAGTACTGAGTGTCATTAACACTGGGGTACGAGTAGTGTTACATTGTAACTGCGATGAAGTGGTAGGCATTGATTACACGTGAGGGATGTGATGGAGGAATTTGACACCTGACCTTTCGCGTTGCAATCCTGTGCAGGCACAATGTTCCGATATTAACTCACACTTCTAGGGGCAAGAAGAATAGGGTAGATAGTGGTACCTCCTCTGGCAGAGTACAGGAATTTATAAAGGAATTCTTTGTACAAACTCCTCCAGAGGCAGCCCCATATCTGCAACCGCTGTGGGACAGGAAGCTGGCATTAATCTTTGCGGATATGTCTTTGGTTCTGCAGTGAATTTGAGCCCAAAGGCTTTGAGCACTGGAGCCATATTCTCTTCACCCACCCATGGGCGCTGACCTCCAGAATCACTGCATCAATCAGGATGGCCTGCCATAGGGAAAACTACTTCTCTTCTCTCCTGGACAGGGTTCAGGATAATCTCTAAGGATAAGTCACTAACATATAGTACTGCTTTTATCCTGGTCTCTGACAGCTCTAGGGCTGGGTGGGGATGATAAGCAGAGGTTGAGTGATGCTTCAGAATTGCAGAGAGTGAAATGCTTTTTTGAATCACTCGTAAGACATGGGCATTGCAGGCTTTTATTGCTCAGCCCTAGTTATCCTTAAGAAGGTGGGTAGTGAGCTGCCTTGAACTGCTGTCGTTAGAGCCAGAATGCCTTTAGGGAGGGAATTCCAAGACTTTGTCCCAGCCACAGTGAAGGAACGGAGATCTATTTCCCAAATCAGGGTGGTGATTGGTTTGGCGGGGAACATGCTGGTGGTGGTGTTTCCATGTATCTGCTGCCCTTGTTCTTCAAAATGTTAATGGTCGTGGGTTTGGAAGGTGCTGTTGAAGGAGCTTTGGTGAATTTCTGCAAAGCATCTTGTAGATTGTACACACTGCTGCTACTGAGCATTGGAGGGAATGGAAGCTTGTGGATGGTGTCGAGCATCTTGCGTGTTGTTGGAGTTGCATCCATCCAGACAAGTGGGGTTCCAGGTACCTTTTAAATACAGCACCATTAACTTATTGGGGATGAGGTGTTCCTGCCCACCTGCACATAAAATTCAGCATTTTACCTGCCCATGTATATACATTGAGCTGAGAACAATGCAACTGCAGAGAAAACACATTCTGTACCTCAAGTGGAGGTACCTCCTGTTTTTAAGCCCAACAAGAAACTGATTCTCCAAAAAGAAGAGATTCCACTCCAAGTCACTTCCTATACCTAGAACTATTCTGTATGACTGGGGTCTGAACTGATGCACTCTGCATAGGGCTCCTGTCATTCACTCCTGAATAACCAGCTGCTAGCTTGTGAGATAAAACTTATCCAATGAGGTCCCTCTGATAGGTTTGTGCATGATAGTACAGCCCTGGTGTCTGACAGTGTTTTCTAAGTGGAATGAGGAACTTCTGAAATGGCATGCACCGTGATAACATAGCAACTAAACAGCAAGCAGCAGCAAAGGCTAGCGGTTAGCTCTGCTGCCTCACAGCACCAGGAACTGGGTTCAATGCTACCCTCACATACTTTGTGGAGTTTGCACGTTCTCCCTGTGTCAGTCTTGGTTTCCTCTGGGCGCTCTGGTTTCCTCCCACAGTCCAAAGATGTGCAAGTTAGATGGATTGGTCATGCTAAATTGCCCATTGTGTCCGGTGGATTAGCCATGAGATATACAGTGATAGGGTAAGGGGCTGGATGAGATGCTCTTTGGAGGGTCAGTATGGGTTGAATGGCCTGCTTCTACACTGTCGGGATTCTGTGTCTAATCCTAACATGAATGAGCAGATCATTTGCTTGAGGGATCAATCTTATGCAGAACTCTGGGGATAGTTTACCTTTTATTAATATTATGGGGTCTCCTGTCCTACTGAGGACATCTTGATTTGATGTGTTATTTGAAAATTAGCGCCTTTGACATTGCAGAATTCTCGGCATTGCACTGGAAATGGAGTGGAACTTGACCACACTGATCTGACGGATAGGGTCAAACATCAGTAAAGCTGATGTTTGACCCCATCCATGTTTTGTACCATTACTAGTACACTGCCAGTGAGTTCAGTGCAATATGCAGCTTCTTTCAGCTCCTCCCCACCACCAAGTAAGTAAACGCTGGCAATGTTACTTTTCCCCATCAGGTTACTTGATGACTCCTGGCAATGTGCTGTTGAGCCCAGGTGATAGGCGCAAATAGACATCGAAAAGAGAATGGAAGGAAAACATTTCCAGGATGGGAGAAGGATAGGAACTCAGCCATCTGGTCCTCTCATCAACAAGTGTGGCAGTACTTGGAGAGTACCATCAGAATCATGTATTAGTATTCAACTGCAGCATTTGAACATTAATATTCAATATGCCACATATGGCACATGGCTCAGTGGTTATCACTACTCTCTCAGAACATCAGGGACTGAGGTTCAATTCCAACCTTGGGTGATCATCTGTGTGGAGCTTGTGCATTCTCCCTGTTTCTGCTGGGTGCTCCCCTTTCCTAACACAATCGAAAGATGTGCAGGTTAGGTGGATTGGCCATGCTAAATTGCCCTTAGTGTCCAGGGACGTGCACACTAAGTGCATTTGCCATGGGGAATGAGAGGTTAAGGTAACAGGGTGGGGGACTGGGTCTGGGTGGATGCTCTTCAGAGAGTTAATGCAGACTCAATGGGCCTAATGGCCTCTTCCCACACTTTTGGGATTCTATGATTCTCACTCACTGTTTTTTTCAACATTCCTAGAACAGACATAATTCAGCATGGTTCTTGACAAGTACAATTGAGTTGGTTGGCATTGGGCTGATGATAGAATTGAATATCTAAGAGATGATCTGGCCTCTCTGTCTGGTAATGGATCATTCAGTGCAATTATTAAAATTTATTCTTTCATCAGATGTCAGTGTCACTGTCACATCCTTAGTTGCCCTTGAGAAGGTGGTGATGAACTGCTGCTTGAACTGGTACAAGCCATTAGTGAGGGAATTCAAGGACTTTGACCCAGTGACACTGGATGAATGGCAATACATACTTTGATGTAGAAGGACATGAACACCAGCACCAGCAAGTTCCCCTCCAAGGCATTTGCCATCCTGACTTGGAAATATCTTGCTGTTCCTTCAATGTTGCTCAGTCAAAATCCTGGAATCCTCTTCCTACAGCATGGAGACTGTAGTGGTTCAACAACACAGCTCACCACCATCTACTCAAGGGCAACTAGGGATGGGCAATAACTGCTGTTCTAGTTAGTGATGCCCACATCCCACAAGTAAATTAAAAAAAAATTCAAACTCAGGATGGTGAGGGGCTTGGAGGGCAACTTGCAGTTGGTATGTTCCAATGTACCTCCTGTCCTTGATCTTTTAGATGGAAGTGGTTGTCAGTTTAGAAGGTGCTGTCCAAGGATCTTTGGTGAATTTTCTGTATTGCATCTTCTAGATAGTACATACTGCTGATACTGAGTGTTGGTGGTTTGTGGATGTGGTGCCAATCAAGCAGGCTGCTTGTTCTGGATGTGTTAAGCTTCTTGAGTGTTGTTAGAGCTGCACCCATCCCGGCAAGTGGGGAGTATTCCATTACACTCCTGACTTGCGGATAGTGAACAGGCTTTCGGGACTTAGAAAGTGAGTTATTAGCTACAGGATTCCTCGTCTCTGACCTGCTCTCATTTATATCGCTCGTCCAGTTCAATATCTGGCCAATTCTAACTACCAGATGTTGATGGTGGAGAACTCAGTGATGGTAATGCCATTGAATATGAAGGGGAGATGGTTAGATTTTCTCTTACTGGAGCGATTGTTGTCTGGCTCTTTGTAGTGCAAATGTTACTTGCCACTTACCAGCCCAAGCCTGAGTGTTGCATATGAACATGGACTGGTCAGTATCTGAGGATTTGCTAATGGTGCTAAGCATTGCACAGTCAACAGCAAACATCCCTTTTTTGCCTTTCTTTTGGAGGGAAGATTGTTGGTAAAGCAGTTGAAGATGGTTGTGCCTGGAACTTTACCCTGAGTAATTCAGGTTCTTATGGTGCAGTGGTAGTGTCCCTATATGTGAGCTAGGAGCCTGGGGTTCAAGTCCCACCTGCTCCAGTGGTGTGTAAAGATATCTCCAAACAAGTTGATGAGGAAAGTAAAACCCGAAATAATTGTGGATGCTGTAAATCAGAGACAAAAACAGCAATTGCTGGAAAAGCTCAGCAGGTCTGGCAGCATCTGTGGAGAGAAATCAGAATTAACGTTTCAGGTCAAGTGACCTTTCCTCAGAACCTCTGTTCTGAGAAAGGGTCAGTTGACCTGAAACATTAATTTTGTATCTGATCAGGAAAATACACTGATGAAATCCTGCAACAATGTGTTGGGACAGAAATGATTAACCTCCAATGACCATAGCCATCATTTCTTTATACTTGCTGTAATTCCAGCCAGCGGAGATATATCCCCTTGAATTTCCATTGACTCCAGCTTGGTTAGGGCTGTTCAATCACAGTTGCTTTTATGTCTGGGGCAGTCACTCTCATCTTGTCTCTGGAATTCAGCTCTTTAATCCATTTTTGGACTCTGGCTGTCACAAGACCAGGAGCTGAGTGGCCCTGGCAGAACTCAGACTGAGTGCCAGTAAGCAGGTCACAGATGAGCAAGTGCTGTTTGATAGCACTGTCAATGACCACTTTCCATCACCTTGTTGATGATGAGAACCAACTGATGGCGCAGTGATTGGATGAGTAAGATTTAAACTGCTTTTCTGCCCGCGATTTATTTCTGACCTTTAGGGTTAGTTAAAACTGAGTACTATTTGCAGAATAGGACTCCTTTTGAGAAGGTCATTAACAATGTGCATAGATTTAATACAATTGACAGACGAGTTGGGGAATAAATTTTCATGGAGAGGCAGAGAAAATGATTAATATTCATTACTGGGGTGGCGATGGCCTAGTGATATTGTAGCTGGAATGTTAATCCAGAGCTCCAGGTAATGTTCTGAGCAACCAGGTTAAAATCCCACCATGGCAGGTAATGGGACTTGAACTCAATAATAATAAAGAAAATCTGGAAATAAGAGATTAATGATGACCATGAATCCATTGTCAATTGTTGGAAAAACCCATCTAGTTCACTAATGTCCTTTTGGGAGGGAAACTGCCCCCCTTACTTGGTCTGGTCGATGTGTGACTCCTGACCCACAGCAATGTAGTTGAATTTTAGAGGTAATTAGGGATGGATTAATAAATGTTGGCTGAGTCAGCAATACCTGCATTCTGTGAATGAATAAAAGAAAATGACGTGGCGCAACATAGAGGCTTAAAGACCAGGAACCACAAAATTCACTGAGACTGGATAGTCCATTCATGGCTAGCACGGACAATATGGGCTGAACTGTCTTCTTCAATGCTGTAAATTTATCTTGTTTTTATTCTTTCATGAGTTCTGCGATTTGATTTCTTTTCCCTTCACCATTATTTCACTAAAATGGATTCCACAGAAGGTTTCATCTGAGTACCATTCTGTGCACATTAGCTGCAATTCCCTGACGCTGTATTATTAAAAACCACAGAGTCGGAAGTCCTGAATGCCTTTTGTGGGAGAACAGTTACAGGTTGCTAGGATATGAATAGATTTTCATCATTTTAAAACACGGTAAACATATTCTGTCACAGGATGGAGGAGAGTATTAAAGTGAATTATGAAGTGATAAATGCAAAACCAACAAACTGCTCTGATGCACATGTGGAGTTGCATATTCTCTTCCAATTCGGAAGGATAAATCTTCAATTTTCTCGTCTTCACTAACAGCCTCGGGGACGACTGATTCTGACCTGTTCCTGTCTGCAAAGTCTGAATTATTTTGGAGGAAATAATAACGATGAATTTTGCGATCCAAATTTATTGTTTAATGTTTTTCATATCAATTCTGTGTATTATTAAAAATGTTCAGATGAATGTCCAATTCAAGGTCAACACCTGTCGTGGCAGGAGCTGGGTGATAGAAGGAAATTGATGGAGTGTGATTATCCTCATGCACACAGAATCGAATCCACCATTTCCCCTAACCTCGCTGCCTTCCATTACCTCTCAGTGAGCAATGCCTCCATTTTCAGATTTTTACTCTTATTTTCAAAACAGCTCAAGGCCTTATCATTCTCTGTGACTGTAACCTCTTCCAGATTTAAAACCACCCAGGTCTCTGCCTCCTCCATTACTGATCTCTCTCACACACACTGATTTTGTCACCACCCCCATCCCTCAGCAGTCTGAGCCCTAGGCTCTGGAATTCCCTCTCTCAGTCTCTCCAATGCTTTCTCACTCTTTCTTAAAGACACTGTTTAATAACAACTCCTTTGCCCAACATGAACACATCTTGTAGTATCTGCTTAGATATCTCAGTGTCAGATTTCTGTCTATTAATACTTCTACAAAGTCTCACAGTCTTAAGTGAAATAATGCCTCACAGCGCCAGAGACCTGGGTTCAATTCCCGCCTCAGGCGACTGTCTGTGTGGAGTTTACACATTCTCCCCGTGTCTGCGTGGGTTTCCTCCGGGTGCTCCGGTTTCCTCCCACAGTCCAAAGATGTGTAGGTTAGGTGAATTGGCCATGGGAAATTGTCCGTAGTGTTAGGTGCAGGGGTATATGTAGGGGAATGGGTCCGGGTGGGTGTGCTTTGGCAGGTCAGTGTGGACTTGTTGGGCCGAAGGGCCTGTTTCCACACTGTAAGTAATCTAATCAAAAAAGTCCTTTCGGATACTTCACCACATTTAAGAGTGTTACGTAACTGTAGTTTTATGGTTCTCTTTATAATCGCGGGACCGTTTCTTCAAGGCAAGATGTTTGGGGAGTAATCTGTCCAATACAACCTATTTTGTTCTTCTAATTAATCCAGAACTAAGGCCACTTTTAGGTGTGTGTTATTAAATTGGTCAATTAGAGATGCCTTTCAGTCTCCAAGAATTGAGTGTAAGAAGTAAGAACAGGAATGGACCATTCAGCTCCTTCAGTCTGCATTAGAGTGGCGCTGGAAAAGCACAGCAGGTCAGGCAGCATCCAAGGAGCAGGAAAAGCGATGTTTCGGGCAAAAGAAATAGAGGCAGGGAGCCTGCAGGGTGGAGAGATAAATGAGAGGGGGTTGGGGGTGGGGAGAAAGTAGCATGGAGTACAATAGGTGAATGGGGGTGGGGATGAAGGTGATAGGTCAGAGAGGAGGGTGGGGGAAGATAGCAAAGAGTACAATAGGTGAATGGGGGTGGGTATGGACGTGATAGGTCAGAGAGGAGGGTGGAGTGGATAGGTGGAAAGGAAAATAGGCAGGTAGGACAGGTCATGTGGACGGTACAGAGCTGGAAGGTTGGAGCTGGGGTGAGGTGGGAGGGAGGGGAAATGAGGAAACTGGTGAAGTCCACCATTCAGCTCCTTTAGCCTGCTCCAGCATTCAACAAGATCATGCCCCTCAATTAAACTGTCTCGCACTATCCCTATATTGCTTGATTATCTTCCTATCAAAACATCTATTAATCTCTTCCTTGAATATATTCAAAGACTAAGCATCCAGAGCTCTGGTAAAGTAGATATTATCGAAGGTTCATGACCTTTTAAGTGAAATAATTTTCCTAATCTCACTCCAATAGGCTGACACCTGCGACATCTGCAGATACCCTGCAAAGGAAAACATTCTCTCAGAATCTACCCAATCAAAGCTTCCCAGAATCTGACATCTCTAAAAAATAGATTCTCATTAATTCAACTCAAGAATATAGACCTCATCCAGTTATTCTCTCCTCCAGGATTGTTTCCATATCCCAGAATCAATCAGCCCAACCTTGTTACACTTCCTGTGGGGTAAATGTAGGTATGGAACTGTACAAAGCACTCAGGGTGTAGTCTCAATAGGCCCTAATCAATTGCAGGAAGATTCCATTACTTTTATATTTTAAGCCTTTTGCAATACAGGTTCACGTACTCTTTGCTTTCCTAATTATTTACTGTGCTTGCAGAATAACTTTCTGTGATTTGGAATCCCAGTTCTCTCTGAATACCAACATTTTACTGTCTCTCACCATTTAATGATATTCTGCCTTTTAATTTATCCTGTCCAAGTCGATTATTTCAAATTCTGCTCACTCACTACTTAATTGATTTCGCAGTTTCTTTGCATCGTCCTCACAGCCCTAGTTTCCATCTAACATTGTATCATCAGCAAATGTGTATGCATTATTTGACACTGAAATCATTAACGATTCTAAGAATGAGTTCAGAATTTGCTTTATTGTCATGTGTACTCAAGTACAGGAGTACAGTGAAAAGTTCGCATGGCGACATCTAAGGTACACAGTACCTCAGTACAAATCTTAGATACAAAATAGAGAAATAAAGAAAAAAGTTACATTACCTCACAGTTATTCATGTGTAAGTTAGAAAAATAAGACATAAAGTTAAAAAAGATAAACATTCCATTCTTTCTATAAGAGCTTGCAGTAGATCAGTGCAGGGGACTTCCACACATGATCTTGCAATCTGCTGATTGTCTGCACCCTCGTCCAACAACCAGCCCACTGGGCATCCCACTCCACTCAGACCCACGGCCCACTGGGCATCCCACTGCACTCAGGCCCCAGCCCACTGGGCATCCCACTCCACTCAGGCCCACAGCCCACTGGGCATCCCACTCCACTCAGACCCCCAGCCCACTGGGCATCCCACTGCACTCAGGCCCCAGCCCACTGGGCATCCCACTCCACTCAGACCCCCAACCCACTCCACTCAGACCCCCAGCCCACTGGGCATCCCACTCCACTCAGACCTTTGGGTAATTTCGAATGGCCAATTCACCTAACCTGCACTTCTTTGGACTGTGAGAGGAAGCCCATGCAGACACAGGGAGAATGTGCAAACTCCACACAGTCGCCTGAGGCCAGAATGAAACCTGGATCCCTGGCACTGTGAGGCAGAAGTGCTAACCACTGAGCCACTGTGCCACCTTTTAAATTGGTTTGGGCATTTTTCTGAAGACTATATTGAGATGAATTTGGTGATTTATCTATCAGATTTCTTGCTAACATACTTTTTGTCTGCAACTGTGTGGAGGAACTACTGGTCTGTGTTTCTGACGTGAAGAACATGCTAGCTCTTTGTTTCTGAAGCTGATATAATGTGTTAAATCCTGGAAAATGGGCCTGAGCTCCTAATGACCTTATTGATTGTGGTTAAAGGTAAAGATAAAAGCTTTGGTTTAGGATTTAGTGTTTAGCTGTGTTTCAAGGTGTTAATGAGTTGATTTCAGCTTCGCAATTTAAGATTAGCAGTAGCTCATTGAGTTATATTCTTCAGTTACAAGGTAAAGGGTTCAAATCTCAGCTCCTGATCTTGACCAGCAAAGTGGTAATGAACACTCAAGGACAACAATGGGGATTTAGATATTGTCTTGAGAATGTTTGGAGGCAGTGGGGCTAATGAGTTTAATTAGATTTCTGCTTCTGTACTATATCATTCAATGAGAGTTTCCTCAGAGCCAGAGGCAGTGTGAGTTACTGGACCAGTTCCATCAGAAGAGGGTAGTATTTCGTCAAAGAGTATTTTCTACAAAAGTGGTCTGGGTCTGGCAAACCCTTTTTTCTCACGTGGCCACTAAATGCAGACACATTGACGTGAATCCTGTGGGAAAGGGAATTTGCATTGGTTGAGCATGATGCGGCAAAATGTGACATACAACTTGTTGACTTTAAACTTATTTTCCTTGGTCGACGTTACCCCTTTAATAAAGGTAATAGTTAAGCATTCAGAAGCAATAAAAAAGTAATCCTTTTATAGCCTGTAGTTTGCAAATAATGCACCCAAGAGACAGATGTACAGTAATTACATTTGCTATTAATAATTAACTGCTTCAAGGGATCTTTTATGCAAATATGGGTGCAGTCATTTCCCTAATCCAAAACAGTGTTGCTGGTTTTTAGTTTGACTTTTTGTTAAATAAAATCCTCTAGTCCTTGGCTAAGCTCCAAGTGAGTCATGTACTCTATTCCCAGTGATATCGAAAGGCTGTGTTTCCTTTTTTATAAAAAGATGCATAATCACAGAATAGATTAAATCTACTGACTAGCCTGATCAGGAATGAAATAAAATGGAGGTATCACGGAAGAGGAATTTAACAAGGCACGTCTCCATGATTTCTGATCGAATCAACACAGTTCAATTATTTAATGCCATGCTGAACCCAATTTAAGATGATGGTAATATAGTTACGGCACAGAAGGAGGCCAATCAGTCTATCAAGTTCAAATTAACTGTCTGCAGGAGCAATTTAGTCATTCCCTCAAACCGATAACCCTGAAAAACTTTTCCCTTCAGGTGCTTATCCAATCCCCCTTCAAAAGATATGATTAGCTTCCACACTGTCAGGCAGTACCTTCCAGATCATTAACTCACGCTAGGTTTTTCTTCTCATGGATTTGATTATTTTGAGTGAAAATTGATGAACTTTGGTTTTTGATCCTTCCACTACTGGAACAGTTTTACCCCATCTCTTCTATCTAGTCCACTCATAATTTCTGAAAACCTCTATCGAATCTTCTGTCAATCCTCCCTTCTCCAAGAAGAACAAGCCCTGCGTCCTCATCCCTGGAACCATTCTTATGAATTCTTTATACCTCGAGAAATCCTTCCCCTTTCCTAATGTATGGAGCCCAGAAGTGGGAGCAGTTCAGACTGAACCTGTGTTTTCTGAAGCAGAGTCATTCCGGACTCGAAACGTAAACACTGTTTCTCTCTGCATAGATGTTGCCAGCAGTGCTGAATTTCTCCAGTGTTCTCTGTGTTTGTTTCCGATTTCCATCATCTGCAGTATTTTGCCTTTATTCCACTCGTCTCTACAGGTTTCCCCATCACCTTCCTGCTTTGTACAGGGCTGTATGCACCAGTTTATTAAGTGCTGTATACATTATTAACTGCTTTCTCAACTTATCCTGCCACTTATAAGGATAGCTCTGGGTTCTTCTGTATTTTAGATCATAACCACTTCTGGTGGTTTATTCCTTGTTTAGCCTTTGATTCTTTGGTCAGTCACCTTAACTGATTCCTTCTGCCAATGGGAAGATAGAAACATAGAAACTTGGAGCAGTGGGAGGCCATTCAGCCCTTTGAGCCTGTTCCACCATTCAATACGGTCTTCAACTTCTGCTTTCCTCTCATAACCTTTGATTCCTTTAGTCCTACAAATTATGTCTGACTCTTTCTTGAAAACGTTCAATGTTTTGGCCTCAACCATCTCCTGTGGCAGAGAATTGCACAAGCTCACCATGCTCTGGTTGAAGAAATTTCTCCTCACCTCAGTCCTAAATGGCCTACCCCGCATATTTAGACTGTGACCCATAGTGCTGAACTCCCCAGTCATCAGGAATCCCCTTCATACACAAGAGGCTAATCTGAAGAGGGAGCAAGAGTGGCGGGAATTTCCTGTGAGGTGAACTAAAATCTTGAACACTGACGATTTCAACATCTAATCTGCTTAGCCACACTGTCCTTTTAAAAGAGAGAGCAAAATTTCATTGAGTAGACCAAGACTTCCTTCAGCTGCCTGGTGCTTTTCTTGGTTTTTCCACATCCACATTGCATTTTTGCACAGGATGTGTTCATGTCACTCCACGTGTAGACTGTTGGTGTGATCACACATTCTGGCTGCACATTCGCATCCCTTTCCCTTCCCTGCCACTACTTTAACCCTCCACAAGATTGAACAAATAGCAAACTCGTTCAAACACATATGCTTACATTTCTGAGTCACTGCAACTCGCCACATCAGGTGGCTAACTGTCTCTCTGCCATGATGACAGCTCAGGCAAGGATGAGCAGCAATAAATCCAGACTGCATTTTGCCTCCATGCAGTTTAAGAAAATGATTGTGCTATATATGCATGTAAGCAGAAAAAGGCTATCACTGAGTGTTGTTGCCATGACAGCACCAGGAGTCATATTCTGTCAGAGGCTTTTTAGTAAAAATGTTCGGCTGAAATTTCCCATGATCCCCATAGCTGCTGTTCGGCACCTTGACCCCTGATGCCATTTGTGTACCCCACTTCCAGTCAGGATCAGCCAAGTTGGGCCTCATTTGTTGGGTTCTAATTTTGCAATATATTGATAGAAAATAATAGGATATAGAAGCACTGGAACTCCAGTCACATTGTGTAGAATCATAAAACAGGGGAAGGCACGGCATTGTGGTATTATTGCTATACTGTTCATCCAGAGACCGGGGCAATGTTTTTGGGACCTGGATTCAATCCCACAATGATAGATGGTGGAGTTTGAATTCAGTGAAAAATTTGCAATTAAAGGTTGAATGATGACCATGAATCCATTGAAAAAAAACATTTGGTTTTATTAATCTTCTTTAGGGAAGGAATCTGCCATCCTTACCTGGTCTGACCTACATGTGACTCCATACCCACAGCAATGTGATGGACTCTTAATTGTCCCCTGGGCAATTAGGGATGGGCAATAAATGTTGGCCAAGTCAGCTGTGCCCTCATCCTGGGAACAAATCTTTTAAAAACATTTATAAACAGTGTCCTAAAATAATTAATAAAGAGAAAGGAGTACAGGATTTGAATTTGCAGAGCGCCTTTCATGGCAACAGGGTGTTTCAAGTGGTTTTAACCCAGTGAAGTACTTCTGAAGGGTAGTCATTGCTGTAATTTATGTTCTTGTGGCTCAGTGTAGCCCAGGAGCCAATGGCCTAAAAAAATGATGCGCTCAAATAGCTGGTTTGAGTACTCACCTGCAGATCCTTCCAACACAGGCCAATGGAGGTGGTGAGAGTGGGACAGACTGCAGGATAGTCATATCATACTCAGAGTCATAGAGACGTACAGCATGGAAACAGACCCTTCCATCAAACTCATCCATCCCAACCCTATTTCCAAAATTCATCTAGCCCCATTTGCCAGCATTTGGCCCATCCTTCTTAATCATAGAATCATAGAATCCCTACTGTGTGGAAACAGGCCCTTCAGCCCAAATGTCCACACTGACCCTCCAAAGAGTAACCCATCCCAGACCCATTCCCCTACATTTAACCCCTGACTAATGCACCCAACCTACACATCCCTGAACACTGCGGACAATTTAGCATGACCAATTCACCTAATGTACACATCTCTGGATTGTGAGAGGAAACCAGAGCACCCAGAGGAAACCCATGCATGAACGGGGAGAATGTGCAAATTCCACACTGACAATTGCCCAAGGCTGGAATTGAACCCGGGTCCCTGGTGCTGTGAGGCAGCAGTGCTAACCACTGAGCCCCCACCGTGCCACCCATTCAGGTACCCATCTAGATGCCTCTGGCAGCTTATTCTATACACATACCACCCGCTGTGTGAAAATGTTGTCCCTTAGGTTCCTTTTAAATCTTTCTCCTCTCACCATAAACCTAAGCTGTCTAGTTTTGAACTCCTCCACACCGGGAAAAGACCTTGGCTGTTCACCCTAACTATGCACTTCATAATTTTACAGACCTCTATAAGGTCACCCCTCAGCCTCTGACGCTCCAGGGCAAACCGCCCAGCATATTCAGCCTCTCCTTGTAGCTCAAACCCTCCAACCTCGGCAACATCCTTGTACATCTTTTTTGAACCCTTTCAACATCCTTCCTGTAGCAGGGCGACCAGAATTGAACGCAGTGTTCCAAAGGTGGTCCAACCTGTACAGCTGCAACATGACATCCGAGTAGCTTTGACCATCACGATGTATAGCTCCACATTTCAATATCCACATAAAAAGGTGCATGTTGATACAGCAACTTAGACTCCCTGAATGAACTGCAAGCCTCCACTACTGCTGTAAGATAGAAAATGCAACAGCTACTTAACACACACAAGCTTCTGTACACTGTGAGTGTGATCGTGATCAGATAATCTACTTCATGGCATTGACTGAGGGATTAGTATTGGCTGCAGGCAGAACTCCTCTGCTCTGGAGATAGTAGGATAGGATATTTTAAATTCACCTGAAGATAGCTTCTCCAACAGTTCATCATTCCCATCGTATGGAAAGATTTACAACCTTGCTACAAAAGCTGCTACTAACCCGGGAGTGGGATTTCAACCCACATCCTGAGAGATGCTAATGCCAGCCACTGATCGAGCTTGAGCTAAATATGCTAGAAATCTGAGAGTGCTGGAAACATTCAGATGTTCAGGCAGCGACTGCGGTAACAGGACCCAGACTCGGATTAATGTTTCAGATTCCCGAACCTTTGGCAAAAACTAAGAAAACAATGGAAGTTAGTAAGAAGGAAGAGAATCTGGGGAAGGTTGGGGTGGAGGGTGGGGGTGGATTGGAGGTATTGATTCGGGAAATGTAAAGAGAGCCTCTGTGTTGAGATGGAGGAGGGGAGAGAATTCAAAGACAGAGAATAATGGTCCAAAAAGTGGACAGAAATTGAAGAAACAAAAGATGAGCCTGAGATACAGAGGATATGTGAATAGGCACAGCCATTTCATAGTCAAGATTAGAGTGTTACTGGAAAAGCACAGCGGGTCAGGCAGTATCCAAGGAGCAGGAAAAATCAATTTTTTAGGCAAAAGCCCTTCATCAGGAATCTTTTGCCCAAAACGTCGATTGTTCCTCCTCCTCAGATGCTGCCTGACCTGCTGTGCTTTCCCAGCACCACTCTAATCTTGACTCTAATCTCCAGCATCTGCAGTACCCACTTCTGCACAGCCATTTCATAATCTGGCTGAGATAGACAGTAAGGGAATGAAAGGTTATGGAGATAAGGCAGAAAAGTGGAGTTGAGGATTTTCAGATCAGCTACAATATAATTAAATAATGAAGCAGAATTGGTGGACCCAAAGGATCCTTTCAGCTTATGTTTTTATCTCCCATCCTTCACTCACATACTAATTCTATCTCTCCTTGTCCCCCTGCTCCCTTTCTCTGAGGTTTTCTCCCTAAACCGTTTTTACTTGACATATTACTCCAGCCAACCTAAAATCTATGTGTCTGACTGTACTTCTGTTCAGCTCATTTAGCTCCCCTAACAGTTCTCTTCAATGCAATGTATTGGTACATTTGCGACCAGAGAGTGCTGTGCAGACGTGAGCCGATATTTTCATCATTAACCTTCCCGATCGCCCATTTTCACCCCAGCTTCCCGCAGTTGAACATATTCCTATCATTGCTTCATTTCATACCTCTCAAAATCTCCATTAATTGCCAAGGATTTGACCCAGGGCACCATCTGTACCCTGAACATTTCTTGCAACAGTCACACTGCAGGGAATTTACTTTTGCTGCCAGATTCATTTCTCTGATAATTCTTCCACTCTTCCTTGAGATGAGTTTTCATTTCAGACACAAGTAGCAGCTTTTCAGCCTGGGGCGTGAAATCGATGAGCAAAGATTATGCCTGCTACACAGGTTGGTTATACACGACATGGTGGAATATAGTCATCAATAGAAATCTGGGGCTTGGTGAGGCTGGGAATCCAAGGGAGACAGCAGCAAAGTTCTGCGGATGCAAGCATTAAAGCAGAAAACGCAAAGAATCGCTTGGCACATCGGACGGAGCCTGTGGGCTGGGGAGCGAAATCTTGCTTCAGTGCTATCCGCAGGTCCAAACCCCCTGTTCCACAGCAGCATGCCTGTAGCCCCCCCATTTATGGGAGCACACCCCAAAATTCAAAAAGACAGTCATGTAGTGGGAGAGCTGGCAGCCTTGTTGGGAGAGTTCGGTGCAGTTGAGGGAAAAGGAAAACTGAAGGCGGGGGGGGGCTCCCCCAGAAGTGGAGGCTGTCACGAAATGTTAACAACGTAATTGGCCCAAATGCAAGGATGGCTGACAAAATGGCCGCATGCTCTTGCACAAGGCAGTGACCTGAGTTGCCCCTGAGCCAGAATGCCTCCATGCAGACACTTTCACTGTCAGCCCTTTGTCTGTGTATTAACTTCACTGGCTGTCTTTTTGAATTTTGGGGTGTGCTCCCATAAATGGGGGGGCAGAATGGGAATCACAGGAAAACATTGTGTTCCTGTGCACCTAACACACAACTGTGAAGCTAAGGCCAAGGGCACCAGGCTGCCCGTTTCTCTGGTTTGATCCTTCTTCTATTGGTTTGTGCATAGAGGAGCAGCACTCCATCTTTTGATTAGAGCCTGGGGGAGCAATACTTTGTAACCCATCCCGTCAAATGTGCACCCTAGTCCAGCAGATGGAGCTGCAAAACAACACCAGCAGTTTATCACAGAGATTTGTCCACTATGAGAGAAAGTGGTTGCTCAGCAGGGAGGGAAGACTCCATTAGCCAAGGTCCCATGGAAGCCTGTGATGCTGTTTCTCTGTCTAGTGTGTATAATCACAGTGTGATCATATGGACAGGACTATCTTTGTGATATGGAGCTGCTTCTCCATCTCTGGGTAGTGATGCCACACTGCCATGACTTGTTTCTGTGCGTGTGCGTACACTTTGATGCACCTGGTGGTGGCATCTGCAACAAACCAGCCTTTTAAAAAAAAAACAAGGCCTAGACTTGAGAGTGTCTTCGTTTCAGAGGGGATGCTCCTCCACAAGGATGAATTGGATCATGATTGAGCCTTGGCCATGGCTTCAGAAGGTCCTCTGCCCTGTCACTGTGAGGGCACCTCATAATGTTGCCTGGCTCCAAGTCCAGCATGAGACGGGAAGGATTGAGGAGTGGGGGTTTGGATTCAAGTGACCGTAGGTAAAATGGCATCACTGGCATAAAATGGCTTCTCCATGAGGCCTACGTTCTCACGATTAGCTGCCTGCCTCTCCTGCCTAGAAATGAAGCAGCCATCCTCATGAGATTTCCTCTGCCTTCAATCCAGCCTCCATGGGAAAGTCCCCAGCAATGTTTCAACTTAGTGACCTTTTGTTGGACAAGGTTAATAGACTGCTCACCATTTCTTCTTTTTGTCATGCAAGAATCCAGCAGGGATAGCGGAGGGAATGGGTGATCAGGGTGGAAGGCAGGAGTGATTCGATGATAAAAGGGGTTATTGGTGCGAGGGGAAATGGGAAGTGAACAGAAGCAAAAGATGGGTTCTGAGGAGGTGTACACAGTTAAAACAGGACTATTACCAGAAACTAGTGCCTGAGCAACTGAGAGCGGTGGTTGAATGGAATCATTTGTGAGGGAAGCTGTTCAGTTCTCATCTAACTTGGGGGATTATTTATCAAGCAACTACCTTTCAGTGAGGAGCTTTAGTGTGGTACTTTATGACTTTGGGATTATCCACCAGGAGGTTAGAAACAGCAGCTCTCACCATTCTCCTCACCTCTAGCATAGGCTGGATCGGTTTACATGAAAGTGCAATGATATAGCCCTGAGTTCTGATCCTCAAGAACTTGTTCTTTATCATTCTGGTCAGGCTTACTTATCTTCATGTTTTTTTAATATATTACTTATCCTCCTTGGTTATGAGTTGCACCTGAAGCAAATACAGAGCAATATATTGTGCCTTTGAAAGAATTAATGGTCCTGTTTCATTAACTTAGAGATTCAGTGTCCAAGCGTCTTAAAGCAGGATGTGTAAAGTGACTGCTCCAATTGAAAAGGTTGGCAACTTTGAATCCAGACTTTCATGTGAAATCTATATCTATAAAACAGATTATTTTGCAGCAATGTTTCAGCAATGTTTTAGGAAGTCAGAAAATATTGCAGGAAACTTTTCATTTTACAAATCCCATGCCATGACGAGTGGGTTATGATGAAAATCCTGACTAGAATTTGCTGCCATTGTGCCCTGTTTGGGTGGCACAGTGGCTCAGTGGTTAGCACTGCTGTCTCATAGTACCAGGGACCTGAGTTCAATTCCAGCCTCGGGTCACTGTCTGTGTGGAGTTTGCACATTTTCTCTGTGTCTGTGTGGATTTCCTTTGGATGCTCTGGTTTCCTCCCACAATCCAAAGATGTGCAGGTTAGGTAAATTGGCTACGCTAAATTGCCCATAGTATTCAGAGATGTGTATGCTAGCTGCATTAGTCAGGGGTAAATATAGGGTAGGGCGAATGGGTCTGGGTGGGTTACTCTTCAGAAGGTCAATGTGGACTTGTTGGGCCGAAGGGCCTGTTTCCACACTGTAGGGATTCTATGATTCCTAATGAAAATACAACGAGCAAAGGAATGTGGGCAGTGGGTAATGGGGCTGGTGGGATGTTCTGCTGTGGGTTGATATGGACTTGTTGGGCCACAAGGCCTGTCTCCACACTGTGATAACTTGTCCCTTGCCGAGCAGCTCAAAAAAATGTTATGCTGTAAATTGCAACAAAGTGCAAGCTGATAGTGGGAAAAAGATGGCAACAAGGGCATCAGGATATTGGTAAAAGATGGCTCTCCCAATCGTAACCAATGAGATCTAAGGATTGAGAAAGAAGTAAGGTTGAATAGAGAAGAAACTGGAAGGAAATGGAGTCAGATTAGATTCTCTACAGTGTGGAAACAGACCATTTAGCCCAACAAGTCCACACCGACCCTCTGAAGAGTAACCCATCCAGACCCATTCCCTACCCTATATTTACCCCTAACAAATGGACTTAACCTACACATCCCTGAACACAATGGGCAATTTAGCATGGCCAATTCCCCTGACCTGCGGGATTGTAGGAGGAAACCGGAGCACCCGGGGGAGCCCATGCAGTCACGGGGAGAATGTGCAAACTGCGCACAGATCATAGGTGGAATCAAACCCGGGTTCTGGTGCTGTGAGGCAGCAGTACTAACCACTGAGCCACTGTGCTGTCAAATCAGGTACAGAAAACGAAATAAAGAAAGGGAAAGAAGGGTTGGATGAAAGCGAGAAAGAAAGATCATATTCAGAGAGAAGAAAAAAAGGGAAGTGGAAAGAAAGTATCAAAAACCAAATACGTGATGAATACAGCACAGAATGAGACCTTTCAATGCATTATTCCTGTACCAGCCCTCATCAAAGCAACAAAATTAGTTCCCATTTCCTTATCTTTTCCTGGCACTCTGCAATGTAAGAAAGAAAAAGTAACGTGAAAAAAATTTCATTCAATAGCCAGGAGGATGGAGGAGTCCTTATGCTGTTACGTTAATGCCGAAGTTTTCCATTAAAGCACAGATATGCCACTTTGAAACACATGATAACAGTCATAGTGAGCTACCATTTTCAACAGGCTAATGATAGAAGGGTATAAATCATCCAACAGTTCATGATGATTTATAATCCACAAGGTACTTTCTTCTTGTTATTAAAGTTGCTGTCTTATTCACATACTAATAACAGCTTGTATATTGACTGTCTGTTAATTCACTAACTTGTTCTATGCTAATTATGTAGTTTCTTTTTAAAGAGATTTCATTTCGCATCAATGGAGCAGGTTGAAAATTAAAAACTTGCTCTCTGGAAGCTAAGAAATTGTAACGCAAAGAATCATTTTTCAACAAAGCAAACTATTGATTTTACATGAAAGTCTGTGTCTACAGTTACCTTTTCAACTGGAGCATTCATTTTATAGGTACTGCCTTTTAGCTACCTGAACTCTGAATTTCTAAGCTGCTATTAGTTCTTTACAGGCCGAAGATATTGTTGGAGTTGAAATCAAAGAGTATTTCAATCCTACTCTGCCACTCAATAAAACTGTGGCTAAGGTTACATCTCAATTTTATTTATGCATTCTCTTCCATATCCCTTGTACAGGGAAGGGTTGGGGTATTGGGTTTAGCTAAATCGCTCTTATAAAGAGCCAACATAGTCTTGATAGATCTTTTTACCTCCTGCGCTGTAACCATTCTCTGTTTCTAATGATCCTGGTATTTAAAAATCTCATGACTACAGTCTTGAACATACTCAATTACCAATGAACACTTTCCACAGATTCGCAACACATCAAGTGAAGAATTTCCCCTCATCTCACCCCTTATCCTGAGACTGTGTCCCAATTTCTGTACTCTCCAGCCAGAGGGAAATAGTCTATCACCATTTACCCTGTAAACCCATCTAAGAATCATATACATTTCAATGAGATTGCTCACTGAACTCGAGAACACATGGGCACTGAAGACTTCTACAAAAATAATGTAAATGTCTTCAAGAAATATTATTAATTAATGGGGCCACCAGCTTAAAATGGACTTAATATAACATCACCCTCTTAAATGGATAATGGGAAAAATAACCTGTTTTTAAGGCTGATTAAATTTGAAGGGTTAACCATTACAATTATTTTTAGAAAGCAAGTAGGATTTATGAAATTAAATCTTGTTAATAGGGGAGGAGAAGCTTCATTCTGACAACTTAAAGGGATTAGGTACATTGACATTCTGCCTCAGGCAAAAAATATCTTTTCATATTTGCTTAGCACTGTTCTGATGTACTGAAATTATATGATAATTGTGGCAAGCTTTGTTACTCAGACTTCAGCAGCAGATGGCAACTGTTCACTCACAACCAATCTTTTATCATGAGGATCTTTATGGTACATGTTGCAAAACACTGACAATTATACATAGAGTAATCTCTTTGCATAAATAGTGCCATGTTTTCTTAACAGTGCAAGCCAGGAGATGAAAACTAGCTCAGTCAATCTAAAACCACATTAAGGCAAAAGTAGAAAAGTGGCTTAGTATTAAGGACAGGACATTGGCTGCGGGCCCAGTCTGTGTCAACATCTCAGGTGAACATTGAAGGGTACTTGCACAGGGTCTACTTCCCCTGTACTGACACTGGCCAAATTGTGGTCTGTCAATTTCAGTCTTCTTTGAGGATTCAAGGTCTGAGCAGTTAATGGTTGGGAAAGTACAACTTTGTCCCTCCTGACCTTAGTATGTAAGAAAATGTCTTGGCACAGATGTTTGACTATACCCAAGCTCGACTATCACCCATCTGAATGGTCAGAAGCCTCATGGGAAGGCAATGTGTGTGACTATGTCCAAACACCATTCAGCCCATCGAGTCTGCTGTGCTGTTCAGTAAGATCATGGCTGATTTGATGTACCTCAACTCCAATTTCCAAGCTATTCCCCACATCCCTTGATTCCATTACTGATTAAAAATTGTCCATCTCAGCCGAGAATACACTTAATGACCTAGCCTCTACAACCCTCTGTGGTAAAGAATTCTCTCTGACAGAAGAAATTCCTCCTCATCTCTATCTTAAATGTGTGACCCTCTATTCTGAAATTATACCCATGAGGGGAAACAACCTTTCCACATTTGCCTTGTCACGTGTCCTCAGAGTCTTGTATGTTTCAATGCCTCTCATTCTTCTAAACGCCAATCAGTACAGACCCAACCTACCCAACCTCTCAGAAAATAACCCCTCCATACTCAGTATCTGTGTGAATCTCCTCTGGACTGCCTCTAATGCCAGCATTAGAAAAGAAGCCCAGAACTGTTCGCAGTGTTCCAGCTGTGGTCTAATTTGGCAAAACCCCCCTAATTTTATACTCCATTCTCTTTCAAATGAAGGTCAATGTTCCATTTGCCTTCACCATTACCTGCTGGACTTGGATGCTAGCTCCTTGTGCTTTTTGGACAAGGACTCCAAAATCCTGGGAGTTTGTATAGTAATGGGCAGAAATCTAATCCGTCACATAACCCACTTTTAAGAATTACCAAGGTGTGAATACATTTGAGCTAAAGTTCTGAACTTCTGTGGGCATGTGAACTGATCTTTTTCCAGTGAAATGAGCAGCCAGCTTTGACACAGATTAATTGAAACTTTGAGACAAATAGGATGTCACATCCTGAAATCTTCAAGAGTCCTCTTTGGGCTATTTACTTTTATAAGTTCTAATTATCATGACCACCATTTCAGTAGACCATGCCTGCTTAGCTAGCAGTATCCATATAACTGTTGGTGGAATACAATTGCTAACACAACTAAAGCAGAAGAGCTTGGTGGTGAGGAAGCAACTTTGCTTCCTATCATTCTCCCTGAGGTCTTCAGTATTTCAAAATTAGGGGAAAGGGAAGATGTTTACCTTTGGCTAATAAAATAATTCACTATCATGTTCCAGCTGTTGATCTTTGACAAAGGAACTTTTGTGCAGGACTGGTCACTCTCATTTGTTGAGATGACGGGCTCCGGCCTGAAATGTCGATTTTCCCGCTCCTCGGATGTTGCCTGACCTGCTGCGCTTTTCCATCAACCCACTCTCAACTCTGATCTCCAACATCTGCAGACCTCACTGAAACTCTCATTGTTCATTTTCTTATTGAGGATATATAGTTCTTAGAATCCCTACAATGCAGAAGAAAGCTATTCAGCCCATCAAGTCTGCACCATCCATCTGAAGAGCATCCTCTGACCTACCATCCACCCTCAAGAGCTTCAGTTTAATATATTACACCAATAACAGCCAGTTAATCTGCTTTGGAAGTGCAATATTGGGAATCAATGTTGGTCGAGAAACACCTATTTGACATCATGGGACCTTATAAGCACTGACAGATAGAGCCAGGGTTAGCATCCCATTGAAAAGACAGCATCTACAACAGTGCAGTGCCTCTTCAGTGCTGCATTGAATTTTGAGCCTACTGTGCATTTAAATCTCAGGGGTCTTAAATTTCTAACTTAAAGGACAATTCCTTGCATCATGTTCACACTTACAAATCAAATGACTGATTATAACCTCGTAATGAAAATAATACAAATCAGAAAAAGGTTGCAAATGTTTAAAAATATGTCCCCAGGATTATCTTGCCTTCCCCAGTTTTACTAGTTTTTTTTGTGAGTGAGAGAATGGTAACTTGTAAATTTAGTTTTATTTTTAGCAATGTCACTTTCGGGCATAGATTCGGAGCATAATTCTCTCATCTTCCATCTTTCCATAGGAATGGTGGTGAGAAATGGCATTTTTTACAAACCCACCAACTCCCACAGCTACCTGGATTACACCTCTTCCCACCCTACCTCTTGCAAAAATGCCATCCCGTATTCCCAATTCCTCCGCCTCCACCGTACCTGCTCCCAAGAGGACCAGTTCCACCAAAGAACACACCAGATGGCCTCCTTCTTTAGAGACCGCAATTTCCCTTCCCACGTAGTAAAAGATGCCCTCCAACGCATCTCGTCCACATCGCGCATCTTCGCTCTCAGACCCCACCCCTCCAATCGTAACAAGGACAGAACGCCCTTGGTGCTCACCTTCCACCCTACCAACCTTTGCATAAACCAAATCATCCACCGACATTTCCGCCACCTCCAAAAAGACCCCACCACCAGGGATATATTTCCCTCCCCACCCCTTTCCACCTTCCGCAAAGACTGTTCCCTCGTGACTAACTGGTCAGGTCCACGGCCCCCCCCTACAACCCACCCTCCCATCCTGGCACCTTCCCCTGCCACCACAGGAACTGCAAAACCTGCGCCCACACTTCCTCCCTCCCCTCCATCCAAGGCCCTAAAGGAGCCTTCCACATCCATCAAAGTTTTACCTGCACATCCACTAATATCATTTATTGTATCCATTGCTCCCGATGCGGTCTCCTCTACATTGGGGAGACTGGACGCCTCCGAGCAGAGCGCTTTAGGGAACATCTCCGGGACACCCGCACCAATCAACCACACCGCCCTGTGGCCCAATATTTCAACTCCCCCTCCCACTCTGCCGAGGACATGGAGGTCCTGGGCCTCCTTCACCTCCGCTCCCTCACCACCAGATGCCTGGAGGAAGAATGCCTCATCTTCCGCCTCGGAACACTTCAACCCCAGGGCATCAATGTAGACTTCAACAGTTTCCTCATTTCCCCTTCCCCCACCTCACCCTAGTTTCAAACTTCCAGCTCAGTACTGTCCCCATGACCTGTCCGACCTGCCTATCTTCTTTTCCACCTATCCACTCCACCCTCCCCCCGCCCCCGACCTATCACCTTTATCCCCTCCCCCACTCACCTATTGTACTCTATGCTACTTTCTCCCCACTCCCACCCTCCTCTAGCTTATCTCTTCACGCTTCAGGCTCTCTGCCTTTATTCCTGATGAGGGGCTTTTGCCTGAAACATCGATTTTACTGCTCCTTGGATGCTGCCTGAACTGCTGTGCTCTTCCAGCACCACTAATCCTGAATCTGGTTTCCAGCATCTGCAGTCATTGTTTTTACCATATTTTATTTCCGGTCAGTGCAGTGCTGTGCAGGAGAATAAAATGTCCCAGAATGATGCCACACACATCTTTCTTGGCATCACAATTCAATGAGAAGACTTTGGACACTGTCCAGCTAACAATTGCTCAAATTCTGTGAAAGCAATTAAGACTTGTTAGGTTTGGAAATGGAATGGAGTTGTCATTCAAGCATTTGCCAAGGGCAGGTTAACCCGAGTGTCTGAAAGACATAAGAAGGAAAGACAGACAGCAAGGCTTCTGGAAAATTCTAAACTTCACAATCAATAATGTATCACCCATAATTAGTTGCAAACAGTGATTGGCAATTGCAAAATTAGACAGAGGAGGACATTCCATGAACATTCCTATACTCAATCACGATAGACCCCAGCATGTGAAAGAGAAAATTAAAGTGTTTATCTTCAGTCAGATGTGTAAAGTCTGTGATCCATTTTGGCTTCCTCCAGGGATTTACAGCATCAGAGATTCCACTTTTCAAGTTAGTTAATTGACACCAGGTGATATCTGGAAATGCTGAAGAGTTAGATACAACCTTCTCTGTGGGGTCCAACAACATCTGGGCTGTAGTGCTGAGGAACTAGCTATGCTCCTATCTAAACTGTCCCAATGTACTGCAACACTGGCATCTTCCTGAGAATGTGGAACATTGCCCAGGTGAATGCTAACCGCTAAAACAGAAAAAAATCCAATCTGGTTAACCATTGCTACATCAGCCTATTCTTACTCATTAACCATGTTATTAGAAAATATCATTGATGATGCTGTGAAGCATCACTCATACAACAACGATCCACTCTCCAGCACCCAGTTTCAGTTCTGCTGAGATCACTTGACCCCATTACAGTTTTGGTTCAAACATAGACAAAGATATGAATTTCTGAGATGAGGTTAGAGTGACATCAAGGCACTATTGATCAAATGTGGCATCAAGGAGTCTTGTAAAATTGAAAACAACGTCTTCACTGTTCAGACTCACAGCTCAGAGAGATGGGAAAAGAAGATGGTTGTACTTGTTGGGGTACCAATCATCTCAGCCCCAGAACAACGCTGCAAAAAGTTCCTCAAAGTTACATGTGAGGCCAAATCCTCTTCAGCAAGTGTTATGATTTTCAAAGGTTGCCTTTTTATTCTCACTAACTCCTTTGCTCATTGATGCAGTCATATAGTAACATTGCCTGTGTGTTTGTGTCAACTTTTAGTGTAGTTGGACTCACATGGAATCAAATTTATAATTAATATCCCCAATAATGGTCAACTCAATTAAACTTGAAGCCAAAACATACTTGGAAAGCATTAACTTCCTCGACACCACATTATTTAAATTGGCACACAACAGCAACCATAAGTCATGAAAGGTTTCTGTAGATTTATAGAAGTTTACAGTGCAGAAGGAGGCCATTCAACCCATAAGACCTGTACCAGCTTCTGAAAGAACTACCCAGTCCCATTTTCCAGCCCTATCTTTGTAACCCTTTGAATTAATCTCTTTCACCATATATAGATAGCTCTCTTTTGAAACCTCCTGTGGACTAACTTCCATCACTCATACTGACACATATTTCTGCACACAAAAAAAAACCCAGCATCCAAAATGCATCTTCCACGGAACTGGTGAGATCACAGTTAATATGTTACACGTTCCCAAAACTGGAATACTTTAACCAGACAGCTACAATCCTTCTTAATGTATTTAAGATTTCACTCTGAGATTTAAATTTAACAATTGCCGCAATATTCACTACATTAGCATCCACTAGAATATTTCCCCACAGATTTGGTCCTGAACAGATACAGCCTCTAGTTAGAGTTACCATATTCATTAGCAAGTGATTCTTTGTCTTGCTGATTTCAAGTTTCCAAAACCTCTCGTGAGTTGAACGGTCCTTCATTGGCTGGTTTGAAACATTTCCGCCTTCTTTGCAACTTTCCCCTCACTTCCCCCTTGCAGCCTCGCTGCTTCTCCCATGGCCTCGGTGTTGGGCACCCTTTCACCCTCAAAGTCTTGTAGCCTCCCCCCTTCCCAAATCACCTTGCAGCCTATATCTTCACTCTGAATGTCATCTCCTCCCTCAGACCCCTGCCCTATCTCTGATCCCATCAGGCAGGAAGCTGTCTTGGCCAAAAAGGTGACTCCCAACTCCTCCTCCCAGCATTGGCAAATGGCAGCTGATTCCCGGCTGCAGCCTTTGAAAGCCTTGCTCCCAGACTATGCTCAGACCTTAGGTCACTTCTCCCCAATTGACTCCCTCACCCATCACCCCTCACCCTCTCACCTCTCACCCCCAACACTTCATTGTTAGCTGCTCGTTGCTGTTCCAATCACAGACCAATAGATCAATTCTCTCACATTTGTTGTCGATAGGCTCATGAGTAAACCTATTAGTGACAGACATGAAGGAGAGCTAGCCTGTGATTGGAGAAACAGTTTCTCACCCTTTCCTTACATTCTAATTTTTGGGCTGATTTTTTTCTGATTGGCCAACCTGCATGAGTGAACTGTCACAGGCAATTTGGGATGTTGGAGGAGTTCTTCCTCAGTCCCCATATACTTTGAGCATTGGCATAATGTTCATAGGACCACTCTCATCTCCACAGGTAATAGCACAATAAGATCATAAGAAATAGGAACAGGAGTAGGCTGTGCGGCCCCTCCAACCTACTATGCCATTCAATAGGACCAAAGCTGATGTGACATTCCTCACACTCACTTACCTTCATTTTTCCCCATAAACCTCAATTCCCCATGGTGAGGTCAGTGCAGAGAGAGAGTGGGACAGAGAGAGAGAAAAACCTGCATTGCTAACTGACAGAATTTGTTGTTGAATTCATGTATCGCTGGACATTGGAATGCATCTGGGAAAATGTAAAAAACAGTAAAGACCTAAGAGGCAACCTTTTCACTCAGAGGGTGGTACATGTATGGAATGAGCTGCCAGAAGTAGTGGTGGAGGCTGGTATAATTACAACATTTAAAAGGCATCTGGATGGCTATATGAATAAGAAGGGTTTGGAGGGATATGGGCCAAGTGCTGGCAGGTGGGAGTAGATTGGGTTGGGGCGTCTGGTCGGCATGGACGGGTTGGACCAAAGGGTCTGTTCCTGTGCTGTATGTCTCTATGACTCTACTCCAATCTTTTTGAAATAATGGCCAACATTCCATTAACCTTCCTGATTACCTGTTGTATCTGTGTGACAGTTTTCTGTCATTCATGCACAAGTACCTCCAAGCTGCTTTGGGTTGCAGCCTTCTACAATTTTTCTGTACAAAATAACATTCTGTTCTTTTGTTCTCCTTTCGTACAGCAAGTTACAACCTTCAATTGTAATCTGTGCAGATTAGGTGAATTGGCCATGCAAAATTGCCCATAGTGTTCAGGGATGTGTAGGTTCGGTGCCTTGGTCAGGGGGAAATGTATTGGTTCTGGGTGGGTCACTCTTTGAAAGATTGGTGTGGACTTGTTGGGCCAAATGGCCTGTTTCCACACTGTAGGGATTCTATGATGATTCTATGATTCAGGCTTGTGGAGGTAACATTCAATTTACATAAAAAACCATGATAAGTTGAAGTCAACAACAACATGTTGCAAGTCATCCACAATAATGCAGAATTGTTAAATGATAATTGTGGCAATGTCAAAGGCAGTCATTTTGACCTTCTCTCCAACTGTATTTATTTGTTCCTGTTTGCACTACAGCAGTCATAAATTCTGGAGTCAGGTGGTCCCAACAGAATCACAGCTGAACATTGGTGAGCAGGTTAGTGTATGATTGTTGCTTGATAGCAGTGATGATGACTCCTTACATAACTTTGTTGATAATTGAGAGGAGTCCAATGTGCCTGCAATTAGCCAGACTAGAATTGTCCCGCTTTTAGAGGTCAGGATACACCTAGTTAATTTTTCTAATGTCTTTAGAAGGTGCCAGTGTTGCAACAATACTGTGACAGCTTGGCAAGGGTGCATGGTTGGTCCTGGAGCAGGAAGCATCAGCATTATGGCTGGAATGTTACTGAGATTTACAGACTCTGCCGTATCCAGTGCCTTTAATGCTTTCTCGATATCACGCGGAGTAAACTGGCAGCCTATAATTGCTGCACATCGATCGATACAATAAGTCATTGCTTGCAAAAGTATTTTTGTTGAGGCATGTTGAGATTCTGTTAATGCAGATGCCACTATCAATTGTATGAAAGTAGTAAGATGAGCAGTCATATAAATGGTCTTACAGTGATATTGGCAAAGGGAAGAACGGTGCCAAGATAATGAGAATGAGTAGAAGTTGTACTCACCGATCCTTTTTATGGTAAAATGCAACATACAATTTTTGATAGTGACTGAAGCCATTGAATGCATTATTCTCCCTCTAAAATGCAGCTTTTTTCCACATTAAATACAAAAAGTCATTTTGCATACGGGTCACATTGGTTAGGTCAATGTTTACTGTCTATCCCTAATTGTCTTTGTAAAGTGGTAATGAGTGACTTGTTGAACTGCTGCAGTTTACGTGTGGTGCAGGTTCACCCACTGTGCTGCTAGAGAGGGAGCTCCAGGATACTCACCCAGAGACAGTGAAGGAACAATGATACAGTTGGAAATCAGGATGTCGTGTGGCTTGGAACTTGCAGGTGATGACAAGCTGTGATTGCTTGAAGTTTCTTGGGTATAAATGGGTTGTTTCTAAAACTTACGTAAAACTGATGTTACAGATCAGACTCCCATTACAGAAACCAGCTTCAGTTTTGTTATTCAGACATTTCAATGAATGTTTGTGTGGTTTCTTTAAGGGGCCCCTGATCTTTCAGTATACTGAGGCCGGAAATAGAAATGTGTAGCTAACTACTCTTGGTGAGGGACAATTGTAGGGACATACAACATCAGAAGAATGTCATACTTCTTAATATCCTGATGTTTTGAAAAATGACATTCAAAATATGATTGACTTGACTCTTTAATGCTCAGTATAAAGTCTGCTAAGAACATGTCAAGTCAATCTGTCATCCATTATTATCAAATTCAGTTCAGAAGTTGGGTCTACAAAATATGAGGCAATAACTGACTAAGCTTTCCTTACCAGCTAATCCGAAACCTGTATCATCAACCAGCCGGAATGATGAAAGTCGCATCTGCCAGCCAAATACTGTTGCCGTGGAAATATATCAAAGTATTTTCATTGTTGATGGGTCAAGATCCTGGAACTCACTACCCAACAGCAGTGTGAGTTGACCATATGTACTGCAGCGGTTCAGGAAGCTGGCTCATTACCGACTATTTGTGGACAATAAATGTAGATTTTGTCAGTGATGCCAAGAGCATTAAAAAAAAATCAGTGCTTACTCCCACTGGGTTGAAGCAACATATTTCCATTTTCTTAAAAGTCACAACAACATTGGATTTGTTTTTTGTCCTTCTCCTCTTTGAATAATGAGCTCTAAAAATCTATTTGTAATCAGCTTTAACACTGTGAACTCATTTGTTATATTCCATCTTCTTATTCAGTCGATATCCTGTCTAAGATTTAAATGAAGTAGCATGTTCTGGTTCTTTATGTTCATCCTTGTTTGCTCATCCCACTGATCAAGACTAGAAACAGCCTCTGAAAGTCAACCATAACCAATCTTAGGGATGATCAAAACATGCCATTGTGACCAAAGCAGCTTACCTCTAGAAAATGTTAGCTCCCTACTGAAGTTACAGCTCGTTTGTCCTCGCAGGTCTAAAAACAGCTCACCTGAATAGCAGTTAGCCCTATGTGAACTTTGCTTGCACATTATCACTGCTGACGCTATTTTGCAGAAATCCCCAATAGCACGTGTAGTTTGATAGTACCACTACTAACCAAAATAGCTAAGTGCTGATATATATATTTGGCAAACAATACTTACAACAGCAGTGAGGGAATTAGGAAGAGGGAGAAATGGTTGATGGAAATTGCAGTCCCCCTTGCAGAGTGCAGTCGGTGCTCTTGGTATCCTTGGTGTTCTTGGTATCCTCCGTACTTCCTCCAAGTGGTGCTTTCTCATAGTAATGACATGGAACCTTTTACACCCTTCTGAAAGGGCAGGCATGACATCATCTGACAGTGCAGCACACCTTTGGTATTGGCATTGTAAGCTTAGTTCCCTCTAATTTTTGTTGCTGCTGCATAGACGTGTCCCTCTGAGGTCCATCTGCATCAGTAACATCTGAAAAAAGAGGTCAGTGTGTTGCCATACCGATTGGCATTGTGTACACCCTCTGTCCGGCTCTGCGGCCACTTGCTTTGCAACCCGCCCTCACCAGTCCACCTGTTGGAGATGCATTTGTCCATGACCGTATTGGCATGAGTGACTACCACACATTCATTGTGCAGACAAAGTCCCATCTTCAGACTGAATATACCATCCATCATGTAGACTCAGAACAGATTGACGAGGTGCCATGGGTAACAAAATTGTATTCAATGGCAATATGTAACCTCATGGACCATCCTATTCCTCATTCTAGCATTACCATAGAGAGTAGGTTGGAGTGTGTCCGCACAATTCTAGCATTCAATGTTTCCCCTGATAATACGGAAAATTACCAGGTTCTTTCCACTAAAATCCAGACAATTACTACCTCAGACGTCTACCCACAATCATCAGCAAAATGACTGAATATGTCATCAGCCGGGCTAACAAATGGTACATACACAACAACCTGCTCACTGATGCACAGTTTGGGTTCTGCCTGGGCCATTGGGCTCCTGACCTGACTTGGTCTAAACAGAAAAGCTGAAATGCAGAGATCGGGCCAAAGTGACCACCCCTAACATCAAAGGTGATTAACAACTCCTGCGTACGGATGCAGTCTTTTTTCACCAACATCAAGATCTGTCTAACATTCAGGTTTGGGCTGACGTGTGGCAACTAACATTCAGGCTCCACAGATGTGAGTTGAGATAATTATCGTCTCCAACAAGAGAGAGTCTAATGAGTTCCCCTTGAAATGCAAAACCATTACTGAATCTCCCATTATCTGCATCCACAGATTAGCATTTACCAGAAGCTTACTTGGACTAGCCATATAGTTAATAGTTACTAAACCAAGTCAGGGGCTGGAATTCTGAGCTAAGTAACTCACCTCCGACTCTCCTTAGCCTGTCCACTGTCTACACCATCCAAATCAGAAATGCGATGGAATTCTCTACACATGCATGGTTGAATGCAGTTCTAACACACTTGAAGTTGATGCCATCCAAGATAAAGTAGCCAACTACACTAACACGCCACTGACCACCTTAAGTATTCACTCCTTCCAATCACTGATATAGTGGTAGCAGTGTGTGTCACACATAAGATAAACTGCAGCAACTCACCAAGACTCCTTCAACAGTACCTTCCAAATCTGGGACTTCTACCCAGAAGCACAAGGGCATCACCAACAAGGGCAACTCAAGCTGACAGTACATGCTTGCCTGGCAGCAATCCCAAGAATGAATAAGTTAAAGACAATGAGTTCTTCTTGGTATTCTAACTGATCTTTATTCCTCAACAAACATCTCTGAAACAGATGATCTGATTGTTGTTATGTTGGTATTTGTGGGAACTTCCTGTGCATAAGTTGGCTCAGCTTCTTCCTCATGACACAGCGCTGTATCTCAAAAATAAAACACCAAGGGACATCCTGAGTTTGTGAAAGATTCTACCGAAATGCAAGTTTGTTAATTTATCGTTTCACTTTTGCAAGGCTGAAAATTGTGGTAAACGGGAGCCCATTGGACAATTCAGAATCTCATCATGCACTGGGTACTTAGCTCAACAATGCTGAACATTTGTTCTTTGCTACTGAATGCTCTGAAACTTTAGGCTCATGTTTTCATTAAAATTTACATCCTTTGTCAGCAGCATTGATGAAAAAGACAAAAGTGCTTTCACTCAGTGCCATTCTGGACGACACGGTTGGAATGATTAAGAGAGGTGAATCTGGCACCAATTGATTTAGTGTCTCTTTGTTTCATATGCCTGCAAATCAGTCCAATGTCACTACAAGATTCATCCACAGATCATCCATCAAGCCAGCATACAAAATGTTCCCCAGCCTCCTTTCTTTCATCTGGAGGGTCACTGAGACAGACAGAGAGAGAGAATGTGTGTGTGATATTGCTAAATCCTGCTCAAAATCCTGCCTGAGCTTTTCTTTGTGAATATTTATTGTGGTATCGGAAAGCAGGGGAAGGATGGGGTCAGCACAGGTGAAATGTCAAGGCTTAGCTAGTGGCCTGTGACCATGACTGGAGGCATGAAGCTGGTGGTTAACATTAATCAAGTATTAATCAAAGATTAGCAAGGCGCCTTTGTGTGGAGCCACAGAAAATGGGGGAGATACTAAATGAATATTTTGCATCAGTATTTACTGTGGAAAAGGATATGGAAGATATAGACTGTAGGGAAATAGATGGTGACATCTTGCAAAATGTCCAGATTACAGAGGAGGAAGTGCTGGATGTCTTGAAATGGATAAAGGTGGATAAATCCCCAGGACCTGATCAGGTGTACCCTAGAACTCTGTGGGAAGCTAGAGAAGTGATTGCTGGGCCTCTTGCTGAGATATTTGTATCATCGATAGTCAGAGGTGAGGTGCCGGAAGACTGGAGGTTGGCAAACGTGGTGCCACTGTTTAAGAAGGGCAGTAAAGACAAGCCAGGGAACTATAGACCAGTGAGCTTGACATCGGTGGTGGGCCAGTTGTTGGAGGGAATCCTGAGGGACAGGGTGTACATGTATTTGGAAAGGCAAGGACTGATTAGGGATAGTCAACATGGCTTTGTGCGTGGGAAATCATGTTTCACAAACTTGACTGAGTTTCTTGATGAAGTAACAAAGAAGATTGATGAGGGCAGAGCAGTAGATGTGACCTATATGGACTTCAGTAAGGCGTTCAACAAGGTTCCCCATGGGAGACTGATTAGCAAGGTTAGATCTCATGGAATACAGGGAGAACTAGTCATTTGGATACAGAACTGGCTCAAAGGTAGAAGACAGAGGGTGGTGGTGGAGGGTTTTTTTCAGACTGGAGGCCTGTGACCAGCGGAGTGCCACAAGGATTGGTGCTGGGCCCTCTATCTTTTGTCATTTACATAAATGATTTGGATGTGAGCAGAAGAGGTACAGTTAGTAAGTTTGCAGATGACACCAAAATTGGAGGTGTAGTGGACAGCGAAGAGGGTTACCTCAGATTACAACAGGATCTGGACCAGATGGGCCAGTGGGCTGAGAAGTGGCAGATGGAGTTTAATTCAGATAAATGTGAGGTGCTGCATTTTGAGAAAGCAAATCTTAGCATGACTTATACACTTAATGGTAAGATCCTAGGGAGTGTTGCTGAACAAAGGGACCTTGGAGTGTAGGTTCATAGCTCCTTGAAAGTGGAGTTGCAGGTAGATAGGATAGTGAAGAAGGCATTTGGTATGCTCTCCTTTATTGGTCAGAGATTGAGTACAGGAGTTGGGAGGTTATGTTGCGGCTGTACAGGACATTGGTTAGGCCAATGTTGGAATATTGTGTGCAATTCTGGTCTCCTTCCTATTGGAAAGATGTTGTGAAACATGAAAAGGTTCAGAGAAGATTTACAAGGATGTTTCCAGGGTTGGAGGATCTGAGCTACAGGGACAGGCTGAACAGGCTGGGGCTGTTTTCCCTGGAGCGTCGGAGGCTGAGGGGTGACCTTGTAGAGGTTTACAAAATTATGAGGGGCATGGATAGGATAAATAGGCAAAGTCTTTTCCCTGGGGTCGGGGCGTCCAGAACTAGAGGGCATAGGTTTAGGGTGAGAGGGGAAAGATATAAAAGAGACCTAAGGGGCAATGTTTTCACGCAGAGGGTGGTATGTGTATGGAATGAGCTGCCAGAGGATGTGGTGGAGGCTGGTACAGTTGCAACATTTAAGAGGCATTTGGATGGGTATATGAATAGGAAGGGCTTGGAGGGAAATGGGCCAGGTGCTGGCAGGTGGGACTAGATTGGGTTGTGATATCTGGTCGGCATGGACGGGTTGGATCGAAGGGTCTGTTTCCATGCTGTACATCTCTATGACTCTAATGGGGAAATGACAGTCAGCTGAGGGAAGGTTGTGTCAGGAATACAGTTAAACCTGGTGACGTGGTCTGGCTAACAATTTGTAGTGTCACAAAAGCCAAGAAAATTCCAGATTCATTTCTCTAGGTTTGTAACTGAGCTCGGGCTGGAGTTGTATGGGGACATCTGGGGAAATACATGGAGTGCGGTAATTGCATTCATACTCCAGCTTAGAGGCTGAAAGTCAACTCGATCCTGTGATCTTGATTGTTATTGGAATTTGTGTTCACAAATGTTAGAAAAATAGGATAGACATGGTGCAACTCTCTAAGAGAATCATTTGCTGACACAATCCTATGTTCAACAGGTTTTAAATCCTTGGAGTCTGATGAAAGAATAATGCTTGATCATCTTAGTCTGAATTATTTTCAATGGGTTTGTTTCAAAAGAGATAAATGTTACTTTCATGTACGAAACAAGAGCAAGAAAAATTGCACAGACTGTAATCTAATTCTCTTTTGCAAGTATATTTACTCTTATCTATATTTAGATTCTGTTTTTGTTTCTTCAGTCGTATTTAGCTTGACATTTTTCCTATCAGCTGTTGAACTTTCAGTGATTTTCAAGTGGGAATTAACATGTTAACTTATCTCTGGCAAAAGATAAATACAGGTTTCTTCTTTCTATCCTCCCATTTTAGTATGAGGAGAAAGTGAGGACTGCAGATGCTGGAGATCAGAGCTGAAAATGTGTTGCTGGAAAAGCGCAGCAGGTCAGGCAGCATCCAAGGAGCAGGAGAATCGACGTTTCGGGCATAAGCCTGAAGAAGGGCTCATGCCCGAAACGTCGATTCTCCTGCTCCTTGGATGCTGCCTGACCTGCTGCGCTTTTCCAGCAACACATTTTTAGCTACCATTTTAGTATGTCAAAGATTGTGAAATATTCATGTTTGTTGAAATTATAAAAAATAAGTTCATTTTTTAATATAAAACTTTACCCGGTCCTGAGTTAAAAGCTATTTTGTTCAGAATATAATGAAGTAAAATAAGAGAAATGAAAATCTATAGGATTATTTCTGACCCTGAATTAGGCAACATCTGATCAGCAGTCAACAAGATGCTGGGTTTGCAATTAGGTTAAAGCATTTGAATAAATCTGACTAAACTATGAATAAATGGAGCTTCAACATTTCAGGAATGTATATTTCCAAATTGTTGTGTCCTTGACAGTATATACATGAGGAGTGCTCCCACCCAAACCATTTCACTGTTTCTCATCCACAAGGTCTCTATTCAAAGAAAAGTGTAATGTGCTAAGCTCCAGGAAGGGTATAAATCATTCCAGTGATGCATTTGTTACTTGTTTTAGATGAATCATTGCAAGAAAATGGGGCCAAAGTTATTTTTATTCTTCGAGACAGGTTATTGTTGAGCAATTAAGACAAAACACAAATTTCATAGAACAGGACACCTTGAAGGTTGAAAGGAATAGGAGAGGAGCTAATGGAAATCTCAAAATAACGGTAAGGTGACAGCAACACTGGACTGTTAAGAGGAAGCGAGGAGTTCTATAAGACCATAAGATGATAAGACATAGGAACAGAATGAGACCACTTGGCCTATTGTGTCAGCTCCACCATTCGATCATGGCTGATAGGTTTCTCAACCCCATTCTCTTGTCTTCTCGTAGTAACCCTTGATCACCTGGCCAATCAGAAAACTATCTACATCTGTCTTAAATACACTCAATGATTTGACCTCCTGTTGAGTTGCACAGATTCACCACCTTCTGGCTGAAGAAATTCTTCCTCATCTCAATTCTGAACGGTCGTCCCTTTACTCTGAGGCTGTGCCCTCAGGACCTAGTGTCTCCCACGAGTGAATTCATCTTCTCCATACCCACACTGTCCAGGCCTCTCAGTATTCTGTAAGTTTCAACAAGATCCCCCTTCATCCATCTAAACTCCATTGACTGCAGTTCCAAGTTTTAAGTCTGAAGTGGAAATAATTTAGAATTGACTAAAAAATATCGTCAACCTCCTCTGACAAAGGTGTTTGCACCACAGTGGTATGTCCCTAAATCTGAGCCAGGAGGTCAATTTTCACATACTAGAGTTGCGTCAGAACATTGCTGAACATTTATTACAAACAACAGAAAATGAAGCAGTCCGTGTTCAGATGTGGGCAACATCCAGGCTTGGGCAGACAAGTGGCAAGCAACTCTTGCACTACACAAATTGCAGGCAATGACCATCTCCAATAAGAGACAATTTAATACTCAGTAGCAGCAATGTGTACCATCTATAAGATTGACTTCAGAAATCCTCAAATAGCATCTTCCAAACCCTTGTTCACTACCATCAAGAAAGACATGGAATGAGCAATACATGCAAGTTCCCCTCCAAGCTGCTCACCATCGTGACTTGGAAATATATTACTGTTCCTGGGTCAAAATCCTGAAACTCCCTCCATTAATAGCTTTGCGGACGTCCCTACACCAAATGGATTGCATGCTTCAACAAGGCACCTCACTATGACCTTCTCAATGGCAATGACGGATGGGTAATACATTCTGGCCCAGCCAGCCATGGCCACATCCCATGAATGTATTTAAAAAAAACTCAACAATAAGTGAGTGCTCCTTTTGCTTCAGTTCGGTATGGTCAGGTAATTCTATTAGCCTATAATTAAAAATAGATGTAATTTACTGTTGTCAGTTAACCAATGAAATAGAAATGAAGCCTTCAAGGTTCTGCTTTTTCATATGAATTATACACCCTTCATAGTGTAGCCCCTGTGGAATGTGCATTTCCCCCTGACGTGGCCATCCTCCTGGACAAATGGAAATATTTCTAGTCAGTGTCTTTCAATGGGTGGGGTAGGGAGTCACATTATTATGTTGAAAAGCTTTTTAAGAGAATTTTAAGAATGTTGGAAATAACAATAGCATGAGAGATATACTCCTGCCTCTTACCTAAAGCTACTGTTCTGGCGTGATAATGGGGAAGACACAAAGTGATGTGTGATTAGAACCACAACAACTTGTTCTTAACTTTTGGGCCTTTTACATAGTTACACGTCCTAAGGCAGTTTGCAGGTGGAATGTAATTCTCAGTCATGTAAGGAAGCATTAAGGCAGATAACCAAATATGTGGTGGAAGAGTCGAAAAATGTGGTGCTAGAAAAGCACAGCTGGTGAGGCAGCATCTGAGGAGCAGAAGAATCGACGCTTCGGACATAAGCCTTTCATCAACATAGATTCTCCTGCTCCTCGGATGCTGCCTGACCTGTTGCACTTTTGCAGCACCACACTGTCGACTCTGATCTCCAGCATCTGCAGTCCTCACTTCCTCTCTTTAGTGGAGGAGGTCAGTTTTAACCGATGTCTTAAAGGAGTACAGGGAGGTAAAGAGAGCTGGGAAGTTTCAGAGAAAAAAACTCCAGATCTTAGGATCATTAGCTGCTGAAAGCATGAAGATTGAGTCAAATTAACTAAGTAAAGTATAAAAACCCAATAATATGTTGAACTTCTCTTGACCTGCAACTGAGCAGCACACCTTTGAAAGTATGAAGGTTGAGTTACTAGCCCTCAGATAGAATTTGAAGTGTATCACAGTGGGAATGAATTGGTATTTTCTCTTTAGTTTGCACCACAAATCGCGTTAACTCTTTGCTGCCTGGTCCCATTCAAAGCTTCACAGCTGCACTAAGACATATTGTCCGCTGACTATTCAAACATGGAATGCATCACAACTGAGCTGCCCCTGACCTCATCTGATGTCCAACCCATTTAAATTGACACATTGACACATTCATATGCATGTGTACACAGACACAGCAGGAGGGCAGGACCTACTTACCATTAGTGTTTCAACCTTTCAAGACCTTTCATGGGAAACATTCACAGACCTACTTGGATTAGAGGTGGAAGGGTTCAATTTTCAAAAAACTGTGAAGGTGAGAGTGGAAGTGGCCAAGCAGAAAAATCTGCACCACAAATCTGCAGGTTTGTCAGGATCATCCTGACTCTGGGCCATGTTCAAGGAGATTTGGTCAGTGGCTACCTGTGGTTAATTGAAACAATTAAGGGACCTGGAATCTTTACATCACATGAATGAATGTATTAATCGTTCATTAATTTCCACCATTGCTTTCCCCATGGCTATGCCTCCATCAGTCAGTCAATCTGCTATCTGCTGTGGTATAAATTGTTGTGATTGTTTGAACTTGGGCATTCCTGAGTTTGTCCTGAGGGGCGCAAGATGCAAAGCTTCAGCAACATATTTCTCTTTTTTTGGCAGTATTGATTAGTTATTATTATCTGAATTATTTATTTGTTGATGAACAATTTGAGGAGAAAGTGAGGACTGCAGATGCTGGAGATCAGAGCTGAAAATGTGTTGCTGGAAAAGCACAGCAGGTCAGGCAGCATCCAAGGAACAGGAGAATCGACGTTTCGGGCATCAGCCCTTCTTCAGGAATGAGGAAAGTGTGTCCAGCAGGCTAAGATAAAAGATAGGGAGGAGGGACTTGGGGGAGGGGCATTGGAAATGCGATAGGTGGAGGGAGGTCAAGGTGAGGGTGATAGGCCGGAGTGGGGTGGGGGCGGAGAGGTCAGGAAGAAGAATGCAGGTTAGGAAGGCGGTGCTGAGTTCCAGGGATTTGACTGAGACAAGGTGGGGGGAGGGGAAATGAGGAAACTGGAGAAATCTGAGTTCATCCCTTGTGGTTGGAGAGTTCCCAGGCGGAAGATGAGGCGCTCTTCCTCCAACCATCGTGTTGCCATGGTCTGGCAATGGAGGAGTCCAAGGACCTGCATGTCCTTGGTGGAGTGGGAGGGGGGAGTTGAAGTGTTGGGTTACGGGGTGGTTGGGTTGGTTGGTCCGGGTGTCCCAGAGGTGATCTCTGAAACGTTCCGCAAGTAGGCGGCCTGTCTCCCCGATATAGAGGAGGCCACATCGGGTGCAGCGGATGCAATAGATGATGTGTGTGGAGGTGCAGGTGAATTTGTGGCGGATATGGAAGTGTCCCTTGGAGGGAGGTAAGGGGGGAGGTGTGGGCGCAAGTTTTGCATTTCTTGCGGTTGCAGGGGAAGGTGCCGGGAGTGGAGGTTGGGTTGGTGGGGGGTGTGAACCTGACGAGAGAGTCAAGGAGGGAGAGGTCTTTTTGGAACGCTGATAGGGGAGGGGAGGGAAATATGTCCCTGGTGGCGGGGTCCGTTTGGAGGTGGCGGAAATGACGGTGGGTGATACGCTGGACATGGAGGTTGGTGGAGTGGTAGGTGAGGACCAGTGGGGTTCTGTCCTGGTGGTGGTTGGAGGGGCGGGGCTCAAGGGCAGAGGAGCGGGAAGTGGAGGAGATGCGGTGGAGAGCATCATCGACTACGTCTGGGGGGAAGTTGCGGTCCTTGAAGGAGGAGGCCATCTGGTTGGTACGGTTTTAGAACTGGTCCTCCTGGGAGCAGATGCGGCGGAGACAAAGGAATTGGGAATATGGGATGGCGTTTTTCCAGGGGGCAGGGTGGGCGGAGGTGTAGTCTAGGTAGCTGTGGGAGTCGGTCGGTTTATAGTAAATGTCCGTGTCGATTCGGTCACCCGAGATGGAAATGGAAAGGTCTAGGAAGGGGAGGGAAGCGTCTGAGACGGTCCAGGTGAATTTGAGAACGGGGTGGAAAGTGTTGGTAAAGTGGATGAACTGTTCAACCTCCTCGTGGGAGCATGAGGCAGCGCTGATACAGTCATCGATGTAGGGGAGGAAAAGATGGGGGGTGGGGCCACACTTTCCTCATTCCTGAAGAAGGGCTGATGCCCGAAACGTCGATTCTCCTGTTCCTTGGATGCTGCCTGACTTGCTGTGCTTTTCCAGCAACACATGATGAACAATTTGGCAGAGCATGTGGAAATGTTCTAATCACTGTGTTAAACAGGTGAAGCACCTAACTAGTGCTGGTCTGTCACTGACTTCATGCAACAGTTAACAGGAAGATCTCAGCAGTGATAGGAATAAAAATACCTAGTTTCTTTGTAGAAAAAAAACTGCAGATAGTTTACTGTTTGAAGGTCCTCTGACTGTATCCCTCTTGGTCATTTATAAATCATTGTGCAACTACCAAACTGTTCTATTATTAATGATTAGTGAAGAAATTATGTCCCATTTTTTAAAATTAAAAATGTCATCGGCGCAATCATAGTACCTAACTAAAGGCCAGTTTACAAATAAAATTCGACAGAGAATGAAATTAGCCTGAAATAAGGACTCATGAGGTGGGGATAATATAGCAGCATGGACATTTGTTTCTTCATTTGTCCAAACGCTGCAACAAATGGGCAGCGTTTGTTGCCCGTTCCTCATTGTCCTGGTCTTTCTGGGCCATTCCAAAGGGCAGTTAAGAGTCAAGCACACTTAGGAGTCCCACGTGGGCCAGACAAGGTAAGGAACAGGAGTAGGCCATTCAGCCCCCCAAACCTATTCCATCATTCAATGAGATAATGGCTGACCTGTAGCCTCACTCCATATGCCTGCCTTTGGCTCAGATCCCTTATTACCTTTGATTTACAAAAGTTATGGATGATAGATTTCCTTCAGGACATTGGTGAAGTCTCTTCTGAAGTATTGTGTCCAGTTCTAGCATCCCAGTTATAGGAAGGATATTATTAAGCTGGAGAGGATTCAGAAGCAATTTCCAGGATGTTGGCCAGGTATGGGAGGTCTGAATTATAAAGAAAGGCTGGATAGGCTGGGACTTTTCTCACTGGAGTATAGGAGGTTCAGAGGTGACCTTATAGAAGTTTATAAATCATGAGGGTATAGATAGGGTCAGTGATAGGTGTCTTTTCCCTATGATGGGGATTTCAAGACCAAGGGGCACATGTTTAAAGTGCGAGGAGACTGATTTTTAAAAAGACACGGGGGACAAAATTTTTATACGGAAGGTGGTTCATGTGTGTGGAATGAATTGCCTGAGGAAATGGTGGATGTAGGCACAGTTACAATGTTTAAAAGACATTTGGATAAGTACATGAATAGGAAAGGGTTGGAGGGATATGGGCCAGGAGCAGGCAGGTGGGACAAGTTTAGTTTGGGTTGATGTTCAGCGTGGACTAGTTGCTGTGTGACTCTACGACATTCATGAATTTAATTACTTTTTGGAACAATCAATGGTCACTTCATGGCTACCAATACTGGGACCAGCTCCATATTCCAAACTTTATCGATTAAATTCAACTAGCTGCTCCCATGGTGAGATTTGAACTCATGTCCACAGAATAATACCCTTTGGATTACTACCCAACACAACTATCGTCTGAATTGGTGAGAGGACAATGGTGTTGTGTTTTGGTCTCCTTTTGCTGTCCAGCTAATTAACATCAAGGTACCAACCATTGACAAAGGTTTTCTTTAGCACAATTTCAGAAGCTGATTTATGAAGGAGTGGAGAAGTTGGTGGCAGGAGGAGAATTTGTACGTGTCTGACCTGGCTTTTCCCTCACAGCAGACTGAGACATAGTCTGAGTCATGGTCTGAGTCTGAGTGATAAGTTGCATTACTGCCCTTCCAGTAACAAATACAGAAACCATTTAACCACACCCAGCTAAAGGTGTGTCTTTATTATAAACCTTTAGCAGCATTGATTATACCCTCCATAGACAAGTCATTTTGAGGTAGGCAAACTGGTACATGTGAGGTACCACAAAAAACTCGACTGGGGCTTCAGCTATTTGCAAGTTATATCAATGACATTGATGAAGATACCAATGTAATGTTGGCTGATTATGTAAAAACTAGGGAAGCTCTGAGAAGGAAGCAGGAGACTTGAACTTACTCAAAATCCACTCACTTTGACGAAATTTAAACTGAGCGCAAGGAGTTTATCAAGTAGGTTAATGAGAGAGTAAGAAAGTGAAAGAATACAAGACGAGTAAATGTGGAATCATGAACTTTGCTATGAGGAACAGAGAAACAGATGTTTTTGTAAATTATGACAAATTATTAAATCAGAGAGATTTGGGATCCTGAAATACACAAAGTTAACAAGGTGGTACAACAAGAGAGTCTTGTTGGATGTTGGCCTTTATTGCAAGGAGGTTGGAAGACAAGAGTAAGAATATCTTGCTGTAATTGTGAGAGTTTTGTGAGACCAGGAAATACCATGTATTGTTTTGATCTTTTTATCATTGAATAAACATGCCTTTGAAGAAATGCAACAAGAGTTCAATAAAGGATTCATAGGATATGAGAGTTGTCTTACGTGGAAGGTTTGAATGGAGATTTACTGTCTCAGGGTTTAAAAGAATGAGAGGTGATCTGAATAAAACCAATGGGATTCTGAGAGAGCTCAACTAGATTAATGCTGAGAGGTTACTTTCCCTGCTTGAGGACTCTCAGAGGATTGCAAATCTGTCAAATTCTCTACCACAGAAAGTTGAGTTTATTCATGGCTGAGATCATCAGATTTTTTAACTCTAAGAAGATCATGGGGTTTGGGGAAATGGTGGGAAAGAGAAGTTGATGGAGAAGGTTAGCTGACTGAATATTGGAGGAGGCTTGAAGGAGCAAATGCTTTATTCCAGCTCCTGTTTCTTATGTTTATGGAACAATGTTATGACTGAATCTTACTCTTTTTTTTGTCTAAAGTGTACACTGCATCAAGTTGCTTGGAGAAATTCTTGCCATGAGTTGAAACTTCCCTCCATACCCTACCAAACACACTTCACTGACTTCCTGCCCTATAGTATCCCTCACCTCCAATCCTATCCACATCTTACAAAGTACCTTTCCCAGAACAAATTGCCACTCAGTAGATAACTGCTAACAGACCATGGGATCTCTGAGAGGCTGCTGTCATTATGGTGTAGTTCCTCATTGGTAATGCATTGGCACTGCAGCTACATAGGTACACTGTCTATGGCATAGAGCTAGCAGAGCTAACATTCCCTCACATATTCAAACCCATTCTTGCACCTTAGTTGCACCCTTTACCTGAGCTTAGATAGGTCCCTGGCTGAAAACCCTTTCTTCCCAATGCCCAGTGATTACTCATATCTTGTCATTGTCCAGAAGGGAAACATCAGATTCAGACAAGAATTTGGACAAGTTCAAATGTCAGCTTTTATTGACAACCAGGAAAAGGGAATACAGAGGAATTGAAGACAGGCTGAAGGTCACAACTGCAATGCCAACCAAATACTGCCATCGCTATATTGGAGAAAGAATTGTGTGTGTGGGCTGGAATAGGACTGGAACAAGGAATGTCCCACACACCCCACGAAGGGACAGGCATAATTGGATCTCATGCACGTACCTATGGGCACCTCTCTGACCTGAAGAAAATGAGAGAAGTTAAAAGAAAAGTTGGGAGCAAGTGAGGACTGCAGATGGTGGAGATTGGAGTTGAACAGTGTGGTACTGGAAAAGCACAGCCTGTCAGGCAGCATCTGAGGAGCAGGCGAATTGATATTTCGAGCATAAGCTCTTTATCTGGAATGAGGAGTTGGCCCAAGGGGGCTGAGAGATAAATGGGAGGGGATGGGGCTTGGGGTGAAGGTAGCTGGGAATGCGATAGGTAGATGAAGTTGGGGATAATGGTGATAGGTTGGAGAGGAGGGTGGAACAGATAGGTGGGAAGGAGGATGGACAGGTAGGACAGGTCAAGAGGGTGGTTCCAAGTTGGAAGGTTCATCTTCCGTCTTAGGACTGTCCAATCCCATGGCATCAATGTGGATTTCACCAGTTTCCTCATTTTCCCATCCCCCACCTTATCCAACCTTCCAACTCGGCACCACCTTCTTGACTTGTCCTACCTGTCCATCTTCCCTCCCATCTATCCACTCCAACCTCCTATCCGACCTATCACCTTCACCCCCACCTCCATCTCCCTATCACATTCCCAGCTACCTTCCCCCTCAGCCCCACCCCTCCCATTTATCTCTCAGCACCCTTGGGCCAACCCCTCATTCCTGATGAAGAGCTTATGCCCGAAACCTCGATTCTCCTGTTCCTCGGATGCTGCCTGACTGGCTGTGCTTTTCCAGCACCACACTCTTCAACTTAAAAGAGAAGTTGTTGAGGGTGAGGACAAGCTCGGCTGGGTTGGTGGCTGGGGATGGTTCAGGCCTTTGCTCCAGCACCTGATTGATACCCAGTTCTAAGAGATGAGAGCTGAAAGGAGGGGAGACAACTCATAATGGAGACTGTCAGCACCAGAACCCGACTGTTCACCAGCTATGTCCCTGCATGTTCCCTTTCCCTTCCACTACTCCAATAGGCCATTTCCATCAAAGTGGAGAGCCACCACATTGTACTTTGGAGCTGTTCTCCCCATTGCCTGAACCCTGGCATTGTGCTTTAATGACACCACTATACTCCTCAACACTCCCCCTGTGGAGGCCATGATGATGGTCAACTCCCAATAACCAGCCCCTCTCGTAGCCTACCCTGCCCTCCTAAGCTATTTCTAATAGACACCCCCTACCCAGGTTGAGATTTGCTCCATGACCATTCTTGTTCCCACCTCCACAAATGACTCTGCTTTGTTCCCACGGCTGTGACTCCCCCACCCTTTTTGGCAGGGATGCCCCCGTTGCTTCTGTAAGTCCCCGTTGCACCTTCCTTAGTGATCTCTTAGTGAACTGTGTTTGACCCAGACCTCTGACATACCTCAATGAGCAGCTCCTAGACACGTCTGACCAGATCCTTCACCTGCTGCCTTTGCATCTCCCGGGCTGCCAATTCCCTTTGACCTTTGGTGCTGAATGCTGCCCACTCCCCAGACTGCAGTCAGACAGATCACATGACAGTGCGTTCTCAGCTGATATGACCACCATCAAACTGTGAACTGTATGGGGACTGTGCTGATAGAGGATGCTGGAACTCCCTGACCAATAGCTGCCCTGCACCATGATGGGTCAGAGAACCAGCCACCCACAGTTTCGGCAATGGTCATTTGGTTGAACAAAATGAGCACTGTGTTTTCCACACAGGCAGCTGACACGTTCTGTCGGTGTGAAACCAGCGTTTCTGTGTCTGCTATACATCATGTTGCCCCCACCCTAGACAGATACCCACTGTCAGCATGATTAGCAGCCTGTCAATGCAAAAGGGCACATCGCTCAGGCTGTGCTGATAGCCTGGAGTTCTGGCTGTAGTGCCAATGTGCACAATGGGCCTGGCAAGGTAGGGATGCTCTGAGTGAGCAGGTAGGCACTAATAGGCAAGAGCTAAGAGAGGTGAGCTCCCCTTGAAATGCAGCCTGGTCCAATCCCAGAGCTGGGTTCCTGGGCCTCTGCACAATGTGTGCCTGTAGCAGCCTCTCAGCATTAGTTATCGCCTGTGTCCTTTCTAAGTGTCCTGCAAATGAGATGCCATGTTGTCAGTGAGGACATGGCAAGTGTTGGATGCCAATGTCCATGGACATGACGTGTGTGCAGCTGGTGCCCAGGATTGTGTCCTGAGGTGTTGCTTGGTGCTGGCCAACATCAGTCAGAGTTGAGCTCAAGTACCCGTTCTGACTTCCAAGCTGAGAGATCTTGACATCTATTTTGGCCAGTGCATTTGGTCAGATAGGAAACTGAATATTAATGAGGCAGGCTGGGCCCTCAACAAGGTGTTTAACCTACTATAGTCCCCCATCATTGACACCGTGCTGTTACCCAGTAAGAAATGCTTCAAGATAGTGGCAGTGGAGTAGGCAGCGTCTGGGCTTCCATTCTCAGGGCTCATCCACTCTGTCCACTTCCAGTTTTTTCTCCTTTATTTGCTTTTTATCTTTTACTTTGTGCTCCTACTTACCTTCTGGGAAGAGCTCGGTTATGACGGCATTAGCGGTGATGGTAAGGATTGGGAAGGTTGAAAGGCCATAGGTGGGTGACTTTGTCAGGGTCCAGAGCATGGCATCCACTGGTGTCATGGTGAGGGGGATGGTGAGCCTGGAATGGGACATTGCTGTCTGATGGTGAGGGTGATGGTGAACCCGGAATGGGACATTGCTGTGTGATGGTGAGCCCGGAATGGGACATTGCTGTGTGATGGTGAGGGGGATGGTGAACCCGGAATGGGACGTTACTGTCTGACGGTGAGGGGGATGGTGAAACCGGCGCTGAGGCAGTGGTGTAAGGATTATGGACTGTGTTTAAGCTATTTTTATTTATTATTCTTGAACTATTCCAATTGTGCCAGAACCATGGAAACAGTTGAAGCTTTTCAATGTACTGTAAAATACACTTGACAATAGAATCATTCCTAAAAACTTGCTGCACTATTTGGTAAAAGCATAAAAGGTGGGGTGCGAGGCTCCCTATATCCTGACAGGCCTCAGCACACTCCACATCTAATTCTCCGACAAATCCTGCAATTATCTACATTGCTGAAGCTCCTAAAGATATTATATCTTCACCAACCTGAAGACATTGTATAAATTTTGTCAGTTAAGTAAAGTTCAGGCAGAGAAAATTTCACAATTATATCCAAAAATGAGCAATAACTTTAATAGAAATAAAGTAATCAAGAGAGATAGAACATTTGCTCTCTCACTACTAGACAAATAAGCCCCATTGTCTTGTTTTCTCTCTCATGTACAAAAGCTAACAGATGCATGCTTAGGTGCTTGACTACACTGCCACTATCTCTCTTTGTCCTACCTCCTTTATTCCATGTAGTAAAAGCTTCACTCATGCCAGTCAAGGGTTGATAAATGTGTTCGACCGTGTCAAATTAGTCAGTCTGACAAGACGAGCTCAGAACAGCAGCATTCATGACGTGACCTACTTTGGGAGTTAAGTGCTCCCACACTTGACCTGCAGGACTGTTCCGACAATGCCTTCTGCTTTTAATAAATGTGCACGAAAATGTGATTGTCAGCCTAGTCCTAAATTACGAAAAGAAATTATAGGCTACTTCAGCTTTTAGTAGACTGTACAGATTAAGAGCTATGCTTTGAAAGAACAGTTCTTTGAGTGAATTAGGATTGATGGTTAATTTCTTACTTCAGTGGATAACAATTTATTTTCCACAAAGTGTGGCAGGACTCTTGAAATGTTGGTATTTCAAGCAATTGGCATCCATAGTAATAAATTACATTGATCCAGTGGGTAGATTGACTGACATTTTTTTGATCTCCGCTCAGAAGACTATAAGAAATAGAAGCAGAATGAGGCCATTGGGCCGATCGTGTCTGCTCTGCCATTCAATATGGCTGATGTAGCAGCAGAGCCTATAATTGTGAAAGGATCTGTGGGCTTTCTGTTTTGTTCATTGATCTACTCTGTCCATTGAATAGCAGATGGAGTTTAATGCAGATAAAAACAAGCTGTTGCATCTTTGGTAAGACAAACCAGAGCAGGACTTATACAGTTAATGGGAGGGCCCTGGAGAGTGTTGTCAAACAGAGGCTAAAAGAGTGCATGTTTATAATTCATTGAAAGTGGCATCACAGGTATACATGGTCGTTAAGAAGGCATTTGGCATGCTTGTTTTCATTGATCAGAGCATTGAGTACTGGAGCTCAGACATCTTGTACGGGCTGCATAAGACATTGATAAGGCTACATTTGGAGTACTGCATCCAATTTTGGTCATACTGTGTGCAAAAGAGATTTCCTAGGAGACTGGAAGGTTTGAGTTATAAGGAGAAGCTGGGTAGACTGGTACTTTTTTCTCTGGAGGAGTGACCTTACAGAGGTTTATAAAATTATGAGGAATGTAGATAAAGTTTCGAGCCAAGGTCTTTTCCCTAGGGTAGGGGAGACCAATACTAGAAGGTATAGGTTTGAGGTGATAGGGGAAAGATTTAACAGGGACCTGAGGGGCAACGTTTTCACACAGAAGGTGGTGCATATATATGGAACAAGCTGCCAGGGGAGGTGGTAGACTTGGGTACCATTACAACATTTAAAAAACAGTTTGAAACATTTGGACAGGTACATGGATAAGGAAAGTTCAGATAGATGTGGACCAAGCACAGACAAATGGGACAAGGTCAGTTTAGCAAACCTGGTTGGCATTGATGAGTTGGGCCAAAGGACCTATTCTGTGCTGTATGACTCTCTGACTTTACGAGAAAGTGTTTTAAAATTCTCACCCCTCTGTTCAATACTCTTTCCTGCCTTTGTCTGTTTCTGTCTCTGTGAACTCCTCCAACTATTCAAGCACCACCTCTTTCAACCTGCCACTCCTGCCTGATCTTTTGCCATGAAATGGTCTCCGTTTATCTCTCATCTCTCTCTTCCAAAACACTCTTGAGGTTGGGCATCATTGAACACTTGGAAACTGAAAGTGCGAATTTTTAAATTAAATTAGGGTGTTAAAAGTTAAGGGATCACCGCAGTGTGTAGAGTGTATTATTTCCCCCTCCATATCTATTTTGCTTTCATCCCTGCCCTCTTCTTCCTTGTTTGATCGCGCAGCATTGTCCTCTAACAAGGGCACTGCTTGTCACTGGCCATTTGGGTGTTTCCTTTCTTCCTGGTGGTGGAAATTTGAATAAAGATTTGTGCACCTTGTGTCTCTCACTGTGTCTCACACTTGCACACACACAACATGGGTGCTGGGGAAAAAATAAGCACTACCACAGTTAGGCGGTAGTGTGGGGGTAAAGAGAAAAAAAAGAAAAAAGTTAAGGGATTAATGTGTGGAGATGGGGCTAAGATTTATAATTAATTGATTGGGATTCATAAATTGATGCCCCTACGCCACTTGCTATGTTCCTTCTAAGATGCTTCTTAAAATCTACCTCTAACCCCAAGCATTAGATTAGATTAGGTTCCCTACAGTGTGCAAACAGGCCCTTCGTCCCAACAAGTCCACACTGACCCTCTGAAGAGCAACCCACCTCCATCTGACTAATACACCTAACACTATGGGCAACTTAACATGGCCAATTCACCTAACCTGCTCATCTTTGGACTGTGGGAGGAAACCGGAGCACCCTGTTGGAAGCCCACACAGACATGGGGAGAATGTGCAAACTCCACACAGACAGTCACCCGACGCTGGAATTGAACCTGGGACCTTGGTGCTGTGAGGCATTCATGGTCATTTGTTCTAATATCTCCTTTTGCAACTTTCTGACAGATTTTGTCTGTTCAGTCTTTTTTGATGCAGCTTGGGATATTGTACAATGTTAAAACTTTGTAAAGATCCGAGTTGCTTTTTGGAAAAAAACTGAGTAAATCTTTATAAAAGGCAAAGTCATTCTAATAAGAGTGGAGAGCAAAGTGATACACACCACGAACCTTCTGTGTTTCATCCAGCTGCCTGTGTGTTGTTTTGTTCAGCAATGCAAAGAAAGGATGACTTATGGTTGGAATCTAGTGGAGGATGAGTTTTTGACGGATTTTTTAACCATGAAACCTTTGTCCTCAGCATCAGAAATGCAGTTGCTGCTGTGTGTTAGTTGTGAAGTGGTGCAGTACTGAGGGTGCGCTGCATTGTCAGAGGGGCCATCTTTCACATGGGTGTTTTAAACCATCTGCATGTTTGGACGGGTGGGGCAGATCCTGTGGCAGCATTTCAAACATCACAAGAATTGATTACCTGTTCACGATCAAATTACATTTTGAGGGAGTTTGTTGAGTGCAAATTTAGTGCTGTGTAACCCAGATTATAACAGTGATTACACATCAAGTAAAGACAAAAAATAGGCTGTAGAGCTCTGGTGGTTAGGAAAGCACTAGATAAATGCAAATCTTTGTTATTACTTACGGTAGCCTTGAATATACAAAACAAAGTCAAAGTCATTTGCCCCAAGAGGCCTATGTTTCATAGAATCATAAAATCCCTATAGTGTGGAAACTGGCCCTTCGGCCCAACAAGTCCACAATGACCCTCCATTCCCTGACCTTATTACTCTACATTTACCCCTGACTAATGCACCTAACTTACACATCCCTGAATACTATGGGCAATGGAGCATGTCCAATTCACCTAACCTGCACATCTTTGGATTGTGGGAGAAAATCCACGCAGACATGGGGAAAAGGTGCAAACTCTTCACCTCAGCCCGCTCAAAATACTCATTTAACTTGCTACATCAGATTCTTCCTCCTTTTTCCTATAAATAGTCCTTTCCCCGTGAATTCCCCTTCAGTTCTATCCATCTCTATCCATTGATTTGTCTCTCAACTTCTGCACTCACTCACGATGGTAGCAAGTTCTAAATTGTCTCCACTCTTTTGTGAAATAGTTGTTCCTGAATTTATTTTATTGACAGGATGAGGGTGTCACTGGCTGGGCCAGCATTTATTGCCCATCCCTAATTGCCCAGAGGACAGTTAAGAGTCAACCACATTGCTGTGCGTCTGGAGTCACATGTAGGCCAGACCAAGTAAAAATGACCGTTTCCTTCCCTAAACAACATTAGTGAACCAGATGGGGTTTTTCCAACATTTCACAATGGTTTCATGGTCATCATTAGACTCTTGATTCCAGATTTTTATTAACTTCCACTTCCACCATCTGCAGGATTTCAACCCAGCTGCCCAAAACATTCTGTGGATCTCTGAATGAGTAGCCTAACAGGAATATCACTAGGTTCTGAATTTCCTAACAGCTTTATTCATAACTATTTTATATCAGTTTGCTAATAAACAATAATACAAATGCATCTTACCAATGAAATGGCACTTCTGAGCAAGATGAATTTGCAAATGGATTCATTGTTATTCCTGATGCCCCCCGTGTCTCTCTCAGATGGGTGGAAATGAATATTTATTTGCATTTTTATTCTGCGTGATAAGGGACAAACAGCTGACTTCAAACATTCACCTTGCATCTGTGACAGGAACCGCTTTGAATTGAGTCCAAAATAAATTATTAATATCTTTACAATGACCTGTTTACACACACACAACATTAAGAATTTGCAAGACATTAGTTAATGGAGGCTGCTGTTCAATAACAGCAGAAGATCAATGGTGCACTGTACAGGCACTGCTCTGACAGACCTTGGCTGACTCCCTCCACATTACCCTTTCCTTCCTCAAGTTTCATTGATTAAATTTGGACTTGCGAAAGAAAGGTCTCCAATCAGATTTCCAACCCTGTCACCGCTCTAAAACATCAATCATCAAAGTAAAAATGGTTTCCACTGTGACAGTTACTATGGTGCACTACGTCTTAACCTGATCTTTCTTAACCTGATTGTTACCTTTGGTCAAGTTGAGCACACAGTCCTCCTTTCTACTTTACTCCGTAGAGCTGGATACCATCAGAGGATAAGGGAAAACTAATGCTCTGTTCTTGGATATTGTTGCTGAGAAGCAACATATAGATAATGTGGAGGAGGCACTGATGGATCCATGGGTGAGGCAATGACATTGGTAATGGTGTAGGAGCAGGAAGAGAAAGGTTGCAGGGGATACTCTGGTTACATTCAGATAGATGAGAATGGATCAAAGTGAGAGCAGTCCCACCCAGCTGGACGAGAAGGAGGGGAGGCTGGAGAAGGAACCACATCTGGGGCTGCAGACAGGTCAAGAGCAATGAGGAGAGGTGGTTCAACTTTGTCACTGTCATGTGTCATTGGTGACTTGGATAAGAACCATTTTGGTTTGGTGTTTGCTGTTTAGACCAAAACTGAGCCACGGTGGGCTCTTACTTTGCCCTGGGTCCAAGATACGTGGAGCTGAAACCATGGGTGAATGCAGAGGCAGGCATATGTGAAGGTTCACAGGGATGGTCAGCATACCATTTTCTTGGTGCCATCCTGCGCCTGAGCTATTGTATTGGGAGCACGATATGGAGCTGTAGGCTTCCTGAAAGTAATGGCTAGCCGATTGATGTTAGTAAATTGCATATAGATTAGATTACTTAGATTACTTACAGTGTGGAAACAGGCCCTTCGGTCCAACAAGTCCACACCGCCCCGCCGAAGCGTAACCCACCCATACCCCTACATCTACATTTACCCCTTACCTAACACTATGGGCAATTTAGCATGGCCAATTCACCTGGCCTGCACATCTTTGGACTGTGGGAGGAAACCGGAGCACCCGGAGGAAACCCACGCAGACACAGGGAGAACGTACAAACTCCACACAGTCAGTCGCCTGAGGTGGGAATTGAACCCGGGTCTCAGGCGCTGTGAGGCAGCAGTGCTAACCACCGTATGAAGCCAATTGTTCAAGGCCAACTAGAATTTTCCAGCCACAATACTGACCCAAGCGCTGAGGCCAGTTTTTAATTTTAAACTTCTAAAATTTGCAGTGCATGTTGTGTAACATGGAGGGCCTTCTTTCTCTCTCTCTGTCTCTCCCTCTCACTTATCTGAATTGCTTCTGAGCAGAAGGATCTGCTATTGGCCAATTTGGGGAAGTCACCGCCAAAGGGCAATCAGCCACACAGTGCAGACCTCTACTTGACCTCTCATTTTATCAAAATACTGCAGTCCCAACCATAGACCCAAATTTCAAACCGGGGTCTCTTGGCTACCAGGGATTCCCAGAGACTGGCAAGTGCCAGTTTAAAAACAAAAGCTTTTCAAGGGAAAGCAAAACACAGAAAATGCTGGAAAATCTCAGCAGGTCTGGCAGCATCTGTGGAGAGAAAGCAGAGTCCAGTGACCTTTCTTCAGAACTGATGGTAGCTAGGGTAAAAGTCAATTTTCACACAGCAGATAGTTTGTGTGGGGTGGGGGTGGGTGGGTAGTAAACAATAGTTGGGGATAGAGCGCAAAGAGAGAGAAGAACAGTTGGACTGACAAAGGAGTGGGTAACGATGAGCCTGGAAGAATGAATAGTTACTAACGGGGACAATCAGTGGCTAACAATGGGTTGTGTGTAATAACAGGCCATGTGATAACAAGGCCAATGTGTGTGGGGGTTTGAGATAAGGACATGGGAGAAGGTACCTAAAGCCCTAGAATTGTTGGACTCAATATTGAGTCAAGGGACTCAATTTGTCAAGGGATGAGAGTGTCACTGGCTAGGCCAGCAATTGTTGCCCATTCCCAATTGCCCTGAGGGCAGTTAAGAGTCAGCCATATTGCCGTGGGTCTGGAGTCACATGGAGGCTGGATAAGGACAACAAATTTCCTTCCCTAAAGGATATTAATGAAGCAACTGGGTTCTAATAACACTTGGCATCGGGCTAACCTTTTATTCTGGATTTGTTTTATTAAATTTAAATTTCACCGTCTGCCATGGTGGGATTTGAACCCATGTTGCCAGAGCGTTAACCTAGGGTTCTGGATGAGACATAACCAGTACACCTTCAGCTCCCCTCCTGTGCCCATTGAAGCCTCATGTGGATGCAGTGCACCTTGTTTCATTTTTTAATCAGTAGCTACTTGTTCTGACAGGATAAACTGGCTGGCATTGAGAAGGACACTGCCCAAACCCCACTTGCCACTACTTTGTGCCACTTTCTGACAGGCTGCCAGCTAATCGTCTTCGATAAAAAGACATTCAACACTTTTCATGAAAGTCAGACCCAGTGACGATAGGCCTATCGGGAGCAAAATCAAGAGGGACTTCTTCATGCAAAGGTTAGATGGAAGTCTAACCTTCAGAGGCAGCGGATGCTGGGTGTTCTACTAAAGATAGATGGAGTTTTATTGGAAAGGGGTACACTGAGTAAATATGGCTAAACACAAATCTAAAAATCACACAACACCAGGTTATAGTCCAACAGGTTTAACTGGAAGCACTAGCTTTCGGAGCACCGCGCCTTCATCAGGTGGTTGGAAGCTAGTGGTTCCAATTAAACCTGTTGGACTATAACCTGGTGTTGTGTGATTTTTAACTTTGTCCACCCCAGTCCAGCACCGGCGTCTCCAAATCATAAACACAAATCAACCACCATCTGATTGAACAGTGAAGCTTGCTCGAGGGACTGTAGGTCTGATTTCTTCTGTTCCGGTGTTTAAACCCTGAGGTGCTTGGCAGCCGCTTTGGAGAGAGAGGGTTAACCTTTCAGGCCAATGGCCTTTCATCCTCTGTGTGTGACCGCAGCTTGATCCAATGTATGTAATGCCCTTGTGCCGTGTCAAAATCATGCTGTGGACAGACAATGAGATGGACAAATATTTTAGAGATTGAAGTGATTTCCAAGACCCCTAAAGTTATGCAAATGGGAGAAACTTGCTTCAAACTGAACTTGTCCTATTTATCACAAACTGACAATGGCAGACATTACTAGGAGACCTGAGCCAAAAGGCACTAATCTCACAGTGGCTGATGCTAACATAAAAAGGGAAAGTATCAATGGCCATAGTGGAAAGCACTTTAATTGTATTTTTTTTCTATAAAGCTGCTTCTTAAATGGTGAGTAAAGATGTAAATAGTAGTCTGCCTGTCAATGATGCCTTTGCATTTTGCAGTTGGAGGGAAAAATACTCCCAGAACACCATATGATTTGAATGATTAGTGCACGATATAACATTGTGATCTGGTGGCTAATGATCTCCCTTGGGTGGCTGATGGCTAAGTGGAAATCATCCACACTGAAACATTTTGCTTTCTGACTCTGATGAAAGATAAAAGGGATTGATTGCTCCAAAGCTGTGTATCTAAATGAAAATTCTCCTTTTGTTCAGTTTTATATGAAGCCACAGTTCCTTTCCAACCTGTTTCTTGAGCCCCTCTGCTTGTAGATGGCATTTTTTTTCCTTCATTTTAAGTTGCATTTAGTCATTTACAAAATGAAGTTTTTAAGGAAGGCTGGATTATTGTTGGGCATTGATGAATTGTCACTGCAATAATGGCAAATCTCTGGAACCTGGGTTTGTTTTCCATAATCTTGTCAATGTTTAGGATCTACGTGAGATGTTTCATTCAAAATGGTGGTGTCACCCACCCCAAAATGGTCAGAATGTCTCAGGTTGAGGGGTCCGACTGCATTGCCTGATATCTACTATGCAATAGACCAACCTAGGGACGACCTTGAGATTTTCATTTCACATTTTCAATCTTTTCATATTGGGCTGGAGAAAACATTGGTAAGATAAGACCATATCTGAACCATTGCACTGTCTAATGTTTCAAATGTGCTCACTTAATAAAGAATGCAGTTTGACTCATTGCAATAATACAAAACTAATGAATCTACAAAGCTTCGCTATATCATTAGCCCACATTAGTTGATAAAATAAAGTGATCCCTAATAACCCTTCGACATTCCCCATATACCTTGGCAAAAGCTATTCCTTCACAACTCAGTTAAAAAAAATTGATTACCTGCAACCCTTTTTGTTCTCTTGTTTCCTTGGTGACAAGATGTTGGGTTTACTCCTGACTCCTCTGCACACCTGATTGGTCAACAGGGCTGTAAATTCAAGCTGTACCTAGCACCTTATTCGTCTCAAGAGGCCTTGGGTTGAGATAATAATGACCTCTTGTTCCTGATTGCCAGGGATAATACTCTCAATTGGTCTTTGGTGCAGTGCATAGTGTTCCTAGGGACTTCTGCAGTGCAGTGGTAGTGTCCCTACCTCTGAGCCAGGACGCTGGATTCACATCCCACCTGCTGCAGTGGTATGTAATAACATCGCTGAACAGGTTGTTTAGCAAATTATCGAAGTAGTCTCCCTGTTTCTGAGCCAGGAGTTCCAGATTCAAGTCCCAATCCAGGACTTGTTGGCCAAGGAAGATGCATTCATGACATGGTCAAAGAGAGTAAATGCTCCCAATCTATACACCAATGGTAGGTGGTGACAGCAGGAGAGATTCCCACTCAGCCATGTCACAAAAGGAAAATGGGAATTTCTGCCATCACTATTCACAGATCAGGACTATGGCATACAGGTATGTTGCCATGGCAACTTAGTCTGATTGGATGGTGGAGTGGTTGTTGCCTCAGATGGCTGGATAATTGGTGGTGATCAGATTGTTGATAACGGCACAGGGTTCAAACCCCATCCTGGCTGCTGCAGTGAATTCAGTCCCTGCCTCCTTACCTTCTCCTTGGTAGAGGTTTCGGTGCAGTAGGTCAGATCTGCCTTTGGGTGGACAACTGAAGATGAAGAAGAATGGTCTTAGTGTCTGCTTATTAAAATGCCTAAGACCTTTCTTTTGAAACAAATGGATTTGACTTTAAAGTGGAATTCTATTGCTCTTTTCAGGTCAGTATCTTCTTTTTAATTCATTGTCAGGATTTGGCCATCATGAACAAGGCCAGTGTTAATTGCCCATCCTTTACTGAACTGAGACTTGCATGTATTAAGAATCAAGCACATTGCAATGAGCCTGGAGTCACATTTAGGACTGACTGGATAAGAATATTCAGTGACTAAGGAGACGTTAGAGAATTTTTATGACAACCTAGGTAAATTGACAGATTTGTACAGCGCGGAAACAGACCCTTCAGTCCAACTTGGTGTGTTATGGTCAACATTACTGACATTAGTTTTGGATTCCAGAGTCTTTTTAATGACTTGACTTTAAATGCCCCAACTGTTGTGGGATTTGAACATATGCTTCTGCATCATTGGGTTTGCCACTTCATGGACAATGTGATAACGTAATCACTGCGCCACCACGTCCTGAATAGTAAACAGCCATTGGTAGGACTGTGGAACAATAGGAGCAAATTAGCTGGTTCTTCATTCAGCTCAAAATAAATCTGGTTTCAAGACAAGCTTTGTCTCTAGCAACAACTAGCAACTGTATTTATATTGGTGCCTTTAATATCATAAACCGTCTTAACGCACATCAGAGGAGCTTTTTGGAAAAAAATGACGTCGAGTTATGCACATAAAGAAATATTAGATTGGTAATCAAATACATAGTGATGCAGTGGAGGTAAGAGGGAGATTAAAAAGTTCAAGAAGGGAAATTCCAGAGCTTAGGGTGCAGGCTGCTGATGCAGGTTCATTAACTGTGGAACAACTACAATTAAAGGAGATATCTCAGCGAGATCAAGGCGGGAAAAGGTCACAGAGATTGGGAAGGGGGTGGAGGCATTGGAGAACATAGAACATAGAACATAGAAAAATACAGCGCAGTACAGGCCCTTCGGCCCTCGATGTTGCGCTGACCGAAGCCTACCTAACCTACACTAGCCCAATAACCTCCATATGCTTATCCAATGCCCGCTTGAATGACCATAAAGAGAGAGAGTCCACCACTGATACTGGCATGGCATTCCATGAACTCACAACCCGCTGAGTAAAGAGAGTTGAATCTTAACCAAGCATCCAGCCTGAAAATAATGAACATATACAAAATCACAAAGTTTTTAAAGATGATTGGTCAGTTGTTGCACAAAGCGTGTTGTAATTTTGCAATCCAAATACATTGTTAAAAATCACGCAACGCTGGGTTATAGTCCAACAGGTTTATTTGGAAGCACTAGCTTTCGGAGTGCTGCTCCTTCATCAGGTGGTTATAAGATTCATTAAAATGTGTTTCTATTGCTCTTTTCAGGTCAGTATCTTCTTTTTAATTCATTGTCAGGATTTGGCCATCATGAACAAGACCAGTATTAATTGCCCATCCTTTATTGAACTGAGACTTGCATGTATTAAGAATCAAGCACATTGCAATGTGTCTGGAGTCATATTTAGGACTGACTGGATAAGAACATTCAGTGACTAAGGAGACGTTAGAGAATTTTTATGACAATCTAGGTAAAGTGACAGATTTGTACAGCGCGGAAACAGACCCTTCAGCCCAAATGGGTGTTTTTTGGTCAATCATTTTATATTCTCCTTTTCTTTCTTTCAGAATAAAGTATTGAATGTGGATGACGTGAAAGTTAAGCTGCAGGTATGTCTGACCTCTGACCTCTGACCTTTTTAGTGTTGCATTCAAAATGATGAAGGAACAGAAACCTTACAGTATTCGGTGCGACCAAAGTGATAAATTAATTTTTAGACTCAACAAAATTAAAATCCGTTTCAAAACTACTCAAGTGGGTAATGTTCCAATTTTTCTCATCACAGCTGCCAATAACAGTTTGTAAAATTAAGCTCAATGGGCTTCTTGTGTGTTTGTGACTAATCTTAAAGCAAAAAAGAGAAACATTTCTAAAAGTCTGACAAAAACGTGGGAGCTGCTGTGACTCAATTGGTAGCACCATTACTTATAAACAGGAGTATGTGTTTGTTGTATAAGGGAACGGTTCTTAAAGTGTTCATGTTGAATTGGTTCCATGCAAACTGAGGATGTCACACCGTCTCTGGGATCCTGATGTGGTCAGGAGAAATAACTAGACAAGGTAACTTACACGTTTTGCTACCTTCCCATTAACTACTCTTTGTTATGTAAGGCCTGTTCTTGTAAAGACAATCCTGTAGTCTAATCAGTACTGCTGATACTCAGTCAGGACTTTAGACTCAGCATAGATTGGAGAATTTGTGGCAGTACTCTATCTAAACCACCAACAGTCATGAGTCCAAGACCTACTCTAGGATCTCAGCACAAAAATCAAAACTGGGCAGCCTAGAAAGAGCTGTGTTTTGAATGGTGTTAAATCAAGGTTTCTTCATCCCTTTCAGATGTGGCCAACATCTCTTACAACACAATTTGGAAGAACAGAGCAGTTTCCCTTCACTGTCCAAGCCAGTCAATTTGCCAGAGGAAGATGATTATGCTATTGTTACATTGCTGTATGTGGGATCTTGCTGTGCATCAAATTGATTGTCTATCTTTTCTGTTTTACAAAGTGACTACACTTCAGCAGTACTTCATTGGCAGTAAAGCACTTTGGGATGTCCTGCGGTCATGCCGGTTGCTATGCGAATGCAATTTATTTTTAAGGGTGCTGCACTGTTTTCCCTGCTAAATCATTGCAGTGAAATTAAGCCCTCTGTCCAGACAACAGAGAGAGACAGGGAGGTGGAGGAAAGGGAGCATTCCACATTAGTACTTGACAGGAAAAGGAGCGTGTTGATTTCTCATTGGGATTGTTCACCTAACAGTTACGGTTGAGTAGGATGGTCCATGTAGAGTTCTATGGGGCCCCAGATGCACATCATCCCAACCTAAGCACTTTTTGAATGACCTCTGTGCAGTGCCAGGGTAAAGCCTGGCCTGCAGGAATGTCATGATCTGAATGCAGACTGCATACACTCTTAACAGGGTTTGACAAATGCTGAACTTAAATAATTGGCTAAGCCACATTCTTGTGCATTATCAGGCAACCTTGTGAAAGACTTCCAAGTCCTGCTACATTCAACAAAGCGTTTTTTTTTACATAAAGGAACCACTTTTTATTATTGGTTGGTTATTGGCCTGTTTAATCGTCGAATAGTCAGGTTCTCTTTCTCTACTGCCTTTAAATCAAAATCCATTATACATAAAGAGTTTGTTGCTTTTCTATTGGAGTTCAACACTAGCAGCTCAGCCTGTAGTTTTATGTCTTGGGATTTGTATGGCACCGTCGTAAACAGGAATGCTAACACTTGTTAGAGTCTGTTGTCAGACGGTAACGGCTGAGAATTGTAGCATGCATTACATTATGTTCCCCATGGATAACAGTTCAGTAAGCAGAAAGGATGAAGCTCTCCCTTCTAAATGGGCACTAAACCTTCTCCCTGCCATCAAAGCAGAATCTGTTATGTAATACTGCCTAGAGCTAACAAACCCCAGTCACATTATTTATGTGAGATACTATTCAAACATTTCTTCAAAACGAAAGTGACTGCCTTGCATTCTGTAGCTGAGTGAGGTGCACGTTGATCCTGGACATTGATCCCAGATATCTCTCAAACAAAACAGACAAAACTTTCCTATCAGTCACACTCTCATTATCTAAGGTGTGTGCCCAGGAGATTAGAATAATTTCTTTATATTTGATTGCTTGAACATTTAAATGGAGGGACTCTGAATATTAAACATGAATAATTCTAATCCTTATCTAACCAAGTCTTATTAAGGTCTTAATGAGTAAATTGACTCGATTCAGCAAGTTGATTTCTGAATTTTCACTGGGCTTGATAATTTGAAATCATGACAAAAAAATCTCAGATGGATGAATGAAAATTGATCTCATCCTAATGTTAATAACACTGCTGGGCCTAACTAAACTGTGTAAAATTGGCCAAATAAGACAGCATCTAAATCATCTCCCTATACATTTAATATAAGGAAAAGAGAGAATTGGGTGATTCGGAGATGGTTTGGAAAGGTAGGAGATCAGCTGTGACCTTATTGAATGGAGGACCAGACTTGAAGGATCAAATGGCCTACACCTGCACCTATTTCCTATGTTCTACATACTTAATAAATATATAAAGGGCTACATGTCAATTTACAAGGGGTCTTATCCATCAAGAATGAGTTGAGAAGAATTAGGTTTGCACTGTTCATGATTTTCAAACTGTTCTTACTCATTGCTAATGCAACAACAACCTAAATTGTGTTTTTTTTAACATTGAAGCATGCCCTTTCTGTCTTGATTTACTGATGTACAATCTAAGAAAAATAGACAGGGAGTGAAAGAAGGTTATAGAGGAGGGCTTCCCAAAAAACTTGGTCAAGGATTTAGGGTTTAGAAGGGAACTTGAAAGGTGGCGAAGGGCAGGATTCTCTTCGATGTACATCATCAGTGTGCCATTGTATAAATCCCAGCAAATTGTTTGCTGCGTATTTTGGCCACATGTCTTTGGTAAGTTAATAACCTGGGTGAGTGGTGTGGTATAAGGACTGTGGCAGTTCAAAACGAAGACCTAATCTACCAGTGATCGGCTACAGCTAACACTCCCGACCAGTAACAAAAATGGTACCACAGAAACATCCAAGTGATGTCACTCATAAATAGCTGAGCTTGATCATCTCCAATCAGTCTGACACAGTGTTTGCTACGCTGGTATATGTCAGATATGACTGTACTTTTATTCATGTCCGGATCTGAAATAGCAGAACATGATGGATAGGGAAGTGAATTTGTACCAACCTGATGGAAGGCTCAATGAAAGCATTGATCTTTCGACAGGAATAACTCACAGGCTTTTGCTTCTGATTTCAGATCTGGGATACTGCAGGGCAAGAAAGGTTTCGCAGTGTGACTCATGCTTATTATCGAGATGCCCATGGTAAGGATTACTGCTTCATGTCAATATGTGTATAAATGAGTTTAGTAACAAGTATTATTTGGGAGTACATTGGGGTTCCAGTCCAGAAAAAGGCTGTTCTGCTCAATGCTCCATGCCTATACTTATGTAACATGTTGGTCTCCTCGCACCCCTCTTCAGTTTATCCTATCATGCATTAATCCAATTTCCCTTAAAATGCATCTGTACCAATCAGCCAAATACAAGGTGACTAATTCTTAGGGAATAAACTAAGCGACACTTTGAACCATGGGGGGCAGTGGTGGTCATAAGGGCTTGATGGATGTGATTGGTGGGGAAAGTAGAGAGAGAGAGAGAGAGGGTGATCATAACTCCCTCTGGTGGCCAATAGCCACAGTACACATGTTAACAAAACAATGATTAGATTAGATTCCCTGCAGTCAAGAAGCATGCCATTTGGCCTGACAAGTCCACACCGACCATCTGAAGAGTAACCCACTCAGACCCATTCCTGTACCCTATATTTAGTCCTGACTAACACTATGGGCAATTTAGCATGGCCATTTCACCTGACCTGCACATCTTTGGATTGTGGGAGGAAAGCGGAGCACTTGGAGGAAACCTACTTAGACACGGGGAGAATGTGCAAACTCCACACAGACAGGCGCCCACAGTTGGGATCGAAACTCGGTCCCTGGCACTGTGAGGTAGCAGTGCTAACCACTAAGCCACTCTGCTGCCGAGTGAGGCAAAGGCAGGAGAAGGCTATTCAAACTGAGTTTCACGCTGCCCCATCAGTGCTAACATCTTCTGAGCTGTCTCTGATGGGCCTCTGAAGGTATCCTTCCCACCATTTAAAACATTTATGTTGGCTCTTAAAAACACCAACTGCATTAAAGTGTGGATGGGGTACTATCGGGAGTGTTGAGCTTTAGTTCCTCATTTACACATTGCGGATGGCTGCTGATTTTGACGCCATCTACATTATAGGGGTAAACTTAGGAATGGGTGAGGAGGCAGCCGGCTGAGTACCTGCCCCCTTGTGGTGACACGTAGTATGCTGTCCTTGGTGTGTAAAGGAGTTTCTCCTGATTCCCTTTAGGTTTTTCAGTGACTGTAACTTATACCTATTGCTTCTGTTTTGCCTATCAAAACCAGTCATACTTTTGAAGGTATTTTCGTCGGTCACAACTCGGTCTTATGTTTTTCTGGAGAAAAGAACTCCTTCAAGTGTAAATTTACCTTTTCAGTTCTGGTATCATCCTACTTGCATCTTCTCCAGTATTGGTAAGATAGATAATTGTCTAGGGCATTGGCTGTTTCACAGGATATGTAACATTTTTAATTGCACAATATTTCAGCATTAATCCCACAGCCCCTTTCCTTTTGCCTAACTCAGCTGAAAGCCAATGCGACAGAGGGAAGTTCTGGCTTCATTCTGAATGTTTCACATAACCAAATGATCCAAAGCGAATCACAAAAGAGTGAGACAAATCGATCACATTAACAGTAATAACTGATCAAGGGAAAGGTACATTTTATACTGAAGCTCCTCCACAAACACATTTACCTGATGAAAGTGCATAGAACATACAGCATTTACAGTGCAGTACAGGGCCTTCGGCCCTCAATGTTGCACTAACCTGTGAAACCAATCTGAAGCCCATCTAACCTACACTATTCCATTATCATCTATATGCCTATCCAATTACCATATAAATGCTCTTAATGTTGGCGAGTCTACTACTGCTGCAGGCAGTGCGTTCCACGCCGCTACTACTCCCTGAGTAAAGAAACTAACTCTGACATCTGTCCAATATCCATCGCCCCTCAATTTAAAGCTATGTCCCCTCATGCTAGCCATTACCATATTGAGAAATGGGACTCAATCTACAATTCCAATTCTCATTCCTCTGCTATGATTTCCAATCACATAATTGATTGCTTGATAAACATCGGAAACTTGAATGTTATATTCCAGCAAGCCAGAATGGTGAAGGATAGAATTAGATCCAATCTTTACACATTTTGTAAGCATTTATATTAGCAATTACAGAGATACAATTGCAAGCATGCACCTCCTAATCTAACCCTCACCTTCATTCACTGCTACCAATTTCCACAATTAAATAGAATTTAGAAAACAAAGCATTGCAGGCTGTCAGCCATGTGGTGTTTGCTGCTTGAGTTCTGAACCATAGTTACTAAAAATGTTCAGAACAGTGTCTTATGCACAAATGTGTATCCACCTGAGAAGATAGATGCCCCATCCAAAAGGGCAGTTACTCTGAATGTGCAGCACATTACTGTCCTGGAACATCAGCCTAAATTGTAGGCTTATATCCCTGGAGTGAGACATCAAATCCACAACCTTTTGACTCAGAGATAAAAGTGCTGCCAACAGATCCACAACAATTGTGCAACTTAATGTGCAACTCAAAGAAAGCTTCAAATATTCAGCCTTAATATCATTTTCACAATGTAGCTGATTCAATAGATATTATCCCTGCTTCAGTTGCTCTCATCCCTCAAAGAGCAATGACTGTGTCCCATATATTTTCTTGGCTCAGATTGACTAACCCGATGTAGGGAACCAAAAATCATTAAACCTTGATAAGATTAATTGGTCTTTCCTGTCAAAATAGATATATATCACAAAGCTAGCTGGCTAATATTTATTGGCAAACAGATATTTTCACTTGTTCGTTTCTTCAAAGTGAAGGCAGGTAAAGAATGCTTTGATTGCCCTCTCTATTGACTCTCAGAACCAGTGCAATAGAGAGATGCATTTTTCTGGAAACGTTGCCAGAATATTTCCTTTACTCTCATTCTTCACTTGCTTTTTTTTCCCTTGTTTTTCTGTTTCCCTCTCAGGCTTTCTTTTTTAACTTCTGTCAATTCAATATGCATTCTTGCACTCTCTCTATCTCCCTGTTGCTTTTAAAATTATTTCTCTTTCATTCTCACCTTCTGTATCACTAACCTTGTCATTCCATCAGTTTCAGTTTTACTTCCTCCTGCTCTTTTTATATGTTTTTCTCTCTCTCTTTCTCCTCCGGTCTCCCTCATTCTTTTTCCCTATTGTTGTTGTTTCTCTTGCATCCTCATTGCATTTCTCACTCTTTTTTTTGTACAGACCATGTTTGGTATTATATTCTGTGTATAAGGATATAAAGATCTGTCTGTTCTGGCTCCGAGGAGATGATGAAGAAATATTTATATAGTTAAAAAGAACTGTAAAGGTATCTTATTCTAAATAGTATAAATTGTAGTGTCCAGCAATTGGCACAAAGTAGTTGGAAGCATAACTAGTAATAGCACAATTCCTCACGATACAAATTGCCAAAGTTGTTTCACAAATAAGGCACCTTCTTATTCCAGAAATCTTATGGATGTTTTAGTTAATTTCCACCTTTTCTAGTGTTTGACATAGGAAAGAAATGATGGCAAATAGGATACAGCAGCTTAACCTAAATCAAAGGGCACAAAATACAGAGCAACAGACAGAGTGCCAGCTTTAACCTCTGCCCACTCTTGACTCACTGGCCATGTATAAACCCAGCATTGCATCTGATCCTGAGGGTTTCACATAAGATGGGATAAGACTCAGTGTCCTCTGAAGAATTACTGTGTCTTTTGTGTCTTATTGAGATGGAGCCATTGATAACTGAGAAGTGTGTCCACCCACATTTCCCCCAAATGAAACCAGGGCAAGATAAAAAGTATCTTAACCTCTGCTGATTTCCCTCTGCACTGATTCCCAATAAAGATTGTGACAATGTTGAGCTAGCTGTGAGAAATACAGGCTGGAATGTTAGAAGTTACCAGCACCAGATGTGTGTGATAATATCACTGAACAGGTTGATTAGATAATATCTCAAAATGAATTATTGGGAACAGGAGATTCCTCATTGTAAATTGGAGATGTTTTATCTTCAGGTGGGGCTTTTCACTAGAATGTAAGTTTTAAAGAAAAAATGCTTTTGGCTGCTTTCATTTGAACACTTGTAGCAAACGGAGTTCTGTGTCCTCTTAATTTGTTATTCTTAATCTATTCCTGAAATGCTATTGATTATTTGCCCTGTCCTCTGATAGCGTTTCATCTGAAAGCTTGGGTCTAAGCAATTAGGAGCACGGTGCATAAATCCCATTGTTTAATGATGTCAAGTAAACAATGTGCTGATCTGAGTTTAAGGAGTACATTGCATTCGTGTTTAGAATGTTAATCCCCCACATGTTGTGCAATGGTGAGATGTTCAGAGTGACATTTAATTAGACAGATTTTCAAGGTTATGAGCAGTTTGAATAGAGACTCGTGCAAGTCTTCGTATTAAACCCTCACTCATAGTGTAGCACTGAGGTTCCAAAAAGCGATTTTTAAATGCAAGTCTTTCAACCAGGATATTGGTTAGCCCACTTTTGGAATACCGCCTTCAGTTCTTGTCTCCCTGCTGTAGGAAGGATGTTGTTAAACTTGAAAGGGTTCAGAAAAGAGTTACAAGGATGTTGCCAGGGTTGGAGGTTTTGAACTATCGGGAGAGGCTGAATAGGCTGGGGCTGTTTTCTCTGAAGTGTGCGAGACTGATGGGTGACCTTTTAATCGAGGTTTATAAAATCATAAGGCACCTGGATAGATTGAATAGTCATTTCCCCAAGGGAGGAGAGTCCAAAACTAGAGGGTATATGTTTAAAGTGAGAGGGGAAAGATTTAAAAGGGACCTAAGGGGCAACTTTTTCACGCAGAAGGTGGTGGTGTGTGTATGGAATGAGCTGCCAGGTGGAGGATGGTACAATGACAACATTTAACAGGCATCTGTAGAGGTATATGAATAGGAAGGGTTTAGAAGGTTTCGGGCCAAATGCTGTCAAGTGGGATTAGATTAATTTGGGATATCTGGTTGGCATGGACGAGTTGGACTGAAGTGTTGTTTCCAAGCTGTATGACTTGATGACTCTATAGTTGACAGTGTGCTGCTGGAAAGCCACAGCAGGTCAGGCAGCATCCGAGGAGCAGGAAAATCAACGTTTCGTGCCGGAGCCCTTCATCAGGAATCGCACAATCCTCCTTGATGATTCTATAACCTCCTGTGGCATTGGTAATTGTGAATTGGCAGGGGTGCTGCTGTTTAACAATGGAAATGTTTTACCCTGGAGGAAAACGATCATTAGTTCATAATATGATGTGACGGAAGAAGGGAGACTGCCTTGTTGAATTCTAGGAATATAATTTCTTCTATTTCTCTGCATTTTTCCACTTTGACTTGGTGCAAGGACTAAAAAAACAGATTGTGTTGAAGCAGTTAATGAGATCCAGGCTGCGACATCCATCCAGCTCCAAGTGACGAACTCTTTTATCATTATTAAACAATGTCAGCACTAATATACATTAGCAACATTTCTCCCCCAAACATATTGGATATCTATCAGTCTGCCAGGTGTCTATTTGCAGCAGTTGGCCAAAGTGACTGTGCAATTAAAGCAAACATCTTCAGGGTCGAATGTCATCAAGCATCAGACAGAGCGTAACTCTTATTCAGAATACATTTAAAATGAATCACCCTTTAAATCTCCTTTATTCAACAAAACCAATGTAAAATAATCTTTCTCTAATCCCCTTACAGAAACATTTCATTAATAAATAACTTGTTGTGTGTGGAAGTGTAGCAGCTATAAATCACAGTGCTGATGTATGTGTCACCCACAATTAAAAATCTCATTTGTATCCCGAGTTGATGCTCAACACCTTTTTTAACTAACTGTGACTACAACGCTTTTTGTCACACACTTTTTCACAAAGCTTTGAAGTGCATTTTGTGTCATATTTACATGATTATACAAAACAGTTCAAGTGTAATTGTGCAGCATGATTTTGTTGCTTTTTCATTGAATTCCCCCAGTGTTCATGGCTTTGAGAGAGCCAATATGTTTGGAGCCACACAGACCTGAAACACTTTGCCATCGCAGATGGGAACAGGTTTAGCTCCAAGTCCCGAAATACTTGAAATTACTCAACAACAGAAGTGGCAGCTGCATTGGCCTGTGCGGAGTTGTAAACACACGCTGGTAAATGATGGTAATATTATAGAATATGACGGCCTTCTCCAGGGTAATCAGGGTTGGGCAGAAAATGTTCTCCTTTGACAGCCACCACCCGTGTCCCCTGAATGGAGAAAAAAAAGACTTTCCGCCTAACGCTGCAAAAATGATTCAAAAACAAAATGCCATTTCCAAAACACTTTTCACAGTCTCCACTTTCCAGCCAATTGAATAATTTTGTAACACGGCAATGTGGCAGTCAGTTTGTGAAGACAAAGATCCCACAAAAGGCAACGTAAAAATGAAAAGATGATCATGGCGAGGTAAATATTGGCTGAGACACTAAAAATAACATCCTTGCTCTTCTTTGTAATACTGCCAGGGTATCTTTTACACTCTCGTTGAGAGCTTCAGTTTAATATCTCAGCCAGAAGACTACACCTCCAGCAGTGCAAATTAGCAGACTGTATCTTTCAGGGAAAGAAGAGGGGATTGAGACTAATTGGATAGTTCTTTCAAAGATGAGAAACTAACATGATAGGTCAAATGGTCCCATGTGCCCTGTGCCATTTAGTGTGTAATCTATCCATATAAAGCTCACATGTTGGTGAGTGCTGTAGATTTACTGAAGACTAGATTGAACAGACAGCACACAACAAGAGGCTAAGACTAAAGATACCTGGCTTCCTATAACAACTAGAGGAATATACCTGATACAGACCTATGGTTACCAACTCTCCAGGATTGACCTGGAGTCTCCAGAAATTCAAGATTAATCTTCTGCTAAGACCAATCTGGTTGAATAATGTCAGGGGTGTTGAAAAACACTTCTTTCCAATTTTTTGGAAAACCTTTTTTATTACTATCAAACTGCGCGAGTTTGGAGGAGTGTGAGGAATAGGTGAAGATGAGGTCTGCAGATGCTGGAGAGCAGAGTCGTGACGGTGGTGCTGGAAAATCACATCTGGTCAGGTAGTATCCAAGGAATGGGAGAATCAACGTTTCGGGCATAATCCCTTCATCAGGAATAGGTATTTTGACTGACAGTGAAGAGTATTCAGTCAGCTAATGAAGGTTCTGGTCATTTTCTAATTGATGTGGGAAAATGCGGGACTATGAGGATGGCTACCAGTGAGGGAGTAGAGCAGATCAAAATGGGAGGTTTTATGATGAGGCGTCTGTGAATACTTTTAGCCCAAGTTGGTAACATACTGGGATCCTCCACACATGAAACTGAATCAGATTGGTTCAGTTTTGTGTGGTCAAAGGTGTTTTAATGTTGAACAGAAACAATTTGAATTGAAATTCCCACACAGCAGGAAGATTTTCACGTCATTTTAGTTTTCACCTACCAATTTATCTTTGTCCTTCAGTGATTGTGGAGGCGAATCGAAATGACTGCAGGATGAAATTAGTCTTCACACTGAGACTTAACCTTAGAAGCTGTATTTGTGGCATACCCAGATTTTCAGGCAATGATAGCGAGATCACTGGGAATTATCTTCACCTTCTATCATTTTGTAATTTATTCTACTCCTGCCTTGTTAATAATCCCATACGAAGTGCACAGATGGTTGATTTGCAACATTCAAGTTTAGTGGGATTAGCATCCTGTGTGCATTCTCAAGATCTCTGTGCCTCTCTACTCCTTAACAATAATTAAATGAAGTTAAGATGCAATGGTTTGGAATGGGTCTGAATCGGAAAAACTGGCACTTATGTGACTGCATTGGACTGGCAAACATTTTCATACATGCAGTTACCATCACTCTTTTGAATTAAGCTATTCACTAGAATTGAGAATATGTAGAGTTAAGACTCATATTGTTTAACGGTATAATAAATTCCTAAGTGTATTTATTTGAACACTTGAAATAGCTTCTATGATGTGAAAATGAATAATGATGACTTCAGTAGTAACAGAGAAGATAGTGGTGCACTTGGTAATGTGGACAGACTATGAATCCGAATGCCTAGGCCCATTGCAGCTGGTGAAATTTAAATTCAGTTCTTAAAATCTGCAATTGAAAGCTAGTCTTGTCAAACCTGACCATAAAATTGTCATTATGATTCAGAAAAGCCCTTTAGGGGAGGAAATCTGCTGGCGATATCCAGTCTGGCCTACATGTGACTCCAGATCCATAGCGATGTAGCTTATTCTTAACTGCCCTCTGGATTGGCAACAAATGCCGGTGGCAAAGCCTTGCCAATACCATGTGCATCCCATGAAAGGATTAAGAAAAATAAAGGGGTAATTTTACTACATGGATAATGAATAGAGAAGGACAAGGACAGCAAATACATAGGAACACCATCATCCAAAGATGTGCAGGTTAGGTGAATTGGCCATGCTAAATTGTCAAAGTGTTCAGGGATGAGTCGGCTAGGTGCATCAGTCAGTGGTAAATATAAGATAGTAGGGTAATAGGTCAGGGTTGATTACTTTTTGGAGGATCGACGTGGACTTGTTAGGCCAAAGGGCCTGACTCCGCACTGTAGGGCATCTGAAAAAGAAATCTGCAATTTCCCCTCCAAGCCACTTGCCATCCTGACTTGGAAATATTTTGCTGTTCCTTCACTGTCGCTGAGTCAAAATCCTAGAATTCCTTCCCTAATGGCATTGTGGGTCATCCCACAGCAAGCAGGGATGGGCAATAAATACAGGCCCAGCCAGTGACCTCCATGTCCCTTGAGCAAGTCAAAGAAATCTCCTGAACTTTAACTTACATTGACTTTATCCAAAATCAAATTACCCCTCCTCACAGTAAAAGTGGAAAACGGTGGGGTAATTCAGTGGGAGTGGTTTTATATGGCCCTGGCAAGTCCAAACTTAAAAGAATAATGGGGTGATGTGATCAAACCAAGATTTGTTGGAAGTAACCTGTTTGTTTGTAGAAACCCATGTATGGTATAAACAAGGAAATACTGATAGAATGCAGTTCCACAATTTGCAAATGCTGGGAAAGCCTGAATAAAGCTTGGAAATGATATATTAGGCTTTATTTTGATGAGGAGAATGCAGGGCAGCTCTTGCTATAATCTGGAGAAGAAAATGGTAATTCTTGTTTCCTATATTATGTTAAGCTCTTGATTCTTCCCTTCCTTTCCAGAACTTATTTTCCATACACACAATTGCAAATCCCAGCAGGTTGGGCAAAATCTGTCATGAGAGTCAGAGCTGATGTTTCAGGTCAATGATCTTTCATCAGAACTGTATGAAATCTCCTCAACCCTGGCATTAGACTGTTTGTAGGTACAATGGATCTTGTAGCTCTAAATTATATGGGCCTGTGTGATCCCACTCTCTGCACCAGAGCCTTTGATACATAAAATTAATTCCTGTTTTAGAAACTTTAGCATTTACAATGTATATGCAATTGAGCAATTAAAGTAGGGTCCAAAAAGAAAATGGCTAATACATAACCTCAAAACTTCTCAGTCAGAGATGTACAGCACAGAAACAGACTCTTCAGTACAACTCGTCCATACCGACCAGATATCCCAACCTAATCTAGTCCCACTTGCCAGCACTTGGCCCATACCCCTCCAAAACCCTCCCATTCATACATCCATCCAGATGCTTTTTAAGTGCTGCACCACTTCCTCTGGCAGCTCATTCCATACACATACCACCCTCTGCATGAAAAAGTTGCCCCTTAGGTCCCTTTTGTATCTTTCCCCTCTCACCCTAAACCTATGCCCTCTAGTTCTGGATTCCCCCATCCCAGGGAAAATACTTTGTCTATTTATCCTATCCATGCCCCTTATGATTATATAAACCTCTATAAGGTCACCCCTCAACCTCTAATACTCCAGGGAAAACAGCCCCAGTCTGTTCAGCCTCTCCCTATAGCTCAAATCCTCCAACCCTGGCATCATCCTTGTAAATCTTTTCTGAACCCTTTCAAATTTCACAATGTCTTTCCAGTAGGAAGGAGACCAGAATTGCATGCAATATTCCAGAAGTGGCCTAACCAATGTCCTGTACAGCCGCAACATGACCTCCCAACCCCTGTACTCAATACTCAGACCAATAAAGGAAAGCATACCAAATGCCTTCTTCACTATCTTATCTACCTGTGATTCTACTTTCAAGGAGCTATGAATCTGCACTCCAAGGTCTCTTTGTTCAGCAACACTCCCCAGGACCTTGCCATTAAGTGTATTAGTCCTGCTCTGATTTGCTTTTCCAAAATGCAGCACCTCGCATTTATCTGAATTAGACTCCATCTGCCACTCCTCAGTCCATTGGCCCATTTGATGAATTTCCATTGAACAAAAGCTTCTGGAAGAACAGAGAAGCTTTTTGATTCAAAAATCTATTAACTATTACATATTCTAACATTGTCCAAAATGTACTGCACAGTAGAAGGGACTGCAGTGCACTGGAAAAGCAGCATTTGATTACATTTGATGCTAACACCATCACCAGCAATAATTTACAAATTGCTGCTTGTATCCAAAGTACATTGTTAATTGTGTGCATCATTTCAACTGTAATCATACTTAAGTGATAAGTAGGAAGCTTGAATGTAAGTATAATGGGTGACTGGTATTCAATGGATTTAACTTGTGTGGTATATTGTGCAGAGTATTTCGAAAGTAATGTCTACGCTGCATTTTTTAACACATTAAGCATGAAAGTAATCTTCTGCAGCAGTTTCAACAAACAAGCAGAGACCTGTTTCAGATCCTGCCAAATATTCATTCCCATTTAAGCTCAAAGAAGAATGTTAGATGTGGTTAAAGCAGTCCATGGATCTACTATTTTACAAGATGCAGCCAGAAAAATATCATCTTCAATATCTATTATTTAACTAATAATTGTGATCTTATACAAAGGGTAGAGCTCTAGCTATGCCCCTCCTCCTCCTTCAAACAACATGCAATATTCTGTCAAGTACTGTGGAAAAGGATGTGGAAGATATAGAATGTAGGGAAATAGATGATGACATCTTGAAAGATGTCGACATTAGAGAGGACGAAATGCTGGATATCTTGAAATACATTAAAGTGGATAAGTCCCCAGGACCTGATCAGGTGTACCCAAGAACTCTGTGGGAAGCTAGGGAAGTGATTGCTGGGCCTCTTGCTGAGATATTTGTATCATCAATAGTCACAGGTGAGATGCTGGAAGACTGAAGGTTGGATAACATGGTGCCACTGTTTTAGGAAAGGTGGTAAGGACAAGTCAGGGAACTATAGACCAGTGAGCCTGACATCATTGGTGGTCAGGTTGTTGGAGAGAATCCTGAGGGACAGGATGTACATGTATTTAGAAAGGCAAGGACTGATTAGGGGAATTCATCATTCACAAACTTAATTGAGTTTTTTGAAGAAATAACAAAGAGGATTGAAGAGGGCAGATGGTAGATGTGACCTATATGTACTTCAGTAAGGCGTTCAACAAGGTTGACCATGGGAGACTGGTTACAGGAAGAACTAGCCATTTGGGTACATAACTGGCTCAGAGATAGAAGATAGAGGGTGGTGGTAGAGGGTTGTTTTTCAGACTGGAGGCCTGTGACTAGTGGAGTGCCACAAGGATCAGTGCTGGCTCCACTATTTTTCATCATTTATATAAATGATTTGGATGTGAGCACAAGAGGTATAGTTAGTAAGTTTGCAGATGACACCAAAATTGGAGGTGTAGTAGACAGCGAAGAAGGTTACCTCAGATTACAATGGGATCTTGATCAGATGGGCCAATGGGTTGAGAAGTGGCAGATGGAGTCTAATTTAGATAAGTGCAAGGTGCTGCATTTTGGGAAAGCAAATCTTAGCAGGACTTATACACTTAATGGTAAGGTCCTGGGGAGTGTTGCTGAACAAAGAGAATTTGGAGTGCAGGTTCATAGCTCCTTGAAAGTGAAGTCTCAGGTAGATAGGATAGTGAAGAAGGCATTTGGTCTGCTTTCCTTTATTGGTCAGAGTATTGAGTATAGGAGTTGGGAGGTCATGTTGTGGCTGTACAGAACATTGGTTAGGCCACTGTTGGAATATTGTGTGTAATTCTGGTCTCCTTCCTATTGGAAAGATGTTGTGAAACTTGAAAGGGTTTAGAAAAGACTTACAAGGATGTTGCCAGGGTTGGAGGATTTGAGCTATAGGGAGAGGTTGAATAGGCTGGGGCTGTTTTCCCTGGGGTGTCAGAGGCTGAGGGGTGACCTTATAGTGGTTTACAAAATCATGAGGAGCCCGGATAGGATAAATAGGCAAAGTCTTTTCCCTGGGATGGGGGGAGTCCAAAACTAGAGGGCATAGGCTTAGGGTGAGAGGGGAAAGATACAAAAGGACCTAAGGGGCAACTTTTTCACGCAGAAGGTGGCACGTGTATGGAATGAGCTGCCAGAGGAAGTGGTGGAGGCTGATACAATTGCAACATTTAAAAGGCATCTGGATGGGTATATTAATAGGAAGGGCTTGGAAGAATATGGGCCGGGTGCTGGCAGGTGGGACTAGATTAGGTTGGGATATCTGGTTGGCATGGACGAGTTGTACTGAAGGGTCTGTTTCTGTGCTGTACAACTCTATGACTATGACTCTAAGTCTCTGAATACACTGTAGTCCCTTTCTTCAAACATTTATCTGCTGCACCAAGCCTAGCAACCCTGGGCCTTGATCAGACACCAATATCCCTGGCAAAATATATATTCCTCCCAACTTATTCCTCAAAAAAAACCAATAAATCTCTGAAATAGTTTTCACAGACGAGATGATATTAATGTAATTTTTTACATATCTGTGTATGTCTCAAGGCTGTTTGCTTAGCTGCCATTTGGGTTCATCTTCTGTGTCATTGTTGTTAATTATAGTGTTTTGAAAAGACAGGGGGCCTAATGTACAACATTATTTGAGTGAACTTGATCTTTATCAGGTGTGTGAGATGGGAACAGTGTGAATTGGGACTCCATTCATACATTGCCCTCGTTTCTCTTATTGAATTGGAAAAATACTATAGTTTGTTCACTCTACAAATGTTGTGATTCAATTGACATCGTACTTATCTCTTAGGTTGTAGGTTCATGTCCCACTCTAGAACTTGCACAGAAAGCCAAAGTCAGAAAGGATGCTCCAGTGCAGTGGTGAGGGAGTGCCACGGTGTTGGAGCAGATGAAATTTTAAATCAAAGCACATTCTGTCCCATGTGTTGGATGTAAATGATTGCACGGTACGGTTTTTGAAAGGCAGCAAATCCTGCTGAATTGGCCAATATTCATCCCTCAATAAACATCACAGATATTATTTATCACAGTGCTATTGGTGGGAACTTGCTATGCAGGGGAAGGCTGCAGTGTCACCTATCTTCCCAGAGTAACTGTACCTCAAAATTACTTCAGTGCTCATAAAGACTTCAAACGTGCCGGGGCAGTCATGAAAGGTGCTTCATAAATGCAAATTGCAAATCTCACACGCCACCAACTGTGTAATCTCAATGGTTTTGATGTTGCAAGAGTTGGACTGTGAAATGCACTGAGCCAGAATCTCCTGGAGTGGCACGCTTGGTCAGATTACCACTCCGACCTCTCTTTTTTTTTATGAAAACTGGTGTGATGTTTATTGAGGGATGAATATTGGCCAATTCAGCAGGATTTGGTGGGAGCACCAGTTTTCCAAGAGGAGAGTTCCTTCAGGTCTGCCTTAGAGAGGCAGAGCTGTATTTCCATTCGGACAGTTCTTTTGTAATGTAGAAAGGCAAACCACATCCCATTTTCTCAACAACCAGCTGCAGGATTTTGAATTGTAAAGATTCCCAGATCTGTTGGTAAACGATAAGTATATAAAGTGAATGTGATGCTAGGGTGATGGATGGGTAGGATGCCAAGTGGATAGGTGACAGGTACCAGCTGGGGAGGGCTGTAGGGGCCACTGGTTAAAGGGCAGGCCAGGGAGGGGGCTGGGATGGCGATGGGAGCAGGATAAGTGATGCAGTGTTCATGGTAGCTTGGGGTGGGCTGGAGAAACTGCTGCAGGATGCAGAGGGTGGGTGGTAAGTCTGGTGGGAGACTGGGATGCAGAAGGGGTTAGCGGGGGAATAGATGGTTTGGTCCAGAGGAGTGAAGGGAGTGGGTGGTTGTGTTTGGCAGCAGGGTAGGGGTCTGGTCCTGTGCTGACAGTATTGGGGAGAGGTACCGGGTTGGCTTGGGTTTCATGGGAGATCTGATCAGATGGAGCTAGTGATGGGTGGGGGAGAGAACAGGACTGGAGGTGGTAGTGGGGGGGCTAAAGGGGTGGTTTCCTGCTGAGAGAGGTGTGTTGGGCTCTGGGGTGAAGAATAGGTCTTGGGGAGAATGTCAGCTCCTGGATTTGTCAGGCGTGGGCCTAGAGTGTGGAAGTCACTTGGAGGAAGTGTACTTGGACTTGTGTGTTAAGTATGGGATCAATTTAACAGTAACAGGAGATTGACTATGCATTTAACAGTTTACCTTTTCCTGCCAAACAACCTTCCCAAATGTCATTGGAACCATTTGAAGTCTTGTGGAGACTTTGGTGGGCTCCAGACTTAGGAAATGCCCAGCGGAAGATTGAATTTCTTCGGCTATTCAGTTGGAGTTTATTTCTTGGGAATTCCACAGTTTCCCAAATTCCATGTAAACTGAAGTAACACCTGAATGACCTGTAGAAAATCTGCCCGACTGTTTTTGTTTGTGAATACCCTCCCATTTCAGCTCTGTCAAAATGCTCTGCATCGCAATGACAATCAGCCAGGAAACCATCCACAAACAGTACAGTAGCCTGCAAGGGACACCCCAAACACGTTCTCACAAGGTACGGCAGCATGATATCCTGAGCAAGCAAAGGAGTTGGAACTGATTAAAAGAAATTGCAAGTTCTGTTTCCAAACTGCAGTGATAATGAAGATAGTTAATATCTGTTTTACTACCTACTGGGCCCCAACCTGGCTTTTGTAGATCTCACTATAGCAGGCAGTGGGTATGATGAACTTTAGTCTGAGCAAAGACAGAGAAACTTATTGGAAATGTTAGAGTTGTGATGCAGGAGTCTGCTTCTTGTCAAGTTGATCAGCACTTGTGTCTTTTGGAAGTTTTAACTGTACAGTTCTGAAAGGCTTTGAAGGGAACACGTTTAAGGTATTTTTGAATTAATACCAGGTTAGTTGGTCTGCAGGTAGGTCTCTTCTTTTAGAAGTTGTGTGATTAATATTCTAAACTAGTGATAATGTTTGATCAATATTAGAACCCTAGAATGGTTACAGGATTGTAGAAGACTAGTTGGACCTGCAAAAGCATGCTGGCTATTTGCAAGAGTATTTTGGCAAGCCCTGCTCATTCAGCTATACCCCAATGCTTTGCACATGTTTTCCATTCAGATACTTACCCAATTTCCTTTTGAAAACCACTGACTCTCTCTCCACTAGCCCCTGAAGGACTGTGCTGGGATTGTAGCTCCCTTGTTGAGCAATACAGCTTTTCTTCATGCCTTAAATTCTTTGAACCAATCAGTTTAAAACTTGGACTCTCCAGTTATTGAACCCTCCACCAATGGTCCCAGTTTCTCTCCAACTCCTTTGTAAACACCCCTTGTCATTTTCATGATGTTCTCGTAAAAGGGAGCCAATCAAGGCTGCATCCACCTCCATTTTACTTCCACACGGTCTCCTAGACATGAAATCTAAAATGGGGCCAATTAATGATCATTCAGTCTTTGAGTCGCAGTTGGGAGGAGGCCCACACATCACAAGAAGCTCATTAATATTCACTCTGCGGGTTGTCAGCCCAGGAGGCTCCTTGGCCCATCAGAAACACATCCTCTTTTGTTTAACCCACCACCTTTAATCCTTCAGGCAGGCACCCTAAACCAACTCATCTCAACCCACCCCGCCCTACCATACCTACAGCCTGGACCCTGTACTTGTTATGTCAGTCGGGGCTGTTGGGCTTCAGGAACAACTTGTAGGCCCAGAAATGGCCACTGTTCCTGACTGGCCGTGGTGTGGACAATCACATGTCCTCCCAGGAAAGGGACGGAAGTCTCGCCTCGCTGCCATCATGGGTGGACTTCCACACGCAAACCCCACCCCACACCAGCCTTACAGCATAGAGGGGAGATGGGTATCGCAGAATCCTGTAAAATTCAGTCCTGTGGTGACATTCAATTTTTTAAAGCTTTCTGTCTGCATTTAACACTGGACTTCATCTATTTTCATCAATACAGTTCGTTCCGCTATAACGTGTGTTTTGTTAATGCAAATTTGCTGCAATACAATTGACAAATTGGGGACATTGTTTCTAAAGTGCAAACTTTTAAAACTTCTGTTGGCTGTAACGTGATTATATTACCAATACTTCAAGTACTATTTCTAAAGTGTGACTTTTCCATAGTGCGGGATTGGACAAGGACACAACTATCGTGTTATAGATGAGCTATCTGTAGACATGACAGCCTGATGGTATTATCATTAGACTATTAATCCAGAGACCTAGGTTTTTTTCGAGGGACTTGGGCTAGAACCCCACCATGGCAGTTGTTGGAATTTGTATACAATAATAATTTGGAAATAATGATGACCATTGCCAGGAAAAACCCATCCGGGGATTCTCATTCACTAATATCCTTGAGGGAAGGAAATCTGCCATCCTCACCGGGTCTAGCCTACCTGTGAAGCCAGACCCACAGCAATGTGGCGAAATCTTAATTGCCCTTTGAGCCCTTAGGAATGGGCAATCAACACTGATCCAGACGGTAATACCCACATCTCATGAACGAGTTAAACAAAAGTGACAGTTAAGCACAAATAAACATACAAACAATGATGGACAAACTAGATCCTTTAGCCCATAAAGCCTTTTTACATAATCTTGATAAAGTTGTGCATCCTAAAATATACACTTGCCAATATACCCACAATGTTGTGATCTGAACAGCTAAAGAAATTTGCCACAAAAGCATTGAGCATTGTATAATGATATTTATTCCCCTGTCTGATTGGTGAAATTTTTGCTATTAGCTTCCTGTTAATGTTAATATTTTAAAAATTAATGGATTGCATTTTGTGGTCTGCAGCAAAGGCAGGTTGCTCACCTGTGACTATTAAAAGTAGCTCCTCACTAGAATCTAGATTCTGTACACTGTGGGCCTCCCCATTCCTGACACAGTTTAAATCTGGTGTGAAGTCAAAGATGCGGTGATTCTAATGAGGTTAGCCAGCTGGACCTCATAGAATATGAGTTCTTTGATTGAGGCTGTTAATTTGGTCCAATCAGAGAGCCCTGGCTGACAGATAAAAAGTGGAAAACGTGAGAGAGCTGACTCTGAAGAAGCGGTGCTAAGGTCAAGGAGGGTGTTTAATGAGCTTCCTAAGGAAGTGGTGGATGTGGGCACAATTATAATGTTTAAAAGACATTTTAATAAGTACATGAATAGAAAAGGTTTGGAGGATTATGTGCCAAGAGCAGGAGGTGGGACAAGTTTAGTTTGAGATTACGTTCAGAATGGACTTGTTAGACTGAAGGATCTGTTTCCATGCTGTATAATTATGACTCTATGACTCTGATGGTTCATGTGTAAATGAAGGGTGACTTGGTGATGGGATCAGCTTCAGTGTGGTGTTGGAAAAGCACAGCAGGTCAGAGAGCATCCACGGAGCAGGAGAGTTGATGTTTTGGGCATAAGCACTTCATCAGGAAACTTTAAAAGGTCGATTCTCCTGCTCATCAGTTGCTGCCTGTCCTGCTGTTCTCTCAACTCTCAACTCTGCAATCCTCACTTTCTCCTCAGCCTCAGTGCAGTTATTTTCAAAAGACATATCCAGCAATCCAGCCAGCCACACTGAAGAACTCATTTATACGGCAAATACAGGAGTTAAAAGCATTGAATTCCTTCCCTTTTAAATTTCAGATGGTGAACAATTAGAATAAGAGAGAAGCTAATAAAGAGATAAAATTTTTTTTGAAATTATGTAGTTTTTTTATCTTTATGGAGAATTTTGAAATTCCATGAATATAAAAGTCAATTGTCAGGACCTGTGAAGGTATTCATAAATAATAATAAGCACTGTGAAAAACCCAACTGCACTTCTTACAACAAAATGTGATTTGTTCAAAGGATTTCACAGTGAATCAAACAGCACAAAAAAGAAATACTGTTCATTTTGTTGATTTTCCAAAGGAACTGGGGTGTCTCACCTGGGAGTTCATCATCATTACCATTGCAAAACCTGCATCATCTTTGTTCATTTCATAGAGTCACAAAGTCATAGAGATGTACAGCATGGACACAGATCCTTCGGTCCAACCTGTCCATGCTGACCAGAAAGCCTAAATTAATCTAGTCCCATTTGCCAGCACTTGGCCCATATCCCTCTAAATCTTTCCTATTCATATATCCATCTAGATGCCTTTTAAATGTTGTAATTGTACTGGCCTCCACCATTTCCTTTGGTAGCTCATTCCCTATACACACTATCCTCTACGTGAAAATGTTGCCCCTTAGGCTTTTTTAAAATCTTGCCCCTCTCACCTTAAACCTCTAGTATTGGGCTCCCCCATGCTGGGGAAAAGACCTTGTCAATTTACCCTATCCATGCCCTTCATGATATTATAAACCTCTATAAGGTCACCCCTCAGACTTTGACACTCCAGGGAAAATAGCCCCAGTCTATCCAGCCTTTCCCTCTAGCTCAAACCCTCCAACCCCGGACAACATCCTTGTGAATCTTTTCTGAACCCTTTCAAGTTTCACAACATCTTTCTGTAGCAAGGAGACCAGAACTGAATGCAGTATTCCAATAGTGGCCTAACCAATGTCCTAAGCAGCTGCAATGACCTCCCAAGCCCTATACCCACTGCTCTGACTAATAAAGGAACACATATTAAACACCTTTTACACTATCCTGTCTACCTGTGACTCCACTTTCAAGGAACTATGAACCTGCACTTCAGGTCTCTTTGTTTGGCAACACTCCTGACTAATTTCAATAAATTACTCATGCAAGCCAGCTAGACAAAATCTCTTTTGTATGGCTTAGAACTTAAAAATCTCAATTGATTTGTGACGTAATTTTATCAATTATTTTTCTTCCTTTTACAGCTCTTTTGTTGCTGTATGATGTCACAAACAAAACATCATTTGACAACATTCAGGTAGGTGGATCTGTACGTTGAGTGAAAAGATCAGACCAGATCATGTATAGATTCATGGGTGTAATATCCAGCACTCAATGTATGATATTATGGGGCACTCTAGTTAAATATGAGGCTTATAGAATGGGTGTGTGGCATCATTTTGATACTGTTGTCTTTATTAAACTACATTTTCTGAGTTGGCACTGCCCAAAGTCATTTCATTGCTGAGGATATAACTGACGTCTGACTTGTATTAACGAAAATAAATAAAAAGAAGGTCAAATTAGAAAACACTAAATTGGTACTTTAAGCATTGAGGAAATCATTATGGAAGTTATGTTGAAAGATATTATTGTACAATACATGATACCGTTGTATTAAATCTTTTTGCTAATTCAATTGAAACTTAAAATCCACTAGAAGTAAATGGATTAAATCCTCTGATGAATAATATACAGGGAAGCTTTAAACTTTAAGAGTAACACGTTGTGCTATTATCAGACAAGTTGTTCTGAATTTAATGAATACAAAAGCACATACGACTGGTAGAGGTGTGATATTGGGAGAGATTTGAAAACTAGTTGCTCCATTTGTTCTATTTATTTTCATCAATGGAGTGATACACTAAGATTTCTCATTGATTGGATATTTAGACATGGGGCTAAAATGATCATTTTAAGGAGCTTGACTACAGACTGACTTGAGCAAGCAGTGAATTTTGGACACTTGGCATGGATTGACACAACGGCACTGTGTACTGTATATCAGTTTTCCTAGCAGTGAAAGGATGAAGCAATAAACTGTGAACTGTGGGTGGATTGTTTCTCAGGCTCCTGTTTAATATTGTTAGCCAACTCGTGGCAGTGAGAGAGATTTTCATGATCTTGTGAAGTGATAAATTATTACAATGAGAAAACAGATGATGGTGCATATATGTGTGACGGGCTCCTTAATCGTCATTTAGCCAATGCAGGATGGCCTTCTAAAAATCAGCTCATTGATTGTGTGGATCAATCTCTGCAAGCTATTAAAATTGGAATTGAGTTAACATTTTATCTCTTGGGTGAAAGGAACCATTTTGTTATGTTTTTCCTGTGGTGTTTTTGACATTCTTCAGAGGTGCTCTTTTTCAAGATTCAGTGAATGTGGCCAGATCGCTGCTATTTGCTTTGATTTGTTTGAACTGATGTTTAGTTTTACTGCGGATTCTCCCTCCCCTTCACTGCAACGTGGAAATTGGAGTGAGGTTGCAGAGGAGTAGGCTGGTGCAGCTCCATGGTTGCAATGGACTCTCTGTGAATGTGTAACATTAGATACGATATTTCACACACTTGGAAGAATTTTCAGCTGTTCGGCTGAAATATTTCCACAGTTTGCAGATAACCCTTAATGTTTTGACCCTTAAATGTGATTGCCAAGAATACAATTGTACAATGTCAAACGCATGCATGCTATTTAATAGGGGATTTTCCAAGCAGCTTCCAAACATGATGATGAATGCACACTGAGAAAGACTAGCTGTAAGTTCACTCTGTCACCTCGACCTCCTGCAACCCTTCAATAATTTGACTACTCTTTGCTCCTCTAACCCTGACCCCTTGCCCAGCTCTCCCTCTCCTTACACCATCAGAACAGCCATGCCTTCAACTGTTCAGGCCCTAAATGCTGGAATTTGCTTCTTAAAGTCTGATGCTTCTCTATTCCTCTCTCCTCCTTTCCCTTGCATCATCATTTGCCATGTTTCAGGGGTAGAGCTGCATTTGGTTTGGCTTTCCTCAGTGGTACTGTTAACATTGTCGTCCAACCCACTTTATTTTCCCATCTACCCATTCACATAAAGACTCTCTTTCACCTCTTTCTCTGTTCTTCAAATACATTAATCCTTTCCTGCCTCATTTGCAGAGAGGCTGTCCCTCCAAGCATAAGATAATAAGACATCAGAGCAGAGAGAGGCTGGAGAGGAGTTGAAAAATTTCCTAACGAAGAGCTTATGCTCAAAACGTCGACTCTCCTGCTCCTCAGATGCTGCCTGACCGTCTGTGCTTTTCCAGCACCACAGTTTTTGACTCTGATCTCCAGCATCTGCAGTTCACTTTCTCCCAGAGAGGAGTTAAGGCTGAGATGAGATCAGCCTTAATTGTACTAAATGGTGGATCAGTCTCAAGTAGCTGAATTTCCTTTTCCTGCTCCTGGTTGTCATGTCCTTATGTTCTTATTCAACCCGTCAACTCTGCTGCACCATTCAGTGACATCAATGATCTGATAATCTCCAGCCCCAATTTCCTGCCTTTTCCTGCCTGATTCCCTTACTGATTAAAAACGAGTCTCTTTCAGCCTTGAATATACTTGACATCACAGCATCAACGTGCAATGGTAACTGTTCAAACATTCCCTTCTTCCAAATACCCTCAAGCTTATATATAGACTGTTATGGACCAGATCAAACCCGCTCAGAATATATTAATAAGATTGCCTAGACCATACCATTTTCTTATTTTAGAGGTAAGTGTGAGGTGTTGCATTCCAGATACAATTCGATTGGTCAAACTACTCAACTTGAAGCAAAACACACTATAGTTAAAATACAGACGAAATAAAAATAAAAGACTTGGATTAACTTGAACTCTATTGGAATGCTTAATTTTAAAAAGATTACTAATTAACTGCTTCAACATAGTAGCATCCCATAAACACACTCTTGGCAAAGGCAAATTCAGTAAAATAGATTGTCTCTCGTGCAATTCCAGCAGCAGGAAGAGAACCCCTTTTAGCTGTAACAGAGAGAGGAATAAGGGCTTCCACATCCAGCTTCAAGACCCCAGCAACTGCTACTGAAGGCTAAAAGTTTAAAATGTCCTGGTTCTGTGGAAGCTTAACTTCACCCATTCAGGCTGCTTCAACTGTTCCAACTTTTAAAAAAATCCCAAGGCTTCAGAAGCTGGTTATGTTATTGGCCTTGAACAGATCATTTGGTACCTCTGTTTCAACCTCTCTTCATAAAAATAATCCGGACAAACAAATACACCTCTTAAAGCCATGGTATCGTCACACACCCATTCTATCCTCCACTGACACTGTCTGTTCACAGTCGGGGCAGGATGATCTGGCTTGTCTCCTGACATGTTGGGCAATATTGCACAGACCAGAAGCAACAAGAGGTAGTGGTAGAAGACCCAGGATGGTGCTATGGTATGAGCCCTGCCAACATGGGCATAGCTGCAGTGCCTGCGGAATGCTGTCTTGCCACCGCTAACATGGCCACTTGACATGCTTGAGGAACTTCGTTAGTTGCATGGGAACATGCTGCTGCAGCTTAATGGATAAAGTGGCAAGCCCATTCATGGTACATGGCTGACATTGAATTCAATGTCATTAATAAACGGTAGGGATTTCGTAATGAGGCAGTGATATCATTCCTCAATCATGACATGACTGAAGCAAGAGTCTTGCATCAAAAAATGGCGCTGCTTTAAAGCAGGAGTATGAGGCCTGGGAGAGGCCAGATACTTTTCAGGTGGTTCTTATTGCTACATTTCAGATTGTGTGAGCAAGCCATCTGATTACACTTCTGCCCAGTGGTTGTAACAGGGGATTAATTCATTGCCAACTTCACTTTTTAGTGCGTCTACTTCTTCTCTCTTTTGTGGAGCAGCATCAGAATGTGGAAGGTATGAGCTCCTTGTACTCATAATTCATAATCAATGCTGAAATCTCTCTGTGGGCTGCAGAGTGCAGCCTTACAAGGCTAATTAAACATTACACCTAAGTCACAAATCATCACTAATATTGCACATGGTTCGAGAGATCACTTGTGGTATCTTGCTGATGGATTGTCTGGAGGACAGAAGACTAGATGGGAAAGCAGAGAAGTGAGGAAGGATGATCTTTCTGGTGAGATGAGACATTAAACTGAGGCTCCAGCTGCTCTCTCAGGCTGAGGTAAAAGATCGTTATTTTGATGAAGAGCAGGAGATTAATCCCTGGTGTCCCAGGCTAACATTTATCACCAAACCATCATTAATAAAACAGCTTGACTGGTCCTTGCCACATTGCTGTTTGTATTAAGTATAATTCTGTTTGCTTTTTTTTTTGCTGCCTTTAAACATAACATTTGCTCAATGTGATCCTGCAGTAGTTTATGTCTCTTTTTGTATGTCCCTCTACCCTTTAATATCACAGATGTCACAGATGCTTTAAAGCCAGAGATCTGAGCAGAGTAAAAAGGCAAGACTTAATAGTGAGAAAGGAAAATTGGTGCATTTTTGTGCAATCTGAGGGCTAACCTTATTCAAATTTCCTGGAGTAACGAACAATTTGTGTGACAATCAGTTCTTCTCTGCCTTTGATGAAACACTTCAAGGTCTTAAAAATTGCTGGGAAGTGCAGGATGACACATTAGATTCTGCAGTCATCCTTTGCAGGCTGGCTGCTTCATCATTGGCCACATCTATAAAAATGAAAATGCAATACAAATACATCAAAACCCAAAGTAAACCCATCGGACATAAAGTGTGGACTGGATTCTCTGAGGACATGGTGCTGGTGTGCTTTCTTTGATAAAATCATGTTTGAAATAATTTTGTTTTGAGTGACAAATTGCGTGAAGATTGAGAAACCAGAATCCTCACAATGTTCAGATCATGAGTATTAAAATTCTGAATGTGTTTTATGTATATTTTTGTATTCATGCACAAGATGCGGTCATCGATGCCTAAAAAAATGTTTCTTGCTTTTGCGAAGGTGCTGGTGAGCTGTTGTCTCGAACTGCTGCAGTTCAGATGAATCGAATGACAGACAGACAGAATTATCAATCATTAATGACAATAATTATATTTACTTAGCTCTGATTCTGTGATTCTCTTCCTAACATTATCCTTTAACTGTGATGCTCAAATTTAATTGTGGCATTTCTACAGTTCTTTCTGGTGATTGGCTGGATGTACCATTCCCAATTCTTTTATTATTTCATAAACCATTGTGAGATCGTGACAGCACTACCACCTTCACATTCTGCTGCAGGCCACACACCATCCTGATTGGGAATTATATCGCAATCCGTTCACAATCTTTGGATCAAAACTGTGGCGAGTTCTTATTTGTGGAATAATCGCTTCTGCAGATAATGCATGCACCACTACCTTCTCGAGGGCAATTAGGGATGGGAATCAAATGCTGCCACCTGCCAGTGGTGCTCACATTCTCAGAAACAATTTCAAAAAAAATCTCTATGGAGATCCCTTGTTACTTGCTCCTAAAACCCCAGGTCTTTTTTTTTGTCATAGACTGTGGCTCATCTTTGCATTGTCTCAAATTTCCCCATGATTCTTGGCAAACAGAACAGATTGCAAATGTCAATGTGCAATCAGACAAGAGCCCCATAATCCTCTGGCTTGTATTTATTCTGGTTTATGTAGTGGTATCATGGAGTGGTCACATGCTTGACCTTCAGCCAAATGAACTTGGCATGTCATATTGGATGAGACTTCAGTGAGGTACCAAAGGTGCAGTCAGCCCAAGAGCTGCCTGCTCAGCTGGAACTAGAAGATGCCTTTGAACTATTTGAACAAAGAAAAATGAGTTGTGTCTGTCCATTTCATTGTCCAGCATTAAACCTGCAACCAGCACCATGTCAAACAGATTATCTCGTGACTAGTCATGGAAGTAATTCAGATTTCTAGAGTCTTGCCACACATCACCTGGCAGTCATTTTCGTATATCGCATCAGTGACGACACCTCAAAAGTGTTGTCTTGGCCTTAAAGTAATTAGCATATCTTGGGATCATTAAAAGTGCTATATAAATGCAAACCCTTGCTTTTTCTTACTTTTGTAACAGTTGGTCTGCATTTAATGCCTTACACTCTTTTCGAAGATATACAAAATGCATGACTATGAGAAGCCCATAGAGAAACATGGAGCTCTGAGCAAGTGGGTTAAATAGAAGCACTCCTTCAAATGCCACTAAATGACTTGTTACATTCAATCACACTCAATCTTCAGTGACTGTCATCTGCTGGTTTCAATTCAAGGACATATTCAATTCAACCTGCTGCCAGATTCTGACAAGCTGATACACCATCTCTGTTAGATTACATTCAACCAGTGTGAACACAAATGTGTCATTCACCTTGTCGCTGTCTCTCTTTTACTCATCTAGAGTTAGTGAGCAAAGTTAGCAGTGCAACCATTGTCATGTCACTGTGATATATTTCATCAAGTCTGCAGACAATAAACATCTCAGGGTAAAAGAAGCAAAGTACTGCAGATGCTGGAAGTGTGAAATAAACCCAGCGAATTTCAGCATCTGTAGATTGAGCAACCGAGTTAATGTTTCAAGTTGAGTATGACTCTTCTTCAGAATTTCCCAAGACCTTCTATCATCTTGTTGCTGACTATAACAGAGTAATCGCAATCTATCACAAGTACTGGAAATGTGCAATATTTCTTTATATTGGCACAATCTAACTACAGTCTGCATATTATAGATAGAAATCATTGACAGGTATCCACAATTTATGGCCTCATATTGAGAGCCCAGAGATTACCATTTACAAATCTAGAATCTGTAGTCACTGCATTCTTCTTTTCATTCAGTGGCTTGTGAGTCGTTGGAATTCTTCTCTCCTCTAAAAAGATTAACCCTACTTTCTCTAGTCTCCCCACATATTCATCCTTGCCACGGTTCTGGTAAATCCCCCCTTGGCCACATATTAGATTAGATTAGATTACTTACAGTGTGGAAACAGGCCCTTCAGCCCAACAAGTACTAAACCAGAGGTAGCTTCAATATGCATATTGTCAGCAATTACTTGTTCATAGGTTTCTCAGTTAAGCCCTGGGCAAGGCATTGCTTTCAAAGTCCACAAACAGTCAATTGTCTATGAATTATTTTATTTCCATGACTCTTCAAATGAAACAATGAAAGTTTAGATAAACTGAGAAAATGAATCATTTGCAATGAACTTCTGTGTATTGGAGATAGTTCCCTTCACTTCCTCTTCAAGGAAATTTTGTTCCTGTCATAGTGTTGGGCACCGCAGTCAAAGTTTCATTTATTGTGAATTTTGAGTCGGCTTAAAATTTCTGAGGAGTTAAGGTACTTAAGGGAAACCACATCAGAATGGGGTCTGGAGTTACATGCAGGATAGAATCAGTGAAATACCTTCTTCAGGACATAAGTACATTCAGCTACAATATTTGATTTCTCTTTCTTTCTTTTTCTCTTTCTTTTTTCTTTTTTCTCTTTCTCTCTTTCTCTTTCTTTCTTTCATTCTTTCTCTCTCTTTCTTTCTCTGTTTCTCTTTGTTTTCTCTCTCTCTTTCTTCCCTTCACTTTCTCTCTTTCTTTCCTTCTCTCTTACTCTCTTCCTTTCTCTCTTTTTTTCTCTCTTTCTTTCTTCCTTTCACTCTTTCTCCCTTTCTTTCTCTCTCTGTTTTCTTTCTCTCTTTCTCTCTTTCTTCCCTTCACTTTCTTTCTTTCTCTATCTCTTTCTTTCTTTTTCTCTTTCTCTCTCTTTTTCTCTATCACTTTGATTCTTTGTTTCTTTCTTGAGAACGTAGAACATAAACTGTACAGCATGCTTTCTTCCTTTCCCTCTCTCACTCTTTGGTTGTATCTTGACAGAGAAGAAAATGCCCTTTAGAAATTGCCCTTGACGTTGCATAATAAATGAGCCGTCTGTTAAACAAGAATAAATTGTAACAATATCCACTCAGGGATTTGTCAGGAAGTCTCAGAGAGCAAGGCTGTTTGGAAAGGATCATCTGTTAGCTAGTGGATCGTGCAGCCCAAGCTTCATCAGTATGTTGATGCTGAGCTGCAGTTGGTTGAATTAATTGCAATAGGAAAGTATGTCAAGTTCCTAAAGAACTTTGAAAAATGTGAGTGCTTTTAGAAAACTAATTTTGTGAATTTCGTATTCATAAGGTTCAAGGATGGACAACTATTTCAGCACTTACCATCTCAGTTCAGTTACCCTTATCAGTGGATGGGTTTTGGGAGTCAGGAGGTGAGTTACTCACTGCAGGATTTCTAGCCTCTGACCTACTTTTGTAGTCAATATGGTGAGGCTAGTTCAGTTTTTGGTAAATGTTAATACCAAGGATGTTGTTAGTGAGGATAAAATAATGGTAATGCTGTTGAATATTAAGCGGCTAAGGTTAGATTCTGTCTTGATGGAGATCATCATTGCCTGGCACATGAAGGTCACTTGCCACTGGTCAGCGCAGGCTTTGATGTTGTCCGGATTTTGTTGCATTTGAACATGGACTGCTTCAGTATCTGGGGAGTCGTGAATGGTGCTGAGCATTGTGCAATCATTAGCGAACATCCCACTTCTGACCTTGTGATGGAGGGAAGGCCATTGATGAAGCTGCTGAAGATAGTTGGGGGCCGAGGACACTAATCTGAGGAACTCCTTCAGAGATGTCTGGAGCTGAGAAGGCTGACCTCCAACAACCACAACCATTTTTCTATTTGCCAGGTATGATTCCAATTAACAGAGAGTTTTCCTCCTGATTTTTTCCATTGATTCTAGTTTTGTGAGATAGCTTTGATACTGCACTCAATTAAATATGGCCTTGATGTCAAGGGCAGTCACTCTCGCATAATAACTGAGCTGTTTTGTTTATGCTTGAATCAAGGCTATAAGAGGTCAGGAACTTCGTGGCCCTGGTAGATCTCATATTGAGTGTGCATGCGGATGGTTATTCCTGAGTAAGACCTGCTTAGTTGCAGGTTGGTTACATCATGATATTGTCATGGCCAGCCACAAAGGAAGATTTTAATGCTGGTATAATTGTCTGGATTTGAACTCAAATGCCAAAGATGAAAAGCCAGGATTTAATTCAAGGTACCACACAAGAATACTGGAGCAGAGGGACTTTGGGGTTCAAGTGCATAATTCTCCAAAAGTGGCCAAGCAAGTTGAAACAGGTGTTAAGATGACTTATAGAATCCTTGGGTTTCAAAATAGGGGCATAGAGTATAAAAGTCAGGAAGTAATGCTGCACTTCTGCAAATCATTGGTCAGTCCACATTTGGAATATTGCGTGCAGTGCTGGGCACCTTACTTAAGGATGGATGTTAAAGACCTGGAGAGAGTGCAAAGGAGATTTACTAGAATGATACCAGAAATGAGAGATTTTACATACAGGAAAGATTCAAGAAATTAGGCTCGTTCTCCTTGGAGCAGAGAAGCTTAAGAGGTGACCTACTTGATGTGTTCAAATTTAGGAACAATTTTGTCAGGATAAAGAAGGGCATTGTGTTTTCACTAGTTAGTATGTCAGTACTGAAAATGTGCTGCTGGAAAAGCGCAGCAGGTCTGGCAGCATCCAAGGAGCAGGAGAATCGACGTTTTGGGCATGAGCCTGAAGAAGGGCTCATGCCCGAAACATCGATTCTCCTGCTCCTTGGATGCTGCCTGACCTGCTGCGCTTTTCCAGCAACACATTTTCAGCTCTGATCTCTGGCATCTGCAGTCCTCACTTTCTCCTTAGTATGTCAGAAACAAGGGGTCACAATTTCAAGATTGTCAACAAGAGAGCTAGGAGTGAGATGAGGAGAAACATCTTTACTCAGAGAGTTGTTAGTAAAATAACTTCACAGAGGCCGGTATCCCATCACCAAGTCGCCCTTTTATGTTATGTGGAGAGTCCTTGACACTGATCCAGTTCCCTCACAGCCACCTCTCAGAGTGAACAGGATGTTTGACACTCCTGTTCTTATGTATCAGCCCGGGCTCCCTGATTGGACCAGGTTAACAGCCCCAGTCAGGGAACTCATATTCTATGAGGTCCACCTGGCTAACCTCGTTACAATTACTACAGTTAGCATTTGAAACATGCTGCCTGGCAGAGTGGTGGAGATGGATTCCTTGGGGAGGTTGTCAAAGAGACCTGGTTTTATATTTGAGAGTGATGAATTTCGAGGGCTATTGAGATGGGGCTGGAGAGTGGGAGTGGCTGGGTGGGTCTTTCAGAAGCCAGTACAGACACAATGTGCTGAATGGCCTCTTGCTGTCCTGTAAAATTCCATGATTCTATGTTTCTTCCCCCAGCCTGACTTCCTTAAAATGTCCAAGATCCAGGAAAATCTATGGCCTTTAAATTTTCATTGGTGTAACGAGCAATTTTCTCTTCAGGAAGCAGGGCGAGTTTCTTTCTGTCTGTCCTTTACCCTGATGCTCACATTTTTTGTTCTCTTTCTAGAACTGCTCAAAAGGCAATTTTACGTTAATTTTAGTAATTGACTGGCTTTGGTGGGTTTTCTGGACGTGATTGTGTGCTCATGAGTTGCTCTCTTTCTGCTTTCACCATCTGATGTTCAAGGCCGGAAGGGATGAAAGACCTGTTGGACAATCTTGGCTTGCAGCCTGGGCTTTAGTCAGTGGCCAACCTCGCAGATATGTAATCTTTACCAAAGACCAAGTGAGGATAGCAAACTGCTCTTTATGCTCTGATATTCAGGTTAAGTATTAGTCATGATCTTACTGAGTGATTCAAGGCACCATAAGCTGGCGGTATACCTATATATATATATATATATATATATACATATATGTACGGGATATACTTAACAGGGGAGGATGAACAGACTAGGACATTTTTTTCTTGAGCAGAGAAGGCTGAGGGATGATCTAACAGAGGTCTTCAAACTTCTAAAAAGCTGTGTTAAGGTAGAGTGAAGTTTTCACTTGTAGGGAAGAGCAAAAATAGAAGGCTTCAATGTAGGGTAATCACCAAGCAACAAAATAAGAAATTCAGAAAGGACATTTTAACCCAGACAACGGTGAGATGATTGTCCTTGCTACTCCAGACGGTGCTGAACTGGATGTTATACAAAGGAGTAATTAGACATGTTTATGGGGTAGATGGGAATAGAGAATCAGGCTGAGAGATTCAGATGAGGAAAGATAAGAGGATACTGAAGCAGAGGATAAACACTGGTCTGGCTCGGCTGGATTGAGTGGCTTGTTTCTGTGCTATATTTGCAATGTAATCCTGTTTGAGGCTTCCTCTTGCTTTCATTTCTTTTATTCTTTTGTCTGTTGCACACGCTTAGGAAGGCAAATGAAACATACCTCATCATTGCTTTAACCATCTTTCAATGTGGCAAAAAACACTTCACATTTTCTCCAACCTTTTTGTGCATCTAAGTTCTGAGGTGTGACATGGATGTGAACTTTGTAATAAAGCGGATGACTTATTTGTAAGATATTATATAAGCAGTGCTGCTAGACAGCTTTACTATACTAAGAAGTGAATTAAATTGATTGAGCCAAGTGGAGTGCACTGTAAGTGATCACTGATGAATGGTTTGAAACCTTTTTTTAAAACGGATCCTATTAATGTGACACATGCATATGGATTAATCCATATAGGCAATATAATTTGTCATATAATGATGCAGTTTCCTTGTGGGAAAAACGTTTTTAAAGAGAGCTTTGCACTGTGAGTATTGAGGACTTAATGGCTGTCTGAGAGTTCTGCTGTGTTAGAGAACAATGGAACTGTCAGTGCAAACAGTCCAGGCACTGATGCACTTAAAGGGTTGAAGGAAGAATTCTTATGAACTAACATTTCACGGTGGATATTCAGAATGAGACAATGGGCTCATATGACATGAAAACTATTATTGTCTGTAACATTATTGCTCATTTCTTTTAAGCTGAAATGATGTCTCAACCATTCTGGGAAATTTTTAGGGAGGATGCTATTAAATTGGAGTGGGTTCAGAAAGGATTTACCAGGAAGCTCGCGGGCCCATAGGGTTTGATTAACAAGGAGAGGGAGGATAAGCTGGGACTTTTTTCACTGGAGTGTGGGAGGTTGAGAGCCACCCTTATAAAGGTTTATAAAACTATGAAGGGTATAAATAAGATGAATAGCAAAAGTTTTTTCCATAGTTTAGGGGCAATCCAAGACACAGGATGTAGCTTTAAGGTGCGAGGAGAAAGATTTAGAAGGGACCTAAAGGGCAATGCTTTCACACAGAGGGTGGCGCCTGAATGGAATGAATTGTCAGAGGAAGCAGTAGATGCAGGTACACTTACAACATTTAAAAGACATTTGGGCAGGTGCATGAATAATAAAGATTTAGAGGAATATGGGCCAAATGCAGGCACTTGGGAGTAGTTTAGTGTGGGAGCATGGGGGTCTTTATGGACTGGTTGGATCGAGGGGTCTGCCTCCATGCTGTATCACTGTATGGTCATTGAAAATTTCTTGATCTTCGAATAGAATGGGAAGTGTTTATATTCCAATGCCCATGCTATCATTATTGAGCGGGATAGACTGTATGCAGTACAATCTCGGTTATCCGATCATTAATTGTCTGATTTTCAGATTATCTGAACAAGATCTCAAGGTCTCATAAAAAGGGCATAAGGCAACTCAGCATTCAGTTATCAGTTAAATGGCATTATGGTGTGCATTGCCGGATAACTGGGAAATGTTCGATAACCGGCACTCAAATGACCACTTGTTTATGATAGATCACTTATCGGTTAAATGGCATTATGGTGTGTGTTGCCGGTAACCAAATAACACCCGGATAAACTGCATGCATAAATTACCGCTTGTTTATGATCAGATCAATTATCTGAACAATCAATTATCCAAACAAAATACTCCCCAACCGTCTCTTTCAGATAATTGAGGTTCTACTATAGACCAGAGTCAAAAAGAGTGGTGCTGGAAAAGCGCAGCAGGTCAGGCAGCATCCAAGGAGCAGGAGAATCGACGTTTCAGGCATAAGCCCTTCATGAGGATTGTATAGACCTGGGGTAACTTGTGAAAAAGAGTTATATCAGACCTGAAACATTAATTCTGTTTCTCTTTCCATAGATGCTGCCAGACCTGCTGAGTTTCTCCATTGTTTCTGTGTTTGTTTCAGATTCCCAGCATCCACATTTTGCTTTTATTCCGCTCATTTTCCATCTGTCTTTATTCATATATGCGTTTTTGATTGTGGATAAATATATGCTTTGAAGAGGTTTTTGATTGCTGATTTTCAGCGGCAGCTTTTTCTCTCAATCACAGCGTGAAAGGAAAGAAAGAACTCGCATTTAATAGAGCCTTTCATCACCTCAGGGTTTCCCAAAGCACATGGCAGCCAATGAACTAATTTAGTCCTTTCACTTTCGTAACATTGTGTCCAACTTGTACTCAGCAAGGCTCCACAAAGATCAACTCATCTGCCTTGTGATCATTCTGTTGAAGGGTTAAATATTGATCAGAAAACCACCTCTTTCTCCAAATCGCCACCATCTCCTTACAATAATGCCATGGGATCTTTTACATCTGAAATGCGACTTCACTCTAATAGCTCATAGGACAGATGCTACTTTTCTTTGTGACCAGCACAGGGCATGTATGTATGAGAAGGAATGGGAGAACAATGCTACTTTCAGCACTAATACGTTTTGCTGTCACCAATAACACATTTACCAGGATGTTGCTGGGAATGGAGCGTTTGAGTTATTAAGAAAGGATGAATAGGCTGGGAGCTTTTTCACTGGAGTGTAAGAGGCTGAGGGGTTTATAAAATTATGAGGGACATAAATAAGGTGAATGGCAGGTGTATGTTCCCTAGGATTGGGGATTTCAAGACCCGGGGACAAATTTTAAGGTGAGAGGAGAAAAGTTTAAAAGAGGCATGAGGGGAAATTTTTTTTACACAAAGAGGGGTTTATGCATGGAATGAACTGCCAGAGAAAGGGGTGGATGCAGGCACAGTTGCAACGTTTCAAAGACTTTTGGATAAGCACATGAATAAGAAATGTTTGGAAGGATATGGGCCAAGCGCAGACAGGTGGGACTAGTTTAGTATGGGATTATGGTTGGCATATGGACCAAAGGGTCTGTTTCCATGCTGTATGACTCTGTCTAAGTTCTATATAATCTAAATGTAGATACTTTGGTATTACCAACCATATTTAATGGGAGAATTAACCATTCATTGTCACTAAACTAATCCTCAATTAATGAGCATTTTTAGAGTTATTTACACACTCATTTCCTTCTTCAGCAGCCCCCTTTGCCTTTAGCTGAGCATGACTCAAACATCTGTGCGTGAATCAGTGGCGAGCTGGTGAAGAGCTGAGCTCCGTCGTAGTGCTGGAGACGCAAACTCCTGTTCTGTTTCTGTGTATCAGTGCTTCCCAAACCTTCTCCCAGTCTGACTCCATTTTCATGTCTCAGAGATTGGCTGACCTCAGAGTGAAAATCTGGGGCTGGGGTTGGGGGAGTGTACGAAAGCTGTTGTGATGGAGAGGGGGTGTCTTCAGTTTCTCAGTAGGGACAGGGTTCTTGTTTGCTTTGGGGGGGTGCCAAGTATTGTGCATCAGAATTCTCTACTGCAGAAGACTGTGGAAGCCAAGATATAGAGCATATTTAAGAAACAAATTAGATTTTCAAAGCCTAATATGTCAAGGGATATGAGAGATGAGCAGGATGTTCTCCAAGATAGAGGATTGGCCATGATAATGTTGAATGCTAGTGTGGGCATGATGGGCCAAATGGCCTCCTGCTGCTCCTATTTTTAATGTTTCCATATTTTGAGAAGGTTTATCTGGAAAAAAAAGCTTTTTATGAAGCAACAATCTGACCTCAAAGAGCAGTTCATTTAGTTCAAAGGATCTCAAATAAGAAAAAAAAACTATACTAGTATCCAGTCCAAGCTCCACAGCAACTATTGCCGCCTCACAGCTTGCAACCATCCAATCTCATATCACAACTGGCGAGGGGTCAAAACCAACAGTCTGGGAAACTCTGCTGTAAATGGGTAAGAAGTTGGAAAAGGACTGTGAGTTATCAGATCCTGCAAGATACTACCAGCATGAGGGCTTAAACTACACTGAACACGCATTGTATTCCCAAGTGTAATGTGCATGTATCCTGAAAGATCTCAAATCACAGCGTCAAACTGTACCTCATTGATTTCAGAGTCACTGCTCCCATTATATTATCTGAGTGGGCTAGGGTATACAATGGGGTATAATGTTGGTAAATGTGAGGTCATCCATTTTGGTAGGAATAACAGCAACATGTTCTATTATTTAAATGGGGAAAAAATTGCAGCATGCTACAGTGCAGAGGGACCCGGGTGTCCTTGTATACGAATCACAATAGTTGGTTTGCAGGTGCAGCAGATAATTAAGAAAGCAAATGGAATATTGCCCTTAATTGCTAAAGGGGTGGAGTCTAAAAATGGACAGATTATTCTGCAGCTTATTGGGGTGCTGGTAAGGCCACACTTGGAGTACTGCATGTAGTTTTGGTCTCCTTACTTGAGAAAGGATGTACTGTCACTGGAGAGGGTTCAGAGGAGGTTCACTCAGTTGATTCCCGAGTTGAGAGACTGAGTAGACTGTGACTGTACTGAATGGAATTTAGAAGAATGAGTGGGGATCTTTTAGAAACATACAAAATTATGAAGGGAATAGATAAGATAGAAGCAGGGAGACTGATTCCACTGGGCGGGTGAAACTAAAAGTGGGCATAGCCTCAAAATAAGGGGAAACAGATTTAGGACTGAGTTGAGCAGGAACATAAGGGTTGTGAATCTGTGGAATTCCCTGCCCAGTGAAGAAGTTGAGGCTACCTCATTGAATGTTTTTAAGGCAAAGATCGATAGAGTTTTGAAAAACTAAAGGGATTCAGGGTTATGGTGAGTGGGCAGGTAAGTGGAGCGGAGTCTGTGAAATGCTCAGCAATGACCATATTGCATGTTTGAACAGGCTCGTTTGGCCAGGTGGCCTACTCCTGCTCTTGTTGCTTAGGTAACATTCAAATCAATTGTAAAACTAAGCAATACGTTGACACTTCCACTGAACTGAATGGAAGTAAATATAAATAACTTTAAATAGAAAGCCATTTAATTGCTAACAAAAACAGAAGGTGCTGGAAAAACACAACAGGTCTGGCAGCATCTGTGAAGAAAAATCAGAGTTAACGTTTCAGGACTAGTCACCGAACCTGAAATGTTAACTCTGATTTCTCTGCACAGATGCTGCCAGACCTGCTGAGCGTCTCCAGCAACTTCTGTTTTTGTTTCTGATTTACAGCATCTGCGTTCTTTTAGTTTTCATTTTTCCATTTAATTACTAATTGGGTGCCAGTTGAAAGTTCAGGTTCTGGGATGTAGGTAAAGCCAATGTGAATAAACTGAAATTTCCTTGAGTACAAAGAGTAAGTTTTGATTGTTTATAGATCTGGTCGTCTATCTAACACAAGAGGCAATCTGCTGAGGTGTGAGAATAGAGTTGCCAAGACAAATATAAATCCCCAGGTTTGTATTCCTTTGAATGCCAACCTGCAACAAATGCATTAGTGGGTTGTTCGTCAAAAGATTGGGCACATTTGGGTTGAAATAATGAGATGTGATCCAGTTTTAATAAGCCCAGGAATTCTGCTGTTTTAGTAAAGATGTTTGTTTTAAATAATTTAACACCTTCCCTAAATTATTGGGATTGAGCAGTTTTATTGGAATGCGTTCATTGGTTTATAGCTAATGATCCAGTGCCTGAGTTAGAGTAGCAGATGCTTTGCAGTGCAGTTCAATGCACGCCCATACTTTAACAGCTCATGTGTGATGTGACTCACTCATGGGTTTCAAACCCGACTTGTACCAAAACAAAGGAATTGGTGAAAAGGAAATTAGCATGCAAATAGCAATAAATTAAATGAGTTTAATTGATAGTTGACAATTTATTTGATGGCAGAAAATGTATAATCATTTTGTTATATGAGTGGTATCACCATAGCAACATTGCATGGAACCCATAATATTTAGAAATGTTCATTATGGATGGGGATTAATTAATGTGTGTAGAATACTAAATATCTGCATTGTATAATTATATATTCTTGTGATACGTTGTGTTATTGTTCATTAAAATATAACATTAGAAAAGGACGATGTTTATTAAGTTGAAAACAACTTTGTTTATTGCAGCTCCTGTTCACTTCCAGCAGACTGCTGAGTTTTCAGGTTAGATTGAGCCCTGTTTCCTAGCCGGAATAGTTAACTGATTTTGGTGGTTAAGAGACTGCTATTAAAAACAATTATATCATATGAAGCATGAGGGCTCTTGTGATGCAGTTTTAGTGTCTGCTTTGTTCACTTGTGGGACATGGGCAGTGCTGGCTGGCCAGCATTTATTGTCCATCCCTTGCTCTCCTTGAACTGAGTGGCTTGCTCAGCCATTTCAGAAAGCAGTTGAAAGTCAACCATGTTGCTGTGGGTTTGAGTCACATGTGGGCTAGACCAAGTGAGGATGGCAGATTTCCTTCTCTGAAGGACATATGGGTTTTTCTGACAATGACAACGGTTTCACAGTGATCATTAGACTTAATTCCAGTTTTCGTTTTTCTTAAATTCAATTCAATTTCCACCATCTGCCATGACAGGATTCGAACGCAGGTCCCCAGAACATTAGCCAAATTTCTGGATTAATATCCTAGCCATAATATTAATAGGCCATCACCTCCCCCATAGTAATGTCACTACTTCTGAACCAGAAGACCTGATCTGTAATAACATCTCTGAAAATCTTGATAAGAAATTGTATATAGTAAGAAGTATGAGGGCTCTTGTGCTGTGGTGGTTATGTCCCACCTCTGAGCCAGGAGCACAGTATGCCATTTAGCCCATTAATTCTGCTGTGCCATTCAGTGAGATCATGGTTTGATTAGATTCCCTACAGTGTGGAAACAGGCCCTTCGGCCCAACTAGTCCACACTGACCCTCTGAAAAGTAACCCACTCAGACCCATTTACCTCTGACTAATGCACCTAATACTATGGGCAATTTAGCATGGCCAATTCACCTGACCTGCACATCTTTGGACTGTGAGAGGAAACCAGAGTACCCGGGGGAAACCCATGCAGGCACGGGGAGAATGTGCAAACTCCACACAGACAGTCGCCTGCGGCTGGAATCGAACCTGGGACCCTAGTGCTGTGAGGCAGCAGTGCTAACCACTGAGCCACCGTGCTGCTGATCTGCTGATGTGTTAATCTGTTAATCCTCAATGCCATTTCCCTTAATGATCAGCAAGATGTCTGTTTCAGTCTGGAATATGCTTAATGACCCAGCCTCAGCTGGAGATTCACTCAGCTCTGAGAGAAGAAATTCCTCCTCAACACTGTCTGAAATGCGTGACCGCTTATTCCGAGATCATGCTGTGTGGTTCTATACTCTCCCAGAAGGGGAAGCAACCTTTCCATATGTACCATGTCAAATCCTCTAAGAATCTTATTTGTTTCAATAAGGTCACCTCTTAATTTTCTAAATTCCAATGACTACAGCCCCAACCTACTCAATCTCTCCTCATAGGACAAAGCTCTATGCCTGTCCTCAACCTAGTGAACCTTCCCTGAACTGTCTCTGATGCCAGGACATCTTTCCTTAGATAAAGGGCCTCAAACTGTTCACAGCATTCAAGTTGTAGTCTGACAAGTGTTGTTTAACAAACCTTCCTTCTTTTATATTCCATTCCCTTTGATGTAAAGGTCAGATGGGACTAATTGGCTCATTGTACCTGGGTGAGCTCATTGAGAGAGCTGTGCCATTTGTTCCAAAGCCTCACTCTTTCCACGGCAAATTTCCCTTTGTTGAACGTTCCAGTTCAGCAGTTACTATTGCTTGTGCTCCAACCACCTTTCAGACAATGCACTCCAGATTGTAAGAACTCTTTGAATAAAAAGCATTCTCCACTGTTTTGTCAATTCTTCAGAGGGCTTGTGCACACTCGATGGGCTGAATGGCCTCTGTCTGCATTGTATGGATTCTATAATTTTTTAAATCTAGTTTTGCTGGTTACAGTGCCAACAGTTTCTTCTACTTACTGTATTGTAACCCTTTGTCATTTTGAAGACCTCTATTGAATTCCCATCAACAGCTTTGCTCAAAGGAGAACAATCAAAGCTTCTCTAATCTCTCCTTAAAATAGAGGTTTCTCATCCATGTTATCCTTCCAGTAAAACATGCTCCTTTACTGCCACAATGGTCATGCATCCTCAGTAAACAGAAAGCATGAGCAGGTATCTTATAAGAACTCAAACTTTACGCTGGGAGAGATACTGAAAGCTGTGAATCCAACCTGCAGTATCCAATGGAAAATCAAAAACAGTACTGTGTGCATTAACTTACAACAAAGCATATAATCTTCTCATCCTTGCCCTGAAAGCTGGTTTTAACACTGAGCATTGTTCAACACAATAAAACTGGGGCTACAGTCTGAATTTTGCTTTTTCGTTGTGGCCTGTTCTATTCCTAAGTTCTGCTGCAAGGTTAAGTTTAGAGATGTGTATATTTGTACAGAGTGACTTTGTGAATATTTAATGAAGGTGTGGATTATTTTTGTTGATCGAAAAATGAAAAATTAAAATTAAATTAATGAACTTGAAGTTGAATACTTATTCAATTTCGATGAAAAGTAATTTAAATAATTTTGAGACAGATGGGTTGATGTTGCGAGACAATTAGTATTTTCACAGTTTCCCAGGCATACCTTAGGAGTTACCATAATGTGGAAAACTTTGTTTAATCTTTCCGTGGAACGATATTCCTCGTTAATTGGGCATGATTGGTAAAAGAAAACTTGTACGATGGAGAGTGACATTGAGCTTTCAGTTTTGTAATTTATTTATTTTTAAATGAGAGAAGTATCAGAGCAGTAATTCCTGTAGATAGCAGATTTGAACAATCAAATTGAGAAGCTATGAGGTCTTGAGTCTTTGTTGGAGGGTGGAGGTAATTGTTTCTGACAAAAATCTTGCAACATTAGATTTTCTAATTCTCAAGACGGACATAATTCCACATAAATCCTTTCTCAGTTTCAACAAATTAATTGGCTTAATAAATAATACATATGAAGAAACACTGCTTCTGATCTGCAGCATAATCAGCCCTAATATTTTCCAACTAACTTCTTCAGAGACCTTATGTTGGCTGTGCTTTTCTTAGCTTCTTTACTCTTGGTTTGAATTAAGAGTGACTCACTGTGAGTTAATCATGGTCCTCTCACCTCAAGGAACTTGTGTTTCAATTTGGCTCACATTGCCAGATGAAAGTTTCAAGTGAGTTGACACATGGGTGTCATGAAGCTTGCCTCAATCTCTGGTCATGTGATCACTAATGTCATTTTAGTCAATTTTTCTTCCTTTTTAGAAAAAAAAATCATTTTCAACCATGAAAGGTCTCAGATACATCAATCTGCTACTGAATGTTAAAATCCAATAGTCCTTGTTGACCACTATTGTAACACTATGAAGATTATTGAAAGGACTAATACCTGCAAGGAGTAGATTGCCTTATGAAGAAAAATTGGACAAGCTGTGCCTGTATCCTCTTGAGTTTAGAAGCGTCAAAGTTGACTTAACTGAAACATGTAAGATCCTGAGGGGTCTTGACCAAGGGGGTGGTGGAAAGGATACTTCCTCTTATGGGAAAATCTAGAACTAGGAGTCATAGTTTAACAATAATGGTCACTCAGTTAAGACAAAATAAGGGGAAAAAAAATCTCTTCAAAAGGTTGTGTGTCATTTGAATCCCCTTCCTCCAAAGACAGTGGATGCAAACTCTTAAATACATTTTAAGGAAGAGTAGATTCTTGATTACCAAGAAGATGAAATGTTTTCAGGGGTATGTAGTGTTGAGGTTAAAGTCAGATCAGCCATCATCTTGTTGAATGGCAGAGCAAGCTCAAAGGCTCTACCCTTGTTCCTAGTTTATGTGTTTTACAAACACTCCTTCCATAGCTGTATCATCTGTTAACAAAACAGAGAGATTAATCGTATAAAGCAGGAAACTGTTAGGGATGATTACTCACCAATATAACAATCCCACTGGATAAGGATCCTGAATTCAAAGTCGAAGGAAAGACTTCCATCCTGATGTGGGGAGCAGGGACAGGGATGGGACAATGCACACTTGTACAATACTGGCTGACATGCTGTTTTCCTGGCATCATTACCAGCCTCAGGACATTGTTCTGGAGGTTGAACTGGAGCTAGGGGATGGGGCTAGTCACTGAGTATTCCATCAAAGGAGTAAAAGAAAAATTGAATCAATTGATCAGAAGGCTTGTTCTTGTTTCTCCGGCATTGAAAGCATGCCTGCTGACATTAATTGGATGCTGCGCCCACTGTCTGGTCACTAATTGACCAATCCAGGCAAAGCCAATGTGCTGTTGCTTCTCCCTCACTGGGCAGGAGCCTGAAACCTCTGACTAAGAGCCAAGGAAGATATCACTGAGCCAGATGCTTGTTCTAATTGCAATATTCACTTCATGAATCCTCCTGATGGTTGAAGAAGCTGTCCACAGTTGAATTAAATGACTGGTGCACTGTCGGCTTATGTGAACAAATTAGATATCCCAGTCCCAGCCAAAACCAGAAAATAGCAGCCAGCAGTTGCAATGTGCTCTCCGTAGCCTTGCCTGCACTGTACATTTGGAAAATTACTTCACAGCTTAGCTCTTGTCTTTTGTGTCCTTAACCTGAAGACTGTACATTTGCCAACACAACAATGTTTGAGAGGAACACAAAATGGTCGAAATGGTGAACACAAAACAGAGGCTGGATATTTTTGAGGAAGTGGGGTAGATTCTGACCACCTGCTGAATTGTTGGGGGTGAGTCCACTTCTGCTAGCTCTGGGAGACATCACCATATTTTATGGTCATCAGACGGTTAAATGCCTGAGGCTGTGGCTTTTGACTCCATATGGGAGGATGTGCTCGCTCCCACTCATCCAAGAGCTGCCAACCAATCAGAGCACCAAAACGTCCCCAATCTGAACAGCGCCATGTGGAGTGGTGGCCACTGCTGGGACTGCAGTCAGTGCCAAGCCAGGCAGCTGGTGAGAGGTAAGCCTGAGGCGTTTTGGTGGAGCATGCAGGACAGGCCCAGGGCTGGCCACCACAGGGAGATGGTGGGGATTAAGATGGAAGTCATCATTTATGTTTTGTGGGGGTCTGGCACCTCTCTTGGCGCACAGTCTAAAACAATTTAGGAAGCCATTTACTTACACCAAATGACAGCGATTCAAGGAGGTGTATGGCTTATCAACACCTTCTTAAGGGCTCTTAGAGGTGGGTACATCTGTGATTGACCACAGAGCCCCCTGGGAAAATAAATCTTTGGTCAAGTGGGGACAATACCTTGATGCAGCAGGGGTAGATGAATGCACATCTTCCAAAGGGAGAGGGAGAAATCAAATAACAATAGCAAGGAAAGAAAGTCATTTTTAAGTAATTGAAAAGATGCTACTTTGAAAGCTGAAGACTTTACTGCCACAAACCCACTTTGTTTGATTGACAAGCCTGCAAATTTGTTTTAATGTACTTTTTTAAAGGTGACTGGACACAGCTCAACTCTTTGACCATTAAGCAATGTTCCCTGTGATACTAAAAAATACTGGCAATTTCATTTCAAATAACCCAGCCAAAGTGGAAGTAATGAAAGCTTAATTCCCTGATACTTGAAGTGTGACCACTGCAAATTTAGATCTTCCTCTACTTGATCCTGTGTCGCAGGGTCATGGTCAGCAGTTCATGAAAGGATTGCAAAATGGATTTGCAGGAGCTGAGGGAGACAGTGGCAGGGTTTGGCTGGGAGATAGTGTACTGTTTAGAATACAGATGAATCTGCAGCGCCGTCAGTATTGACAAGTTGGATATTTCTTTGTGCTTTATTTATTTTTCTTTTGAACACTCTATTAAACTCCCTCCTGGCACTAATTCCTTGTGGCTGATAGTCCCAAATCATCTAAGCACGAGAGATGAATGTGGACATTTATTACAGTGTTCCATTCCCTGTTAGAGGCCAGGTTCAAGTCATTCTCTCTAACTGGTCTGTGCTGGTGGTTTTTGCTGTGTATGAACAAACTCTCACTCTGTGTCACCTCACTTTCTCAATATATCCTTCGTTTCCTTATGCATGCATGTACTTATTTATGAAAGCCACGCTTGGCGTCAAGTTCCACATTCTCAGCACTCTCTAGGTACAGAGGCTTCTCCTGAACTGTTTCATCTTTAAGGATCCCTCATGTTAGACTCCAAAGCCTAAAGCAGGCCTTAAGACCATTGTATACAGGATAAAGTTTGACATTCTCATCACTCACTCAGTCTACATAACGTGGACTGGAGCAAATTGGGCAATGGACATCATTTATTTTCCTGGAATATATTAACAACACAGTTCTATTTGCACAACAATCCAGCAGCTTTAATGGTAATTTCATATTTTGGCACTGTCCAGAATTTAGCAGGTTTATTAGAGTTCAGTTCATCCCTTGTCAAAGTCAGTTTGAACTCATGTGGATAGATTTTCAAACTGCCATCTGGGTGTAAAGCATCATTTATGTATTGACTGTTAATTTTAGAAATTTGACTTCTTATGATGTGTTCAGCAATAGAATATGACAGCAATGTGCTCAGCTACACTCAGTATGACCACCTCTGCTACTCTTTCCAGTTCTGGATCATTAGCATGTTCCAGCACTGACTACTATGAGCAGGTAGAGTGGAGATGTGACTTTGAACCACACTGCAGAGGCTTAAAGGGCTGCTGCAACTATGTAAATGAGACTGTGCCTTCGTTAGCAAAGATAATATTGGAACTCAACACCTCTGCACAACGATCGATTGGTAATAGGGTGAACACCCTTCTTCTGGCTGGAATTGTGTCTCCACTATTTCAGAAAATGGGCAAATGAATCACAGTGGAGAAAGTGAGGACTGCAGATGCTGGAGATCAGAGCTGAAAATGTGTTGCTGGAAAAGCGCAGCAGGTCAGGCAGCATCCAAGGAGCAGGAGAATCGACGTTTCGGGCATGAGCCCTTCTTCAGGAAGAAGGGCTCATGCCCGAAACGTCAATTCTCCTGCTATTTGGATACTGCCCGACCTATTGCGCTTTTCCAGCAACACATTTTCAGCAAATGAATCACAGTGCCTTTGGGATGCACTTACCCATGAGAGGACAGAATGGATTGCCTGAAGGAACGTGACACAAATGGTCAATGTTGTCTTCACTCCTCAGACAATGTGAGAATGAAAGGACAATGAATATTTTTCTGATCTCAGTAGGTCAACTTAGACTGAGGAAATGGACGATGTATCTCGGGCACAAAGTGTTTCCTTGAAGCTTGCCATACTTTGCTGAATGTTTTGTTTTTTTTTAGCTCTAACACGTACAACCATTCTGCTCCAGGACAGATTGCTCAGTGACAATTCACGAAAAGAAGTCTTGCTGCTTCCCGCTCTGAAGATTTCAACAGAGAAAGATCTCTCAACCAGCTTGAATTGCATGATCCATGTTCTTTTACAAATTCTAGAAGACAGTGGGTGGCACGGTGACACAGTGGTTAGCACTGCTGCCTCACAGCGCCAGAGACCCGGGTTCAATTCCCGCCTCAGGCGACTGACTGTGTGGAGTTTGCACATTCTCCCCGTGTCAGCGTGGGTTTCCTCCGGGTGCTCCGGTTTCCTCCCACACTCCAAAGATGTGCAGGTCAGGTGAATTGGCCATGCTAAATTGCCCGTAGTGTTAGGTAAGGGGTAGATGTAGGGGTATAGGTGGGTTGTGCTTCGGCGGGGCGGTGTGGACTTGTTGGGCCGAAGGGCCTGTTTCCACACTGTAAGTAATCTAATCTAAAAAAAACAGCGTTTAGCTTTCACTGCACAGGCTACAGGTCACCCATGGCTCAATAGGGAATACTTGTTACTTCTAAGTCAAAAGGATATAAATTCTTGTCACACTCCGCAAGTCTAAGCTGACAGCCTAATCAAATGCAGATAACAAATGTAGCTGCAATTGCTTGGAATGTCTGTAGGTTTGGATTTAAGTCCTACTCCTGGACTTCAGTGTGGAACTCCAGTGGCGTGCTGTACTGTCAGAGATTTTATCTTTTCGATGAATTGTTAAATCAAAGCTTTGTCTGCCATCTCAAGTGGGTGTAAAAGATCCCAAGACCCTGTTTGAGAAGAACAGGGATGTTAAGCCTAGTAACCTGGACCAATGTTTATCACTCAATCAGGTGATAATCTGGTCACTGTCACAATGCTGTTAGTGGGAGCTTGCTGTGCAGAAATTGTGTCAGATTTCCTGCATTACATCAGACTACATGTCAAAAGTCGATTCATTGGCTGGAAAGCACTTCCCAAAGCTGTGAAAGATGCAATGAAATGCAAGTCTTTTCAACTTATTATGTACAGCGCCAGAATGATTCCAGCAGGAATGATCGTAAAACTTTAAGTTTCTGCCATTTATTTCCACTCTTAAAATTTGCGCATTGCTTTCTTGGCTTCTATCAGCATGTTTCTTTTCCCCAGGGGAGAAGGGGAATGTTGTCTCATACCAGTCACAAATATAAACTATTTATTTTGACATGCCGTTGGTCTGTAAATCAGGGTTGCTTCTGAGCTTTTAGTTTTTGGAGTGCTGTGCTAGCTCTTCCTTTGGAGATCTTTGTCAGTTTTTTCTGGATTTTTAAGGTGTTATTTGCACACACATCTTGGTTGGAGCTGATAACTTTTTTTGGAAGACAAGTGAATTGTGGCTTGAAAATTAAAATAGATTGGAGTGGATAAGAGATCAACACAATGGGGATTAGACAAGAGTGAAATAGACAAAGTAATGATGTTTCACTATGTTTACTTAGGAGAAAGATCCTGCAGAATTTGACTGAAGTTTTCACAGTGGTTTATATGGGATAATCTTATGTACTTGATGTTTTTTCATTTAGAGTTGCACTTTCAAGACTGCAACTACAATGTTAAGTGAGGAATTATTGCGCTATTATTTCTCAAGCTGATACTATTCTTTCTGCTTTCAATCTGACTCCATTTAATCCACAAAACATTAAAATATGTCAAGAAGAATATTTATCACTGATTGCTACAGAAATATGCAAATCCAACAAATTATCAAATTAGTCTGGCAAAACATGAACAGATTGAAGTCATTTTCCTTTATATAGATTTTTATGTACTCAGTGTAATCATTTCCCTTATATGAGAAATAGATATAACACTGACTACTATTCCCTTATTGAGTCCATTGAATTACGCCCGATTAAATGCAATACTGTTTCAGTTACTTAGATTGGAAGAATAAACATCTTTGAGCTGAATATATTACTGAGATTTAATTATCCTTTCCAGCTGTTATCCCCTCAGCTCTCTTATCCACCTTTGAAACAAAGTCAATCAATATCTCATTTTGTTGGGAACGATCAAAGGTCAGACAGGCATTCAGCAGTGAAGGTAACAGGACCTCATGACATATAGAAGTGTTTGAGGTTTACAAATTCAATTGCTTCAATCGCGCCATTTCTCAAACCTGACCGATGTGATTTTAAAGTTTTCGAAGAACTGCATAAGTCCTGCTTTGATTTGCCTTACCAAACTGCAACATCTCACATTTACCTAAAATAAACGCCATCTGCCACTCCCCAGCCCATTGGCCCATCTGATCAGTGTCCCATTTGGTACGACTTGGGGTAAACCTTCCTGCTTAATTTAAACCAGCAACACAGAAAGGTTTATCCTGTGCAGTAATCTGAAAATTCGAGAGGCCAAGAACTATTTAAAGTAAAAATAACAACTTTATTTCTTCAAGTATAACAGAGAATACTTAACTAACAACTATTTACAACTCCTTTCTCTATAATACTAATCCAATAAAAATCTCAATTAAGATTTACAAAACAAAACTTCATATCTCAAATACAGGTAGCTTTCGGTTCTTCTCTATTCCTGTCTTCTTTTCTTCTACTTGGGGGTTCTGCTTCACTGGTTACTGATTGATAAAGGTACCTTTAAGAGAGCTGTTTTTCGTGCAGTCTTTACATGCTGGTGGCTTGGCAGTTCTCCTCCCAACTGTTCAACTTTCCCTTGTCTTATACTCCCATCGATTATGACATCTGGAGGTTGGTATTTTGGGGTAAAATTAAAACTGATTGGTCAAATTCAAATTTGTTTTTGTCTCCAGGCAACCACTAATCAAGTTGTTTGGTCGAATGTTACTTTTTTTTTCCAGAACACTTGGTTCTGTCAGGTAGTTCTACTAGCTAATAACTTTCTTAATGGTACAGTACACCCACATCTTCATAACACATTGTACCTCTTCACTGTCCTCTACATTACCTATTTTGGTGTAATCTGCAAGCCTACTAACATACCTTCTATATTCATATGCAAATCATTTATATAACTGATGAAAAGCAATGGAGCCAGCACCAATCCTTGCGGGCATGTCGCTGGTCACAGGCCACCAAAAAGGAATCTTCTGTCTCCTACCTTAAAGCCAACTTTCTATCCAATTGTCTAGCTCCCCATGGATTCCATGTGATTTAACCTTACCATCATCATGAGGGCATCAGTTGGGTGATTGGCTAAGGTCTTTTTCCTAGGGTGGGAAAAACTAGAGGCCATAAGTGAAAGGTGAGGGGGAAAGTTTTAAAAAGGATGTGAGGGGGACCTTTTACATGCAGGGGGTGGTATGTGGTGGTATGGAATAAGCTGCCAGAGGGACTTATACACTTAATGGTAAGGTGCTACAGAGTGTTGCTGAACAAAGAGACCTTGGAGTGCAGGTTCATAGATCCTTGAAAGTAAAGTCGCAGGTAGATAGAATAGTGAAGAAGGCGTTTGGTATGCTTTCCTTTATTGGTCAGAGCATTGAGTACAGGAGTTGGGAGGTCATGTTGTAGCTGTGCAGGACATTGGTTAGGCCACTTTTGGAATATTGTGTGCAATTCTGGTCTCCTTCTTATCGGAAGGATGTTGTGAAACCTGAAAGAGTTTAGAAAAGATTCACAAGGATGTTGCCAGGGTTGGAGAACTTGAGTTATAGGGAGAGGTTGAATAGGCTGGGGCTGTTTTCCCTGGAGTGTCGAAGGCTGAGGGGTGATCTTATAGAGGTTTATAAAATCATGAGGGGCATGGATAGGATAATTAGACAAAGTCTTTTCCCTGGGGTGGGGGAGTCCAGAACTAGAGGGCATAGGTTTAAGGTGAGAGGGGAAGATATAATAGGGACCTAAGGGATAACGTTTTCACACAGAGGGTGGTGCATGGATGGAATGAGCTGCCAGAGGAAGCAGTGGTAGCTGGTACAATTGCAACATTTAAAAGGCATCTGGATTGGGAGATGAATAGGAAGGGTTTGGAGGGATCTGGGTCAAGTGCTGGCAAATGGGACTAGATTAGGTTGGGATATCTGGTCAGCATGGGCGGGTTGGACTGAAGGGTCTGTTGCCGTGCTGTATATCTCTATAACTTGAATGACTGTATCGTGGAGGAGGGTACAATTACAGCATTTAAAGGCATCTTGTTGGATAGAAAGGGTTTAAAGATTTATGGGCCAAATGCTAGCAAATAGGACTAGACCAGATTAGGATGTCTGACCTGTGTGGATGAATTAGACTGAAAGGTCTGTTTCCATGTTGTATGACTCTATGACTGGAAGAACAGGTATGCAGAACTGCTCTGGGAAAGCAAAATGAACTGACAGCAAAGTGACGAACTATTTGAAAGAGTCATAGAATCGTAGACTGGGAACAAATCAGAATAAGACTACTCTGTGTCCAGCCCTCAGTAGCTTTCTCCAATAGCAATGTAGTTAGTATCTCTTCCTGCCCTTTACCACAGTCCTGCATTTTTATTTTCTTCAGCTGCTTATTCCCTTTTCAAAGTGATGATGGATTCTGCCTACATCAATCTTTCAGGACTTGCAATCCAAATTGTGTCTTTCACTACGTTAAAAAGTTCATCCTCTTTTTTTAATTTGCCACTCACGGTATTTGTGTCTTATACTATTCAATCTTTCTGTGAATGAGTTCTCTATCAACTCTGCTGAGTGATCAAAACTCCTCTCAGTAAGGAGATCAATTCTAGCTTCTCCAGCTTGTCCTCTTAGCTGATGTCCCTCATTCTCGCAACCATCTGTGTATATAGAGTCATACAGCATGGAAATAGGCCCTTTGGTCCAACCAATCCACACTGACCATATTCCCAAACCTAACTAGTCACACTTGCCTGTGTTTGGTCCATATCCCTCCAAACCTTTCCTATTCATGTCCTTATACAAATGTTTTTAAATTGTTGTTATTGTACATGCATCTATCACTCCCTCTGGTAGTTTATTCCACATGCAAACCATTCTCTGTGTCACCCCACCTTGGCAAGGGAAGAGTACAAGCACTGATATGGAAACTAAGACTGAATGGCTTCCTTGATTATGATAGTGTTTGGCTTCCATACTAACCTACTTACCCTTCATGTTGAAATAGGAATTAGTTTAGCTTCACTAATGTTATGAAAAGTGAACTCACTGAATTGAGATTAAAGTTTATAAGATTAGATTAGATTCCCCATGGTGTGGAAACAGGCCCTTCAGCCCAATCAGTCCACACTGATCCTCTGAAGGGTAACCCACCCAGACTCATTTCCCTCTAACTAATGCACTGAACACTATGGGCAATTTAGCATGGCCAATTCACCTGACCCACACATCTTTGGACTGTGGGAGAAAACCTGCGCAGACACAGGGAGAATGTGCAAACTCCACACAGAGAGTCGTCCAAGGTTGGAATTGAACCCGGGAGCTGTGACGCAACAGTGTTAACCACTGAGCCACCGTGATATTGTCATTATTTTGGAAACTTGAATGCTAAAGGACAGGTAAGTGGGGTTGTATGTTTCAGTGCTGTGAATTTTGGATTTTTTAAATAATGAGACAGAAAGCCATTTCAAACAGTGTCCTGAAGACATGATCTAATATGATCATAAATAACCAGCAATCTCCTCAAGGAGATAATTGCTGTGATGTTAACAAAGTGAAATATTTATAACCTAGAGATGGCTAGGAGGTCACAACCAGATTAAGTCATGATAAAATATCCTTACCAGCACACGGTCAGTTTCTTTAGTTTGTGGAAGTCTTCCGGTTATCAGAACTGGAAAATAGTTTTAGTAGCCTCAAAGTCAGAGAAAAGAGTGACGTTAGCCAGTCTGTGCTTCGTGGGATAAGACAACAACAGGGGGATCACAGCTCATGAATGTGCAGGAAGTTAATGTAAGGAACCACTTGTGACCTCTTCAGTTGTGCAAGTAATTTAACAAGTGACATGAATGATTTTTCATTGGCATGGAGTGTCTGTTGAAAATATTGCTGGGAAAAAGTGTTGGCTGTTTGTTGCTGTTTGTGATAAGATCCCTCAAAATTATCTTACATATCTAGATTTTCTTTTCTCTCTTGTGTAATAAACTTATGTTCTTTTACTAAAATTACATTGACAGCCACATGTAAATATGTTCAGGAACTAAGCTAACTGGAAAATCAAAACTTATGGTTTTGAAGACAGATTTCAATCTGATATCCAATTTGAGGATTCTTGGCTTTGTTGGTTATTTAAAATCCTTTTGTCCTCTTTCCTTTTGATGGTGATTGGCTGGCAGACTTCAGTGACAGAGTTTTTCTTGTCCTGTTTCTGATTGACTGGCTTGTTGGCTTCCACCATTCAGAATGAGTAAGTGTCTTTCTCCTCTTTTTACCTGCATTACAGGGGTGTTTTTAATGGCTGTATTCAAGGCTCTTCTCACAGTGCATAATAAGCTTATTTATTAATCCCCTCCCTGTTCCTGTGTATTCTTGAATGAAAGAAAAATATAGTTATGTCTCTTTCCTAGATCACAGGCTTTTTCTGCTGTTACATTCACATAACGCCCAGGATATTAGTGTCCAGTTTGTGGTGATCTTTCTCCCTTCAGAGTCCATCTGTTGAAGTGAGGAGAAAGTGAGGACTGCGGATGCTGGAACGTCAATATTGATAAGGCGTGGTGCTGGAAAAAGCACAGCAGGTCAGGCAGCATCCAAGGAGCAAGAGATTCTCCTGTTCCTCGGATGCTGCCTGACCTGCTGTGCTTATTCCAGCGCCACACTTTATCAACTCATCTTTTAAAGCGTCCTTGACACTGCATCCAGTATGATGTTTTGGGGTCCTTCCTTCTGAACAAGCACTAGTTTACATCCACGGTGATTTACTCAATTGCAGCTGTCCACTTTTAAAATTAAAATAAATTTAACATTTTGGTATGTCCAGAGGTGATTCAGGGTTAATACCTGTGCCCATTACACTTGCCCTGCATGACTAATGAACATGACAAGAAGGAGAAGAACAGGCATAAAGGAAATAGAAATAAAGCAGCAGACACATTCATACACAAATTCATTCCTCTCACCTAGTTCAATTATACTTGTTCAGTTCCAAGAATATCAGAACAAGACAGTCCTCTTGCCCTATTTTCCTTTGACTGGCTTGTTAGCCAGCACTCTGAGTGAGAGAGATAATTTCTCTTCCTTTTACCTGCAGAACAGGAGTGTGTAATAGCTCTTCTCAAAGCTGTGATCTGTATAGCACCCCAAACTACACGTGAAAACATCAGGCCACTGATACACACTGACCAGGGTTGAAGTTCGTTTTTAACTCCCAGCCCCATGTATTCTTGCAAAGCAAAGATGGAACAATGTCTCTCATCTAGACTGTTCTCTTCTTTTGGTGATTATATTCACAGAATGAGAAACTGACACAGAATTCATTTGTTCAGTTTGTCACACATTTTTCTCCCTTTTAACACTATCCCTTTGTAGCTTCATTGACTCTTGTTCAGATGTAATATTTCAGGGTCTTACATATGAAGTCATATGAATTTACATATGCAGTCATTTGTTTGGTTGTAGCAATCCTCTTTTAAAATAAAAACACATGTTGGAGTTTAAAAACTTACAAGTAAGTGACCTTGGGTTGTGAACATAGTCAGTGAATGTAGGAAATGTGGCAAATAATTTTGTGCACAAGCTCCCACATAAAACAACATCACAATGATCATATAATCTGTATTTTGTCATTTTAGTTGAGGGGTATATATAATTCAGGTCGCCAGGCAACACATCCCTGCTGTTCTGCGAAATAATAACATGGGATCTTCCATATCCATGAAGCTTGGCAGGCAAGACCTCAGTTTCAGATCTCTCTGAAAGAAATCAGTGCTTCATCAGTACTTTGTTAGAGCTTAAGTCTAGATATTTCTGCTCAAACTCACGAGTGGGATATGAATTCACAGCATATTGCCTTAGAGGTGAGAGTGCAACCAGCTGTACCGTGGCTGAGACCGGAGGTAGTTGGCGGATGAGATTATGATATGTTGAAGTAGTCGCTTTTTTAAGTAGTTCATTCCGTGGTCAGTGAGGTGATTGGCGCCTTCCACCACTGAACCCACCAGAAAGATTTGCTCTGTTGGGAATTACACAAGATTGAATATGTTACAGGTCGACCATTAACGTGTACTGTTTGAATTGTAGATGTTGGCTACAATCCTCCAGGGCAACTAAACATATCCAGAGCAATTGTGCCTTTGCAGATTGATCTAAACCTGGGCTTTGGACGATATTTTGCAGTGCTGCTTTAAATGATCAATGTGGTCTTTCTCAAAATAGATCACTAATATTTTGATAACACACCTTAGCTGTTTGACAAAAACAAGCTTAGAATGAATTAGTACATGTCTCGGTACCTTCTGAATGTTTGATGTCTTTTACTATTAATTGATACGCTCCTCAAGAGATAGTCCCACTTGCTAGCTTTCATTGATGAGAATGTAAGATTGTCTTTGAATCATTTATGTGATACGCAAAATCAATTAATCAGAGCTCGAGGAAAGTCAAGGTTTTGAAGCATTCCCTTTGTCAGAGGAGCCTGCAAAATCACAATCTCTTCCAATGTTGGTTCTTCCATTTCTTTTCATTCTTTGTTCAGATGGTGACCTTGATAAGTGTAACTGTTGAATTCTGTTTAACAATTTCCTTTGCTTAATGGGGAAGGTGTTATTGAGCAAGAAAGTTTGAGGCCGAAATTCAAAATGAGGTTTTTCTATTACGTCACTGCCATGGTCTGCACCATTGGGACACCGGTGCGGTTTATCATAGTACGGTTGCAATAATTGCAGAGTTGGATGGCACCGCAGGTTTCACTCAAGTGCAGGGAACAAGGCCAGTCAGACAAGCAGAATGTGTGGTTTAGTTAAAGTGCTGGATCAACATGCAATGTAAAATAAAATTTCAGCAAAAGAAATGAAGAGGCTTTTGCACATGGTGGAAGGTGTGATTGTCAATGGTGGAGCAAAGGGAAAATGTCAAAAAAGCCAAAATCAGAGAAAAAAGGATTCAGCTGGCCTGAAGGAGGTTACCACAGTCAATTTTACTTGCTAATGTATGTAGAACCATATAATAAAGGCAAAGCTGGAGGCCATTAGACAATGTAACTATTTCAAAGAACAATCAAGTTAATCCCACTCCACCTTTTGGTTGTTTTTTTCTTCAAATCTTTTTTCCAATTCTTTTTTGAAGGCCTGCTATTGAACCTGTTTCCATCATCTAATCAGGCAGGTGAATTCTAAATCCGAACTACTTGTGTTAAAAACAATCCTAAATCCACCTCTGATTCTTTTGCCAATCACTTTTAAATCTGTACTTACTGGTTGTTGACCCTTCAGCTATTGGCAGAACACTCTCTTTATTTGCTCCACACAAACCCTTCTCCTCCTGGCCTTCTCTTGTTGTAATGAGAACAACCCCACCTGCACCCAGGTAAGATTAACCCCTCATTCCTGGTAAATCACTTCTGCGCCCTTCACACTGTCTTCATATCCTTTCTAAACTGTGGTGTCCAAACATACTTGAAAAAGGAAGAGCTGGACTGAGACAGGTTTAAGAATGAATCATAGAGTCATACAGCACAGAAACAGATCCTCAGTCCAACCAGTCCATGCCGACCATAATTCCAAACTATGCTTGCCCATAATCCTTCAAATTCTTGTTCATGTATCTATCCAAATGTCTTTTAAATGTTTTAACTTTACTGACATACACCACCTCCTCTGGAAGTTGAATCCACATACAAACCAGTCTCTGTGTAAAAAAGTTACCCCTCATTTTCTTCTCACCTTAAAAATACACCCCCTGGTCTTGAAATCCCACAATCTAGGAAAAACACCTGCCATTTGCTTATCTATACCCATTATGATTTTACAAACTTTTATAAGGTCACCTGTCAATGTGCTATGCTCGAATGAAATAAGTCCCAGCCGAACCAGTCTCTCCTTATAACTCAAGCCCTCCATTCTGGCAACATCTTTTCAGAATCGTCTCCAGCTTAAAAATATCCTTCCCATAACAAGGTGACCAGAACCATATACAGTACTCTGGAAGAGACCTCACCAATGTTCTCAATGTGACATCCCAACTCTTGTATTCAAAGGTCTGAGCAATGAAGGCAAGTGTGCTTAAATGCCTTCTTAAACACCCTGTCTACCTGCGACAGAAACTTCAACAAATTATATTCCTGAATCCCTACGTCTCTCTGTTCTACAGTATTACCCAAGGCCATACTTTTAATTAAATAACTCCTGCCCTTGTTTGTTTAACCAAACTGCTCTTCAGAGAGTCGGTGTGGACTTGTTGGGCCAAAGGGCCTGTTTTCACACTGTAAGTAATCTAATCTAAAAAAGGCAATACTTTGCATTTGTGGAAATAAGTATGATTACTCCATAGAAAACAATGGTACCGATGCTTCTGAGACCACTTCTAAATACTAACATGCCATTATTAAATACTGGAAGGTGCACGTTCATCAGGAGTGAATATTTGTAGGAATTCTTTCTTTCACCAACTCCATACTGGACAATGTGGTACATCATGAATAGAAATGCATACCTCAATGAATCATTTATTGTATCCCACATTGATTGCCTTCTCACATCAGAACATCTTCTAATAGAAGTGATTCAAGGTTTGGGCAGCACTTGCTGTCACTAGACTAATAGCCAATTTAAAATAACCCAGTCAGGCTTGTAACGTGGCTCATTTACACTTGCCAGAAGTGATGTGTTTTGTAAAAAGGGACTCATTCTCTGCAAACAAAAGGAATATGCTCAGGCCATGTGTTTTTTGAATTAACCAAGAGCTTGAGGAGCCTTTTCCCATTGTTGTCACCATGGCAACAATTCAGCCAATTGATTCAGCCAATCAATCAGCGCACTTTTCGCCTTTGTAAATATTGTGCCCTGGAACAGTCTTACACACAGCAGTTGACTCTGTTTACTGCAGTAAAGCGATGTGTATTTTTTTTCCCCTTACACCATACATTATTTTTAGGATCTTTATTTAATTGCATCTCTAAATGTGTTAATTTACATTCCTGTCCCAGATGGAACATTCTCTTTGTTATAAAATTTACCCTAATTGAAATTACTAAAGACAAAAAACAATCAGAATATATTAAACAAAATATCCTAGAGATTCAGATTTAGATGTAATGGTTTATCAAATTGCACTGACTGTCCAAATATAAGGCTACATGTGTGCATTCTCACATGCTAAAAGCCTTTCACTTCTTGTGAACTTAGTGTCAATACACAGGACACTCTTAATTTAAAGCCCCTAAGATATACCCTTCCTGACATCTTTCACCTTTCAAGTGTCCAATTTGGTCTGATTACCAGTGGACTAAACATGTCATGTTCTTGTTGATATTTCCCAGTACCATAGCAACAAAGCCGAGCAGTGATTATCGCACAACCATGTCAGAATGCAGCAGCTGTGAGCTGGTGCCATTAGCAAACACAGAGCAATCAGTGGGTAGTGCACTTGTCTCTGAATCCAATAGTTGTGCGTTCAAATCTCTCTCTAGGACTTGAGCACAAAGTGGCTGATTCTCCATTGCAGTTCTGAGGGGGCCTTGCATAAGTCAAGGTCTGGTTTTCTGGACGAATTTAAAAAATTAAACCAAGGTTCCATCTGTCCTCTTGGGCTGATGTATAAGATCTCTCACTTCCATTTCAAAAGCAGAGCATTCCCTCACTGTGTCCCAGGCAGTGTTTATCCCTCAACGACCATCACAAAAATGGATAATCTGACCTAGGTTAATACATTGAACAAATTGACTGCTGTACTTTCTACTGTCAAATCCTCCAAAGAAGTACATGATTGGATTTGAAGCTCTTAAAGGTGTCCAGAGGTTGTCAAAAACGTATACTCTTTCCCAAACACTAACATGTCCTGGAGTGTAGCTTACTGTGATTACCAAAAGATATAGGATGATCCATCATACAAGGGGATTTGAGGGTGTGCCGGAAATACACCATTGTAAGAGATGGGGGGAGTGCGGAATGAACTGAACTCTGTAGCTTTAATTCCAAGCTTAGCAAATGGTAACTTGCTGGTAAACTGATTTATAGGGGAAAATCTGCCCAGAAAAGATTGAATCAACCTCTTTCAAACTGCGGCCCATTCATCATTTTCTCTGAAACCCAATTCACAGTCAGAACACTCGCGCAGAGAAACGAACACAAAATAGAAAAAAATTTCCGAAGTTATTATCACTGGGAGAGCAATGCTTTGTCATATGTGAATGCCACAAAATCTCACACCACTGAGAGAACCAAGCCAGTCTTCAGTGAAGGTTTGTCACATCATTGTCATTTGAAGGAATGACTCATAATGAAAGCCAGTTGGGTTTCGTCACTTGTTATAATCAGTTTGCATTCAGTACAAATGGAACGTGTATGCATTGGCCCTTTCTGGCTCAGATTGGTGCTGTGCAGTCTGTGTACAGCCTGAAATATGGTTTCCAATTTTGTTTGAACAGCTGACCTCCAATCCCCATGCCCTCTGACCAGAAACGCAATTGGACCAGGCAGGTAAGTACTGTGATTAGAATGGTGCTGGAAAAGCACAGCAGGTCAGGCAGCATCCAAGGAGCAGGAAAATCAACGTTTCGGGCAAGAGCCCTTCATCAGGAGGCTTTTTGGCTTTTGCCTGAAACGTCGATTTTCCTCCTTCTTGGATCCTGCCTGACCTCCTGTGCTTTTCCAGCACCACTCTAATCTTGACTCTAATCTCCAGCATCTGCAGTATCCAGTTCCACCTAGGTAAATACTGTGGCTGGTCTGCAGCAAGCAACTCACATTCTGATTCTTAAAGCCTCTCCAGTATTTACAAGGCAACGTCAGAAGTGTAACAAATACTCGCCAATCACTGGGATGGGTGCAGAAGCCCAACACATCCAAGTCAAAGCAGCTTGAGTGATTGGTGTCCTGTTCATGGCTGTCAACATTCACTCCCTTAACCACCAACACACAGTGGCAGCTGTCTGTACCATCTACAAGGTGCTCTGCAAAGTTCCTTCAACAGCACTTTCCAAACCCTAACCTCTACAGGACCAGGACTACAGATACATAGGGACACTGACAAATTATCCTCCAGGTCGCACACCATCCTGACTGGGAACAATGGCCAAATTTAATACCCTTCCGGAGGTCAGTTTGGAGATGAAATTGGACAGGTGGATGCTGAATAGAAACCCACCACCTTCTTGCCTCTGCCCTAACTGAGTCAGGGGTAGAAAAGCACATGAGTGGCCTCCCTACTCTTGACACCAATGGATGTCCTTAAACCCTGTAGGACTCCTGGTTGAGGAGTGGAGGGGGTGACTCAGTGTTTGACTGAATGGGCTTGGCATTGGGAAGTTGGGGGAGAGGACTGTTAAAGGCCAAACCCCTGCATTTGGTGGTGACCCCCTTCCTTCTCTCCTCTCCAATGAATCCCACGCCATGACCCCATCCCACTGTTATTTACCTGGGGCCTGAGTCTCTCATGGATACTCAGTCTCCCCTTGGTATAGAACGGGCAGTAGTTACCGCACTGGTAGCCAGGAGCTAAATTCCCTGGCCAAAGGTCCTTAATCTCAAGGGGGCCACCCTACAGTCTATTGAAGGGCCTGAGATGAGACATAATTTGAGTGAGCTTTCCCAAGGAAGGTGATGCAGAACTCCCAATGGCCCTCCAACTAGTGGGTGAGACCCTCACAACCTACATTAAATACTGGCCTAGACTATGGGCCAACTGCTGTGTTCCTCTACTGTTACTGAGCCAAAAACATTGGATGTACCGACACCAGATTGGCTGCTGCTGCTGCTCAGGAAAATGACTCACCATCACCTTCTCAACAGCAATTACAGATGGGCAAGATTTCCAGTGACACACAGATTCCGTAAAGGAACATAAAAGAAAATCCTGGAGCTGTGATCTGGTGTTATGTACTGAGGATTCCGTACAAGTAACAGGAAAGCAGCACATGATGATTGAGTTAAGCAGATTTATTACAGTCTTAAAATAATGAGATTTTCTTGAAATTTCTGTTGGAGCAAAAAAAACCTCAAATCCACTACTATTATCCAGTTACTGAGATAACAACCAATGAAAAGCAGCTTCTCACAGCAAGAAAAGAGTAAAGTGAGAACAATAGTAACTGACTTCCCGCACTGTTATAAAATAGAAAGATAGCTGCTTAACTAGTCAACACATAACCACTAGGGAAAAATAAACCAGCAAGTCTGAACATTGTGGCACAGGCAGTCTCACATAGGGCACCTCACCCCATAAATGCATTATCTGGGCCAACATACCACCAACTGTGAAAGTTCACTTGAGAATGTAATTTTTAAAAAAGTTCTGTGATTTACATATGAAAGAACTGAAACCAACATGTTCATTCTAACCGCCGCTCCCTCACCACCAGACGCCTGAAGGAAGAACGCCTCATCTTCCGCCTCGGAACACTTCAACCCCAGGGCATCAATGTGGACTTCAACAGTTTCCTCATTTCCCCTTCCCCCACCTCACCCTAGTTCCAAACTTCCAGCTCAGCACTGTCCCCATGACTTGTTCGGACTTGTCCTACCTGCCTATCTCCTTTTCCACCTATCCACTCCAACCTCTCCTCCCTGACCCCTCACCTTCATCCTCTCCCCCACTCACCCATTGTACTCTATGCTACTTTCTCCCCACCCCCACCCTCCTCTAGCTTATGTCTCCACGCTTCAGGCTCACTGCCTTTATTCCTGATGAAGGGCTTTTGCCCGAAACGTCGATTTCGCTGCTCGTTGGATGCTGCCTGAACTGCTGTGCTCTTCCAGCACCACTGATCCAGAAAGTTCATTCTAAAAGATGAGAGATTTAACAAACAATCCAGGGCTTTTTCAATATATAATTTCAGTTACATCACACTGTAAACTTTTACAATAAATTCTGTGTCTTACGATCTTATACTCCACAACCACTTGATGAAGGAGCACCGCTCCGAAAGCTAGTGCTTCCATATAAACCTGTTGGATTATAATCTAGTGTTGTGAGATTTTTAACACTGAACTGGTGGGAAGAGTTCCAAAGGATAGAGAATGGCTATTAATAGTGCAGCATCAAATGAGAAGTCAGAGAGTGGAAAATAAGCAGAGAATGTTCAGGAGTGTGAAGTCTGTTTGCTGCAACTTCCATCACATGAACTGAACACAGGCCAAGATTTCAGTGAAGAGCCTTCAGTTCTCTCTGGCCCAGCTGAATTGTCCTGTTACCTATTAGGAAGCTCCTGGTTCTTCTACAATTTTGCTTTTGCACAATTTACAAGATTTTGATTCCCCAAATTCTCTGCACCATCTACAAGGCCCAAGTCAGAAGTGTGATGGAATACTGACAATTTGCCTGGATAGGATAAATGCTGGAGATCAGAATTGAAAAGTGAGGTGCTGGAAAAGCACAGCGTCAGGCAGCATCCAAGTAGCAGGAGAATCAAGGATGCTTCCTGACCTGCTGTGCTTTTCCAGCACCACACTTTTCAGTTTGCTTGGATAGATGCAGCTCCAATAACACCATCTCGAAACTCAACACCATCCAGGAAAAAGTACTCTATCCTTAAGCACTGAGACCCACCACCACCATCGCACAGCAGCAGACGTGTATGAAATGTACAAAATGCAACTTGCCAAGGTTTACACCTCTCAAATATCTGCAACCTGTACCAGGAGGATAAGGCAGCTGATATCTGAGCGCATCACCAGTTTCCCTCCAAGTCACACAGCATTCTGACTTGGAAATATATCGCCACTTCCTCAGTGTCACTGGGTCACCTATGCCTAACAACATTCTGGGTGTGCCTAGATCAGATGGCTGTTGAAGAAGATGTTTCACCATTACCTTCTCAAGGGCAATATGAGTGAGGCCCCTTTCGGTCATGGCTGACCATGGGCTGCATCCTCGTTGTTCTAGCTTTCTGCTTCCCTGAAGCAATGTTGCTTGTGACTGAAGAGACCAGTGCTGGAGTGACAGTCCCGGTCGCAGAGGTCACATCTGTATGTGGTCGCTGATCTGCTTAGAACTGCTGCACTCTTTCCTTGGTGCCCACTTGTCTGCTGCAGTGCTCATTGATTTCTTTTCTCCTATGTTGAGGTGTTGGTTCGGGGTGCTTCATCATCTCTTTCCCAGGACTCCGTAACAATATCAAGCGCCTTCATGCCCCTCATACAGACATTATTGTAGCGCAGCTGGGGACACCCAGTGGGTCTCTTCCTGGATGTGAGCTCTCCATAGAGGATATCCTTTGGGATGCGGCCATTCTCCATGTGGTGGACGTAGCCCAGCCAGCACAGTCTCCGCTGCCTGAGCAGCTTGTACATGCTGGGAAGGACCACTGTGTTGGACACTCAGTCTTGCCAGGACATGCCCACAATAAGTGCCTCATCAGTGATGCTTACATCCAAAGGCAAATAACAAAGTTGCAATCAGGGCTCCCAGTTGGCTGGAACTGCCATGATTCTGCATCAACAGGTGAGTTGTATTCTGTCACACTGAGCAGCAGCTTAAGGAGAGGGAGCTTGTTGCCTCCAGTCTGACATGTTCCTGGAGACCTTGTCACACAATTCCTGACCACAAACCTTCCCCACCCAATGAAACAGCCTTCACCCATCACCAATTTTTAAAACTGATCGACAAAGGTATTCCAAAAAAATGAAAAGGAAACATTGTTATTTAATTGCCATGGTGATGTTTCTTCCTGGCTGCCTGTAGCAGTAGATTAATCTTTAACTCCTGGGAGGCCAAAGCAGTCTTGGGGTATTGGCAACGCTAAAGTGAACACATCAAAATATTTCACATCCTGTTTTATTCAAGCAATTGCTGGAATGAATGAAGCCCAACAATGCTTCAAATCTCTGAATTTCTTTCACTTAAATGAAGGCTGAGTTTTGATTATTGAAATAAACCATCTCTTGACTCTCAATTAAAGATTTACTGTTCTGTATAATCTACTTCTCTCTGCCAAGGAGACCCTAATTTGATTTTGTTCTGCTTTAGCGCACTTGCACTGAAAGTGATTTGTTCTTGCCTTCAATTGCTTTTTGCTAGCGCTAAGCTCTTGTTAAAATCTCCCACTGTAGGGCTTAAAGGAATTCTGTTCCCTGACTTCAGGAAGTTATTTAAAACTAGATACGTACAAGCTCAATTTTAAGAGCTTCTTGTCACTTTTAGGTTTGGGCACAGGCCAAAGCTTTCCCTTCTACAATTTCTCATCTAGTCTCTAGACAGCACAGTACTCCCTTGGTCGAACAATGTGACTCAGTGGCTATCATTGAGCTGTAACTCCTTGTGATCACCTTGGGTCTTCTGATGCAGTGGTAGACTCCCTTACCTTTGAACCAGGAAGTCTAGGTTCGACACCGACTTGTTCCGGTGGGACATAATATGTCTGATAAGAATGATTAAAGTAACTATCGTTTTGATCAATGTGTTAGTTGGTTTGTGTGATGTTGTTCCTAGGTTTAAAAGTCTTATTTGCGTGATGATCATCTCATTTGTAGCATTTGTGACAGATCCTGCCTCTCGCTGATTGCTCTCTTAAGCAAAAGTGTGAAGGGAGGCTGGATAGGCTCAGGTTGTTTTATTTAGACCAAACAAGGCTGAGGGGGTAACCTGACTGAAGTGTATAAGGTTCTCGGGGGGGCATGGACAGGGTGGGGAGCAAGCAGCTGTTCCTCTTAGTTGACGGATCAGTAATGAAGGGGTGCATTCTTGAGGTGGAAGACATGAGGTTTGGGGAGGAGGGGAATTTGAGGGAAAGCTTTTTCACCCCGAGAATCTGGAATAGAGAGCCTGGGACGGAAGTAGAGTTTGGAAACCACACAAGTACGCCGATGAGTACTTCAAATGTCATGACATCAAGATTCTGAGCCGAGTGCTGGAAAGTGGGATTTGTATAGATTTGGGATAACTTTGGTGTTACAGACTCGATGGGCCAGAGAGCTTCTTCTGCCTATGTGATACTATGGTTCTATAAAACAATCCCATTCCCACTAGATCTCCTGCCCATCCATCATGTTAAGGTGATGGAAGAACGCTGCTGACTCCATTCATGTATTCTGGGATGGAAAGAGCTGTTTGTAAGGACACAGCAGACCCGTTGTTGCATTTTCACAAGCAATCTCACAACCCAAGCCTCATTTTCTTCCCTTCTCTATCCTTCCACATTACTTTGCCAAAGGAATTGTAATCCTACCCAATATATCAGAGGCCTCTGGTTAATAAACTATTACATTGGGATTGTCAATAAACATTTTGTTGTCAATGAACTTGAATGGGAGATAATTCTTTGTAATAACTGATTACAACAGTGAATATGTGGCTGACTACCAGTTTCACTTTTCACAGTGTCCATAACAACAGTCTGCTGATAGATATATACGATGTACTTAAACCATGCAGATCACTCTCTGACAACATTAACGATCAGAGAGGATGGCTTATTTACTGTTACAGAATCAGGAGGGCATCATTCAGCCCTCCAGTCCTCTCTGGTTGACAGGGAGCCATCCAGATTAATTCCTCTTTCCAACCCTGTGTGTTTCAGCACATTGAGTGCATCTTCCAGCATGTTTAAAATGTTATGGGCATTTCTGGCTCTACCACCTCCTCAGGCAGTGAGTTTCAGATTCCCCATTAGACTTTGAATGATACAGTCAGCCTTTGAAGTTCCCTCTAATGTGTGGCATCATGAGCATTCCAGTAAATTGTGATGATGCAACTGATCAGAGCATTCTGATATTTGTAAGAGAGAAAACACAAGTCTAAAGTGAGCGTATAAAGAGAGAGGTCTTAGACACTGCACTATTGTAGTGTAGTTGAGAACCCACCATGTACAGAAGTAATTAAAGGAATTATAATATATCAGGGATTGTAGATCCTCACTTGGGAACAGTGTCTGAGATATTCCAGACAGATTTTCCAAAGTGTGGGAAGCATTATTGGCTTAAAGCACAAGATAAAGCAAACCCTCCCATTTCTTACCTGACGCCACTCTCTGAAACACATACGAATGTGATCCTTTTAGAGCGTTTTCAGTGATAGTCATTGGTAACACATTAGGCAAAGTTGCAGTTTGATGTCAAGTGCCACATATCAAAGTCATCCTAGATCTTATTTTGGCTCATGATCTGCAGGTATCCTACCGGGACAGGCAGAATCAGGTTTATAATTAGATTATAATCAGATAATGCGCCAGAGACCCGGGTTCAATTCCCGCCTCAGGCGACTGACTGTGTGGAGTTTGCACGTTCTCCCCCTGTCTGCGTGGGTTTCCTTTGGGTGCTCCGGTTTCCTCCCACAGTCCAAAGATGTGCAGGTCAGGTGAATTGGCCATGCTAAATTGCCCGTAGTGTTAGGTAAGGGGTAAATGTAGGGGTATGGGTGGGTTGCACTTCGGCGGGGCGGTGTGGACTTGTTGGGCCGAAGGGCCTGTTTCCACACTGTAAGTAATCTAATTATCACCATTTTCTATTCATTCGGGGGTATAAGTGCAAGGTCAGCATTTGTAGTCCACCCCTTGTTGCCCTATCACATTAAACAAATATGTTCAGGAATTGTCTCCTTAGCATCATTGAACCCGGTAAGCAGATGCTGATAGATTTGGACCTCATGCTGATATGTGTCTGCTTTTGATGACATGAGGGCACCATTTGGCCAGGAGGGAGCAATATGTTCCAGAGGCAAAAGGATGAGTGTTCGACCAAACCCTGGCATAATTTTCTGCCTGTGTGTGAATTTGTCGCAGTTTATGCTCAAGAATGCTTGAAGGGTTTTTAATAGCCCGTGTTATCTAGTGCAGCAGACCATTTACTGTGCCAGCTCAGTGGAATTGAACAAGTTCCAATTCTCCCTCATCATCCTGCAAATCGTTCCTTTTCAGTAACATATATGGCTGCCAACTCTGCTTGGGGGAATTTGTGCAGGTTTGATTATGTGTCAGTTTGCCTGTATGACATTCAGACTTGTGACATTGGATCACATGATATGTGATCACATGATGACTTCAGACATTTTAGGGAGCTTGGACCCTGGTTAACTGAGCATTTTTGCTCACGGTCTTGCTCCGGACACTGGTGTATGAGAAGTCCCATGAAGCATGAAGCAGCTTAAAAGCTGAGAATGAAGTCAGGGAGGATTGGACAACAATTGGAGGAGAAGATAACTGTGGGAGCAGAGGGTGGGAAATGGGGAAGTTGAAAGGGGAGGACAATAAGATGGGAGGGGTGGGCTCCACCATTTCAGCTCCGCCGTTTCAGACCCTACAATTATTTCAGATATTCTCTTTTCAGGAGCTCCAAATATCACCACATATAAACAGACTTCTCCTATTGGGAACGAATCAGGATATCACAGCTAGAGACGGCCCTGTTGGTGTCTCATCTACATATTACATAAATCCAAGTATGATAAACAGAATACTCAGTCCAAGAGTTGATGGGTGATCTAACTGGAGAGCAGAGCCGGAATTGTCAATGATTTAATCCACACCTGCTAGCATATCTTGTTTTTGTCTCTGTTCGCAGCTCAATAATACTGTCACTTTGGTGTGAATTGTAACACAGGTCCCAAAGAGTGGTCACTCTAATTAAGACTCTGCCATTAGTGAGACAGGATTGCTAACTCGCACATTTCCCAGTGCCTTCCACTTCTGATACCACAGCATAGGGTGGGCTGACTGACTTTCTCTTAGGTTACAGGCGCATCCTTTATTTTGACTATTTTTCCTGTGCCCTGCATGGTGATGCCCCTTTGCTCCAGTTTTTCCAGGGCAATGATGTGGGAGACTGCAGCATTGGCATCTCCTCCTATCGCTCACTTGACACTGACCACTCAGGGGAGACCCTGTGCTGTGAGGTAGCTGGCAGCTGCTACTGTCTAAGGAAGTTTAAAGCCTGGCACTTCCTTGCTGCCCACTCCACCCTCCTCCACACCCTTCCCCCACTCATAGCTTCCCTCCCCTTGTGTGGGGGATGCTGACAAATACGTGATCATGTTTATATTGTGGTTTGATGGGAAATCACAGTAAATTAATTGTCTTTCCAATTGTTTGGGTGGATGTTTGGCCTTCTATTAATTCAATGTCCCATGGATTGATGGTTTAATTCAATCCTCCTGTATTGTACAGGCGAAGAATTTTCACAAGACCATGAGGTCCTCAGTCTGGTCTTAGGTAAACGTAATCAGATTCACTGAGCAACATCACCTTAGTCTACTTTATGTGTAGAAAGAAGCCAAACTTGATCTCCAATGAGGAAGCTGAATTGTGACTGTGTCGGCTTGGCTCAGTTGGTGCTACTGTTCCTCCTGGGCAGAGCATTGTGGGATGGTGGCCCACACCAGGATTTGACCTTATGGTCTGGGTCAGAGAACTCCACTGCATGACTAAAGGGAAGTCAGATTATTGCAAGCTGTGTCCTTTGGACAAGAGAGGAAACTGAGTTTTAAAGCACTCATGTTCCTAACTTGAAGTCAGGAGTCGTAAGACACCAGGTTATAGTCTAACAGGTTTATTTGAAATCACAAGCTTTAAGGAGTGCTGCTCCTTCATCAGGTGAATTGGAGGGAAGCGCACAGGCACAGAACACGAAGGTGAAGAGATAAATTTTAGGTAATTAAAAATGTCAACAGATAAGTACAAACAGTGTGAGTTCCTGTCTCGAGTAGCAGCTTGATAATAATGTTTGGAGAATTCTTACACTGTCCTGGAAATAACAGATGAATTTTAGAGAATATACTTGGTGTGAACTAACTGCCAGGTTTATCTTCATTACTTGATTTAAATTAAAAGGGTGAACTGCTTTGACATGATAGTCTTCTCTGTTTTTAGACATAGAATCCCTACAGTGTAGAAACAGGCCCTTCAGCCCAACAAATCCATACCAACCCATTCCCCTACCCTATATTTACCCAAGACTAATGCACCTAATTGAGACATCTCTGTACACTGTGGGTAATTTAGCATAGCCAATCCACCTAACCTGCACATCTTTGGATTGTGGGAGGAAACCCACACAGACATGGGGAGAACATGCAAACTCCACACAGACAGTCACCTGAGGCTGGAATCGAACCTGGATCCCTGGCACTGTGAGGCAGTGGTGTCAACCACTGAGCCACTGCACTGCCCGAATTTTGTCCCAGTGTCCAAGTACAACAGTCTTATTTTCCACACAGTTTCTAACTTTTCAATGGGTAATGAAAGCATGCATAGAGAATGTGAATTTATAGTTATATTTATAATTCTTTGAAGTATGCATCATATTTAATAGGGTGGTTTAAAAGGTGTTTAGCACACTTGAATTCATTGCTCAGACCTTTAAGTATAGAAGTTGGGACACCATGTTGAGGTTGTGCAGGATGTAGGTGAGGCCTCTTCTGGAGTAGTGTGCAGTTCTGGTCGCCCTGCCATAGGAAAGATATTTTTAAACTGGAGGAGGTTCAGAACAGATTTACCAAGACATTGTCAGGAATGGAGGGTTTGAGTTATAAGGAGAGGCTGGATAGGCTGGGACTTATTTCACTGGAGTGTAGGACTTTGAGGGGTGACCTTATAGAAGTTTGTAATATCATGAGGGGTATAAATAAGGTGAATGGCAGGTGTCTTTTCCCTAGGGTTGGGGATGCCAAGACGAAAGGGCATATTTTGAGGTGAGAGGAGAAAGATTTTAAAAAGACATGAGGGGCAATTTTTTTTACACAGATTGTGGTATGCAGAGAAAATAGTGGATGCGGGTACAGTTACAATGTTTAAAAGACATTTGGATAAGTTCATGAATAAGAAATAATTGGAGGGATACAAGGCAAGCGCAGGCAGGTAGGATTAGACTGGGATGAGAATTGTTTGGGATTGTGGTTGATATGGACTAGTTGGACCAAAGGGTCTGTTTTTGTGCTGTATGATTCTATGACTCTATATAAATAACTTCTGATTTTATTTCTTTCCACCGCAGGCTTGCGGGGGGAACTGAAACTCACAGCCTGAAAGAATGGTAGATTAGAAACTCTCATTGACTTTAAAAAATACTTGGCTGTGCACTTGAAGTCTTGTAACCTGAAGAATCTGTAAATCATAAGTTCGATAGTGGGATTAGACAAGGTTTAAGCAAAAATGGACACGATAGTCCGAATGGCCCCTTCCCTGCTTGTTTTAAATTTTCCAGATAGAAATTGATATACATGAGATATATATATATGTCCTTACAATATATCAACACGTATAGATCCAAATATAGATATAATGAGCTAAGCATATAAATTCACAGCTAAATAGTTCGACCTACATGGACTCTGTTCCTCCTTTAGAGACAGACCAGAATAAGTAAGCTTTAGTCAAGCAAATATGCAGAAAAGAGCATCAATTCCTTAAGCGGTACTTCACACCCAAAGCATTACTTATTTCAACAACCAGGAAGTCACCCAGCGAAGGATAGAATTACGTAACAATAATGGTCTTTGGACTTCAGCTTGTGGGATTCATTTTAAGTGCCTTAGGATGTTAATCGTATTTATTTATGAACTCCCCAGTTTTCTAAGGCAGTAAGGAAGTGAGACAATAAATTGTAGTTTGAACTGCAGCATGATGCAGTAAACTCTTGTCAAGATTCAAGATCAGCAATGGCTTAGGCATCCCTGGAGAATATCAAATACTTTCCACCCAAGCAGTCTGTCTAACGTGAGACAGGATGAAGAGGAAAACACAGGCAAAAGTCACTTGGGAAATGTGCTGACAACTTCAAGAAAGTGAGAAAGCTGAAGTGACGGCTTAAAATTCAGCAAGATGAATGGCACTCGGTAGTACATTAAATCTGGTGAACGTTTTAAAGCAAAGCTTTGAAATTTCCCAGTGTAAACTGTTCATGATCATGATATTTGCATTCCAGGACTTCGTGTGGCATCAGAGGGTGGACAACCTTTAGTTAAAACTCACACAATACCAGGTTGTAGTCCAACAGGCTTATCTGAAAGTACAAGCTTTCAGAGCGCTGCTCATTCATCAGGAAGTTACCTGATGTTGTGTGAGCTTTAACTTTCTCCGTCCCAATCCATCACCAGCACCTCCATATCATTCTTGAGGATCAGCAGTGAGAGTGTCACCCACCACATCTCGCACCACTTGGAACACTTTGCAACAGAATAGTGATCCCCTTCTCCTGAATCTGGGACTCTGGGGACAGAAGCAAGGCCTGAGAGAGGGTTGAGCCCTCGGGGGGAGGGTCCAATGCTCCATTGCATACTCCCTCCCCCATGTGGTGACCAAACTGAGCAAGGCCGGAGACAGAGAGGGAGAGAGAGAGAGAGAGACAAAGAGACAGAGAGATTCTAGAATGCTCACAGTCCTCCAATCAGAGAGTCTGGCTCACTCATGTTCCTCCAGTCAGTGGATTGGGCTTGCTCATCCTCCTCTAATCACAAGCTATTTCTTACTAGTACTTGGCAGTTTGTGATTGGTGGAGCATGAGAGAGCAAGCGTCTCTTATTCGTGGAGTGGTTCCTCACAGAATCTCACCAGTGGGCCTATCAGGAGCAAACACTGGAGATAACCAGTCTGCCATTAGAGGAACAGCTGGGAAGGTGATTGGCTGCAGTGAGCAAGGAGTCAAAAAGTGTGGAGCTGAAAATGCACAGCCTGTCAGGCAGCATCTGAGGAGCAGGAGAGTTGATGTTTTGAGTATAAGTTCTTCATCAGGAAGGGGGGGGGGGGGGTGGGCAAGGAGTGAGCAAGGAGTTGGGAACTTGAACTGTTCTGAGGAAGAGTCATATGTGAATCAAAACTTTAATGTTGTTTTTCTCTCTCAAAAGATGCTGCCAGACAGGCTGAGTTTCTTCAGCACTTTGATTTTATTTAAGATTTCCAGCATCCACTGTATTTTGTTTTTAGTCAAGGCTGTGAGGTTTTGGGATTAACTAATTGTTAGAAATTGTTTTGACTTTTCATTACTTTTTATGTTTATTCTTTTATCAGTTTTGGTTGGAATTGTGAGCTGGCGTGTTACGCTTAGTCCAGCTGATGGTCTAAGGAAAAGAGCAGATCAAACAGGCTTGTCTGTGACACCAGGCCTGGAGGCTAATTGGAGGCTGATTCTTGACTAAAAAAGGTTCTAACATACATGACAATGCTGGGAAGAGTGCTGTATTTAAACATAAATGAGAAGTTGGCTATTAACAAGGTCAGTACCTGGGAGGCAAGTCTGGAAGAGACCCTATGCTCTAGCAGATGTTGAATAGTAATTGGGGCTCTGGAAGAGATGATCAGTCACTCAGGGCAGGACAAGAACTGAAGTTTTATTTTTAAAATATGTTTTCTGGAAGACAAGCTTAGCTGCTGACAAGACAGCCTGAAGATTTGAAAGCTCCCTACCTAATCAGCTATACCAGCTTTTGGAAACCCAGAGAGTAGAAAACTAAGTTAGAATTATTACAATCAATATGTGAGTCAACTGAGAAAGTGACCTTAATCAACAGTTCCAGAAAAGCAAACTGAGTCCACATTTATGTCTATGAACAATGCATCATGAAAGCCATTTAAGTAATCTGGCCAATGTTGTTATTTTCTTTTATTTATCCCTTACCGACACTTGCGTTTTTTATTTGTCTGAATGGGACTGCAAACAAATGTTTTGGATTTAAAGCATAAACATTAATCAATTTAACTTGTAATTTAATGTTTCTTGTGATAAAGGTATTGCATTTTTAATAAATAGGTCCGCTGCTTGTTCTAATTTTATATAAATGATTTTAATTTGAACATAAGAGGTATAATTAGTAAGTTTGCAGATGACACCAAAATTGGAGGACAGCGAAGAAGGTTACCTCAGAGTACAATGGGATCTTGATCAGATGAGCCAATATGTTGAGGAGTGCCAGATGGGGTTTAATTTAGATAAATTTGAGGGGCTGCATTTTTGAAAAGCAAATCAGAGCAGGACTTATACACTTAATGGTAAGGTTCTGAGGAGTGTTACTGAACAAAGAGGCCTTGGTGTCCAGGTTCATAGTTCCTTTGAAGTAGAGTCACAGGCAGATAAGATAGTGATGAAGGTGTTTGGTATGCTTGTCTTTATTGGTGAGTGCATCAAGTATAGGAGTTAGGAGGTCATGTGGCAGCTGGAAAGGACTTTGGTTAGGTCACTTTTGGAATGCTACATGCAATTCTGGTCTCCCTGCTATAGGAGGAATGTTATGAATCTTAAAAGGGTTTAGAAAGGATTTACAAAGATGTTGCCAGGGTTGGAGGGTTTATGCTATAGGGACAGCCTGAATAGGCTGTGGCTGTTTTCACTGGAGCGTCGGAGGCTGAGGGATGACCTTAAAGAGGTTTATAAAATCATGCGGGGCATGGATAAGGTAAATAGACAAGGTCTTCTCCCCAGGATCGGGGAGTCCAAACCTTGAGGGCATAGGTTTAAGGTGAGAGGGGAAAGATGTAAAAGTGACCTAATGGGCAACTTTTTCATGCCGAGGGTCATGTGTATGGCACAAGCTCCCAGAGGAAGTGGTGGAGACTGGTACAACATTTAAATAACAACATTTAAAAGGCATCAGGTTGGGTATGTGAATAGGAAGGATTTGGAGGAATGCTGGCAAATGGGACTAGATTTATTTAGAATATCTGGTTGGCATAAGCGAGTTAGACCGAAGGGTCTGTTTCCATGCTGTACAGCTGTATGACTTTAAATAGTGAGGTTTTGAAAATGATTTGGAATCTCTAGATTAATAGTTCTATAAAGTTCGGAGTTACTATGTGGAGAACAATAGAGAGGACACTATTGTAATAGAGGATTGATAACTGTGACATCATGGATTGTTTCTAATTCCACATCAGTGCGAGTCTAATTACTCCATATGTCAACACCAATATGGAAGGTGTTATTACCATGAGATTGTAAAACCTAATAAATGAGGCAGTGGGAGTGCAAGTGAAGCCCCTGAAAACCAAAACATAAAAGAGTAGCTCTCAAGAAAAGTCCAATAAAAATTTTTGACCCCCAGCATAGGACCAGATTCAACGAAAAGGAACAGGTTGCACAATATGAATGACTAATTTCTGTACAGTTGTTTGGCAAAGCTGTTGTTGAAACGTGTATTGTACTGAAATCCATATTTTTGATGGTCTTTATAATGTACAGAAGATGAAGCAGTTATGCTGAATCAATATCAAACATTTTGACCTGACTGTGACTTTGGTTTCCAATTCCAGGCACCAGAGGGATGTAAAGGCTTTATGGAGGGTTCAGAGGGATTTCTTGGAACATCCCAAGAAATGAGGGATTCCAGAGAGGCTGGGATTGTTTTCTTTTGAGCCAAGAAGCTTGAGGGAATTTGATGAACATGTAAAAAATTATGAAGCATTTGATTGAAGGGGGAGAAGCCATTTAATCACATAAGCTCGCTGCTGAGCTAGGGAATATCAAATCAATGATAACAGATCCCCTGCTATAACCATCACTTGTTGTATGTCGCAAAACCTCATGAAAATACCTATGTCTACCATTCTTGGTGCTGAGTGATGCCCTCTTTAGGTTACCAGGAAGGGGAAGATGTCTCAAACATTTGACATTAGGTTCAATTCATAATTTTAATGAATTGCTTACTTTTAGTTTCATTAATTTTTTTTTGAGTTTTAGGCATAGGAAGCCAAGGTATTAAAGAGTTTGGTGATAGAGAAGCCGTGCTGTGCTCAACTAAGTTGCAGCTAACTAACAGTCAACATTTCTCCCATGTTTTGATACCAGGCTGTCAATATCTGTGCTGTGTAATACTGCATAATAAGCTGGTATTTATGTAGCAATTTTCATACCCACCAGATGACTCAAAGCACTTTATGGTCAATGGCGTGCTTTATCGAAGCATAGTCACTCTAATATGTAAGAAATAGTCAGCTTCACAAATAGTAATGTGATGATGGCCAGATAATCTGTTTTGTGTGAATTGAGAGTCACAGATCTGTCAGGACACCAGAGATGACTTCCCTGCTCCTCTTCAAAGTAATGCCATGGGATATTTGATATTCACCCATGCGGGCAATGCCAGTTCACCCACTGCCTTGGTTTAACATCACGTTTCAAAGATAAAAAAACAAAAATTACGAGCAGAAGTAGTCCATTCAGCCCCTCAAATCTGCTCTATCATTCAATAAGATCATGATTGTAACCTCAAATCCACAACTTCCGCCAACCAATTACCATTCAACCTCTTGCTTCACAAAAATCTACCTTTGCCTGAAAAATATTTGAGGACTCTGCTTCCATCATTTTTTTTAGGAAGACAGTTCCAAAGACCCATGACCCTTTGAGAGAAAAAAAATTCAATCCTTGGTTTTTAAACTATGATGCTTCATTCTGGATTCTGTCATAAGAGAAACATCATTGCCACATTGACTGTGCCCAGACCCTTCTGGATTTTATGTTTCAATCAAGTCATCTCCTACTTTTCCACTGGATACCAGTCTAACTTGTCCAACCTTTCCTCATAGTCAACCCACTGATACAAGATGTTTGGCTAGTAAATCTTCTTTGAACTGCCTCTAACACAGTTAAATCTTTTCGTAAATAAATGGACCAATCCTATAAACTGTACTGTCCGATGTGGTCTCACCAGTGTCCTGCATTACTTATTTTTGCAGACAATTCCACTCATATTACATGGTTACATTCAATTAGTTTTCTGAATTACTAATTGCTATACCTGCATATTAAGCTTTCCAATTCATGCACTAAGACACCCAGATCCCTCTGCATCTCAGATCTCTGCACTGTCTCACTATTTGGATGTGTTTCTTTTGGCAGGAAGAATAAAAATGGACAATTTCACTTTTTTCCACATTATACTCCATAGCCATATCTTTGCCCATCCACTTAACCTATCTTTTTATAACCTGCTTATGCTCGCTTCACAACTTGTCTTTGTATCAACAGCAAATTTGGCAATCATACCTTTAATCCATTCTGCAAGTTAATCTATGTAAATTATAACCAGTTGTGGTACCAGCATTGATTCCTGTGACTTATCGCCGTTACATCTTACCAATCCATTTACACCAACTCTCTGCTTCCTATTAACTAGCTAATCTGATATCTATATCATTATGCTGCCTCTACACCACAACTTTTTATTTTCAGCAATGAACTTTAACATGGCACTTTATCAATGCTGTCTGGAAATCTAAGTGCAGTACATCGACTGGTTCTCCTTTATCCACAGCATGCACCAAAGGCATCTCCAACAATGAGGCACTTCTTTTGTGCTGTCAGCTTTGATTTTTCTTTTTAGTTGAGAAACCCTGATTTTGGACTTAACCTCATACCATTGTGACTCAGAAGCAACAGTTTGGACAACTGTCTGACACACCAAGTAAACCTTCCGTTGTTTATAAAACTTCTATTAAGATGCACTGAGGCAGTGTGACTGCTCCAATTAAGAGTAGCTAACTGTGTGGAATCGGGTTGGCAAAAGTTGCTTTGTCATTTTGATTGGCAAGACCTACCCATCCATCATAATTGTTAAATCTTTGTGTGACTCACTTCTGGGAGAACATATTCTGATGAAATTATTTTTTGAGTAAACATGGAGCTGTTGTAATGATTAGCAATCAGAAGGGAATTCTTTATTTGAATGAATGTAAATCTAATTTGCAATTTTCTTATCTGCCTGGTGACAATTTGCTGTTACTGAGATTGCAAAGGTATTAACTTTGAGTACAAATTAATTGGTGAATGCAGTGTAGTTTGCTGATGTCTCATTTGAGGCAACCCTCAAGCGTGATCATTGTTGTGTTTTGATGGGGCCTTCTGCCTGGTTTGATTGACACATTATTTAAACTGACCTCGGAAGAGTCAAACAGAAACAGCTGTACAATGTCTGTATCCAGTCAATGTCATGATTTAGTCAGCAGCTCCTGCTTGAGAAATTGCATCTGTTGTCCTACTATTGTGAACCTTAATTACAAACTGTTTTAAAATGAACAGCTCGATATTATTTATTACGATTAATCACCATGGTCACATTAGCGATTGTTTGAGCACTAATGAAACATTCCAAGGTCAGTGATTAATTTAACAATTAAAATGTCTACCGTAATACAGTCAATAGCAGTCTCCCCTCAGAGTCAGGTGATTCATGACCCATTTTAGAGATTGAGTGCAAGGTCTAAGATGTCACCCGCAGTCCAGGCGCTGGAGGGAGTGCTGCATGGCTGAGATGCTTCTGTGTTTCAGATGTTGAACTGAAGCCACGTCTGGCCTCCCAGATGCATACAAAAGATCACATGGACATCTTTATCAAGGAGAAGCTGGGGAGCTAGCACTCCCTAGTGGGCTAACCAACACCCACAACCAAACGTTACCATTAACACATTGCTGTTTTTTTTGGAATCTTGTTGTACAGCAGTTGAATCCTGTGTTTCCTGTATTACAACGGCTAATCACATTTCAAAATTAAATTCATTGGTTGTTGGTGCTTTAACAAGTGCCCAGAGGCACTGCAAATTTGTTCTTCTGATTGTCACTGTCAGTCAGACACAAAACAAATCCTTGAAATATTCATCAGTCAACACCAAGTAAGAGAGCCTATAACCAGTTCTAGTTTCTAAACTGGGTTATGGTTAATTGCATCACCTGCCTTGCAGGATGGTCCTGTGGAGTGTATCATATGTACCCAACCATCAGGGTTCTTGGTTTTGCTGTAGTGGCTGAGAAGACTCTCACATGCTGCCACCTGAAGTTGAATTATGTCAGTTTAATCTGAAGGAATAGCACAAAACAGACTATTTGGCCTAACAGGTCAATGCTGGTGTTTATGTTCCATACCAACCATCCTCTCTACTTCACCTCACTTTCTAATCCTTTCACCCTTTCCTCTTAAATGTAACTGCACTATTTGCTTCAACTATCCTATCCTATTTGGTGGCAAGTTTTACATTCTCACTACTGCCTAGGTAAAAGCATTTCTACTTGATTTATTAGCGACTGTGTTATATTTATGTCTGTCCCCCGTAACGAAACATTTGGGCTGAATTTTATCCCAAGAATCCAGAACTAGGTGTCAAGAGTAAGGACTGGATTAGTGGTGCTGGAAGAGCACAGCAGTTCAGGCAGCATCCAACGAGCAGCGAAATCAACGTTTCGGGCAAAAGCCGAAACGTTGATTTCGCTGCTCGTTGGATGCTGCCTGAACTGCTGTGCTCTTCCAGCACCACTAATCCAGTATTTGGTTTTCAGCATCTGCAGTCATTGTTTTTACCTTGTCAAGAGTAAGGAGCCCACACCCCATGGTTAGGCTTGACATGAAGCAAGCTCCAAATGGGCCAATTCTGAGTCCTATCTAATTAACTGGTGGACGGTTCCCAAGGCAGAAGATCCAATTAGACAACCATACTTCTGGAACAGAAAGGCAGGCACAAGGACACTTCAACAATGGCAGCATTCCCAGACCTCTGCTGAAAGTTTAACGTTAAAGAAGACATGAAGTTGTTGGTGTTGCCAATGTGGAGGAAAAGCTCTTTCACAGAAATGGTTTGGCCACAACTGCAGTGTTTCCCTCCTTACAGATTGGTGTCTGGCCTATCATGAGAATTGGCTCCCAAGCTGCTGCCACCTTAGTTGGTATTTGTAAATGACCCCTAAATGGGGCCTTGTTTAGCTGCCCATCTCCATGGAGCAGATTGACAATATTCATGGCAACATGCCCTAGGAGACTCCCCGGGGGAAAGGGGGAGCAGTGTCACTGAGCTTGTCTGGAGTAATTCCTTACTTACATTGGACACCCCATCTTAATGGAATTTGGAAAATTCTACCTAATTTTTAAATCTTTTCAAAAGCTTCTGTCAAGACAGTCCTATTCACACTTTGCTGATAGTGACAGCCTTGCACCAGTCACCTTCGCAGGACATGGAGTATTGAGTAACTTTGAAGAATTGTCACTGTTATAATGTAGGAAACATGGCAGCCAAGATGCATACAACTTCCCACCATCAGCAACATGATAACAACCAGCGAATTTGTCTCATGATATTGATTGAGGAATGTTAACAACCAGAGAAGTGCGAACAACTCCTCAGGTGTACTTCAGAATAGAAGTTCTTCTCAAGAGCGCCCCTGTCTGAGTGGATAGATGGGGCTCCAATTTACTACACATCATGAATGGCATTAACTCCAAATGTGCAGCACTCCCTTGGGTCCAGCCAGCACAGATTTGACTTTTGGGCTCAAATCCTCAGTGGGCCTTAAACCCACAACCAAGTGAGGCCAACATTGAGACTCAGGGGATATAAAATGTGAAGGAAAGATATAAAGATATTGGGGATTAGAAAAGGAGTAGGGACAGCAGTAAAAGAGCTGGATGTTACTTTCAGGATGTGGAGAGAAAAAAGCCAACAAGAGAAAGAAGACAGAGATCAGCAGAGGGTGACCATGAGGAAGGAGGAGTCTGGGAATCAGGCAGGTTCCTTGAGATGATTGTTGGATGAGCACCCATGGAACGAACACAAAGAGCAACCCTTCCTTCTTGTGAACGTTTTGAGGTATTTCCAATAGTTGTGAGAGTACAGAATTATCAACATAATTTCTGACATATTCACATGTGCAAGGTGCAGAAAGATGGTACAAAATTGACATCTGCACTGTGACAGAAAACCGTCATCAGCCCTAATGTTTGTCAATTAAGGAGAAAAAGCAAGGGAGTAGGATGAACTGAGCTGTTTTAACAAGGAGCTGGCACAAATGCGTCAGGCTGAATAGCCTCATTCATTGCTCTAACCATTCTATGGCTTTATCATATAAAAGCAAACAATTGCAATACAGATTAGGTTAACCACCATGAAGTGTTCTTCTTTGGTTCTGGATTCTAGATTGCCTAGGAGGCCTAACATTTCCTTTATTTTATCAAGGGACTTATTAGTTGTTTGGTACTTTGATGTTGAAATCAATAGCTAAAAAAACGTAATGTTAAGAAGAACAAGGTTAATTAAATTTTCCATTTTTCCCATTCTACAACTGCTCTTTCTGATTATAATATTAAGGTGTCTGCAAAAATATGATTTTGTGCCAAATTAAAAAGCCTTGCAGTTTTAATAGGATCCCGAGGGTCATTTATTGGTTATTAACAATGCTATACACCTGTTCCCTTGGCGACGCGAGCTCAGATTTTATGAATAATCAAGAATGATCTTTCTATTATTAATTTCTAATTCATCTTTTAAAGATTATTGTAGAATTTTTGTGTACATGTTTTTATCGAATGCTCTGATGCATTGAAATCGTCTTCTATATTATTTTATCATCATTTGGCATTGCAACTTGTTTTTAACAAAAATCACTTTAGAGATCTGTTCAAAGAAAGAATTATTTGAATGAAAGCTGAACAAACTGTTGGGGTAAAAATTAAATCGTGCTATTAACCTTGAAGCTTTATAAACTAGTCATTAACTGGGTCACAGCCATTTCCTTGTAACTCGTAGACTCAAAGTTGTACAGAGCAGAAGAGGCCCTTTGGCCCAAGACATCTGTGCTGACCTATCCACAGCAATCCCACTTTTCAGCGCTTGGCCACATAGCCTTTAATATTATAACATTACAACAGCAAATCCATGTACATTTTAACAGTGTCCTGCCTTTACTGCCCTCCTAGGCAGTGCTTTCCAGACTATTACCACCCTTTGGGTGAAAAAGATTTCCTGAAATGCCCTTTAAAACTTCTGCCCTTCACCATAAAATATGAGTCCTTATTATTGACTCTTCAACGAAGGGGCGTGACTGCTTCCTATCTACACTGTCATTAACCTTATACACCTCAATCAGGGCCCCTCTCAGCCTTCTCTGGTCTGTAGAGAACAACCTGATTCTGGATTAGTGGTGCTGGAAGAGCACAGCAGTTCAGGCAGCATCCAAGGAGCAGCGAAATCGACGTTTCGGGCAAAAGCCCTTCATCAGGAATAAAGGCAGTGAGCCTGAAGTATGGAGAGATAAGCTAGAGGAGGGTGGGGGTGGGGAGAAAGTAGCATAGAGTACAATGGGTGAGTGGGGGAGGGGATGAAGGTGGTAGGTCAGGGAGGAGAGGGTGGAGTGGATAGGTGGAAAAGGAGATAGGCAGGTTCGACAAGTCATGGGGACAGTGCTGAGCTGGAAGTTTGGAACTAGGGTGAGGTGGGAGAAGGGGAAATGAGGAAACTGTTGAAGTCCACATTGATGCCCTGGGATTGAAGTGTTCCGAGGCGGAAGATGAGGCATTCTTCCTCCAGGCGTCTGGTGGTGAGGGAGCAGTGGTGAAGGAGGCCCAGGACCTCCATGTCCTCAGCAGAGTGGGAGGGGGAGTTGAAATGTTGGGCCACAGGGCGGTGTGGTTGATTGGTGCAGGTGTCCTGGAGATGTTCCCTAAAGTGCTGTGCTAGGAGGCGCCCAGTCTCCCCAATGTAGAGGAGACCGCATCGGGAGCAACGGATACAATAAATGATATTAGTGGATGTGCAGGTAAAACGTTGATGGATGTGGAAGTCTTCTTTTGGGCCTTGAATCTCAGGGAGTCCCTCTCCCACTGCAACTCCCAGGTCATTTCCTCTGCCCTGAAGCTCTTCAACCATGTCGTGAAACAAACTCGCTACCACAGCCACATTTGCTTCCTCAGTGCCTGCCTCCATAACCAACTTATCCCACATGGACTCCGGACCACCTTTAAACCAGCAGAGCTCAGACCCGAACAGGACAAACAGTACAGATTACAGATTCAAAAATACCAGCAACAGTTCTCCTTCAAGATCCTCCGCTCCACGCTCGCAGCAATGCGCCGGCACCTAACCTCTCTACAGTCATCCCTGCCTCAGCTGAGGGCCACACTCTCTCAGAATTGCAAAGGACCCACTCTGTACTACAGCCTCAGGAGAATTCATACTCTCAACAAACAGTATTTCAATTCCATCTCAAACATCAAAAACTGTAAGTACAACAAACCTTTATCTACCCACCTCCATAACCAGCGCTCCTCAAACATTCCAGAAGATTCCCCTGGGCTCAGAAACTATTCAGGCGCCATTAGCCATGCGGCTGATGCAGCTGACACCCCCACACTGATTGATTATGTCACTTCCGCCCCCATTATGGCCACTCCCACAACCACTTCCACCCCTCACAATTCCTCAAGCATCACACGTGACATCACTTCCGCCCTTCACATTATCGCTGATGCCACATGCTCAGTGACTTCCGCCACCCCTACTGCCGTGGTCACCACCACTTCCACCCCCACCAGCGCCACTCACCTGCATTCTGCTGACTTGCCCCCCACAGACCCCACTGTCACTATCCCCACCCCCCTAGAACCCCGAGGGGAACACTACCCCTGCTCATGACTCCACCCCTACTCCCCCCACCACCATACCCACTCCAGTTACAGGTTCTGCCCCCACTCCCAGCTCCACACCCACACCAGATCCCAGCTCCCAGCCCTGCCGAGTTTTCACCATTCCTCCAGACCTCCCCCTCACTGAAGACAAACGATCAGTCCTCAGCAAAGGACTCACCTTCATCCCCCTCCGTCCACGCATCAATGAATTTAATACACTCTGTGACGTCAAACAATTCTTCCGTCGCCTCCGCCTCCGAGCTTACTTTCACAATCAGGACTCCCGCCCACCTTCCGAGGACCCCTTCGCCCACGTCCAACACACTGCATCCACCTGGACACCCCGCACTGGCCTATTACCTGCCCTCGACCTCTTCATTTCCAACTGCCGCCGGGACATTAACCGCCTCAACCTGTCTACCCCCCTCCCCCACTCCAACCTCTCACCCTCACAACGTGCAGCCCTCCAAACCCTCTGCTCCAATCCCAACCTCACCATCAAGCTAGCGGATAAAGGGGGCGCAGTGGTAGTCTGGCGCACTGACTTCTACACTGCTGAAGCCAAATGCCAACTCGAGGACACCTCTTCCTCCTGCCCCCTCAACCATGACCCCACCCCCCGTCACTAAACCATCATCTCCCAGACCATATAGAACCTCATCACCTCAGGGGATCTCCCACCCACAGCTTCCAATCTCATAGTCCGGGAACCCCGCACTGCCCGGTTCTACCTCCTTCCCAAGATCCACAAGCCTGACCACCCTGGCCGACCCATTGTCTCAGCATGCTCCTGCCCCACTGAACTCATTTCTACCTACCTTGACACTGTCCTATCCCCCCTAGTCCAGGAACTCCCCAGATACGTTCGAGACACCACCCACGCCCTCCACCTCCTCCAAGACTTCCGTTTCCCTGGCCCCCAACACCTCATCTTCACCATGGATATCCAATCCCTCTACACCTCCATCCGCCATGACCAGGGCCTCCAAGCCCTCCGTTTGTTTCCTCTCCAGACGTCCCCAACAGTACCCTTCCACCGACACTCTCATTCGTTTGGCCGAACTGGTCCTCACCCTTAACAATTTCCACTTTGAATCCTCCCACTTCCTCCAAACCAAAGGGGTAGCCATGGGCATACGTATGGGCCCAGCTATGCCTGTCTCTTTGTTGGCTACGTAGAACAATTGATCTTCCGTAATTACACCGGCACCACTCCCCACCTCTTCCTCCGCTACATTGATGACTGCATTGGTGCCACCTCGTGCTCCCGCGAGCAGGTTGAGCAATTCATCAACTTCACCAACACATTCCACCCTGACCTTAAATTTACCTGGACCATCTCTGACACCTCCGTCCCCTTCCTGGACCTCTCCATCTCCATTAATAATGACCGACTTGACACTGACATTTTTTACAAACCCACCGACTCCCACAGTGACCTGGATTTCACCTCTTCTCACCCTACCTCTTGCAAAAATGCCATCCCGTATTCCCAATTCCTCCACCTCCGCCGTATCTGCTCCCAGGAGGACCAGTTCCACCACAGAACACACCAGATGGCCTCCTTCTTTAGAGACCGCAATTTCCCTTCCCACGTGGTTAAAGATGCCCTCCAACGCATCTCGTCCACATCCCGCACCTCCGCCCTCAGACCCCACCCCTCCAACCGTAACAAGGACAGAACGCCCCTGGTGCTCACCTTCCATCCTACCAACCTTCGCATAAACCAAATAATCCGCCGACATTTCCACCACCTCCAAAAAGACCCCACCACCAGGGATATATTTCCCTCCCCACCCCTTTCCGCCTTCCGCAAAGACCATTCCCTCCATGACTACTTGGTCAGGTGCACACCCCCCTACAACCCACCCTCCCATCCTGGCACCTTAACCTGCCACCGCAGGAACTGTAAAACCTGCACCCACACCTCCTCCCTCCCCTCCATCCAAGGCCCTAAAGAAGCCTTCCACATCCATTAAAGTTTTACCTGCACATCCACTAATATCATTTATTGTATCCATTGCTCCCGATGTGGGCTACTCTACATTGGGGAGACTGGGCGCCTCCTAGCAGAGCGCTTTAGGGAACATCTCCGGGACACCCGCACCAATCAACCATACCGCCCCGTGGCCCAACATTTCAACTCTCCCTCCCACTCTGCCGAGGACATGGAGGTCCTGGGCCTCCTTCACCGCCGCTCCCTCACCACCAGACGACTGGAGGAAGAATGTCTCATCTTCCGCCTCGGAACAGTCCAACCCCAGGGCATCAATGTGGACTTCAACAGTTTCCTCATTTCCCCTTCCCCCACCTCACCCAAATTTCAAACTTCCAGCTCAGCACTGTCTCCTTGACTTGTCCGACCTGCCTTTCTCGTTTTCCACCTATCCACTCCACCCTCTCCTCCCTGACATATCACCTTCATCCCCTCCCCCACTCACCTATTGTACTCTATGCTACTCTCTCCCCACCCCCACCCTCCTCTAGCTTATCTCTCCACGCTTCAGGCTCACTGCCTTTATTCCTGATGAAGGGCTTTTGCCAGAAACGTCGATTTCGTTGCTCCTTGGATGCTGCATGAACTGCTGTGCTCTTCCAGCACCACTAATCCAGCGTCTGGTTTCCAGCATCTGCAGTCATTGTTTTTACCTCTTAGAGATCAACCTGAGCCAACCTAGTCTGCCTTCACAAAGAAAATGCTCATCCCAGGTGTAATAACTCAGGAACCTAGAATGGAAAGGAACAGCCTTTCCACTACTCATGGTGTATCTCGGCTAATCCCAGTCCAGAACAGACAGCTCTGTCGGCCTATCCTTGGGTCTGCTTTATAAAGTTGATGAATTGCACAGACCATTGTTGTTACCAAGACAACTAATTGTCCCTGAGCTCCAGAGGAAGATTGATTAGTGATTCCCCTTAAAGGGGTTATCACACCTGGTGACATTGTGAACTCCCCTCTAGTGCAATCATGTCTTTAGTTGGTGCGCTTGGTCTCGCGTTATAAGTGCCAAACGTAGCACAATGGTAGTACTCTCATCTTTCAGTCAGGAGATTTATGGACTCAAGTCCCATTCCAGTGATTTCAGCCCTCAGTCCAGGCTGATCCTCCAGTGCAACACTGAGGCAGTGCTACAGTATCAAGCTGCTGTCTATTTGATGTGATTCTAATCTGACGCCACTGTGCTGTCTTGATGGATAGTAAAATTAAAAACCTGCAGCTCAAAGAAAGCCATGGGACTTTTCCATATGTCCTGGCTAATACTTGACCCTCAATCAATGTTGCTGATCATTATCTGATTTTTATAGGGAGCTTGCAGAGTGCAGATTAGCTGTTTCCTGTTTTATAAGGTAACTTCACCTCAAACATGGTCTAACTGACATCCTTTCTTATAATTTAAACAACAATTGACTAGTTCAATAAAATCTACCTCTTTATAAACGGTACTGTCAATATTTGAATTTGAAAATATTGGTCAACACTTGGACTATTCTGTAATTTAATACGGAACACTGTGCGGAGGATAAACTTTTCTCCGTGTTTCTGTGTAGTAGATTTGAATCTAATCTAGCCTGAGAGGATCAGAATCTTCTCTTAAGTGTTAGCAGTAAGATTTTGAATAGGCTTAGCAGTTTCAATGCATCTTTTCACAATCACTGCAGCAAAACTCTCCATTTTTAGCAGTGAACAGATTATTCTAGTGATTTCTCAGAGAGTGGCTCAAGACGGGCTGATTTACAAAATAGAAATGCAGTACTGGTATATTCAGGAATATTAGGGGAGCTTCTTGTGAAATTTTCAGCTATACTGAGAGCTTCAATTGTATTAATTCCCTGCTCGATCTAGACTAAGATTGAATCACTGGGAGCTCTCTCGAGCGGCAGCTGTTTCTCCTCAGTTTATACAGAAACTGTGTTGAAGTAAAGACAAATGCTTCAAGATGTGAAAAGAGAGCTGACTTTGAGATTCCACCTAGTTCTGATAACTCTCAGCCTGATGCACCATGCAAGAGAAACATGTTCTAAGGGCAGCAGCAGAAGTGCGATTCAGTTCCAGTAACAGTTTCCCTGTTTCTGTACAAATTAGAATCAGAATCCCTACAGTGTAGAAACAGGCCCTTCAGCCCAACAAGTCCACACCGACTTTCTGAAGACTAACCTAGATGGTCCATTCCCCTACCCTGTATTTACCCCTGACTAACTGCGCCTAACCTACACATCTCTGAACACTATGGGCAATTTAGCATGGCCAATCCACCTAACGTGCACATCTTTGGATTGTGGGAGGAAACCAGAGCACCTGAAGAAAACCCATGCAGACACAGGGAGAATGTGCAAATTCCACACAGACAATTGCCCAAGTCTGGAAGCAAGCCCGGATCCATTGTGCTATGAGGCAGCAGTGCTAACCACTGGGACACCGTGCCACCCAATGGATTGAATTACTCTGGGAAATGTAAAGCTTAAAAGGTGATCATGGATCAACATTCCTTTTGGTTTGTTTTCAAGAGCAATTTCACCTTCAATGTACATAAAAATTGTGTTGATGTCAAAAGAGTGCTGCAGAAAGGGAATAGAACAAAGAACAAAAACAAAGAATAAAGAAAATTTACAGCCCAGGTACAAGCCCTTTGGCCCTCCAAGCCTGAGCTGATCCAAATCTACTGTTTAAACCTGCCACCCAATTCCAAAGCATCTGTATCCCTCTGCTCCCCACCTACTCTTGCATCTGTCCAGACGCATCTTAAATGGATCTACCATGCCTGCCTGTACTTTCTCTGCTGGCAACGCGCTCCAGGCACCTACCACCCTCTGTGTAAAGTGTCGAGTCCAGACAAATGCTTCAAAGTGAGCGAGAGGCACTATACTGAGTTGAGTTCCAGTGTGGAGGTTAAGTGTGAACACATACTAGTAAATTAGGTAGATTTTCTTGAAAGCCTCCTTTGAAGTCTGGTGCCAGGGATCCCATTGTGGTGTGGGCCATGACTCACCATCACACAGTGGAAGCCTGGCTTTTTCCTTTCAATGTTACACCATGGTGCTGGCTAGGGCAGAATTATGGAGTGTTCCTGCTGCTGCCAATGGCTAAAACCTGTACATCCCACCTCTCACAATGCTCTCAGCTCTTAATATGAATGGTGTGTACTTCAATGAGTTGTCACGAACATCGAATACTGCCCTCATTAAGCCAACTGAGCCTTAAATGGACAGTTCTCGACTGGTATGGCACACCAATTGCATGCTCCTAAAGTTGCCAATGTGGAATAATGGACCTCAGTATCAGAATAGTGGACCGTTTCACATCTATTACCTGATTCACTTGGTGAGATTTTTAAGTTCCCAACACATGCTACCAGTCTATGCCCTTAATTCATTTCTATAAAGAAGCCATGAATGAGAGCAATTATTTTGCAATCGGAATTAAGTAAGTTTTGATGAGAATAATGTAGGGTTATAGATGCCATGTAAAGCAGAAATTAATAAGTTGAGCTTCAGTCAAATTTTCCTAAGGTAAATTGAGAGAAACCATTTCCAGCGATAGGAGCACACAAACATACAAATTCAGTGCAGAAGTCAACCATTTGATCCTGCAAGCCAGCTGGGCCATTCAATAAGATGATGACCACTCTGATTAACAAAAGGTACAGGAGCAGAACTAAGCTATTCAGCCTATTGAGCCTGCTCCAACAACCGATCATAGCAGATATGTTTCTTAATCCCCTCCTTCTACCTTCTCTCTGTAATGCTAGATCCCCTTACTAATCAAGAACCAACTTAGGGTTTACCTGTGATGTTACCTGTGCTAGGCCCCTGATGCTGGGCTTTAATTTATAATGTTAAAATAAAACTAACAAACTATCAACCGAAAAGCACCCCTTCCTCTATGCACCAAATTCTCATGCTGCCTCCAAATTCCCCAAACTATACACTCACTCACTCACTCCTTCTTAACTGTGTGAAACGTACTAATTCTTTCAACAGGCCCTCTCTTAACTAGAGCTGAGATGACTCACACTAATTAAGCTTCAATAATAATGAACATCTATTAAGATTAGATTAGATTAGATTACTTACAGTGTGGAAACAGGCCCTTCGGCCCAACAAGTCCGCACCGACCCACCGAAGCGCAACCCACCCAGACCCATTCCCCTACATTTACCCCTGCCCATAACACTACGGGCAATTTAGCCTGGCCAATTCACCTAACCTGCACATTTTTGGACTGTGGGAGGAAACCGGAGCACCCGGAGGAAACCCACGCAGACACGGGGAGAATGTGCAAACTCCACACAGTCACTGAGGTGGGAAATGAACCCGGGTCTCTGGCGCTGTGAGGCAGCAGTGCTAACCACTGAGCTACCTGTTCAGGCTCCAGATGATTCACTGATAACCGTCCCTCAGTCAGATGAATCAGCTACCTTTTTAACCTTTTCACTTGACTATTGAACTTTAAACTTTTAATATAGAGAAGGAAAAGAAAGATTTACCAGTTCAATTCCCAAAAACATTACACTCCTACCTGCATCCAACACCTTTCAACTTCTTTACTTTTCAAAAATCTAACTACCTCTGTTCTAAAAATATTCAAAGACGTTTTTCTTCTACCACCTTTTCCAAAGTTCCAAAGACTCAAGAACTTCTTGAGTAATGAAGACTCCTCATCCCCTGTTTTAAATTTATAACAATGATCCCTAGTTCTAGATTCTCCCACAAGAGGAAATTTAAGACCATAAGATATAGGAGCAGAATTAAGCCATTCGACCATTGAGTCTTCTCTGCCTTTCAATACTAGTTGATAGGATTCCTGATGAAGGGCTTTTGCCCAAAGTGTTGATTTTCCTGCTCCTTGGATGCTGCCTGAACTGCTGTGCTTTTCCCAGCACCACTCTAATCTAGAATCTGGTTTCCAGCATCTGCAGTCATTGTTTTTACCTAGTTGATATGTTTCTCAACCCCATTGTCCTGCCTTCTTCCTGCATCCAATTATTCCCTTACTAAGCAAGAGTATTTATTCCTGTTTTAAATACACTCAATGACTTGGCCTCTATAGCCTTCTGTGGCAATGAGTTCCACAGAGTCACCACCTACTGCCCAAAGAAATTCCTCCTAATCTTAGTTCTAAAGGGTGGTTCTGTCACTCTGAGGCTGTGGCCTCAGGTCCAAGTCTCTCCTACTGGTGGAAACATCTTCTCCATGTCCACTCTACCCAGGCCTCGCAGTAGCCTGCAAGTTTCAATCAGATCCCCCATGTCCTTCCAAACTCTATTGAATACAAACCAGAGTCCTCAGCCATTCCTCATATGACAAGCCCTTCTTGCTTGAGCTCATTCTTGTGAATCTTCTCTGGACTCCCTCCAATGCCAGCTTGCCTATCCATAGAAAAGGGGCCAAAACTGCTCACAATATTCCAAATGCAGTCTGACCAGAGCCTTATACAGCCTCAGCAGAATATCTCTGCTCTTGTTTTCTAGCCCTCTTCAAACTAATGCTAACATTACATTTGCCTTCCTAAATGTCAACTGAACCTGTATGTTAACCTTGAGAGAATCCTGAATTAGGACTCCCTAGTCCCTTTGCACTTCAGACTTACAAATATTTTCCCCACTTAGAAAATAGTCTACGCCACTATTCTTCCTACCAAACTGTACAACCTTACACTTTTCCATATTGTAGTCTATCTGTGACACCTTTGCTCACTCCTTCTGCAGCCTCCTGACTTTCTCAACACTACCTGTCCCTTCACGTATTTTTGTGTCATTTGCAAACTTAGCAACAATGTCCTCTGTTCCTTCATCCAATTATATCGTGGGTAGCTGTGGCTTGGTGGGTTCCAGGTCGGGCAGTCTTATCTTGCTGTGGAAGTCTTCTTCAGCGACATCTTCCAGATAATCCAGTGTTCGTCATCTTAATCAACTTTCCCCAAAACCGAAATTGATCTGAGATTAACTCTGTCTTGACTTTTACTTTTTTATTCTTATCTATGACTTCTGCCATTAATACCGGTGCCATGGTATGGAAACTTATAAAACTTCTCACTGCATTTTCTTTGTAAAAAATACATAAATTGTTATTCATTTTCCAACACTGGCCTCTGTGGAACTCCACTAGTCACCGGCCACCATGCTGAAAAAGACCTCTTTATCCCCACTCTCTGACTTTTGCGAATCAATCATACCTCTATCCAGGAGAAAGTGAGAACTGCAGATGCTGGAGATCAGAGTCAAGAGTGTGGTGCTGGAAAAGCACAGCATGTCAGGCAGCAACTGAGGAGCAGGAGAATCGATGCTTCAGGCATAATCAGGACTCATTCCTGATGAAGGGTGTGTGCCCGAAATGTCAATTCTCCTACTCCTCAGATGCTGCCTGACATGCTGTGCTTTTCCAGCACCACACTCTAGACCTCCATACCTCTATCCATACCAGTACCTTGCCCCTAACACCATGGGCACTTATCTTATTTAGTAACCTCCTGTGCGGCAAAATTGTCAAAGGCCTTCTGAAAACCCAAATAAATCACGTCCATTGGCTCTCCTTTATCTAACTTTCTCATTATGTCCTCAAAGAATTCTAACAGATTTGTAAGGCATGAGCTCCTCTTGAAGCCATGCTGATACTGCCCTATTTTACCATGCACTTCCAAGTACACTGCAATTTCATCTTTAATAATGGACTCTAAAACCTTACCAATGACCGAGGTCAGGCTAAATGGCCTATAGTTTCCTGTCTTCTGCCTTCCCCATTTCTTAAAACCTTCCTGAATCTAGAGAAGTTTGGGAAATTAAAACCAATGCCTCAAATAGCTCACCAGGCACTTTTTTTCAAGACCTTCGGATTAAATCAGTTGAGAACAGGGGATCTGTCAGTCCACAGCTCCAACAATTTGTTCACTCCCACTTCCCTGGTAGCTGTAATTTTCTTAAGTTGCTCTCTTCCACTTCCTGATTTGCAGCTATTTCTGGAACGTTACTTGTATCCTCTACAGTGACGACTGATGAAAAATACCCCTTCGATTGATCATTGTCTTCTTATTTTCCATTACCAATTCCCTAGACTAACTGTCTGTAAGGCAGAAGTGGGTACTGCAGATGCTGGAGATTAGAGTCAAGATTACAATGGTGCTGGAAAAGCACAGAATGGTCAGGCAGCATCAGAGAAATAGGAAAATCGACATTTCAGGGAAAAGCCCTTCATCAGGAATCTAATCTTAACTGTCTGTAAGACCAATTCTTATTTTGTTAACTTTCTTTTTAAATCCAAAGAAGCTCTTACTATCCTTTTTATATTTCAGCTAGCTTATACCTGCACTGTAATTTTTCACTACTTATTCATGTTTTAGATATTATATGCTTTCCATGTACTCCATTCAATCTTATGACCTGCCGCTCATTTTTGCACAGTTATATGGTTTCTTTTTAATTGATGCTGTCTTTAACTCTTTAACTTTGGATGGTGGGTCCTCCCCTTCTGTTTCTCTTTCTTGTTGGCATGCATCAATTCTGTATATTCTCAGAAATTCCATGAAATGTTTGCCACTGCATCTTCATCGATCTATCCTTTAACCTAAGTTTACCAGTTAATTCTACTTATCTCTTCTTTCATACCCTCATAATTGCCTTATTTGAGGTTAAATACTAATCCTGGTTCCACTCTGTTCTCCCTCAAACTGAATATGCAATTCAATCATGATGTGATCCCTGCTACCTACAGTCTCCTCAACTGTGAGGTAAGCAATTAATTCTATCCTGATGCACAATATCAGGTCTAATACACCCTGCTATCTGCTTGGCTTTAGAATATGCTATTCTAAGAAGAAAAACAAGAGGATCATTAATCAACATATTTTGAGATAATTCAGCTGAATCGTAGGGAGATGAGGTGAAAGCTTTTTTTGTGAGGAGTGACAGGAAAGTTGTGTTGAAGCCTTTAATCAAATTTATCTAGAACTTAGCAAATGATAGAGCAAGCTTGAGGGATCGAGTGATCTATTCCTGCTCCTAATTGTTGTGTTTCTATGATTTTTTTTCAACTATTGAGATCTGGAATGCATTACCTGAAAGACATTAAAAAGAGGTCTTGTTCAGTTGGGTTAATGGGGTGAGGAGTGGTAGATGGAGTGTAATTTACATAAATGCGAGGTATTGCGTTTTGGTAAAACAAACAAGGACAGCACTTATACAATCAATGGTCGAGCTCTGGGTAGTGTTGTAGAGATAACAAAGATACCTTGGGGTTCAGGTACATAATTTTTGAAATTTGCATCACAGATAGTCAGGTTAAGAAGGCATTTAGCATGCTTGCCTTTATTGCTCAGATCTTTGAATAGAGGAGTTGAGACATCATATTGAGATTGTACAGGATGTTGGGGAAACCTCCTCTCAAGTCACCCTGTTATAGGAAGGATATTATTAAACTGGAGAGGGGCCAGAAACATTTAACAGGATGTTGTCGGGAATGAAGGGTTTGAGATACAAAAATATACTAAAATGACTGGGAGCTTTTTCACTGGAGCATAAGGGGTTGAGGGTTTGAGGTTTATAAAATCATGAGGGACATAGATAAGGTGAATGACAAGGGTCTTTCCCATAAGGTGAGGGAGTGCAAAAGTAAGGGGTATATTTTTAAGATAAGAGGAGAAAGACTTAACAAGAACATGAAGGGGCAAAGTTTTTACATAGAGAATGGTTCATGTATAGAATGAGCTGCCAGGGAAAGTGACGGATGCAGGAACAGTTACAATGTTTAAAAGACATTTGGGTAAGTACATGAATAGGAAAGGTTTGGAGGGGTATGGGTCAAGCGCAGACAGGTGAGATTCATTTAGTTTGGGAACGTGGTCGTCATGGATTGGTTGGACTGAAGGGTCTGTTTCCATGCTGTATGACTCTATGACTCTATGGCAGTGGGAACAGATTAGATTAAATTACTTGCAGTGTGGAAACAGGCCCTTCGGCCCAACAAGTCCACACCGATCTGCCGAAGCGCAATCCACCCAGACCCATTCCCCTACATTTACCCCTTCACCTAACACTACAGGCAATTTAGCATGGCCAATTCAGATAGTAAGTTTCAAAAGAGTTTTATACTGTAAAAGGAAAAATTAACAGGTCTGTGTGGAAATACCAGCTAAGTGGGACTAATTGAATGGATCTTTCACTGCCATGAGGGGCTGAATGGTCTCCTTCTCTACTTACGATTCTGTGTGTGTTTCTAACTCCTATTTAAGTTCTGATAATGACTGAGACTGGTAAATAGCAGTGGTTGAAAGTTCATGTCGGTGTGGTTTTTGGTTTAGTTACAAAGTAAGAAATTCAGCAGAGAGCCAAGTCTTCTCTAAAATGAACTTCACACATAAAAATAGTTACTTCAGATCTCCTTACACAACTGCAGAAAAGCAATCAAAATTCATATGGTTTCAGAAATTGTATTAAGAAAATAAATACTGTACTCCCTGTCCTCCAGTTTATTTGAGATGGTTAAATTACTCGTGGTTTTTTTGGCAAATAGATGACAGTGTAGGTGACATGAGTAATCCTTAGTTTTTATGATACTGATTTTAATATTTGAAGATATAACCATGGTAACACTTCATCAACCATGATCTATAAGCTGCAAGTGCTGAATCTGGTAGCTGTTCGCAAAAAAGTGTAAACACGATGCACTTTCATAATTTTCGGTAACAGTGTATTTGGTTTTTATATCCAAGATTCCAATCATGAGTGCAGTTAGGAAATGTTTATTTCCAATGGACAGTTGGGTACATAGACCAGACTTCCAGAGAACATAGTTGCTCTAGAAAAGTTCTCACAAAGATGAGAAGGAAATCTTCCTGATGTCTTATTTAATGTGTTATGATCCAGATGATATTATTGCTGAAATCTAGCTTGATAGATCACATTTTGCTTCTTTTAGTTTTTGATTTTTCACTGAAACACAAGGATGCAATGCTACAGATTATGGTTTAATAATTGGCAGAAGATTATTATGCAAAAGCAATGAAGATAAAAGAGAATAAGCCAGACTATTTAAATATAAAATACAAATTGAGATACACAATCCTGTTAGTTTCAAAAATACTTATTTACAATGCTCATATCAGAGAGAATTTGCTCCTCGTTCATACCTCAAAGGTTTAATACAACAATTGTTTAAATACCCCTTCCTGAGAATCTGGTTGCTTCTTCCAGGAGTCTTTATTTTCCTGAGCTTCAGGAATAAACCCTTCAGGTGTATAACCAAACACTTCTGCTCTGAAAAGTTTAGACAAAATTCCTTACACTGAAGTATTCTCTTTTTTAACAGTCCCCTAAATCTATCTTCCTTTCTCAGGAACAACTATTTTACACATGCAGTTTCAGCTAAGGTTTCGTCAAACTGCCCCAAACTGAAGCTAAAGAGTATTTTCAAAACTATGGATGTTGCCCCTAAGCCCTGACCACCAAAAAAATACAGAAGCTTCTACCTGAAAAAATAATGTACTACTCTGTTTCCTTTGTTCACTCAAAAACTTTTCCAATTTAAGCTCATGCCGTTATTCTCCAGGAAGTCTCTCTCTAATACTCTGTATTAATAGAAATTACTGACACTCCAAAAATACTTACAAGTTAATCATTTAGACACACAAAATACCCATGTGCCACGAGTTCAAAATTCAAAATAAATCGTATTAAAATATATAAAATTACCTATTTTACGTCACAAATATTCTTATCTCCCTGTCTGCAAAAAAAGCTATGGCATTCTCTGACACGATAGTGCTGACCATGAGCTGAACTTTTGTCTTGCTTCAGGGAAAAATAAACTGCACACATTATTAGCTGACAAGATGCACACTGGACTTACATGCGCATTTTGTAATTTCAGTCTTCTCTCAGTGCACTTGGAAGGTTTGTAGTGGATTCTGCAATCTGTAAGGAAGTATATGAGTGCAGAGGTGGCCAGGCTTTGGTCCTCAACAGAGCAGTTTAACTCACAATATCATTTACAGACCCTCTATATCTCATTCAAACCCCACTCAACTCACATGCCAACGCATAATCTCTCACATTCCTCAATATCCCACCATTTCATACCCTTGCCAACTCCATGCTCCCCATGTATTTTGTATAAGTACTCACCCAACATACATGAAGTGCAATCCTCTAGAGCTAATATGATAGCAATATAAATTATTTCAAAATCTTTGGAAAGACAATTAAACTTCTAAAAATCTAAATAAACCCTGAATTCAAACACTGGCATTAAACCTGCATGAAAAACCCAAGGAAGAAACAGTCGTAATTCTTTAAATGGCAATCAATGTGTAAGTAAATTGTAATCTGTTTTATTATGGGCTTCTAAAATAAAAAAAACACTTTCTCAACTAAAGTGTTTAAAACCCAGCCAAACATTCATTATGGAGCTACTGTCATAACAAATGCTTCCAGCTCCACTGACAGCACAAGTAATAATTTCCATTCTACAGCAAAGTGCCTGTCAATCAATGGAAGGGGAACAGATTCTAACATATCTCTCTACTTCAGAAGCACGGCATCTTTTAAACAGCCAGATCTGCAAGTCCAGTTGAACCCGAACACAGACATGTGACAGCGGTGGGCAGTTTTTTTTTCATTTTAAAGGGATTATGGTGTTTTCTCTGTCAAGTGCTTCAAAGATATTTTTTGAGAAGTGTGATAGTGGAATGTTTGTGTTTCCTGTCATTGCAGCAGCTGCTGTAAAATATCTGTAAAACCTGCTTCCAGCAGATTGCAGAAGGGCTGGGGCTGATCATATCCAGCCTTCACCGTCAGCCCATCTGGCTCTTTTTGTTTTAAATTTGGGCAGCCACATACTTTGCTGTTTTATTGATGCCTCAGAAGTATAATATGTGTCAGTCGAAAATAGATATCCTAATTCCCAACATATTGCTCCAGGCTACTATAATTCCAATTGCTGAACCCAATTTTTTATAATGATGAATTTCTTATGATTTATGTTTATGATCCCAATGTCACTGTTCCTTCTCTGTCATTGGATCAAAATCCTGGAACTCCCACCTTGAAGGCACTGCTGCAGCTCTGCAGCGATTATAGAGTCATACAGCACGGAAACAGACCCTTTGGTCCAATCAGTCCATGCCGATCATAATCCCACACTAAACCTGTCCATATCCCTCCAAACTATTCCTATTCATGTATCTATCCAACTGTCTTTTAAACATTGTAATTGTACCCACATTCATCACTTCCTCAGGAAGTCCATTCTGCACATGAACCACCCTCTGCATAACAAATTTGCCCCTCATGTAATTTTCAAATCTCTCTCCTCTCACCTTACAAATGTGGCCCCAGTCTTGAAATCCCACATCCTAGGGAAAAGGCAACTGCCATTAACTCTTTCTATACCTGTGGGCTTCATCAATTCAAGACACTCAGTTCTAGAGTGGAGGGACTGGACATGGACATGTGTGTGTCTGCTGAGAACCACAAACTCTACCCTCACTTCCAGCATCCTTACACACCTCTCTGTCCACCCCGACCAGGACCATACCTCACCAATCACTTCTCAACCTTTCCTGGGTAGCTCCTCTGTCCACTGCCTCCAATTATCTGTCAGTTCTTGCCGGGTGGGTCTTAATTCCAGAATGAAGCTTGTCAGTGGCCTGGTCTGATTGATGAAAGGTTTGGTGGGCAGAGGCACCAAAGGGGCAGTGCAGGGTCTCCTGCCAACAAGACCCTCCCAACACTTCAACAAGGTATTGCCCAGAGAGAAAACATTCCCACTTGTGGAGAAGTCAAAAACTAGGCATCACCAACACAGAATTATCTCAACTAAATCCAATTGGGAGAAAGCACTACAACAGGGGGTAGCAAAGGAGAAAACAACAATTGAGTTTAGAGGGAAGTTAGTGAAACACATGAGGAGAAAGGAGTGGAAGATGATTCTGGTAGGGTCAGATGCTGCATAGTTGGAGAAGACCAGTGCAGAACATGAACACCAGCCTGGCCCATGTGGGCAGCATGGTCTGGTTCTGTGTGGTGAAGTTTAAGTGATCTATAGTACTGTGAAGATTTGGAGTGAGGACAATCACACTGCCCAGGGCAATGCAAAGGTAATCTTTTTTTGAAAGACTGAATCTTGCAGTCCTTCGAGCTTGTTATTATTTTGATTTTCATCTTTAATACAGGTCGCTTTGTTGCAACTGATGGGATGTGGAAGGACGGGACCATTTATAGATGAAATTGAGTTAGAAGCTTGGGTTCAATGCCCAGGTGTGGTCCCCTAATATCAAGCTCTGCCCAATGTTAACTAACACGGTATCAAATGGCACTGATCTATTTTCATTCACTGAAACCATATTTGATACGATTCTGCGGAATGATTAATGCTATGTTTTTTACTGGCTTCTTATGAATCAAAGGCGACATCTATGCTGCACACAGTAGAAATCACAACTTTAATTGAAGCATAAGGACAGAAACAAACAGGAGCAAGAGTTGACCATATCGCTCCTTGCTTGAGCTTGTTCTGCCATTCAGAAAGATCTTCAACCTCAATTCCACTTCTCCACCCTATCTCGATATCACTTCATTCCCATGGCATTAAAAAAAATTAAAAGAACTAAGTAAAGTTTGTGAGAAGATTTGTAGCACAGCTGCTCGTTGTTGTGGTTCTGTTCGCTGAGCTGGGAATTTGCGTTGCAGACGTTTCGTCCCCTGTCTAGGTGACATCCTCAGTGCTTGGGACCCACCTGTGAAGCGCTTCTGTGATCTTTCCTCCGGCATTTGTGGCATACCAACTAGCCACGAAACGACACAACCAGCTATCCTTAGTAGCCACACACGCAGATGTCAAGCAACATGAGTTCGACTGGGACAACACTACTATTATAGGACAAGTCAAACAGAGAACAGTCAGGGAATTCCTAGAGGCATGGCACTCATCCACAGATTCAATCAAAAAGCACATTGACCTGGACCCAATATACTGACCACTGCAGTGGACAGCTGGAACTGACAACCGGAAGCGGCAGATTCAAACCACTATAAATGGCGGAGGAAAGATCACAGAAGCACTTCACAGGAGGCTCCCAAGCACTGAGGATGTCACCTAGACAGGGGACGAAACGTCTGCAACACAAATTCCCAGCTCGGCGAACAGAACCACATCAAGAACTAAGTAAAGTCAGAATATTCAGCAGCTTAGACTGTATTAGGGGAGAGAAAGAAATAAAGGGATACAGTTAATGGGCTGGATTTTAACTCCACATGAGTGAATGCTTTTTGTGAAAAGAGACACTTGTTGCAGAAACTTTTCATCTCACATGCATCAGGCCAAATGCAAGAATGATCACAATAATTTAGATTCCCGCCTCTTTCCAATAATAACACAAGCTGACTTGCCAACTAATCAGCTCCCTTTGTCAACGAGTCAGCACCCATGTCTTCTCTCTGTCAACCAATCAGCATCCTGTTCTCCTGTAGCATTGAGTGTTGTAATTTGGCATTTTTGCATTTGTCCTGATGACTGTAAAGCTGAAAACTTTTGACAATATGTCTGTGTCTTGGCCAACACTCAAACTCCGTGCTACCAGGTGACTGCCTATTTTCTGAGCGTTAACAGTCTCACCCAATCTATGGTCTTTAGCTTGAACTGGTTGATATTATGGAATTGAATTGAATTGAATTTATTGTCAAGTATACCAAGGCACAGTGAACAGCTCTGTCTTGCGGGCAATACAGGCAGATCACATAGTTAAGTAGCATAGATATTAAATTATAGATAAACAGTGGCAAAGACAAAAATACAGCAAAGTTTAAAGAGGGTGGAATGGAAATAGGAAACTTAGATCTGCACGCAGGAGCTCGCAAGGAGTCAACCATATCTGGCGCCATCTTTCTGAGGAAATAACATTCTTTCAGCAATTCCAAGGGGGCCACTGGGGGAAAGCAGAAAATAAGGATCTATGAGGTTAACTAAAAACGAAGATGGTGCAAGGCAAGAGGAAATGATATTGGACAAGTAAGGAAGCAAGTGTAAACAATTACAATTCCTGATGATGAGCCACTATGTAAACAAATTCACACTGACTCTTGACCAAGATTATATTTAATGGAAAATTGCAATCTGGGAGTGCAAAAGAACATCTGCAATCATTTTGAAAATAATTTCTATGGAACTTTCAAACCTGTAAAACCTGAGAAAGATGGTCGAGAACAACTGCCAAAAAAAAAAGTTTGATTAATGTGCCCTGTTTAATTAATGCCCTAAAATGAAAGTAGAAGTAAGAATGAATGGAGCTCTCAGAGATTTAGAATTCAAACAGGATTCCTTCTATCTGTATGTCCGTTGTGGTTTAGATATTGCTGAGAGACCTTTTGTAGTGCTAATACCTGTCTGCTCATGCTTGAGTTTATTTATAGCTTGTGTAACCTGTTCACAACAAGAGCCTGTCTTTAGTTTGGCATTCAAGGCAGCACCATGTGAAACCTAGGTGACAGTGATCGATTCACGCTGATCTGTGCAACCTGATGCTTCTCTTAGAACCCATCTTGAATCTGTTCCTTGCCAGAAGGAACAGTAAATCAATCTCAGGAGCCAGGTCATAAAAATAGGACTGTTTGTCCCTGGGATTCTGTTCCCCCCCAGAGCTCACAGGCATATTTTACCCAATTGGACTCTGCGTTCGCTGATCTGAAGATTTCGATTTGTTTGTAAAAGCGTGAGTTCTCTTCTTCTTCTCTCCACTTGGACATCTTTTCTACCCTCAGTGTAGGTTTGGATAAGTCAGGAGGATATTTGGCCTATTGTGACTGTGATGGCCTTTAAAAGAGCTATCTGAATAGGCCGCTCCCCAACCAATCCCACAGTCCCATGACTTGTCTGCTGAAAAGTGCTAACTTAAAGAGTTTCACTTTTTATAGCCCAGCGAACCTTGACATTCTTTTGGATAAGAGGAAATGATGAGGGAAGAGGTAGAGACATTGAGTGGGGGGCAGGGGGGGGAAGTCTCAGAGCTTCCTAAATTACTTCCCTACAAGAGCTGTGTAGCTAATTTGACCAAATACAGATTGACACGTATCCTGCAATAGTTGAAATTACATGAATAATTTTTATGTACCTCCACAACACCATGTAAATTCAACACTATTACAATTACACAGCTCTCCCTTGAAACCTTTTCCTGCCAGGTTGATGTCCATAAATATAAAGCGAGAAAAATAATCTTTTTATTGGTGTTTCCATTTCATCGAGAGGTCTTCTTGCTAACCCTCAATTAACCCTCCGAAAGCTCTACGCACAGTTTCACAACAGTGACAAATTTAATCACAAATCAGGCAAGCTAAAACAACCAATAACAGTCTAGAAAGAAAATGTTAATTTGCCCTATTTTCCAATATTAAAGAATTCTCAAAATAATTCCAGAATCCAGATCCATACCTTCCTCTGAAAACGAATCAATTCTTCTTCGGGTCACACCCCTATCAGTGTTACATATTTTGTTGAAATCTGGCCATTATCTTTTGTACAAATAACATAATGTGTTGTCAAAAACATAACCTCTAGTCATCTTCAGTGACCAAGGTAAAAATCAAGGTTTCAGCAGAGTCTGTAAGTTTGTTGAGGAGGATGTTCATGAGACTGAGCTGATGTTTCTAACTGTAAGGAGCACCGATTGATTATTGAATTAATCTTTGTACCTGAAGTCCACTGGGCCTTGAATCTAAATCAGTTACACACATTCAATCAGATTTCTCAGCTTTGTCTCCACATTATCCTTTTGCTATTCTGTCCTAATTTGAAAAGCACACCAGCTCAATCGATTTCAGTGCGCTGTTCAAATTGGCTTCAGTCTGGAGGGTGAACGTGATATATTTTTTGTCCTTCTTTTCCTGATTCTGCGAGTGTCAAGTTAGGAAATAAATCACCCAAGCGCTCCATTGCAGCTAAATTTACTAATCGTCAGTAAATAATCGTCAGGTAAATCCTGCTGTTGTCTTCCTTTAAACTAGGCTTAAAAATCACACAACACCAGGTGATAGTCCAACAGGTTTGTTTGGAGGTACGCGCTTTAGGAGTGCTGCTCCTTCATCAGGTAGCTACAAAGGAGCAATGCTCTGAAAGCTTGTACTTCCAAATAAACCTGTTGGACTATAACCCGGTGTTATGTGATTTTTAACTTTGTCCAACACTGGCTCCTCCACATCATTTAAACTAGGCAGTAGGACATCACATTTAACCATAAGATGTAGGAGCAGGAATTGGCCATTCAGCCAATTAAGACTAATCTACTACTCAATGGAATCATGGCTGACCTGATAATCCTCAACTTCACTTTCCTACCTTTCCCCTATCACCCATGATGCTGTTACTGAATAAAATCCTGTCTGTCTCAGCCTTGAGTGTACTTAATGACCCAGCCTTAACAGCCCTCTGCAGTAAAAAAGTCTCTACTCTCTCAGAGCAAATTCTTCCCATCTCTGACTTAAGTGGATGACCCCTTATTCTGACTCTCTGACCCTCGTTTCTGTGATCTCCTTCAGTCTCCTGAGTGCCAGCTGCCTTGGCCACTTATTCCTCAGCCAGCTGCAGAGCTATCACAGTGAGATGCTCACTAGATTATGTACCTTCATTCTCTATGTCTACATTGAGGTATCATATCTGGGCTGTTGAGGACGGTCCAGGAAGCTTCCTCGGAGGCCTCCAGACTCTTGACTTCAAAATTGGAGGATGGGGCATTTGGAAGATGGGGTGGGGGTACAGAACTGATCATTTCTCCGCAGAGGTTATTGGGAGGCTAATAGAAGAGAGAGAAGGCTTTGGTTAGAAGTGGTGTGCAATAATTCAAAGTGACAGTGGGGTTAATGTGAAATGAAGACAGTGGTAATTATAGGTTTGGTGGGTTATGGATATTTCTGCATCCCCAGTCTCAGTCTTCTCCAGCAAGGGTCCAGGATTCTCACTTCATTGAGGGTGAGGACAGCGATATTGACCACTCTCCACTCTTGTGGGCTGGCCTCACCAGTAATAAGCCAGTGAGCGAGATGACAGTGGGTGATAAGGCAGTTAGTACTGGTGCATGTGGGGAAGAGGTTGTGAGGTGTACTCAAGGACAAAGGAGGGCATGAAGGGTTAGTGTGTGAGGGCTGGGGGTGTAGACAGAGAATTAAATCAAGTCAGGGAAGGTATTGCATGCAATAGTGAGAATGCTAGAATGCGTCTTGGTCAAGGTGGGTGTAGTAACAGAGTGAGAGTGAGAGTGAGGTGGCAGAGAGCTGAGCGTGGCACTTTACCCTGGCAGGTAGGAGAAGGTTCTTGCACTTTCTGTATTGTTGGCTCTTCCTCTGCTCCCTGGAGACAGCAGTGACGCTGACCCCAGAGCAAGCAGGCACAGTTTGGTGGAGCGACTCTCTCTCTCTCTCTCTCTCTCTCTCTCTCGTCCCCTTTCAAGTCACAGTCCTGAAGTATCTTAAGGTTTTATAAGAAAAGGTGACATCTCACCTCAGACAATGCATTAGAGGTGTGAGGATAGAGTCTGTCTGTATTCCAACCTTGAGTCAGACTGGTTCAATTTCCAACATAGGAATTTATAAAATATCACATGGACTGACTGCCTACAGATTGTGTGTTTTTTGAACAAAACAGAATGTATCTGCAAATACAAATCTATAAATGCAAATTCATCCCATAGACTCATACGTGTGTGTGAGGGCAGTGGGGGGAGGGAGAGAGAGAGAGCGAGAAAGAGAGCGAGAGAGAAAGAGACAATTGTGTGTGTGGGAGTGTGCGTATGAGAGTGTGTGTGTGTGCATGCGTGTGAGAGAGTGTATAGTGTAGTGGGGTCACCTGTAGTGTGACATGAACCCAAGATGCCGGTTGAGGTCATCCTCATGGTACCAAACTTGGCTATCAGCCTCTGCTCAGCGACTCTGCGACTAGGAGGGAAAACTTCATGTTAAAGCTGAATGGTGGAGCTGACACAGAAGGGAAATGGTCTACTGTTGCTCTTAGTTCCTATGTTAACTCAGTCAAGTGCTGGTAATTGTTAATTAAATATAAGGCACCGGATTGGTTATGTCATACCTTCGCTCAGAAACTGCCTCAGAATTATTTTTTCAACTGAATTATGACATTTACGTTGCAAACGATGCTACATTTGGAGTTGTCAGGTTTCTCACAGGATGTTGCCCTTTGACAGATGGTTCATACTGATTATCAGATATCACTTGAGAGGGCGATACAGTAAATCAGTTAATTTTCCTTCTATATTTAACCTACTACTAGAAAGACCAGTTGAGGCAAAGTATATAGACAGCAGGAAACTGGATAAACATAGTGGGGGAGACAGGAATAAAAGAATATGTTGCTAGGCTGAGATGAGCTATGCTGGGGCAAGGCATAATACAAAGCACAAAGTATAAGAACCAAATGCTCTGTTACTATGCCGTAAATCCTATATAATCCCATACAAAACTCATGTTATGGTCATTCATTTTCTGTAACACAGCTCTGATAACTAACATTTTTGACAAAATTCGTGGTTTTTAAGCATCTTGACTTCATGACAACCATCTCCTTTTCAAGTAAGCAGTGAACGTTTTCAGGCCAATACAAAATTCATTTCATTAAGCCAAGCCCACTCCCATTGTGCCTCCTCAGTGCCACTCCCCAATGCCACATCCTGCTGCCCATCTCTTCAGGGGATTGAGGACAGCTGTTTTCACAAGTGCCACCCTCATGTAACTTGATAGCAGTCTGTTTACTCCCTGCCAGGTGATGTGCACACACACCCTGACCTCCTAATTGGTGTTTGGTTGATCATTTTAGTGCCTAGAAAATTTCTTGGACACTATCTTTAAACCCTGAAAGGTGGTGTTCAGAAATCAAAGTAACTCTTGTTAGTCAGTATTCAGAAGGCAAGGTCAAAACTCTGGCATAAAGTATAGGGCCACAGGAAAAGATTCACAGGGATTGAGACAATGGCATAACAAATAAAGAAATCGTCTCTGGATGCATATCAAATAGTTGTTACTTTGTTGTTCTTCATCATTTTGTTAAATGGCAATTACAGGTTTGCCAAATTATTCACTTTTAATTTTTAAAGGCGCTCACGAGCTTTCATAAATCTCTTTGATGTAATTTAGCTATGATCTGATGTTAATGATCCTCTGTCACCCTATCCATCATTCTGGATAGGTAATTTTAGTCACAAAGATTAGCCATCGAGCAACCATGGTCTCTGAATATTAACATATGCATCTTCAGCAAACTGGGGGTTTAGGAAGACATGGGAAAATTGATAAGATATTGTTACCAAACAGCCATTAGCTCAGCATTTTGTAATATTCACTGTTACTTATTTTCTTTCAGGTGAGCCAACATTTAATGATTTAGGCATTGACAGGGAAGCAGATTCCAATTTTTAATTAAACATTAGTGCAGAAATTTTTATTAGATAGCACAAGTACTATTTACTGCCCACACTTGGATTATTAAATTATTTATATAATTTCACAGTCTTCACATAATAATTAAAATAATCTGTGGTGTATAGGACTAAAATTACAAACAGTAATGTCACCAAAACCTTGAAAATATGTCTCACATTATGTACTAATGATCAGGAAGGAGCTGTTGTAATAAATTCAAATTGCCATATATTTTTCCAAGTTCCTATTCTAACTCGCAGTGTGAATTTGTATTGATATAGCGCCTTTGAAGTGAAAGTAGATCCCAAGGGGTTTGTGCAGATAAAGCAGCTTTAATGCAAAAGTGAATCCCCAGGGGCTTTTGAAGGTTTGAGGGAAAATGTCTACTGTGTCAAAGTAGGAACGGTTAAGGAGGGACGATCATGAGCTTTGTCAGGAGGTTATCAAGAGGGATTTAGTGGAGACCAAAGAGGTGAAGTAGCGGTAGGATTTCCAGAGTATGGAGATTTGGTGCCATAAAGTGAGGTGGGTAGGGAGGGGTTTGGAGAATTGGGATAGGGGGATGCCTGCAGCTGGGTGGTGAGGATACATTCAACTCTGAGACATGAGCAGTTTATACAGATAAAATGGGATGGAGAGCTGGTGGAAATTAAACTCACGGGTGGAAGTTCCTATACCACAGTATCCAGACCATTTAAAGTGCAGCATCTACTATCATGAAGCAACTGACGTCACTAGAACTGATTGCATAACAAAAAAAAAATCACATTGCTGTTTCTGGGATCTTTCATTGTTCAAATGGATTGACAATTTGTTGGTGCATTACAGCAATGACTACACTTCCAAAGTATTTAATTAGCTTTGAAGTTCTTTGCAACATAAGAGGAGCTATGTAAATGCTAGTCTTTCTTCCTTGATCACACTCCCCTCCATATTCTTTTCAAGGCTCCTCTTTAAACAATTCAGTTCCATTTCTTGCCTTCTACAGTGTACTGCTTCTGCCAATATTAAAGTGCATCTGAGGGAGCTCTTCTGCAAAACTATAGCTGTTTTTCTTGTCATTATAAGAAGCCTGTTTCATATGGCTTGATGGGTTTGGTTTCTGTATGAAGATCATTTTGCCGTTGCTCTAACTTGAGAGCCTGGGGTCATGTTATTGCTCATTTAAGATATATTATGGCTTGTAAAGTTGTATTTGCTGTGGTTCAGTTGAAAGCCATCTTGCCTGTGACCCCAGAAAGGTCGTACCCTCAAGTCTTACTCCAGAGACATTAGCACAACTGTCTAGACAACTGCAGTACTAAATCAGTGTAGCACTGGAAGAGGTGCAGGTTTTTGGATCAGATATTGAGGTCCTAGCTGCTCTCTCAGGTGGATGTATGAGATCTGTGGTACTATTTTAAGAGCAATCCTTAGATGACCAGGCTAATTTTTATCCTTCAAGCAATATCACTAGAACCAAAAGACTGTTTAGTTATGATTGGATTTTAAAAAATCATTTGTGGGAGTTGGCTGGCCAGCATTTATTGCCCATCCCCAGCTGCCCTTGAGAAGGTGGGGGTGAGCTGCCTTTTTGAACCACTGAAGTCTGCCTGCTGTAGGATGACCCATAATGCCATTAGGGAGAGAATTCCAGGATTTTCATCCAGTGACAGTGAAGGAACGATGATATAGTTCCAAGTCAGGGTGATGAATGGCTTAGAGGGGAACTTGAAGCTGGTGGTATTCCAATGTATCTGCTGCCCTTGTATTTCAGGACAGATGTAGTTGTGGATTTGGAAGGTGCTGTCTGAGGATCTTTGGAGAACTTGTTTGTGAAAGCTTGTGTGTGTGCAAATTATGGTTTACAGCAGTAACAATATTTCAAATTTACCTCATTGGCTTTAAATACTTCAGAATGCTGTGGAAGGTGCTACATTGATGCTGGGCGTTTTCCTGTTTCACTCCACTGCAGCTACAAATTCATTGGAAACACATCGCAAAGTTGCTGATGTGGATTATAAAATCAATAGCACTTTTAACTGGATTTTGTCTACATGATTTATTCAGTTATTATTTTTTAGTTTTGCATTGCAATTTATTGAAAATGGTGCAGGAATCATATCAACGTGAATTCTGAGGACAGTTAAAGTGAAGACCTGTTCCAATGGATTGAACAATTAAAAGCCAGACAGATTACACCAGATGCTATAAATCTGAAATGGAGGCAGGAATGATCAGAAAAAAAAAAAATCAGCAGGTTTGGCAGCATCGACAGACAGAGAAACAGTGTTAACCTCTTGAGTCAATGACGTTTCACCGAAGCAAGGCAAAGTAATTGGCGAAGGATGGGTGGGACAAGATCATGTGGCAAGTCTATGATCAAGTGGAAGACAGGAAAGATTAGATGACAGAGTCAGAGTCACACAGTATAGAAACAGACCCTTCGGTCCAACCAGTCCATCCTGAACATGATTCCAAACTAAACAAGTCCCACCTGCCCTTCTCCTGGCCCATATCCCTCCAAAATTGTGCCTATTCATGTATCAATCCAAATGTCTTTTAAACATTGTAATTGTACCCATATCCACCACTTCCTCAGGAAATTCATGCCATACTCGAACCACCCTCTGTGTTAAAAAATTGCCTCTTATGCCCCCTAATCGTGAAATCCCCCAGCCTAGGGAAAAGACACCTACCATTAGCTCTATCTTATAGACTTCTATTATTTTATAGACTTCTATCAGGTTACCTCTCAACCTCCTATGAAAAAAATTCCCAGCTTATAGAAACTCAAGCCTTCCATGCCTGCCAACATCCTGGTAAATCTCATCTGATCCCTCTGCTGCTGAATAATATCCTTGCTATAAACTGGGCAACTAGAACTGGACACAGTATTCCAGAAGAGGCCTCCCCAATGTCCCAACTCCTAATCTCAAAGCAATGTGGCTTGTCTACAAGAGATAGTCTCACAGATCTTAGCTTGATTGTACATTAAGTGCAGTTATGAGACCAAAGAGGATGGAGAGGATCTATTGAATCAGTGAAATACAAAGTTCTAGTTAAATTAGGATGTCTTGAGCTACAGAAGCTAATCTCAAACAATATCATAATTGCATGAGATTAAATAACAGTCTTCCCCATGTATCCTTATTATGGGGAAACACTGGTCAAAAGAGATTATCTCCAGCTGTGGGAAAGTTAGATCTACAGGCCCTAAGTGTAGGATGACTACTAATAAATCCAATAAGCATTTCAGAAGAAACATTTTGATAAATACTTAAAATGCTATTGCATATAAGTGCTGCAAGATGGAATTAAAATAAATGCCAGTTTGATGACCAGTGCAGGCATGATGAGTTGAAGGACTCTTTCTGTCTTGTAAAGTCTCTGTGACATCCTCACCCAGTTAGAATGGTTAGAATGTGGAACTTGCCACTGCAAGGATTTGATTTAATGTGAATTATTATTGTCACATGTACCAAGATACAGTGAAAAGTGTTTTGCGTGCTAACCAGACAAATCATAGCTTACAAAAGTGCATCATGGTCATAGAATAGAACAGACTATGGTGTTACATCTACAGAAAAGATCAACTCTAATATCTGAGAGGTCTGTTCATAAGTCTACTAACAGCAGGGAAGGCGCTGTTCTTGAATCTGTTGGTATGTGTATACAAACTTGTATATCTTCTGCCCGATAGAATAAGGTGAAAGACAGTATAACCGGGGAGGGAGGGCTCTTTAGTAATTTTGGCTGCTTTCCTGAGACAGTGGGGGGGGGGGGAAATGTAGATGGAGCCAATGGGAGGAAGGCTGGTTTCAGTGATGGACTGATCAGCTCTCAGTAAGCAGGATGTCTGACACTCCTGTTTATTTGTTTACATTTTATGCAACGGTGCAAAGTACAAACAGTTGACAAAAAACAAAAAGCTGTAGTTCACAAAAAAAACCACTACTTTCAGGGGAAGGGGTAGCAAGGCCTAACCCCAAACCACTCAAGCAGTTCACAGGGAAATCAGGGTGAACCTCCAATCCCATGTTACGTCATCAGCAAGGAAACAGTAACAAATGCAGACAAGACAGTCCAATCAAATGGAAAACAGTGCACGGAACACAGAATCTTTTTATTTTATTAAACAAATTACAAAACAGTTTACAAAAAAAACATTTACAGCTGTACACCAGAGACAGCAATTTTACAAGGGAGAGGAGCAGCAAAGCTAGGCCCCAAACCCTACCATTCAACCATTTTACAGGGAGAGGAGGACAAACCTCAAATTCCAGTTCCACATATGACAAGACAGTGACAGTGACACTTGTACATTAGACAATACTGTTACATACAAAAGTACAGACAATACAGATCCAGCAGCCCCCATCCCTCCCACCTTCCGATCACTCTAAGGCAGCCCTTACCTACCCACCTTCCGGCTCTCAGTCCACCCCATACCCCTTCCAGTTCTAGGTCCAGCCTGACGCACCTTTCGACCACCTCTGGGGCAGCCCGCCCCGGGACCTGCCTGGGTGACAGCGCTGAGGACGGCTACCCGCATTCTGGCTCTCTGTCTGCCCCTACGTACCATTGGGCTCTCACCCACCCCAATGCACCACCTGGCCAGTGTGTTATCCTGGCACACCTTCAGGCCACCTCTAGGACAGCCCATCCCCTTCCCTGGGATGACAGGGTGCAGGGTAGCCCACAAGCCTTCCGGATCTCAGCCCGCCCCTACGCACCTTCTGGTGCTCGGCTGCCCTAACACCTTTTGACCACCTCCAGGGCAGCCCGTCCAGATTACCCCCTTTTGGGACGACAGTGCTCAGAAAAGCCTACCCACCATTTGGCTCTTGGGGTGACTGGCATCAGGGTGGCCTACCCACCCTCTGGCTTTCAGGACAGCCTACCAACCTTCAGGTTCACAGGATAGCCTACCCACCCTCCGGCTCGAGGGGTGACAGCTTTCAGGACAACCCATGAGCCTCCTAGCTCACAGCAAGGCCTGCCAGACCCAGGGACGCGCAAGACAGTGTGGGTGATAGACCCAGAAACACCACAATACAGTTAGCTATCAAAAAACAGTTCTTTCTGGTACACAGTCCAAATCTATGCAGTCTTCAAGATATGGAATCCATTTCCAGGAAGAGGCCACTCCAGTATACAGTATACAATGTGCATTGTCTGAAAGAGTCCACTCCAAACTGCAGAGTCTGTTGCTAAAAACAGAGCCCACAACCAAGGGCAGAGTCCACTCCTGAAGGCAGCAAATGCACACCCCACAGCACACAGGTGTTCAGTCTCCCGACTGCTGGCCCAGCCTTGGAAAACCAGGCCCACTCACAGGAACAGTACATTGTACAGGTGCAGTTAACTCACAGGGGTTTGGTCCACTCCTAAAGGAAAGGTCTTCACCCAAACTCCAGGATACAGCAAGTGCTCACCTCCCAGCACACACACACATGTTCAATCTTCAGAGGCCCAGTCCCAGGACTAGGCCTCCCCACAGGAACAGCTGCTCTGGTGAAATGTATGTCTTCCACAAGGTCTCAGTCCAAACACCATTAAAAAATGAAAACACATACAAAAAACAAAGGAAACTAGAGTCCAAGGGCTAAGCCCTACTACAAAACTAACATTATCCTTTTCTCAAAGAGTAAAAGGAGAAAAGAATAACACACCAGCTGTAACCAGCCAGTGAAACAGCAATCCCCTAATGAGTACTGAGTTACATCTGAAACACATTATGTGCATCAGGAGTTTAACAATCAGTCCTCACTAAAAAAAACCCTCCCCTTCACTGTTTTGCTCACACAGCATTGCCCTGTGGTTTGAAGGGCAGTGCTTGTCACTGGCCACTCGGGTGTTTTTCCTATCTTCCTGGTGGTGGAAATTGAATAAAGATTCGTACACTTTGTGTCTTTCACTGTGTCTCACACCTGCACACACACACCATGGGTGCTGGGGATAAAAATAAGCACTACCGCACTTAGGTGGTAGTGTGGGGGTTAAAAAAAAAGAAACAGAAAAAGAAGAAGAAAAAAAAGGAATGCCAGTTAACAAACTGACTAAATAATTCAGCCAGTTCAGGAATCAGGTTTCCCCACCCCCAAAAAAAGGGAAGCAGAAACTAACAGTAACATACTGACTGTAACACCAGCCAGCACAGAGTCAGTCCCCTCCTCTGACACAAACAAGGGAGAGTTATTGACAGTGATCCAGCTCTCTCAGAACCTCTGACACTCCTGTTTCATTTTTTTTTCTTTTTTTCTTTTTTTTTAGTGCTTATTTTGCCCCCAGCACCCATGGTGTGTGTGTGCAGGTGTGAGACACAGTGAAAGACACAAGGTGCACGAATCTTTATTCAATTTCCACCACCAGGAAGATAGGAAAAACACCCGAGTGGCCAATGACAAGCACTGCCCTTCAAACCACAGGACAGTGCTGTGTGATCAAAACAGTGAAGGGGAGGGCAGGGATTAAATCAAAATAGAGTTGGAGGGGGAAATAATACACTCCACTCCCTGCAGCGCCCACCTCTCCCTGAACAACTCCAGGGTGTCGGTGGACACTGCGTGCTCCTTCTCCAAGGACACCCGGGCTCTAACGTAACCCCGGAAGAGGGGCAGGCAGTCGGCCCTAACGACCCCCTCCACGGCCCGCTGCCTGGACCTGTTGATGGCCAGTTTGGCCAGGCCCAGGAGCAGACCCACGAGGAGGTCCTCGGACCTGCCCTCCCTCCTCCGTACCGGGTGCCCGAAGATCAGGAGCGTGGGACTGAAGTGCAACCAAAAGGAGAGGAGAAGGTTTTTAAGAAAATCAAAAAGGGAGTGCAAATGCCCACACCCAACATATACATGGTCCACAGACTCCACAACACCACAGAACAAGCAGTTGGGCTGGGAGTCCGTGAACCACCGCAATCTGAGGTTGCAGGGGACTGCTGCGTGCAGCACCCTCCACCCCAGATCCCCGAGAGAAAGGGGGAGGACTCCCGCGTAGAGAGCCCTCCACTGGGGATCTCCACCGCCCGGTGGCAAAAGGGCACGCCAAGGTGTGTCTGGACGGTGGATGAGGGAGAAGAGGTGGACGGTGTGCAGCAGCAGTCTATACAGGGCCCTCCTTTTTATATCCTTGAAAGGAACAAAATTAAAATTCCGGAGGCGGCTCAGGTTGTGGGGCACCGGCTCCCGCGGGACACTCCTGTTTCAATCTGTCAGACAGGGTTCCCTGGTTGGACTAGATTAACAGCCCCAATCATGGAGTTCATACTTATTGAAGTTCTCCTCAGTGCAATCACTACACAAACATAAATCAAATGGGCCAACTGGCCTTTTCCTGTAAACACAAATACTGAAGTTGATATTGAGATCTTTGTAATTGTCAATATTTTCCCTACTTCAACTTCTACTTCAGTGCAATTTTGCCATGGATCATAAGCAAACAATTATAAATCCATCTTAATTTGTTATCAGTGGTAACACAATTATAGATCAAATTTCTTGCCTGTGGTTGGCACAGGAATGTATACATTCTGCTGGTTTTTTTTCTACATTGCTCAATAGTTCTGCTCTTTGTGACTGCTCTTGACACTCAGACAAGATAAATAAAGTCAGCTTCTGATCATTGATTAGCTTTCCATTTTGAGTAGACTGTTTCAAAAGTGATGCCTGCATTCAGAGTATTGTTTCTGATGGGTATTGAAAGCATGAGAACATTGTATCAGTGTGACAAATAGGTGAGGAAAGCTTTTCAGGCACGATTTTTCTTTACAGCATGTGGTCATGGATGACTGTGTTCCGATGTAACAGGACTGTGTTCTCTAACGTGGAACTCAGCAATGATTAATGCTCACTGTCTTTGAAATACAATAAATAAAGCTTGTGGACACCCCAATCAATGAAATGCCCCAAGAAATCATTGACAAAATGACCATGAACAGCAGTTAGTATGCAATTTGGGATCATCCCAAAGAGCTTTACAATCGGTGAAGTACTTTTAGAGTGCCCTTACTGTGTATGTATGGGAAATTCAGGAGCCGATTTACTCACAGCAAGCTACCCAGAGTAACGATATGACAATGACCTGATAATCATTTGTAGTGAGGTTGTTTACAGGATAGATATTGACCAGAACTCCTACGTTATTCTTTGAAATGGGATTGGGTAATCTTTTGCATCCAACATGTGAAGGCTGAAGGAACCTTGGCTTCATTGGCCCATCGGACAGTTGGTACATTTAAGACGACAGCTTACCCTGGTTACTGCACTGGGAATACACCTTCTGTGCATCCTTTTTCTTTGAACTATCTCTTGCTGACTCAGGAGTGGCTATGCCACCCACTGAGATTGTAGGTGTCAGGGAAGACCAAGGAAGGTGACCTTGCCCAGAATTCCAGAGAAGAAATAAGTTAGAGTCAGAGACTTAGCGCTGAGAATTGCACTGGGAATCCCCTCAGTTTTTTGTCTGGACTACTACCATATCCTCTACCTGCCTAGCTCCTACTGTGATGATACTGTCACTTTAAAAGGTTATTTTGTCTTGTGACTTATTGAAGAGAGGCTGTAAAGGCAGAGGTGACAAATTGGCTACTGAAGACAGCTTAAGAAAACAACTTAGGAAGCCGTGGGGTTTTTTCATAGCCTGAATGGTTGTGGCCAGCTTTCACACAGATCAGGATTTCTGGGTTTTGTTTTTTTTTCAGCAGTCAGAAGGTGTTTGGGGTCTCAGAAGAGTTGGAAGCCTCAGTGAGTGATTGGCAGCTGCTATTTTCTCTGAAATTTCTCTTGATGTTTTTTTTTCCTCCTGGATTGGAGAACTGCATGTAAGAATCTGTGTCTGAATTTTCCTTTTGCCAAGGGGTTTATGGATGTGACTATATTGGAACAGTTAATTAGTAATAGTACTGTATTTATTATTTGGTTAGGGTTTCCAATAGGTAAGTTGTTCTGAATTCCTCTTTCTTTTGTTTGTATTTTAACTAGACTGTTTAAATAAATTTTGTTTTACTTAACATCAAGTAGTTCGACTAATCACATCACATCTGGAACGTGCAATTCACATCTACATTTAAAATAAGAAAAACTTAGGGTCTGGGCTACCTTCTTAAAATAATTTGAGAAGGTCTGGTCTGGATCATTATGCCACTAAAGCAGGAAGAGGCCCTGAGGACATTTTTAGCAGTGATGTCTAACCAGAGAAAGAATGTTAATGTAGGAATATTTCAATGCAACAAGAACAATTGACAAAAAAGACTGATCAAAGTACTTTTTTAAAGAAAGAAAGAGTAAGATCTGAGAAGAAAAACAGTTGATGTAGTACATATTGTAATTTAAAATCAATTTTTAGTGTTAAAGTTGCTACAGTAATGTCAATGTTTAAATTTGAGCTAAAATGAACTGTATTATTTGTTAATTAGCTCTTGACTGTACTTATTCCAAGCAAGGTCATAGCCATTATGGAGTGTTCAAAGTACATCAAAGAAGAGATTTTTAAAAATAATGTATTCCTCTAATAAATTGCTTGGCAAAAGACTAATTATCTGAGCTAGCTAGGAGCAAGAAAACTGTTTGTCTTTTCTATTGTGTAATTATGACTTTAATTAAAATTCTTCTATTTTATCCCCACCCCCCGCACCCCCCACCTGTGCCTGAAATCCTCAAACTATGATGTCCAAAGGGATGAAACTGAATGTGGATGACAGAAGATAGCATTAAAATCCAGCAAAGGGCACTAATCTATTCAAAGACTGCATGTAGAATTAGAACACACAGTGTCAAATTATGTTGTAGTGGGCTTGTAAGGAATCTCTCTGGCAGTGCTCATTTCCCTGTGCATCCAGTCATGGACTTATTCTTCAACAAGAGAAAGGAACATGGCAAATCCCAGCAGCCAATTTGTACACAATAAGATAACCCATTTAGCAATACTCAGTTAATCTGTTTTAGCTGGTATTGGTTGGGAGGTTTCAAAGGCTATAGGAATGTGGAAAATTAGAGTTTTCATGGAATAGAGCAATATATTTTTGATAGTTAAGGCTTTCAAGGAAAATAGAGCTACGGTGGGTAAATGGTGTCCAATTTATCAAACACCAATCAACATATTCAAAACAGATTTTCTGGCCATTTATCCTAATGTTGTTTGTGGGAGATTGTGGTTTCATGTTGCACCTGTGACTACACTTGTATTAATTGGTTGTAACCTGCTTGGAGATGTCTTGTGGTTATGACAGGTGCTATGGAAATGTATATTCTTTCTTCAGTGTTTCTATTTATGGATGTGGACTCTCATAGGGAGGAAATAAGTAAATCTGAATGCTTGTGAATTTCAGGATGCAGGACATAAGAAACGAGGCTTCACAAATAGAGGTATTAAGTTGAAAAGCAGGGAAGTTGCGCTGGATCTTTATTATCTGTTTAAATGATAGATAGACTACTGCACCCAGTTCTGGTCTCTGCAAGGATGTAAAAGTTTTTGACAGGACATTTACTGGAATAGTTCTAGGAATGAAGGATTTTACCCACATCATTAGGGTGGAGAAGCTGGTGTTGATGAAGTGAAGGAGATTGAGGGGAGATTTGATACAGGGAACACGATTGTGACTGGGTTAGATAAGGTAGACAAAAACAGAGCTGTTCCCATTAGTTGATTGCATAATGAATGGAGCAGTGATTTAAGGTTTTGGCAAGAAATGAAGCGGGTGGGATGTTGTGAAGAAAACCTTTTTCTTACACTGTGAATGGTAATGACCTGAAACTCACTGACTAAGAGGCTAATGAAAGCAGATATTTCACAATGAAATTGAAAGGGCAGTTGAAGGAGGTAAACCTGTAGAGCTATTGGGATGGAGAGGGGGTTTTGGGCTAGCCAGATTGACCTACAGAAAGCTGACATGAACCCACTTGGCCAATAGTGTGCAGCACCATGATGACAGCGTGATTTTGGTTGTGTAGCTGGTGGGAGTCCTGTTTGGGCAGCTTACAAAACCTCCTTATTCCTGTCTGTCACTGCTCCCTTATCCTACAATGGAATATGGCAATTGTACATCTCATCCATTCATCTCCATATGTCACAGTTTCTATATCGTTTCAAACTGTCACACTGTCAGGCCCTCAACCAGCTCTTTTGGCATGTTGTGTAGTAACTGTAGCAATATCCTCCCCTTGTAAGTCATCAATCAGTCACCTGATAGTCCATCCCCACATGCTTAGCTTTGGCCCTTATACATCGTTCTTGGCTTGAGGAGAAGGCACAAGAAATTGTCCAAGGGTTATATATGTAACGTGATTAAAATGAAAGTTAGATACATGACTCTCAGGTGTCACTTCAGAGTGAAGGTTTTTCTAACATCACCTTTATGCATAGCATTCTAACCAGAACTCCATCAATAAACATGTCGACTTAGATCCTATCTACCTTCCCTTGAAAACAAGAACCAGAAATGACATCATCCACCTTAAGAAACCATGGCCTATAAATACAATGGTGGGACATATCACCAGTGCTTCACCAGAGACTCTCACTGATGATGTTACCTAGTAGGGTGACGAAGCATCTGAAAACAAGCCTTTAAGCTCAGCGAGCTAACTTATGTCCATGTCATCAACCGGAGCTACAGATCTTCATAAAAATCACTACCCTTATTTGTTTATGTGAAACAGATGGAAGCTCGTGCAGTTTTGCTTGATGCTAAAATGTTCCATTGTGCGTATGTATCATCAGAAGCTGTGGGTGCGATGAAGTGTGAGACAAAGATATTGATTCAATTTCCATGCAACTGCATTTACAGACAGAATCTGAAATGAAATCAAAGTGTCAGCTTCTTTCCATTTGTGAAAAATATGCAGCTAAGAGAAGACATATTAGATTACTTATAGTGTGGAATCAGGCCCTTCGGCCCAACAAGTCCACACCGACCCTCCGAAGAGCAACCCACCCAGACCCATTCCCCTACATTTACCCCTTCACCTAACACTACGGGCAATTCACCTGACCTGCACATTTTTGGACTGTGGAAAGAAAGCAGACCACCCGGAGGAAACCCACGCAGACACGGGGAGAATGTGCAAACTCCACACAGATGGTTGCCTGAGGCAGGAATTGAACCAGGGCCTCTGGCACTGTGAGGTAGCAGTGCTAACTACTATGCCACCATGCTGCCCATATGCTTCTAATTCTCCTGCAATAGCACCGGCAGACTTTTAAAAAATCATTCTTGAGAATTTTCTTCTTGTGAATACCCCTGGCAAGGTCAGTATTTGTTGCCCATCCCCAGATGCTATTGAATTAATTAGCCTCCTCGGTTATTTCAGAGCCAACCACATCACTGTAGATCTGCGGCACCAGACAAGGAAATGTAGCAGATTTCCTTCCCTGAAGGACATTTCTGAACCAGATAGATTTTTACAACCACTCTCATGGTCACTATTACTGAGTCCAGCATCAGATTCCAATTTACTTGTTGAGTTTAAGTTATACCAGTTTTCATTTGAAGACAAGTGCCCAGCGCATGAGCCTAGGCCTCTGGGTTATTAGTCCACTGCCATTACGACGGTGACAAGATCTATCCCTCTGGCTATGTGGGCCCTGGTTATCCTTAAGAAAGCATAGACAACCAAATTCTTGAATCACCACAGAAGAATTTCCCAAAATGAACAAAGAGAAAGACTTGTTCAAACATAAGACCTTGTATAATTTGCCAGACCTCATAGACATTTCAAAGCTGATGAAGTACTTTTGAGAAGTAGTCATTGTTGCAATGCAGTGGCCAAGCCGCGTGCAGTGAGATTCCACGTGCAGCAATGCGATAATTATCTACATTGGGACTATTTCTTGAGGAGCAAATAGGTCAGCAGAGAAAATGCCCCTTTCATAATTTCATGGGATCCTTTATGTCCAGCTGCCAGGCCAGATGGAGCCCTGGGCCTTATTCAAAAGGCAACAATAACTCATGCTTGTAGAACACCTTCAGCACAAACAAAAGGCGCGAGATGCTTTATGTATAAGACAAAATATGGCCTTGAGTTACATAGGGACACATTAGGTCAGATGGCAACAAGCTTGGTCAAAGAAGGAGTGTCTTAAGGAGTGTCACAAACAAGGAAGCATGGTAGAGAGGTGAAGGGGCAGAATTCCAGAACCTAGGTCCTGGATAACTACAGGCTTGGTCATCAATGGTGGAGTAATTAAAATCAGGGATGCATGAAAGATCAAAAATAGAGGAGCACAGATACCTCATAGGGTTACAGATCTGAAGATAGGAAGAGGTAAGTCCATGGAAAGATTTGAATACCAGGATGAAGATTTTGAAATGAAGACAAGTTGGAAGCCAATGAAGTTTAGCAAACACAGAGGTGATAGGGGAATGGGACTTGATTCAAATGTAGATGGGCAGGAAAGCTTTGGATGCCCTTAGTTTACATTAAGCAAATTTTGGGACATAAACCAGAGATGCATTGGAATAATTAAGTCTAGTGGTAATAAAGGTTTCAGGAACTGATGAGCTGAGGCAAGGTTGAAGTCAAGCAGTTTTACAGTTGAAAAGGAGTGGCCCAAACGATGGTCAAAGATGACACATCTGGCCATCAAGTAGTTAGCTTTGATTTTTTTTTGTGTGCGGGGCTCAAGTCCTGGAATGGGATTTGACCTACAACTTTCAGCCCATGGGTAAGCGTGTTATCCACTGAGCCGTGGCTGAAGGTTTTTGTGGTCCTATTGTGACTTCGCACTTTCATTTTATTCTTACTGCCTTTGGTGAAATCATGTGATTACTTCATTTTGGATTAATACCAGGATGATAATGATGTTAAGATTATTGTTTAGAACCTGTGAGAGCACAAATATACCCTTCCACTGTGCATTTGTGTGTTGATAGGGCAACAGAATGGAGAGACTGAGCAATCTCCATAGTAACTTGTGAAATCGCCAATCACAGTTGGATGCTCTCTTGACAGGGACCTTCTCTGAAGAAGTGGAAAGACTAGAGTTGGTCAATTTGCTGCCTCAGCAAAGCGAAACAAAATGAACCCTTAAACTCAGCCATTTAAACAAAGTCTTGTCAATATTTTCGGCAAATTAATGGATTTGTGAAATATTATACAAATCAATTTCTGTTACCACCCACAATGTAAAGAGGAAATGTGCAAACCGTTGCCTCATCAGTCAATTCTGTGAAGGTAACTTTTTGTTCAAGCCTCTATTTTTGTACCAGGTGACCAGACAGGTTCAGCAGTGACCCATTAGGACCATTCTATTTTTTACAAAGAATAAATTAATCTAAGGCAGCAAGGAATCTTCACAGATCCCCTCAGACATTTACAAAAACAAGGAGTAAGGTGGTTTGTAATAGATTGTGATTTTAATTGTAATTGTAATCTATTGTAGCAGCTTTCAGCTTCATTACTTAAACAGATTAGCATGATCTTGGGAGTTTCTGTTCAGGAATGAATGGCAGGTGGGATTTGAAACTGGGCTTTCTAACCCAAGATCAGGAAGATTGTGAAGCATAGTTGCTAGGAATCCAAACTATATAAAGAGCTTCGATACATTTCATATACATCACCTCTACATTTAAGAATACAGGCTGTAGATATTTTCTAACCAACCTGTTCAGCGATGTTATTACACACCTCTGATTCAGGTGACATTTGAACCCATGCCTTCTAGTCCAGAGGTTTTCCAGAGTGGACATTACCATGGAGCATAAGAGCCCGATATTTTAATCCAATCAATTCAGCAATGTTATGGGGTGGGTTTGGAACTCGGATCTTCTGACTTAGAGATAAGGACACTACCATTGCACCATCAGAGCCTTAGAACACAGGCTGTATGCACATCAAACACAAGTCTTTAATAATTCCTATCTACTTAAGCAGGAAATTCAGCTTCCATTCACTAATCAATCAGGTTCATCAGTGTGCAGATGACTGTACAATTATTACAGGGTTCTTGCTGTAGTGTCCCCATCTCTTAGCCAGAAGTACGGGTTCATATCTCATGTGCTCCAGAGGTAGATAATAACATAGCTGAACTGGTTGATGAGAAACTAGCTACACAATTATTATAAGAAAGCCTCTATTTCCTGCAATGGTTCTATCACCTTTGTGCATCAGTATTGTAGAAAACATTTCAAAGAATGCTAAGACTTTTGAGTGGGATTTAGTGGACATGACAGCAGCTTTTGTTGTAAATTCAACTACTGTTGCAAAACTCTGTAGAAGTACAAAGGATTTCGATACATTTTGGAACAAGTGCAAGATTTATTTGTCTCTGAAATATCTGGTGTTCTGTTCAGAAATTCTAAGAGTAAACAGATGCTGATCTCTGAAATTGCAATAAAAGAAAGATTTGCAGTTGTGTAGCTTACCCTGTACCTCGAGATACCCTAAGTTCTTTACAACCAGTTAAATATTTTGAAATTAGTCATTGCTATGACATGGAAACACAGCAGTCAATTTGTGGACAGGAAGTTCCCAAAACAGCAATGTGACCATGACCTGTTTTTGGGTGTTGACTGGAGGATAAATCATCATCATCACTGGCGGTCCCTCACCAACGAAGATGACTCTCTCCCACTCTCAGGGTGAGACTGTAGGTGATTGTACAGACTGATGCGGCTTGCACAGGCTATGTTACACTGGGGCAAAAGGTGGTCACGGGTGGGGCATTGCCGTGGTTGTTTTCCACTTTCACCGCTTCCCGAGGTGCTCAATGTCTTCCCGGATTCTCCTCCTTCACTTTGGATGGCTGTGGGCCAGTGATTCTCAGGTGTCTGTGGGAATGCTGCACTTTGCCAGTGAGGCCTTGATGGTATCCCTGAAGTGTTTCCTTTGTCCCACCTGGGGCTTGCCTACCGTTTCGAAGCTGGGAATAGAGCACCTGTCTGAGGAGTCCTCGTGTTGTTCAGCCCAGCCCATCGCAGCCAATTAAGGGTGGCCAGTGCCTCAATGCTGGGGATGATGGCCTGGTCGAGGACACTGGTGTTGGTGCATCTTTTGTCCCAGCACTTTCACAGAATCTTGTGCAGGCAGCGTTGGTGGGACTGCTCCAGTGCCTTGAGGTGTCTGCTATAAGTGTCCTTTGACTGGAGGATAGAAATTGACCAGCTCACTGGCATTGCTCCCTTGAGCTGCTTTGAAACAATGCCACTGAATCTTATCTGACCACCCGAGGAGGCAGTCATTGCTTTGTTTTAACATCTCACCCAAGAGGCAGCACTCCCGCAGCAATGTGAGGCGTGATTATGTTCTCACGTTGCTGGAATAACCTCACTCAGAGGTCATAGAGCTCAGTAAACCAAAGCTGCAGAACTGGTCATGAATATGTTCCATTTTGTGCTAATTAAAGTCCAATTTTTCTGCTTGACTGATAGGCGAATGCTTTCTAAGACGTTTTCCTTGAATTTTCGATATTTGAAAAGTGAGCAATGACAACAGATGTTACTACATGAATTTGTCACTAGTGAAGTGTAATGGAGTTGAACAAATGACAAGGATTTAAGTTAACTGCGGTCGATTAACATCCATTACCAGAGAGTGGCACTCTCATGTATGACTCAGTAGATTGTGAGTTGGAATCCCACTCCAGAAAGTAGAATGCGTTATTTACCCTGTGCCTTGTATAGTGCTGAGACAGTAGGGCTGTTTTGGATGATCAGACATTAAAATGAAGTACTTCCTCCCCTCTCTGGACATCACAGATCCCATAGCAGCACTTTCAAGAAGAGTAAAGTTGTTTATACCATTGTACTGACCAATTTATATCCCTCAACTTACATAACGAAAGAAGGTTATCTGGTCATTTCCCCCAGAGCTGTTATTTTGAGACTTGCTGTGCACAGATTGGCTAGAAATGTTTCTTGCACTACCAGGAGAAGTAAACTGCATCACTAATTCAGTGGCTGGAAAGGAATGTGAGATGCCCTGAGGCCGTGAAAAACAATGCAAATCTTTGTTTTCCAGATTTTTTTTATCTATACCCGATAGTTATTAAAGCATGGGGTTGCAGCAATGGTGGTGCAGTGGTATGTCACTGGACTGGTAATCCAGAGAGCCACATTAATGTTCTGAAGATACAGGTTCACATCCTATTAATGGACTTTAGATTTAAATACTAAGGCCAGAGTTAAAAAAAATACTGGATTAGTGGTGCTGGAAGAGCACAGCAGTTCAGGCAGCATCCAATGAGCAGCAAAATCGACGTTTCGGGCAAAAGCCCTTCATCAGGAATAAAGGCAATGAGCCTGAAGCATGGAGAGATAAACTAGAGGAGGGTGGGGGTGGGGAGAGAGTAGCACAGAGTACAATGGGTGAGTGGGGGAGGAGATGAAGGTGGAGGAGAGGGTGGAGTGGATAGGTGGAAAAGGAGATAGGCAGGTCAGACAAGTCCGGACAAGTCAAGGAGACAGTGCTGAGCTGGAAGTTTGAAACTAGGATGAGGTGGGGGAAGGGGAAATGAGGAAGCTGTTGAAGTCCACATTGATGCCCTGGGGTTGAAGTGTTCCGAGGCGGAAGATGAGGCGTTCTTCCTCCAGGCGTCTGGTGGTGAGGGAGTGGCGGTGAAGGAGGCCCAGGACCTCCATGTCCTCGGCAGAGTGGGAGGGGGAGTTGAAATGTTGGGCCACGGGGTGGTTTGGTTGATTGGTGCGGGTGTCTCTGAGATGTTCCCTAAAGCGCTCTGCTAGGAGGCGCCCAGTCTCCCCAATGTAGAGAAGACCACATCAGGAGCAACGGATACAATAAATGATATTAGTGGATGTGCAGGTAAAACTTTGGATGTGGAAGGCTCCTTTAGGGCCTTGGATAGAGGTGAGGGAGGAGGTGTGGGCACAGGTTTTACAGTTCCTGCGGTGGCAGGGGAAGGTGCCAGAATGGGAGGGTGGGTCGTAGGGGGGTGTGGGCCTGACCAGGTAGTCACAGAGGGAACGGTCTTTGCGGAAGGCGGAAAGGGGCGGGGAGGGAAATATATCCCTGGTTGTGGGGTCTTTTTGGAGGTGGCGGAAATGTCGGCGGATTATTTGGTTTATGCGAAGGTTTGTAGGGTGGAAAGTGATCACCAGGGGCGTTCTGTCCTTGTTACAGTTGGAGGAGTGGGGTCTGAGGGCGGAGGTGCGGGATGTGGACGAGATGCGTTGGAGGGCATCTTTAACCACGTGGGAAGGGAAATTGCGGTGTCTAAAGAAGGAGGCCATCTGGTGTGTTCTGTGGTGGAACTGGTCCTCCTGGGAGCAGATACGGCGGAGAAAATGTCAGCAGTGATAGCCATCATGACAAAACTGTCACAAAAAGACAAATGCTCAACTAATGCCCTTTTGGGAAGGAAATCAACCCTGGTAATGTCCTGGTTTCAAATCCTGCAGTGGTAGTTGGTGAATTTTGAATTCAGTGAAAATCTGAAATTAACTTTAGCAAATAGAGCTAAGGAGAATCCAAAGGGTTTTTGCAAATACATTAAGGACAAAAGGGTAACTAGGGAGAGAATAGGGCCCCTCAAAAATCAGCAAGGCAGCCTTTGTATGAAACCGCAGGAGATGGGGGAGATACTAAATGAGCATTTTGCATCAGTATTTACTGTGGAAAAAGACATGGAATATATAGAATGTAGGAAAATAGATGGTGACATCTTGAAAAACGTTCATATTACAGAGGAGAAAGTTCTGAAATGCATAAAAGTAGATAAATCCCCAGGACCTGATCAGGTGTACTCTAGAACTCTGCGGGAAGCTAGGCAAGTGATTACTGGGCCTCTTACTGAAATATTTATATCATTGATAGTCACAGGTGAGGTGCCGGAAGACTGGAGGTTGGCTAATGTGGTGCCAATGTTTAAGAAGGGTGGTTAAGGACAAGACCAGTGAGCCTGACATTGGTTGGGCAAGTTGTTGGAGGGAATCTTGAAGGAATGGATGTACATGTATTGGAAAGGCAAGGACTGATTAGGGATAGTGAACATGGTTTTGGGCATGGGAGGTCATGTCTCACAAACTTGATTGAGTTTTTTGAAGAAGTAACAAAGAGGATTGATGAGGGCAGAGTGGTAGATGTGATCTATATGGACTTCAGTAAGGCATTTAACAAGGTTCCCCATGGGAGACTGATTAGCAAGGTTAGACCTCATGGAATACAGGGAGAACTAGCCATTTGGATACAGAATTGGCTCAAAGTTATAAGATAGAGCGTGGTGGTGGAGGGTTGTTTTTCAGACTGGAGGCCTGTCACCAGTGGAGTGCCACAAGGATCGGTGCTGGCTCCACTACTTTCCATCATTTATATAAATTATTTGGGTGTGAGCATAAGAGGTACAGTTAGTAAGCTTCAGATGACACCAGAATTGGAGGTGTAGTGGACAGTGAAGAAGGTTATCTCAGATTACAACAGGATCTTGATCAGATGGGCCAATGGGCTGAGAAGTGGCAGATGCAGTTTAATTCAGATAAATGCGAGGTGCTATATTTTGGGAAAGCAAATCTTAGCAGGACTTATACACTTAATGGTAAGGTCCTAGGGAGTGTTGCTGGTAGATAGGATAGTGAAGAAGGCTTCTAGTATGCTTTCCTTTATTGGTCAGAGTATTGAGTACAGGAGTTGGGAGGTCATGTTGCAGCTGTACAGGACATTGGTTAGGCCACTGTTGGAATATTGCAAGCAATTCTGGTCCCCTTCCTATCCGAAAGATGCTATGAATCTTGAAAGGGTTCAGAAAAGATTTACAAGAACGCTGCCAGGGCTGGAGGATTTGAGCTATAGGGAGAGGTTGAATAGGCTAGGGCTGTTTGCCCTGGAGTGTCGGAGGCTGAGGGGTGACCTTATAGAGGTTTGTAAAATCATGAGGGGCATAGATAGGATAAATAGGCAAAGTTTTTTCCGTAGGGTGGGGGAGTCCAGACCTAGAGGGCATAGGATTAGGGTGAGAGGGGAAAGATTTAAAAGGGACCTAAGGGGCAATGTTTTCACGCAGAGAGTGCTACGTGTATGGAATGAGCTGCCAGAGGAAGTGATGGAGGCTGGTACAATTGCAAAATTTAAAAGGCATCTGGATGGGTATATGAATAGGAAGGGTACTGAGGGATATGGGCCAGGTGCTGGCAGGTGGGACTAGATTGGTTGGGATATCTAGTTGGCATGGCGAGTTGGACCGAAGGGTCTGTTTCCATGCTGTACATCTTTGTGGCTCTATGACTGTAAGAGTCTAATGATGGCCATAAAACCATTGTTATTTGTTGGTAAAACCCATCTGGTTCACTTTAGGAAAGGAATCTGTCATCCTTACCTGGTCTGGCCTACATGTGACTCGAGACACACAGCAATGTGCTTGACTCTTAATTTGCCCTCTTGGCAATTAGGGATGGGCAATAAATGCTGACCTGGCCAGTGATGCCCAGATGCTCTGAATGAATAAAAGAAGACAAATACCGTTGTATCATTGCTCTGGGAAATTCTGGACTAGTTCAGTTACAATACAATTTACCACTAAATTTCGTTGACATAGTCACAATCAGGTTAATTTGATAGAGATTTTACTGAACTAAAAAGAACTGCAGATGCTGAAGTTCTGAAACAAATGAAAAGAGAAATTGCTGGTGAAACTCGGCAGGTCTGGTAGCATCCATGAGGAGAAAACAACGTTCGTGTTCAAGTGCGGTGACCCTTTTTAAGTTTGAACACTTCTGAAGAAGGGTCACTGGACTTGAAACATTAACACTGTTTTCTCTGCACAGATGTTGCCAGACCAGCTGAGTTTCTCCAGCAATTTCTCTGTTCTTTGTGGAGTTTTGCTAATACTGCTCAGAATGGGTACATCCTCAAAGTAAAAGCATGTTTTGAATAGTGAATAATCAGACTTAAAATATTTCGAAGAGAACTCCACTTCCAGCCTGTGTGTGTCTGAAGGGCAAGTTAAACTATTCTCCTAATCAACCTGTTCAGGGATGTTATTATACACTCTGGAGCAGGTGGGACTGGAATCTGGTCTCCTGTTCCAGGGGTAGGGACACTGTCACAAGAAGTAAGCAGCCAGACGGGGGGGGGGGGGGGGGGGAATATGTGCTGCACATTATTTTAGATGTTCCACCTTCCCTCCCTCCTCCCACCCTGCCTGTTTGGGTTTGATGAAATCGGGGCTGTAGTTTCAGCAGTTATAGAAGATATTTAGTGAACCAATTTCTCTCTGATTTTTATGTTATTGTATTCACTCCAGAACTTTGCATTTCTGCACCTGAGAGAGCTCTGGCTGTTCAGTGGTTGGGAGTCCAGATGTTTGATGTTTGGATATGGGGGTCAAACAGCATGACACTGGAAAAGCACAGTTGGTCAGGCAACATCTGAGGAGCAGGAGAGTTGATGTTTTGGGGATAAGCCCTTCATCAGGAATACCCCCGGAACCCCGCATCACCTGGTTCTATCACCCTAAAGCTCCTTAAGTGATATGGGCACAGTACAAGATGGAGTTAATCTAGTAGATCAGCTATAATCTTATTGAAGCAGGCTCAGGAACAAAACTGCCCATCCAGCCCCTATTTCTTGGGTTCATACTGTAAAATGCTGCCTCAGGTTCATGGAATGCCAGTTATTTCCTTAAGAACTCTTGCCAATTATCATATAACCTGTACAGATAGGCAGAAAGTTGAATCAAACACAGAGGTGAGTCAGCAGGAAGATGGTGGCCATTCACAGAGTCATAGAGATGTACAGCACAGAAACAACCCCTTTGGCCTAACTTGCTCATGCTGACCAGATATCTTAAATTAATCTAGTCCCATTTGCCAGCATTTGGCCCTTAAACCTGTAAATCCATTCTATTCATGTCCCCATCCAGATGCCTTTTAAATGTTGTAATTGCACTAGTCTCCACCACTTCCTCTGGCAGCTCATTCCATATGCACACCACCTTCTGTGTGACAATATTGCCCCTTAGGTCCCTTTTAAATCTTTCCCCTCTTACCTTAAACCTATGCTGCCTGGTTTTGCATTCTCTTACCCTGGGGAAAAGACCTTGACTATTCACTCTATCCATGCGCCTAAGTGATAAAGAATGAGGAAACGGAAGAGACTTGGATGTTATTACTGGTTATTCATCAACAGAAGTCAGTCGACGTGAGGCTGTTCACAAAGCAAATCAATCCATGGAGTGAATCTCAAGGGCATTTATTACAAGTTGAACAAGTTATTAATTGCATTGCATAGCATTAATGTGAATGCATTCAGCTTCTGCCCACCGATCTGGGCACTTTATCTTCCAAAGGACATTGATTCATTTGAGAAGCTTTCAAAAAGAGATGCAAGGCTAATTCTGAAGTATTAAAAAGCAAGGAAGACTTGCATGCATATGGTGACCCACAGGACATTCTCGTACTTCTCTGTTCATGAAGCACTTTTTGTAGTCACTGCTGTGATGCAGCGAGGAGAGATTATTCTGACAAATGACATGTTTTTATGAGCAAGGAGAAGATTGAGAAGGAAAATTGTCCAGGAATTGTAAAAGGCTGAAAGGCACTGATGACATAAATGATGCATTTTTAAGAATAGTTTTACAGCACTGCATAATAGATCCTTGAAAAATGATGCCTACTAAAGTTAACTAATGGTTAATGTCTTGGTGCAAAGAAAGAGATTGAGGAAATAAAGAAACGAATAAATTAATACATATTTCATACAAAGCAATGCAGCGTATAATTTGATAAATGCAAAGACTGGTAGACAGATGTGTCGTAAAGGTTAGATAGACCCCATACTTGTTCCTCAGCCCCTGCTGACTTAGATGATTGTGAAGCTGCTATAGATAGTTTCCGGATTTTGGGAATTGTGAAGAGCGTGCAATCATAGATTCCTCATCCTGATTGCAATCGAGGGAGTCTCAGTCGATAGTGCACTTGAGTGAGTGTCAGGTGAAGAAAATAAGTTGCCAGGATTTGCTGAACAGCTGCATAAATTAGAGTGTAACACATGTTGCATTAAAGATTAAGACTAAAAAAAAGGAATCATCAAATGGTCAAATCATGTACCATCAGCGTGTGATCATTCTTCAATTTATCAGGCAACAGAGCAGACTCCTTTTTCTTAAAATGTCTTGAGATAGAGGCATTGCAGGCAAGGCCGATATTTATTTAGATTAGATTACTTACAGTGTGGAAACAGGCCCTTCGGCCCAACAAGTCCACACCGACCCGCAACCCACCCATTCCCCTCTTTTACCTAACACTACGGGCAATTTAGCATGGCCAATTCACCTGACCTGCACATTTTTGGACTGTGGGAGGAAACCGGAGCACCCGGACGAAACCCACGCAGACACAGGGAGAGTGTGCAAACTCCACACAGTCAGTCGCCTGAGTCGGGAATTGAACCCGGGTCTCTGGAGCTGTGAGGCAGCAGTGCGAACCACTGTGCCACCGTGCTGCCCACATTATTGTTGATGCCTAGTTCCCCTTAAGAAGGTGGTGACCAGCTGCCTTCTTAAACTGCTGCAGTCTGTCTGGTCATTTGATAATGCTGTCAGGAATGGTGTTCCAGGATTTAGACCCAGTCACAATTAGGGAATAAGTGACACATACCCAAATCAGGATTGTGTCTGAGCTGGAGATGATTGTGTTCTCATGTATATGCTACTTTTGCCCCTCAAAGTGGTGGAGGTCATGGGTTTGGGAGTCTTGCCATCTGCTACAATCTATCGTGCACGTTATGTGCCTGCAGCCAATGTGTGCAGTCATGGAATGAATGGATGTTTGGAACAAGCTTTACCCCAGTTGGACTTGAAAGCCTCACCAAAGTTCACCAAAGATTCTCTGACAGCACCTTCCAAACCTATAACCACCTCCATGGAGAAAGACAAGGGGCAGCAGATGCACAGGAACACCACCACCTACAAGATCCGCTCCAAGCCACACGCCATCCTGTTTCTTCACTGTCACTGGGTCAAAATGCCACAATTCCCTCCCCCATGGCATTGTGGGTCAACCCACAGCAGGTGGACTGCAGCAATAAAAGAAGGCAGTGCATCATCATCTTCTCAAGGGCAACTAGGGATGGGCAATAAATGCTTGTCAGTCAGTGATGCCCGCATTCCACAAATGAATTTTAAAAAACTGTTCTCTCTCCAAAGAAGCTGTCAGACCTGCTGAGTTTCTCCAGTTTTTTTTATCGATTACATTTCTCCAGCATTTGCAACAATTGACAGTTCTTCTTGTAAATGGTGTCGGGTTTCTGAAGAGTGGTTGGAGCTGCATTCATCCAAGAAAACAACACGTATTCCACCACACCCCCGATCCTTACTCCATGCTGTATAGAGTGCAGAAACGCTTAGTAGAAATGTAAAATGCTGAATTTATAACCTTTACAAAGGCATCCCTGTGACTGAAACATTCTTGGCTTGGCATTCAACCGAGTGCCAACAACACACCCCGAATTATGAAATTACAACTTCCATTTTTTAAAATGTTGTGTGATTAATCTGAATGCTGATTTACATCAAAACGTTGCATTAAAGCACGTGCCCAGTAGCTAAAGTTGCATATTTCAATTCATTAATGTTGTCAGGCAGCTTCCAGGGATGCCTAAAAGCAGTGAGGACCTTACATCCAGAAATTAGTGTCAATCGAACACCCAAATGTTTGTCAAATTCCACCCCTCAGATGTTTCAACTCAGGTTTCTGGCAGGGGCAGACCTGACAGAGACATAAAAGGAAAGACTCACATTTACAAAGTGCTTTAGTTGATCATTGAACATCTCAAAATGCTTTACAGTAATGATGTACCTTTTGAAGTACTTTGTAATATAGGTATTGCAGTAGGCAAATTGCACTCCACAAACTCCCACGAACAACATCTGTAGCCTATCCATATCATTTCTTTGGAGTTTGGATTTTAAACTCATGGTCTTTTTATGTGATGGGGTTTAATAATTAATTAGGTCAATTTTTTTCAAACCGATGGTTTTAAAAAAGTGTCAATGAGCAGATGATTGAAGGCTTATGACAGTACTAATGGAAGCTTGTTTGTACTCAACAGGAGAAACATTTCTGAAAGCTATTTGCATGGCAGAAGCTAGATTGAAAAAGTTTTTCTTTTAAATTGAGTGAAAAGCTTCTAATTCAGTTTGAAGGCGACCTGACTGAAGTCACATGAAAGGATAGTTTGTCCTAGAAAAAGAAGCTTGTTCGAAAACATTAATGAAATAACTTATCTCAGTGTAAGTTTTAGTTTGTGAAAACTTACAGACCTAGAGTATTTCTTTAGAAACCCACATTGTTTGATCAAAGTTGAGAAATTCTAAGATTGCAGTTGTGTAATTAAAAAAAAATGCTTTGAGCTCACAGAACCAGAACTGAAAAGAACTTATAAGTAACCTACAACTTTGATACAGAAGGACATTTTTCTGTATATTTTGGTTGGCTGTATTGTTTTGGGAGTGGGGAATAGATGGGATTTTGTTTGAAATCTGTCTATAAGTGTTTTAACTAGACAGCTTGGATCATTTCATCTTATGTTTCTATCTTTTATGTAATAAGCTTCTGCTTTGTTGTTTAAACAAAATCTGTAACTTAATGGCTTTCATGGAAGGGTAAATCAAAAATCAAGAATAGGATCCATCAAGCCAGATTTCATTTTGTAACCTGACTTGTCCAGGAGCATCATCAGCTGGGATCTTAGCATTTGCTAATCTATTTTTTCTGACTTTAATAAAGGGACAAATATTGGCCGGAGCACTATGGAGAAATCCCTTGCTTTTCTTTGAAACACTTTGTGACTTTTTATTTCCACCCAACCAGGCAACCAATACCTTGTTTTACTATCTGATTTGAAAACAATACTTTCAACAGTGCAACATTCCTCAGTACTTCACTGCAGTATCAGATTTGACTTTGTGCTCAAGGGCCTGAGGTGTGACCCAATGATCAGAAATGAGCATGATATCAACTGAACCACAGGTACCACCAGTCTTCGGCCAATTTGATTCTTTCTACATGATATCAAGAAACAGTTAGAGGCACTGGATAGTGCAAAGGCTACGGGCCTGGCAACATTCTGGCAATAGTACTGAGGACGTGCTCCAGAACTTGTCGGTCTCCCAGACAAGCTGTCCAGTACAGTTATGACATTGGCATCTACTCAACAATGTGGAAAATTGCCCAATATGTCTTGTACAGGAAGCAGGACAAAACCAACCCGGCCAGTTACCGACCCATCAGTCTACTCTCATTCATCAGTAAAGTGATGGAAGGTGTCATTAACAGTGCTATCAAACAGCACCTGCAGAGCAATAATCTGCTCAGTGATGCCCAGTTTGGGTTCCTCCAAAGGCACTTGGTTACAGCCTTGGTTTAAACATGGACAAAGAACTGAATTCCAGAGGTAAGGTGAGAGTGACAGCCCTTGACATCAAGGCCACATGAGTGTTGCTTCAAGGGACCCAAGCAAAACTGGAACCTGTAGGTATGAGGAGGAAACTCTCTGCTGGTCGGAGTCATACCTGGCACATCTGAAGATTGCTGTGGTTGTTGGCAGTCAGTCATCTCAGATCCAATACATCTCTGCAGGATTTCTTCAGGGCATTGTCCTTGGCCCAATCATCTTCAGCTGCTTCATCAATGAACTTTCTTCATCATAAGGTCAGAAGAGGGGAGATTCACTGAGGATCTCACAATGTTTGCACCATTCATGACTCGTCAGATAGTGAATCGATCTATGTTCGAATGCAACAAGACCTGGACAAATATCCAGGCTAAGGCAGCCAAGTGTCAAAAAACATTGAAGCCACACAAATGCCAGTCAATGCCCATCGCTAATAAGGGACAATCTAACCCATGCCCCCATGACATTCAAAGACATTACCATCACTGAATACCTCATCATCCTTGGGGTTGCCATTGACAAGAAACTCAACTGGACTCACCATATAAATACAGTAGCTAGAAGGGCATGTCAGAGAATAGGAATATTGGGGTGAGTAACTCATCTCCTGACTCCTCAAAGTCTGTTCACCATATACATGGCACCACTCAGGAGTGTGATGAAATCCTCTCCACTTGCCTGGTTGGGTGCAACTCCAACAACAAGCTTGAGACCATCCAGGACCATGTAGCCCACTTGATTGGCACTATATCCACAAGCTTCCACTCCCTCAACCACAAGTGCTTAGTAGCAGCAGTGTGTACTATCTACAAGATGCACTGCAGAAATTCACCAAAGATACTTAGACAGTACCTTCCAAATCCGTGACCAATTCCAATTAAAAGGACAAGGGCAGCAGATAATTGGAACACCAACACCTGCATATTCCACTCCAAGCCACCCACCATCTTGACTTGGAAATACATCACCATTCCTTCACCGTCGCTGGATCAAAATCCTGGGATTTCCTCCTTAATGGCATTATGGCTTGACTCACAGTGGTGGACTGCAGCAGTTCAAGAAGGCACCTCACCACTACCTTGTCAAGGGCAACTAGGGGTAGGCAAGAAATCCTGGCCCAGCCAGTGGCACCCATGTCCCATGAGTGAATTTTAAAAAGTGGGTGAATTTTGAGAAAGGTACTTCAGATGCTGTACTCCTGCCAGAAATGAGGCTTTTGAATCAAATAAGTGAGAGTCAATGGATAGAATTTGACCTGAGTGATCTTCCCAGTACTTTGCATTCACTTGAAGCCAAAGTAAACCAAGGTTAACTTTGGAGATTGTTCAGTAGAAACTTAGCTCTAAATGAACACACTCATGCATGGAAAATTATGACTGAAGACCATGAAGAACATGTAGGCTTCTTTTCTCACCAATCTCAGAAATAACTGATTATATTCCTGTTGTAATAATTGCTTAATACATGCCTAATTGCTTCATTATGAATGTTTGTAATGTGCTCATTTGAAGGCTCATCATTTATAATCGATCTGCAGTGGTTGACTGATCATCTTATAACCTATGGAAATCATTCTGTTAATTTAACTTGTAATTTATTTTCATGGAATTCATGATGGACATGTTTGAAACAATCCACAGCTCAATTGACCTCTTTGCATCACCTCACACAGACTACAGTTGAGAGTGTGGTGCTGAAAAAGCACAGCAGGTCAGGCAGCATCTGAAGAGCAGGAGAATCGATGTTGCGGGCAAAAGGCCTTCATCAGGAAGGGCTCTAATCTCCAGCATCTGCGGTCCTCACCTTCGCCTCACACAGACTATGGTTGAAGGATTGTTCAAAAAGGGAGTGTAAATAGGATCATCACCGCTGGATCCTATTGCAAATTCAATCCAGACTGATGGAAGAAGTATAAACTGGTGCAAATTATGTAATAAAATAATGATGGGCATTGATAGGGTAGACAGAAAGAAGCTTCTCCCCTTGGTAGAGGGAGTAATGACTGGGGTAATTGATTTAAGCTAAGGGGCAGGAAAGGGATGTGACAAAAAATATCTTAACCAGAGGGTGACGAGAATCTGGAACTCACTGCCTGTAAAGTGGTGGCACAGTGATGCCTCACAGCACCAAGGTCCTGGGTTCAATTCCAGCCTCAGGCGACTGTCTGTGTGGAGTTTGCACATTCTCCATGTCTTTGCGTGGGTTTCCTCCAGGTGCTCCGGTATCCTCCCACAATCCAAAGATGTGCAGGTTAGGATGAATTGGCCATGCTAAATTGCCCATTGTGTTCAGGGTGCATGTGTCGGGGTAAAATGTAGGGGAATGGGTCTGGATGGGATACTCTTCGGAAGGTCAGTGTGGGCCGAAGGGACTGTTTCCACACAGTAGGGATTCTAATTTTAAAGGTGGTGGTGGCAGAAACACTCATAACATTTAAGAAGTATTTAGATGAAAACTTGTAATGCCAAGTACTACAAAATGGGATTAACATAGCTAGATGTCTCATTTTGACTTGCACAGACTCAATGGGTTGAAGGCCTGTTCTCTGTGCTGTAGCCCTCTATGACTCTAATGAACCCACTGTGTAGTTTAAATGCAGCAATCAACTTGTCTCAATGTTATTGTTGATCACTACTGAGAATGTATTGAACATTGTCTGTTTATTAAGAGACTCATGGTGATGTTTTACTCCACCATCTGCCAGCTAGAAATTAACTAGCGGGACAGTGAAAATGAATGATGAATGGCATTCTGAATCAGACGTGTGTCCCATATTTTGTCAAAGTGAGATGATTTTCAAACCAATTGCTTTTGCTTCCATATAAAGACTTCTCCAAAGACTTATTCATAACAACACAACAGGATGAGTCAAAGAAATATAAAGAGGACCTTGATCTTAATCTGAAGTAACTTGCTTAAAAGATGAAAACTGATTCTGTGTCTGTCATAGGAACCAGGCTGGGAATTTAGTTATATTAGGGTAGCAGTACCCATTGACATATCCAGGCAATGGACTCAATCCAGTGATTAAGTGATTCTATGTTCCCTCAATTTTTCACATTTTGCCAGCCATTAATTCAGAAGGCAGCTTTCCTTGTTATGATTCCTTTATACAATTTTTATCCAATGTAACTACAGACTCATTTCCTTCATGGTTTGGCTTCTGAATCTTGACTGTTGTCAGTTGAGAATAAATAGAATAGCTGGGGTAAGAGGGGAGGGGGCATTTTCAAGATGGCAACTGGTGGTGTTCCACAGGGATCAGTATTGAGGCCACAATTATTTACAATGTTTATTAGTGACATGGATGTGAAAAGTGAATGCACTAAAGCCAAGTTTGCAGATGACGCAAAATTAGGTAGGAAAACAAATGATGAGGATGACAGAAAGGGTCTGCAGATAGATGTAGACAGGCTAAGCAAATGGGCACAAATTCACAAATGGAATATAATGTGGAAAAATGTTAGGATATGCACTTTGGCAAAAAGTTTAGTGGAGCTGAATACTATTTAAATGGAGAAAGACTGCAGAAAGCTGCAGCACAGAGGATTTGAGAGTCCTTATCCATGAAGCACAACAAGTTGGCATCCAAGTTCAGCAGGTAACAGGGAAGGCAAATGAAATGTTGGCCTTTATTGCAAAGGGAATGGAATATAAAAGTGGGGAGGTGTCGCTAAAACTCTGCAAGTCAGTCATCATACCACAACAATACTGTCCACAGTTTTTATTCCTATCTAAGGAAAGATATATTGGCATTGGAGACAGTCCAGAGAAAGTTCACTAGTCTATCACCAGTTATGGAGGGACTGCCGTATGTGGTTGTGTGGGTTGGATCAGTACTCATTAAAGTTTACAAGAATGAAAGGTGATCTTATTTAAACTAACAAGATTCTGTGGGACCTGACAGGGTAGATCCAGAATGTTTGTTTCCCCTTGTTAGAGAGTCCAGAACCAGCAGGCAAAATCTCAGTATAAGGGGTTTGCCATTTGAGACCGATGAGAAGGAATCTCTTCTTTCAGAGAGTTATAAATCTGTAGACGACTTTATTACAGAGGGCTGTTGAGGCTGAGTCATTAAGTGAATTCAAGGCTAATACAGCTTTTTAACCTGTAAGGGAATCAAGGGTGATAGGGAAAATTCATGAAAGTGGTTTTGGATGTAGGTTTGCTCGCTGAGCTTGAAGGTTCATTTCCAGATGTTTTGTCACCCTACTAGGTAATATCTTCAGTGGGCCTCCAGGTAAAATACTGCTGAAAATTCCTGCTTTCTATTTATATGTTTGGGTTTCTTTGGGTTGGTCATGTCTTTTCCTGTGGTAAAGGAAAGTGGTGTTGTGGATTATCAGATCAGCCATGATCTCATTTAATGGTGGAACAGACTCAAAGGACTAAATGGCGTACATCTACTCCTATGTCTTAAGGTCTTATACATTATGAATTAGAACATCTGTTATGATCCCAGACAAGACCAAAGAATTTGTATTACAATCCAAAACGAGAGCACTAAGTTCATGTTACGTTCTAGTTAGGGAATATAACCTTTTAGTTTAAAGTAATTTGAAATCCCAGGTACGTACTATGAGAATAAAGCCTGTTTTGAATAATTTTGAATACAAAATTGGAAAAGTAAGACAATCTACTAATCTAAACAACATATAACTCCATATACTCCAGCATTATCATGAGGTAGATGTGGGTTAATTGACAAATTGTTGCATATCAAATAGCAAATACAGTCCAGACAGATCTCATGGATTCCTCAGCAGCCCTCCCAGAATTTACTGTCACTGTGAGTCACCAAATCTCATAAAAAACTTATTTCCCCTTTTATTATTAGTGTCTCAATTTTTAAGGTCTTGCTTCTGAATTTCTTCACCTTTCTACAGTTCAGACGGTTTTGATGACTGCTCACCTCCAAGGTGGCTCAGTCTCAAGACTGTGTTACTTTGGACTCATGATCCTGTCCTCCTGCCTCTTGGTATTAGTATTATTCTGGCTCTTTCAAACACAGTTTCACAAAACTGACATTGTGCCTCTGTACTCCGGTCTCCTGAGCAGCTGCACCAAGCAAATACTGCTGGCGGGCTTCTTTGAGCACCAATGTTGAGCATCACAAATAACTCCTGGAGCTAAATAGATTGTCAGCTGCAGGGAATATTTTCTGCTCCATCCCTGCTCCCTGACTGAAACTGACATTTGTACTGCTGTTCAGTGATGTTTTGAGTTGCCTATTGAACCACTCCTAGAGTGTCCCACTTTTACTACTGAGGAGAATCAAATATAACCAGCAGTGAAACATCCTATGCCTGGAAGTTACAGTATCCAGCTGTCTATATCGTTCAGCTCTGTTTTATTCCTTGGTTTTTGGGATTTATATCTTATTATTATAACACTTTCCTTGTTCTTTATAGGCCTGGCTGACAGAGATTCATGAATATGCAACACAAGACGTGGTAATCATGTTGTTGGGTAACAAGGTGAGGGCTAGCACTGCTCTTGTTATATCAGGGGACAGCTTTTGTTTTGCCTCTAAAAGCATCGCTTATATCAGAATATCAGCCCCTTGGTTTGGTTTGTGCATGACCAGGGGCAAGAACCATCGGGAGAAACAAGGTGAGTGAGAGGACCATAGTCCTCTGTGCCATCAGACTGTAACCAGTGAACCCAAGATGTCAACAGAATGTGTCCAATGTGAAGAGTGTGAAAATTCGACCTTTGGGCATTGGACATAACCTTGTGAGTATGGGAGAGATGCATGAAATAGGCATTAGGTCTCACTTTACAATGGGCCCGTTGCTGTTCCAGTCAGACACACTGGTCAATTGCGAGTATGGCACAGATCTGGTGCATTGGCCCCCTTCAGAGTCATTTAGACTTTTTATGAATTAAATGCAGGTGAGGCACACTTTTATTATTTCTCGGCTTAATTTTATTAAATAGGTGTTTTTGCAATGTACAGTAGATAGTTGCTGCCATCTATTGATATTATGATGAATTGCAGCAGAAATCAAAAACACCACATGGCCCCCTTCAGAAACACCAAACATGAGATGGTGCTTGTTTTACTCTTCTCCAGGGGGAAAAAAGACACAGGAACTGTATTTATCAGAAAACGTCAATCTTTCCAGTAAGTGAAAGTTTAGACTTCAGCAATTGGGAACTGTGCCACTTAGAAAGGAAATGCGTAATACTGCGCTGGAGAAGTCCAGATTCATACTACAGCTATGACTATAGAACTTATTTATTACATTTTCTATCTTTTAAAGGCTGATGCAACTCAAGAGAGGGCTGTTAAGAAAGAGGCAGGAGAAAAATTAGCAAAGGTATGTTGCTTTTTAAGTCACTAGTAACATTGACATTAAACTGTGAATCAGAGATGAAGGGATGCACAGTAAGTTACTTATCTGCTCTTCCAGGAATTTTTCATTTGTTATTTCACCTGTTTTCGTGGTACAGTTCATTGCATTAAAATAAAAGTTCCAGTCCATTGCTAAAACATTAATGAAAGATGTAACAAATTTCAGATGATTTAATAGCAGATTTTATGTTTCCCTATTACACCATCGGTTCTTTAGTGAATTAGGATGTGACTGAAAGCCAAACATAAGACGATATAAGGGCTATTGTGGTACAGAGTTCAAAGCCCACCTGCTGTGTGAGATGCTGTGTGAAGTGTGAGATAACACGTCTGAAGAAGTAAATTAGAAAGCATCTTATTATAATAAGCATTTAATCTAAGTTTACAATCATGGGAAAATTACTTCTAAGTGAAAATGGAGATGATCCTAACCTCATTACTTGGTAGTGATTGTACAGAGTGAACCAAGTAGCACCAAAAAGATTAAATTTGGAGGGTTCAAAAACTACATGTGTGATTCACTGGGCCAAATGTCTGCTCTGGCAGTCAGGATGAAAATCCCAGTGGATTGTGTTTTAGATGGATGTACCTATACTACTGATCAGCTTTTATTTTATTCTAGGAATACGGAGTGCCCTTTATGGAAACAAGTGCCAAAACAGGTCTAAATGTTGAGCTGGCATTTATGGCTATTGCAAAGTAAGTTATGCAAGGTCAATCTTTAAATTTCAAATGCATTGGCAAGCTTCAGTGACAAACAATATTTATCAAAGTATCGCTCAGTCTTATGGCAAAATTAATATTTGACAGAAATTATCTCATGTTTTAAAAGGCAAGTGTCATAGTCCCTGAAAATGAGTCTGATGACCCTGAGAACAGAATGATATATTGCTACAGGCAATGCGGGAATCAAATCAAAGCAACCATTTGCAGAGGGTGGAAATCTGAAACAAAAACTGAAATTGCTGGAGAAACCCAGCAGGTCTGGCAGCATCTGTGGAGAAAAACAGAATTAACATTTCGAGTCCAGTATGACTCCTGCTCAAACCAGGAAGAATGCTTTTACCATAGGAATCAAGTTTGATGATTTATAACTAAAAGTGAGAATTCCCTCGTAGGTATTATCTATATTGATCATTACAGTAGCCATCAGATAGTGGTAATAAACTATTGACATAGTTAATTTTACTGGGATAGGGTAAACAGTATATCTCTAGAATTTGTTATGAAAATTTGCAAAAGGTCATCAGATTGTATCTATAATGGATACCTGAAATAAAAACATTGAATGCTGGAAATACTCAGCCGGTCAGCCAGCATTTCTGGAGGGAGAAACATAGAACATTACAGAGCAGTACAGGCCCTTCGGCCCTCGATTTTGTGCCGACCTGTGAAACCAATCTAAAGCCCATCTAACCAACACTATTCCATTATCATCTATATGTCTACCCAATGATGATTTAAATGTACTTAAAGTAGGTGAATCCATTACTGTTGCAGGCAGTGAGTTCCACGCCCCTACTACTCTGAGTAAAGAAACTACCTCTGACATCTGATCTATATTTATCACCCCTCAATTTGAAGTTATGCCCCTTCATGCTGGCCATCACCATCCGAGGAAAAAGGCTCTCACTGTCCATCCTACCTAACCCTCTGATTAACCCTCTCAACCTTCTTCTCTCTCACAAAAACAGCCTCAAATCCCTCAGCCTTTCCTCATAAGACCTTCTCTCCACACCAGGCAACATTTTATTAACTCTCTTCTGACTCCCTTCCAAAGTTTCCATATCCTTCCTATAATGCAGTGACCAAAACTGTACACAATACTCCAAGTTTGGCCGCACAAGAGTTTTGTACAGCTGCAGCGTGACCTCATGGTTCCGAAACTCAATCCCTCTACTAATAAAAGCTAACACACTGTGTACTTTCTTAACAACCCCGTCAGCTTGGGTGGCAACTTGCAAGGATCTATCCACCTGGACACCGAAATCCCTCTGCTCATCGACACTACCAAGAGTCTTACCATTAACCCAGTACTCTGCATTCCTGTTACTCCTTCCAAAATGAACCACCTCACACTTTTCCGCATTAAAGTCCATTTGCTACCTCTCAGCCCAGCTCTGCGGCTTATCTATGTCCCTCTGTAACCTGCAACATCTTTCTGCACTATCCACAACTCTATCAACCTTAGTGTCTTCTGCAAATTTACTAACCCATCCTTCTATGCCCTCATCCAGGTCATTTATAAAAATTACAAGCAGCAGTGGACCCAAAACAAATCCTTGCAGTACACCACTAATAACTGAACTCCAGGATGAATATTTCCCATCAACCATCATCCACTGATTTCCTTCAGCTAGCCAGTTTCTGATCTAAACCACGAAATCACCCTCGATCCCATGTCTCCATATTTTCTGTAATAGCCTACCGTGGGGAACTTTATCAAACATCTTACTGAAATCCATATACACCACATCAACTACTTTACCCTCATCCACCTGTTTGGTCTCCTTCTCAAAGAACTCAGTATGGTTTATGAGGCATGACCTACCCTTCACAAAACCGTGTTGACTATCCTTAATCAGCTTATTCATTTCTAGCTTATTATAAATACTCTTATAACTTTTTTCAACACTTTACCCACAACTGAAGTAAGGCTAACTGGTCTATAATTACCAGTGTTGTCTCTACTCCCCCTTCTTGAACAAGGGAACAACATCTGCTATGCTCCAATCTTCTGGCATTATTCTTGTAGACAATGACAACATAAAGATCAAAGACAAAGGCTCAGCAATCTCCTCTTTGGCTTCCCAGAGAATCCTAGGATAAATCCCATCTGGCCCAGGGGACTTATCTATTTTTACACTTTCCAGAATTGTTAACACCTCCTCCTTGTGAACCTCAATTCCATCTAGTTAGTAGCCTGTATCACAGTATTCTCCTCAACAACATTGTCTTTTTCTAGTGTGAATATTTGACAAAAAATATTCATTTGGAGCTTTCCCCACCTCCTCTGACTCCCCGCACAACTTTCCACTACTGTCCTTGATTGGTCCAATCTTACTCGAGTCATTCTTGTATTCCTGATAAACCTATAGAAAGCTTTTGGGTTTCCCTTGATCCTATCCGCCAATGATTTCTCATGTCCCCTCCTGGTTCTTCTTACCTCTTTCTTTAGGTCTTTCCTGGCTAACCTGCAACTCTCAAGCATCCTGAGTCTTCACATCTCATCCTAACATAAAACTTCTTCCCCCTGACAAGAGATTCAACTTCCTTAGTAAACCACGGCTCCTGCATTTGACAACTTCCTCCCTGCCTGACAGGTACATATTTATCAAGAACCCGCAGTAGCTCCACATTTCAATTGTGCCCATCCCCCGCAGTTTCCTTCCCCATCTTATACATCCTAAATTTTGTCTAAATTTCATCGTAATTGCCTTTCCCCCAGCTATAATTCTTGCCCTGTGGTATACACCTATCCCTTTCCATCGCTAAAGTAAACATAACCCAATTGTGGTCACTATCACCAAAGTGCTCACCTACCTCCAAATCTAATACCTGGCTGGGTTCATTCCCCAGTATCAAATCCAATGTGACTTCGCCCCTTGTTGGCCTGTCTATATGCTGTGCTAGGAAACCCTCCCTGCACACATTGGTCAAAAACTGACCCAGCTAAAGTTTTTGCACTATAGTATTCCTAGTCAATATTTGGAAAGTTAAAGACCCCGTAACAACTACCCTGTCACTCTCACTCCTATCGAGAATCATCTTTGTTATCGTTTCTCCTATACCTCGAACTATTCGGAGGCCTATAGAAAACTCCCAACAGGGTGACCTCTCCTTTCCTGTTTCTAACCTCAGCCCAAACTACCTCAGTAGATGAGTCCTCAAATGTCCTTTCTGTAACAGTAATACTGCCCTTGATTAACAATGCCACTCAGCTCCCCCTCCCCCTGCCCTTTTACCATCTTTTCTGTTCTTACTGAAGCATCTAAATACCAGAACCTGCAACAACCATTCCAGTCCCTGCTCTATCCATGTCTCAAAAATGACCACAGCATTGAAATCCCAGGTCCCAACACATGCCGAAAGTTCATCCGCTTTATTCTCGATGCTCCTGCTGTTGAAGTAGACACACTTCAAACCGCCTTCTAGCTTGTTGGTGCCATCTTGCGACGTTGAAACCTTATTTCGGACCTCACTACTCTCAATCTCCTGTATACTTATACTACAATTTGGGTTCCCATCCCGCTGCTGAACACAGGCTGGTGACCTTTCTTCAGCAACGTAACTTCAATATCGGCAACACTTTACAATTCTGATGAAAGGTTTTGATCTGAAGTATTACCTCTATTTCACTTTGCACAGATGCTGCACATCCTGTTAAATATTACTGTACAGGATCTGAATCTTGTTAACCAAATTAGAAGGTCAGTGTGAGGTCACTTAACTGTGTTGCTCCAATCCTTGACACAGGATAAGTATAAACTAACACAGCTGCACATTTTAGGAAAGCAATGACTATGACTGCACTGTTTGTTACAGAGAACTGAAACACAGGTCAATGAAATCCCCAAACCACCCCAAGTTCAAGCTCCATGATTACGTGAACTCGGAAATGAAAGGCACGGGTTGCTGCAGATCGTAACTGCCCCATTCTTTCTGCCGATACATTTGTACAAGACTGATTGGTGTTAAATTGCCAGGACAGATCGTCTCATGGTTCTGCCATTTTTTTTTGTGAAGTTCTTGCATGTCTGTACTTTGTTGTCTGTACATTGACAAGTGTTTATCAGCCAAGAACACCTTGAATTCATTTGGGGAGGTGAGTGGGATATAAATGGTGTTAAATCAGGATCGAAAGTACGAAACTTGATTGTTTACATAATCTAAATCTGCTTTTGCTGACTACAGTTTGTATCAATAGAAAAACATACCTGTTTTGTTCTGTAGGACATTAAATGAATGTACATTGATGTCCGTGATTGTACTGAATGTATGCTGTGTATATTTTTTTAATCCTTTACAAAGCCAGTTTTAATTTCATTTGGGGAACTGAGAAGAATCCACATGGGTGAAAATAAATCAGGATGCCAGTTGCAAGGAAATGCCATTTGACCCCTTTATTGCATCTTGCTGAAATATTGTAAACTATTTTTTAAACTAATGCATAATTGTCAGACTTATTAGAATTTTTAAATAGTTGCAACAGCTGTAAAATAAAATGTTTTCCAAGAAACCACATTCCAAGAAGTGAATGAGAAAAAAAAGCCATGGTAAAATCGATTGATGGGCCTGTTGTTAATTATTGTGCAGCATATGCTTTTGCAGAAAGTAAAAACTTGAAACCAACTCTCCTTCCAGTCTCTTTTATACTCACCATCAAATAGTTGGCTTTATTTTAAGGTGTACGTTTCTTCATTCGCAAGCAGGACTGCAAGCAGGCTCTGGTGCTTTAGTCTCAGATCAGTTTTCAGCGATTCCTGACAACATGACACCAAGAGCGTGTGGCAATGGCTGTGCTGTGACGCTTCAGTGGTTAAGGACCCTGCTTTCTATGCTTTGAACCAACAGCTACTTCAAGGGCTGTCTTGTTCCCCACGTGGTCATGTTCATAATCATCAAAAGATTATAATGTTTTCATTTAGAGGCTACAGAATCCAGAACTCAGTCTTCTATGGTATTCAGAAATCAACCATTGGGCAATTTAAGAACATAAGAGGTAGGAGGTGGCAATTTGGCCCTCTATTCTACCATTTGAAAGATCATTCCTGCTGTTTCACATCAGTTCAATTGTCTCCTTGGTTCCTTCGTTTTCCAAAGGAATATCAATCTCACTGTTGAATATACTCAATGCCTGAGCATCTATCGCAGTGCTTCCTTCCCCAAACCCCACTTGGAGGTTTGAAAGCTGTTGGGAGTGACTTTGGAGTTGCAGGAGCTGAGGAGGGCAATTTGTGAGCAGGTGTTGGGGTAATATAATGTACAATGACTTACCCGTTCTGTCTCGCTTGCACACACACACACACTCACTCAAAATACTCACCTTTTCACATTCACTCGGATGCTTTAGCCTCGGTTTTTAGCAATTTCAGCAACTGGACACCAAGGACATGCAGCATTGGCTATGCTGTGATGCTTCAGTGGTTCAGTAGTCTGCTTTTCAAGCTTCGAACCAACAGCTACTTCAAGAAGGACTGTCTTTGACCCATGTGGTCATGTTTATATTGAATATGACTGCAGCATTACGTGCCAATTTATCTACTCCCTTAGACAAATGAACTGACTTAATAAACCATCTTTTCTCTACTGAAACAATCCCTATTATTCTTATTTCATCTGCATAGTTTCAGTGTCTAATTACATATCAAACCAAATTGCAGGCCAGGATATTTCTGAACTGTCTGTAACAAAGGCAGTGTGCAAGCTGCCTATCATTTTGTGGAGCTTGTGGCTGTAGCTGCTGATTTGGATCCCCGATTTGGTTTGTAAATTCACAATTGCACATTGCTGAAAATTATTTACGTTTTGTGTAACCGTTTCACCTTATTACTTACAAGACAACCCATCTGAGCCAATAAAAAAGATATTTGAAATGTGAAGTTCTTTAAGGATCTGAATGAAAATACACTAGCTGATGTTCCAAGTGCATTTCAATTATCTAAGTACAAATCAATCGTCCTTTGAATGGTCAACCCTGTCACAACATGTAATCAATATGGAGCTGGAGTAACCTCTAGTGTGGATTTTATTTTAAAATGTCAAAAATCATGAGGCACTTTTAGATTTTGTCTCCTTAGATAAAGTAGTTATTACCTTGATTTCCTTGCATTGCAAACTATCAAACTAGGAGTAAGAGATGGCCACAGCACTACATATTCTACTTACTTCCAATTCTTAAAACCCTAACCGCTCAGAGGTCATTCATCTCAGTTGGTCCATGCCAGTGACTAGGTTCCACACAAACCTCATTTTACTCTTTCATTTCACCTTAACATATCCTTCTAGCTTTACTTTTAATGGTTCCTCCACATGTTTAACTCTACCATTCAATGCACTAGCAAGCTCCAGACTCTAAACATCTTCAATCCTTTCAGAAAAGATGGGCTGGATATTACTTGGCAACATGACCTCAATCGTGAGGTTGGGGAGTGAATAGTGGACAGGAATGAAAGAAAGAAATATCCAAAGGCATTTCGTAAGAATATTAAGGGTGAAGGGATAATCAAGGAAAATGTAGAGTTGATTAAGGATCAAAGTGGCAATATATGCATGGAGAAGTAGGCTGTGTAATTGTAAATACAATTTGAAAATGGAGATATGTAGATCCGAAGAGGGACTGGAGGTAAAATAATAATGATGAGAGATAGTGGAATTATAAGTGGACAAATTTGCAGACCCAGATAATTTGCATCACAGGCTGCAGAGGGAGGCAAGGGAAGAGAATGCGAGAGTTCGGACATTAAATTTTAAAATCCTCTCTGGGTACAGGAGAGGTGTCACAGGACTGAAGGCAGATAATGTGGTACTATTACTCAAGAAGAGTGCTAGGGATAAAAAAGGAAAAATTACAGACCAGCAACTAAAGTGGCAGTGGTAGAACTATCAGAAAATAAACAGAATCTATTTTCAATTGGAGGGATGAGTATTAATCAAGAACAGAGTTAGCATAGCTTTTTCAGAGGGAAATTACGTCAAATGAATTTGATTGAATTTTTCAAGGGCATGACTACGTGCTGAGATGAGGTCAATGCAGTTGGTGTTGTCTACAGAAACCTCAGCAAGGTTTTTGACATTATCTCATGCACAAGACCAGGCAAAATAGTAAAAGCATATGGGATCCAGGGCAATTTGATCAATTGGATCCAAAATTGGTTTAATGGCAAGAGACAGGTGATGGTCCAAGGTTGTTTTTGTAACTGTCCAGAGATGAAAGTGAGGACTGCAGATGCTGGAGATCAGAGTCAAGACTGGAGTGGTGCTGGAAAAGTACAGCAGGTCAGGCAGCATTCGAGGAGCAGGAAAGTCGACGTTTCGGGCAAAAGCCCTTCATCAGGAATAGAGGCAGGGTGCCTGCAGTGGAGAGAGAAAATGCAGGCACCCTGCCTCTATTCCTGATGAAGGGCTTTTGCCCGAAACGTCGCTTTTCCTGCTTCTCGGATGCTGCCTGACCTGCTGTGCCTTTCCAGCCTATGTCCAGAGGTCTACATAGGGTTTGGAACAGTGTCCTTTGCTCTTTGCAGTATAAATGTATGGTCTAGACATCTGTAGAAGATATGACCTGTAAGTTCACAGATGACACATAGAACATAAGAAATCACAACAGGGTAGGCCATTAGAGCCTGTCCCACAATTCTATACAATTACAGCTCATGTGCCATTTCAACTCCCCAATATTTCAAAAAAATAATCTGCATCCTTTTTAATTACTTTGTGATGTAGATTCAAACACTCTGCAGCAGTTAAGTCCAGGCATTCATTATTCTGACAGCAAAATTTCTTTTGAATCTAGGTTTTAAATGAATGCCCTTTTATTCTGCAACCTTGTCCCCTAGTTAGAGGCTTCCCTCACTAAATGGAAACATCTTAACATCTATCCTGTCAAGCCCTCTCAGAGTCAAATAAGTTTCAATATGGTCACCCTTCATTCTAAACTCTAATGAATAAAAACCTAATCCATTTAAATATCATTCACAAGTCAAACCTTTTGTTTCAGGAGTCAGCAGAGTGAATCTCTAACACAGGTATATCCTTCTTTAAATACTTGACTAAATCTAAACAGTCCTCTAGTGTGGGCGTCACTAGCACCCTGTACCAGTTGTAACATCCTGTAGCAATTACAATCAAAATTGCATTTGCCTTAATTACTTGCTGCACCAGCATGCAAACTTGTGTTACATGCACAGAACACTCAGTTCCCTCTGATGTACCTTTTTGGAGTCTCTCAAAACAATAGTCTACATTTTCATTCTTCATACTAAAGTGCATGATCTCAATTTGTTACATCAAACACCATCAGCCAAGTATTTCTTTCCCATTCACTTAATCTTTATGTATAACCTTGCAGGTTTCAAAGGTCCTTATCACAACACACCCTTCCACTTATTTATGTATTAGCAGCAAATTGGGACATATTACACTGCCCTTTCCATATCATTGACAGAATACAGGCCCTAGGACTGATCCTTATGGCATGCCATTAGTTATGTCTTTCCAAACTGAAAAAGACCCATTAATCCCACTCAGCTGTATGTGCATTAACCTATCTTCAGTCTATTACTCCTCACTATTGAGCGTTCCCATCTTGTGCAAAAAGCTTTTACATTGTAAATCTGTAATTCAGAAGTCTGTCTGTCATTATATATATATACACAATATACAGACACACAACCAAAATGGTTCCTTTTTAATCCTGTTTATATCAAGAAAATTACCAGAATGTCAAGTGTCAAACATGTTCTCCCTTTAATGAAACAATATTAATTGTACTAGCTTTTCTTAATGTCCTATTATTTCTTTAATAATAAACTGCATTTTCCCAATGGCAGTTGTCAGGCTAACTAGCCTATAGTTTCCTGCCTTCTGTGTATGTCCATTCTTAAAAAGGGGTGTCACATTGGAAAACAGCCAAGCTGCTGGAACCCTTCCAGAATCCAGTGAGTTCTGGAACATTTCAACCAACACTTCTTTCTGCAGCCAATTCTTTTAAATCATTGGATATAGGCCATCAGGTCCTAGTGAGCTGTCTAAGTTGGTTAAAGTTTTTCCCTCATTATAAACTATTACAATATGCTTTATGGCTCTTAAACATAAAGATGTTAGAAATAGGAACAAGAGTAGACCGTTCGTCACCTCAAGTCTGCTCCGCCATCTTGGTTGATCTGCTATTCCTCACACTCATTTTCCTGTAACCTTTGATTCCCATACTGATTGGGAATCTCAGCCTTAAATGTGGAGCAGACTCCACCCTCAAAACAAATCCCTCAAGTCTTAAATTGACACCCCTTTAGTGTTCTCTACCTTGATGTAAATATTGGCGTAAGTGATTTCCAAGTTATCTATTCCCCAGTCACATCCTTCAAGGGAGCAGAACACATTAGCTTTAAATATTTCTTGCCAATTTCATCATCAATTGTCCCTTTTTGTTAGCTTAAGTCAACTGCTGCTGATTCCCAAAGAAGTCCTGGCCAAGTTGTAGGTCTTAGTTTTTAAAATGTATACTCTTCTGCTCCACATTTTCAGCCAGTGGTCCATCTTCCCCCACAGTCCTTGAATGGAAGATTTCTTTCTGTTGAGTGCTATAAAAAAATCTGCTTAAATGCCTACCACTGCTCATCTGCAGACCTTCTTCATCCACTTGCCTAACCTGCTTAGATAACTTTCTGCATACTTCCAAGTGCCCTGATTTAATTGGATGACACTGACTTGAGACTAAATTATACCCCCTCAAACTGAATTTGAAATTCTACCGGCTTGTGATCAGGTCTCAACTACGCCTTTATTAATGCAGCATCATTACATTTAACTCTAAGATCTGGCAGTAGGCTATACAACATACCGCTCTAAGAACAAGGTGACTTCCATAGCATACTTGCCCTTTGACCTGCCCAGTCAACTTGCAGATAAAAAAACACAATGGAATTTGCATTATCCTTCTTACATACCATTACTCAGCAATTTAGTCTGTAGGTTAGATTCCCTACAATATGGAAACAGGCCCTTCAGCCCAACAATGTCCACACCAACCCGCTGAAGAGCAACCCACCCTGACCCATTCCCCTATATTTACCCCTGACTAATGCACCTAACATTATGGGGCAATTTAGCATGGCCAATTCACCTGACCTGCACATCTTTGGACTGTGGGAGGAAACTGGAGTACCTGGAGGAAACCCACGCAGACATGGGGAGAACGTGCTAACTCCACACAGACAGTTGCCCGAGGCAGGAACTGAACCCGGGTCCCTAGTGCTGTGAGGCAACAGTGCTAACCACTGAGCCATCATGCCGAGGTATTCTCGATAGGCCTGTAGATGACTCCCAACTGACTTCCTTACCTGGTTGTTTGTTATTTCTACATTTCACAATCAATTGCATCTTAACCACTATTACCAGTACACTGAGTCCTTCAAAGAATGCTATCTCCCCTCATTTTCCTGCAGGATGTAGAAAAATTCTACTAGTTTCCAGTCCTGATCATCTTGCAACTGCATTTCTGTAACAGTTATCAAAGCATATTAAAATTTTATTTGTGCTGGCAATTCACCTATTGTTAGAGAGTGCATATGATTCGATAAAGCAGGAAAGGCAGTAAATACAAGTGAAAGAGTATAGAAATTACTATTGCTACTCATTCTGGCTCAAATTTCTGCTGCAATATTTTCCTCTTCCTGTCATATTTATTCACCTCTACAGTACCTTGTACCTCTGACTTCTGAAAAGCAAAAACTACATCAAATGGAGACTGTAGGGTAAAGCCTCATACTACCAGGACATTTGAACCATATGGGGATTAACGAAAAACAAAAATGTTGGAAATCCAAAATATTGCAGGAGAAATTCCATGGAACTGGTAGCGTCTTTGAAGATAAAACAGTTGGGTCATTTGTCTTCAGAATTACATTTTTCCTCCTCATAGTGGAGGCACATTTAATTGAGTTTTAGTCATACAACACAAAAGCAGGCCCTTGGACCCAACCTATCCACAAAGACCAGGTTTTCTAGACTGAACTAGCCCTATTTGCCTCCATTTGGCAATTTCTAACCCACACACTTGTCCATATACCTGTAATGTTGTAATTGTACCCACCTCTATCAATTTCTCTGGCAGTTTGTTCCACAAGGAGAAAGTGAGGACTGCAGATGCTGGAGATCAGAGCTGAAAATGTGTTGCTGGAAAAGCGCAGCAGGTCAGGCAGCATCCAAGGAACAGGAGAATTGACATTTCGGGCATAAGCCCTTCTTCAGGAATGAGGAAAGTGTGTCCAGCAGGCTAAGATAAAAGGTAGGGAGGAGTGACTTGGGGGAGGGGCGTTCGGAATGCGATAGGTGGAGGAAGGCAAAGGTGAGGGTGATAGGCTGGAGTGGGGTGGGGGCGAAGAGATCAGAAAGAAGATTGCAGGTTAGGAAGGCAGTGCTGAGTTTGAGGGATTTGACTGAGACAAGGTGGGGGGAGGGGAAATGAGGAAACTGGAGAAATCTGAGTTCATCCCTTGTGGTTGGAGGGTTCCCAGGCGGAAGATGAGGCGCTCTTCCTCCAACCGTCATGTTGCCATGGTCTGGCGACAGAGGAGTCCAAGGACCTGCATGTCCTTGGGGAGTTGAAGTGTTGGGCTCCAGGGTGGTTGGGTTGGTTGGTCCGTCCAGGTGCCCCAGAGGTGATCTCTGAAACGTTCCGCAAGTAGGCGGCCTGTCTCCCCAATATAGAGGAGGCCACATTGGGTGCAGCGGACGCAATAGATGATCTGTGTGGAGGTGCAGGTGAATTTGTGGCGGATATGGAGTATCCCTTGGGGCCTTGGAGGGAAGTTTGGGGGTGGGGGTGGGGGGGAGGAAGGTGTGGGCACAAGTTTTGCATTTCTTGCGGTTGCAGGGGAAGGTGCCGGGAGTGGAGGTTGGGTTGGTGGGTTGTGTGGACCTGACGAGGGAGTCACGGAGGGAGCGGTCTTTTCGGAACGCTGATAGGGGAGGGGAGGGAAATATGTCCCTGGTGGTGGGGTCCGTTTGGAGGTGGCGGAAATGACGGCAGATGATATGCTGGACATGGAGGTTAGTGGGGTGGTAGGTGAGGACCAGTGAGGTTCTGTCCTGGTGGCGGTTGGAGGGGTGGGGCAGGGCGGGGCAGGGCTCAAGGGCAGAGGAGCGGGAAGTGGAAGAGATGCGGTGGAGGGAATCGTCGACTATGTCTGGGGGGGGAAAATTGCTACCTACAGCTACCTAGACTTATACCTCCTCCCACCCTGTCCCCTGTAAAAACGCCATCCCATATTCCCAATTCATTCATCTCCGCCGCATCTGTTCCCAGGAGGACCAGTTCCAAAACCGTACTACCCAGATGGCCTCCTCCTTCAAGGACCGCAATTTCCCCCCAGACGTAGTCGATGATGCCCTCCACTGCATCTCTTCCACTTCCCGCTCCTCCGCCCTTGAGCCCTGCCCCTCCAACCGCCACCAGGACAGAACCCCACTGGTCCTCACCTACCACCCCACCAACCTCCAGGTCCAGCGTATCACCCACCGTCATTTCCGCCACCTCCAAATGGACCCCACCACCAGGGACATATTTCCCTCCCCTCCCCTATCAGCGTTCCGAAAAGACCACTCCCTCCATGACTCCCTCATCAGGTCCACATCCCCCACCAACCCAACCTCCACTCCCGGTACCTTCCCCTGCAACCACAAGAAATGCGAAACATGCGCCCACACCTCCCCCCTTACTTCCCTCCAAGGGACACTTCCATATCCGCCACAAATTCACCTGCACCTCCACACACATCATCTATTGCATCCGCTGCACCCAATGTGGCCTCCTCTATATTGGAGAGGCAGGCCGCCTACTTGCGGAACGTTTCAGAGAACACCTCCGGGACACCCGGACCAACCAACCCAACCACCCCGTAGCCCAACACTTCAACTTCCACTCCACCAAGGACATGCAGGTCCTTGGACTCCTCCATTGCCAGACCATGGCAACATGACGGTTGGAGGAAGAGCACCTCATCTTCCACCTGAGAACCCTCCAACCACAAGGGATGAACTCAGATTTCTCCAGTTTCCTCATTTCCCCTCCCCCTACATTGTCTCAGTCAAAGCCCTGGAACTCAGCACCGCCTTCCTAACCTGCAATCTTCTTCCTGAGCTCTCCACCCCCAGCCCATTCTGGCCTATCACCCTTCCCTTGACCTCCCTCCACCTATTGCATTCTGAATGCCCCTCCCCCAAGTCCCTCCTCCCTACCTTTTATCTTAGCCTGCTGGACACTTTCCTCATTCCTGAAGGGCTTATGCCCAAAACGTCAATTCTCCTGTTCCTTGGATACAGCCTGACCTGCTGCGCTTTTCCAGCAACACTTTCAGCTTGTTCCACACACCACCCTCTGAAAACGTTGCCCCTCAGACCCCTTATCTTTCCTCGCAGGATTTAAACCTATGGCATCTAGTTTTGGACACTCCTATCGTGGGTATAAGAACTGGCTATTCATCCTATCCATGCCAATTATTTTAATACATCGAGGTCATCCCTCCACATCCTACACTCCAGCTGCCCCAGCCTATCCTTTTAGGTTAAACTGTATTCTCTATAGCTTGTAAAATCTTTTGCATCCTTTTAGCTTAAGGACATTTTTCCTATACTAGGGCACCCAGAACTGAATGTAGTACTCCAACGTGGCCTACCAATTTCTTGTAAAGTTGACAATGCATTGACCGATGAAGACAAGCATGTCAAACTCCTTCACTACCCATAGCAACAGTTTCACTTATGGATTTGCACCCCAGGTCTGTTTTATAACATTGCCCAGGGCTACAATGCTCACTATGCAAGTCCTGCTCTGGTTTAGCTTACCAAAATGCAACACTTCATTTACCTGCAGTGCGCCAAAGAGTTTACTGCATCAAAATCCCCATTGTATTCTCAACTTTCTTCACTATCCACTATACCAATTTTGGCTTCATCCACAAACTTACAAATGATACTTCCTATAGTCACATCAAAATTGTTTTTGCATTGGGAACTGACCTAGCACTGATCCTTGCAGCACATCACTTGTCACATAGCTTCAATCTGAACAACCTTTTATCACAACTGTCCCCTGGTCAAGCCAAGCTTGATTTCCAATTGGCTAGTTTGCCCCAGATCCATGTGATCTAACCTTCCCCCAAACTAATCTAACATGCAGAACATTGTCAAATATTTGCTGAAGTCCACTACTGCCTTTATCTTGATCACTTTAAAACTTAAACTGTTCAAGCAGGTTTCTAAAATGCATATAAATCCTGCTTCAATACCTGCAATTTACCCACTACTGACATGTTCGTCTCACCAGTCTAATTCCTGGCTGTTCATTACAGCCTTTAAATTGCAGAAAGTGAACCACCCTCCAGTATTCTGGCACCCTACTCATGGCTGGTGATACAAATCTCCACTAGAGGACCCCACAATGGCCTGGATACACTAACTGATTTGCATGCAGCTCAGGTAGGAATCCAAAAGTAGAACATTTCAAAATTTTAAGCTACTCAAAAGCTTCACAACTATTTTGTATCATTCCATGAACCCTTTGTCCAAGTTCCTCTCCAGCCTATAGCAGTTGTCTGTGCTAAGGTTTCAGGATATAGCTAGAGAACTATCACTATCATTCTCTATTAGAATTTTCTCTCCACCACCCCATTCTGCACTCAATGGAAAAGAATGTGGTGAAACTGGAAAGGGTTCAGAAAAGATTTAAGCAGGTTGCCAGGTTTGGAGGGTTTGAGCTATTGGGAAAGGCTGAATAGGCTGGTGCTGATTTTCTTGGAGCGACAGCTGAGGGGTGTCAATGTAGGTACTTATAAAATCAAATCATGAGGGACATGGTTGGGGTCATTAGACAACATCTTTTCCCTGAGCTGGATGAGTCCAGAACACAAAGGCATAGATTTAGGATGGGGAAGACTGGAGGGACCTAAAAAGGTGCAACTTTTTCCAGAGGGTGGTATATGTACAGAATGAGGATAGTACAATTACACATTTTAAGAGGCATCTGGACAAATAGAGTGTTAAGGGATATGGGGCAAGTGCTAGTAAATGGGACTGGATTAGTTTAACATCTCTGGTTCAAATTGTTCATGCAGACTAAAGGGTCAGTTTTTGTGCTGTAAATCTGACTGACCAGTACTTTGGTTAGTTTGCAGTCCCCCAATCCTCTGTCGGTCAGATGGGAGAAAAAAAAAAATCAGTATTCTAAACTATTTGATAAAACCAGTTGGGTTCAGATCATTCAACACTTCATTTCAGACTCAATTCTGCTCCACTCCAGGAGAGACTTGTAGTTTGAACTAAACATCATCAGCTGCCTTAATATGTTCTAATCAGACAAGCTATTCAATATCTAATTACATGCTCTTTTAGCCATTTAATTCCAGTACTGGTTAGTTTTGCAATGAAGTAGTGCTCAAAGGCCTATGCTCATTAACTGATCAGCAATTCTCAAATCTGGATATTGAGGGACTGAAAAGATTAAGTGCTGTAGATTACTTGAATATTTACTTCTTGCAAGAGATAGATGCCATAGAACTTTAACTTAGTTATTTTCTTAGGCAAAAAGTTAGTGTATACAGCATTATGCCTGTAACACTGGGATAGCTAGTCATCAGGACAATAATTGTTTGACAAGTTTTAGACCAAGTTCAGACAGTCAAGATTGGGAACAAGTCAGTTGAACTTCTCAATCTAGTAATGTAACCAGAATTATGAACATTGCACCTTCATGAACTCTTGGCACCAATGAATGACTACACATACATGAAGTGAACTTTTATTCAAAAACAGAAAGCACAGATAAACATCCTGAATGTGCATCTCAAGCAGTTAGCTGTGTTGTAATTAAGGATTGGATCAACCATTCTGTACCAGTTTCAGAATTCATCCAAATTCATAACCTGCAACAAAAATATTTGGTCAGTATCATACTAAAGTGATTCAAAAAGTGCAAATGAGCCTCAGCCACAAATATATTAATCAAGTATTGCTAAATGCAACACTTTCATTGGAGATGTCAGAAATAAAGAAAGGCTCATCACAGGCTCAGCACTTGCAAATTTCCAAGAGTTGCTTTTAAAACAAAGTGCAATTTCATCTTCAGCTTCTGTCAAAATGACTAGCCATTACACAAAGTCACACTAATTAAAAAGCCACAAGTGTAGCCAGGAACTGTTAAATCTTAATACAAAAAAGATTTAATACATACAGGACAGTGCCTACATCATAGGCTTACTTGATAGCAAACTGCCACACACCATCATCGATGGCAGAAAATACATGTTGTCAAGAGAAATTCAGTTCAATCTTGAGTGATCTGTGTTCAACATTGGATAGCACCTCAAACCTGCCCTCCCATTATTAGGGATTTTATTCCTGGCCTCAAAAGAAGCTACCAATACAAATGGACCTTTAATTGTGTAGAATTAGAGATGTTAATAATTATGCAGTCACCATCCACCACAGCCTCCAAGTTAACATTTAACAGTTCTCACCATTAGCCTGCCACAAGTTAATGCTGAAATATAATCTGGGCTGCTGCAGTCAGTATTCCATTAATTACCATGGCACCTGAAATTACATCAAAGTCTTTTGATTAGATGACATTTTAAAAAATTAAGCCTCAGACTACATAATGATCAACCATTTTAATAAGCCACTCATTAAACAGGTCAAAAAAAAGAGGTGCACCACAAGTTCAGCATTTGTAAAGTTCAATACAAACATCATGTCTACAAAATGCATTCTTTTGAATGTCTGGTATTTAAGACTTATACTAACATTTTATTACCAGGCTACAAGATGGTATGGTCCATTAGCAAGTAGTGCATATGATCTGGATTCTGAAATTGTCGAGTTCAGTCACCTGTCTGACTTTTCAAAACACCATCCAATTTGCTATAGGTAGTGGTCCCATTGGTCTTCAACTGCATGAAAATACAGTGAGCTAAAGTATGAAACTTTAGCAAATTAAGCTGTCAAAAATCAGCATTACTTTAATAATACCAGATGCCAGAAAAACATCTCAGACTGAGCACTTGTAAAGTTCTTTAAAAAATTAACATCTTGCTTAATACTTGAAACTGTTAAAGGTGGATAAATTCTCAGGACCTGACTGGGTGTACCCAAGAACTCTGTGGAAAACTAGAGAAGTGATTACTGGGCCTCTTGCTGAGATCTTTGTATCATTGATAGTCACAGGTGAGATGCCCGAAGACTGGAGGTTAGCAAACATGGTGCCACTGTTTAAGGAGGGCAGTAAAGACAAGCCAAGAAACTATAGACCAGTGAGCCTGACCTCATAGGTGGGCAAGTTGGAGGGAATCCTGAGGGACAGGATGTACATGTATTGGGAAAGGTAAAGACTGATTCAGAATAGTCAACATGGCTGTGCGTGGGAAATCATGTCCCACAAACTTGATTTGAGTTTTTTTGAAGTAGTAACAAAAGATGATTGATGAGGGCAGAGCAGTAGATGTGATCAATATGGACTTCAGTAAGGCATTCGACAAGGTTCCCCCATAGGAGACTGATTAGCAAGGTTAGATCTCATGGAACACAGGGAGAACTAGCCATTTGGATACAGAACTGGCCCAAAGGTAGAAGACAGAGGTGCTTGTGGAGGGTTGCTTTTCAGCATGGAGGCCAGTGACCAGTGGAGTGTCACAAGGATCAGTGCTGGGCCCTCTACTTTGTCATTTACATAATGAATTTAAATGTGAGCATAAGGAGGTACAGTTAGTAAGTTTGCAGATGACACCAAAATTGGAGGTGTAGTGGACAGCAAAGAGTGTTACCTCAGATTACAACAGGATTGGACCAGATGGCCAATGGGCTGAGAAATGGCAGATGGAATTTAATTCTGATAAATGAAAGGTGCTGCATTTTGGGAAAGCAAATCTTAGCAGGACTTATACTAGGTTTGTAACTCAGTTAAAGTTTAGGCTTTTGTTTGCTCACTGAGCTGTAGGTTTGATATCCAGACAATATTACCTAGCCAGGTAATGAAACACCCGAGTATCAAACCTACAGCCTAAAGGACTTAGACACTTAATGGTCCTAGTGAGTGTTGCTGAACAAAGACTTTGGAGTGCAGGTTCATAGCTCCTTGAAAGGAGTTACCAGTAGATAGGATAGTGAAGGTAGCGTTAGGTATGCTTTCCTTTATTGGAAAGAGTATTGAGTACAGGAGTTGGGAGGTCATGTTGCAGTTGTACAGGACATTGGTTAGGCCACTGTTGGAATATTGCGTGCAATTCTGGTCTCCTTCCTGTTGGAAGGATATTGTGAAACTTGGAAGGGTTCAGAAAAGATTTACAAGGATGTTGCCAGGGTTGGAGGATCTGAACTACAGGGAGGGGCTGATTTCCCTGGAGCAGAGGCTGAGGGGTGATCTTAGAGGTTTACAAAATTATGAGGGGCATTGATAGGATAAATAGACAAAGTCTTTTCCCTGGAGTCATGGAGTCCAGAACTAGAGGGCATAGGTTTAGGGTGGAGGGGAAGATATAAAAGACCTAAGGACAACCTTTTCACAGAGGGTGGTACATGTATGGAATGAGCTGCCAGAGGATATGGAGGAGGCTGGTACAATTGCAACATTAAGAGGCATTTGAATAGGAAGGGTTTTGAGGGATATGGGCTGGGTGCTGACAGGTGGGACTAGATTGGGTTGGGCGATCTGATCAGCATGGACCGAAGCATCTGTTTCCATGCTGTAAATCTGACTTTACACTGGCACCTCACCTGCCTAACAAGATAGAAAGGCATATTAAGTGAGCAATGTAATTAATCCATTTGATGAACTAAAACAAGACTCCAGTTATCCCATTTCAAGTAATTAATCTTTACCTGTTTACACAGCTGATAGACTGCTCAAGTTTCAGAGATACTGCTGTCAGTGATCCATCAGCATCTTAGCATGGTTAGCCTGAAATTACATAAAACTGTATAAGCTGATATTAAAACTATTAATTTAAAACTGTCCTTAAAATTAAGCCTCAGCCACAAAAACAGTAATCAAGCATTGCTGTGATGCAACACTTTCATTGGAGATGTCAGACAGAAAGGCTCATCACAGGCTGTGCAATCTATTTAAACAGTCACAGACCAAACTATCTTGGCCAGTACTTCAACTTGAATTCAAGACACCTTCAAACACTGCCCACAAGTGGACAAAACAATCTGTTTTAAACCAAGCTATTTTACTGGAAACATTAGCTTCCAGTGACAATTAGACAATTTAGTTTATACAGCATGGCAATACCCTTTACCCCACAAGTGGTGTTAAGTTAGACATCTTCTCCAGATGAACTTGCCACAGTTGTGCCAATTTGCACTTGTGCACTTCTTCCAATCCATATCTACAGGATCTGGAAATAAAAAAAAGTTTTCAAAATCCAATGAACAAAACTATGCTGAGCTGGCAAATAGTAATAAGCATCATAGCAAGGGTTTAAGTCTCAAGTTTTTGACTATTTCCTGGGACAGAAAAATACCTAAATATCTGCAAAATAACCTAACCCAGCATTACATCAAGTTTAGCAGAATGGTTTTAGCACTTTTTCCACACTGATTCTAGCATTAACTGCAGTCAATAACAGTTTGCCCACCAGATGGAAACACTGAATACATAGCAATTCAGTACACATCCCACTAAGTCAGGGATTTGCATACCTAGTGGCCATGTAAAATACTAATACCAAGAAAGGCCACAATTTAAAATATTAAATAGGCAATTCAGCCCAATGTTAATTCTTTGACCTATGTTGGGCTCAACCCATAACAAAAAAAGGATAACAAAAAACTTCGATATACACCTGTCAGTCTTTGTATTTAGACAGTAATCAAGCATTACTTATATGAACCATTGACCGATTTAAGGTTGTAGGATTCAACAGTGAATGCTGTCAGGCATGCTTAGCTTCAAATTTCCAGCATATGCAGTTTTGTTTTACTATCAAGTCTATCCTTGCTCATGCGCTTAAGGAATGCATCTGCTACCCACCTCAACCTCATGAACCTGAATTTACAAGCTATTACACAATCATTGCTTCAAGCTAATTTTAATATAAAAAAATCACATTATCTTCAAATCTTCACTGCATGAACAATCAGTAATGTCCAAAACAACAACAGTTTGCATTTTATCATGCTTATAATTTCATAAAAAGTTAGAGAACTTTAGACACAAGGCCAGAGATGGAGATATTAGGTCAGGTCACCAAAAACATTGCCAAAAGCAGGTTGTGAGGGATGTCTTAAATGTGGAAAGCAGACCTGAAAGGCTTTGGCCGCAAATTCCAGACCATGTTACTTCAGCAACTGTAGAAACAGTCACACAGGTGAAGTAATGATTTAACAAATTGTTGGGAGTCTCAAAGAAAATAGGTTGTCGAGGTCTCTGTGGGGTGCAAGGAGCTAGGGATGATCGCTGCCAGGAATTAAATCAAGTGTTAGAACTTTAAATTGAGAGATATTGGCCAGGTGCTGACAGGAGACACTAGATTGGGCTATCTGGTCAACTTGGACCTCCCCACATTCGCAAAACTTCACCTTGCAAAGCACAGACTTCCTGAACTTTCTAATATACAGCCAGACTTGAGAGAAGTTCATATTTGCCTAATTCATTACAACCCAATCGGAAACCAGATTGGTAATTTATTGACCAACTATAATGCAAAGTAGTGAAGTACAATAAACCCAATTTACATTAAAGAATTAGAAACATTCAGAAATATGCATGCAGAGGGGACTGTGAACTCAACATACATGTCAATTCCTACAAGAAAAAAAGTCTTCCCTAACACTGCCCTAAGAGTAATATTGCTTTGTAGTCCTAACTTTAATTCTGACAAGGCTAATAAGCTCCCAATCGGATCTCAGTTAAGTACAGAGCAAAAAAACCAAACAAGTTGACTAGGTGAGGAAATAGAGAATTCCTTCTGACATCAATTGGACTGACTGCAGCATTTAGACATACAGGCAGACAACTAAGGGACATAGTATGTTCAGGCAGATGGAATTCTTTAGAACACCACCAGGGTTAGTTGAAATGCCTGTTCCTGTGCTGTTCTATGCAGGCCTTCCAATGAAAGGAGCAGGCCAAATAAAGCAGATAGGTAGCAACATGTTTGCCTTTAAAAATGGACAACATGCAAGCGTAGATTTTAAAAAAAAAGCAAAGATAGCAGGAAAAAATACAAAGTGTTTGACTTCAGACCAGAGGAAAAGCCTGACTCAAGGAATTTGAGTGAAATGCACTTCCAAGTGTGGTTAAGGGTAGGCTCGATTGAGACATGCAAGCACATGTTGAACAATTACTTAGGTGCAAGGAGAAACAAGAGTCTGGGATTAAAGTGAAGCAGGTTCTAAGCAATGAGCCAAACATTGCAAGTTTCAAGAGCTGAAGTTTTGAAGTTTTCTGGAGTCAGTCGCTTGAAGGGCTCATAAGAAACCAGGGATCAAAGCTGCTTCATTAATTTATTTCCCTTTGTTACAACTGTATAGAACATTGGTTAGGCCACTTCTGGAGCATTGTGTGTAGTTCTGGTCACTCCATCAGGAGGTGGTGAATGGGATCAGAAAAGATTTACAAAGATATTGCCAGGGTTGGAGAGTTTGAGCCAAGGAAGAGTTTGGGGCTGTTTTCCAGTGTGTCAGAGGGAAAGTATAAAATAATGGGTGGGGGTGGGGAGAAAAAGGAAGAAAGTGAAAGGAGTAGGGGCACATGGTTAAGGGAAATAGATAAGGACTTTTCCCCTATGGGGCCCCAAACCTAGAGAGCATAGGTTTAGGGTGAGGCAGAAGATTGAAAGGAACAATATTTTCACACAGAGGGTGCCACGTGCATACAATGAGCTGCCAGAGGAAGTGGTGGAGGCTGGTACAATTACATTTAAAAGGTAGGTGGATGGCTACAGAAAGGGTTCAGGAGGGATATGGGCCAAGTGTTGGCAAATGGGACTAGATTAGTTCAGAATATCTAGCTCGCATGGACCGAAGGGTGCGTTTCCGTGCTGTATACTTTTATAACCCCAAAACTACTCCATAACCCTTATAGTTTGACTCCTATGAAACAAAGTATTTAAGACAAAAAAAAATAAAGTGCAGGTTAAGCGAGTGAGCTATGCTAAAATTGTCCGTAGCGTTAGGTGAAGGTTAGGGGAATGGGTCTGGGTGGGTCGGTGTGGACGTGTTGGGCCGAAGAGCCTGTTTCCACACTCTGTAGCCATTAGATTAATTACTAATGGACAGCGCGGCAACACATTGACAGTAAGTGAGATACTCCCCCACCTCATTTAAAACACCGCTTTCTTTAAAAAAAAGACTTCCAACCTCGCAAATGCGCGATACTAGGACTGATCGCTAACAATTACAGATGCTAACAGCCCCGTATTACCGTATACCGACCTCATTCAACCCAGTCTCCGGCGGAAAGAGGACAATCTTCGCGCACGTTCGAGAATATACGATAGCCGCCTGTCAATCACCCACCCAACCCTCATGCCTATTGGCTCACTATTCTAATTGACGTCTCAATTAACCAATAGAATCCGGACCATGAGAATAGTACGACCGCATTCTGTCCAATCCCTGTTGACGGGGGTGGCGCTCGGTCTCGGGGGGTCGGCGTCCGCCGTGTCGCCGCGCCGCCCGCTGGGTAATATAGTCCGGGCGTTCGCCCACAGACGTAAGTAGCGGCCTCTGGAAACTACAATCCCCGGCATGCTCCACGAAAGTCGCGCGTGCGCAGGCACGGGGTCTCGGTTAGTTCCTTGAAATTTCGGGCAGTTGGTAGACGATGGTGTTTGAACATGTCAAGCGTAGCGATTTGCGGGTAAGGACCTAAGTTTGGGTGAATGGAGTTTTCCTCTCCCTTTCCCTTCTGCGTGTGCGGGAGTACTTTTCACACTGTTTATGCAAATGGTTGGAGTTACATGTCTGGAAAATGGACCCAGACTTGGAGGAGGATCTGTCAACACAATCCACCCGAGAAGTGGTTCCTACAGGAAGGGGAGACATGGTCTAGACTTTGCAGGGTCTCCCGATGGACGGATCTGGTCACTCGCTGTCTTCTCCCCTTCCCACAGACCTCGTCAGTGTCGGCTGAAATCCTGGGCCGTCTGTCACCACCACCCTGGGTCCTGCCGCCCGCCTCAACCCGGGGTCCCATCTTTTGTCAACCGTCAGGTGCCGTTCATTCCCAATTCATTGCCAGGCGGCTGTGTGCAAGAGAGAGAAGCAGATAACCTGTCCTGCTTGCATTCACATCGCTAGCCTGAGAAACACCCTCCCAAAGCGTGCTCTTGCTAATCAAATATTTGCAGTGATACAAATGCATGGATTGCACCCACCCTCCCATACGCACACACACACTTTTGCAAAAGGCCTTTGTAATTGCTACCTCTTCCTAATCGTAATTTATGGTCTTGCATAACCTATCTCGTTTTTAAGATGCTCCTTTTAAAATTTTCCCCTTGTCCCAATTCATCTTGCCTGCGGAGTACTTTGAGACTTTTTTTTTGCATAGTTAAAGGTCATACACGAGATGCAATTTATAAGATCTACAATAAATATATCTGCTTTTAGAGAAGGTGTAATGTTCGAGTCTGGCGTCCAAAGTTTGCGTTCAGTAGGGAGTTATTATTTTATTGGAGAAACACGAAAGGAAGACTGCTGCTCTGGGTTTAAAAAAAAGTGGGTGGCGCATAATTTTATATCTTTGAAAACCGTCATATTGCAAGTTGCCACAACAAATACAAATAAAGCCTTATGACAAGCTCTGCCTGACCACATCACCATACTGGATAGTTTATCACTGTAAAGGGGAAATGCTTAGATAAGTGTCAGAATTTGGGCAATAAATGTGTCCTTAAAATTACTGCATACAGAACTATAATTGTTGATGATACTAGCCTATCATTTATAAATAATTAAAAGTCAATTAGTCTGCAAATACTGTATATGAATTTATAGGGAGAAATATACTTTTAACAATGTTTTTGAACTTTTATTTTAAAGAGACTACTCAATTATTAGACTTTCTCTTAATAAATGCTGGACAAACTCAGCAGGTCTGGCAGCATTGTAAAAAGAAATTGAGTTAATGGCTCAATGTAACTGTCTCTTCTCAGCTGCTGTTGGACCTGAGCTTTTCTAGCATTTTCTGTTATTTCAGATTTCCAGCATCTGCAGTATTTTGCTTTTAGTTTGTCTTAATATCTGTATTACAGTGTTAAATCTTTATTGTAAAATGGTGGTGGTAGGATCTAATTTTTATTGTGCCATTTATCTGCAATTTATTACTGTAAGTGCTATTCGCTGTCCTTATGATCACTAAATCGGTCGAATATTGTACAGCCCCTGGTACATTAGGTCTTTCCATCATTTATTACTATCTCCCAGCCAAGAATATTGATAAATTGTATAAGTAAGAGTGATCTCCTAAATATGCCATTGCAATAGCTAGTATATTTAAAAGTCATTTATAGCTGCCTGTCTTTTATCCATTTTACAGCTTATCCTTTCATACTTTTACCTGTAATTCCTTCATAAATTCTTAGTCAAATGCTTTCTAGACCTGTAATTTGATGTAGAAATGATTTGTCTCCGCATCCTGCTGTCACTTAAAATGGTTTTAAATTAATTTTTACAGCACATTACGGGTGACGTGGTGGCTTAGTGGCTAGCACTGCTGCATGGGTTCAATTCAGCCTTGGGTGACCATCTATGTGGAGTTACACATTCTGCTTTGTTTGCTTGGATACTCTGGTTTCCTCTCTCAGTCCAAAGATGGATGGGTTAGGTGAAGTGACCATGCTAAATTGCCCATCGTGTCCAGGGCTGTGTGGGCTAGGTGAATTAGCCATGGGAAATGCAGGGTTATGGGTAGGGGTAGGGGTAGGGGGCTGGGATGCTCTTCAGAGGGTTGGTGCAGACTCAATGGGCCAATTGGCATCTTGCTACACTCTAGGGATTGTATGATTCTAATTTGAGTGATTTAATTTTTCATGTAGTGACCAGTAACGGTCAATTAAGGTCAAGAAATAGACTTCTCGTTCTGCTACTGTATCATGTAGAAATTCACTTTTAAAAGTCCTAAGGGAGGACTAAGCTAATAAATGACCTTGAGCAGACCACATTCTCCTGGCATGATTTCCAGATCAAACACTACAGCTTAAATAGTAAAGCAGCCACCATCAAATTGTCCATGTATGGCCGCAGTCTACTGTCCCATCTGCTTTCAATTGCAGCTTGAGTTTTTTTTCCAAGTCTTCACCAATGTGTATTTTACAATTGTGGAACTGATTCTGGAGTGCACGCAATCTGTGGAATGTTAATTCAAAGGTTTGTCAACTCTTAGCTACGTACTTGGTTTAAGCTGTTAAATATTTTTATTTGCTTTTGGGAATCGAGTGTTGCTGCCGAGGCTCGCATTTATTGCCAATCTTTAATAGCCTTTGTGAAGGTGGTGAACTGCCTTCCTGAACTGCTGCAGCCCTTTTGGTTCAGATCACCAAAGTGCTGTAAGGAAGGTGGTTCTGGGATTTTGACCCAGTGACTGTGTAGGAATTGCAATATCAATTCAGTCAGGGTCACTTGAAAGAAAATTTGCAGGTAATTATGCTATTATGGTTCTTTTGCTCTTGTCCTTCTATGTGGTAGTGGATGCAGGTTTGGAAGGTGCCGTCTTTGCAAGTCTTTTAGATGGCACACACTGGATCAGTTGAGCTGCTTTCTCTTGGATGGTGTCAATAGTACTTTTGGAGATGCACCCATTCAGGCAAGTGAAGAGCATTTCATTGTGCTCCTGAACTGAGACTTGATGCAGTCTTTGGGAAGGCCACTCACTGTCACTCACTGCAGAATTCCCAACTTCTAACCTGCACTGGTAGTCAGTATTCAAATGTTCATTCAGTTCAGAAATTGGTCATTCGTAACCTCCAGAATGTCGAAGACAGGGTATTCAGTGGTGGTAATGCCATTAAATGTTGAGAAGAGGTTGTAAATTATCATTGCCTGCCACTTCTATGATCTGAATGTTACTTGCAGTTATTAATTCTTCCAAACTGATATACAAACAGGTTAACAGAGTTGCTGTTCCCAGTTAGAATATATAGCACAACATTTAAGAACCATCAATGTGATTTGTGAAGAATGAAACAAATTTAAAACGTAGAGAAATTATTTTGACTCTCCATTTGGATTAGCTTTGCAATGACTTAATTTTCAATGAATAATGTTCATATTTTTAAAACTTTGATACATTATCAAACATTGTTTCTGGTTATTAAATGGATGTTATTTTTGCCTTTTATTGATCAACTAACTTGACCTCCTCTTGGCTATGACATTTTATTCCTGCCTGAAGGTTGGAAGAATCTTTATCTTTGCTGCTTCCAAGTTAATCTAATTTCAAAGTCATTACACGAGGTTCATATTCCTGCCAGAGGGCCCCTTGAGTTTTCTGTTATTATATGTTGCATTTTACAATATTCTGATGCTTTATTAAATATGTGGTTTATAAAAGTCAGTAAATTTTCTTCATTTTCTGCAAAATGGCAGTTCTAAATATGTCCTGACACTAACAAAATAGCATTTTAAAGATTTCAAATTGCCAAAGGTGCTTGTAGCATGCAGAAACGTTAGTGAGATCTGGAAAACTCACCTTCAATTTCTAGGTTTTTTTTGCACCTTTCTATACTTATTCTATCTAGTTCACGTACAAACCTGGGCTATGATGACAGTAACACATTGCAGCTATCAGTACCATCATGTTAATTCTAGCCTTCTGCTGTAGCGTCATTGATCCTTAGCTTTTGAATTCAGGTACCAGTCTATGAAAATGCTATGAAATGAAGTCTTTGTCTTCTTTCTAACTGAATAATTGACAAATGATTTCTTGTCTTTATATGTTTAGATTTTTGTTTATTTCTGTAACTTGAGTGCTAACTTTGTATATTTGCTGTTGAAAGTTCCATATTTTTTACACAAAACATTACTTTCATCAGTGAATTCCTTACAAAATGTGTCCAGTGGTTGCTATTCCTTATGTGCCACTGAGTGATATTGTATCAAAGCTTCACATTATTACACTGACTAATTGTACTGACTTGTTGTTGCAATATATATATTTGGCTTTTCCACACTGTGACTCCTCGCTGAAATTGGTCACTTTTTTAAAAAGGTTAAAAATCACACAACACCAGATTATTGTCCAACAGGTTTAATTGGAAGCACTAGCTTTTGGAGCGTCGCTCCTTCATCAGGTGGTTGTGGAGGACGCAATTGAAAGACACAGATTTTATAGCAAATGTTTACAGTGTGATGTGACTGAAATTATATATTGAAAAATACCTTGATTGTTTGTTAGGTCTCTCATCGCATGCCCTTCTTATTAAAGTTAATTGCAATTTAGTTCTTCCAGTTTTGCCTTGGAAACAGTCTACGTTATGATTTTAACTCTTGCCTGTTTTTTTTGTAAAGAAACATTTATTATTCCATCCCATGCCTTAGCATAAAATCCAACCTAAAGGTCATTGAAATGATAAGTTATAGATCACCTACTTCCTAAGATAATACTCCTAAATAATAGGGGTACTGCCATAAAATATATAAGAACAGAAAATTATCTTTGGTGAAGCAACTCCTGCAATAAAGTAATATTAGATTTATTTTGAGAGAAGTAATCACTTAACATAAATTCCCATGGGGGAAATATTGTGATGCGAAACAACATTGACTCTTTCTGCCATGAAATGATAAGACCATAAGACATAGGAGCAGAAATTAGGCCATTCAGCCCATCGAGTCTGCTCCACCATTCAATCATGGCTGATAAGTTTCTCAACCCCATTCTCCTTTCTCCCTGTAACCCTTGATCCCCTTGATACTCAAGAACCTATCTATTTCAGTCTTAAGTATACTCACTAGCCTGGCCTCCACAGCCTTCTATGGCAGTGAATTCCTTAGATTCACCACTCTCTGGCTGAGGAAGTTTCTTCTTATCTCTGTTCTAAAAGGCTGTGCTTTTACTCTAAGGCTGTGCCGTCGGGTCATAGTCTCTCTCGCCAATGGAAACATCTTCCCAACATCAACTGTATCCAGGCCAATGAGTATTCTGTATGTTTCCATTATATCTCCACTCATCCTTCTAACCTCCAAGTACAAACCCAGAGTCCTCAAATGATCCCCATATGTTAAGCTTTTCATTCCTGGAACCATTCTCGTGAACCTCCTCTGAACATGCTCCAGGGCCAATACATCCTTCCTGAGGCTTCACCTACATAAAAGGAGATGGTGAAAATTGTCCTTTTTCATCTGCCTTTTGTAATGTCTGAATTGTACAGATAAATGCTTATGAGTGAGCAGAATTTAAAACTCAGTTGTATGTTTTAGATTTTAACTAATTAGAGTGAAACAATTTCATTTGTTTAATTTCAGTAACTTAGAATTACTTCGCTGTGACTGTACAGACTATTGTGTGGGAATGACTGTCAAGTACCATACAGTGGTTCTGATTCTTTGTTGCTCTGGCTGCTGAATGATATTTCAACATTCGAGCTTTCTTATTGAAAGATAATATTTAATGGAGATTTGCTGCTTCAGTTTAGACCACTTTGAGTTATTGTGTGTTGGTGAAAATATACAGTATGCAATTTGATTATCACTTTTGTGTAAAAATATGAAGGGTATGGAGAGATATGGGGCGGGTTTTGGCAGGTGGGACTAGATTGGGTTGGGATATCTGTTTGGCATGGCGAGTTGGGCCAAAGGGTCTGTTTCTGTGCTGTACATCTCTATGACCTCTATCTTAAAAAAAATGAAAAACTAATCAACAGATTGAAATCTGATTTCCAAATAAGTGGTGCTATTGTACAGGAATCAAAAGCTAAGATTAATTTAAAATTAATATGTTCCTATTCCATGTCATGATAATGTCCTGTTTCTCAAGTTGAAATGTACCACTGTTTTCTTACATTGAGTATCAGTCCTGTAGATCTTGATCTCAAATATAGCAAAACAATTCTCAACAAACTGAGTACTTTTGAAATTGAGAAAGAATGCTTCAGTTTGATGTGACATAGTCCTATGGTCTAGATGTAACAAACTAGAAACTTTGGTATTAGTAACCTTAACGAGGAGCAATGAGATTAAGCACTTCTTATCTTTGTGAATTACTCACGGTCCAGATGATCAGTCCATTAGGGAAAATCATTTCCTGTTTTTAACCCTACCCCAATATACTGTTCTATTTATTACATGCTAATAAAGAATTCATCACCTGAGTAAGTTATTTCTGCAAGATTTTCTTCACCAATATTTAAGATTGAATTAATTGAAATAAGTGTATTTCTCCTGGAAAGTAAACCTCATTGTTTGCTTATTGTCCTTGACAACACTTTTTTTTTAATGGAGGAAATCTTTAGTGAAGTGAGAAAAACCGAGTTAGCATTTCAAATCAGTGATCTTTCACCAAACTGGGAAAAGTTGGACATTAGGTATTAAGCAAGTGAAGTGAAGTGGGATGATGCCAAAAAAAACCAGAGGGAAGCTTAGAGATAGAGTAGAAAATGGGAGAAATGATGTAATTAGAAGTGACAAAGCTAGGTCAAAGGCATTGGTACGGAGACTAGAAATAAAAGCAGCATCTCTAGTGGAGGTGTGAATGGCAGAATGACGAACAAAACCACAAAACAAATGGGAATATAGCTGAAGCCTACAGCTGAAGAAACAAGGATGTCATGATCTGAATTTGTTGAACTCCTCATTGAGTCTGAAAGTCGACAATGTGCCTAGCTGAAAGATTAAATCCTGTTCCTCAACTGTTGGCCTGTGTGAGAACACTGTAGGACAGTGATTCTCAACCGTGTTTTGGCCAAGGCCCCCTGAGGAGCTCTCCTCCAGCTCCAGGGCCCCCCTTTCAAACAGGGACACAACACAAACAGACAGAAAACCATTTATTATTAAACACCAAGAAAACTTGAACATTCTGACATACTGGGTAAAACTTAAAACTATGAAATTAAACACCCATCAGGCCTAATGGGATCCTTGAGCTTGGTGCTTTTCTGCGTTGAGAATGGCTGCTGTAGGAGGCTGTGGTTGGAGAACTCTGCATGTAACCTAGGTGGAAAATTAAAATGACAGGATTCTGGAAGCTTGGCAAAGTTTGTGGGCTGAGTGGAGGTGTTTGGCAAAGTGGTCCTCTGCTTTCTATTTGGCCTCCTCTGTAAACCAGATCTCGAGCTAATTCGAAAACTGTAAAAGAAACATCTCTATTTTAGAAAGGAGATAGACATAAAGTAGGAAACTGCCTACAGTTTGAAAATGTTGGAATCTGTTATTGAATTATGAAAATGTTGGAATCTGTTATTGAATTATGAAAAATGTTGGAATCTGTTATTGAATGAGTAGAAATGAGACATTGTAACAAGACATTTAGAAAACCATAATGCAATCAGGTAGAGTAAAAATGGTTTTCTGAAACTGCAATCCTGTTTGACAATTTCTTTGGTGTTTTATGGATGTACCAAGCTAGCTGGATAAAAGGAAGCCAGTACATGTTGTATCTGTGTATTTCCAAAAGATATATGATAAGACTTGACTTAAAAGGTCATTACAAAGATGAGAATTAAAGTAAATATGGGCAGAGAACTATGGGCTAATGGGAATCCGATCAGAACAAATGATCATTTTCACATTGGCAAAGTACAGCTAGAGAGATCCTATAGATTTGGATGGTGCCTCAACTAATTGTAATTTATATTAAATGATATATAAAAAAGGAATTGATTATAATGTAACCAAATTTCCTGAAAGTGTAAAAGTAGGTAGAGAAGTATGTAGGGACATTGGAAGAGGAGTAGGCCATTCACTCCCTTGAGCCTGTTCCACTTCCACCTGTGAGATCATGGCTGATCAGTGGCCTTACTCCTGCCTTTACCCCATAGTCCCTAAAACCTTTGCTTAACCAAAAAAACTATCTTAGGTTTAAAATTAACAGCTGATCTTGCATCCAATGTCTCTTACGGAAGAGAGTTCCAAATATATATTCTTTGTGTGCAGAAGTGCTTTCTAACTTTTCTCCTGATTGGTTTGATCTTTGTTCATAGCATTTTAAAGATCTCTGCACCAGCACCCCCAAGCCTGTTCAACATTGACTGCCTTTAACTTCATACCATCTGGAAAGCATCCTGATCTATACATTTTCAGTCCAAAATGGATTACCTCACACTTGCTTACATTGAACTCCCATCTGCCACAGTTCTGCCTATTTACCTAGTCTACCAATATCCCTTTGTCATTTTATGCTATCATCTATATTGTCTGCAATGCCATCCATCTTTGTGTCATCAGCAAATTTGGATACATGAAACTATATGCCATTATCCAAATCATTAATAAATAAAGTGTATAATTGAGGCCCTAATACAGATCCTGTGGGACACCATTTTTATGTCCTGCCAGTTAGAGTACCTATCTATCATCTCTACATTCTGTCATCTGCCACACAACCAATTGCCCAGTCATGTCAGTAATTTGCCTTCAGTTCCATGGGCTTTAATTAACTGTCTGTTACCTGGGACTTCATCAAATGCCTTCTGGAAGTCCATATGCACAACAGCCATAGACATTCCCCTGTCCACAACCTTAGTCACCTAATTTAAAAAAAAATCAGTTAGGTTTGTCAGCATGACTAATGTGTTGTAAATCTATGTTGGTTCTCCCTGATAGGGTAAGTTTTGAAAAAAATTAATCAATCTTTGATTATAGACTCCCAACAATTTCCCCACCACTGATGTTAGGCTTGCTTTCTGTAATTCCTTGTTTTTTCTCCTTTGCCCTTCTCAAAAAGCACAGTGACATGCAGTTTTTCAATTCAGAGGAATGACTCCTGTATCTAGAGAACTCCGAAAGATAAAGTTAAGGCATCCTCAATGTGCTACCCTCCTTCCTTTAACACCCTGTGACAGAAACCATCAGCTCCTGGGGATTTGACATTTTATAATTAATTTCCTTGTGACTTCTAGCAAACTATCCTCCCTTTCTACTGTAACGACAAAGGAAATGTTATATTCAACATGTCTGCCAATTTTTCCATAGTCATTGGCAATGACCTCACTTTCAGTGTCTAATGGATCAACATTGCTTATGACCACTCACTTTCCCTTTCAGTCACTTTAAAATTTCTTCTTATTGATTTTGTAAGTCCTTTCTTTTTTTTTAGGCTGTCCCTTGTCTCTTTAATTGTCCAGGCCTGTATTTTCTGTGAAGTGGAGCCTTTCCCTCTCTGGTATAAACTGGTATTGTATCATGTTAAATATTCCTTTAAACATCCTCCACTGTTCTTCAGTTGTTTCACCCATTAGTAGATTTTCTCAATTTACTGTGGAAAGTATGTTGTGAAGAGCATACAAAGTCAACAGTTATGGTTTTGATATCCTTGACTGGGGAGGAATCTACTTACTCTGGAAGCAGTAAAGAGAATGTTCACCACATTGATTCTTGGGGCGAAGAGCTTGAATAAGGAAAAAGGACATAGGAGCTCAGAAGATTCACACTTGAAGTTCTTACACACATAAAATTCTGAACAGTCTTGACATCAGTGCTGAGGAGATCTTTTCTCGTGGGGGAATCTAGAATTAGGGGGCACAGTTCCCAAATAAATAAAGATGAAGTCATGATAGACTTACCAGACCATAGGACTGCTGTCATTTTGCAGAGAAGTGGCACAGTGGCTGAGTGGTTAGCACTGCTGCCTCACTGCCCCAGGGGCTCTGGTTCACTTCCACCCTCTGGTGTCTATCTGTGTGGAGTTGGCACATTCTCTCTATGTCTACGTGGGTTTCCTCTGGGTGCTCCGGTTACCCCTCACAATCCAAAGATGTGTGGGTTAGGTGCATTGGCCATGCTAAATTGCTAGTGTTCAGGGATGTGTAGGTTAGGTGCATTAGTTAGGGGTAAATATAGGATAATTGGGTAGGGGGAATGGGTCTGGGTGGGTTACTTTTCGGAGGGTCATTGTGGACTTGTTGGATTGAAGAGCCTGTTTCCACACTGTAGGGATTCTGTGGACTTCAGAGGTGACTGCGGGTGGCTTAACCTGAGGATCACTCAACTTGAGGCGAGTCTTGAGAGGTTGAGAAGGAGAGTCTTTCATAGTAACCTCAGCCAAATAAGCAATCTTCCTTTAATATGGAGGTGAGAAATTTCTTATATCCGAGAGATTGTTAGTCTTTGGAATTCTTGATGCAAGCCACCAGTGGAATTGGTTCATCAGTATTTACTGTTCCTTCGGTATTGTTGTGAAAGACTGAGAATTCACACCTAAATTGTATTGTGGGTCGACCTAAGCAGCATTTAAAGAAGGAAGCCCACCAGCACATTCTCAAGCACAACTAGGAATGGGCAATAAATGCTGGTCCAGCCAGTGATGGTTATGATGGATGAATGAATTAAAGAGAGTTAAAGGCTGACTTAGAATAGATTATTGATCTACAAGGTAGTCAAGGTTGTGGGAGCAGGGTGGAATTGAGGGTACAATCACACAAACCATGGACAGGTTTGAGGGACAAAATAGCCAACTCCTGCTTCTATTTCTTGTGCTGTTATATTGCCACATTGAGATCAGCAAATACAGTGTAATAAATTTAAAGAACGTTTCAGGAAACCGAGCAAAGTTTGAGTGACCCTTTTGTGCAAGATTTCAGTTTTGTCCATGGGTGGGACTCCAAGCTCTTGGTTATGTTATTTTGTTTCTCCAACATTCTCTTGCACTGTCTCCAACATCAGAGAGAATTGTAAACTTGAGGAACAGTACCTTATTTCATTTGCATAGTTAGAGTCATGGAGTATTACAGCACGGAAACTGACCCTTCAGTCCAACCAGCCCATGCTGAACATAATCCCAAACTAACCTAGTCCCACCTGCCTGCTCCTGGCACATTTCCCTCCAAACTTTTCTATTCTTTTAAACATTGTAATTGTACCCACGTCTACAGCTTTCTCAGGAAGTTGACTCCACACAAACCACCCTGTGTGTAAAAAAAAATTGCCTCATGTCTTTTTTAAATCTCTCTCCTCTCACTTTTAAAAATATGCCCCCAGTCATGAAATTCCCCCACCCTTGGGAAAAGGCAACTACTATTAACTCTATCTATACCTCTCATTATTTTATAGACTTCTATCAGGATGCCTTTCAACGTCCTACATTCCAGTGAAAAACATCCCAACCTATCCAATCTATCTTTAGAACTCAAACCTTCCATACCCGGCAGCATCCTGGTAAATCTCGTCTGAATCCTCTCCAGCTTAACAATATTCTTCCTCTATGTCGGCAACCAGGACTGGACACAGTATTCCAGAATAGGCCTCATCAAAGGCTTGTACAACCTCAACGTGATTTCCTAACTCCTATACTCAAAAGGACTGTGTAATGAAGGTAAATGTACCAAATGCCTTTTTAACCACTCTGTCTATATGTGATGCAAACTTCAAAGAATTATATAGCTCCACCCCGAGCTCCCTCTGTTCTACAACACTACCCAAGGCCGTACAATTAGTATTATAAGCCCTATCCTTATTTGTTGTACCAAAATGCAGTTCCTTGCATTTAGAATCATAGAGGTGAACAGCATGGATACAGACACCTTAACCTGTCTATGCTGACCAAATATCTGAAGCTAATCTCGTCCCATCTATCAGCACTTGGTCCATATCTGTCCAAACCCTTCCTATTCATATATCCATCCAGATGTGTCTTTAATGTTGCAATTGTACCAACCTCCACCGCTTCCTCTGGCAGCTCATTCCATACATGCACCACCCTCTGCGTGAAAACATTGTCCCTTAGGTCCCTTTTATATCATTCCTCTCTCACCTTAAACCTATGCCCTCTAGTTCTGTACTCTTTTCCCCACACCCACCCCCACCCCAGGAAAAAGACTTTGTCCATTTATCCTATCCATGTCCCTCATGATTTTATAAATCTCTATAAGGTCACCCCTCAGCCTCTGACGCTCCAGGGAAAACAACGCCAGCCTATTCAGCATCTTCCTATAGCTCAAATTCTCTAACCCTGGCAACATCCTTTTAAATCTTTTCTGAACCCTTTCAAGTTTCACAACATCTTTCCAATAGGAAGGAGACTAGAATTGCACACAATATTCCAGAAGTGGCCTAACCAATGGCCTAACAGCTGCAACCTGACCTCCCAACTCCTGGACTCAATACTCTGACCAATAAAGGAAAGCATACCAAATGACGTCTTCACCATCTTATCTACCTGCGACTACTTTCAAGCATTCAGATTGAACTTCATCTGCTATTTTCAGCCCGTTTACCCATTTGATCAAGATCCCTTTGTAATCTTAGAAAACCCGTTTCACTGTCTACAGTGCCACCAATTTTGGTGTCATCCACAAACTCACTAACCATGCCTTCTATATTCTCATCCAAATCATATACATATGCAGCACGGTGGCTCAGCGGTTAGCACTGCTGTTTCACAGCGCCAGGCACCCAGGTTCAATTCCCACCTCTGACAACTGTCTGTGTGGAGTTTGCACATTTTCCCTATGTCTGTGTGGGTTTTCTCCGGGTGCTCCGGTTTCCTCCCACAGTCCAAAAATGTGCAGGTCAGGTGAATTGGCCATGCTAAATTGGTGCATTAGTCAGGAGTAAATGTAGGGGAGTGGGTCTGGCTGGGTTGCTCTTTGGAGGGCCGGTGTGGACTTGCTGGGTCGACGGGCCTGTTTCCACACTGTAGGGAATCTAATCTAATCTAATTGAGTCACAAACAAAAGAGGATCCAGTCCTGGAGAATACCCCTGGTCACAGGCCTCCAGTCCGAAAAGTAATCCTCCACCATTACTCTGTCTCCTGTTGTAAACCAATTATGTATGCAATTGGGAGACTCCCCCAGAATTCCGTGTGACCTAACTTTATTGATTTAGTCTACCATACAGATCCTTGTCAAAGACTTTACCAAAATCCAAATAAACGTCTTACTGCTCTGCCAGCATCAATCTTTATGGTAACATCCTTAAAAAACTCAACCAAGTTTGTGAGACACTATTTACCTCACACAAAACCATATTGACTATCCTTAATCAATTTTTTGCCTCTCTAAATGTCCATAAATCCTAACTTTTACAATCACCTCCAACGATTTACCCACAACTGAGGTCAGACTCACAGGTCTTTATTCCCCTAGTTTCTCCTTAGAACCTTTCTGAAGCAAAGGTACAACATTAGCCGTCTCCAGTCATCAGGCTCTTCCTGTCTTACTTTCCACAATGTTCTGGGATACATTAGATCGGCTCCCGGAGATTTATCCATCTTTATATTCTCAAAGACCTCCCAAACTTCCTCTTCTGTAATGTGAACTGTTTTTAAAACTTCAAAGTTATTTTTCTGCATTCCCTAGATTCCATTTCTTTCTCTACAGTAAAAACTTGCACAAAATATTCATTTAGTGTGTCTCCCATCTACTGGGCTTCAACACAAAGATAACCTCCTTGATCTTCAAGAGGCCCTACCCTCTCTTTAGTTACCCTCTAGCTTTCAATGTATTTGTTGAATCTCTTTGGATTATCCTTACCCTTATCTGCCAATGCTATCTCATATCCCCTCTTTGCCTTCCTGATTTCTCTCTTAAGAATGCTCCTACACTCTTTATATTGATTAAGAGATTTAATGAAACCAAGTTGTCTATATTTAAAATAAGATTCTCTTTTATTCTTAATTAGAACCTCAATATTTTTATTCATCCATTGTTCCTTAATCCAACCAGTCTTTCCCTTCATTCTAATGGAACAAAATGCTTCTGAAACTCATCATCACGCTCTTGAACTCCCTCCACCTATTAGATGTCCTTTTAACTGCAAACAGTCTACTCCAAACACCTTTTGAAGTTCTTGTCCTCTGCCATTAAAATTTGCTATATTCCGATTAAAAACTATCTTGAACGGAAGGCTTATCCTTTTCCATAACCATTTGTGTAAAACATTTTCACATCATAACTCCTGCACTCATTTGTTTTCTTTATCTTCACAACTTTCAGTTTTGTTCCTTTGCTTCTGAGTTTCAGCTGTTCATCATTTTGTCATTCGTATTTCCTCTCAACATTTTTTATTCTTTATTTGTCCCACTGCTGCTCGCTTTTGCCTGGTACCATCAACTAATCTGCTGTTAACTAATCATGTAAATAAACCTGTCTTCTATACACTTGTGTCTCTTATTGTTTTTCCACCCTTAGTCCTTTCCCTTGCTTAAAACTTCCTTGCATCTGAATCCCAATTCTGATGAGGGGTTACTGATTAGTTACTGAACTAATTTTTCTCTTTTTACAAATGCTGTCTTTCTGCTGAGTATTTGCAGCATTTTCTGTTTTTATTTCTTATTTCCAACATTTGCAGTGTTTCTGGACAGGTTGGGCCACCTTAAGTTAGTTGTTGGAAATGTATGTTTTACCCTCTGGAGTTTGTGATCCTGTGACGTCAGGTTTCCAGTGGTGTAACCTTTAGTGTCTGCCAGACAAACTCTATTGGATCAAATCTGGGTTTTTCCAGTTTATTTGCATATCATTCTGTCAGCCACATGCCTTTCTATGTACATCATTGGCAAACTGACTGCCTGCAAAAGCAGCTGAAGACCTGAGCAGCTGAAGACAATTCTCTGCAGTCAACACTTTTGTTGTTTTGAAGTTGCTTTTAAAATCATACTGTTGCATTGTTTTTCTTTACACTGTAGTAATCAGTATTTCTGTGCTGCAGATAATGTGGGTTTGAACACTTACCGATTAGATTAGATTATTTACAGTGTGGAAACAGTCCCTTCAGCCCAACAAGTCCACACCGACCCACCGAAGCGCAATCCACCCAGACACATTCCCCTCATTTATCCTTTCACCTAACACTACAGGCAATTTAGCCTGGCCAATTCACCTAACCTGCACATCTTTGTGACTTGACGGAAACCGAAGCACCCAGAGGGGACCCACGCAGACACGGGGCGAATGTGCAAACTCCACAGTCAGTTTCCTGAGGCGGGAATTGAATCCGGGTATCTGGTGCTGTGAGGCAGCAGTGCTAACCACTGTGCCACCATGCTGCCCACGATACACTGGGCTTGTATTTTGGAAGAGTAAGATGAAAAATTCTCAAAACTCTTGAACAAGTACAAGAAGCAGAGTTGAAACTTTTTTTCTAAAAGCAAGGTCCATCTTTTGAGGAAAGAAATGTTTGTTTCTCAGCAGTTTATTATGCTTTCATGTGTTTCAGCAACTTGTCTTGTTTTTAAAGCCTTTCTCTTGCCTGCAAACAGTCTACTCCAATCAACTTTTGAAAGTTTTTGTCTCCTGCCATTAAAATTTGCTATACTCCAATTAAAAGCTTTAACTTGTATGAAAAGTTTATCCTTTTCCATAACAATTTGTGTAAAACATTTTCACATCATAACTCCTGCACTCATTTGTTTCCTTTATCCTCACAGGTTTCAATTTTGTTCTTTTTTTTGCTTCTGAGTTTCAGCTGTTCATCATTTTGTCATTCGTATTTCCTCTCAACATTTTTTATTCTTTATTTGTCCCACTGCCGTTCACTTTTGCCTGGTACCATCAACTAATCTGCTGTTAACTAATCATGTAAATAAACCTGTCTTCTATACACTTGTGTCTCTTATTGTTTTTCCACCCTTAGTCCTTTCCCTTGCTTAAAACTTCCTTGCATCTGAATCCCAATTCTGATGAAGGGTTACTGATTAGTTACTGAACTAATTTTTCTCTTTTTACAAATGCTGTCTTTCTGCTGAGTATTTGCAGCATTTTCTGTTTTTATTTCTTATTTCCAACATTTGCAGTGTTTCTGGACAGGTTGGGCCACCTTAAGTTAGTTGCTGGAAATGTGTGTTTTACCCTCTGGAGTTTGTGACATCAGGTTTACAGTGGTGTAATCTTCTATGTCTGCCAGACAAACTCTATTGGATCAAATCTGGGTTTTTCCAGGTTATTTGCGTATCTTTTTCTTTGCAGGTTTCTCTATGAAGGTCAGGTGATATGGAATAGTCCAACCGTTTGGAGCATTCTATGACAATGGGGCCAGACCTCTCCTTCACAACATTAGGAATACTTAGAACCTCAGAATGATGTTTGCGTACTGAGGGTGTATGCACAGCTTGATGCATCTGCACACGAAGGTGGCCATCCAGATGAGAGCAGTGATGGGTACGTTTCCCCCTGCCCATCAGAGTTTTGTACGTGGTGTCCTTGCAGACACAGTTCATCTTAGACTTCCAGATGAAGTGGAAGATGGCTTGGGTAACTGCCACGGCACAGGATCTGCGAATGGGCCGGACCTGCACCATGTACAACAACGGAGAGAGTGCCTCGCACCTGATGACTAGGTTTAAACCTGCAATGGAGAGAATGGTGCTCCCAAAAGGCCAGTTTTTTTCTTCACCTTGGCAATACCCTCCTCTCAAATTTTTGCGCATGCCCCAGCCCTTCCAAACCATATTTCCAGCACCTTCAGGTGAAGGCGATAATGGATTGGTCGCTCCAGTTCCTAAAGAACAAGCCTATCTCTTACCTTGACTGACGTTGACACCTGAGGCCAGTTCAAACTGGTCAAATACACACACACACACACACACACACACACACACCTGAGAATTGTCTTTGAGGCAGTCAATTCTGATCTGACTGAAAGATTGCCTGAATTTAGAAATGGGCAGAGAGTAGATCTTGTGATCTCTTCCAGCTTTCACTTCTTGTTTCATTGCTCAAAAATCAAAACATTGCTGCAAGATATTTTAACTACAATCTCTCTGTTTGCAAAAGCAAGATGTCGGTGTGCATCCCATACCTTTTCAGGTATACTCACTCTCTGACTTGACTGCACACTTTGTTAACAGAATATCTGAATGGCCCAATTGTAATGTCTGAACACTGGGGCTTGCTTTCTTTATCAAGGCTTAAGGGGTGTATTTAGTTTTTGGAATGATACTCATGGCTGTCAATTTGATTGTATTACCTTGCTGTACCTGTTCCATATGCAAATTTTTGTCTTTTCTGACTGTATGCCATTTCATAACATTGAATGATTAAACTGTACTTGGTCTCCTATTACTCATGACTCAGAATAACGCGCACTTGTTTACAGGCCAGCATATCTTCAATCAGAAGTTCTGCATTTTGAAACTATAAAAGTAGTCTTTGTTGATTAAGCATGTCACATACAACAGTTAAGTTGAGATTGAACCAGGGATTTTCTTTGAAAATTAATTACTCACCTAGCATAAGTGCAAAAACTGTCTGTGAGTTAAATTAATGTGACTTACACGTGGAGTATGTTGAGGGGCAACTGCTTCCCAAGAGTAATAACAACCTTAAACTGACAACTAGACAATTGCAACGGATAGTGAGGAGAGCTGAGAGAGGATCATCGGGGTCTCTCTTCCATCCATTACAGGCATTTCATCCATCCGCTGCATCGGAAAGGCTACAAGCATTGTAGAAGACCCCGCGCACCCCTCACTCAAACTCTTCTCCCTCCTGCCATTTGGCAGAAGATACTGGAGCATTCAATCTCTCACGGCCAGACTGTGCAACAGTTTCTTCCCCCAAACCATCAGGCTCCTTAACACAGTGTGATTGGACTCTTTCCCATCTGAAATTCATTGCACAACCTCGAATTGCTGCTAGGAAAATGTCTATTATTTATCATTCTTCGATTACACCGTAACTTGAGTGTTTTGCACTTCTTGGTAAAAACAATAACTGCAGATGCTGAAAACCAAATACTGGATTAGTGGTGCTGGAAGAGCACAGCAGTTCAGGCAGCATCCAACGAGCAGCGAAATCGACGTTTCGGGCAAAAGCCTTCCTGATGTAGGGCTTTTGCCCGAAACGTCGATTTCGCTGCTCTTTGGATGCTGCCTGAACTGCTGTGCTCTTCCAGCACCACTAATCCAGTGTTTTGCACTTCTTACGCACTTTATGCACCATATGATTATGTAGTTTGTGCTGCCCATATCGCACCCTTGGTAGAGTCATAGAGATGTACAGCACAGAAACAGATCCTTCGGTCCAACCTACCCATGCCGACTGATATCCCAACTCAATCTAGTCCCACCTGCCAGCACCCGGCCCATATCCCTGCAAACCCTTCCTATTCATATACCCATCCAAATTGCTTCCTAAATGTTGCAATTGTACCAGCCTCCACCACTTCCTCTGGCAGCTCATTCCATACACGTATCACCCTCTGTGTGAAAAAGTTGCTCCTTAGGCCTCTTTTATATCTTTCCCCTCTCACCTTAAACCTATGCTATATAGTTCCGGACTCCCCCACACCAGGGAAAAGACCTTATCTATTTATTCTATCCATGCCTCTCATAATTTTATAAACCTCTATAAGGTCACCCCTCAGCTTCCGCTGCAGGGAAAACAGCCCCAGCCTGTTGAACCTCTCCCCGTATCTCAAACCCTCCAACCCTGGCACATCCTTGTAAATCTTTTCTGAACCCTTTCAAGTTTCACAACATCTTTCCGATAAGAAGGAGGAACATCGTCTTGTTTTTATTGTATCTGTTGTATACGGTAGAAATGACAAATAAAAAGCTACTGTACTCTCTACTCTAGAGAGCAAAACAAGTTGGAAAGCAAATTGATTAAAGTGATTTCTTGTCCCTGATAAACATTGAACTGTATATGAATTTTTTTGCTGTATCTTGACATTATTGTGTTGAGCTATTTTAAAATTGGCTTTTCAATTATGGTTTTTCTGTCTGTCTTCATGTTAACTTCTTTAAAAAGACTATCTGATTAAATTTCTGGTCAGATGACCAGAAGCTTGGACAAAGGAAAGTTGGGAGGAATGTTTGAAGGAGGGGTGTGAGCTTGAGGTGTTGGGGGGAATTCTGGAGCTTTGGGCATAGTCACCTGAAGGTACGGTCACCAATGGTGGAGCAGTTAAAACTGGGGGTGGACAAGATGTCAAGAAGCACAATATTTGCAAGGGTAGTGTGGCTGCTGGTGCTTACAGATAAGGTTAGGCCATGGAGTGACTTGAAAACCCGAATAACATTTTAAAAATCAGCGGGTGCTTGATCGAGAGGTAATGTACATTAGGAAGTATGTGCATAGTAGATTTGCTGTGAGTTAAACACTGGTAATAGAGTTTGGGTGACTGCAGGATCAGAGGAATTAAAGCATGGGAGACGTGCTGGGATACATTGGCACAGTCAGGTCTAGAGATAGTAGGATACCAATGAGCTACATGTGAAGTTGGGTGATGTTAAGGAGGTGGAAGTTGGTAGTCTTAATGGCATAAATATAAGTTTGAAGGCGTATATCTAGATCATTAAACACTAAAATTGCAAACTGACATTTTTACTCTGACTGTCAGGCAGGGGGATGGAGTCTGTAGCTAGGGAACAGAGTTTGGAGCAGGGTTTTAACAAAAAAAACCATGGCTTCAGTCTTGGACAATTGGAAGATATTTCTGTCCACCCAGTACTGGATGTCGGGTGAACAAGCTGATATTTTAGCAACAGTAAATGATTCAAAAGAGGTAGAGGTTTGGGTGTCATCATTGTACCTGTGAAAACTAGCACAGCACTTTTGGGTGGCATGTACATAGGAAATAAGGACCCAAGCTATGTCCTTGTGAGACACCAGAGGTACTGGTGTGGTGTTCAGGAAGAGAAGCATTTGAAAGTGATTCTTTAACTACCATTCCATAGATAGGAATGGGACCTCAAGTGATAATCCACCCAGCTAAAAGGCAGTCGAGTTGGAAGGGGATGGTTTTATCAAGCATGTCAAAGATGTCGACAGGTTCCTCTCTTGATTTCTGTTTAATTACTTCATGCATATGATTTTACATTGGATTCAGTTAAAAATCACATCACATCAGGTTATAAACCAACAGGTTTATTTGGAAGCACTAGCTTTTAGAGTGCTGCTCCTTCAGCAGGCAGTTGTGGAGTATAAGATCGTAAGTCCCAGAATTTATAGCAAAAGTTCACAATGTGATGTAACTGAAATTATATATTGAAAAAGCCCTGGACCATTTGTTCAGTCTCTCATCTTTTAGAATGAACATGTTGGTTTCAGTTCTTTCAGATGTAAATCACAGAACTTTTTTAAAGTTACGTTCTCAAGTGAACTTTAACAATTGGTGCCATGTCGGCCCAGATAATGCATTGAAGGTGTTAGCTGCCCTGTGTGACACACTCTGGGCCACAATGGTCAGACTGATTCTAATCTAAAAAAGCGGATTTCCAGAATCTTACATGGATTCATGCAGTTTTTGAGCACAATAAAATTCACATCTGGATAATAGTAACAGGATAGGACAGAGTCAGCATGGATTTATGAAGGGGAAATCATGCTTGACTAATCTTCATGAATTTTTTGAGGATGTAACTCGGAAGATGGACGATGGAGATCCAGTGGATGTAGTGTACCTGGACTTTCAGAAAGCTTTTGATAAAGTCCCACACAAGAGGCTAGTGAGTAAAATTAGGGCGCACGGTATTGGGGGCAAAGTACTAGATTGGATAGAGAATTGGTTGGCTAATAGGAAACAAAGGGTAGTGATTAACGGCTCCATTTCGGAATGGCAGGCAGTGACCAGTGGGGTACCGCAGGGATCCGTGCTGGGACCGCAGCTTTTTACAATATATGTAAATGATATAGAAGATGGTATCAGCAATAACATTAGCAAATTTGCTGATGATACAAAGCTAGGTGGTAGGGTGAAATGTGATGAGGATGTTAGGAGATTACAGGGTGACCTGGACAAGTTGGGTGAGTGGGCAGATGCATGGCAGATGCAGTTTAATGTGGATAAATGTATGGTTATCCACTTTGGTGGCAAGAACAGGAAGGCAGATTACTACCTCAATGGTATCAAATTAGGTAAAGGGGCTGTTCAGAGAGATCTGGATGTTCTTGTCCACCAGTCAATGAAGGCAAGCGTGCAGGTACAGCAGGTCGTGAAGAAGGCTAATAGCATGCTGGCCTTCATAACAAGAGGGATTGAGTATAGAAGCAAAGAGGTGCTTCTGCAGCTGTACAGGGCCCTGGTGAGACCACACCTGGAGTACTGTGTACAGTTCTGGTCTCCAAATTTGAGGAAAGACATTCTGGCTATTGAGGGAGTGCAGTGGAGGTTCACGAGGTCAATTCCTGGAATGGCAGGATTGCCTTACATGGAAAGACTTAAGCGACTGGGCTTGTATACCCTTGAGTTTAGAAGACTGAGAGGGGATCTGATTGAAACGTATAGGATTATGAAAGGATTGGACACTCTGGCAGGAGGAAACATATTTCCGCTGATGGGGGAGTGCCGAACCAGAGGACACAACTTAAAAATACGGGGTAGACCATTTAGGACAGAGATGAGGAGAAACTACTTCACCCAGAGAGTGGTGGCTGTGTGGAATGCTCTGCCCCAGAGGGCAGTGGAGGCCCAGTCTCTGGATTCATTTAAGAAAGAATTGGATAGAGCTCTTAAAGATAGTGGAGTCAAGGGTTATGGAGATAAGGCTGGAACAGGATACGGATTGGGAATGATCAGCCATGATCATATTGAATGGCAGTGCAGGCTCGAAGGGCTGAATGGCCTACTCCTGCATCTATTGTCTATTGTCTTATTCTGCAAGTACAAATTCACCCCCCAAACTTAGATGCGTGTGCGCATGTGGGTGTGTTCATAGGTGGGGTTTGTGTGTGAGAGAATGTGAATTTAAAGGGGTATAAGTCTGTGAGAGGGTGCACGTGAGTATGGGAGTGTATGTGTGAGCGTATGAGAGAGAGCCTGTACATGAGAGAGGATCTGCATGTGTGTGTGTGTGTGTGCGTGTGTGTGTGTATTATATATAGTGCAGTGGGGTCACCTGTAGTGTGACATGAACCCAAGGTTCCAGTTGAGGCCATCGCCATGGTTATCGAACTTAGCTATCAGCTTCTGCTCAGCCACTTTGCATTGTTGCATGTCCTGAAGTCTGCCTTGGAGGACAGTTACCCGAAGGTCCGCGGTCGAATGTCCCAGACTGCTGAAGTGTTCTCCGACTGGGAGGGAACACTCCTGGCTGTTGATTGTTGTGTGATATCCATTCATCCGTTGCTGTAGCCTCTGCTTGGTCTCGCCAGTGTACCATGCCTCAGGGCGTCCTTGCCTGCAGCATAGAGATCGACAACGTTGGCTGAGTCACATGAGTACCTGCTGTGTACGTGGTGGGTGGTGTACCGATGTGTAATGGTGGATGCTCTGACACATCTTGCAGTGTCTACTGTGACAGGGTTGTATGGAGTTGCCTGAAAGCTGGGCAGCTTGCTACGAACAGTGATCTGTTTGAGGTTTGGCGGTTGTTTAAAGGTGAGGAGTGGAGTCGTGGGGAAGGTCTTGGCAAGGTGCTCATCCTCCTTGATAAGGTGTTGCAGGTCACGAAGAACATGGCGTAGTTTTATTTGGCTCCTGGGAAGTACTGAACAACAAAGGGTACCCTGTCTGTTGCCTGTCTCCTGAGGAGGTCATTATGGTTTCTTGCTGTGGCACGTTGGAACTGGCAGTCAATGAGTTGAGCATCGGACTCCATTCTTATGAGGGCATCCTCGAGTATTTCCTGCCACATTCCTCCTCATCTGAACAGATCCTGTGTGTCCGTAGGGCTTGTCCTTAGGGGATGGCTGTTTTGGTATGGTTTGGGTGGAAGCTGGAGAAGTGTAGCATTGATGTTATCCATTGGTTTACGGTAGAGTGAGCTGCTGAGGTGCCCATCCTTGATGGAGATGCATGTGTCCAAGAATGAGATAGATAGTCGAGAGTAGTCCATGGTGAGTTTGATGTCACTGTGTAGTTTTATCAGTGACTCCTCACGATGGGTTCAGAGAAAGAAAATGTCGTCAATGTACTTGGTGTATAGTGTTGGTTGGAGGTCCTGCATTGAGAAGAAGTCTTGTTCGAACCTGTGCATGAAAATGTTGGCATATTGGGGTGCAAATGTGGTCCCCATGGTTGTTCCGTGTGTCTGGATGAAGAACTGGTTGTCAAAGGTGAAAATGTTGTGGTTGAGGATAAAGTGGATGAGTTGTAGGACAGTGCTTGGAGATTGGCAGTTGTTGGTGTTGAGTGCTGAGGATATTGCTGTGATGTCGTCACCGTGGGGAATGCTGGTGTAAAGTGCTGAAATGTCCATTGTGACGAGAAATGCTCCCTGTTCGACTGGTCCGTGGGTGCTGAGTTTCTGCTGGAAATCTGTAGTGTCGCGACAGAAGCTGAGGTTCCCAGCTATTTTAGTTTGTGCTTCCTGGTTTATAATCTGAGTGTCAGTCTAGATTCTTCAGTCTGGTAGAAGAGCCAGACTGTTGTTTGCTCTAAGCACATGGGTCCCAGATTCCCTGCTGTGCTGAATCAGATGCCACTCAATAGCCCTCAAGGTCAATGATCAGTTTTAAAAGAAACAAAGGCTTGCATGCTTTTAGAGCACATTCCGTGACCAATAAAAGTTTCAAAGTGCTTTACTAACTTTCGTCATGCAGTAGTGTAGGAACCATATAATGAACATTTGTGCACCATTCCTTTCTCCAATGACCATAATATTTTGCCTAATAAATTTAATGTTGGAGAAAGAAATTGGGCTAGCTGGTGTGGTTAAATAGCATTTGACAATAAACTCTGGATAGTCCAAGTATTCAGTCCTGGGATACTGCAGAAAAATAAAAGCAAATTACTGCGGATGCTGGAATCTGAAACCAAAAGAAAAAATGTTGGAAAATCTCAGCAAGTCTGGCAGCATCTGTAAGGAGAGAAAAGAGCTGTTGTTTCGAGTCGAACTGACTCTTTGTCAAAGCTTAAAAAAAGGATACTGCAGCATTGAATAGTGAAATAATCTACCAAAGAGTAAGTTAATCATTTTAATCATGCTGTCACAAATAGGGATCTCTACTAAAGGCAAACACTAGCCAAGGTTCATTTATAAATTGAACTGTCTCTGGTGAAGGATTAATTTCTGTATTATGTTTTAATGTGCCTTAACTGTTACTGTCATAAATGACTTGTGCCTTCAAACAAAATTGTTTTCTATAAGGATCTTCATTAATCATTTGCATCATGTGATATTTCTGTATATTTAATAGGGTTTGATCATTTTTAATAGTGTGCAATGCTAAAGGGCTGTATTACTGGTGCAGCAATGTCCTTTTTTGAAATACTTTTTCAAAAGGTATGTCATCTGCTATTTATTCTATTACTTGTTGCTTTTACAAATATTTTGGAGATTTTCCCCAGCTTCAATATATCCCTTTCCTTACCAAAGAAAACCAAATAATTTGAGTATAGGCGTAGTAAAGTCTTGCTTCAATAGCACAGGAGCTTGGTTAGACCAGTCTTGGAGTACTGTGTATAGTTTTGGTTTTCTATCAATCACCAGACGTGTTCCCAGGATGGTGGGTCTATTGTAAGAAAAGAGAATGAGCAAACCCAGCCTATATTCTCTAGAGTTTAGAAGAATGAGATGTAATCTCATCAAAATTGACAAAAACTTGAAAGGGGGTAGACATGGTCAATGCAAGTAAGATATTTGCCTGTGTTGGGGAGTCCAGATCCAGTGATATAATTTAAAGAAAAGAGAGGTGCCACTTATGCCCAAGATGAGGACAATTTCTTATACTCAGAGGGTTGTGAATCTTTGGACTTTACAGCAGAGGGCTGTGGAAGCTTTTTATGTGTTGGTTAAGGTCGTGATTGATAGATCTTTGATTATCAGTGGCATCAAGTTATGGGGATGGGTGAATAAAAGTCATTGAAGTGTAAGGTTAGTCATGAACATGCCAAGTGATGGACAGATTCGACAGGCTGAATGGCCGACTACTATTCCTATATTCCGACTCGAAGACTGCCATTAAGTTGATCTATTTGTGGAATACTACAGGTGCTGGAAATCTGAAATAAAAACGAAATGCTGGAAACTCTCCATGTCAGGCTGCATCTTCCCCTCACCTCCATTAGCAACCTTTTTATCTTGAGCTGTGAGCACCCTAACAGCCTGTTCCTTCTGTCTTTCTGTCCACAGCTTTTAAAAAAAACCCATAATTTTCCAACCCCTTTGAGTTCTGGAGGAGAGTCATTTTGAATGTGAAATGTTGAATCTGGTTGAGCACTTTATTTTTAATTTGAGACTCCCAGCATCTGCAGGATTTTGCTTTTATTGAGACATTACCACAAACTCTCCACTCCCCTCATTCTTTGTCATGTTACTTGTATTTGAATGCTGTCACTTGAGTAAGAGAAATGGCAGATCACGTTGTGTGAGGAAATTGAGTAATCTGTTTGCTTTTGTTAATTACTGCTCAAGAAGGAAGTGTTGCTGAACAAAGAGACCTTGGAGTGCAGGTTCATAGCTCCTTGAAAGTGGAGTCGCAGGTAATCTCGTCCCATCTGTCAGCACTTGGTCCATATCTGTCCAAACCCTTCCTATTCATATATCCATCCAGATGTGCCTTTAATGTTGCAATTGTACCAACCTCCACCGCTTCCTCTGGCAGCTCATTCCATACATGCACCACCCTCTGCGTGAAAACATTGTCCCTTAGGTCTCTGTTATATCATTCCTCTCTCACCTTAAACCTATGCCCTCTAGTTCTGTACTCTTCCCCACCCCCACCCCAGGAAAAAGACTTTGTCCATTTATCCTATCTATGTCCTTTATGATTTTATAAATCCCTCTAAGGTCACCCCTCAGCCTCTGACGCTCCAGGGAAAACAACGCCAGCCTATTCAGCATCTTCCTATAGCTCAAATTCTCCAACCCTGGCAACACCCTTTTAAATCTTTTCTGAACCCTTTCAAGTTTCACAACATCTTTCCAATAGGAAGGAGACCAGAATTGCACACAATATTCCAGAAGTGGTCTAACCAATGTCCTGTACAGCTGCAACCTGACCTCCCAACTTCTGTACTTAATACTCTGACCAATAAAGGAAAGCATACCAAATGACTTCTTCACCATCTTATCTACCTGCGACTACTTTCAAGTATTCAGATTGAACTTCATCTGCTATTTTCAGCCCGTTTACCCATTTGATCAAGATCCCTTTGTAATCTTAGAAAACCTGTTTCACTGTCTACAGTGCCACCAATTTTGGTGTCATCCACAAACTCACTAACCATGCCTTCTATATTCTCATCCAAATCATATACATATGCAGCACGGTGGCTCAGCGGTTAGCACTGCTGTTTCACAGCGCCAGGCACCCAGGTTCAATTCCCACCTCTGACAACTGTCTGTGTGGAGTTTGCACATTTTCCCTATGTCTGTGTGGGTTTTCTCCGGGTGCTCCGGTTTCCTCCCACAGTCCAAAAATGTGCAGGTCAGGTGAATTGGCCATGCTAAATTGGTGCATTAGCCAGGAGTAAATGTCGGGGAATGGGTCTGGCTGGGTTGCTCTTTGGAGGGCCGGTGTGGACTTGCTGGGCCGACGGGCTTGTTTCCACACTGTAGGGAATCAAATCTAATCTAATCGTGTCATAAATGACAAACAAAAGAGGATCCAGTCCTGGGGAATACCCCTGGTCACAGGCCTCCAGTCCGAAAAGTAACCCTCCACCATTACTCTGTCTCCTGTTGTAAACCAATTATGTATGCAATTGGGAGACTCCCCCAAAATTCCATGTGACCTAACTTTACTGGTTTAGTCTACCGTACAGACCCTTGTCAAAGACTTTACTAAAATCCAAATAAACGTCTTACTGCTCTGCCATCATCAATCTTTTTGGTAACTTCCTTAAAAACTCAATCAAGTTTGTGAGACACTATTTACCTCACACAAAACCATATTGACTATCCTTAATCAACTTTTTGCCTCTCTAAATGTCCATAAATCCTAACTTTTATAATCGCCTCCAACAATTTCCCTAGATTCCATTTCTTTCTCTACAGTAAAAACTTGCACAAAATATTCATTTAGTGTGTCTCCCATCTACTGGGCTTCAACACAAAGATAACCTCCTTGATCTTCAAGAGGCCCTACCCTCTCTTTAGTTACCCTCTAGCTTTCAATGTATTTGTTGAATCTCTTTGGATTATCCTTATCTGCCAATGCTATCTCATATCCCCTCTTTGCCTTCCTGATTTCTCTCTTAAGAATGCTCCTGCACTCTTTATATTGATTAAGAGATTTAATGAAACCAAGTTGTCTATATTTAAAATAAGATTCTCTTTTATTCTTAATTAGAACCTCAATATTTTTATTCATCCATTGTTCCTTAATCCAACCAGTCTTTCCCTTCATTCTAATGGAACAAAATGCTTCTGAAACTCATCATCACGCTCTTGAACTCCCTCCACCTATTAGATGTCCTTTTAACTGCGAACAGTCTACTCCAAACACCTTTTGAAGTTCTTGTCCCCTGCCATTAAAATTTGCTATATTCCGATTAAAAACTATCTTGAACGGAAGGCTTATCCTTTTCCATAACCATTTGTGTAAAACGTTTTCACATCATAACTCCTGCACTCATTTGTTTCCTTTATCTTCACAGCTTTCAATTTTGTTCCTTTGCTTTTGAGTTGCAGCTGTTCATCATTTTGGCATTCACATTTCCACTCAACATTTTTTATCCTTAATTTGTCCCACTGCCGCTCACTTTTGCCTGGTACCATCAACTAATCTGCTGTTAACTAATCATGTAAATAAACCTGTCTTCTATTCACTTGTGTCTCTTATTGTTTTTCCACCCTTTCTCCTTTCCCTTGCTTAAAACTTCCTTGCATCTGAATCCCAATTCTGATGAGGGGTTACTGATTAGTTACTGAACTAATTTTTCTCTTTTTACAAATGCTGTCTTTCTGCTGAGTATTTGCAGCATTTTCTGTTTTTATTTCTTATTTCCAACATTTGCAGTGTTTCTGGACAGGTTGGGCCACCTTAAATTAGTTGTTGGAAATGTATGTTTTACCCTCTGGAGTTTGTGATCCTGTGATGTCAGGTTTCCAGTGGTGTAACCTTTAGTGTCTGCCAGACAAACTTTATTGGATCAAATCTGGGTTTTTCCAGTTTATTTGCATATCATTCTGTCAGCCACATGCCTTTCTATGTACATCATTGGCAAACTGACTGCCTGCGAAAGTAGCTGAAGACCAGGGGAAGACAATTCTCTGCAGTCAACACTTTTTTGTTGTTTTGAAGTTGCTTTTAAAATCATACTGTTGCATTGTTTTTCTTTACACCGTAGTAATCAGTATTTCTGTGCTGCAGGTAATGTGGGTTTGAACACTTACCGATTAGGTTAGATTATTTACAGTGTGGAAACAGTCCCTTCAGCCCAACAAGTCCACACCGACCCACCGAAGTGCAACCCACCCAGACCCATTCCCCTCATTTATCCTTTCACCTAACACTACAGGCAATTTAGCCTGGCCAATTCACCTAACCTGCACATTTTTGTGACTGTGGGAGGTAACCGAAGCACCCAGAGGGGGACCCACGCAGACAGGGCGAATGTGCAAACTCCACAGTCAGTTTCCTGAGGCGGGAATTGAATCTGGGTATCTGGTGCTGTGAGGCAGCAGTGCTAACCACTGTGCCACCATGCTGCCTACGATACACTGGGCTTGTATTTTGGAAGAGTAAGATGAAAAATTCTCAATATTGATACGAGCACTCTTGAATAAGTCGAAGAAGCAGAGTTAAAACTTTTTTTCTAAAAGCAAGTTCCATCTTTTGAGGAAAGAAATGTTTGTTTCTCAGCAGTTTATTATGCTTTCATGTGTTTCAGCAACTTGTCTTGTTTTTAAAGCCTTTCTCTTGCCTGCAAACAGTCTACTCCAATCAACTTTTGAAAGTTTTTGTCTCCTGCCATTAAAATTTGCTATACTCCAATTAAAAGCTTTAACTTTTTTGAAAAGTTTATCCTTTTCCATAACCATTTGTGTAAAACATTTTCACATCATAACTCCTGCACTCATTTGTTTCCTTTATCCTCACAGTTTTCAATTTTGTTCTTTTTTTTTGCTTCTGAGTTTCAGCTGTTCATCATTTTGTCATTCGTATTTCCTCTCAACGTTTTTTATTCTTTATTTGTCCCACTACCGTTCACTTTTGCCTGGTACCATCAACTAATCTGCTGTTAACTAATCATGTAAATAAACCTGTCTTCTATACACTTGTGCCTCTTATTGTTTTTCCACCCTTTCTCCTTTCCCTTGCTTAAAACTTCCTTGCATCTGAATCCCAATTCTGATGAAGGGTTACTGATTAGTTACTGAACTAATTTTTCTCTTTTTACAAATGCTGTCTTTCTGCTGAGTATTTGCAGCATTTTCTGTTTTTATTTCTTATTTCCAACATTTGCAGTGTTTCTGGACAGGTTGGGCCACCTTAAATTAGTTGTTGGAAATGTATGTTTTACCCTCTGGAGTTTGTGATCCTGTGACGTCAGGTTTACAGTGGTGTAACCTTTAGTGTCTGCCAGACAAACTCTATTGGATCAAATCTGGGTTTTTCCAGTTTATTTGCATATCATTCTGTCAGCCGCATGCCTCTCTCTGTACATCATTGGCAACTGACTGCCTCCTAAAGCAGCTGAAAACCAGGGGAAGACAATTCTCTGCTGTCAACTTATTTCTTTTGTTGTTTTTAAAATCATACTGTTGCATTGTTTTTCTTTACATCGTGATAATCGGTATTTCTGTGCTGCAGGTAACGTGGGTTTGAACTCTGGCTTGTATTTTGGAAGAGTGAAATGAAAAATTCTCAATATTGATACGAGAACTCTTGAACAAGCAGGAGAATCAGAGTCAAAACGTTTTTTTTAAAAGCAAGGTCCATCGTTTGAGAAAACAAACGTTTATTTCTGAGCAGTTTATTAAGCTTTAATGTGTTTCAGCAACTTGTCTTATTTTTAAAGTCTTTTCCTTTCCTGTATTTCTTCCTCTTTTTACAATATTGAATCAGACTGCAACACTCAAAGACAAACAATCTGGCAAGTTTAGCCATATTCTCTTTCAGAAGTGCAGTCTGATTAGACCAACATGTTTGAAGATTTTCAGGCTAACATTTTTCAGAAATTGGATTTTCTGGTTCAGAATAGAGTGAAGCGTCCTTGCTGCGTCTGAAATGTGTACGATTTATTTCAAGTATGTTTAAATCTGGGTATTCTGAGTGCCCCATTAATGTGACCTTCAGGCTTGAAATGCAACCTCAACAATTAAACTCTGAGGTCATTTTCCCACCCTGTGGATGCAAGCACAGTTTGTATCGCATCATTTTGTTCCATTCAGTTTTGTCTTATTAGATTGGAGCAGATTAGATTTGCTTCATTGCTGCAATGTTATATTTTGTTTCCTCCTTTTGATTTTAACCATCATCTTGGAATTCTGAATATGAAATTAAGAGTTAAAATTAACACCAAACTGATACAATCAAGCAAAATGATTTGAGATCAAGAAGATTTGAATATTGATTGAGCAGATTTGTAAAACTGTAAGCCAGTGTTTTCAAGCTGCAATGTCTTTAAGATACGTGGACCTTCTGTTTTCTGTACTTGTCACCTTACAGGTTCGTTATTTGACTTTTAACATTGTATTCAGTGCAGTTTATCCAATGATAACCTGACTTCCGTTGGGTTGCTGCCACTGCATTGTAGAAGTTGGGATGTTCAGGTCAGTTGTGTGTTCGTGCTTACAGCAGGAAAGTTTGTAAAATGTTTGCTTTGAGAACAAAGGAGAAACTTTCACTGCTTCTGAAATTAGATCAGTGAGGGACTGATGTTACTTTGTGTAAAGAGATGACTAAACATTCCAGTTTTCCCTTCCTTATTGAATTGTTTTATAGTCTAAAGAGTTATTTACTGTTGCTCAAAGTACAAGATGAATAGTATTTTCTATGATTTGAAAGTGATGCCCATCATCATTTGGTGTGTGCAGAAAGTGATCTAGAGTGATAGTGATGCTCATTTTGATACTGCATTTCTGCTGCTTTTCACTGTGTTCAACCACACATATTTGAATCTTGAACAAAGATATTTGTGTCTGTCTGTGAATGCAATCGTGAGCATTTGGTTGAGTTGTGAAGAGCATGTAAGAGTCACCACATTGCTCTGGGTCTAGGGTCACATGTAGGTCAAACTCGGTAAACATGACAGATTTCCTTTGCTGTTAATTGAAGTTAAATTCCACAAGCTGCCATGGTGGGATTGGAATCAGTGTCTGAGTGAGCCTGGGCCCCTTGTTTACTAGTCCAGAGCTCTACAGCACCTGCACTGGATTAATTGTTAGTTTCTGCAGATTCAAATAAGATGCTCTCATGTTAGCTAGTTAATTTCAGATTTTGAGAAAAATAACCATGCATCTGCTTCCCTTCTTTATCTTGATCTTATTCTGCACCTTGAGTTAGAACCCCTCTTTATATAGATATATTATATATATGCTTCTGCTTCTGCTGCTACAATAGGTCAGGTGATTTTTGCAATATAAACAGGGGGGGGGGGGTGGATTTTATGTTCTTCCACTGGCCATTTTGAAAGTGGGGGGGGGGGCACAAATTCCTGTAGGTGGTCTTCCGATCTGTTTAAAAATTCCCAGTGGGAATGGAGAAGGGGTCAGGTAGTCTTGAGTCTATTAGTATTCTTAAGTGGCTAATTTGCAGCCTTCTGTCATTCCTGCCATTATTTTAGGGCAAAGCAAGTGGGGCAAAGCCACATGCTATGCCAAGCAAGAGTCCCAGCAACTTCAACTGTCTCTAGGCTGGTGTTGAGCAGTTACTAGGTGGGACCTCCCTTGCATACAAATCCTTCCTGCCAACAATTTTATGTTAATAAGCAGCCTCGGGGCAGAGGTAGGATTCTCAAAGTTCTGTACTGTAGATTGCAACATGTAGCTGTTTCTCTTTACCTGTGCTAATTTGCTTTTGTTCATTTGGAAATCTTCTTCATTTCACTGGGTGGTGCAATGAGTTATTTACTTCTGGGCTTGAAATTAACTCAAATTATATAAATGAAACAATCTCTTAGCTGTTGGGATTTGAAGTGAAATAAGTTTGCATTATTCTTGATCTAGAATAAACTGGCATCTGCACAATTTCTCTTTATTTCTAAAATATACTTTATTCATAAATTGCCTTTGTATACATGGTAACTGAAACAGCTTGGTTCTCTACAGTACCACTTGAAGAAGCAAACCAGCATTGGAATTTGACTCCATTCAATAAACAAACCAAAGGCATTTCTTACTTGTACAAGACTATATTTAAATATATTTGAGGCATTGGGAGGGTCCAATAACTGAACAGAGCCCCCCATTTAACTTTGGCAGAGAGACCTTGGATGGTGGTCTTTCCCCAATGCACTTTGGCGGCCGCAGCCCTCAGCTTTAGTGCATCCCTCAGCATGTATTCTTGGACCTTGGAATGTACCAATCTGCAACACTCAGTTGAGGTCAACTCTTTGCTAGAAGACCAAAGAGCATCTTTCACGGAGTTAATGGTCCTCCAGGTGCAGTTGATGTTTACCCAGATGTGCATCCTGGGGAACAGTCCATACAGCTCAGAGTCCTGCATTATGGAGATGCTCAGGATAAACCTTGACCTGCATCTTTTTCCAGACTTCCTTTGCAAAGACAAATCCCAGAAGAAGATGTAAGTCAGTGTCACCATCCCCTGCCCCCTGCAGCTGCTTCAAGGGCAGTGTGCGGTGGTGCAGACCGACCAGGTGTACATGAAGGATCTCACAGCTAGTGCTCTTCTCATCACCTGCCAAGCAACGTCTTAATACTTGTTGGAAAGTAGGGTGATGAGGCATTCTGCCAAATGACTTTGACAGTGTGCTCAGGAAACCACGCAACAGGATCCACCTTCTGCTTTTCCAGCAGGGTCTTGAGGACGCTACCTGCTGACCACCACGTGATGGACAGGTGGTGTTTTTCTTTGCAGGTTTCTCCATGAAGGTCAGGTGATATGGAATAGGCCAACCGTTTGGAGCATTCCATGACAATGGGGCCAAACCTCTCCTTCACAACATTAGGAATACTTAGAACCTCAGAATGTCATGACCCTTGATGTTTGCGTACTGAGGGTGTATGCACAGCTTGATGCATCTGCACACAAAGGTGGCCATCCAGATGAGAGCAGTGATGGGTACGTTTCACCCTGCCCATCTAGTTTTGTACGTGGTGTCCTTGCAGACACAGTTCATCTTAGACTTCCAGATGAAGCGGAAGATGGCTTGGGTAACTGCCACGGCACAGGTTCTGCGAATGGGCCGGACCTGCACCATGTACAACAACGGAGAGAGTGCCTCGCACCTGATGACTAGGTTTAAACCTGCAATGGAGAGAATGGTGCTCCTAAAAGGCCAGTTTTTTCTTCACCTTGGCAATACCCTCCTCTCAAATTTTTGCGCATGCCCCAGCCCTTCCAAACCATATTTCCAGCACCTTCAGGTGAAGGCGATAATGGATTGGTCGCTCCAGTTCCTAAAGAACAAGCCTATCTCTTACCTTGACTGACGTTGACACCTGAGGCCAGTTCAAACTGGTCAAATACACACACACACACACACACACACACACACACCTGAGAATTGTCTTTGAGGCAGTCAATTCTGATCTGACTGAAAGATTGCCTGAATTTAGAAATGGGCAGAGAGTAGATCTTGTGATCTCTTCCAGCTTTCACTTCTTGTTTCATTGCTCAAAAATCAAAACATTGCTGCAAGATATTTTAACTACAATCTCTCTGTTTGCAAAAGCAAGATGTCGGTGTGCATCCCATACCTTTTCAGGTATACTCACTCTCTGACTTGACTGCACACTTTGTTAACAGAATATCTGAATGGCCCAATTGTAATGTCTGAACACTGGGGCTTGCTTTCTTTATAAAGGCTTAAGGGGTGTATTTAGTTTTTGGGATGATACTCATGGCTGTCAATTTGATTGTATTACCTTGCTGTACCTGTTCCATATGCAAATTTTTGTCTTTTCTGACTGTATGCCATTTCATAACATTGAATGATTAAACTGTACTTGGTCTCCTATTACTCATGACTCAGAATAACGCGCACTTGTTTACAGGCCAGCATATCTTCAATCAGAAGTTCTGCATTTTGAAACTATAAAAGTAGTCTTAGTTGATTAAGCATGTCACATACAACAGTTAAGTTGAGATTGAACCAGGGATTTTCTTTGAAAATTAATAACTCACCTAGCGTAAGTGCAATAACTATCTGTGAATTAAATTAATGTGACTTACACGTGGAGTATGTTGAGGGGCAACTGCTTCCCAAGAGTAATAACAACCTTAAACTGACAACTAGACAACTGCAACGGATAGTGAGGAGAGCTGAGAGAGGATCATCGGGGTCTCTCTTCCCTCCATTACAGGCATTTCCTCCATACGCTGCATCGGAAAGGCTACAAGCATTGTAGAAGACCCCGCGCACCCCTCACTCAAACTCTTCTCCCTCCTGCCATTTGGCAGAAGATACTGGAGCATTCAATCTCTCACGGCCAGACTGTGCAACAGTTTCTTCCCCCAAACCATCAGGCTCCTTAACACAGTGTGATTGGACTCTTTCCCATCTGAAATTCATTGCACAACCTCGAATTGCTGCTAGGAAAATGTCTATTATTTATCATTCTTCGATTACACCGTAACTTGAGTGTTTTGCACTTCTTACGCACTTTATGCCGCATGTGATTATGTCGTTTGTGCTGTCCATGTAGCACCCTTGGTAGAGTCATAGAGATGTACAGCACGGAAACAGATCCTTCGGTCCAACCTACCCATGCCGACTGATATCCCAACCCAATCTAGTCCCACCTGCCAGCACCAGGCCCATATCCCTGCAAGCCCTTCCTATTCATATACCCATCCAAATTGCCTCCTAAATGTTGTAATTGTACCAGCCTCCACCACTTCCTCTGGCAGCTCATTCCATACACGTATCACCCTCTGTGTGAAAAAGTTGCTCCTTAGGCCTCTTTTATATCTTTCCCCTCTCACCTTAAGCCTATGCCATATAGTTCCGGACTCCCCCACACCAGGGAAAAGACCTTATCTATTATTCTATCCATGCCTCTCATAATTTTGTAAACCTCTATAAGGTCACCCCTCAGCTTCCGCTGCAGGGAAAACAGCCCCAGCCTATTCAGCCTCTCCCCGTATCTCCAATCCTCCAACCCTGGCACATCCTTGTAAATCTTTTCTGAACCCTTTCAAGTTTCACAACATCTCTCCGATAAGAAGGAGGAACAGGGTCTTGTTTTTATTGTATCTGTTGTATACGGTAGAAATGACAAATAAAAAGCGACTGTACTCTCTACTCTAGAGAGCAAAACAAGTTGGAAAGCAAATTGAATAAAGTGATTTCTTGTCCCTGATAAACATTGAACTGTATATGAATTTTTTGCTGTATCTTGACATTATTGTGTTGAGCTATTTTAAGATTGGCTTTTCAATTATGGTTTTTCTGTCTGTCTTAGTGTTAACTTCTTTAAAAAGGCTATCTGATTAAATTTCTGGTCAGATGACCAGAAGCTTGGACAAAGGAAAGTTGGGAGGAATGTTTGAAGGAGGGGTGTGAGCTTGAGGTGTTGGGGGGAATTCTGGAGCTTTGGGCATAGTCACCTGAAGGTACGGTCACCAATGGTGGAGCAGTTAAAACTGGGGGTGGACAAGATGTCAAGAAGCACAATATTTGCAAGGGTAGTGTGGCTGCTGGTGCTTACAGATAAGGTTAGGCCATGGAGTGACTTGAAAACCCGAATAACATTTTAAAAATCAGCGGGTGCTTGATCGAGAGGTAATGTACATTAGGAAGTATGTGCATAGTAGATTTGCTGTGAGTTAAACACTGGTAATAGAGTTTGGGTGACTGCAGGATCAGAGGAATTAAAGCATGGGAGACATGCTGGGATACATTGGCACAGTCAGGTCTAGAGATAGTAGGATACCAATGAGCTACAGGTGAAGTTGGGTGATGTTAAGGAGGTGGAAGTTGGTAATCTTAATGGCATAAATATAAGTTTGAAGGCGTATATCTAGATCATTAAACACTAAAATTGCAAACTGACATTTTTCCTCTGACTGTCAGGCAGTGGGATGGAGTCTGTAGCTAGGGAACAGAGTTTGGAGCAGGGTTTTAACAAAAAAAACCATGGCTTCAGTCTTCGACAATTGGAAGACATTTCTGTCCACCCAGTACTGGATGTCGGGTGAACAAGCTGATAATTTAGCAACAGTAAATGATTCAAAAGAGGTAGAGGTTTGGGTGTCATCATTGTACCTGTGAAACCTAGCACTGCACCTTTGGGTGGCTTGTACATAGGAAATAAGGACCCAAGCTATGTCCTTGTGAGACACCAGAGGTACTGGTGTGGTGTTGAGGAAGAGAAGCATTTGAAAGTGATTCTTTAACTACCATTCCATAGATAAGAATGGGACCTCAAGTGATAATCCACCCAGCTAAAAAGCAGTCGAGTTGGAAGGGGATGGTATTATCAAGCATGTCAAAGATGCCGACAGGTTCCTCTCTTGATTTCTGTTTAATTACTTAATGCATATGATTTTACATTGGATTCAGTTAAAAATCACATCACATCAGGTTATAAACCGACAGGTTTATTTGGAAGCACTAGCTTTTAGAGTGCTGCTCCTTCAGCAGGCGGTTGTGGAGTATAAGATCGTAAGTCCCAGAATTTATAGCAAAAGTTCACAATGTGATGTAACTGAAATTATATATTGAAAAAGCCCTGGACTGTTTGTTCAGTCTCTCATCTTTTAGAATGAACATGTTGGTTTCAGTTCTTTCAGATGTAAATCACAGAACTTTTTTAAAGTTACGTTCTCAAGTGAACTTTAACAATTGGTGCCATGTCAGCCCAGAAGGTGTTAGCTGCCCTGTGTGACACTCTCTGGGCCACAATGGTCAGACTGATTCTAATCTAAAAAAGCGGATTTCCAGAATCTTACATGGATTCATGCAGGTTTTGAGCACAATAAAATTCACTTCTGCAAGTACAAATTCACCCCCCAAACTTAGATGCGTGTGTGCATGTGGGTGTGTTCATAGGTGGGGTTTGTGTGTGAGAGAATGTGAATTTAAAGGGGTATAAGTCTGTGAGAGGGTGCGCGTGAGTATGGGAGTGTATGTGTGAGCATATGAGAGAGATCCTGTACATGAGAGAGGATCTGCGTGTGTGTGTGTATTTTATATATAGTGCAGTGGGGTCACCTGTAGTGTGACATGAACCCAAGGTTCCGGTTGAGGCCATCGCCATGGTTATCGAACTTGGCTATCAGCCTCTGCTCAGCCACTTTGCATTGTTGCTTGTCCCGAAGTCTGCCTTGGAGGACAGTCACCCGAAGGTCCAGGGTCGAATGTCCCAGACTGCTGAAGTGTTCTCCGACTGGGAGGGAACACTCCTGTCTGTTGATTGTTGTGCCATGCCCATTCATCCATTGCTGTAGCCTCTGCTTGGTCTCGCCAGTGTACCATGCCTCAGGGCGTCCTTGCCTGCAGCGTATGAGATCGACAACGTTGGCTGAGTCGCATGAGTACCTGCCGTGTACGTGGTGGTTGGTGTCCCGGTATGTAATGGTGGACGCTCTGACACATCTTGCAGTGTCTACTCTGACAGGGTTGTACGGAGTTGTCCTGAAAGCTGGGCAGCTTGCTACAAACAGTGATCTGTTTGAGGTTTGGCGGTTGTTTAAAGGTGAGGAGTGGAGTCGTGGGGAAGGTCTTGGCAAGGTGCTCATCCTCCTTGATAAGGTGTTGCAGGTCACGAAGAACATGGCGTAGTTTTATTTGGCTCCTGGGAAGTACTGAACAACAAAGGGTACCCTGTCTGTTGCCTGTCTCCTGAGGAGGTCATTATGGTTTCTTGCTGTGGCACGTTGGAACTGGCGGTCAATGAGTTGAGCATCGGACTCTAATCTTATGAGTGCATCCTTGAGTACTTCCAAGTGCCTGCCACGTTCCTCCTCATCTGAACAGATCCTGTGTATGCGTAGGGCTTGTCCTTAGGGGATGGCTGTTTTGGTATGGTTTGGATGGAAGCTGGAGAAGTGTAGCATTGATGTTATCCATTGGTTTACGGTAGAGTGAGGTGCTGAGGTGCCCATCCTTGATGGAGATGCATGTGTCCAAGAATGAGACAGATAGTCGAGAGTAGTCCATGGTGAGTTTGATGTCACTGTGTAGTTTTATCAGTGACCCCTCACCATGGGTTCAGAGAAAGAAAATGTTGTTAATGTACTTGGTGTATAGTGTTGGTTGGAGGTCCTGCATTGAGGAGAAGTCTTGTTCGAACCTGTGCATGAAAATGTTGGCATATTGGGGTGCAAATGTGGTCCCCATGGTTGTTCCGTGTGTCTGGATGAAGAACTGGTTGTCAAAGGTGAAAATGTTGTGGTTGAGGATAAAGTGGATGAGTTGTAGGACAGTGCTTGGAGATTGGCAGTTGTTGGTGTTGAGTGCTGAGGATATTGCTGTGATGTCGTCACCGTGGGGAATGCTGGTGTAAAGTGCTGAAATGTCCATTGTGACGAGAAATGCTCCCTGTTCGACTGGTCCGTGGGTGCTGAGTTTCTGCTGGAAATCTGTAGTGTCGCGACAGAAGCTGAGGTTCCCAGCTATTTTAGTTTGTGCTTCCTGGTTTATAATCTGAGTGTCAGTCTAGAGTCTTCAGTCTGGTAGAAGAGCCAGACTGTTGTTTGCTCTAAGCACATGGGTCCCAGATTCCCTGCTGTGCTGAATCAGATGCCACTCAATAGCCCTCAAGGTCAATGATCAGTTTTAAAAGAAACAAAGGCTTGCATGCTTAGAGCACATTCCGTGACCAATAAAAGTTTCAAAGTGCTTTACTAACTTTCGTCATGCAGTAGTGTAGGAACCATATAATGAACATTTGTGCACCATTCCTTTCTCCAATGACCATAATATTTTGCCTAATAAATTTAATGTTGGAGAAAAAAATTGGGCTAGCTGGTGTGGTTAAATAGCATTTGACAATAAACTCTGGATAGTCCAAGTATTCAGTCCTGGGATACTGCAGAAAAATAAAAGCAAATTACTGCAGATGCTGGAATCTGAAACCAAAAGAGAAAATGCTGGAAAATCTCAGCAGGTCTGGCAGCATCTGTAAGGAGAGAAAAGAGCTGTTGTTTCGAGTTGAACTGACCCTTTGTCAAAGCTAAAAAAAGGGATACTGTAGCATTGAATAGTGAAATAATCTACCAAAGAGTAAGTTAATCATTTTAATCATGCTGTCACAAATAGGGATCTCTACTAAAGGCAAACACTAGCCAAGGTTCATTTATAAATTGAACTGTCTCTGGTGAAGGATTAATTTCTGTATTATGTTTTAATGTGCCTTAACTGTTACTGTCATAAATGACTTGTGCCTTCAAACAAAATTGTTTTCGATCAGGACCTTCATTAATCATTTGCATCATGTGATATTTCTGTATATTTAATAGGGTTTGATCATTTTTAATAGTGTGCAATGCTAAAGGGCTGTATTACTGGTTCAGCAATGTCCTTTTTTGAAATACGTTTTTAAAAAGTATGTCATCTGACATTTATTCTTTTACTTTTTGCTTTTACAAATATTTTGGAGATTTTCCTCGGCTTCAATATATCCCTTGCCTTACCAAAGAAAACCAAATAATTTGAGTATAGGCGTAGTAAAGTCTTGCTTATTAGCACAGGAGCTTGGTTAGACCAGTCTTGGAGTACTGTGTATAGTTTTGGTTTTCTATCAATCACCAGACGTGTTCCCAGGATGGTGGGTCAATTGTAAGAAAAGAGAATGAGCAAACCCAGCCTATATTCTCTAGAGTTTTGAAGAATGAGATGTAATCTCATCAAAATTGACAAAAACTTAAAGGGGTAGACATGGTCAATGCAAGTAAGATATTTGCCTGTGTTGGGGAGTCCAGATCGAGTGATATAATTTAAAGATAAGAGAGGTGCCACTTATGCCCAAGGTGAGGACAATTTCTTATACTCAGAGGGTTGTGAATCTTTGGACTTTACAGCAGAGGGCTGTGGAAGCTTTTTATTTGTTGGTTAAGGTCGTGATTGATAGATCTTTGATTATCAGTGGCATCAAGTTATGGGGATGGGTGAATAAAAGTCATTGAAGTGTAAGGTTAGTCATGAACATGCCAAGTGATGGACAGATTCGACAGGCTGAATGGCCGACTACTATTCCTATATTCCGACTCGAAGACTGCCATTAAGTTGATCTATTTGTGGAATACTACAGGTGCTGGAAATCTGAAATAAAAACGAAATGCTGGAAACTCTCCATGTCAGGCTGCATCTTCCCCTCACCTCCATTAGCAACCTTTTTATCTTGAGCTGTGAGCACCCTAACAGCCTGTTCCTTCTGTCTTTCTGTCCACAGCTTTTAAAAAAAACCATAATTTTCCAACCCCTTTGAGTTCTGGAGGAGAGTCATTTTGAATGTGAAATGTTGAATCTGGTTGAGCACTTTATTTTTAATTTGAGACTCCCAGCATCTGCAGGATTTTGCTTTTATTGAGACATTACCACAAACTCTCCACTCCCCTCATTCTTTGTCATGTTACTTGTATTTGAATGCTGTCACTTGAGTAAGAGAAATGGCAGATCACGTTGTGTGAGGAAATTGAGTAATCTGTTTGCTTTTGTTAATTACTGCTCAAGAAGGAAGTGTTGCTGAACAAAGAGACCTTGGAGTGCAGGTTCATAGCTCCTTGAAAGTGGAGTTGCAGGTAGATAGGACCGTGAAGAAGGCATTTGGTATGCTTTCCTTTTATTGTCAGAGTATTGAGAACAGGGGCTGGAAGGTCATGATGCGGCTGTACAGGACATTGGTTTGGCCACTTTTGGAATATTGCGTGCAGTTTTGGTCTCCTTCCTATTGGAAAGATGTTTTGAAATCTGAAAGGGTTCAGAAAAGTTCACAAGGGTGTTGCAAGGGTTGGAGGATTTAAGCTATTGGGAGAGGCTGAACAGGCTGGGGCTGTTTTCCCTGGAGCATCGAAGGCTATGGGGTGATGTTATAGAAGTTTATAAAATCATGAAGGGCATGGATATGATAAATAGACAAAGTCTCTTCCCTGGCTTGGGGGAGTTCAGAACTCGAGGGCATAGGTTAAGAGTGAGAGGGGAAAGATGTAGAAAAGACCTAAGGGGTAACTTCTTCACGCAGAGGGTGGTATGGGTATGGAATGAGCTGCCAGAGGAAGTCGTGGTGGCTGGTACAATTGCAACTTTTAAGAGGCATTTGGATGTGTATATGAATAGGAAGGGTTTGGAGGGATATGGGCCGGGTACTGGCAGGTGGGACTAGATTGGGTTGGGATATCTAAGTGACATGGACAAGTTGAACTGAAGGGTCTGTTTCCGTGCTGTACATCTCTAGGACTCAAATCAAATTGACACAAAAGGAGGGCATTTGGCCCATCATGTCCAAAATGGTCAGGTCACTTTCCATTCCTGCTCTATCCCTGTAGCCATGTGGGTTTATTTCCATCAAGTGTTTATCCAGTTTCCTTTCGAAATCATTCACAGTCTCCGCTCCTACGTTCATAGTAGCACCGGGTTCGAGGTCATTCCCTCCCATTGCATAACACAAGAAAAGGTCTTCACCACAAAAGTTCTTTCCTGCCTTCTTCTTCTCGTCTCTCTCCAACTCCTCCCCGCAGTATCTCTTTCCAAAATCTTCAATCTGTGCCCCCAGTCCTATAGCATGAACAAATGGGAACAGCTTTTTTCTTTATCATCCATACCTTTAAATTCTGCACACCTCCAGCAAGTATAATTGGCTCTTTTGGAGGATGAGGGGTGGGTGGAATTACCCACTTTGTTCATTTACCTCCTTTTCACTTATCCCTCATGACGGTTAACAAAACCATTTTATTAGTCACATTTAATTAATGGGCATTTGGTGGAATGAGTACTTATATTTATTACTAATAACTTAATATTTCATTTTAAAGATGTGATATCCTGATGTGTGATGCCATAACGATGGTTGCTAATTAGATGCAAGTTTAAGTTGTACATGCTTTCCCTTGATCGTTAAGCTCATTTTAGTTGGAATCAGGAGCAGGAGGACGTCACTCAGCCTATCCAGCCTGCTCTGCCATTTTCCAGCATTATTCCCCATAGACTTTGACACCGTCAATATCTAGAAATCTGTTGAACTCTGTCATGAGCATACTCCATGACTAAGCCTTCACAGTCCTGTGGGGAAGAGGATTCTAAAGATTCACCACCATCTGATTGAAGAAATTCCTCCTCATCTCAGTCCTATGTGGCCCACACCTTACCAGATGTTCCATCCCCTCAATCTGGACAATAACAATCCTTATCCATATGAAACAACCTTCCTGCATCCACCCTGAAAGAAGTTTGTGTGTCAAAAAGATCTCCCTTCTCAGCTGTGAAGAATACAGCCAGTGTCCTCATTGTCTCCTTACTGAACAATCCTACCATCCTAGAATCACCTGATGAAGGAGCAGTGCTCCGAAAGCTGGTGCTTCCAAATAAATCTGTTGGACTATAACCTGGTATTGTGTGATTTTTAACTTTGTGCACCCCAGGCTAACACCAGCATCTCCAAATCATCCTAGAATCAGTCTGGCGATCCTTCCTTGGGTAAAGGAATCCGTTCTGCTGGGGCTGTCTCATAGCTTTATAAACCAAAACTGTAAATTCAAGGACATTAATATTACTACTTTGAATTTACTCAGTTTATCTTGGCATCTTAACAAAGTGTTTACTTTTGTTTTGATAATTTAGGGGCATTCAGTAGTACTGTAAATGAATGCATGCTGTTTGTCAAGAGTAAGTCATACCTGCAGTATTGAATTGTAAGGATAGAGGTCAGCTTGATTTTGGTACCGGTTTGCTGTTTTGAACTGGGTCAAGCTACAGTTGTTAAGTGAAACCCCTCACATCTCATCCTAACTGCAGTTAAAACAGTGCAAGCATAAGGACTTCTAAAGAAGGGTCACTGGACTTGAAAAGTTAATTCTCCTTTCTCTCCACGCATGCTGCCAGACCTGCTGAGTTTCTCCCAGCCATTTCTGGTTCAGATCTTCAGCATCCTCCGTTCTTTATTGTGTTCAAGAATAGGGTCATGATTGACTTCTCATCCCCCGAGTGTATTTATCTTTTATTATTCAGATAGCTAAGTACATTCCAGCTGTTTGTGTCTGTGTTCCATAGTACCCCTCTCTCTTCCCCAGTTCCCGGATAAGGAAACAAAATTCTGCAAAAAGCAGAAGGATGTTTGAAAGCATACTTAGTAAACGCACATTGTTTCAATCACTAACTGATGTTGTAACATGTGACTGCATTGCAGCCCTTTGCACAGAGGACTGTGTCTCACTTTACATGCATTTGAATAGTAATTTGTAACCTTCAGAAGGAAGTTGCATATTCATTTGATATTATGGATATTGCTGCAGTAGAATGGAAGGAAAGGCCTGCACCTGGTATTCAGGTTCACTTTGCACATCAGCCCATTTATCTTGTTGCTGTGTGAGTTGGTTTTGTAGTACATCTGCAAATATGAAGGCTTTAGCCAGATTTTGGGAAAAAAATCATTTCTTGGAATGAGCTGCCATTGGTAGAGATGGGTGCAATTACAGTGCAAGATTTAAAAGATGTTTGGACAGGTACATGAAGTTGGAAAGGTTTAGAGGGATATGGATGAGATGCAGGCCAATGGGACTCGTTTAGTTTGGGATACCTGATTGGCAAGGACGAATTGGACCAAAGGGTGTGTTTCTGCACGCTATGACTCTACTTCAAAGCTGATATCTGCTTTTGCATCAGCAACCTCACCAGTGGTGGGAAGTGATAGTGATAACTAAATTCCCTCGCCCTTGTGGCAGCTGTTCTTTTGACCCCTCTGCCTTGATTGCTGGGACTGAATGAGTTGATACTGCATGGTCATGCTGCTGTTGGAGGCACAGCTGATGCCACCAACTTTCATGACGATAACTGAATGCAACTTCCAGCCAAACCACAAGGGACTAATTTGAAGCAGGGTTCTTTCTTGACTTGCTTGCAATATAAATCCTCCAGGCTAACCTGGTATCCCAAACTAAATGCTCCCATTTACTCCATATCCCAATAAGCCTTTCCTATCCCTGGGGTCAAGGGAGTCCAGAACTAGGGGGCATAGGTTTAGGGTGAGAGGAGAAAGATATAAAGGAGACCTACAGCGCACCTTTTTCACACAGATGTGGTATGTGTATGGAATGAGCTGCCAGAGGAAGTGGAGGAGGCTGGTACAATTGCAACATTTAGAAGGCAGCTGGATGGTATATGAATAGGAAGGGTTTGGAGGGATATGGGCTGGGTGCTGGCAGGTGAGACTAGATTGGGTTGGGATATCTGGTCGGCATGGACAGGTTAGACCGAAGGGTCTGTTTCCGTGCTGTACATTTCTATAACTCTATGAATGTATCTGCCCAAATATCTTTTACATCTTGTAATTGTACCCATCTCTCCCACTTCCACTGGCAGCTTATTCCATGAAATGGTAATTTTTATCAAATATAAATTGCAAGCATGAAATGATTCCAATTTCCACACGACTTTACCAGTTGAATTTTTGTTAAATATTCTTGATGATAACTTGTATTTGGTTGCCATCTTGTGAGCCTCACTGTAAGTTATCCACACGTGGAGACATTTTGAGACCAGGTTTCGGTATAGCTCTGAGGTCATCGACATCTTGGCTGTTGTGGCCAGCTGAGCTTCACCCCTTGCCATGATTTTAGCCTTTCAGATGATGGAGATGTTTTCGTGGCTCAAGGGGTGAACCGGTGTCATAGCACCAGGTATTGCAAATGTTTCTTTCTGGATTTGTAGTGTTCAACCACTTACCACTCAGTTCAACTATCAGGGGAAAACCTTGTGTTTCTCGATAATGGTCCAGTGATATCCATAATTCTTTCGATTTGACCAGAAAAATTTATTTTAATCGACTCCTGAAATTGATTGGAGTTTAGAAGATGTTTTAAAGGTACTTTGGTTTTTGTTAGCTCTAAAGCGCTTTGACGGGTCAGTGGGGACTTGTTGGGCCGAAGGGCCTGTTTCCATACTGTAAGTAATCTAAGTAAAGTTGGTGTTGATATGTAAATAGTTTTTTTTAGCCAAATTAAAGAGCAGAAAATGCAATAAAAAGACGTCTCTTGTAACATCATGCTACTTTTGAATCATGTAAACAGTAGGCCACTTCAGGGAAACTAATCTGGACTGCATTATTTCCTCTGCGGATTGCAGATGGTAAGGAATGTAGGGATATTTCTGGGAAATCCAGTGTTTGATTTCAGCTAATGAAAAGCAGACATTCTCTAGCAAATATGGCTAGAACAGATGTAAATAAATTATGAAACTTGTTTTTTTCCCAAATAATTGTAGTTAGGACCTTAAAAAAGAAATCAAGTGGTGCCAGAGTGGCTCAGTGGTTAGTACTGCTGCCTCACAACCTCAGGGACCTGGGTTCAAATCATCCATTGGGTGACTGTATAGAGTTTGCATGGTCTTCCTGTGTTTGTGTGGGTTTCCACTGGATTCTCCACAGTTCAAAGATGGGCAGTTAGGTAGATTGGCCATGCTTAAAATGCCTGTAGTGTCTAGGGGTGTGCAGGCTAGATGGAGTAGCCATGGGAAATGCTGGGTTACAGGGATAGAGTCTGAAGGTGGGTTTGGGTGGGTTGGTATTTGGAGGGCCAGTGTGAACTCGATTGGCTGAATATCCTGCTTCCACACTGTTATGATTCTATGATAAATGTTGATTGCCTAATAAAATCTTTTGGCCTTTATTGGTTGCTTCAATTTTCTTGCCTTCTCTATTATCTGCTGAGCCCGTATACTGACTTTATTGTGATTTATGCATGAGGGCTCCCAAAGCTCTGAAGCATTTTATTACAAGATTGTTGTACTGTACATTTTTCTGGGTGAATTTATATTAAATTCATTTTCCTCAAAAAAAATGGTCAAGTGGAGGTTGTGTGCACGGCAAAATATCAATTTTCTTTTTAACCCAGAGAATGTTGGTGTTTAGAACTTGTTGCCCAAAATGGGGGTGAGGCTCATTTAAGCAATACTTGGAAGTACCTTGGAATATTTTAAACTATAAGATCTCAGATAAAGCTGGAAAATGAAATTAGCCTGGATGGTTCCTTTCTCAACCAACACAGACTATAACTATCTGCTATATTGTACACTTTCTGTTTCTGTATTTCTATCAAACCTAACTCCTGACTAATACTATTCTTTGCATTTTACCTTCTTGATTAGTCCTTGGGGACTAATACAGGTTCGTGACCTTGGCAAAGTTCCAGATTCCAGTTATGTTCAGCATTTCACATGGTGGCTGCAGCTCTAAGCTCCAGCATAAGCTTGGAGCAAATAGTTGTAGACCAACACTATTATTACATCCTACTTGATTTTACTTTATCCTGCTGAAAAATTTCATACTAAATGAAGTTAATTTTTTTTGGATTAATGCTATATGTGTTTCAGCAGACCATATGTTCTATGTAAAAGCTTCTTCACCTAATCTATTAGGAAGTGACATGGATGAACTCTGCAGTACTCCCTCTGATTTACATTGAGAGTTCTGTGTAGCATTGCTCTTTCTGCCTGTAGATCTATTGATGCAGAGCTGATACCATGTTATGATACTAGGCAATAGGCCTGGGATTGGTACAGGCTAACTCTTATATGTTTCGGAAAAAATTGTTGCTAATACTCCTCAAGACAAATCAAAAATGCCAAATTTCAAATGATCTCAGTTTATACTTTGGGAGCATTAATTGCTAATTGATTGTAAAGTCAACACTGATCCTTCATCCAGATCATTAATGAATGTAACTGAGGGCATTGTTGCTGCATCTTCAGATGACAGAAAAATAGGTTGATGAACAGGTAGTGTTGAGAAGGCAGGGAGGCTGCAGATGGATTTGGACAGTCTCGGAGAGTGGGCAAAAAGGTGGCAGATGGAATACAATGTGGGAGAGTGTGAGGTTATGCACTTTGGTAGGAAGAATTGAAGTGTAAATTATTTTCTAAATGGGGAAAGCACAAAGGGATTTAGGAATTCTAGTTCAGGATTCTAATTCAGTGTAGGTTCAATTGACATTTAGGAAGGCAGATGCGTGTTAAGCATTCATTTCGGGAGGACGAGAATACAAGGCTAGGGATATACTGCTGAGGCTGAATGAGGCTCTGGTCAGACTACATTTGGAACCTTCTAAGCAGTTTTGGGCCCCAAACCTTAAGAGCGGTTATGCTGGCTTTGGAGCAAATACAGAGGAAGTTTACAAGAATAAACCTGGGGATAAAGGGTGTGTCATATGCGCAGCAGTTGAGAACTCTGGATCTGTACTCAATGGATGAGGAGAGATCTGATTGAAACTTAAAGAATACTGAGAGGTCTGGATAGAGCGAATGTGAACATGATATTTCTACTAGTAGGAGAAGTGGAGGGTATAGACACAGTGTGAAGGGATGACCCTTTAGAACTGAGCTGAGGAGTAATTTCTTCAGCCAGAAGGTGGTGAATCTGTAGAATTCATTGCTGCAGAGAGCTGTAGAAGGCAAGCCATTGAGTATATTTAAGACAGAATGGATAGATAGATAGATTCTTGATTAGTAAGGGAATTAAAAGTTGGGGAGAGAAGGCAGGAGAATGGGGTTGAGAAACATATATCAGCCGTGATTGGATTGTAGAGCAGTCTCGATGGGCTGAATGATCTATTCCAATATCTCATGGTCTTTTGATGTGTTGCCAAGGAGAAAACACCAGGGAACCGTAGGCTCCCCACCTTCTGGGTAATTCAAAAAAATTGTGAAGACTGAACATTTTCTTTTGTTCGCAGGGAACTGGTCTCTGAGAGTGAATGCCCACTGCCCATTTAAAACAGATGAGGCAAAATGATTTCTCAGTTGAGTCTTTGGAACTCTATCTTTAAAAGGTAGTGGAAGCAGAGTCTTAGAATATTTTTAAGGCAGGGTGGGGTGAGGAAGGTTATCAGATGTAGGCCCGAGTGCAAAGTTAAAGTTCAAATCACATCAGCCATAACCTTTATTGAGTGAAGGAGCAGACTTGAGGGATTGAATGGCCTACTTCTGGTTGTAATTCCTGTGTTCGCCTCTGGCAAGCATAAATGAACCATGTTATGAGCTTGACGATCTTCAATTGAGGGGAAAGTGAGGACTACAGATGCTGGAGATCAGAGCTGAAAATGTGTTGCTGGGAAAGCGCAGCAGGTCAGGCAGCATCCAAGGAGCAGGAGAATTGATGTTTCGGGCATAAGCCCTTCTTCAGGAATCAATTGGTTGTTAGTGTAGCTGTAAGCGCCATTAAAGATTGCCCAGCAATTGCTGCTCGATTGAAGAATCCTATGAAATGAGTTTTTGGTTTTGAACAATGACCTGGTTGAACCTGGTCTGTCTATTTCAAACAATGAAAGAAACATCTTTGATTTGAGTCGTCAGTCACTGAGATTTCTCGCATATATACTTAGTATTGTACAGGCACTGCAATTCATACAAGACATTGCACTTTGTATGATCGGCAGAATGTACTTTGAGCCTCGCAGTCTATTTTTTCTTGTTTGTCACGAAGGCTGAAAGAGAAAAAGCTTTATCAACATGTAACACCTTTCAGCTATTCTGTGATAGAGAGCACGCGTCAGAGTTTGATTGTGGAAATAAGTTAAAATTCAGAGTCCTTCCAATGTACAATTTTCCATTTTTTAAAAAAAAAGTATATAATATTCCAACATTGTTTTCTGTGATCTCTGGCTAATGTTTTGTTTTCTGAATATTCTACTCAAACTGAAAATGTGTGATCGATACTATGTTTTGAAAGAATTTCTCACTTTCCAAATACAGTATAAAATATGCACATGTGTGCGCACACACACCACATGCAGTTCATAATTTATATTTTTCTTCCCCAATAATAGGGAATGGACTTAAAGTAGAAGACTGGGTGTTGTTCTAGATTATGACCTCAACCAAGAACAATCGCTACAACCGTTTCTCTGGAGGTGCCGCGAACATACCTGTGATAGACAATACCAGCATTGTAAGTGCCATGTATCATGCCAAGTAGATGGAGTTGATCTGTTAGGAGGTAAACCCAAGAATTTCTACATTATTTCCCTGGAACAATAAGTTTTTGTGGCATTTTCTGAAGTTTGAAACCACAAATTGAATAGCAGAACATGTGCAGAAAGCATGGAGAACGTAGGGCTTGTCCTTTTTTTTTGTTTTAGCAACCCTCAAGTCCTTTTCAATCACTAATTGCCAGAGGGAAGGGAACAAAGCAAATACTACCCGAACGCATTGTGTCGGAGTCTGAATTTCAATGGGAAAATAGCGGGGACTGTAACTTGGAAAACAGCCAACAAAATTTTATAGTAATCTAGTGAATATAGGTGAGTAATTGGTACTGCCATTGCCATCAACATCTCTGGCTCCCATTGTTGCTGTTATTAAATACGAATGGATATTGGATGACAATATGATCAGAGTTAACAGCAAATGGTTTTGCCATTCCCCAAAGTAGATAACCTGTTGACGTGCACACAAGACATGCGTATGAGTAATGGACCCTGGGGAAATTATATTGGTAGACTCACTCACGGAGACTGACTTCAGTAAAGAATCAATCCTATCTAGAAAGTGGAGGTGGACAATATTAGCAGAAAAAGCAGATTAATGATATTCACCCAGAAAGCCTCCATTCCTACAGTAGCGTGCTTGAAAATTTACCCAATACAGATGCTACAGCATAGAAACCTTTTTACTATATCGCACTTTTCTTTGAGTTTATTATATATTTTGTTAATTACAGGAGTGATGAAAGAGATCATCAGCCAGTCAGAAACCGTTATTAAAATTAGTTTTATTGAATTGTGCTACATTGCTGCAGCAAAAACAACTGTCAGGACTTTGAATGAGTGCCATCATGTTGCCACTCCTGTCTCTTCTAGTGGTGCTCACATAGGGGAGAGGAACTTGCTTGTAAATGTGGTGGAACTTAGCTGGATACAAATCCGGTCAACCCAAAATTTTAGCTGATTGCATTACCAGTGCATCCTCTTCTCCTCCAGACCAGGAATTTAAACCTTTTTATTTTCCTTCAAAAACAGACAAGGATGGAAACTACTTTTGGTCCAGCGTATTCTACTGTTACAACCATCACTAAAGGTAAGGATGACTGTTATTTGAACACCAAACAGGATTGAGTGAGTGTAGTGAAACTTTAGCCATCTGATAAGTTTGAAAGTCCCACCAATTCTTGGTAGTCTATCCATAAAAGAAGACTGCAAAGAAGGCACAGTGGTTAGCACTGCTGCCTCGCAGCGCCAGGGACCTGAGTTCGATTCCACCTTCAGGTGACTGTCTGTCTGCTTGGAGTTTCTACATTCTCCCCATATCTGTGTGGGTTTCTTCTAGGTGTTCCGGTTTCCTCCCACAGTCCAAAAATGTGCAGATTACATAGATTGGCTATGCTCGATTGCCCATAGTGTCCAGTGGTCTGCAGGTTTGGTGGGTTAATCATGCGAAATATAGGGTAACAGGGATAGGGTAGTAGGGTTGGATCCTGTTGGGATGCTGTTTGGAGGGTCACTGTGAACTTGATGGGCCAAATGGCTTGTTTCCATGATTCCGTGATTCTATCTGTGTTGAATTAGCCTTCTGAGCTAGTCAGCTGCGGTCTACAATAGTTTTTTTTGTGTGATTGAAGTTTTAAAGAGTAAAATGTATAATTCCACAGCACTTTCTTGGTTCATTTACTACTGATTCTAAATGTTACCATATGTTGCGGATTGGTCTATAGCAAAATGAAGTAATGTGCAGTGAAAGCAGTCTAAATTAACGCACAGCTGTTAATTTATTATTAATTCATTGCTTAGTATTTCAGCCTATGTCTGCTTGGAGTTTGCACTGCATGGACATATTAAAATCTAAAGTTAGTCAGGACGCTAAAGTAAGTCACCATTAGAATACTCTTGAGTACAAAATTTGCTGTTGGCACATTTTATTTGATTACAAGTAATGAAATATTTGTCTAGCAGTTAATTTTGATGAAGTACTGACAGGAAATGATTTTATCATTATGATAATGATCCTCCGTGATAGATTTGAAGGAGAAACAAAACTGAGGCAGCCCTGGCCTGGTGTACCACATGAGAAAAATAGAAATATTGCTGTGACATGCAACTTTAATCACACATTAATTTTCAGGCATGCTAGGTCCATATAAATGAAGTGTGTTATGTTTATCCCAAACCATAAACCAACAAATAAAAGTTACTCTGGCCTTGACGTTTTTAGTGAAACTGTCAGGAATGTGCCTGTGCAAAGGTCTGTAGAGAGATGCAATGATTTTTGTTGAAGTTTGACCCAGCAGCTCTGTGACGTAGGACTTGCGCAATACGGGCTGTTCACCAAGATCCACACAGAGACAAACATTGACCAAACCTGAAGGACCATCAATTCGGAGAAGGACGCTGTTTGGTCTATCTAAAACTTATTGCTCTTCCAGTGCAAAAAGTTGATCATGACTGGCACATTCTACAGTCCAGGGCTATGTGCTGAGGGACACCATAAAGCTTTGTGCAACTGCCAACTAGGTGCAGTGGGGAAAGACCACAGTCTAAGATCTTTCAGCTGAAGTATAGCGGGGGTCTCATAAGATCTGAGACCTCCTCATTTGCCATAAAGAAATGTAAAAAATTTCCTTTCATGATTATAAAATGCCTTTTTGTTGCAACTGGATTCAGATTGTAACTAGGAATATCAAAGTTCATTGTATTTTTTGCAGTCTTGTATTTTTATAATTTGTGAATCAAATATATTTTTGAAATTAAAAACCGTATTGACTCGAGAGAGAGAAAGAATCTGTACGTTCCTTTAGCTAAGGCAAGTGGCAATGGGGAATGCATGAAATATCATGCAATTCCCCCACTTTCTAGTTGTTTTCTTATCCCACCATTTACATTCACCTTTTTCTCAATCTGTTTCCTTTTCCCTTTCCTTCCTACAACATTTTCCTCTACCTTTCTTTCCTCTCCACCATTCCTGTATTTTCGCACTTCTTTCAGTGTGCTTCTGTCTTGCCTTTCCTCCATTATTATTTCTTATCTCTTCCTTTTGCCTCCCTATCATTACTATCATCGTCATCATCTTTATTTGTGCTTCATGTCATGCTGTATTGCTTGGCTTACTTCCTGCAGTATTGGAAAGGGAGTAGATTGCGTTTTTGCACTGTTACATTCAAAGTTTGAACAGGTCTGTTAATCTGGGCATGGCAGTTTTAAAGTAGCCTGGAGAAAACTGTTTCAATGAATATTAGCAAGTTGGCTTGCAGAGAGTTCTGGTCAGGGCTTCCAAACTGTGATAGGCATTGGCTGCAGTAGTGACTTCAGTTGCAGTACCTAGGAAGTATTTCTCATTATTCAGCAACCAGCATTTGAAATGCTAGATTTTTCTGTGATTGGCCATAACCAATATATAACTTGACAAGTAATAAAATGCTTGACCAAGTACAAGTTGATGCATTAAAAGTATTAAGATTTTCTACTGTGAGAAAACACAATAAAAGAACACTTTGTTAATGTGGAATGTAGAAGTGCCAGTTCTAGACAATTTTAAATGAAGGAGGGATAATTTTATTCTGTTGGTGTACAGCTGATGGGACAAATACCTTCAAGCAGCATCGACGGACCCCTTCGTCGTCCAGCACCTTGACCTATTCACCAAGGGATGAGGATGATGTAATGGTAGGTACTTTGCAGCTACAGTTTCTTTCAACATCTTTAGTATTGAACTCTACCACCATGCCCTCAAATCCTGTACTCAGTTGGAAAAACTCCAAAGGGTCGAAGTTCTCTAGCCTCCTGAAAAATGTTACAGACCTCCTCTAAAGCTCCCCCTATTTTCTGGATAGTAATGACTCACGAGTGCAGAAATATTCCTAATAACTTGGTTCTTTATGTTTAGGAATTAGCCTCCTATCCCACTGTGTTGCTTCTTCTATTTCTGTGTCCTTTTGGGTAATACAGCTAACCATGATACAACATTCCAGCTGCCTCATTGTGATCAGGCACAATTTTAACGTCTCAAACTTCAAAGTCACAACCTTAGCTGTGTATACCAATGTTTTGTTTTCTTTCCTTGCCGTGTTTGTTTTTTCGCTGTATATTTTGAACTGAGTTTTAATGACCTTTCCACTGAACTTTCCAAAAGTGCATTTCCTACTATGACCTCTTGTAAATCCCATTAAAGGTATAACCTACGGTCTCACCTCTACTTAATCTCATGACATTATGTTTGATCCTACTGGGTTGTATCAGCCACCTCACTCTCTGTCCAATGACCTTGCATGCCCGTATCTTTCTGGTGATCGCACTATATCAAGGTTAGAATGATCTAACTTGAACATCTTGAGCAATATTCTTGCTTCTAAATAATTAATAAACATTTAAATCAATGATTGCTCCAATGGCAACTCTATGGGACTCTACTGCTTGTACTCTGACACTTTTTGACATCATCTCAAACACACATCAGTCCACTTCATTATTTTACATGTTCTATGGACATGCACCAAGTAAAACATTTAAAAAATAGGAACAGGAGTAGGTCATTTGACTTTTTGAGCCTGCTCTGCAACTCAATATGACCATGGCTTGTCATCTATTTAGAACCCTGTTTCTGCTTTCGCCCCATACCCTTCAATCACTTTAGCCCTAAGAACCATAACTGTCTCCTTGAAAACATTCAACATCTTGGCCTCCACTGTTTTCTGTGACAGAGAATTCCATAGACTTATTATTCTCTAGGTCAAGAATATTTTCCTCACTTTGGTCCTAAATGGCCTACCCCTTATCCTTTAGAGGGCGACCCCTTGTACTGGACTGCCTTGTCATCAGGAACATGTTTCTTGCATTTTTCCGTGTTGCACTGTTAGAATTTTATAGGCTTCTATGAGAATTCCCCCCTTATTCTTCTGACCTCCAGTGAATATAATCCTCTGATCTAGTCTCTTTTCATATGTCAGTCCTGCCATCCCAGGAATCAGTCTGTCATGAAGACTAGTATCAACTGTTTTCATCAAATGCAGATGGATAGTACCAACTTTGTCACCCGCATGATCTGTAAGCTCATCCAAGCATAACTAAAATTAGCCAGCAATAACCTGGCTTTTCTGAATTCATATTGCCTTTCTCTCATCACACTGTACCTTTTCATATGATCCTTTGATCTTCTCTCATAGCTTTCCAAAATTCTCCCCCACAATTGAGGAAAGTCCATAAGTCTCTCGTTTTTGAGGGTCTATTTATCTTCTATTTTTGTTTAAACAGTTCCACTTTGTTTGCTAACTCTGATGATGACTGCATTCTTGTGAACTTTGAACAATTGCTATATTAAATGTATCAAATATGTCAGGAATCCAAATCTAATTTTTTAAAAGCCTTGTTACAGATTTACAGGCTTACCGTTTGTAAGTATTATTGGAATAGGTGCTGTTGAAAGAAGTAGTCACTGGGAGAGTGGAATTTGGCAAATATCCATGTTTTTCACCTCAGGAAATGGTTGCTCCATATCTGAGCATTTTCAGAGAAATGGGACATTATATATAGGATTGAGCTATTAACATTTTAACAGCTCCGTTTGGGTTATACTTTGGGTCCCTAAGGTTGTTGGAAAGCTGTGTTCTCGGTGCAACTCCTAATTAAGTAGCATGAAACTTAGAGTGGACCCTGCAACTCATCATACTTTTAAAGAAATGCTGAATTTTTCTCTTTACCTACCATTCTATATTCAACTTTAGATTAGATCAACGACATAGTGTAAATTTGAATGATAATAAGGTAACCTTTTTTTGACCAGAACTTGCCTTGCTTGTTCTAAGTACCTTCCTGAACTGTTTCTGAAAGCTAAATGCAAATTTTTAAGTTGTCTGTGCAAAATATGTCAATGGCATATTTTATTGCCCTTGGTTAGGCCCCCAGTGCAGGAAACAGCAAAGTGCGACTCATGTTAATTGAATAGCAGGAAATCACCAGATTTGCTGGGATAGAAAGGTTGCAGTGATTAGGACAAGTGCTGCTGCAGAGTGCTAATGTTGTCATAGTTAGCCCAGCAAATGCCTTTACAAAGTTATTAGAATTTGGAGATACAGCGATTTTAACTGAAGTCCCAAGGTAATTTCTTGTGTATTTTCTTGTTTGAAGTGAAGTATAAGATACTAGGTTTTATTTATCTTGTGTTTGAGTTACCTTTATGGCTGACTGCTTTTGTGCCATTACAACGAGTTGGTCTTTGATGTGCTTTTCCCTGCACTTGAATCCTGTGGTAGCACGGCTACGTTTTATAAATAGTTAGGGAAATGGAACTGTGGAATAGTTTATTGTTTTCGCTCCTTTTGGATCTATGAAATACTATATTTTGTTACTCACTGAATGTTGCGTTGAAATGGGATTTAATGCTGAATTTGTTAGACCAACTCAAAATGTATTCAACACATTAGCTGTATTGTTAAATTGTTTGTTAATGATTTGTATAGAAAGTGTTCAGTTTACTTCTGACTATTTCTGTTTTGAACCTGCACTTAAAATAAACAATAGTGTTAAATGGTGTAAATGATAATGATCAGAGTTATATAAGTAGAAAATAAATCCTGTTTGTGTATAGTGTATGAAATGCAAACAATAGTGATGCCTTTTTGCAGCCTCCTATCAGTACTCCACGTCGGTCAGACTCAGCGATATCTGTTAGGTCACTACACTCAGAATCCAGTATGTCCCTACGATCTACATTTTCTCTGCACGAAGAGGAAGATGAGCAGGTGTGTGAATTGTCAGTCTTGGGAATTGTTTGGGGAAGGGAGGGCCGTTAAAATGAGATTTAGTTATACTTAAAACAGGCAAGAGCTTAGATTTCCGCATCCATAACATTTTCTTCTGTGCATTTTTATCGCTTTATGATTTAAATATAAATGTAACTAAATCCAGTCAAGAGATACAAAAATCAAGCTACCACTAAAATGCTTCAGACTTTTGTCTAGAACTAGAAACATAACAATTGACTTAGTCTGGTGATCAACTAACAAAATTGCTGAAATGACAGAAAAGTTTCCTTTGCTGAGTCCTCCAAAACTGCCACATATCTTGCTATTTATTTGTAAGATTTTATTTAGAAATTTTTTAATGAAAACGAAGTGAGGAAGATAAAGTCAAACTAAATTAATAGCTTGTTAAATAAACTGAAACTTAAAAGCAAGCTAATTTGCATTATCTGTGAAGTAAATCATAACTTTAAATTGTCAGCATGTCAATTTGGTTTGACTTTTGGTGTCCATACCATGAATAATAATCTAATCTGTTTATTCCAGGAACCATTGGTTTTTGCAGAACAGCCTTCGGTGAAGTTATGCTGCCAACTTTGTTGCAGTGTGTTCAAGGATCCTGTCATCACAACATGTGGAGTAGGCATTATAATTCTGAATTTCATTATATACTTTTTGTCTTAAAGTTTGGAATGCATTAATAAATTGTTGATGCAAGGGATCATTGCTGCTGGGAATGCAAGATAGTAGCATTTTTGCAGGACAGTAAAATGGTAAAACATTTCATGTAATATTCTTTCAATGAGAAAAGTCCACAGCTTTTGCAGTTCAATCGAAGCACTGCAGTATTTTAATTGACCATACCTTGCACTCCAAATGCTAAAGATGAGTGGCCAAGACTGTTGCAGAAATAACTGTCTGACTTGAGTCTCTGGCATCTTCAAGAACCAAGAGTTCATCTGGATGATGGCAGGAATTTCTGCTTTGTGCTTTTTGCTGGGGAGTTTTCCCACTGAGAGTGGGCACTCGTTAAATGATTGCAATGTGAAAATAGTGCACTTAGGTTGTACTGCATTCCTTTCCCTTTTTAACAATATGTATATCACGTTGTCAGTTTGCTCGCTAAGCTGGTGGGTTTGTTCTTACCAGTTCAGTAATCAAACCAACAACCTGAGCTACAAATCTTCTCCAAAATCTTAATGTGACTCGTGTTAATCTTTTTGATTCCTGGCATATAATTTTTATTTCTTGTGGTTAATATTTAATGCGATTCTGATTGTAATTAGTTACTTTTTGTGTAGAGTAAAGAAGTTATTCAGTGTTTGTTTTTTGTATGTGTCCATGAACTTCAGCTAGCTGCAAACAAAAGATAATTCCAATAAATAAAGATAATGATATTTTTGGTATGGCATTTAACAATAATCATATTTGGGTTCAACTTTAGTATATAATATTGCTTTGTTACCAGTCCGCGAGTATTTTTTTGGAGATATCATTTACAGAATGGTCTCCTTGTTAGCTGCATAATATTAAAGCTCTCACTCAGGAAACTGAATTTTCCTTGTTAACATGGAAAATCCCTTCAGGAAGTAGGCATGCTGGACACGATATCCAAGTTTGACAAGTGTTTTCAACATACTGTGCAGCTGCAGGAATTAGGATGGGGAGGTAGTTAAATATCATCAAAATGAAGCTTGCAGTCCCATGCCAGTAGCTGGTACTGAGGAATAAGTTGCATGTTTCGCACGACTTTGTAAATTAGTCATTGCTTTTACTGTAATTTGGGTGAATCATGGATGTTTGGCTGGGGGGAGGGGATCACCCTGTGCAGAGTTGGCACTTTTTGTTTCTTTTCAGTTGGGTCAGGAAGGAAACCCTTGTAATATATCAACTTAGTACATTAAACATGCTGCTGGAATGAACCAGTTTGAAACACAGCTTCCAATTCTTGTGAATCTTTCTTGCAATGATTAAAATGGCACTTGGTAACACCAGTGTTTCTTTTTCTTTAAAATAGCACACATTTTGTAGAAGGTGCGCCTTAACATCTGGTAAGTGTCAGCTTTTCTATACCAAACTGCTGTATCTTTCACTAACTGCACACCTTTCACAGGGATTGTTCTGTAATCAATGTAACATTGTGTACTCAAGACAGTTCAGTGAGAAAATTTAATATTTTAAGCCACCTATGAGCATTTTTTAAAAAAACTGCGTTCACAAAGACCTGTCACATCAGTTTATAGTTTGATCGTCATAAGTTGCAACATTTTGTTTTGCAGAGAATAAATGAAACATACCGCAGAGCACCACTGTCTTTTGCTTCCTTTTAATTACTTTTTTTTTGTGCTTTCAGAAAAGTGCCCTGTTGACAATGCAAAGCTGACAGTTGTAGTTAATAACATAGCTGTGGCCGAGCAGATTGGAGAGTTGTTTGTCCATTGTAAATATGGCTGCCGGCCAGGTTCAAATGGAAAACCAGGGGCCTTTGAAGTTGATCCACGTGGATGTCCCTTCACTGTTAAATTGAGTGGTAGAAAGTAAGTTGAACTTCTTAAAAAAAAATAAATGTGTATAATCACTCAGCTAATTTAACAAATCACTTTTCAGCAAAGCTCTGCAATTTGGAGTTTTTACGATTTTTTAAAAACTGGGCAAATATCCTGTCAGAACCAAAACACTCAATCTAAAGCATATGTTGATTGTACTCATCGCACTAATTTATGAGAAAATGTTTTCCAATGTTTGAAATTATCCTTCTTGGGAGACAGCATCCTTGCGCACAGCAAGCAGTCGCATTCTTTAGTTGAAAAGCTTGGCATACATGACTTCCTGTTTTACTGTCACTGTCCCTAGACATTATTTGCATCTCTTGAAGGTCACTATCTGGTTCTTCAGATAAGCCGACTCTGGCGGATAGTGGATTATGTTTTTAATACAAAAAATAATGCATGTTAGTAGATACTGAATGTTAGTAAATTAGACAATGTACATTAATCTGCATTAAAAATTAACCTCAAAGTTGATTAAACTTTAAAATTGTACAACATATTATTTGAGAATAAGAAGTCAACTATGCAAAAAAAAAGCAGTAATTCCTATCCAGCTGTGGCTGTAAACAATGTTCCCATATCTTTTGTACACAGTAGGGTCTTGGGATCAAGAGTTTGAAGGCTATAATTAGCTGAAGAACTTTGATTCCTATCAAACAGGTTTGAACATTAAGGTAATGGATCTATCTTGATCTAAGGTGCATTTTTAAACTAAACATACATTATACTGCTTTTGATTTCTAGCCATGTAGGTTATATTAAACATATTTGTGAATATCCTCCCAGAATAATCTAGTGTACAAGGTGTTTGTTATATTTTTCAAGTGGTTGCTTGAGTTTTGTCTCATTGCACTGGTAAATCTGGGGTCAAACCTTAGCACTAAAGTTTACCATGTAACCCATGCTATTGCTTCATTGCAGTACTGAGGGCTTGCTGTTTTGTTGAAGATTCTCCCCTTTAAATAAAGAACAAAGTTTGAGGCAATTAATATAAATATTTCTGTCATATTATTGAGAAAGAGCAAGGCCATCTCCCACATAAATGAATTGAATATTAATTTTACTTAAAAAAAGACTGCGGATGCAGAAAATGCTTGCGAAACTCAGCATCAGCTAGAAAGAGGAGCTTTTGGACTCAAAATGTTAACTGTTTCTGTCTCCACAGATGCTATCAGATCTGAGTTATTCCAGCATTTTTTGCCGTCATTCACCTTGATTGTTTCTGCATGTTACTTTTGTGCAAACTGGCTGCAGTGCTCACAAGTAACAGCAGTGGCTGTTTCACCATCCTTCTCTTTGTGAAATGTTTTGGGAGATTTTGAAATCAGGAAAGGCACTAAAGAAATACAAGTTTCTGTTTTCTCTCTTCCTTTTCTCTCTGTCCTGTAGATCGTAATTCTTCACTACTGTTTCATGACGATCAATGATTTTTGGGGCAAGCATTCTTACCTCAGTCTCTCAAACCTCCCCCCCACCCCCACAAATACAAAGTTGTAATATTGGCTTGATCAAACTTTCACGAATGAACTCTGCCTGCCAGAGTGTGTCAGATTCCTGCACTTGAGGCAGACTGTTTGAATTTGAAGTGCCAGCTTCCCATTTTCAGTGCAGTACGCCTGTTAATCGTTGTTATTGTGGATCAGATAGGTCAATCGAACCATGTCTAATATAATAGTCTTGGTTGAAAACACAACCTTATTTCAGTAATGACACCATGTGCTTTTACTCTCGTCTACTTGAAGCTGGAGTATGTGCAGAAGGGGCATTTTATAATGTGATCTCAAAATTTCATTTTTGTGACAAATCCTCTTTGTTAACTAAATTCAAAGTTTTTAGAAATAGATGAAGGCTTAATGAAGTAGAGCACATGAAATAACTGCTTTTTAATTGCAAACCTTGTGTGTGTAACAGCTGAGAGTTGAGGGGGATGAGTTACTTTTACATTTGGAATACAGATCAGAGAGTACATGTTCTGATACAAATTGAATGTGCGTTTCCTCATTAAAGGTTTCATAGAAAAATTGTAAACTGTTCTGTTTATGAAATTCGTTTATAATCTTGCTACAAATAACAACAGATTTGATTCCTGAATTAAATAATCTTATCAGAATGAGTTGTCTTACTGCAGAGACCATGAGGGCAGCTGTGACTACCGACCAGTTCGTTGTCCTAATAATCCAAATTGTCCCCCGCTCTTAAAAATGAACCTTGATGCTCATCTTAAAGAATGTGAACACATCAAATGTCCTCACTCCAAGTATGGGTGAGTATTAGTGCTTCTGCACAGTAACAGCTCTTCACTTGCTCATTTTGTTTTAATCCGCTAACATGAAGTTTCATTTCTCTGAAACTTGGTTAATGTTTTATTCACTAACTCTAAAGGACAATCAATGTGGTACCGTTATTCAAGGTATAAAGGGATAAGCCAGAAAACCTCAAGCCAGTCAGTCTAAATTCAATGGTGGGCAACCTATTGGAACCAATTTTGAGGGGCAGGATTAATCTGCACTTGAAGAGGCATGGATTAATCAAGAGCAGTCAGCATAGTTTTGTTAAGAGGGGGGGGGGGTATGTCTGACCATCTTGATTTAATTTTTCAGAGATAACCAGGTGTATAGATGAGGGCACTGCATTCAGTATAGTGTACTTGGAATTCAGCAATGCTTTTGGTAAGGAGCTGCATAAAGCACTGATAGTAAAAGTAAGGAATTTCCAAGGAAATTTTGTGAACTGTATCCAGAATTGCCTGAGTGGCTGGGTTGAGTATGATGGTCAGATGTTTTTGTGATTTGTATCCAGTGGTTTTCAGCCATCAGTGTTGGGGTCCTTGATGTTTGTGGTTCGACTTTAATGTGAGAGGTTTTATCAGTAAGTTCATAGATGATATGAAAATTAGTGGAGTGGTAAATAGTGAGGAGGATAGCCTTAGATTACTGGACAGTGTAGATAGACTGGTCAGTTGGGCAAATTGATGACAAATGGAATTCAATCTTGGTAAGTGAGAGGTGATGCACATAGGTAGAACAATATGGCAAGGGAATGCATGATGAACAGTAGGACCCTTGGAAGCACTGAGAATCAGAGAGGTGTGCTGTGCAAATCCACCAGTCCCTTAAGATAGCAGAATGGGCAGATAAAGTAGTTAAGAAGGCATATGAGATACTACATTTTATTAGCTGAGTCAGAGTTTAAGGGCAAGGAGGTTATGCTGAAACTGTACAAAAAGTTGGTTAGGCCACAACTAGAATATAGCATACAGTTTTGTAATCCGTATTGTGGGAGAGATGTGATTGCACTGCAGAAGGTGCAGAGGAGATTTACCAAGATGTTACCTGGGCTCGATGCTCTAAGGAAGAGGAATTCGTTAGTTTGGGGTTGTTTTCCTTTAATCACAGGAGATTGAAGGGGGAATTGATTGAAATGAATAGAATTTATGAGGGGGCTAGACAAGTTGACAGGAGAAAACTTTTCCCCTTGATGGACAGATCAGTGACCAGAGACTGTAGATTCAAGGTAAGGGGCAGAAGGTTTAGAGGAGATATGAAGAAATATCTTTCACCCAGAGTGTGATGGGAATCTGGAACTCCCTGCCTGTAAGGCTGTTAGAGACAGAAATCTTCATTTAAAAAGTATTTAGATGTGCACTTGTGATGCCATGGAATGCAAAGCTACAGGCCAATTGCTGGAATATGGGATCAGAAGAGATAAATAGTTGTTTTTGACGAGCACAGACTCTATGGTTGGGGGGCTTTCTTGATGCTATAGGCCTCTGTGACTCTAACTACTAGACATAAGTTGAATATAGTGAATTACATGTCTGTATATTACCAGTTAAATTGCAAGTGAACAGAGCACCAAGCTATTTTTGTTTCTTGATTTCTTGATTTCATCGTTTGAATAAAAGTTTCTCACAAACTGCATGTAAACTACAATCAGTATTGCATCCATCAGTCAACCATCAAGCCATCACTTGTTTTGTGAGCTGGAGCTTGTTAAATCAAGGAATGTATAGATCAGAAAATCTGCAGATAGTTCAGAGATTTGCAGCAATTATGATGTAATAATAACTGAGTAACTTCCAGTAGCCCAAAGTAGACTGAGAAATGTGGTAAGATGCCTTATTTCACTTCCTTCTGTTGCTGTCTCAACCTTTTCCCCCTTTTTGTGCTTGCACTTCCTCATTTTGGCTCCTTTCTTTCTGGAAAGAAATTGCAAAGTACAGCAGAACGAAACGGAATACGTGACTCCTGTTTCATTTGCCAATGTTAAAATTCTTAGATCCCTGATTCAGTACTGCTGTAATTTTGTTTATCTAACATTACTTTTCACCAAGCCAATTATAACTATCATAAGCTTAATTGAGCTTTTGGTCTAAGTTGTGTCATTATGCAAATATCTGTATTTATTTAAGCCATTCAGGAGTTGAGCATTACATTAAACGCAACAGGAACCATAATGTAGTTTGTTAATGTTAAATTATGACTCCGGCCAATCTTTTCCTTTATGCATTTATAAGAAATGTTCTTAATTTGGTAGGTACTAGGAAAATGGCTATATCACATCCTGCAAATGCAATAGGTAGAAGCCAATAAATTGTTGGTTTATAATTGATTTGCTCATTACATTTTTGCCTTTCTACCCACTCCTGAATCAGATGCACGTTTGTTGGAAATCAGGACACCTATGAAGCCCACCTGGAGGTATGCAAGTTTGAAGGTATTAAAGAGTTCCTGCAGCAAACTGATGACCGCTTTCATGAGATGCAAGTAGGCCTGGCTCAAAAAGACCAAGAGATTGCCTTCCTTCGGTCAATGCTTGGGAAACTCTCTGAGAAACTTGACCAGTTGGAGAAATCACTGGAGCTAAAGTTTGGTAAATAAAACTTACCAGGAGATTCTCATAACTCAAAACCCAAGAATGCTTTACATTTATTACTGTTAGCAGAGAATGACGGTAAAATTTTGAGTCATAATGATGCTAAAAATCAGTCTGAATGTTTAATTCTTTAAGATGCAGTATTGTTTCAGTTCCAAAATGCTCCAGTCTTGTTTCCAGGTTATAAATGTTGAGTATTTTTGGTAATTTTCTAAAAGCTAACATTCGTTAATGTGCCAAGTCAGACTGATTGATTGATTGTTTCTAGCTCCAGATAGACCTTTCCCAGCAGACTTTCAATTTTTAAACAACATAGAACAGATAAATGATATTGTCCTGACTTTCAAGGAAAGAGGCAACTGAAAATGATTGAAAGCCAGCACAAAATTCTTAACTGAGAAGAGGAAAAAAGAAAAGCAGTAAAGCAACTTATTCATGTTAAACTTAATTGTTTTCTTTGTGACGGCACAGTATGTTAGCTCATTGGCATGAGGTGATTTGCTGGATTACTTGCATTCGTCCTGCCATTAAGAATGTATGATGCTATTGGCCACAAAGGTCACAGTGCTTTTGATATCGCAGTTTCATTAAGGCATGTTCCTCAGGAGAAGAAATCAAAATTGTATCAAGTGGCTTCTTATTCAGGTTGGAATCTTGACTAAGTTGTTGGTGTTCTGTAACTTTTAGAAAATAAGCTGTCCAAGCTTTGTTATTAAACCTATTCATTGTGTCAGTAACTTGAGAAGGCTACTGTTGGAAACAAAATAATGCATATGGACATTGCTGGACCCTTTTGGCACTGCAAGTGTTAACTGATGTCTTAGTGATGTAGCCAGTTCATTGCAACATGAGGTTTGTAATTATAATGGACTGGTGAATATGTTATTTATTGTGGACTGGGAATTCACATGAAGATGATCTGGTGTTTCAGATGTTTTGGATGAGAACCAAAGTAAACTCAGTGAGGATCTAATGGAGTTCCGAAGAGACGCATCAATGCTAAGTGTAAGTTCCACGAAGTTTGTTTCTTGATATCAAGTTGTAGCTGAGGTTCGAAATACTGTTTTATGACTCAAACTCAAAATGCTGGTTCTGTTTACTGTGCCTGCAGTTCTTGAGTTTACTTGCCTATGTCAGACAATCCATACTTCTGGGAAATGAGGATGTTTGTTTTCTGCAGAGTGTACAGATGGCACATCCTGATATTCTTGAGATTGCTGGCAGCTGTACACAGCAATAGAGTTCAAAACGCATTTAGTGTATTGTTGCAAAACATGGAAAGATGTAAAACGGGACAGTATGTGTTCAGTTCCTATTTCCTAAAATTGTCTATTAAGCTAAACGTGGCACAAAGCTTCATTCCACAATTTTTGGTTTTTGGGAATTGGATTTTTTTTTTAATTTAACCATTAAATCTGTTGTCCTGGATTTTCAGGACAACTCTTTAAGCATTGGTGTTCTTATAGCCCTGAAATAAGCAGTTCAGCTTATAATGGCAGTTACTGTAAGATATTTCTGTAACTTAAAATTTTATAGAAGGGCAACATTGGAGAAAATTATCATTAAACAGCACAAACGAAAATCTGTATCCTCAAAGTATGTACGTGTAATTGTGAGTACATTATGTATCATAAGTAAATTTTGTGTTTTTAAAAATCAAAGCAATTAAATTTTTTTATAATTTTCTCTTAAAAGATTGTGAATCTTTGGAATTCACCGTCCTAGAGTGCAGTGATACAGGACACCGAGTAAATGTAAGGAGAAGATAGACAGATTTTCAGTTAGTGAGAGCTTAAAGACTTACAGGGAGCATACAGGAAAGTAGAATTGAGGCACAAATGAGATCGGCCATAATCCTGTTAGATGGTGCAGCGGTGTCAAAGGATTGAATTTCCTGCTCCCAGTTCTTATACTGTTGCATAACTAATATGAATCCTTTAAGAGTAGGCCTCCTCAGTGCTGTTGATTGATAATACCAGTCTTTTGCATACTCCCACAGCATAGCTTTGAACTGGCTTCTTTGACGTCGGCTGTATAAATAGACAGGTCATCTTGTTAATAAAAAAGCTTAATTTACATACTGTGGTATGTAAATGTAATATAGTAATCACTGCAGAGTATCAATACAATGCAATAAAATAGAACCATTTGTCTTTGAAAGCATTTGTTATTGATTCCATTCCGTCATTTGTATTTCAAAACAGAATACAGATGTTGTAAATACCTTTTTTGTAAAATTAATTCAGGGCATGTGGCGTCATGCCTGGACTAGCATTTATTGCCCAGAAAGGGGTTAAGAATCAAATCATATTGCTGTGGGTTTGGAATCACATGTAGGCCAGACCAGGTAATGATGGCAGATTTCCTTCCCTAAAGGATATTAGCAAATGTGAGCCAGTGGGTTTTTCCTGGTAATCATCGATGGGTTCATGGCCATTATTAGCCTCTTATTTCCAGATTATTATTGAGTCCAAATTCCACCATCTTCCATGGCAGGATTTGAGGCCAGGTTCACCGAACATTACGTGGATCTCTGGATTAATAGTCTAGCATTAATACCAATAGGCTATGGATTATCCCTAACTTTACCTGTGGTGGAATGTAACCTTTGTTTATAATTTCCAATATCCTAATGCTTTTTTGATTTGTCTTCTGATCAGATTGTCTTTGGTCATTGTCTATAATCTGAAACAAAAAAAAATCTTGAGGATACTTTGCAGATGACAGTCCTTTTAAAAAATCAATTCAAAATATTAGTATGACTTCAGTATGGTTTTGAAATGTATAAGACAAATGTAGAAAGAATCTTTTCAATGTATAAACCTCGCTGTCCTAATATAATGTCACCATAATCTGCTACTATGTAGTTTGATAGTAATGTGAATCTCATTTTATTACAGGATGAACTTTCACACATCAATGCCAGGTTAAACATGGGAATCCTGGGCTGTAAGTACTTTTTTAAACAATGCTTGCTTTCAAGATGTGCGCAGTTACAAACATAATTCCTATATACTTTGTGAATGTTGAGTAATGTAAAATGGATCTATAGGGTAAGTCTGTTAATTTCCTCCATGAAATATATCATGGTTTTTGATAAATAATATTGGTATAAACCTTCTGGCTCCTATAACCCAGATGCTGATGTTCTTTCATTCTGTTTACAGCTTATGACCCTCAGCAAATATTTAAGTGTAAGGGTACCTTTGTGGGCCATCAGGGTCCAGTTTGGTGTTTATGTGTCCACTCTACTGGCGACCTGCTCTTCAGTGGCTCTTCAGATAAAACTATCAAGGTATGCTTTTGAACATTTGTTAGAAGCTGGGCACGTATTGTCTCTCCACAAAGCACCTCAAGAAAATATAAAATTATAACTGTTGTAAATCCTTCCTCAAACTCCACCTACTATTTGGGAAACTCTTTTTTTCTAAACTCTGTGTATATTGTTTCTTTTAACTTATCTGTTCATGAAATATAGGCCTCATTGGCAACTCTAGCATTTATTTCATCCCTGTTTTCCATTGAAGATGGTAATGAGCTGCCTTCTTGCTCTTCTGTCCTTGGGTTACCTTCGGCGCTATTAGGAAAGGGCTTCCATAGCTTTTACTCAGCGACAGAGAAGGAACAGCAATATAGTTCCAACTCTGGCTGGTGTGTGTCTTGAAGGGAACTTGCAGGTCATGGCATTCTTGTATGCCTCCCCTTCTCCTTCTAGGTGATCGTGATCGAGGGTTTGGAATGTACTGCCCTGAATGACTGTAGTCCATGTATTATCAGGACATCTGCAGCATTGTTAGGATCAGCTCAATACTTTCCCTTATTGACTCATTACTTGTACAAATTAAAGTGATTCGCAAGACCCCCCATCCACCCCTTCCCCCAAACTATGCTTTGTCACTTTAATTATTGTTCAATGTCTGTGAAGGAATTTGGGGCAGTTCTATATTGAACATATTGTAAAAGTATAAGTTGACATCAGTTTACATTGTCACTAAATTATTGGCTTCCTCCTTTGAGCCTTTTTGTGCATGCTCCAAAGTGCACAGTGAATTGTAACTTCTATAACTTTGAAAGGTTTCCTTCGTGCATACCATCAAACTCCTTTTTTAAAAAAAAGTATATCAAAAACTGTGCACTTGAGAACATTTGCAGTTTTGTACGCTATTAAAAATAATTTTATAAAAATATTAGCTCTTTCTTAACCATATCGGCTTTGCATTAAATATTCAATAATGAGGCAAAGTGATGCTGTAAGACAATTTAATGAAGACATCTTCCAAGTTGGTTCACAGATGTTTAGCAATTTTAGAAATGACTTTTAAAATAACTGAGAAAGTATTTCATCAGATGAAATTAAGTATTTAAATGTTTTGTTAAATCAGCAGTTAAAGAAGTTTGTATGTGCATGTTAAGCATTTATATGTTAATACTACAAAGCAAATGTTATTCCTGGTTGCTTTTAATAGTTGTTGAGTTGGAAGAATTAAATTGTCATTTATACAGACAAAATAGAGTTTCTACTCCATTATTAAAGGTTAAGTATGGATCTTTGACATCCGTTTTAGGTATGGGATACATGTACTACATACAAATGTCAGAAGACTCTGGAAGGACACGATGGTATAGTTTTGGCTCTGTGCATTCAAGGGTATGTAATGTTGCACAAAGTTTACACTAATCAGTTTGAAAATTAAAGCTATCCTTACTTGGCTCCTGTTCCTTTTGCAGCCAAACAGTCAGTTGTTTATCTTACCCTTTTTGCACATTATTGCTTCCACAGTATTGATCTCCAAGCATCACCTATTTCTCATGTCCCTCATTGACATCATCCAAAAACATAGTCGACATGGGGAACTAATGCTGTGGCCTTAGCACCATTTCTGTGGACTGCCTCTTTGCCTCTGGTTTATCATGCTGTTTGCTCAATATTTGCATTTATGATGAGCAGAAATTCCCTTCAGTTAAGATTTGGGAAAATTGAAACTAATTACCCCTGTCTCAGCTTGTCAGTAACTGAAATACTTCTTCCAAACTTCTGTTAACTCAACACTTGTCCGTTCTAGTGCTGTCCTAGCTGGAACCCATCTTGCATCTTTCATAAACATGTTCAACCAGAACTTTATCCTTGGTGTCCTAATGTCCTCTTTGCTAATCACTGCTGTGCTCATTGATCTACGTGGGCTTCAAGTAAAATGTTGTTGCAAAACAGTTCAGTGAAGTGCGATGGAAAGTGTTGCTCTGTTTAAAGGTGCCATATAAAGCTATTTGTTCTTCAGGCATTTATAACATGTGGCTTTCTAAGTATAAATTTAATTAAAATGTGCACTCAAAATTAATTTTGAATTTTCGTTTACAGGAACAAGTTATACAGTGGCTCTGCAGATTGCACAATAATTGTAAGTCTGCCAATTGCAATATGTAAGGAACTTAAAAATCTCTAATGACTTGTATTTGAATTAGTTAAAATTACAATTTCACAACTGTATTACTTTACAAATAAGTTTTTGGAAAGTTGTTATGGGATATTTATTACATTTTGTTTCTGTGCATGTGTATCAGTGTATGCTCTCCATCCTTCTCCCTCCCTGTGGCTGGCCCCTTGTAAAACTGCTTATTGTTGGAGTTGTTGATGAATTTCTCCTTTTGAATCGTTTCCTCTCCAGGTTTGGGATATTCCAGCTTTGCAAAAAGTCAATACCATCAGAGCACATGACAATCCAGTTTGCACTTTGGTATCGTCTCACAATATGCTCTTCAGTGGCTCACTCAAAGCTATTAAGGTATTTAATCAAATGAAAGATCACATGCAGTGACCTCAATGCTTGTACGTTTGTAATGTAAAATATTTGTCCTGCACACTGGCTTGTGTAAGCCATAACAAGTTACCTTTTTGGTCATTTGTTTGAATCCCATATTTTGTGAAAGACTGGACAGTTGTCTTACCAATAATACATACTAATGCAGAAATGGGCACTGCACATTTTTTATATATTAATTAATCTAGGAGGTTTTCCATTTTATTAAGTTATTTTCATGTAATTTCTTCTTCAGGTTTGGGATATTGTGGGAACAGATCTAAATCTGAAGAAAGAACTCACCGGTTTGAATCATTGGGTGCGTGCGCTGGTGGCCTCTCAAAACCATCTTTACAGTGGATCCTACCAGACTATCAAGGTTGCTTTCAAGTCCCTTTATCTTTACACATAGTACATTTTTCATATTTTGTGTTCCATTCACAAGGTTAATGGTTCTATGTATTAAATAACTGCTCTGCAAATTGTGAGAATAACATTTTCAGTAATGCTTTTTGAATGATGAGTAAGCTTTATAGTATGGCAGCTACTAATCTAATATATATAGCTTTTTTTAATATTGGTACTTTTACTAGATAATAGGCATTTAAATGCCTTGAAATCTCTTGTAATTAATACGTTAACCCCTTTCAGGGCTAATATTGGACCATATTCATATTATGCCTTCTACTGTTTACAGAACTGCAAACTTCCTTAGTGGTTGAAAATCTGATTTTTTGACAGGCTATCAGATGGCTTTGTATTTTATATCAATATTAGAATCAAAATACTTGGGCTTTTATTCTTTGGAAGGAATATGGAGGCAAAGTTGAAATTGCAATATGTGTGGACTTTGTAGCAATCATTGCATTTAACCTTTAAGTCAGAAATTAACATCAGCTCTTAAAAGCTGATTAAATATGAAATATAAACTCTGCAACTGTATTTTTCATGGGAAATATCTGTAGACAGAATGCTGTTCCAAGATTCTTTTTGCAGTATTCTTTGCAAATAACCAATGCTGAATGTCATGCTAAGAAGTTAAAATAAAACACCAGTATCTACGGTAACAATTCGATAAATCTTAACAGATGCAACTGTTCAGTTTTTTCACTCGTATGATTTGTGATGATGAGGATCCACTTCATGAAAATTACTATTTAAAAGGCCTCATCCCATTCATATTTACAAGCAGATCTTAAAACTCAAGTTAAGCTCTCATCTATGCACTATTGTTGTAATGTTTACTGAGTTATCATTTCATAATCATATAGCTACAGAAATTACTTTACTTGCCAATGATGTTAAAAAAAAATCTAAATTTGCTTAGTGGGTTAACCCGAAGTGTGTATACACCATTTAATCATATTTAATCTTTGAGCATTGATGAATTATAATGAGAAGTATTGAGTTCTATACTTGCTTGCAGACTGAGTGCCTTGTGTCCATTGGATTGTCAATTACATTAAATAAAGGTCAAAGTAGATCAGATATTTCATTCTTTTGAGAAACATACCATCATTAATTATAGTGTTGCAGAGATTTGATATGTTGCTAACTTCAGTGCTATAGGGTCTTTGTCTTTTTCTCATATTTTACATTATTCTGCTTACAATGATAATTTGCGTCATTTACATGCCACTTGTGCATCTTTTTCTTGATGAAGGTTTTTTAACAGCATTAATAGCCACCTTTTACTCTGAACTATAAAGTGCCTCTGAATTTCACTTTTAGATCTGGGACATAAGGACTCTAGAGTGTGTGCATGTACTGCAGACTTCTGGTGGTAGTGTATACTCCATCGCAGTTACTAACCACCACATTGTGTGTGGAACCTATGAAAATCTTATCCATGTAAGTATTATTCTTTTGAAAGATGAACTTTATGACTCTGTACTTCAAAGGATTTAGTTGACCAAGTATGACAATGATTTTCTTCACAGGTATGGGATATAGAATCAAAAGAACAGGTTCGAACACTGACTGGCCATGTAGGCACAGTGTATGCGTTGGCTGTAATTTCAACACCAGACCAGACCAAAGTCTTCAGTGCATCTTACGACCGATCACTTAGGGTAAGTTATGGTTTCATGTGAAACTGTAAGTAATTCAGGCAAGCAGATCCAATTCCTGAAAACCCAGTGCCAATATTCTTCCTACTTGTGTCATCATGTACAAACCAGAAATTGCTGGAAAAGCTCTGCAGGTCTGACAGCAAGTGTGGAGAGAATTCAGAGCAAGCGTTTTGGGTCCTGAGGAAGAACTGTTCTTAGCAAGGGTCACTGGACCTGAGATATTAACTCTGATTTCTCTCCCCAGATGCTGCTGGACTTACTAAGCTTTTCCAGCAATTTCTGTTCTGTTTCTGATTTACAGCATCTACATCTCCTTTTTTTGATTTTAATTTAGATTAAGTAATCTAATCTAAATTAAAATCAAAAAAAGGAGATGTAGATGCTGTAAATCAGAAACAGAACAGAAATTGCTGGAAAAGCTTAGTAAGTCCAGCAGCATCTGGGGAGAGAAATCAGAGTTAATATCTCAGGTCCAGTGACCCTTGCTAAGAACAGTTCTTCCTCAGGACCCAAAACGCTTGCTCTGAATTCTCTCCACACTTGCTGTCAGACCTGCAGAGCTTTTCCAGCAATTTCTGTTCTGTTTCTGATTTACAGCATCTACATCTCCTTTTTTTGATTTTAATTTAGATTAGATTACTTAATGTGGAAACAGGCCCTTCAGCCCAACAAGTCCACACCGACCCGCCGAAGCACAAACCACCCAGATCCATTCCCTTACATTTACCCCTTCACCTAACACTATGGGCAATTTAGCACGGCCAATTCACCTAACCTGCACACTTTTGGATTGTGGGAGGAAACCGGAGCACCCGGAGGAAACCCACGCAGACACTGGGAGAACGTGCTAACTCCATACAGACAGTTGCCTGAGGCGGGAATTGAACCTGGGTCTCTGGCGCTGTGAAGCAGCAGTGCTAACCACTGGGCCACCATGCCGCCCTTACCATCATGTAGTTGTGCTATATATACTTGCATGTAACATTTGCACCATTTACAGCAACTCAAACACATGAAGCAACACCATCAGAATGGCTGCCTATTGCTGTGGGAGAATATGTTTGCATTGCCGTAATGTCAGTGCTAGCTGCAGTTAGATTTATTTCCCTATGACGGTCTCTATATGATCCCATTATTATATTCCCCCTAATGCAGTGTGCCTTGTTTGGATAGCTATTGTGTTCTGTCAGACAAATTCGTAAAGATTCTAGGCTTCAATGCTTTCCTTTTGGGGCTTGGTATCCCATGAAACCTTTAATTATGCAACAATCCTAGTGCCTTCCCTGTTGTTTAGACATACAGAACAAATCAAACAAAGAAAAGCACTAATCAGGCCTTTAGACAGAGATTGAGTCAGCTGCAGTCTGATGCAGACCTTTAAATAGGTCCACAGATATTTTAGGGCTAAAGTAAGGGTTCTGTTGTACTAATCCGAAATGTAACTGTGCCAAATTGGTAGTTGGTGCTTTCCTCACCAACGATAAAGAAAAAGTGATTAAAGTAATATAGTTATTTTATCACTGGTAGAAGAAGTGCCTTGTAACGTTGTACAAATTAATCCTGTTATTTCCCAGAATAAAAGTTTCTTGTACAAATAAATATTTTAAATTAAATGGATGTTCCAATCACATCTGTTATTCTGTGAAATTGACTCTGAAAATAAAACACAGGAAATGAGAGCAAGAGCAAAGGGGATGGTCCCACAAAGTGTGCAGAATAAACAAGATCATGGCTGGTAAAAACAATGACTGCAGACGCTGGAAAGCAGATTCTGGATCACAGCTGCTCCTTGGATGCTGCCTGAACTGCTGTGCTCTTCCAGCACCACTAATCCAAGATCATGGCTGGGCTGAGTTTGGCCTCAATTCTCCTGCCTGTTCCCTGTAACCTTTGACTCACCTACAGAGATTCAATTAACATTTTGAGTACAAGATTAGGAAGGGCATGAACAGAATGGATAAGGAGCAACTATTCCCCTTAGTTGAAGGGTCAGTTACGAGGGCACACAGGTTCACGGTGAGGGGCAGGAGGTTTGGGGGGGATACGAGGAAAAGCTGTTTCACCTAGATGGTGGTGACAGTTTGGAATATGCTGCCTGGGCGGGTGATAGAAGCGAATTGCCTCACATCCTTTAAAAAGTCCCTGGATGAGCACTTAGCATGTCATAACATCCAAGGCTTTGGACCAAATGCTGATAATGGGATTAATTTAGAGGTCAGGAGTTTCTCATTTGTCGGTGCAAAATCGATGGGCAAAGGGGCTCTAGAGTAATGTATGATTCTATGAAATGACTTTTCCTTGGCGCTCTCCCGCATTCTAAATTTCTTTCCTTCCTGCTCCCTCAGCATTGACCCTGTCATGTCCCCTCAGAACCTATGTCTTTCAATAAAATCATAACTTGAACTTTTTTGTGTTTCATACAAGTTCCCTCTGTACTGCAGTATCCTGTAGTCTCTCTCCATTTAAATATTTTCCTTTAGTTATTTTTCTAACCCGCAGTTTGTCAATTTTGTTTTGATCTCCTTGCTTATCACACCTGTATCCCTTTGCAGATTCTTTGTATCCATTTCGCAACTTGCTTTCCTATCTATTGTCCGCAAATTTTATTAGTCCTTTCAGTCCCTTCATCCAAGTTTTTGACATCGATTGTAAATAGTTTTGATGCATGTCAATAATTCTTAAAGATAAATTAGAGGCACGGTACTTGGAAAAGCAAAGTTTAACTTTTGCACGCTTGCTGTGCGCTGAAAGGGCTATCGTGTCTTTAAACTTAAATACATCCATGTACTATCTCAAGTTGTTAATGTGTTTTATATTCTTTAAAATATAGTGCTGTTTCCATTCCTCATATCCATAATTATAATTTGGTCTAGGTTTGGAGTATGGACAACATGATCTGTACACAGACATTGCTCCGTCACCAAGGCAGTGTTACTGCTCTTGCTGTGTCCAGAGGGCGACTCTTCTCCGGTGCTGTGGACAGTACAGTTAAAGTAAGCAGCTTCAATGTATTTTATAAAGGGATGTAGCAAATTGTCAATGCTGGGCTAGCGATGTAAAAAAAAATGCAACAGATCCGTCATTATCTGTAAGGACCATATGACATTTAAGATCCCTACATTGCAAAATAAGAGCAAGGTGCAAGAAAAACACAGCAGATTAGGCAGCTTCTTGGGGAAAGGAACAAAATTAAGATTTTGAGTCAAATGGCTCTATTATGGCTACATTATGTTTTCTTTACAATAACAGAAGCATTTCGCCAAGATTCATACAATAGGAAAGGGGATATTATTCAGTCTGACCTGAGAAGAGCCAAAGAAATGCTTGATTGGAAAGTTTTTTATGAAGTCAAGAGAGATGGAGGCTCAAGAGAGTTCAGGAGTGCAGGAATGAGTGAGCTTGGGAGTCTTCAGTAGATGTTGGACAGAAGAGAGAAGCTGAAACATGGACAAGCCAGAAAAGTCCAAGGTTTCACAGAGTTAGTGATAGGGTCCTGGAGATTCTGGTCCAACAGAGAAACCGAAGGAGTTCAGTTCCATCGTTCCTTGAAATTGGTATCACAGGCAGACAGGGTGGTGAAGAAAGTGTTTGGCAGATTGTCTTCATTGTAGGGTTTGAGCTACAAGGATAGACTGGGACATTTTCTCCCTGGAGTGTAGGTGGTTAAGGGCTGACCTTGCAGATGTTTACTAACTCGTGAACTTGAGAAGGTGAATAGGAAATGTCCCTAGGATAGGTTAGAGGTGAGGGGGAAAAGATTTAACAAGTACCTGAGAGGCAACCTTTTCACACACGGGTAGTGCGTGTATGGAATGAACTGCCAGAGGACATGGTCGATGCAGTTACTACATTTAAAAGATGTTTAAACAGGTACGTGAATAGGAAGGATTTCGAGGGCTATGGGCCCGACAGGCAACTGGGACTAGTTTAGTTTGGGAAACCTGGTCAGCATGGTCGAGTTGGACCGAAGGGTCTGCTTCTGTGCTGTATGGCTCTGTTACTCTTTGTAAGTGAGGGTGTAGAAAAGATAGGGTTTTTAGTGAATCAAAGCCATGGAAGGATTTACAAACTAATCTTCAGACCCCAGGGCTCTGCCACTGCTTTAAATTCTTGGTCTTCACATCTATTACCTTTCGGAATATCAGTATGAAAACTTTCCCTGATGAAATCATAACCTGTTGCATTGGAGCTGCAATACCCAGTCTATTGGAGCATGTCTATATTGCACAAAACTTGACTTGTAAGTCCTTGTTTTAGGGCATATAATACTTATACTTATAATACTTACATATAATACTCACATCTGAACAACATCTGGAGCTTGTTTTATTGTTGAATGTTTGGGCCATTTTAATACAAGTCAACCAAATTTAGTTAAGGGAGCGCGGAACTTGTTGAATCACTCTTGCTTGAGACACACTAACCCTTACATTGCTTTTCCCTCCCTTCCAGGTCTGGACCTGTTAGGACACGAGGTTGTATTAAATGTTTGGAACATTCTCCTGTGGCTCACCTTTGTAGATTTATTTTGGAATGGAAGTGATGCCACTGCAACTTGGTGCCACAGTGCAATCTGTTCTAAGATTGCTATCTGATTTCAAGACTGACCAATATGGCATGCTTTCTACAATAGTGAAAACCATTGCACTACAATGGGGAAAATCACGCTCTGATATTGTCAGTTTATAAAGTTAACAGTGTTCTTAATGAATTGATTGGAGACAGTAGGAGAGCAGAAGGCTTAAATACACACTGTGGAATAGCTTTGGAAAACTTTTTATGTGTTGAAGATTTTGCATGTGTGTGTGTTTGTGAAAATTGCTGGGAAATTTCTGTAGTTCATTTCAGAGCTTCAGCTACAAATTGTCCACTGCAGCATTGGAGGTGACTTATCTTCCAGTAGACTAGCAGTCTCTGCCTATCGTTTTAGAGATGCTGATTTAGATAGAGTGACAAGCGCACACACATGCACATGCACAATTTTGTGGGCCGCAGTGTAGGAAGTGATTCAACTGATGCATTTGCTAACCTTAATTTGACCTGTGTTTACTTCCACAAGAATAAATTGTAATATAATAAGGTAGGCAGATTATTGAAGCTGTGATCCTCTTACCTTCTGAATGCTGCCTTAAAAGAATTGTAATGAAACAGCTGTAATGAGGTATGATTTTTTTCCATCACTATTTCCCCTCAAAGGCAAATTCCATATTTCAAAGTTCTACTTTTGCCAATGTACTTGTGGCTGAGGCATAAGAACAATTTCACATTGAAAGTAATATATACTGCTGCTAAATTTTGACTTGTTTTATAGCAATTTATAAAACAAAATCGCTGTGTAATTGCTGTAATAATGAATTAATAAGGCTTTAAACCTAGACTGTTCCAGAACAAGCTTACTGCAATCAGTGTTGTACATTTATTGATCTTCAACATGCAGTATATGAATTTTAATACGGTAGAATGATTAAGTAGACCTGACTAGAAGGATGGGACCTTCTGAAGAAAATGTAAGCTCCTTTTGCATTGTTTTCAAAATTGTAACTGTATAAAGTCTTCCTGCTCCCATTATTTGACTCCCTAAAATATCTTCGTAGGGCTTCTCTGAAGATTCACAAAGTTAATGGTCAACATGATGTGGTACTGAGCTCCATTATCTGAGACTTTCTCTACGTCAGTCCCTGCTGATTAGCTTCTGGTTAGCTGGGCGACCGTGCTAGCTGACTTCGAGCTGAGCAAGGCAGAGCTCAAACTTATCCAGGCTTCCCACTCTTGACTGTCATGCAATGATCATTTTTAAAAGTCATACGGATTTCAGGTCATAGAACCCCAACCGTGTGAAAGCCAGCCATTCAGCCCATTGTGTCAGCACAACCTGCTGAAGAGTACTCCACTCATACCAACACCGTCCCTGTAACCCTGGCTAATCCAACTACCCTACACATCCTTGGACACTATGAGCAATTTAACATAGCCAATCCACTTAACTTGCACATCTTGGACTGTGGAAGGAAACTGGAACACCCGGAGGAAACTCACGCAGACACTGGGACAATTTGCAAACTCCATACGTGCAGTTGACTGAGAGTGGAAATGAACTGGGTCACTGGTGCTGTTCCCCCACCCATACATAGCCAGTTGTCAACTTTTGAATTGCCTACTTGAGAGGGCACCGAGAAGAGTTAGTTGCAGGGCGTGGAAGTGTCCCTCATAGTCACATGCTACTAAGGTTAGCAAGATTGGGTGAGGAGATATTATGCAGTGACCATAAGGTAGTGACTTCCAGTACTGGGAAGTGCTCTGGAAATGGCATTCAATGTGAATGATGTATTTATGTACAAAGTTGTTTCTTGTTACAACTCAAGAGAATTTTTTGTTCACCTGTTTGCACATTAATCCACATTTAATAAGCATCTCATTCATGTGGATCTAATGCAGCAAAGCAACACCCATATAAATCATCATCTTTCATAAGTGGTCCCAGTCCTAAAACTTATTAAACAAATCTACTTGTTTAGCTACTCTATAGTATAGTGTAAGTCTAATCAATTGACTTTTGGAAAGATAGATTTCAATTAGAATAAGGTTGATGTGTATAGATTTGCCTGAGTAAAAGTCCATGAGCTAAGAAGATAGTATGAATTTGAATAGATCATGTATTTTAATGAGTTGCTTATAAAAGTATAAGTATCATGTGCTTTCAGATTCTGAATGGAAATCAATATTCAATAACAAAATGTGACAGGAAGTTGAATGTGTTAACTGTGTATATGAGAATTACAGGTATACATTTGCAGTTTACAATGCAAACATATATTTCATTAGTATATAGTATTTACAGTGAGAATATTTGGTTTAAAATTAGCCTGTTTTAAAAATTTGTTTTTACTAATGTAACAAGTGCCTAATTTTTAGAATCTGTTTGTAAGTGAATTTAGCCCTTAATGCATCACTCTTGGCTTTGGTTGTGCTGATTTTTTTTTTGTTTATTCATTTGACATATTGGTATCACTGTTAAGGCTACTCTTTATTGTCCATCCTTAATTTCCCTTGAGAGAGTAATGAGCCTTGAACTGCTGTAATCCATATGGTGAAGGTACCTACAATGCAGTACAGCATTGAACTTTGAACTAGTAGTAGGTAAAGAATTAAAGCGTTTCTGCACATCTTTTTTACACATTTCCAAAAAGTGCCCTAGGTGAAGAAAAAGAGCTAGGCTCCAACAGCTGAAAGTGAGAGATAACTGACAGCTGCAACCAAGTAATTTGTGAGGCACAGTGCCATGAACTAGTTCAAATATTTGTCTGCTCTCCTTCCTGTTGATAGAGAAGGAGTAATCACCATGGTTTATCAATCAGAGGATCTGCATTGCATGCATATGAACATATGTCCTTAGCATGGATGTATTTTGTATTGAAATAGAGAATGTCTTTTTAAATGCCTAATTTTCTAAAATGTAAGTGTCTTGAAGAATGAACAGTTGGAAATAAAACAGAAGAGGAGAATGTTACCTTTTTGCATGCTTTGTGTTGTCTTGGTTTCAAAGAAACACCGTTCAGAAATGTCTCATTTGTCGTCTTCAGGAGTTCAGTAATTGAAAGCCAGACCATTATCTCAGAAATGCGGTTTGAACTCTTGGTTTGAGGATACCTTTTAGAGAGATTATTCAAAGGCAAAGTATTTTGTTGCAGTCTTGCCGAGTGCATACCTGATTGAGACATAGATTATAACTCGTCATCCCAATTCACTCACTTATATCAACAGCCTTATGATAGCAGAGCCCTAGTTTAAACAGAACACTGTGTGGCTAATCAGTAATGCATTTATCGAGATTTCATTGAGTAATAAGACCTAAAGTAAAGGTGTAATCGTGAAGCATAGCAACTGTGAACCACTGCAATTGGAGAGCATACGTTCATCCATTTAGCTGCTGCTTTAAACATCTGGTACCCACTAACTTAAAGAAGCAACCAAAGTTCCCTTCAGTTATTTTGCACCTGTATTGTATTGTAAAAGTTATGACACTTGATTAATGGAACTGATGTATCACGTGACTGTAAATTTTTATCATTTTGTTAATATTTACAACAATAAATCTTCCTCCTGAATTTTTGTGTTTAATTTGCACTAGTAGCTCAGTGCTGGAGTAATTCCGTGTAAGATACCATAAGTGGTGAGGTAGGGAGGAGTTCTGGGAGTACCAGTGTCGGTTATATCATGTACACATCTATACTAGTGAGTAGTTTTCTGTAAAATGTAAAGGGTGTGCATATAGGTCTTCTTGTCATCCTTTTACCCATCCAGTTTTCTGTACATTTGCACCTCCTGGGCATCATCTGTAAATGGAGATGTGTGTTTCCATCAAACAGAGGTAAGCAGCAGAGTCCCCTGCAGGATCTTTGCTTTTCCAATCAATAGCATCATTCATAGACCATAGGAACTTGGGGATATTTGCTTGGTTCTGTTTCTCACCCTCTGAAGGCCTCTCACTCATCCCACCCCAAAACAAAAGCTCTCCCCCTACTCTAAGGGATCTATGTAACGATCAAATCAGTGATATACAATGTATTTTCAAAAATAAACCCAAATCTTATGGTCCATATTCATTGCTGAAAGTGTAGTTGTTCAGCATTTAATTATCTAGCTAGTTTTGGATTAAACTGAATTCAAAATGAAGTATTCACTGTTTGCTTAATCTTAAGAAAAGCCCCAGTTTAATTCCTGGCTAGTCCTGGGATCGCAGCGTGCAATGTAATGACTGACCTCTGCGCCTGTACTCAGGAGGATGACAGTAGTCTCCTTCCTGATCACTTTCTGCAAATGCTGCAGGAAAATGTATGTCAGGTGGAATCAAAATTATATTCTACTGTCGCCCCTCCAGTCTTTCCCTCCACCCTTCACCCTTCCCCACCACCACTGTCCCAGGCAAGTAGTGTGCTGCTTTTGTCAAAGTTTAGTTTGAAAACTTGAATTTGTATTGTGTCTTTACAATCTCAAAACTGTCAAAATGCTTAACAGTCGAAGTCACAGAGCTGATGTGAGGAAATTGAGCAGCCAATTTGAGCACAGTAAAATTCCACAGACAGTTATCAGACTGAGTGTTAATCTGTCTTTAGTGACTTTTGTTTGGGGGATGAATATTGAGGTTTCCCAGACTAATTCCTGGGATGACAGGACTGGAGAGATCACTGGAGTTTAGAAGAATTATTTGCACCCCCAATGACAAGGTGGTGAATCACATAGAAAACGATAATATTCTAACAGGACAAGACAGGGCAAATGCAAGAAGCATGTTCCTGATGACTCGGCAGTCCAGAAACAGGTCACGGTGTAAGGCCACTGGATAAGCCATTTAGGACTAAGCAAATGAGGAATTTCTTCACCCAGAGAATGGTGAAGCTATGGGATTCTGTGCCACAGAATGTGGTTGAGTCCCAAGCATTGGTTTTCAAAAAGAGTTAGATATAGTTCTTGGGGCTAAAAGGACCAAAGAGAGAGTGGGGAAAAGGATCCTGAGATAGATAGTCAGCCATGCTCATTGTGAATGACAGAGCAGGGTTTTGGGGCCAGATGGCCTATTCCTGCTGCTGTTTTCTGTTATGACCAAGAGGGTGAATGGAGGCCTTGGCTTAACCGCAATTTCAAAAAGAATAAATGGGTAAAACACCAAAATTGGATTTTGTGTGCAAATAACATCTTGTTGCTGTGTAATAGAGCAACAGCAGTATTAAAAAGTGGGCATTGAGAACATTCTGACCCAGTTGAAATATAGAAAGCAAAGGCAATATTTATTCTGACATCAGTAAATCTAGTTTATCTGGTAATTACACACTCCAACTCTCACAATAGATCAAGTGGCTGCCTTTCTACATTTAACCAGTTAAAAACAGAACAAAAGCACTGTATTAGTCTGGAGATGGCAGAGGTGCCCGAGATTGTGAAACTTTTTTTATGAATATAAGCTTTCCAAAACAAATTTAATACTTTTGAGATACAGATGTCCAATCAGTTGTAACCACAAGAAAGACTGCTCAAAATACACAGTTAAAGAAGATTTTATCTTTCCATGAGCCTCCAAGATCAGATCAAAGCAGTTTCCCAACACGTATCTTGCTTCCCTCTTTGCTTCTCTTGGTTTCAATCGTATCCTGCACCTCTTTAATATAAATCTTGGATTTTTCCCACACCCGCAGTCACCATGAGTAGAGTCATAGAGATGTACAGCATAGAAACAGACCCTTCGGTCCAACCCGTCCATGCCAACCAGATATCCCGACCCAATCTAGTCCCACCTGCCAGCACCTGGCCCAGATCCCTCCAAACATTCTTCCTAACTCTTAAGTGTCACAGGCTTCGATCAGTCATTTGGGAAACTGGCAGCAAACAGCCAACCAAGTTTTGAACAGTGAGATGAGAACTTTGCTTGAGTGACAAGTGACCTGTTTGCATCCTTCCTTATCCATTACCATGCTATTGTTATCCAATCTTGCCTCAATTCTATGTAATTTTCTATTCTCTCATCTGCTGTATAGAAATTAGACACACTGCTTGCAGTTTCAGACAGTAGTCCCCAGCATCCCTGGGCACACTTCATAGGCAGTGACTATCCCCACTCAAACATGTTCAGAAGTTTGTGCTGGATCAGTAACTTCACTCCACCTGCATGGAATATCTCTGACATACACAGTTCTGCTTTTTGGAGTGAGCTGGCAACTTTCATTGTAATGCTGCTGCTAGGACATTGAGCACAGTGACAGGCACCAGCTGATGGGTTTGACCAGGCTGCAACTCAGAACTCCTCATTTGTACTCTTAGCACTGATGCACTGTTCACCGACTTGAACACTCTCAGCATCTCTGTCTTGCCTTGCATTTTTTGCTCTTCATCTCCTCAGTCAGAGCATGTGAGCTAAACCTTGCAAGACTCTTAGGGTACAACTGCATTCATCATTCATCGCACACTTTCACAAAGAGTTCGAAGTTATCTGTAGTCCAGGGTGTGAAATATATGCAGAATGGAATGCAAATCTTAATCCTAAATAACCTAGTCAACTCCAATTGAGGATAGTCATCCATCTGAAAAAGAAGTGATTGCAGCAAACTTTAAAGTGCTTCTTGTCTTCCCTTGCTGTTTAGAACAAACCAGGAAGTAGACATGTTGCTAAATGGTCTGTGTTATGTCAATCTCTCACCTGCACCATGTGCGAGCAGCATATGGAATCCCTACAGTGCGGAAGCAGATCGTTCAGCCCATCAGATTCTCACCAACCATCCAAAGAGCATCCCACTCAGACTCCCCTTGTAACCCTGCATTTCCCACGGTTAATCCACCTAGCTGCCCATCCCTGAACACAATGGGAAATTTAGCAGAGCCAGTCCACCCAAACTGCACATCATTGGATTATGAGAGAAAACCGGAGCACCAAAGGAGACTTATGCAGACAGGAGGAGAACGTGCAAACTCCACACAGTCAGCTGATGTACAAACAGATTGATTAAAAATATCTCTTAGCTAGTCCTTTCTTATTGCACTAAATCCGTAATACTCTGTTCCCTAGTTGGCTCCTTAAAATATTGCTTCAGAAAGGCATCTTGTACACACTGCAGAAATTCACCAGTCCAGGGCGCTGTGGTAAATCAGCAAGGACATGGAGAGATCAGTCAGTATTGTCCATCCAGTTTGTCAGGGGGTGGGCCATTAAGAGTCCTGGGGCCATCAACAGTCTCAACCACTTTGACTTTGACTTTGACAGGGGGCCAGTGCAGAGCAATAATTAACCTAACTAAGCTGCAAGGCCAGGGCTTGGGGTAATGTTGAAAGGTTAAGTCATTATTCAAAGGGGTGTGTGGGAATGTGTGGAAGATCAGCACTGCGGGGCACAACAGGGAGTGCAAGGACAAAAGGAACTTGGTAGGGGGGATACAGGGATTGGAGGGTCCTTGATTGCTGAACAATTTCCTATTTTAAATGTGCACTAGAAATGGAAAATGGCTGTGACCACACACCTGAAGTGGGTACAGTAAGTGTTTATTTCCTGACTGAGTGTGCAAGTTATAGATATGAGGCCCTTAAGGTGCAATTACCTTCACCATACACTTTCACAAAGAGATTGAAGTTCTCTACCTGCCTAGATGTGAAATACATGCAGTATCCAACTGTGTGGGATATAAACTTTAGTCATAAGGAATTTTGAGTCATTGCAGATTGAAGATTGTCATCTCTTTTAAAGAGAAGTAATGACAAGCAACCTTAAAATGGCATCCAAGGGCGATTAATAACAAAGACAATCCGAAATTCACAGGCTGTCTGAAATTGTACAGCTGATTCCCTCTCACCTTGTAAGTATTCACCAACATGCTCTTACATGCAATGTTGCCTTTCTTGGGAGGGGCTCTCCTACTGTATTTATGCAATGGTTTGTGTTGTGATCATTGGAATATAGTCACTATGTCAAAGACCCATCCAGAGGTACTATACTGCTGTCCATGTCAGAGTCCTCTATGTCCTACCGTTTGGAAGATTATGCTAAACAGTCAAGTGACAGATGCCATACATGTTAGGAGACCAGGGCTACCCTCTGCAACCATTACTTGATGCTTCTAACCTGCAATACTGTCCATTCATTGACCAGAGCAGTTGTGGAGCAGGCAATAGGTCTGGTGAAGATGAGATTCCAATGTTTGGATCAATCTGGAAGAGTCTTTGCAGTATAGTTCAGACAGAATATGTTGTATAACTGCAGCAGGCAATGAAAGGAGCTGATGGATGCTGCAGAGCTGGGAGAGCAGCCATCTTCCAATGAGGTTATGTGAGCTATGGGTCCTGAGAAGTGTTTCTATTGGTTGCTCTGCCATATTCTATATGGTGAAGGATAATACCTGGCCAGGCTTTAAAAAGAGATCAGTGCAAGGAATCCTGGGGGAGGTTCCAGTGTTGACTCAAAAAGGAAATCTCGGACCATACAAAAATTTCAATATTAAAACTTACTTTGTTTTGATTAAGCCAGCGAGAGATCAATAGTCTATAGTTCAGAGTATCAATCGAGATATCCCTGGATGGACTAATGAGAGATCTCTAATTTTTAGCAAAAAGGCAGCATATTTTATAGTCCTTGTGTACATAACAATTTTGTATTCTTTCATCTCCCACAACATTATGTTTCTACCTCTAATTAATGTTCCCATAATTAAAGTTAGATGATTAGCACATTTTAGTCTGGTTCTCACAGACCTAAAAACAAAGCTATTGATTTTAAAATGTTTCTTCATCTTCTTGTGTCAAAGCAGATAAAGCTAAACATTTATCAGTATTCTATTCATTTGCTATGCCTGGGGGAGCAGAATTACAAAGTTGTGCCAAGAGTCTAACATTCCTTATTTCTTTCTCATGATCACTGCGACTTCCATTTTAAACTTGTTAGACAAATTATTGGAGATTTAAAATGGAGGCTTTCAATCATTGAATCCCCAATACCTTATCACCAGCAATGATGATTACTCCCACTTTTGGCAAGTGAGAAGATAGGACACATAGCTAAGAAGACAGGTTATTAAGAATAGTATGAGAAAATTCACTAGCGTCCACAGAGGGAAGCCCTCCATGAAACTTGTCAAAATTGACACAGCTTTTACTGGTAAAATTCACCCCCATGTTTTTTTTTTAATGCTTGTAACTCCTTTGGCTTCACCTTCTCAAAGCTTGTATTGTCTGTTACATAGATATTGTTCATCTGCCTCCAGGTTTGTTCCCAGCCAAGTCTTCTTTCTGAATGTGTTTGTATCTCTTGTATAGTGCAAAATTAAGGTTATGCAGCTGTGACCTTGAGCATCAAGAGGCCTTAATTATAATAGGCACAGTTGCTTCATAGCTGGGTCCTGGATTCTGGGTCCTAAGGTACTGTGTGAGACCTGAGCTGCTCATGAAAGTCTCCGTTTGAATTTTGCATATATATTTAAAAAAACAGGTTGCTTGTAATGTAGATAATAGCAGCTTGGACTGAGCTCTAAGGCTTTTCTCTTGTTTCATCTCAATTTCTTTTGATGGGTCACACTTAAGTTTTATTAGCTATCCCTCCAGCATTGCTGGGTCAAACTCCTAGAATCCTCGCCAAGCAGCCTTATGGGAGCTGAACTCAGAAAAGCAATTCACCAACATATCCTCAAGGATGGGTACTGCATAATCAGTGTGTCAACCATGCCTACAATATTCTAGACTGCAAGAAAGTACTGCATTGGACAACACAACGACAGGTTAAATCTGGCAGCATCTGTGGAGAGAAGTCAGAGTTAATGTTTCAGGTTCAGTGACCCTATGTCAGAACTGTTTTGTTTAGTTCTAAGCAAGCATCACTGGACCGGAAACGTTAACTCTGATTTCTTTTTCCACAAATGCTGCCAGATCTGGTGATGGTGATGGTCCAGTGGTATTAATACTAGACTCTTAATCCAGAGACCCAGGTAATATCCCAGGGACCTGGGTTCAAATCCCACAATGGGCTCAAGCCCTGAATGAGGCTTGAACCAATTCAGATCTGAAGGGTTATACCTGAAACGTCGACTTCTCCACATCCTAATGCTTGCTGTGTTCCTCTAGCTTGTATACTTCATGCGGCCAAATAAGCAGAGAATTTGTGTTAATGCTGAAAATTGTTGACATGAAGCACTGCAACTGTATGGTTCCAAATTAATTGTACCTGCAGCTGAGGGAACCTCATGGAGTTAAAATGGCAACCTTGATGGTGTTACAATGTTAGTGTAAGCAGTGCCTGGCAGGATTAATATAAAATGTTACATTGAAATACATCAGGTCTATTTGTTTGATGCAGATGTATTCTCCTCAGTAAATTTCAGCTTGATACTGCTGCATTCACATTTTAAAGTCCTTGAGTCAAATACTGATCCAAAGCACTGTTTTTAAAGTCATCATTTTTACTCAGACTTGAAACATGAAGCTGTAGAATTGGGATACGAGAGAAAATCTTGGGACCAGACAAAATTGTGGAACCTTGTGCTCCCTGTGAAGGGTCGCACAGTCTAGCAAAAGGGAACACTTTCCCAAATAGAGTTAAACAGCACAGAAACAGACCCTTTCGTCCAACTCAACCATGTCGACTATAAACTAGTCCCATTTGCACAATATGAAAGAGTATCAAGGAAGAAATAAGGGGATGCTGTCAAAAAGTTACAGCATTTATCACGGGGGCTTTTAACCTACTTATACATTGGAAAAACCATGCAGAGAAAAACCGTTTAGATAAGGGTTTCATTGAATGTTTTCAGGACAATTTCTTAGACCAACATCTTCTGCCACCAATCAGACTGCTGGCTATACTAGACCTGGTTTTGACCAACAAGATAAGACTCATTAAAGAAAGTGCCCCCGGACAGCAGTGAGCATAATATGATGCATATAATATGATAATGTAATGTTTACATACAGTTTAAGGGTAAGAAGTGTAGGTCCAAGACTAGTCAAATAGAAAGGCATGGTGCACAACAACTCATTCAAAACTGGTGTGAAAGGAAGACCTGTATTTCTGTAGCGCCTTTCACAGCTTAAGGATGTCCTGAAGCATGTTGCAACCCTTGAAATTCCCCAGAAGTCCTTTTGCTGTTGTAGGAATGGGAGAAACAAACGTTATTGTGATTTGATCTGTTTCAGTGATGTTGGTTGAGGGATAAATATTGGGCAGACCCTCAACCCTTCAAAAAAAACATAAAATTTGTTCACGTTCCACTTGGTGTGGGGAGTCAGGGTACACAGACTGTGGGCATTGTAAGTGGTCAATGGGAAAAGTGTAGGTGCTATCGTCTTTCAAGGCCATCGACTGCCCTGTCAGGAAAAGAGAGAGAGGACCTGTGGGACAGGCAGCAACAGTACAGCAGCACCATGGCATTAGCAGGATGAGAAACTGCAGGGGGGCCAGGAGCATGGCATTGACAGTAGTCTTTGGAGGCCATTGTTGTAGGACAGACTGCAACAAAACAGGAAACTGATCCTGTGAATGTACATTGAGCGACAGATCTGTTAGCAAGCTGGTGTTTATAATAAAGTGGGATGAGAAAGGATTAAATGCTTCCAGGATGTTTATTTACCTCCACTACTTTATCTGAAAGCCCATTCCATTGTCTGATATCTCTGTGTGGAGGATCATGTTCTGACTGTACCTCACCAGTACCTCGCCCATTTTGATTTCTGTGTCCTCCTCCAACCTCTTGTCTGTATTTCTGAATCTTAACCAATCCACCACTGATAGCTGTCCCCTCAACTGCCTGAGCTCTATGCGCTGAAATTCCCTCTCCAAACCCCTAATTCCAGATTTACCTTTTCAATATTATTGGATATTTTCCACGTTGCTATGCAACTATTTCTCTGCATGAAATTATCTCCAGTATTTCCGTATAACACTTGATGCTATGGATTAACCTCACTGTATTGCCTAAGTGCTCAAACGCCTCCTTAATTTCTTGGCAGCGAGAGGACATAGAATACTCGAGATGTAATCTGAACAGTGTTCTGGTCAACTTCCTTGGAACTGTATTGTAATATTTTGGCTCCTGTAGTTTAATCTTCTCCTGACATTAGGCGGGAATTTTAAGCATCAAATCTGCAAATGTTTCCAACTTAGACCTTAACTGTTTCGATATCATTCAGTGTGTAAACATCACACACTGTTCCATTTATCAGCATTAAACGTCATGAACCATTATTCTGCCTATTTACGTCAAGCTTATTCACCAGTTTCTGAGCTGCCATTGATGATATCTGCAATTTGCAGTGAGTTTCTGATGCCGGTCCATTGATGTGAATGACGGATGACCGAGGTTTACAACTCAGTACCTTTATCCTGCCTCAACGTGGCCTTTCCAACAAAGCACCCATTATTTCCAATGGGGTGTGTGTGTGTGTGTGTGTGTGTGTGTGTGTGTGTATATGTTAGTATGCATGTCTTCCTAACACAGGCTGGCATTACAGGTGGCAGATGGTGGATGGTGAACATATTCCCCTTGGCTCTTCTACTGAGTGTGGCTTCACCTTCACGTTTGGCTTGATTGATTGATACTCCATTCACCTTTTTGTAACTTTACCACAAAAGAATCGGTTCATTAGATCTCTGGCCCTGCCCTGTGATCGTTTCTCACCTTTCTTGGCTCTTCCTGGCCTCATTTCATGGCTATTGACCCAGCTGCTCTGGTCTGTCCTGATCCTGTTCCCTGGATGTTAATCCTGTTTAACTCCTCAGCTCATTTTTCAACCACTCCAGAGGGTAGTTCTGAATCATCTACAGATTTGAGTGGAACAAAAAAAAAAGCCTCTTGTCATCAATTTGGTCAAGAGGACAGTGCTGTGTGAGATCTGGAGAAAAAGGTGGTCAAGACATTAAAAAATATTAAGACGTTAAAAAAAGATTTTGTTTTGCCATTTTCTTTGAACCCAGATATATTGAAAATAGCAAAGAAAAGAAATCAATTGTCTGATAGCCAACCATCAGCCATTTATTATAAGGGTCTGTTTCTGCTTTCCAATTCTTCCAGTGAATCATAAGAATGGTTGGATTGGTTGACCAAAGGCTGAAATGTTTATTTTTTAAAATTTATTAATTGGATGTGGGTAATTGCTGGCTAAGCCAACATTTATTGCCCACAGGACAATTGAGAGTCAACCATATAGGCCAGACTGGGTAAGGTTGGCAGTCTCCCCCTGACTGAAGGGAGGAGTGACCCAGGTGGGCTTTTGTTTCCTGACAATCAGTAAGCCTTTCACAGTGATCATTCGACCTATAATTGCCAATTTTATTTTGTTTTAAATTGCATTCAAATTCCACTATTTGCTAATGGCAGTATTTGAACCTGTGTTCCCTAGAACATGACCTGGATTAATAGTTATAATACCAATAGACCATCACCTACCCAGTGGGAGAATCTCCAGGAATAGTCACAACCAACAACCCAATGTATCAAATGTCTTTTGGAATTGACCCCAAGCCATAAGTTTGCTCGAGATGGCGCTGTCTCAAACAGCAGGTTGACCCAGGCAGGATGGTCCCATTGTGCTGTCAGCTGCCGACTAGGTCATTGTCAACCCAGCACTTGCTATACCCATTCCTGGGGTTAGAAATTGCCCTCGTGTTGTTTAAAGAGTGCATTGCTCAGTACTGCACTGTATTTATTCCAGGTACCTTCAAAGCTTAGATGATTTCAAGAGGGTTGGAATGTAAAAGCAGCGATGTGCTACTGAGACTTTATAAAGCTCTAGGTCGGCGCCATTTGGAATACTGTGTCCAATTCTGGGCCCCATACCTCAGGAAGGACATACTGGCTCTGGAGCATGTCCAACAGAGATTCACACGAATGATCCCTGGAATGGTAAGCCTAACATATGATGAATGGCTGAGGATCCTGGGATTGTATTCATTAGAGTTTAGAAGGTGAGAAAAGATCTAATAGAAACTTACAAGATAATGCATGGCTTAGAAAGGGTGGACGCTGGGAATTTGTTTCTGTCAAGCGGGGATACTAGGACTGGTGGGCACAGCCTTAGAATTAGAGGGGGTCAAATTAGAATGGAAATGAGGAGCCATTTCTTCAGCCAGAGAGTAGTGGGCCTGTGGAATTCATTGCCATGGAGCGCAGTGGAGACTGAGATGTTAAATGTCTTCAAGGCAGAGATTGATAAATTCTTGATCTCACAAGGAAGTAAGGACTATGGGGAGAATGCGGGTAAGTGGCATTGAAATGCCCATCAGCCATGATTGAATGGCGGAGTGGACTCGATGGGCCGAATGGCCTTACTTCCACTCCCATGTCTCATGGGAAGATGAAGACCATTTGTTCACAGGACCTGTGCCAGTTCTTAAATTATTGAGCGATTCACATTGCATATGCTTTTACTGCTATTGCCTTACAATTGTCCCCCCTTCAAGCATTTATCCAATTACCTTTTAGAGTAAAGTCTGCTTCCACCTCCCCCTTCCCCCCCAATCCAGCAATGCATTCCAGATTAGCATCTTCTCTGAAGAATTCACCCCTTCTCCCGTCGAGTGCTTTTGTCCAGTGACCTGTAAGTCCTCTGGTTACCAATCCTACTGCTAATTGTCAGCCATGATTCAGTCAGAGCATCCTCATCTTTTGAGTCGGAAGTTATGGATTCGAATCAAACGACTTGAAGACAAAATCTAGGGTGACAATGTAGTACTGAGGGACTCCGGCATCCTTTAGATCAGAATCTCATATCACGAATATGGGAAAGAGCTGGGACCATTTTCCGAGTAACCAGGCTGAAGGTTAATGCTTTGATCAAGATCATAAAATCAGATTTCTTGAGCAGCACTTAAAAAAAAAGTCACCCATTTAAAACTGAGATGAGGCAAAGCTTTTGTTTCTCTCACTTGGAGGGTCATGAGTCTTTGGTGCTCTCTTCCTGACAAGGTGACGGAAGAAGACTCTTTGAATATTTTTTAGGAGAAGGTAGGTGGGCTCTTGGTAAGCAGAGGGGGGAAGGTTATCAAGGGCAAGCAGGAATGTGGATTTGAGGTTACAATCCAACCAGCCATGATCTTATCAAATGGCAGAGCAGGCTCAAGGGGCTGAATGGCCTCCTCCTGTTCCAATGATCTATTCCTCTTTGTGGAAGATTACTGTTTGCGAGTTGGTTCCTGCGCATCTTTGTTATTTATTCACAGGATATGTGTGTTGCTGGTTAGGCCAGCATCTATTGGATGGGATAGGATGGGATTGACAGCACACACAGGCCAGAGTAGGTACAAATGGCAGATTTCCTTTACTAAAGGAGAATCAAAGGTAGTTTTCACAACAGTGTCTAAAAAGTCTAATATTTTATTGAATTCAAATTTCACCATCTGTCACAGAATCCCTACAGTGTAGAAGCAGGCTATTCGGCCCACTGAGTCCACACCAATCTTCTGAAGAATCCCACCCAGACACCCCATCCCTGTAACCCTACATTACCCATGGCTAATCAAGCTTGCACATCCCAGGACACTATGGGCAATTTAACATGGGATGAAACCCACACAGACAGGGGGAGAATGTGCAAACCCCACACAGACAGTCACCTAAGGGTGGAATCAAACCTGGGTCCCTGGCACTATAAGGCAGCAGCGCTAACCACTGAGCCACTGTGCTGCCCTGTCATGGTGAGATTCAAACTCAAGTAGACCGAAGGATAGCCTGTGTTGTCAATTACTAGTCCAGTGACATTACCTCAAGACAACACCTCCATACATAGAACATTTCAATCTTGACTTAACATCAAGAAGCACCTAATTGGCTGTGAAGCACATTGAGATCTCCATGTCCTTGAAAGGTGCAATTATTAATGCAAGCTTTAATGTGTTAGCGATTAAAATAAGGGGAAAATTAGCCAAAAATAACCTTTTTTTCACATTTATTTAAAGCCAATGGCAGTAAATGCAATCAGTCAAGCACAACACTGCCACATGCCTGTCATTTTGGATATGATACAGGCATTGGCAGAGTTCAACAGGACATACACATTTTGCAGCCTGACGCTGGAGGAATTCCACTGAAAATGTAGTCCCTTGTTTTAAAAGATAAAAATAAACTGGCTTCCCAGAATACATTAAGTGGACAATTTTCTCTCCTTCTAACTCTCTGTATATAAGATTGAAGTTTTTTTTCTTGTAGATAAAACTGACAAGAAATGGAATCCTCTTCAAACACCACAACACACCTAATAACATTAATCACTCCCAATAGAGCACAGAGTAGCATGAAGCGTCAAGATGCATAGCTTTACATAATGAAAATACGATACAGTTTCATAACTTAATAAAAATATAACAGTCATACAATTTTTTTATGGGCTTTCTAAATTTTTTGTTTTTTTACAATTTACATCGGCTATTTTTCAGGCTTTGAAGAAATTTCAAAACTGTGACAAACACACTGGGTCATTGGACACGATATAAGACAATTAATACCTCAAATCCGAGAATTACAATTGACACTTTTTTTTTCAAACCACAGGCAGATAGATGCATTCATTATAATTCAGGCGTTCAACCAGACTTTATATACGGTTTGTACAATTGTTAATACAACAGGTGTGTTCCTCCCCAACACACATACAAGTGAAAGTCAAAGTAAAACTCAATGTCATAAAGTCATTGACAAAAGAAATCTTCAACTTAAACAAGGCACGTCATTGTTCATTAAAAAAATGCATACAATGCTTTTGCTTCAACATTGAAAATCAAACGAAAAAAATCAACAAAATTAAAATGATAATCTAAAAACATCATTTATATATATCTTATTTAAAAATGGTTTCAAAATAAAGTAGAATTTAGCTTGTGCTCGAGTTAATATCTTAATATATAATTTAATATAGATAGAATCTTGGGTCAGTAAAATCTCTCACTTGTGAACGGGATCATTTGCAAGCTTTTTAAATGTTTTTCTGTTTTACTTTCAAAAGGGTGATGATGTAGTTTGGATTTCCATACGAGGAAATTCTAATACTTTTCCTTCATAAATCTCTATTTCTGCAATGACCTAAATCTGCCACAGGAAGGCAGAAGAAGCACATCCAGAACTACCTAACTGGCCGAACACTTTTTGAAAAAAAGTTTCCAACATACTTTAACCAATAAGGCTGGTGTAATTATAATGTGTGCAAAAGCCCCTAGGGATCCTTGAGCTTCCAACCACGCCAGGGAATTTAAGTAAATGAATGTGTGAATAAAATGTTCCTTGTTCATAATCCTTTTGCAAGAGGAGAATATTGCGAGAGCATATTGCCCTGTCAATCTATTTGCTTCTTTTGTACTCTCAACCCTGGTTTGAAAACAGACCAGACAACATGTTTAGGACAGCTTGGTATCATGGCTATATATCAAGGAATTATTTAACATTCCTCAACTAATTTGAATAAAATGATTTCTAACTTAAGGGCACATTCAGTTAGGACAACCTGTCACGTCTGCACTAAACCAGGGCTGTTGTGGATGCTTGATGCACAAATGGAAAAGGAAAATCTCTCCATAGTGCAACTGTGGCCACTAGAACAGACTAGAGAACACTGAATAACATGACGCCTCCCAGTGACATACTCAGCCATTCCTGACCCAGTTATCTGGCTTAACCACCTGAATGTAACATTATAGTTGTTGCTCTATATCTACAGCGACCATGAGAAAGAAGACAATGACTATATGACAAGCCTTGTGTGTCTCTGTTTTGTTTTTAATTTGCTACACTGCAGATGACGACAACTGAGTAGACACCAGTTATATACAGGAGCAAAATCATAAAGGGGACAAAGGGGACAGATAGACCTTACGGTAGGGATTTCATTTCATGTTTTTCTTGTGAGTCAGTATGTCTTTCTTGCTACGGTTTTGCAGACAAGTGGTTCTGACCAAAGAAACCTCACAGGGTAAAAAAAAATTACAGGGCTACAGTGTTGGCTTGACTGTAGACAAAAGGATATTTTGTGCGTATACTAAACAGGCCTCTCCAGGTCCATAAAACATTGAAATTCTTGAACTGTTTGAATGAGGGACTCTTGATAAAACCGACTACAAAAAAGAATATGCAAACATCTTCCAAAACATGACCCGATCTATATCAATATAAAGATGGCCTGGTGAGAAACATTAACTAACTGCTTCAAAAATCACAGAGCACAGGGTCTGAGTTCACCCAAAACAAATCAACTTTTTAAAAAGTATTTCACGCTTTGTACTCCGCGGCCTTTCACCTTGGCAAACTAAAACCGTAAACTTTGGCAATTCAGCATCTCTGGCAGTGACTAAGCATCCAAGTCTTTCCCTCTCACACTCCTTTAGGATTCTCTGTCTGTTTTACTGGGAAGTGAGCCCCGAGAATCTCCGTCAAGTGGAAAGGGTGCTGTACCATTTGATACTGATAGCAGGGGAATCAAACAAATTGGTCCCCAGGGTTTTGGAGTCATAATGTCCAAACGGTTGATTGCTCTTAATAAAGTACTTTCCTTTCCCCCTCCAACTCTATGTTGATTTATTCCTGCTCTCCCCTTCACTGTTTGGTCTCACAGCATTGCCCTTTGATGTGCAGGGCACTGCTTGTCACTGGCCACTTGGGATTTTCCTTTTTTCCTGGTGGAGGAATATCAATAAAGATTTACACACTAGTTGTTCTTCACTGTGTCCTATACCTGCGCACACATGACATGGGGGCTGGGGAAAAATAAGCATTCCCGCTTTTAGGGGGTTGTGCGAGTAAGGAAAAAAAACGTAAAAATTTTTAAAAAGTACTTTCCCTGATGCATACTTTAGGTGCAGAGTCTGAGTCACTGATGTGCGCTGTGCTGATGCTCCCAGTGCATTGCTGAGGAGGTGCTGCACTGTTAGAGCTGCTATATTCCAGATAGATGATAACTGTGCTGTTAGGGATCTCACATGGCATCATTCAACACAGAGCAGGAGAGTTCTTTGAATCAATATCGATGTGGCACTCACATCACTGAACCAGCTGAATTATGCGTCTATTCCAATGCCATGTCCCTCTGTTTCATCCCGCTCCAGAGGATTGGAGCTAGGCTGACACTCTGCTGCGCTGTCTTTCTGGTGAAATGTTAAAGATGTAAACGTGTTGCCTACCCTCTCAAATCACTATGAGAAGATTTCATGACATTATTCTGAAGAAGAGTTAGGGACATCCTTCCTGCTGTCCTGACCACGCATCCATTCACTAAAAAAGATGATCTGGTCATTTATTTTGTTGCTTTTGGGAGCTTCCTGTGTACAAATACAAACGCTGTGTACCCTACATTACGGCACTCTCTACATTTCAAACGGGTGGAGGCAGTGTGACGGCCTGAGGTCATGAAAAATGTCATATAAATGCAAATTCTTTCCTTCTTAAACTCTGCTACTGACTGAGCATGCACCAAAATCCAGAGGAAGAAAATCAATGGAATAAAAGTTGCTCTCTTAGAGCCCACACATTTACAGCATTTACACAAATATTTTACACAGGTAACAAAATGTTCAAGAGGATGGAATTCAGATTATCCATTTCTAAGCTCTTAAATGAAACAATTCATGTGGAAAAAAAGAACTCTCGTGATTACAACAGATTCGACGAACCATTTAAGTGAATGGGAATGACCGCACTCTGACTGAATGAAGCTCAGCAATAGTTAGCCTTGAGCTGAAAATGTGTTGCTGGAAAAGCGCAGCAGGTCAGGCAGCATCCAAGGAGCAGGAGAATCGATGTTTCGGGCATAAAGAAGGGCTTATGCCCGAAACGTCGATTCTCCTGATCCTTGGATGCTGCCTGACCTGCTGCGCTTTTCCAGCAACACATTTTCAGCTCTGATCTCCAGCATCTGCAGTCCTCACTTTCTCCTCGAATAGTTAGCCTTGAGTCAAGGACTTTATTCTAACTGTATTGACAACCCCTGGTTTCATTCAGTCTCACTTTCGCCTTCTTTCATAAGGAGCTTTCAGAAAGTTTCGTCGACAATTTGTCAAGCCTCATTCTCTGTCACCAAAGCTTTAGCCTGTCAATCTGAAATTCAGTTATATTTTTTCATTGCAATGATTTGAAATGAGAATTAATATGCTTTATATTCACATGTTTAATTTGTACTATTCCTCCCCACTCTTCCTCCTCAACAAAAATCGAGTTCTAATCAAATAACACTATAGACAGGCAACAAACTCTCTTGCTCATTTGAATGCTGTCATTTCAGATTATTGCACCTTATTTTGTGATTTACTTGTATTCCTGAAGGTTCAGATTCACTGGTCACTGTTCAAAAGCCCTCTGGCACATCCCAATTGGTCATTATTCAATTGGGAAACTGGACCCTTAATAGTGGCCGTCCATTCCACTGTGGCAAGATTGGCAGTTGACTGTAATTACGCTCCCACAGGCTACATGGATGTTTTGCAACAGAAGAGACGATTCTGATCAGGAGTAGGAAATCTGACTGAACAGGTTTTGTCCCTGGGCTAGGGAGGCTACAGTGAAGCTACTCTTGCTGCCCTTTCTCCTGACACAGCTGCATGGAGCATACATCCACTAAATCATACTGTGGGCTCAATTCCTCCGCTAATGTGTCAACCTCTCCTTCGTCCTGAGCCAATCGAGTGTTGTTATATAAACATCGTACCTCCCTCTAACCCTGAATCGCAGAGTCACCTCTGCCAGTTGTAAAAGGTCAATGACCGAAAGTATTGGTTTGGTTGTTTTTTTCTCCCAGATGTGCTGAGCATATCTGGCATTGTTCTGTTTACAATCTCCACTCGACCACCGATTGACAAAACTACTAATCCTATTAAACACAAAACATAATAAAAAAGCAGCCAGCCCAAATTAGCCTCTTGTCATTGTCATTGCACTCGGGGGGGTTAAAAAACAACCTGAAATTTAATGTCACAATTTAACCATGTCCTTGTGTGTCATCTCCATCATCTGTGATGAATGTTTACAAACCTATCTTATTTCTCATGCTAACAGTGTACATATACATCTCACATTAACACCTTGTCAAAAAAATGTATTCTAAGAATTTAAAGATCCTTGTGTTTGCAGGATCTGAGATCGAATGTTATAGCAATTTAACCTTGCATCATCTCTGTCTGCTGCAGATCTTGAATCATTAGCAATTTCATTACTGTTTTGGTTGAAATGTGGTCTCAGTAAATTGAATCCTGCAGATCTTCATACAAGGAGATCCTGAGGTAATCGAATTGGGTTTTTTTGTTCTCGTTCAAATCGTACAAACGTAAAAGGAAAAAAGAAACGGATGGGTTCATAGAGGGGAATTGTGTCTGAGACTGGTCTGGATAGGATTTTAAAGATCACTGTGCCCACTTTGAGTCCTGAGGTTTTCTTGCCTTTCACTGCTTCGCCTTCATTCTAACATGGCATCCAGTTGGTCAGCCAAGTCATCAAACATGCTCCCGATGTCGTCTAGAATGCTGCCTGTGCTCTTAACTTCAGATGCAGCCCTGTGGAGAGAAAAACCATTACAGTTCATCTGTATGAGTAATTGAAAAATTGAAAGCCTATTTATTTAGTCAGCCGAGTCGTTGAGATATACTCCGTCTCAGTTATTACTTCAATATTTTTAAAATTTACTCCACTTTAGAGTCTGTCAAAAAGGCAGCAGGCATTTTTAGATGTGCCTATTTCTGCCATTGAGTGTTGAGATACAATATGGTAATCCACTTGTTCCTTTTAAATCAAATGCTTTCCTCATCAACGGCAGTAAGCTTTTATTTCCTCATCTGTTCCATTCCCCCACCTCCTCCATCTCTTGATTCCTTGCTAGAGCAGCAAACTGCCATCCACGTTTGCTTATTTATGTTTGTCTTTCACAGTATGCTGTTCATTTGCGGCAGTCATGAGAGAGAGAAGTTCAAGTCATTAGATAGGGGAGTGAATTCTTACTTCGCTTACTCCCCTCAACTCCCGCGGCCATGCCGTCAGACAAACCGATACCAAATGGGGCATCGAACTCCAAAGCTGAGCCCAGTTTGTGTTGCTTCGTTTGGTGAACAATAACTACTTATCAATCAGAATAAAAGCTGGATTCTGGAAATACAAAATAAAAACACGAAGTGCTGGAGAAACTTAGCAGGTTTGGAAGCATCTGTGGAGAGAGAAACAGAGTTAAGTTTTTGAGTCCGGTACAACTCTGCTTTGAAGAAGAGTCATATAGTCTCAAAACATTAATTCTATTTCTGTGTCCAGAGATGCAGTCTGACCTGTTGAGCTTCTGTAGCATTCCCTGTGTCTGTTTCTCAATTAGGATTAAATTCCAACTTCTTGTCGAATTCCAGTTTTCATTGCCCCACCATTTATAGCCCTATCCTGAACTCTGGAATTCCCACCTGTGTGCACGGATGAGACAGAGGCAGCAATGAAGGGAGATTAAATTGAATGGCGCAGTTGTAATTTTTATTGTGTTTGAGGAGGTGAATGAGTGGGGGTTAGTGGTGTGGCATACAGCAGGTGAGGGAAGATGCTGCAGGAAATAGTGAGACCAACAGAGTTTCAGCCTTGGTGCGAGGTGGGTACAATAGCAGAGATACAGTCAGTGGGAAATATCAGAGAAAAGACTTTCATTAGTGGAGTGGAGAAGACCAATGACCTTCTTTAAGGTTGACACGGTGGCTCAATGGTTAATGCTGCTGCCTCATAACATTAGGGACCCAGGTTTGATTCCACCCTCAGTGACTGTGTGGAGTTTGCACATTCTCCCTGTATCTGCGTGGGCTTCCCCCGGGTGTCCTTGTTTCCTCCCACAATCCAAAGTAGTGCCGGTTATGTGGATTAGCCATGCTAAACTGCCCATAGAGTCCAGGATTTGTGCAGGCTGGGTGCATGGGAAATGCAGAGTTACAGGGATAGGGGTTGGGTCTAGGTGAGTTGCTCTTCAGAGGGTCAGTGTGGACCCGATGGGCCAAATGGCCCCGTTTCCACACTTTAGGGATTCTATGACTTTTTCAACAGTGCTGGACGTTCCTCCAGATGGCTGAGACTACATTGGTTGTGGGTGGAGACTAGACTGGCACGCTCTGGTATTTCAGGTGGCACAGGTAAGGCAGTCTGGGCACTATCCTATCTAGAGGGTTAAGGAGATGCGTTTGGAAGGAGGTGGGCAAGAAATTGTGCTACCTCTCGTAATGAAAAGCCCTTCAGAAAGCATTATACAACTTGTATTTAACCAAATTTTTAAAAAAGACATTCAGCCCAATATTTCTACATTTGGGGAGAAATTAAAAGAAAGCTCCTTAGGATAGTTACCAGGAAATCTCTGAAGGAATTCAGGAGAAAGGTGTTTACTCAGTGAGTGATGGGAATGTGGAACTCCCTACAACAGGGAGAGATCGATGTGCACAGTACAAAGACACATTTAAAGAGAGACGAAACAAGCAGCTGAGGGAGGAGCCAATGGAGGGTCACACTGACAGAGGAGGATGAGGAGAAGTGGGCATCAGATTAAGATCAAAATAGATACCAGCAAAGACTGTTTTAGTTGAATTGTCTGTATCCACTTGTGAAATCCTCTGTACATTATGTAATGTCTGTACTGCTCTGTTACATGGAAACAAACATCTCTTCAACTCAACCAGTTCTTGTACTCCAGTTTCTCCCTTACGTTTCTAATAATCATCGCCCAAATTGTGGGAAAGCAGGATGTTTTGGCGGGAAATGATCAGCACAGATGTGATGGACCAAATGGCTTTCTATCCTGTAATGTTCTCCGATTCCTTTGTCAGCTGTGCAGGAACAAACACATCTGCAACTTAGAGGGTCCTAACCCCAATCTCCAAAGACCAGCTGAATCAGTGCATCTTATTTTGCAGCTCTCCCTTCCTGTTGCTCAAACCTGCTGCTGAATCTTGTGCCCGTTCCTGTGGTGAGATGTGTAGCTGGAAGGGAAGGGTGTCCAGGCTGAGATTACCTATGGATGACCCTGCCACCCTTTCGGGCCTCAATTGGCAAATTAGGGAAGACCCTCATCCCACTGCCCACTAGTACTAACCCAACCCAGACTCCATAATAGACCCTCTTGAGAGTGACTGATTGGCTCGGGAGTCTTTTATTTTGAATAAAGGAGGTTGAGGCCATGTTCAGTTGAAGTCATTGAGCCATATAGCACAGACAAGGCACTTTGGCCCATCATGTCTGTGCTGACCTACCTACATTAATCCCACTTTCCAGCACTTGGCCCATTAGGGAGCTCAAAACTATAGGACATAGGTTTAAGGTGAGAGGAGAAAGATTGAAAAGGACCTTTTTACACAGAGGGTGGTGCGTGTATGGAATGAACTGCAAGAGGAAGTGGTAGAGGTGGGTACAATTACAACATTTGGATAGATACATGAATAGGAAAGGTTTTGAGAGATATGGACCAAACGCAGGCAGATGGGGCTGCTTCAGTTTGGGAACCCTGGTTGGCATGGACCATTTGGACTAGAAGGTCTGTTTCTATGCTGTTTGACTCCATGACTCAGGAGGGGCATGGATAGGATGACTAGGCAAGGTCTTTTCCCTGGGGCAGGAGAGTCCAAAACTAGAGGGCATAGGTTTAAGGCGAAGGAGAAAGATTTGACAGGGACCTAAGAGACAATGTTTTCACACAGAGGGTGGTGCGTGTATGGAACGAGGTGGTGGAGACTAGTACAATTACAACATTTACATCTAGATGGGTATTTGAATAGGAATGGTTTGGAGGAATACAGGCCGGGTGCTGGACCGAGTGTAGAATATCTGGTCAGCGTGGACGGATTGGACTGAAGAGTCTGTTTCTGAGCTGTATGACTCTATGGCTGTCATTATTCTGTACTCATTCACATAACGTTTTAAAGATTGTGAGGTTTCCCACTTCCACCACCTTCCCAAGCAGGGTACTCCTGATTCCAACCACCCTCTGGGTGGAAAAGCAATTCCTCAAATCCCCGCAAAACCTCCCACCTTACACTTTCAAATTACTGCCCCACATTACTGACTCTTAATCTAAGGGGAGGAGCTGCTTCTTATCTACTCTGTACATGCCCTCGTAATCTGACACACCTCAGTCACATCCGCCTTCAGCCTCCTCTGCTCAAAGGGAAACTACCCAGGCTCACTCTGTGCCAAAAGTATATCCAGCCCTGGCAACATTCTGGTAGATCTCAGTCTGCACTCCTCCAGTGCAACCACATTTTTAGAGAGTACAAGAGTATACAATTCTGAGAGCTCTAGACAGAGTGGATAAGGAGACCTCGCTAGAGAGGACGATAAACAGTAAGCATAGAGGACGAGGCGTCATTTTTACTTAGTCAGTAGAGGGGTTGGGGAATTTGGATGCCTTAAGAATTGTCGAATCCCTAGAGTGTTGAAACAGGCCCTTCAGCCCAATAAGTCCACATCAACCCTCTGAAGAATAGCCCACTCTGACCCATTCCCCTCCCCTATATTTACCCCTGACTAATGCAACTAACCTGCACATCCCTGAACACTATGGGTAATTTAGCATGGCCAATTCACCTGACCTGCATATCTTTGGACTGTGGGAGGAAACCAGAGCACCCAGAGGAAACCCACACAGACACAGGGAGAATGTGCAAACTCCACACAGACAAACACTCGAGGTTGTAATCGAACCTGGGTCCCTAGTGCTGTGAGGCAGCAGTGCTAACCACTGTGCCGCTTAAAGGGCGGGAGAAATACTTATAGCATTTAAGAAGAAATCAGATCTGCTCTTGAAATGCTATAAACTACAGGGGTTACAGACCTGAGGGCTGGAAAGTGGGGTCAGATGGTGTGGGTTCCTGTTGGCCAGCACACACACACACACTATGAGCTAAATGACCTCCGTCTGTGCTGCCCATGCCTATGGTTCTTTGCCCACCTTAACCATGAGGCAAACCCAGGCACTGTCAGCCTCAGTTTGTCACGCGCATGACCGAAGCTACACCGAGCGACTTACTCTACTTGTTGCCCCTCGTCGTGTTTGATCTTCTCCTCCACGGCCTGTAGAGCTGCTGCCAGTGAGGCGCTGGTCTCTTCCAGCTTCAGTTGTGCTACTTCAGTGGTGGCCATCTCAGTGGAAGAGCCAGCTATCGAGGACCTGGGTGGCTTGACCGGGACTTGCTGGGGCTGGGCACCGGCGATGGGTTTAGCTGGACTCGAACACAGGGACGGCGGTGTGCTTGCTGCTTTGATGGTCGGCTGCTTGGCAGGAGAAGGGACAGGAGTGGGGCCTGCACTCAGGGACTGCAGAATGGTGTGGGGTTTGATGGGTTTGGGTGGGGTCAGGGGGGGAGGTAGGATTGGTTTCGGGGACACAGGGGGTGGGGCACGTTTCACTTCTGGGTAAAGAAAATGATGGAGAGAAATATTCATGTTAAGAAAACCAGCAATAGACACTGATTACATTTGAGCGTAGCTGAATAACTGGGCCTGAACAAGACACTGCCAGGCAGCTTGAGGGTTAGCACTGAAGAAACTACCCTCATGTGCTGTTTCACAACATATGACACCGTCCCCTTCATACTGACTCTATAAGCCCCTCCAAGCCACTCATGAATTCTGGGTTATCCAAGATGGAGGACAGGAAAAATTTCTGCCTGTAACGGCTGCTCCTTTTTTTGAGGTATTTTAGGTGCTGGAGGTGATTCCCTCAAATTCTAGGAGCTGCAATTACTGTTTCATATGCTGTTGCATTGTTTTGGAACTTTCGAAAAAAAAGTCAAAACAACAGCAGTTTTAAAAAGGAGAGGGACAGACAAAGGAAGCACATGGTGAGGTCAGTGCAGTAGAGAGAGAGAGAGAGAGAGAGAGAGAGAGAGAAAGAGAAAGAAGCTGACACCAGAGAGAACCTGCACAGTTACTATCTTTGCTGTTTGAACTCATGTATCGCTAGAGTGCGTCTGGGAAAATTAACAAACAGTGAAATTCATAACTGATCTTGGTGGAACTGTTTGAGCAAAGTTCACAGCACAGAATCAGATAAGTTAATCGTTGTTTTAAGTTACCTACAGAGAATCTGCAGTAGTGAGCAGAGTGGGTTCTTTGTTGATTATATGTTTTTTGAGATATGTCTCTTGACTAAACTTAAAATATAAGCCGTAACTATTAATCTAACCTGGAGGACTGTTTTGTAGAGGAATAAGACGGTATTATTTTCTGGGTCTGTAGATTGTGAAGGAGCAAAAATGCCCTTTAGTAGAGTGATATGTACTTCTTGTCAGATGTGGGAGGTTAAAGAGAGTTTAAGGGTTATTGTGGATTATATCTGCAATAAATGCTGTTGGTCGCAAATCTTATCAGATCAAATGGATCGGTTGGAGACACAATTAGAAGCAATGAGGAATTTGCAACAGCAATAGTATGTGATGGATGGGGGGAAAAGTCTCAGAAACAGTCACATAGATGGGCTAACTCCAGGAAAGGTAAGAGAGGTAGGCAGCTAGTGCAGGTGTGTTCTGTGGCTATACCCATTTCAAACAGGTATGCTGTTTTGGAAAATGTAGGGGGTGATGGATTCTCAGGGGAACGTAGCACGAACAGCCAAGTTTCTGGTATTGAGACTGGCTCTAATGCAACGAGGGGTACATCGGCTTCCAAGAGATCAATTGTGTTAGGGGACTCTCTAGTCTGAAGTACAGACAGACGTTTCTGTAGCCAGTAGCGAAAAATCAGAATGGTGTGTTGCTTCTCTGGTGCCAGGATCAAGGATGTCTCAGAGAAGGTGCAGAATGTTCTCAAGGGGGAGAGGGGCCAGCAAGAGGTCAGTGTACACATTGGAACCAATGACATAGGAAGGGAAAGGGTTGAGATTCTGAAGGGAGATTACAGAGAGTTAGGCAGGAATTTAAAAAGGAGATTCTCGAGAGTAGTAATATCTGGATTATTCCCGGTGCTGCGAGTTAGTGAGGGCAGGAATAGGAGGATAGAGCAGATGAACGCATGGCTGAGGAGCTGGTGTATGGGAGAAGGATTCACACTTTTGGATCATTGGAATCTCTTTTGGGATAGAAGTGACCTGTACAAGAAGGACGGATAGCACCTAAATTGGAAGGGGACTAATATACTGACAGGGAGATTTGCTAGAGCTGCTCAGGAGGATTTAAACTCGTAAGGTGGGAGGGGTGGGACCCAGGGAGATAGTGAGGAAAGAGATCAATCTGAGACTGGTATAGTTGAGAACAGAGGCAAGTCAAACCGTCAGGGCAGGAGGGACAAGGTAGGACTAATAAATTAAACTGCATTTATTTCAATGCAAGGGGTGGGTCTAACAGGGAAGGCAGATGAACTCAGGGCATGGTTAGGAACATGGGACTGGGATATCATAGCAATTACAGAAACATGGCTCAGAGATGGGCAGGACTGGCAGCTTAATGTTCAAGGATACAAATGCTACAGGAAGGATAGAGAGGGAGGCAAAAGAGGAGGGGAGTGGCATTTTTGATAAGGGATAGCATTACAGCTGTGCTGAGGGAGGATATTCCCGGAAATACATCCAGGGAAGTTATTTGAATGAACTGAGAAATAAGAAAGGGATGATAACCTTATTGGGATTGTATTGTAGACGCCCTAATAGTCAGAGGGAAATTGAGAAACAAACTGTAAGGAGATCTCAGCTATCTGTAAGAATAATAGAGTGGTTATGGTAGGGGATTTTAACTTTCCAAACATAGACTGGGACTGCCATAGTGTTAAAGGTTTAGATGGAGAGGAATTTGTTAAGTCTGTGCAAGAAAATTTTCTGATTCAGTATGTGGATGTACCTACTAGAGAAGGTGCAAAACTTGACCTACTCTTGGGAAATAAGGCAGGGCAGGTGACTGAGGTGTCAGTGGGGGAGCACTTTGAGGCCAGTGACCATAATTCTATTAGATTTAAAATAGTGATGTAAAAGGATAGACCAGATCTAAAAGTTGAAGTTCTAAATTGGAGAAAGGCTAATTTTAACGGTATTAGGCAAGAACTTTCAAAAGCTGATTGGGGGCAGATATTCGCAGGTAAAGGGACGGCTGGAATGAGATAACGAGAATCCAGAGAAAGTATATTCCTGTTAGGGTGAAAGAAAAGGTTGGTAGGTATAGGGAATGCTGGATGACTAAAGAAATTGAGGGTTTGGTTAAGAAAAAGAAGGAAGCATATGTAAGGTATAGACAAGATAGAGTGAGTGAATCCTTAGAAGAGTATAAAGGCAGTTGGAGTATACTTAAGAGGGAAATCAGGAGGGCAAAAAGGGGACATGAGATAGCTTTGGCAAATAGAATTAAGGAGAATCCAAGGGGTTTTTACAAATACATTAAGGACAAAAGGTTAACTAGGGAGAGAATAGGGCCCCTCAAAGATCAGCCCCTCAAAGGCGGCCTTTGTGTGGAGCCGCAGGAGATGGGGGAGATACTAAATGAGTATTTTGCATCAGTATTTACTGTCCAAAAGGATATGGAAGTTATAGAATGTAGGGAAATAAATGGTGACATCTTGAAAAATGTCCATATTACAGAGGAGGAAGTGCTGGATGTCCTGAAACACATAAAAGTGAATAAATCCCCAGGACCTGATCAGGTGTACCCTAGAACTCTGTGGGAAGTGATTGCTGGGCCCATTGCTGAGATATTTGTATCATTGGTAGTCACAGGTGAGGTGCCGGAAGACTGGAGGTTGGCTAAGAGGGTGGTAAGGACAAGCCAGGGAACTATAGACCAGTGAGCCTGACGTCGATGGGCAAGTTGTTGGAGGGAATCCTGAGGAACGGGATGTAAATGTATTTGGAAAGGCAAGGACTGATTCGGGATAGTCAACATGGCTTTGTGCGTGGGAAATCATGTCTCACAAACTTGATTGAGTTTTTCGAAGAAGTAACAAAGAGGATTGATGAGGGCAGAGCAGTAATGTGATCTATGTGGACTTCAGTAAGGCATTCGACAAGGTTCCCCATGGGAGATTGGTTAGCAAGGTTAGATCTCACGGACTACAAGGAGAACTAACCATTTGGATACAGAACTGGCTCAAAGGTAGAAGACAGAGGGTGGTGGTGGAGGGTTTTTTTTCAGACTGGAGGTCTGTGGCCAATGGAGTGCCACAAGGATCGGTGATGGGTCCACTACTTTTTGTCATTTACATAAATGATTTGGATGTGAGCATATGAAGTACAGTTAGTAAGTTTGCAGATGACACCAAAACTGGAGGTGTAGTGGACAGTGAAGAAGGTTATCTCAGATTACAACAGGATCTTGATCAGATGGGCCAATGGGCTGAGAAGTGGCAGATGGAGTTTAATTCAGATCAATGTAAGGTGCTGCAGTTTGGGAAAGCCACTTATACACTTAATGGTAAGGTCCTGAGGAGTGTTGCTGAACAAAGAGACCTTGGAATGCAGGTTCATAGCTCCTTGAAAGTGGAGTCACAAGTAAATAGGATAGTGAAGGTGTTTGGTATGCTTTCCTTTATTGGTCAGAGTATTGAGTACAGGAGTTGGGAGGCCATGTTGCGGCTGTACAGGACATTGGTTAAGCTACTATTGGAATATTGCGTGCAATTCTGGTCTCCTTCCTATCGGAAAGATGTTGTGAAACTTGAAAGGGTTCAGAAAAGATTTACAAGGGTGTTGCCAGGGTTGGAGGATTTGAGCTATAGGGAGAGGCTGAACAGGCTGGGGCTGTTTTCCCTGAAGCATCTGACCCAAAACCATCCGGGCACAAGGTTGTGGGTTCAAATCTTATACCAGAGACTTCAACACTAAAGCAAGGCAGACCACTCCAATGCAGCACTGAGGGTGAGCTGCATTGTCAGATTTTCCATTTCCAGCTCAGGCCTTGAATCAAGTCTGTGATTGCCATTCAAGTAGATGTAAAGGGTCCCCATTTTGAAGAAAAGCAGGAGAGTTCTCTCTGGTGTCTGTGTCAATACTTAACCCTCAGCAAACACATCACAAAAACTGATGATCTGATTATTAATGCATGACACCAGCGAACACATAGTTTAACATTTGTTCCCATTCATTTGTGGATTGGGGTGTCACTGGCTATGTCAGCATTTATTGCCCATCCCAGAGGGCAAATAAGAGTCAACCCCATTGCTGTGGATCTTATAGCATTCCCAACGACCTTCACCGTGCCGCCCCTCCCCCCAGCCCCACCCCACCCTCCCATTTCTCTCTCAGCCTCCTAGGGCACCCCTACATTCCTGATGAAGAGCTTATGCTTGAAACGTCAACTCTCCTGTTCCTTGGATGTTGCCTGACCGACTGTGCTTTTCCAGCACCACACTCTTCGACTGTGGATCTGGAGTCAACATTAAAGGATGTGAGTGAACCAGTTGGGTTTTTCCAACAATCAACAGTGGTTTCATGGTCATCATTATACTTGTAATGTCAATTTTTTATTGAATTTAAATTCTATGTAGCAGGAATGTGAACCCAAGTCCCTGGGACATTACCTGGGTCTCTGGATTAGCAGTCCAGTGATGATACCATTAGGCCATTGCCTTCCTCTAATTGGCTGCAACATGCTTTGGGGCATCCTATAGTTGTGAAAGATGCTATTTCAATGCAAGTTCTTACTTCCCTTTCTCTACTGGCACTTTGGTACCATGAAGGACTCTCTTTTTCAACCCGTCCCTTGCCTGAGGTTTGCTGGCCCTCAGGCTAAATTGCCACCAGTCACTTCTCTCTAATGACAGCAGCCTCTGTGGTCTGGTAAGACTATAGCGACACAACAACAACAACTGCCAGGGGCTGTGAACTCTTGCCTTCACAATTTGATTTCCTTTCCCTCAGGGGACTCAGCACGGAACCTCACATTTCATGACCTCGGATGGATATAAAGGCCTATCATATATCTAAAAAAACACCCCAAATTAGAAAACATATAGCTTATTCTTTCAAACATGTGGGTGTTGAGTGCTGTGCTAAGCTGACTGAAAAGAGGAGTTAAGGCTTGGGGCAGATTAGATGTGATCTTGGGGACGAAGGATGAGGAGCTGAATTGCCAACTCCTGTTCTATTTCTTACATTCTTCCTAATTTGTGGGAGTCTTAGGTTAAAAAACCATCATGTTTCCCTACAAAGGTTAGTGTCAGATTAACGTAAGTGCATTCTCTCTAAAATTTACCTAGACATGAGCATAATCGACTTTCTGAAGGCAGACCACACCATTACTATATTGCACTGTGATGATTAAATGGCCAAAGGTCAAAACATGCTTCTTTGAGCAGAGAAATACAATTGTTACTCTAGTCATCCCTTGACAGGTTCATATTGTATACCTGCCCCCCGGTCTGCACTTTGAAGATGATCGCTGACCTTTTACATTAACCAGTGGTGGTTACAGAGGTCAACAGTTCTATAGATCCCTTCAGAGAAATGTCAACCATGTTAGTGTGCAACTGGAGTCACACGCCCCTGAAAGATGACCGTTTCCCATCCATCATGGATGTGACTGATAGTAGAAAATGGGAATAAATGTCACCATACAGCCCATCGAGTGTGGTTCACAATTCAATATGATCATAGCTGCTCCTCTAAATCAATGCTATATGGCCACTCTCTCTCAAACCTTTGACATCAAGATCATCAAGGGCACTGAAGCCTGGTGACTCTTTGTGAGCTCTCTACAGCATATCTTATTCTTACACATCTTACAATCGTTTTGCACTTTTAAAACTCAATTCTAAGTCTGTAAAAACTACTAACAATATTCTCTCTGTAACATTGCATTCTTAACTCTGTTACCCTAATGCACTCTGTAGGGTATAGAACATAGAACATAGAAAAGTACAGCACAGAACAGGCCCTTCGGCCCATGATGTTGTGCCAAAGATTGCTCCTAATCTAAAACAAAATAACCTAACCTACACATCCCTCAATTCACTGCTGTCCATGTGCATATCCAGCAGTCACTTAAATGTCCCTAATGACTCTGCTTCCACCACCACCGCTGGCAACACATTCCATGCATTCACAACTCTCTGCGTAAGGAACCTAGCTCTGACGTCTCCTCCATACCTTCCTCTTAATATCTTAAAACTATGACCCCTCATGCCAGTCAATCCTGCCCTGGGGAAAAGTCTCTGGCTATTGATTCTATCCATGCCTCGATGAGGTCACCTCTCTTTCTCCTTCTCTCCAGAGAGAAAAGTCAGAGCTTAGTCAACCTCTTTTTATAAGACATGCCCTCCAGTCCAGCATCCTGGTAAACCTTCTTTGCACCTTCTGCAAAGCCTCCATATCTTTCCTATAATAGGGTGACCAGAACTGGACACAATATTCCAAGCGTGGTCTCAGAGCTGCAGCAAGACCTCGCAGCTCTTCAACTCGATCCCCCTGTTAATGAAAGCCAAAACACCATATGCTTTCTTAACAACCCTATCCACTTGGGTGGCAACTTTGAGGGATCTATGCACTTGAACACCAAGATCCCTCTGTTCCTCTACACTGCCAAGAATCCTGCCTTTCATCCTATATTCAGCATTCAAGTTCGACCTTCCAAAATGCATCACTTCGCCTTTATCCAGGTTAAACTCCAACTGCCATTTGTCAGCCCAGCTCTGCATCCTGTCTATGTCACACTGAAGCCTACAATAGCCCTCGATATATCAACGACACCTCCAACCTATGTGTCATCGGCAAATTTACTAACCCACCCCTTAACCTCCTCATCCAAGTCATTTAAAAAAACTACAAAGAGCAGAGTCCCAAGAACAGAGCCCTGCGGGACACCACTCACCACTGACCTCCAGGCAGAATATTTTCCATCTACAACCACTCTCTGCCTTCTGTCAGCCAGCCAATTTTGAATCCAGATAGCCAAATCTCCCTGTATCCCATACCTCCTGACTTTATGAATGAGCCTACCGTGGGGAACCTTATCAAATGCCTTGCTGAAGTCCATATACACCACATCCACTGATCAACTTTGTCGACCTGTCTCATCACTTCCTCAAGGAACTCAATAAGATTTGTGAGGCATGACCTGCCCCTCACAAAGCCACGCTGACTGCCTTTAATCACGTTATGCTTTCCCAAATAGTCATAAACCCTATCCCTCAGAATTCTTTCAAAAACCTTGCTGACCACAAACGTAAGACTGACTGGTCTGTAATTGCCAGGGATTTCCCTATTCCCCTTCTTGAAAAGTGGAATAACATTTGCCTCCCTCCAATCTTCTGGTATCTCCCACGGAGAGTGAGGAAGCAAAGATCTTCGCCAGCGGCTTATCTACTTCCTTTCTCACTTCCCGGTGCAACCTAGGATAAATCTGGTCTGGCCCTGGGGACTTAACAATCTTAACGTTTGCCAAAATTTCCAGCACATCAACCTCATCAATCTTGATCTGGTCAAGCCTGTTTCCCAACTCCTCAAAATTCTCATTCACAACAAGGTCCCTTTCTCTAGTGAAAACCGAAGTGAGGAACTCATTTAGGGATTCCCCTATCTGCTCAGACTCCACACACAAGTTCCCAACATTATCTCTGATCGGCCCTACCTTCTCCCTGGTTATTCTCTTATTCCCTAATCCTTCTTGCCAAACATTTTTCGTGCCCCCTCCTGGCTCTCCTCAGTCCATTTTTGAGCTCTTTTCTAGTAGGCCTATAATCCTCTAAAGCTGTGCTAGATCGATGCTTCCTCCACATTACGTAAGCTGCCTTCTTTCTTTTGATGAGAAGCTCCTCTGTTCTCTTCATCCAAGGCTCCTTAATCTTACCCCTTCTTGCCCGTCTCAGAGGAACAAATTGTGCATCACTCGCAACACCTGCTCCTTAAATAGTCTCCACATGTCTGCTGTGCCCTTTCTGTGGAACAATTGCTCCCAATCTGTACTTCCCAACACCTGTCTGATAGCGTCATAATTTCCTTTTCCCCAATTAAATATCTTCCTTTGGTAACCGCTCCTTTCCCTTTCCAAGGCTATGGTAAATGTGAGGCAGTTGTGGTCACTGTCACCAAAGTGTTCTCTCACCGCGAGATCTGACACCTGTCCTGGCTCATTGCCGAGCACCAAATCCAAAATGGTCTTTCCCCTCGTTGGTCTCTCTCCTTACTGAGTAAGGAAACCCTCCTGAACACACCTGACAAAAACAGCTCCATCCAACCATCTGCACTAAGGAGGTTCCAGTCAATATTGGAGAAGTTGAAATCACCCATAACAACAACCCTGCTACTTCTACATTTTTCCAAAATTTGCCGGCCTCTGAGTTCTTCAATCTCCCTCAGGTATGATCTGCCTGTACAGCATGCAAAACAAAATGTTTCACTCTACCCAGGTACATCAAAGACCTCTTTAGTGTCTAGAAAATTATTTCTCTCTTAAACATATTCAGTGATTTGGCCTCTGTGACAAATGTATCACTTTTTGGCTCTGGAGACCAAAATGGAATGAGTTAGGGTTTATTTAATCCAACAGCTTCACAGTCCCTTATAAATGAAAGAAGTCCTCAAACTGTTCCAGTGGGATATAACCCCATTAACTTTGCTATTCCAATGACATAACCACTAGTAAATTCATCATAGTCTCAGATCTGATAGAGAGATGTGACTGGTGATTAGCTTAACCTGAGGGTCACCACACTCAGCTGAAGGATAAGATTGAGAAGGCTGCACTTTTATGGTGACCTCAGCTGGTGTGCAAATGGAACTTGTGCTGTAGGGCAATGGATGACAAGCCAATCATCCAGGGCAACTAGGTTACCAATCCTAAGCCAAGTTAGCTGGACAGTTGGCTTACAATGCCAAGTGACGCTAACAGCGTGGGTTCAATTCCCACACTGGCTGAGGTTACCATGAAGGACTGTCCTTGTGGACCTCTCCCCTCGCCTGAAATGTGGTGACCCTCAGGTTAGACCACCACCAGTCATCTCTCCCTCTGATGAGAGAGCAGCTCTACAGTCCTCTGAGATTATGGTGACTTTATGTACCCTTGCACCATGTTACTGCTGAACCAAGTGAGCACTAACACTGGATACCAAGCACATTAGGAACTAACCCATCTAAAATATTAGCTATTTTATCATACCTTATTTATTTCGCAATTCAAAACGTGTTTTTTTTTGGAATGGCAGTGTAAATTTAAAAGGAAGATCTTCTATAATTACTGCATGCCTTTTGTGTGTTGGCTTGGCTTGTTAAAACTGAAAAAGCATGCAAAACGTGGAGATGGAATAGTAAATTATTGTAGAACAAAATGATCTCACAACAAAATACTATTTGATTTGGTGAGATTTAATTTGTTAATGCTACAGTGTCTGCTGATAGCTAAATAAACACGCAAAGAAAATGCCAGGCTCCGAACTTGACATGAGAGATATTCCTGTGTTCAAAATGACATTGCTGTTGGTGAGATGGAGGTGCCAAAGTCGGACTGGGGCGGACAAGGTCAGAAGTCACACAATGCCAGGTTATAGTCCAATAGGTTTATTTGAAATCACAAGCCTTGGTAGCAATGCTCTGAAAGCTCATGATTTCAAATAAATCTGTTGGACTATAAAGCTGGTGTCTCATGACTTCTGACACTGCTGTTATGTCATCAATATCTTGTTTCTTTTTAAAGGAAGGATTAATTTCTGGGTAAAACGAACCTACCCTCTACTTAGGATGAATTTAATAGAAAAAAATAGAATAGAATAGAATAGAAAAATACAGCGCAGTACAGGCCCTTCGGCCCTCGATGTTGCGCCGACCGAAGCCTACCTAACCTACACTAGCCCAATAACCTCCATATGCTTGTCCAATGCCCGCTTAAATGACCATAAAGAGGGAGAGTCCACCACTGCTACTGGCAGGGCATTCCATGAACTCACAACCCGCTGAGTAAAAAATCTACCCCTAACATCTGTCCTATACCTACCACCCCTTAATTTAAAGCTGTGTCCCCTAGTAAGAGCTGACTTCATCAGCGGAAAAAGGTTCTCACTGTCAACCCTATCTAAACCCCTAATCATCTTGTACACCTCTATCAAATCTCCCCTAAACCTTCTTTTCTCCAATGAGAAAAGCCCCAAGTGCCTCAGCCTTTCCTCATACGATCTTCCTACCATGCCAGGCAACATCCTGGTAAACCTCCTCTGCACCCGTTCCAATGCCTCCACATCCTTCCTATAATATGGCGACCAAAACTGCACACAATACCCCAGATGAGGCCGCACCAGAGTCTTATACAACTGCAACATGACCTCAGGACTCCGGAACTCAATTCCTCTACCAATAAAGCCCAGTACACCATATGCCTTCTTCACAGCACTATTTACCTGGGTGGCAACTTTCAAAGATCCGTGTACATGGACACCAAGATCCCTCTGCTCATCCACACTACCAAGTAGTCTACCATTAGCCCAGTAATCCATCTTCTTGTTACTCCTACCAAAGTGAATGACTTCACACTTAGCTACATTGAATTCCATTTGCCACCTTACTGCCCAGCTCTGCAACTTATCTATATCCCGCTGTAACCTGCCACATCCTTCTTCGCTGTCCACAATTCCACCAACTTTCGTATCATCTGCAAACTTCCTCACCCAGCCTTCAAGCCCCTCCTCCAGGTCATTTGTAAAAATGACAAACAGCAATGGTCCCAAAACAGATCCTTGTGGAACACTGCTAGTAACTGCGCTCCAAGATGAACCTATACCATCAACTACTACCCTCTGTCTCCTTCCAGCCAGCCAATTCCTAATCCAAACCTCTAATGCACCCTCAATGCCATACCTCCGTAATTTTTGCAGTAGCCTACCATGGGGTACCTTATCGAACGCCTTGCTAAAATCCATATACACCACATCTACTGCTT